>NC_088680.1:6375255-7645806 GCF_950023065.1 Planococcus citri | reverse complement strand
CACTTGGTTTACAAAAGAGGAGTCCCAATTGACAGAAAAACGCTTGAACCATGCGAAATTGAATCAAAAGAGCATGAAAAAATTCATCATGAACAATTTCCAGGGCCATCGTTCATTTACGAAAAATGAACGATGGCCCTGGAAATTGTTCATGATGAATTTTTTCATGCTCTTTTGATTAAATTTCGCATGGTTCAAGCATTTTTCTCAAATTTTGGGGTGAAAATGGGGTAAAAATCAGAATTCTAGAAAATTGACCCAGGGGGCCAAAATTTGGTATTAAGCCCATATTTGACCCTCAAAAACGATTAGAAACGATTTCGAACCGTTTTGAGCAGTTTTGGAGCCTCAAGAAAATTTTTGAAAATTGAAATTTTCACTCGATTTTGACCAAATCAAATTGAAAAGTTAAAATTTAGGTGCCAAATCAATTTGGAGATATTTTAAACCCATTTTTGAGCTTTATGCAAATTTTTAGAAAATTCTACTGTCCTCAAAAATTTTATGAACCCTGTCCAAAAACACAAGTGATTTTACCAATTCTTCAAAATCGAATTTTTATGGTTCGGAATCAAACCCGTAGGTATATTTTTCAAATTTTCAACTAAGTATAAAATCACTTGAGAAATTTTCATTTTTGAACTGACAGAAACTGATTTTGGAAAAATGGTGAGTGATTGATCAAGTACTTAGGATGATTTTTATAGCACTTCTTGGGAATCTGGAGTTCCCAAAATGCTGCTGAGGGCTTCAGAACAAATTGAAACCATATCCAATCAGCTCAAGGTGTCGAAATTGAGATATATAGTAAATTTCAGCTTCACAAGTTACATTTAGCCAATTTTTTTGTGGAAATTTCTATTTACAAAAATCTGCTGGAGGCTCCAGAACTGCTCAAAACTGTTTTCAATAAATTTGTAGGGTCGAAAATAGGGTACAAACAAAATTTCAGCTCTGTAGGTAAATTTGGAAAAATTTTGGTTTTTTACTATTTTTGACCCTTTAATTTTCAAAAATTCACCAAAAATAAAAAATTCACTTCAGCAATTGAAATTTTGGCAGGTGAATTTGAGTGGTTTGAAAATATTTTCAGTCATCTGAGACACCTCGTTTTACGAGCATTTTGGCTGATTTTTTCCAACTTCTTTACTTTTCCTTTCCTTATGTTTAGTGAAAAGAATTTCAATTAAACTTACGATCTGATATTTTCATCCAATTCAGCACATTTCCACGCCATATGTTGGCAAATATGGAAAACGTCGTCGATTAAAAGCATCTCCACTTTCTCCCCCTTCTGCTACCTCACACTACCATTCGAAAAAAGACACAAAAAAATCTGAAAAAAATATCAACGAGAAGAGGTAAAATCTAAGCGAAAAAAAAATACCCAAAAAGGCAACAAGATAAACGGCCTCGGAATATATTTTAAAAATCCCAATCTTCCATCTTCTACGTTAGCAAGGGACTGCAGTGTTGAGGAGGAAAGAAGAAAAAATGAAAACGAAAAATGAGAAATTCTCTCTGGCGAAGAAGAAGACTGACGCTATGTGGAGTAGACGAGGAGAAAAGGAGGGGGAGTTGCACAGGGAGCGAGAAAATTTAGAACTTTGACTTAAATAAATATCAAAAAGTTGACGGATGAAACATATGATAAAACATGAAATGATATCCTCGGGAATAAATCTTGGCACACGAGAAAGTTTTTTTTTCCGAGAAATAGAATTCTTTATCCGCAAATTTAGTTAAATTGAAAAATTATAAAAGCTAAAAAATCTTTATAAGAAAATACTCGTCGTCGTCTTCGTCTTCGTCTTGTGTTCGCTCTATACATAATATTTTTCTTAAATAAAAACTTTATCTGCGTGAACTTTTTTAATATATGGCGTAAGAATAAAAAAAAATCCGCAGAGTTGTGTGCTGAGTGAGATGGTATTTCGTATGATTACTTTTATCGTTTTCAGTTGCCTGGTTTCTTTTTTTTTCCTTTTTTTTTTTACCATGTTTGCACTTTGGTTTGTGGGTGAGAATTAAACGTATATTTAGATCGAGTGTGACGAGTGTGAAAGCTCAAAGGGATCGGTAGGGTGATGAAAGAGAAAAAAGGGGATGAAAATGTCGAAAAGTGTTGGTGAGAGAATAAGTAGGATCATTTATAAGACGAATGTTATTAAAAGAGGATACGAGTAAGGCTTCGGTGTTGAACAAAGAATGAGGAATTTTTTGCCAAGATTTCCTGCAAAAGGGTTGAGATTGGTGGTGTTAGACGAGGCAGCGATTAAACTGTAGGATACGCGTTTAATTGTATAATAAAGTCGTTAATAAAGCGAGAGGTCGCTGTTTCGGCGGTCAAGTCGAAAAGGCCGACAGAGAACGCGAACGGTGCGGTTAAAAAGTTGGGTATAAGCTCGACGACTACGACGACGACGTTTACAAAAAGGCTGCATCTTTGCTGCTGCTGTCGTCTCGGTTAAGAATTTATTCGGCGGCAGCGCCAGCCGAGAAATGATGACTGTGGAATTTTCTCTCAACCAAGATAGTGCTGCAGAAGAGTGGAAAAAGGAAAGAAAGGCGAACGGTGTGGTGTGTTTGTGTTATGGTTTTATGTTGGTTACACAAGATGAAAATAAAGGCAGCATTACAAGCGTCGTCGTCGTCGTCATCATCATCGTTGTGCTCGTCGTCGTCGTCGTCTTTATATAATCTCGACATCGTATTCGCACCGTTCGACAAACACGAGCCGAGTAGATACCCCGAGGGTACCCTTTTGTGTGTAAAGACGGTTTATAATTATGAATTACCGCTCGGTATTAAAGTAACGAAAATATTTACTCGAGATGCACACAGAAGATTTACTATTTTGAGGTTGAGAGAAACAACGAATAAATATAGAAGAATAGGGTAGCTGCAGAGAGAGGAACATCAGACGTAATAAATATACTTATCTCGAGTATAGTATAACTTCTCCTTGCACCAGTGTAGATATTCGGACTTGCAAAATTCTACGAAAAATAAAAACCAATGCTCCGAGTTCGTTTCAATGTACGAACGTTGTTCGACATTCTTTCAGCGACTCGCCATTCATGTAAACAGAATTCCACGTTTATCTTCTCTCGTTCTGATTCTTTCTTCTTCTCAGACTAGTAAGGATAAGGGTGCAGTTCGCTGTGTAACACTTCAGATGTAACCGAGAACTCGGCTTAGCTAAGATTAATTCGCGTGTTCAAATCGTCATCGTAGTCGTTTTGACTGTACACTGGTATTATTTGGCCAACAACAATTTCATTTTACGAGGTTTTCGTTTTCGTTTTTTTTTTGTGTGTGTGTGTGAGAAGAAAAGGAATTCGATTTATGGGTATTTTTTTTTTTGTTCGTCGGGTTTTATGAGTCGGGTGTACTAAAAAAGAGGGTGGAAGGAGAAGGGTTGAGGTTTAGATTGCCAAGGGTCGAGGGTAATGATGTTTTGACATCGGTGTAAGTGAGGAATCACAATGAGGGTGTCTTTATTTATATTGATGGGATTTCATCTAAGAGATTGTGTATGGTGTTTTGCGAGCTTGGGTATGTTTATAGGGGTAGTGAGTGGAATGGCACATAGATGGGTGTGCGATTTGATGAGAAGGGAGTTAATTTATGAGCAAGAGTTGATGTAAGAAATACTGAAATTGGAGTAACATTTAGAAAATTAAAATTTTTGCAAAGCATCACTTTTTTAATTTTTTTTGTTTTAAATTGTATGTACGACAGATGAATTGTGATTTTAAAAAATCCTTGAAATTAATAATTATGTTCAGAAAATTTCGAAAAAAAAATCCAACGTGATGTTTCAAAGTCAACAAAGTCCACTTTTTTCCAAAATGGAACCTAAAAAATTCAAAAATAATTCCCTTGTCACTGAATCCACTGTAAAGTAGGTACATATTTTAAAAAGAAATGTCGAAGAATTACCTACGCATTAAATGGTCATAGTATAATGGTCACTGTCGAATAAAGAGAGGAAAAATCATCGAACCCACCAAAAAATGATTGAATATCAATGATCAGATAAGATCAAATCAGATCAGTCTTTTGGTTGTATTGAATTGGGGGACAAGATTGGATCACGATCAGGGCTGAATACTTAGATATGATCAGATCAGTTTACCAGACATTACACAGATCGAATATAATCATACCAGATCTCATCGAATTCAGAACCAATCGAGGAGACTTGATTGATCTGATCAGAACTGTTTGATCACATCAGATTCTGACATTCCCCAGATTTTGGATACATTTTGACCTGATAAGATATTCAATACAGGAAATCTGATTGGATCTCATCAGGCTTGTTTCATCAGATTATATTTCTACATTTCCCAGATCTTGGATCCATTCTGATCAGATAAAATCTAACATTGAGAAACTTTTGATGGATCACATCAGATCTAAGATCATTCTGTTTAATCAAATCAGATCTCAATATTCACCAAATCAAAATTATGCTCAGATCAGGTCTGTTCCAACTTGATTAGATCTTATTAAATTTGGAATCAGATCAAATTCGCTCTGATCAGATGATCAGATCCGTTCACTGGCACTTCTCAGATGCAATATGTTCTGATGAAACCTGATCAAATCTTGGGTTGGATTTATCCAGTTGAGACCTCATCAGATCAACAGGAAAAAATGATCTGATGAGCATATCTGTCAGATCACATCAGAATGGTTAGATCAAATCAGAATAGGGTAATCAGATAAGATTGGTTTGATCAGATTAGTTAGATCAGATTTTGTTGATTAGACTTGAACATTCCCCAGATAAAAGTTATAATCAGATTGATTCGGTTCTGATGTCATCAGATTCCGGAGGGGAAACCTGCTTGAATATGATCAGATTTGAATATTTCTGATCAAAACTTAGTACCTATTTTTGAACAGACCTGTTTGATCACAATATTTATCAAATCAAAATTCTGCTCAGATCTGATTGCTTCCAACCTGATCAGATTTTATCAAATTTGGAATCAGATCAAATTTGCTTTGATCAGATGATCAGATCCGTTCACTGGCATTACTCGGATGCATGATATGTTCTGATCAAACCTGATCAGATCCTATCAGACCATAAGATCAAATCTTGGGTTGGATTCATCCAGTTCAGACCTCATCAGATCAACAGGAAAAACTTGATTTGATGAGCATATCTGTAAGATCACATCAGAATGGTTGGACCAAATCAGAATAGGTAATCAGATAAGATTGATTTGATCAGATTAGTTAGATCAGATTAATTAATCAGATCTTACTGGTTTTATCGAATCAGACTAATTTGATCAGATCAGACTGATAACATGTTGATCAGACTCAAAACATTCACCAGATAAAAGTTTTAATCCGATTGAGTTGGTTCTGATGTCAGCAGATTCCGGAGGGAAAACCTGCTTGAATATGATCAGATCTGAATATTTCTGATCAGAACTTAGTACTTATTTTTGATCAGATCTGTTTGATCACAATATTTATCAAATCAAAATTCTACTCAGATCAGGTCGCTTCCAACCTGATCAGATTTTATGAAATTTGTAATGAAATCAAATTCGCTCTGATCAGATGATCAGATCCGTACCTAATCTGATCCCATCAGGCCATCTGATCAAATCTTGGATTGGATTCAACCAGATCAGACCTCATCAGATCAACAGGAAAAACTTGATGTGATCAGATCAGACCAGTTTTATAGAATCAGACTAGTTTGATCAGATCAGACTGATAACATGTTGATCAGACTCAAAACATTCACCAGATAAAAGTTTTAATCCGATTAAGTCTTTTCTGATGTGATCAGATTCTGGAGGGAAAACCTGCTTGAATAAGATCAGATCTGAATATTTCTGATCAGAACTGAGTACCTATTTTTGATCAGATAGGTTGGTTCAGATCACATCTGAACATTCACCAGATAAAAGTTATGATCAGATTAAGTATGTTAAATCTGAAGTGATCAGATTCAGGAGAGGAAACCTGATGAATGGAATCTGATCAGATCAGGATATTTCTGATGAGATCTGCTCGATATAATCAAATCCCAGCATTCACCAAATCACTGTTTTGGTCAGATTAGGTCGTTTCTGTTCAGACTAAGAAAGCGAACCACGACTGAATCAGATCAGATCTGATAACATGTGATCAGATTTGGACACGAGATCGAAATTTGATCGGATTATATCATTTTCAGATCTAATCAGATCCAATAAGAAAGATTCATCAGATCTTAATCTATTTGATCAGACCAAATTGATCTGATGACTTAATCCATGTCATGTACTTGGTGAGATCCGTTTGATTGGTTTAGATCTGATCTGATCTGATCAGATTCGTTCAGTTTGGAACTAATTAAATTCATTAGAGAAGATCTGATTGAATCAGATCAGATCTGAATAGGGGTACACCTGATAAGGCGTGTTTGATTGGATCAGATCAGATGTGGTCAAACTTGGAAATTTCTTGGGTCCATTTTCAATTTGAATCAATCAACATTTTTAGAATTTTCACCTCAAATCAAGTTTTAAAAAGTTGGAAAAGTATTTTTGGAAAACATAATGAAGAAATTATCTCAGTGTTTTTTTCTTTCTCTAAAATGGTACATAATTGAAGGGGCCACATAATAAGGAAGTGAGCGAATAAGCAAACCATGAAATTATTGGCTACCTGGGACCTTTGGCTTTAAATTATTCCAAATGAATTTTGAAGTATATTTTAAGAATTTTATACTTCAATTATCAAAGTCACTGATTTTTGAATAATTCGGAAAAATTTTTTAAAACAAAAGAAGGGGTGAAAAATGAAGAGAATTCTCTTAATAAAATAATTTATACCGTCTAATCATGCTTTGATTTTCCCCTGAGCCCAAAAAAAGTTGTGCCAAGAGCGCTCTCCCTCTCTCAAATTGTAAAAAAATCAATTTTGTATATTACACCTCCCAAAGTTGCACAAAAAAAAAAGGAAAAAAAAAGAATAAAAATACCAAGTACCTAAGAAAATCAAAGTTATGGATGATTTTTGAAAAAATTTAATTTATTTCTGAACAGAATCCATCTAAACACATTTTTTTTAAAAAGAAAAAAACTCCATCGGTCTCTCAGACAATGTTGGTTTTCCTTTAAATAAAGGCTCCCAAAGTTGAAAATTAAAAAAAAAAAAACATCAAAAATTTAAGTTGGTAGAAAATATTTTAATAGTTTTTTTTTCATATTTCTGATAAGACCCTTCCGAATGACTTTACTTTTCAAGAAAAAAATCTCTTTTTGAGTTCCCAGAAAAAGTATAGTCCAGTCATTAAAGACATTTTTACAGGAAAAATTATTATCAAACAGATCTTTCGCAAATATTGTTCACAGATGTCCCCTCAACAACATACTAAAAGTCCTGGCCCGTACGGGGTCCGGAACCCCCTCAAAGGGGGGTGGAACCTCCCCCAAAATCAGTTTTTCGCCATTTTCTCCCCCGCATTGCATTTTAGCGAAAAACATGTAATAAATAAAAGAATCTACGTCAAATTTCCGATCTAATGATGTATCAACTTTCCTTGTATGTTCAAGGGGGGCGGAACTGCAACCATTTAAATGAGGGGGGTTTTCTGAAAAATAGATAAAGGCTATAGGCGCCTAAGAGGGGTGAAATGGTCCCCGAAAACGTTCGAGTTGATATTAGTATGGAAGATAGGTACCATTGAGAAACTTCCGCGTAGAAAGTTTCAGATCCACACCCCCTCCTCTTTTTGGGGAACCCCCCTTTTCTGAAACTTCAATAACATTTTTCTCAGCCCCATTTCAACCGATTTTGAAAATTTTTCAGTATGTTGTGTATATCCTTAGTAGGTATTCCCACAAAAATTTTCAACCCCCTCCCCTCACATTTACCCCTCAAAATGATGTAAAAATGAGTCTTAGAGAGGGTTGGGGGTGAAATGGGAATTTTGGGGAAAATAACTAATAATTAATGAATAGGGTGTCGTTTTCTTATGATTCGATACCGCTGAGCACGAATATGACGTCAGATTTTTTGCTAGACTCATCTAGCCCTCTCCAGAGCACTTGGCCCCCTCAATTTTTTTTATTGTTAAAAAGCATAAAATAAGTTGAGAAACGCTATTTTGAGGGGTAAATATGAGGGGAGGGGGTTGAAAATTTTTGTGGGAATACCTACTAAGGATATACACAACATACTGAAAAATTTTCAAAATCGGTTGAAATGGGGCTGAGAAAAATATTATTGAAGTTTCAGAAAAGGGGGGTTCCCCAAAAAGAGGAGGGGGTGTGGATCTGAAACTTTCTACGCGGAAGTTTCTCAATGGTACCTATCTTCCATACTAATATCAACTCGAACGTTTTCGGGGACCATTTCACCCCTCTTAGGCGCCTATAGCCTTTATCTATTTTTCAGAAAACCCCCCTCATTTAAATGGTTGCAGTTCCGCCCCCCTTGAACATACAAGGAAAGTTGATACATCATTAGATCGGAAATTTGACGTAGATTCTTTTATTTATTACATATTTTTCGCTAAAATACAATGCGGGGGAGAAAATGGCGAAAAACTGATTTTGGGGGAGGTTCCACCCCCCTTTGAGGGGGTTCCGGACCCCGTACGGGCCAGGACTTTTAGTATGTTGTTGAGGGGACCTCTGTGAACAATATTTGCGAAAGATCTGTTTGATAATAATTTTTCCCGTAGATGGGACATAATTGGTCTTTAATGACTGGACTAGTAAGTCTTCAAAAAAACCTTCAAAATTCAGAAAAATCAACAAAAAAAATAAAATGAAGCTGGTATTTTTTTAGATCCTCAAAATTGAAAAAAAAAAAAACATAAAATGAATTAGATAATAACTTGTCAAAGGGTTTCCTGGCACGACTCAATTTCAAAACAGAAGGGCTGAGCTTTCACCATCAAAAATATCAAACTTTTCATACCCAAAACCTCTGCAACACCTCATCGTCTCTACACCTCTCATTGAGCACCACACACCCCGAATAGGCTGCGTTGAAATGGGACCACATAAATTTTCGATCGTTTAATCGACTTTTATTCAAACGAGGGAAAAAAAATACACGAATGAAAAAAATTACCAAAATATCGAGAGAAAAATAATAATCGAAGAAACGTCGAACAGTAAATCACTGCCATTTATTAATGTATTATTTTTAAGCATACGAATTATACTTGTATAGGAAAATTATTATTTCAAGACATCGGTTTTTTACGAACCAATCCTTGTCTCGCTGGCGATCAGTCGCACACATTTTATATCAATTATCGCGTACTTAAGTTGTTTTTTTTTCTTCGTCTCAGTTCTATAAGTACCTATATTTTTTTTTCGTTCGTTGTTTTTGGGTTTTTTTCTCGTCGTACGTAATGTAATAAAATTAATAAGCAATGAAAAGTCAGCAATGTAAACTTAAGTACTTTCTACTACGTATTTTAAGAGTGTACCTACACTTACGAGAGCAGTTTTTCTTTTTGTTCTTTTTTTTTCGTGTGTATTTTTAAGTAAAAAATGTCCGGAAAATAGTACCTTTATTTATAGAACGTGTGCGTGCGTGCGTGAAAGTGTCTAATGTGCTGTTTTCTTGTATGTATGTGGTATACTTAGTCCAGAGGAGCGTGTAACAGCCCTCTCTAAAATAATGTTCTATGTCGTGTTTTTTTTTCGTCGGTATGTTTCTTTTCTGTGATGTGAGGACGTGATGGTTGAGTTTTTTGAAAACTCACGTTGTTGTGGTGGTTTCTCCTCACACATGTAAGACCATTTATAAAGGTATTATTTTTCCGGACGCTTTCGTGCCCTACAATGTATTCGAAAAGCAATACTAATTTTTAAGAGTGAACGTATACGTCTCGCGTATACATTTTAAGTAATTTTTTTTCTCCCTATAATCATAAGAGTTGATAAGGTTCTTCTTTTTTAATTGAAATAAAACACTAAAAAAAAAAAATCATCTACGAGGCAACTATATAAAATAGCAATATTTTTACGGAAATTTTAAATTAATAAGAGTGTAAAGGAAAAAAACATTTTTTAAGATAAACACCAATTATTTAGAGTTTTGTGTGTGTGCACGTTGTTGTGCCTTTGCTCTCGTTCACGTAGACGAGCAGTGGTGGGTACGACGCCGGCCATTTTTTTTCTACGTTGATATAGTTTTATATAAATATGTATTTATGTGTAATGTGGAACAGATATTACCAAATTTCGAGGAGATTTTACGGTTCAAGTTACTTCGTTAAAAATTTTACTTTTTTTTGTATTAAATTTCGAGTTATTAAATTCTTTAATTTTTTTTTTGACTTATTTTCTAAGTTATTAAGATAGAGTTATGGAATTTTTTTTGATCGTTTGTTAGCCCTTTTTTTGAATTCGTTTTTTTTTTCTTTTTCATTTCTTTATTTCTTATACGTGTAAATTAGAGAAATTACCAATTGTATTATGATTCCTTTGAACTGATGATAATTATGATGATGATGAGGCGATTCCAAATACGCTTTAAAAATGTTTTTTTTTTTTTTTTGATAAATTATTAAAAATGTGTTTAAATAGGGGTATTTTTTTTAGTTAAAAGAGGGTAGGTCTGCTCGATGAAAAATTATAAACCCATTTAAATTGAAATTTAAAACCTGTGAAAAATCAATATTGCACGCGAATACTGACTTAGAATCGGATGTATTTTTTCTTTCGTCTAATGAATTGATAATTTTTACCTATTTATTGATACTCGATAGGTATATTTTTATTATACAATTTGTAACGTATTACGCGCGATACGATATGATCATGATGTAGAGAAAAAGATAATGAGAATATGCATTATATAAGTACTATGTCTTATTTGATAAGATTTTCAGTTATTGTATAGAAAAAAAAACTATGGTACTACAATTTTAACGTTAGAGAGAGAAAAAGTTTATTATTTTTTTTTTCTTTATTTTTTTCCCTTTTTCCTTTTTTTTTTGGAATAAAATGTAATCGATATTTTGCGTTTGTGTATAATTATTCTACGACTGAAGTCGTCGTTGTAGTCGTTGGAATGACGACAGCGAGTCTGTTTCTCTCGAAGCAGTAATGGCGGCGATGGCATTTCTGCTGCAACAGATGTCGACGTTGATATTAAAATATTCAAATATCTATACTCGGTATAGTTTCCAAATGAAACAAGATTTGAATAATGGTCTTGAACCTACTCTGTGTACGATGTGTAACGTTTTGAGAGAACGATGAAGCGAGACGACAAGAGGGAATAAAAAAAGGCAAATTCGAACTGATACCGATAGATGGTGGAGATGTGCGGGTGTGGGAGGATGTTTTTCAGTTTCCTGTGTTTGATTTTGGCGCGAGAGTGGATCGTGTGCTGTGATATTTTTTTTTTCACTATGGGTATAATTTATTTAGGTAGGTTTTTTCCTGTGTAGTTTTGGTTCTTGAGATTTTTTTTCATTGGGGGAGGGGGGTTGAGTTCAAGTTGTGCTGATTTGGTTGGTATTGATTTTGAAAATTGTTAAAATATCTTTACCATTTTGAGACATAAAAAAGTGTATTACAAAGCACCAAAATGATTTACAACAACATTAAGTGAAAGAAATACCTAACCTTTGAGACTTGTTCTGAAGAAAAAGAATGAAGATCAAAAATGAGAAATGTATCACTGTCAACTCTTCTGCAATTGACATATTTCTTCAACACACCTATTCTTAATAAAATAAGGGTGAATTATTGATAGAATATAGGAAACTTCCACTTGAAAATATTTAACGTGGATATTCATAATCAATAATACTTAAGTACTTTTACAAAATCATAAAGTTAGTGTAGAAGTTTAGGTTACAACCATGGCTTAAAGTTGAAAATGGTTACTGTTTTATTCAATTAAAAGCTAGCGTTTCATAATTTTTCACTTTTCTCATATTTTATTTTGGTTTGGTACTGTTTCAATGTTTTTTTTTTCTTTTCAAAATCCCTCCAGTTCAATTTTTTTTTCAAGTCTAACAGAAAATTCCTGAGCCTTAGAGCAAGCCCGTCTATGCCCCCTAGATGAAAAATAGATGCAATATCAAACTCAACTTAGGCCGATTTCATGTTCAAAAAGAGGACAACATAAGTAGGTACCTAAGAAAAGTAGGTAATTCACCAGTTGTACTTCAAGCTAAGAGTTACATTCAAATTTTTTATATAAGAAAAGTAAGTAATTCATCAATTTTATTTTCAATTCTTCATTCAAATGAATTATTCTGTTACCTACTATCTCAAAATAAATCAAATCTGACATTTTTCTCATCAATAACAATGAAGTTTTGTAAATATAATTCATATTTGTGTTGAGTGTGTTTTAATTCATCAATCATAAGCATAACTCATACAGCAGTGATCAATGACCAGTGACCACCCAGTGACCACGCTGATGTATATGTAAATGTAGACCGATCCACATCAGTCACTTTTGGATCCACATGTCGATGTTGATTCTGACCCTGTTTTGAGCCATTGTCAACCAATCTTGATCTGCAATCATGTCAACAATTGGCCTGCCACAGACTTAAAATTTACATCGACACAGGGGATCCAAATGCTATGGGATATGGATGGATCAACATTGGCATCAGAATTTACAGTGATCTCCCACTAAATAAAGTTGTGAAATTTCAGCTTCAAAATGGGAAAGTGTGTACAAATTAGCTAGTTGAACAATTTACTCTTCAGATATAATTATACTTAGATAAAGGTAAGTACAATACTTTATCCAAAAGTACTGAACAACTTTATAAAATTTTTCATAACAACACCATGTTGAAATTGTTGATGTTATTGTGAAATTTGACGTCAACAGACACAAGTACATCCACAATATCAACATGATATTCTAAATTTGAGAAATCTTTGAAAATTTGGTCAAGATTGGTCACCCAATCAACTTGAAATTTCGCATAGTGATAGAGAATATCCACTTCTCTTTCGAATGAGACAGCGTTCGTTATTTTGGTGTTACTAACCTCATTTATGGCAAAAGTATCGTTTTCAAATTGTCAACACTCATACATCACCTAGATAAACTATAAACAATTTACTTGCATTAAGCACTTTTTCGTTATTGTATGAAATAACTAGTTATTTCACCTATGTATTTGTGGACAATCAACTTTCACATCAACATATCATCACAAACTCCAAACTATGGAAAAATAAATAATTTTATCAATGCCATAAAAAAATTGTTTTCCTGTTTAAGCAAAGATCATATTTTTAAATTTTTACTGAACTTTTAAACATTAAAACATGAATCTTGATTCTGAACAATTGGTCGACATAGCTGCAGATGTAAATTTCTACCTAGCATTGAATTTTACATAGACATGTTGGGATGGCATATTAAGATATCAGAAATAATGAGACAATTTTTATTAACCTGGCTTCTCTTTATGGACAGAAGATTCCTACTAAATAACTAACTGATCACTTTTCCATCATTATGATGAAAAACGAAACATGGTCAATGTAAATGTCGACGTTGACTATTGTTATACTTAGGTACAGGAAGAGAACACACCTAAGATTCTTTTTTGCAATTACATATTAATAAAATGGCAAATATAAGTGAGTATGCTGAAAAAAACCTGAAGTTTGATATTTTGCAATCTTTAGGCTTTAAGTACATAAGTTTTAATCATGGTTTTTTCACATCTTTCTGTCACCATTTCCTAAAAGTCACTAGTACTCAGCACCAGAAAACCTACTCAAAGCAGATATTTGGTTGTTTTAGATTTGGAAGATGAATTTCTACTTTTCGGAATTTTATTACTTATTCCGGCACTATTTCTCAAAAGGTTAGGATTTGTCAACAGTGTGAGAAAAATCAATGTGCAATTGTGCACACAAATTTGGAAAAAAAGTGGAAGATGATTTTTTGATTTTTCAGAATTTTGTTTTTCCATCTCATATTATTTAGGCTACATATCAGAGATAAGAATGGAAGATTTGATTTTTGCATTTAAATAACCTATTTAAACATAAAAATAAATAAGGTTTCTTGTGGTTCTTTTGATCTTTTCATGGTAAGAAACCCGGCAAAATGATTTTGAACCACTGGTTGATGATAAATGCATTTTTTCCCTTTCACTTAGTCTGAATAGAACCACATTGAAACTCAATAATTTACCATATAAGTACCATATATATATTTTTTTTCTAATAAAAATTCGCCAAGTTATTGGATAGGTTTGCTGTGCTATTATTCCATATTAATTTGAAGATTATTGCACATTGAAAGCTGTGTTTAAAGAAGAAAAGTTTGTATGTTTATAATTTGATAGTTTGAAAGCTGGTTTGATGAGATCAGTTCTGATTAGAGCTGGAAATGTAACTAAGTACTTATATTATTGATCAAATACCTAAGGATTAGATTTAAGTTTTCATCAGATTAAATCGGTTCTTCTAACTGATCACATGACATTCAATAAAGGAAATGACTTGATTGAGGACCAGGTTATAATAGATTCAAACTTTCCTCAGATTGAAGTTTTTATCTGATTGTATCAGTTCTGTCTTGATCATAAAAACTTATTGGATTTAATCAGACTAAGTACATTAATCAGATCAGATCCTTACAATTCCTAAATCTAATTCAAGCCCACTGGATCTAATTAATAATGATCAGATAAATGTTTTGATTACATTGGATCCATTCTGATTTCTGACTACATTATCATCACAAGAAATCAAATGTGGGGAACTTGATATGATCTCATCACATCTGAGTAGATTTAATTAGACTATTATGACGCACAGTTAATTTGTTTTTAGTAAATTTTTTTGATTATAATAAGTAAGTACCCACCTATCATCTCATCTAACTCATATGCAATGATTTATCAATATTGTGGATTTACTGGTTGGAAGGGTGTCCAAGAAAAAACACAATGAAGCCGAATTTTAAGCTTGGGATTTAATTTTTTTATTTATGTATTGCAAATTATTGAGGTTAAAAATTGTCTCATTTCTTTAGAAGAAATCTAAATTGAGGTCAGCTTTGTGTCTTATTTTTGATCCTTGAAGCCATTTGGAAGCCTCCTCTAGCATGATTTTTAGATTGTCTTCATTGTCTCAGAAATAACTAAAATGAAATCTAGCAGTAGGTAAGTAGTTATGGGGTATTTAGTAAGTATTAGTAGTACACTTGGCATCAGCATACCAGGAAGTAATTTTTTTTAGTTACTTAATAACCATTATTATTGTTTAATTATTCATTTTCCATATAATTATGTTTGTACCTATGTGTTTGTTCATATTATACTAAATAAATTTTTGTGTACAAGATTAAGACCAAGATAATTTTGTTCAACAATATTTTCCAGGTACTATCTAAGCAATGCTTTTAACATAATGTGGCCACACCCAAAACAGACTCCAGTATATGAATCATCATCATATTTAAGAAAACCATTCACACCACTTTGTGGTAAAAAATTGTCAAATAGCTCATTTAGATAACATCATAATACTTATTTCAACTGCAACAACAAATAAATCCATTTTCCATCATCATTGTACACATGCTCATTTAGATAAAATGCTATACATACCTATATCATGATCACATCTTCATTGGTGAAAAAAAAAAAAATGAAAACTTGTCATGTGATTTCAGGGGTGTGATACCATTTATTAATTCATTGCAAATTTTTCAAGCCATCTATTTTCTTTAAAAGAAATCAAAATTGAGGTTGAGTTTGTGTTTTATTTTTGATCCCTCAAATTGTTAGGTGATTGTTTTGAAGCAATTTTTAGATTGTCGGCATTATTGCAGAAAGAACTGAAATCAAATCTAGCATTCGATATTTCAACACAACAAAATAAACTACAGTGCCTTGCAAATGCCTATACACACATACCTATCTCTTAGGCATCTTAATTCTAGCCACTGACCTTATTTTATGCTACTGAATTTTGTTATCAGTCATAGGCTGTCATTTTCAGATTTTATAATTGAGGACAATGTTTACATTACTGTGAAACCATACTTGAAAATGTGGCAATCGAAGTTATCATCATTGAGATCTGGAGCTACAGTGGAAATCGCTTACAACGAGATTGAAGGGACCGGACATTTTGCTCGTTGTATCCGGTCTCTCGTACTAAAAGGTTTTGCATTTATAACGAGTATCTTGTAATAACCTGATATAAAGAGCTTCTCGTTATAAATGATGCTCGTAACACATGTAGCAAAAAAAAAGTTGTCAATTTTACTACTATTTTTGACTTGTCAAATCGATTGGAAACAGTTTAGAATCGTTTTGAGCAGTTCTAGAACCTCCAGCAGCTTTTTAGAAAAATCTGTTTTTCAAAAAATGCCACAAAATCTGTCAGAATTTCAAAATTTTACCAAATTTACCTATCGAAGCTAAAATTTTGGATTTAATGAATGTTTTCTGCATGAACACTCGTTATAAGCGAAAGAAAAAACAATAAAACGAACCAAATTTCAAGAATTTCAGCTCGTACTATCCGGATTCCTCGTTATACATGAGCTCGTTCTAACAGGTACCATATTGTACATGTTTAAATGGCGTTGTGCTCGGGACCAAGCATTTTGCTCGTTGTATCCGAAATCTCGTACTAACCGATCTCATTATAAGCGATTTCCACTGTACTAAAGTTGTTGTGGAAATGGCCAGAAGAGGAACTAACAAATATAAAAAAACCTGCCTGTTTGGACATTTGAACACTACATTAAAATAAAGCTGAAATACATTTTGGGGGAGTTTGAAGAATCCCTTATCAGATGTTTTGAGTACAATGATAAAGTTTATTTAGCAAAACTACCTCCTCAACCTCTTATTTGGAGTGAAAATAAACGTAAACCAAAGCAGCTGGTTCTGGTTGCAGATTACAAGTAAGTTAAAGGCAACCTTTCAAGGCTTAATCTACATGGTGCCCAGAAATATTGTGAACCCCCATCATCTTGTTGCTTCATTTTTCCATGTGCAGCATTTCCTTTCTTTCCGAGGATTTCTAGGAATACCACCGCCATCCTCAGTAAAATTAGTAAATACTGATATTGTTCAATTGTTCAATTTTAATCAGTGTTTAGTTAGGTACTTAAGTTATGCATCCTATAAGGTGTTTTATTTTAAATTTTAAACTAGCATGTATGTGACACCTGTTGTATGGATAAGCATGACACAGAATAAAGAACTTGAATTTGAATGTAGATATAACATACAAACTAGATTTCAGTAAAAATTTTGGCAATTTTAAATTTTTAAAAGTTGACTAAAAATTCAAAAATGAAAATCTGAGAGCAAAGTTTATCTGCCAACAATAAGATTTGGGAACAATTTTCTTATATTTCCAATTTTCATTGAAAGCTCTGAATACCAACCATGAATAAGATACCTAACCATAACTATGTATAAGTACAAATTTCAGATAACGTAAGTAAGTGGTTCAGATCCTTTAGTGATACTTACTTAGGTACACCTAATGACAAAAATTAAGAACTTCTAAGTGATCTCAGAAAATGATAGGTGATAAATGAGGATAGGTACCTTTAATTTATAATAATTATATGTTCATTCGGCATAAGTACTGTTTGTTCTTGGGTGTAGATTAAGAGTGAAGGTGGAGATCTTGAAAATTACCTCTCTTCCTTAGAACTGAGTATTACTATCTGGGAGGATTTGAAGTCAATAATTTAAATATTATGTAAGCATTCTTGGTTTTTACTGAAATTCCTAAAATCACTTTTTATTTATTTATTTATTTATTTTTTTTTTTGTAAAAATTTATTCTCAAAATGGTATCTATTTCAAAATTCTTGAGAAGCACAAGGGCATGCAACCTGTCAAAATGGATTGAAATGTCAGTAAAAAATGAGTACAAACTTGAGTTGTTGTGATGTTCACTTATCTTGAAAAATTATGTTATGTGTGTTAGAATGTCTGTAGCAGATTCTCAACTTGAGTAAAATCACTGAGCACTTTCAACGATAGAGTAGTAAGTCCTTTTTCTTCCTTTTTTTTTTTTTTGAATAATTATGCATCATTGTGTTATAGCAGCCTTTTAAAGTAAGTACATATTTATGAGGTATCATTGGAAGGTAGCTAAAACTAAATAACAATGGCTTCAAATTTTACCTTAAGGCTGCATTCAGACAATGTATGTTTGTTGTTTTTTTGAAGATTGAAAAATTTCTTCTTATTACATTGTCTATGTTTTGTTTTATTGAGAAATTGTCACCAACGGTTAATTTATTATTACCAATAACCAATTGTTTAATTTACCTACTATGTATGTATTTAGGTATGAATACTTCAGATGACCATCCTGTAACCTTTACATGGTGTTACCAAAGTACCTAAACAAAATCTCGCAATATGTAACCATCCATTCCCTATAGGGGTATTGCAGCCTCCAATTTTATTAAAAAATTTTGAATATCTTGAAAAATTATGTTATGTGTGTTAGAATGTCTGTAGCAGATTCTCAACTTGAGTAAAATCACTGAGAACTTTCAACGATGGAGTAGTAAGTCCTTTTTCTTCCTTTTTTTTTTTTTTTTGAATAATTATGCATCATTGTGTTATAGCAGCCTTTTAAAGTAAGTACATATTTATGAGGTATCATTGGAAGGTAGCTAAAACTAAATAATAATGGCTTCAAATTTTACCTTAAGGCTGCATTCAGACAATGTATGTTTGTTGTTTTTTTGAAGATTGAAAAATTTCTTCTTATTACATGTCTATGTTTTGTTTTATTGAGAAATTGTCACCAATGATTAATTTACTATTATTACCAATTGTTTAATTTACCCACTATGTATGTATGTATTTAGGTATAAATACTTCAGATGACTGTCCTGTAACCTTTACATGGTGTTACCAAAGTACCTAAACAAAATTTTGAAGAGAATATTTCACTGATTCATCCTGATCTGACTATTAGCTGTGTTGTTTTTTTCCACCAAAAATATTCAGTTACCAACCAATGTGCATCTTCAATCATTAGTAATTTCAATATTTTTGTATCATAGTTCACTTTTGATGCCACCTAGCTGTGTTGTTTTTTTCCACCAAAAATATTCAGTTACCAACCAATGTGCATCTTCAATCATTAGTAATTTCAATATTTTTGTATCATAGTTCACTTTTGATGCCACACAACTCATTGAAACCTGAAGCCAATAGCACTTTGTGGTATAAACCAATGGAGATAGATAAACTTACTCAAAACCATCAATAAAATATGCAAATGTTTGTATCATGTATGTAATCGAGGTACTTGATTTACATAGATTCTTATGAATATCAGTTACTCATTTAACAAGTCAAGAGAAACTGAGATTGAAACTACTCAAATCCATCAATGAATGCAAATGTTTGAGAATGTATGTTTTGGTATCATGATAAAAAATGGAACAATAACACTCAAAGACACCTTTCAAAACTTATAATACACGTCATCAAATTTTGGCAATAAGTTGAATGAAAATTTAAGCACAAAAAATATGCAAAATAACGTTGATTCTGATGGGTGCCCAATAAAATAACTATCAAACAAAATCCCACATAAATTAAAATCACCGTCAGTAAGTAAACTTTTAAAATGGTTGCCGGGATGTGCATTCTACAGCATTGATGAAATGGTAGCAGTAGAATGATATTTTAATTCATTACTGCACCTATTGCAGTCGTCCATGCAAGTTTAAAAAGGACTTGCTCTGCCCTATTCAAAGAGGACATCTGACAGGACTGTAAAAAATGGCATTTCAACTTCACAATTTTGTTGCTTTATTTTTCTCTGAGCAGCATTTCCTTTCTTCAAAGGTTTTCTAGGAAATCGCCATACTCAGAAAGATTTGTACTGATACCTATTTTAATGTCTATTACTCCAAACTGTTGGAATATTGTTGGCTGAAACCAACTTTTATTAATTAATCAAACTTCAGTAATACATGGTTACGTACTACGATCCTATTTATATTGATTCCATTCATTCTTTCTCTGTAAATAAACGATTCGTTATTTAGCCTCCATACGTGATCCTTGACTTTCTTTCTTTTATTCTTGTTGTTGACATTGTATTACGATAGGCTAATAAGTAAGTATGTACCTCCTTATCCTAGCACTTTCAAGTTCAATTGTGTAATATTATTAATCACACCTTTGCTAAGGAGCTGATTGAATGGCTAAAAAGACTCAACATGGAGTACGAAGCTTGCCTACGCCGCACCGCAGGTAATGATGGGTGAAGATTAGCTGACTCAGTCAGTGGCTAGTGTCTCAACTAGGGTAACTGGGGAGGGGGCTGAGACCCCAGGCTGGCAAACTTCTGGGTTATGCAAGGCTTGGCAGTACTTGGTCCTCTTCCTAGTTAGGGAACCACCCAACAACAATCTACTGTTGTTGGCTTTATGTCTTTACTTTCTTCAAATTCTTATGTAACATCTTTTACTGTCTATGTGGTTTTCACACTGGTGCTAAGGGTAGGTCATGCATAACTGGAATCAACGGTTACGACCCTCGTACCTTTCTGAAGGAGGAGACATGGTCCGAGTTGACCTGTAATGGGGTGGCTCGTCTTGGTGTGCCTTGTTTGGTGTGCATTGTGCTGGATCATCAGTGTGTCTACATCCATTCCTTCATTCCATCTCTCCAGCAGGGGGCCCGGCCCCTTGGCTTCTGGTGTTATTCGGGGTTACACATCGTCAAACCAGCGTATCATTCGACGGAGTCTGTCTTCGGGTTTCACGCTGTTTGCCATTCCCGTCCTGATGGCATGCGGGTACGCAACAGAGGTCATTCAGGATTGGGACTCATCGCTGTACAAGGCTCTTAGGCGGCCATTGTGGGGCTTAGGGAAGTCTCTCGTTGTTTTTGAAGCCTCTTGTTGTTTTTAGGTGAAGCCTCTCTGCCTCTCATCATTGTTAAGTCTCTTGTTGTTCTTATTTTGAAGTCTCTCGTTGTCTGAAGTATGTTGTTGTTTTTTGGAGTCTCTTCTCTGGTACCCTAGGGAAGCATTCCCATGTATGAAGTCTCTCGTTGTATTTGTAAATATGTTTATGTGTTATGTACTTAATTATATGCTATCTGATGTTGAACTGTTCCAGGTAGAACCACACTCTGCTGCAAACCTTGCTGTCCAGAGGCAAGACGCCGTTATTCGGTAGCCACCAAGTTTGGCCCGCTGCTGGGTGCCTCTACCAAGGGGCAGAAGTGAAATAAATAAAAAAATTAATAAATTAAAATTCTCGGCACCTTCTCCCGGGGCCGAGGATCCCTTGAGCGAGTTGTCCCCGCATGAGTTGTGGGTTTCAGGTTTTTGGGCTTGGGACTTTTGGCCATGTCGGGTGAAGTGAGCGCGAGGTGGTCTGAGCGGCTGGTGAGGTTGGTGTTCAGGAGAAATGAGCAGTTTCGAAGTGCAGTATGATGGGAAAACCAAAAAAAAAAAAAAAAGTGTTTAGTGTTATTAGGTTATGCACACTATTAAGCGTTTTATTTTCATTTTTTAATTAGCATGTAATGTGGCACCTCTTGTATGGATAAGCATGACACAGAATACAGAACTTGAATTTGAATACCTATTAGATACATACCTACTAACATACAAACCAGATTTCAATAAAAATTTAGGCAATTTTGAATTTTTAAAAATTCACTAAAAGTTTATCTGCTAACAATAAGGTTTGGGGACAATTTTTTTTATATATATTTCAGATTTTTATTGAAACTTCTGAATACCTACCATATGAGTATGAACGTAGTCGCATCCCAAATAAATAAGTGCAGTACTGTGTACATGTACAAGTATGAGTTTCAAGTAAGTGGTTCAGATCCTTTGGTGATACTTATACCTAATAACAGGCTTGATAGAATTATGAACTTCCGAAAGATCTCAGTAAATGATACTTAGGTGATAAATTAGGATACTCTGGACCTGATCTATGATGAAATTGTCAAAAAAGCAGAAGCTCGTCGCAGTGGATTTGGGTAAGAATTGCAGTCAATCAGACATTCTTAGACCTAAAGAACTTGGTGGGGAGAAGGATGAGGTCCTTTGAAGAGCTCAAGCTGTCAATACAGAAAAGAGGTTTACATCACTATGGACTACTTAAATCAAAAACAAAATGCTTCTCCCATAACTTGATACTACACTACAACGACCTGGATTTTCTTTTGACAAAACTACCAGCACGAAAAAAAAATTCCAAGCTACAAAAAACACACAAACTCGACTCGCCGATTTAAATCATTACAGCACTCTCTACCTCAATTTCCCTCATCCATTTTGCAGGTTATTTTATCGTCGTCATCGTTCGTATAGTATAACTGCTAGGACCAGGCAAAAATTCACCCTTAGCACGCGAACACTCGATGGAATTACCACCCTTTACCTCATCGCAGGGTATCGCGATTTGTTCGAATTAATTTTTCTTCTCTTTTTCTCATTTCCACTAAACGAATTTCGCCATTTATTCGGTCGACTCGTCCGACCAAGGACGTGGGGGAAGGGTTTTATCTGGCGCAACAAATTCGTTTTCTCGCCTTCATTACTCGGGCCGGGCTGCCTGTTAGATTTTCGCGTACACGAGGACCTGTTGTTATAGTATAAGTGTATATAACTCGTCAACTCAAATGTTGCTTGGTTTAATAGCTTTTTCTCTATTCACTAGCATGGCAGTGGCAGTATTACAGATCCTCGTATCTAGATTAACAGCCTGCTGTAGCACTCGTGTCTCGGTGCGTGATCACTTTTCTCCATTTTGTTGTTGCACCTTGTAATGTGCTTTACTCTTTGCTCATCGACTCGATGCTTTTATATACGAACAAGTTGTTTGCTTTGTTTTTACACAAAAGTGCTGGAGTAAAAACGTCCTGCCTTTTTTTCCACTCTCTATAATAAAAGAGGTTTATTATAGTACGAGTACACACAGCTAGCTCCAGCTCAGGGCTGCATTAAGACTTGAAAATGGCTGTGTTTCGTGTATATAGTGCGTATATCTATGCTTTGGCCTCTCGAAGATGTGCGTCCACTACATATAATAATAATACGTGAGCTTCGTACGACAAATATACGTACTATGTCCTGGTACTTAGCTGGGGATGGAATACAGAAAAGACCAGAGTTCAATGAGAGGGTGAAACAGAGAAACGTTGTGTTGCTGTTGTTGTTGTTGCGGCAATATTGTAGCTGTCTGAAAAATACGCGCTCATTACGTCCCCCAGAGAATACGTGACTCACTGAATAATGGCGTAACCGCGCGCGCCAAGCTTCTATTTAAATTAGCCCAAGTCGTGATACGTTATTAGTGCCATCGTTCAGTTCAGTTTACCCAATCTAGATTAATTTCTGCTATTAGGGATGATAATCATATTAAAAAAAAAGTTCCCCCTTTAGCGAAAAACGACTAAAAGTGTAGCACATTGCGAGCACATACAGGCGCAGAAGGTATCGAAGAATTGGGTATACTGTGGAGTAAGTATGTTCAGATAAAAATGATTTATTTGGATTGGACTGCAACCCATCAGATTGCAAATTTTTAATTTATTTTGAGTATTTAATTTTTTTATTATTATTATTTAAATGAGGTAATCCGGCCATAATTTTTTTTAGGGCTCATCAAAATTCGAAAAAATGTTGAAAAAGACCCACCTTAGTGGCCTAATAAGGTCCCCATGAAAAATTCGAAATTTCATCAAATCGAAGTTGTTCGTTCGCAAAATATGGTTGCGAGTAGCACCTGTTGTTCTAGGACAGCTAAAAAACTCATCCATCTCACTATAATACTGCGGAAGGTCATTATTTTTGATTCTGGTATTGATTTCTTCATTGAATACTTAATCTAAATCGAAAGTAATCTTGAAAAAGAAAGTGGTTCAAAAGGGGAAGGAATTATCTCTGTTTAAGCTTGTGTTATTTCCACTTACCTACTTAAAATTATGTTACAAAATTTTTTCTGAAAAATTATGATCAATTATTTGTCTTGTTTGTCGATTTGGAGTTTTACCTCGATAACAAAATACGGAAAAGCATTGGCATTAACAAGTGAATATTTTTGAATCGCAGCAGCTGACTCGTCAAGCCCGGGCACACAAAAATTACCATCCCAGTACCATGAGATTATTCGAAACGAGTTTTGGTAAACGATGATGTTTTATTTTTCGGTAGGTAATATTTAATTTTTTCGTTTATTTTGCAACCTTGATGGTTTTCATCAGGAAGTGATCGCTGTAACGATTTTTTGACCCCTATATTCGAGTTGCAGTAAGCTCCTCTTTGGTTTTTTCGCATTATGCAATTTTAAAATTTGACAAACTTGTCCGAAAATTGTCGCCATTGGTGAATTGAGGATTTTACATCCGATTTTGACCAATTTCTCGAGATCACAAATTTGATATTTTGCCATCTTTAGACTAGAAGTATAAAATTTAATTCTGGTGTTTTCACATCATTATTCTAACGCCATTCATCACTAGTCACCATTACCACTTATACTTCTTATAATATTGACGTTATTTGGTAAAATTTTGAAGATTATTTTCGATTTTTCGGGATTTAGGTGTTCCGTCCTATTCCATTTATCAAAGATGAAAAGGGAAGATTTGGTTTTTACATTAAGGTTATTTAAACTTAAAAATATAAGTCGCGATATTTATGATATATTCAAAAGAAAGGTGATTCCATCAGCGATTCATCAAGTACCTAAGTATTTGATACCTTTGATTTCAAAGTTAAGATCATTAAATTTATACCAC
This sequence comes from Planococcus citri, assembly GCF_950023065.1. Taxonomy (NCBI): domain Eukaryota; kingdom Metazoa; phylum Arthropoda; class Insecta; order Hemiptera; family Pseudococcidae; genus Planococcus; species Planococcus citri. The sequence continues at coordinate 7,621,031 of NC_088680.1, read as the reverse complement.
AACTTCTTTGTGCTCATTTTTCAGCCCAAGAAAAGGCTATTTCCAAACGAATGGTGCACTTTGGTGAAAATCTGACGCCGGAAGTTAATTCGCCGTCCAAAAAAAAAACCTTATAGTCGGGGAGCCCACATAAGGATCTATTGCACCCCCTTGATCCTCCGGGACAACTTTTTTCTCAAAGAGGGGGTCCTAAGGAACATTTCTAGCCCTTGTCCTAAAAAAAAGTGGCCCTACTTGAAAAATGACGGCCATTTTGGTTGACAGGTCAGCCGAAATCGCAGATTTTGTGTTCCAACATAGGACTAGCCCGAAATTTTTTAAACCGCACAAAGGTAGATCGAAAGATCAGGAAAAAATTCACCACCTGTCAAAATTTCAAGAGCTAAAGTGCCTTTTGCGATTTTTGGTGAATTTTTGAAAACCATTCAGTCCAAAAATGAGGGGAAAAATCAAAACTTTACTAAATTGACCAAAAAAGCTGAAACTTTGGATACACCCTATTTTTGACATGCCAAATCGATTGGAAACTGTTTCAAACCGTTTTGAGCAGTTCTGGAGCCCCTAGCGGATTTTTGACACTTGCAATTCCACAAAATTTCATCAAATGGAGTTGGAAAGCCGAAATTCATTCTGCAAACTAATTTCAATATGCTACGAAGTCAATTGTAGGTAGATTTTAAGTCTTTTTGGAGCCTCCAGCGACTTTTTGAGAATTACTGGAGCCTCCAGTAGATTTTTGAAACTAGAAATTCCGTCAACATTTCATCAAATGAAGTTGGAAAGCCGAAATTTATTCTGCAAACTAATTTCAATGCGTTAAGAAATCATCTCTAGGTGGATTTTAAGCCTTTTTGGAGCCTCCAGAGACTTTTTAAGAATTACTGGAGCCTCCAGTGGATTTTTGAAACTTGAAATTTTCCAAAATTTCGTCAAATGGAGATGAAAAGCCGAAATTAATATTGCAAACTAATTTCAATACGCTACGAAGTTGACTGCAGGTGGATTTCGAGTCGTTCTGGAGCCTCCAGTGGGTTTTGGAAACTTAATGTAGATGAAAAGCCGAAATTCATTCTGCAAACTAATTTCAATACGCTATGAAGTTGACTGCAGGTGGATTTCGAGTCGTTCTGGAGCCTCCAACAATTTTTTGAGATTTACTGGAGCCTCCAGTAGTTTTTTGAAACTTGAAATTTATACCAAGGGAAGACTTTTCGAAGATCGAGGTGAAAATTATTCATTCGTTTATTTGGTTTTTGGTTTTTCTTTACCTGATTATCTAAAAAGTTTCAAGAAGAGACCAAAAACGAGGTGTTGAGGATTAAACATTGTAACTATTGAGATTTGAAAATCTAGAATTTATTACACATTTAAAGTGAATATTTTTGGATCGCATCAGCTGGCGGCTGGTCAAAATTCGAATAAATGTATGATCAATGATTTATGAGATCTTTCGAAACGAATTTTGGTAAACGATGATGTTTTATTACCTATTCGGTAATATTTTAATATCTTCGTTCATTTCGCGACCTTTGATGGTTTTTATCAAAAACGTAAGTTTTTTTCTACGGGGTTTTCGCGATAAAAAATTTTAAATTTTGACAAAATTTTCCAAAAATTGTCGCTATTGGTGACTCGAGAATTTTACATCCAGTTTTGACGAATTTCTCGAATTTTGAAATTTTATATTTCACGATCTTTAGACTTTGGGTAAGTTTAAATTTTGGTTTTTTCACATCTTTCTGACGCCGACCGCCGTTAATAGTCACCAATAAGTAGTCTTGATGTGGATAAAACCGAGAAGGTATTATCTTTGTTCAAGCTTTGTGTCATTTCCACTGGGAATTATGTTCCATTTTCTCTGAAAAATTCCAACCAATTTTCCGTTTTTTGAACATATAGAGTTTCTTATCACTAACAACTCCGGAAAGGCATCGTTTATGATTTGTTCAGGCTTTCAGATCTGACTAGGTTTACCCAGGAAAAACTTTTTGATAATTGAGGTGAAGATTAATTCACCGGTTTATTCTGTTTTTTGGTTTTCCTCAATAATTATCTTAAACGATTTTCAAAAAGTGACCAGAATCGAGGTGCTGTTGAGGATTATTACGTCAGTAGCCTACTTTGTATTTCGATATGAAATCTCAATTTTACTGCCCATCACAAAAGTAAATACCCATGAGATCTTTCGAATCGAGGTTTGGTAAACAATGATGTTTTATTTTTCGGTAATGTTTAATTTTTTTTGTTTATTTCGCAACCATGACCATTTTCATCAAAAAATGATCGCTGTAACGATTTTTTGATACCTATTTGCGCTAATTAATGAGACCCTCTATATTTAGAGTTGCAGTAAGTTCCTTTTTGGTTTTTTCGCCATATGAAATTTAAATTGTCATAGGTAAAATTTTTTGAAAATTGTTGTCATCGACGACTCGAGGATTTCACATCCGGTTTTGATCAATTTACTTACAATCATAAGTTTGATATTTTGCAATGTTTAGACTTTAATTAATTTTTAATTTTGATTTTTCACATATCTTTCTCGCTCCATTTTTACATCGGCAATCTATCCAAATTGCCGATATGTACAACAGGGGTTGTTTTAGATTTGGAAGATGAATTTCTACTTTTTGGAATTAGATTTTCTTATTCCGACGTCATTTCTCAAGTATTTATTAGGAATTGTCACCAGTGTGCGGAACATCAGTGCACACTAACCTTGTTTTAAATTTGGAGAAAAAATGATAGATAAATATTGCGATTTCTCGGAATTTCCATTTTATCAAAGACGAGAAAGGAAGATTTGGTTTTTTAATTTATGGTTATTTTAACTTGAAAATAGAACGATATTTTTTGCAGTTCTTTTGATCTTATTATGGTAAGAAACCTTGAAAACTGATTTTGAACCATGATTGAGACCCCTATAGATGTAAGAACAATCCTTGCCAATTTCGCGATCTTTATGATATTGTCAAAAGATAGGTGATTCGATCAGCGATTCATTAAGTACCAATTTGATATATTTGAAAACTTGTAAGAGAATGATCAATTTTTGGTTTATTTTTTATTCTTAGCGAAATAAGCACTGGCGAAGACTTCAAACGAATCTTTTGAAGACTAGAAAATCGTAATGTCAACATCTCTGAAGAGCTTGCACTCTTTAGGTGCCCGTAAGTAGGAGATCTCTAACAAAGTTTCCCAGTAGACGTGATCTTGGTGTAACACTTGACCTAAAAAAACATCTTATTTGTGATTGATACTGGAGTGATATTTTGATCAAGAAATTGTTTAATAGTTGATATGCATGGAATAGAGAGACAGGGAGATGATATTGCTGATTCATTCGCTGAATTCTTCCAATCAGTTTATACAAGTGATGATCTAGCCCATATTGATGATACAATCTGTGATTCAGCCCTCTCAGGTGCTGGTCCCTCAATACCTATTAGAAATATAAATGAAAGAGAACTTAAAACTGTTATCTCAAAGCTTAAAACCAGATAATGTACCCTCTTATGTGTACAAGGGAGTAGGCGAATTTTTAATTAAACCCCTCACCTATATATTCAATTTGATACCTAATTGATAAGAGTAAATTCCCAACTGCATGGAAATGCTCAAAGGTCATTCCTGTTCCAAAAAAAGAGGCACCAGGGAAAGTTACTAATTATGGACCAATCTCATTAATCCCTATTCCCTCAAAGCTTTTTGAAATGGTGGTATATGGCGGACTATATCCTAAAATTGAGAATATTATTTCAGCAAATCAGCATGGCTTTGTTGAAGGTAGATCAGTCAACACAAATTTAATTAACTTTGTTGAATATAGTCTGAGTTCCCTCGATGGTGGTGGTCAAGTAGATGCAATATATACTGATTTTAAAAAAGCATTCGACAGTGTGAACCATAGTTTATTGATTCAAAAACTAGCTAGACTTGGCTTCTCTCAAAATTTGTGTAAATTGTTCTAGTCTTATCTTGATGGTAGAGTCCAATACGTGAGTTATAAAAATAAAATATCCAGAGTTTACCCCTGTCCATCAGGTGTCCTTCAGGGCTCCAACTTGGGTCCCCTTTTCTTTCTTTTGTTTATAAATGACCTACCTTTGGTGATAGATAATTCAGAAATACAGCTTTTTGCTGATGATGTAAAGATATATAGGAAAATTAGAGGTATAAAGGACTGCCAGGGTCTTCAAGCAGATTTGGATAGGCTTGTGAAATGGAGTAACAAGAATAAACTGTCCCTTAACATCTCCAAATGTGCAACAATGACATTCACTCGAAAAAAAAATGTTTTGAAGTATACTTACACAGTTAATGAGGAAGAACTTTGTCATTTGACCACTGTTCGGGACCTGGGTATAAATCTAGATGTGGGACTTACCTTCAAATATCACATTAATACTGTCTTGGCGAAGGCAAGGAGGATGGCCGGCCTATTTTGTTGTCAGAAATTCAGTGCATTTCAAGAGGATAAGTACACTCAAAGTTCTATACTTCTCATTCATAAGATCTATACCTACTTGAGTTTGGTGTGCTAATTTGGTTCCCTCATACTAAAAAGTTTGTAAAAGAGCTTGAAAAGATTCAAAACAGATTTCTGAAATACCTATATTTTAAAACTTTTGAATATTATCCCCATGATCTATCGCAAAAAGAGCTTTTAGAGGGATTTGAGGTAGAATTATTAGTGAAAAGAAGAGAGATAACTGCACTGATGTCCCTATATGATCTCATCCACTGCAATGTAAAAGACAGCAACCTTTTGGAAAAAATTAATTTCTGGGCCCCAAAAATCCACTCTAGGCAAAAAAAAATATTCTCCCTACACAATTACAATACATCCAGGATTGAGGTGTCCCCTATGAATAGCATCATGGGTATGTCTGACGCTTTCCTCTGTAGATGTGCGGATGCCGATATCTATAGTATGGGTAGGTCTGCTTTTAGGCGTGTGGTGGGGGAGGCATGGGAATGGGAGCGTGGGTGCAATAGGAGCTGTTTATGAGCCATTTTATGTCCCAGATTTTTTTTTTTCCTTTGTCTGCTCTTTGTTTGTTTTTTTTTCTTTTGTTTTTTGCTTTTCTTCTATTTGGTTTTATACTTTTTGTTTTCTTGTTTTGCTTGTTTTACTTTATTTTTCCAATGGGAGGAACTACATGTATATTAATGATGCACTATTGTTTCTTGCTGGTCTATTATTATGATTTTTTTCCCTTGTTCTATGTAATTTTATTTTTCGTAAGCTACAGTTTTTCAGTTTTTTTAGTTTTATCTCTTAGCTATAAATGGTCTCTCCTGTAATTGGCCTACGCTGTTGGAGAGACCTAAATTGTAAAATAAATAAATAAAATAAATAAATAAATAAATAAATAAATAAAAGTTACTAATTAGAATAATTCACTTGTTGGAGAGATTCTTGAATTTTTTTTAATTAGTTTTTTTTTCAAATCAAATTCGAGACGTCTAAATGTACATATAACTTTTTTTGGACTTGTATTCGAAAATTAATTCTCAGTCTAGCTTACTTACCCCTACTTAGTTTCAACTTTCAGGGCACGCAGCTCAGTTGAATTTTGTAAAGTTAATGAGACACTTCGTCAGTTTTTTCAAAGTGATAATTTTTAAATTTACACCTCAACTTCTTTCTGCTCATTTTTCAGCCCAAAAAAGGCTATTCCCAAGATAATGGTGCACTCTGGTGAAAATCTGACGCCGGAAGTGAATTCGACGTCCAAAAAACCCCGTGGATTGGTGACTCGAGGATTTCACATCCCGTTTTGACCAATTTCTCGGAATTTGAATGTTTGATATTTCGCCATGTTTAGACTTTAAGTAGGTACGTATATATGTTTCAATTTTGGTTTATTCACATCTTCCTGACGTCTTTTTCCAAAGATTTACCAAAATATAATCTTGGACGTTAGAAAGGGGTTAAAAACCAGAAGGTATTATCTCTGTTTAAGCTTTGTGTCATTTCCACTGGAAATTTTGTTACAAAATTTTCTCTGAAAAATTGTGAACAATTTGAAGTCGTATTATATTTGGAGTTTTTCTTCATTAACAGTGATCAGAATCTAGGTGTTGTTGAGGATCATTACGTACTTTGTATTGCAATATGAAATCTCAATTTTATCACACATAACGTCAAGACTCGAGAAAACAAATATTCATCCCAGTGCAATGAAATTATTATTCGAAAACAATTTTGGTAAACGATGATGTTATATTTTTCAGTAGGTAATATTTCATTTTTTCGTTTATTTTGCAACCTTGATGGTTTTCATGAGGAATTGATCGCTATACCGATTTTTTAACACCTATATTCAAGTTGCAGTAAGCTCCTCTTTGGTTTTTTCGTATTATGCAATTTAAAAATTTGACAAAATTGTCCGAATATTGTCGCCATTGATGAATTGAGGATTTCACATCCGATTTTGACCAATTTGTCAAAATTGAAAATGTGATATTTTGCGATCTTTAGACTTTAAGCAGATATATATGTATATGTTTTATTATTATTATTAGTTATTATTATTTTTGGCTTTTTCAAATGTTATTCTGACGCTATTTTCCAAAAGTCACCATTACCGCCTTTATCCCGTAATGATTCTTTTGTTTAGTGCAAGATTTGTTTTAAATTTGGGAAAAAATTGGAAGATGATTTTCAATTTTTCGGGATTTTGTCTTTCCATCCTATTCCATTTATCAAAGATGAAAAGGGAAGATTTGGTTTTTACATTAAATTTATTTATACTTAAAAATATAAGAAGTTTTTCGCCGTTCTTTTGATTTTTATAAGTACCTAATCCCTTTCTGGTACTTGTCCCTAGTTCCTACACACATTAATTTCGCAACAAGCTCTCGCAACCCCCGTAGCCATAATGATAAAAGAACCTACTCAAGATATATTGCGAATTATTCGCGAGCTATTCATTTTAAGCATACATATAAGAGCCAAGGGGCAGTTACAATAAAGTATAAGAAACAATGGAGGGGTGAGAGAGATGGTTGGTAAATTTCTAGCGAAAAAATTCGTTATAATATTTACAACGCAGACTTTCAGAGACCATAGAGAGAGAGAGAAAAGTAGGTGAAATCGTCCGTGGCCGGAACGATAGGGTTATTGCGGTCTGGCAGCAGATGTTTGGTAGTGTACTGGTGGCCACCAGTGGTCCGGAACAGTAATCAGAAACGACGGTATACGGTACTCGAGGTCGAGAGAAGAGAGCTGAACGGGGGGGGGGGTCCCTTGTATTTGCTGCCAACAAAAACCATACCTAACGAGGTAATCCTATTAGTAAAGTAATAATTTAACTTATCGCGCCAATTATTAGAGAGAGCGACAAAGTCGCGTGGACCAGGGTGGGCAACTGGGGATTGCCAATAATCACAGATCGGAATTAATTATCGTACGAATAAATTTTAATAATTGTGTTGTGTTTTCCATGCGGATCGACATCTGGTTTATATTTTTATACACGATATAATACCTTGTATACTTTAGAAGACTCGAGGTGTTTGATAGTGGTTAAGATATTTATGTTGGTGATGAGTGGGGATGGATATTTGGCCTAGAAGATAATACGTATCTGTAGCCATAGCCTCTCATGTAGAATTGAAATTCTTATTTATCTAAAAATGCACCACTAGGGAAAATTTCAGGTCCCCTAGGTATCAATTAAATTTTTAAAATTGGTACAAATACCGAAAACCAATACCGAAATTATTTTGAAATTAGTATCTCGGTACATATTTGGAACTGTTTTCTTTTTTGCTTTGGATCTTGAAGATTGAAGTTCGCATTTTTGAAGAAATTCTGCTGGAATTAGGAGTTTTTTCCAACTAAATTTCTGAAAAATCTTGATTTTTTTTACCAAAAAAAAAAGTCAAAAATTTCCAAAAAAGAGCTCATTTTCTCGATAAAAATATGCTGAAAAGTTTCATTTTTTTGCCAAAAACAATTAGGTAAAAAATCCAAAAGCTTCATTTTTTCAAAAATTGCTCTAAAGTCTCACTTTTTTGCCAAATTATTATAATGTTGATTTAAAGATTGCCAAAAAGTCCTGCTTTATTATCAAAATGTTGCGAAATAGTTCACTTTTCTGGAAAAACTTTCGAAAAATTATCACTTTTTGCAGGCAATTGTGAAAAAGTCCTTTTTTTTAGCTTTTTAGACAAAATATTACTTTTTTGATCAGGTACTTTTTGATTAATTTTTGAACTTTGGTGATCAGTGATCACCAAAGTTAGGTACTTTTTTTGAAAAAAAAATAATATACAAATTACAGATACAAAAATTGATAAATAGCACGTCAAAAAAAAAGAATTAAATAAATAAAAACCTTTTTTGAACAACAGAAGGAAATGGGAAAATTTGTAGGATCAAAAATTTCATTAGAGAGTTTAAATACACTTTTGGGCATTTTTAACGAAAACCAAGATTTTTTTGACAGTCATTTTGGCAAAAAAAAAAACGAGATCTATTGATAGTTTCGATGAAAAGCAAGATATTTTTTTTTAGTGTAAAAAGCAAAATTCATGTTCTGGAAAAAAGAAAGACTTTTTGACAATGTTTGAAAATCTTAACCAGAAAGAATTTTTTTTTCACAATTCTATCAACTTGAAAAAACTACAGCTTTCTTACAATTTTTAGCAATTTCTGCGAGAATAAAATTTTTTTGGGAAGCAAAGCTTTTTCCAATTCAACGTAAAAAAGTCTTTTTTTTTCAAAAAATGAAGGACTAATGCGTTTGTAAAAATTATACCTACCTATGTTTATTTTTACAATTTTTTTTTATAACAGAATGAGTTATTTTTCTGGAATTTTTTTGGCAAGGAATCATTCATTTTTCCAGACGTTAATTTTTTTGGGTGGGAGGGAAAGAGGGAGGGGGGGTAAAATTTAGCTCGTATTACCCAAATTGTCGTTGAAATACCCTATTTTGTCATTCGAATCACTTTTTCTGTCGTACCAATATTCCCCAACATGTATAAAAATGACTAAAAAATGATGAAATAATTCAAAATTAAACCAAATCTTTGTAAATTTTATGAAAATACATTAAAATGGCTGAAAGTTGATGAAACATTGCGTAATTTAAGCAAAATAAGGCAACAAGCAATTGAAACACACTTTATAAAGGAATTGATGAAATTTCAAAAAAATTGATCAATTTGTACTAAATTTGATTGAAATCATGAAAAATGTCATGTAAAAAAACTTGGCTAATATCGGCCAAAAAAATCATGAAAATCGCCAAAAATTGCTTTTAAAAAAAATCTCAGCAAAATTAGGAGAATTTCAACGAAAGTTGCTCAAAAATTTGTTCAAACACCATGAAAATGTTTGAAAATAAATGATAATTGAGGAAATATGTCAAAATTCAAACAAAATAACAAATTGATAAAAATTCTGAAAACTGGATCAAACAATATATTGAAATTGAATGAAATTTCGTCAAAAGTACCTACATAAAATTTAGAAAAAATACCTATGGCCCAAAATGCCTGAAACTTGTAAGAAAAATTGATAGAAATTCTGAAAAATTGACCACTTGTTATTGAAATTGATCAAAAATATTGTAAAAAAAGTATGAAATTGGCGAAGGAATCGAAAAATTTCATTCAAACATCATAAAAACGTTAGAAATGACCTGAAAATTTAGGAAACATGGTGAAGTTTATGAAAAAAAAAGTTGATTAAAATGAGTGATTAATTTTAGTGGCACAGCACAGATCACAGATATCCAGAGACGTGCCAAACGAGTGGGGGCGTCTTACCTCCTCCTTATCCCCCCTCCAGGTAAAAAAGGGCATTAGTTGGGAAAACTTGAAAAATTTGAGACAATTCGAATGAAATTGTGTGAAGTAAAAAAAATCAAATTGATTGAAAAAAAGTACAATTTTTTTTTTTGGGGGGGGGGGGGTTGGAGAAAGGTTATTTAGAATGATTATTGATTATTAGGAATACAAAAAAAAAATCAATCAAAATTTTTTCATTACGTTTTCTGACTTTGGAAACTAACTGGCAACACTTTTTTTTAGATTTGGAGAAACATCGAAAAAATATTATTTTCTCACAAACTCCAACAACTTTTGGATTTGAAGCAAGAGCAAAAATTTCGAGGAAGGACCACTCTTTTGAGCACTCTCTAGGTGCCATTTTGAAATTTGGATTTTCCACTTGCTCTTTTTGATCGTGTGATATTCAGTTCATCTCCACTCATCAGTCTGACTGAATGTCTCAATTCTTCCAAAATGCATAGAAAGCGAAACCTTTCCCTACCAAAAAATAGTTGCTGCTGCTTCTCAACTCCAATTTTGAAATGAAATCGAACGGATGAAGATCATCTCAGCTCCTGTCTACTCGTTATTCTCATCGTACCTAATCTACTTTTCATTTCTGTATACATTTTCATCACCAACAGGTTTGTGTTGAAATTAAATAACACCTGGGTGCAACTTGGCGAGAGGGCGAGAGCGGGTCAGGTGTTATATTTCGATAAATTGTTAGGTATAGCTGTAATAGTTACGTAAATAAGCACGGAAGGAAGGTATCCGAGCAATGGACGAGCATAAAATGTACCTTATTTATATGGACTAGTTCGAACATCTGTTTTCAGCTCAGCATACACAGCAGCAGTAGATACACTTACATTATAGCAATCGAATCTAATATAAAATGCGAGCAGAAGGAGCGGTATGTAGCGCAATTATACGACGAAGAGCTTTCGCCATAAGGCACATGTGCGATACGATGTTTCCCTTTTTTGTTTTCGTTTTCGTTTTTTTTTTTTTTTTAATTCAACGGGGGTTGGTAAATGGAAAAAATAGAAAGGGAGCCGAGTTGAAAAAAAAATTAATACGGTACAATTAAAATTACGACGAAGCTGGAGGCGGTGAAAGGAGGGTAGATGAAAGAGATGGACGCGCGTAAAAGGATGATACAGACAGGTACATCACGTGAGAAATTTTTTTCACATCACCTGTTCGTAATTAAAGCACACGAAGAAGGAAGCGAACGTTAATTACAACGTTACGTGAGGTATAAACACAGACACACAGAGAGAGAGATGATGCAGGGTGAAGACAGGGGAAGTATAAAGTTGCATTTTCAAAACGATGGTGTGCTTTCAGTTTCGCTTTCTCGATGTGGTTGAGGCAGCTTCATCGTCGTGTCCCCTTATCGTCGTATATCGTATTAAAAATTTACTCGTTGACATTCTGCGAAGTAAAATGTCGATATAAAAAGGTTTTTCTCTTATATATTTTCACTTATTCATTCGTTCTCATTATGGTACTCATATTCATTTGGCAGTTTTTAAAAGGAGGGTTGGCCTTTAACTAAATATTTTATAAAGGTCAATTCTCAACGGATTTGTCCACCGAGCATGCACACGGCGAAGCTGTTGTTTTCGTAAAACTTTTATACTCGTACAAAGTATATGCTATAATTCACTATACCGAACAGCTGACTGATTACCGGCAACAGGCTTATACACAACGTTTAGACCTATTCACATCGCTCGCGTTGCTGTGTGTTCTTTCAATAATAATCGTGCCCCTGTGTCTGTGTATTAGTTCTCGGTGTATGTGGGGTAAACACATGCTATCCGGTAGACATGTTTTTGTCCTATTCAAATTCAAACGTTGCTATTGTGTCGACTAAATTAGAGTCAGGCCGATGTACGAGAAAGCCTGCAGGCTATACTACGTATGTATCACTGAATGGAAATCGCTTAATTGGCTATTTTTTCGCGGCTTTAACCCGTAATAGGGTATTTTTACGCGGGATGGTTGAGTAGGTCGTTGATCCCAGGTAATAAGAAGATCAAAAGGTCGATGATTTGACAAAGAAGATGTTGATGGGGTCTGTGTGGTATGAATTGCTTTCGTCGTGAAGAAATATTGTAAGTTTGAAAATCGAGGGGATTTTATCAGAATTTTTAAACCAGATAGGTAGGCTAAGTAAAGCTAAATCAAAATACACCTCAGATTGCAAAAATATTTTTCTGGTAGAAAATTCAGATACCAGGACTCGTATTTTGCAAAATAGTCGAAATTTCTCACTGAAGCATGCGTCCCACGGCACAAATGGACACCAGATTCGGACTCAGCGACTTCGAATTGATCAAAAACGACCCTTTACTCGATTATTTTGGAACTCAAAAAAATCCAAAAAATTCAAAGGGGTACGTCCATGCATTTTTTTGGGCAAAAAACTTTTGGTCGCCAATCGAGCTAAAAATTGGGATAGGGGGGTTTTTTGGGACGGCGAATTCATTTCCGGCGTCAGATTTTCACCAGAGTGCGCCATTTTCTCGGAAACGGTCTTTTCTTGAACTAAAAAATGACCCGAAAAAAAGTTGTGGAATTTTGAATTTTTTATGACGGTTTCTGACTAATTCGAGGTGGCAGATTTCGAATATAACGTCAAAATTGATGCATGCTTCTTTGATTCTGAGATAATGGCCAATTTTTCAAGAAGAAGAGATGATCGATCAAATCTGACAGCAGATTCGGACTCAGCGCCCTCGAATTAGTCGGAAACGACCCTTTACTTGGGTTTTTTGGAATTCAAAAAAATCCCAAAAAAAACTTTTTGTCTCGAATCGAGCTGAAAATTGGACTAGGGGGGTTTTTTGAGACGGAGAATTCATTTCCGGCGTCAGATTTTCACCAGAGTGCACCATTCTCTCAGAAACAGCCCCTTTTTGAGCTCAAAAATGACCTGAAAACAAGTTGTGAAATTTTGCATTTTTTATGACGTTTTCTGACTAATTTGATGGGGCTGATTTCGAATATGGCCTTGATTTTGCAATCGGACTCGTGGGTTAGAATGTTGGCAAAAAATCATAGATTTGGATGAAAACTTTTTTTGAGCACTTTTAAGATTGAGTTAATTTTTCTTCGTTTTTTGATAAAATTATGAATCAAGTTATGTGGATTTATTCCTGTGGATTTGTTTTCTCATTAATTATCCAAATCTTGCTTTATTCTTGTGGATTTGCTTTCTCGTTGATTATTCGACTCAATGTAAGTAACTATTAAATTCATGAGTTGGTAATCATTGGATTTGTTTTCTCATCAATTATTCGGCTACGCCCCTTACTTCAACGAACTTGGCTGGATTTAAGTATTCCTGTGGATTTGCTTTCTCTTTAATTATTTGACTAAATGTAGGTAAGTGTGCATTTTATGAGTGGGTGAGAGAGGGGTGATCTATCTCATTTTCGATATGCGCATTGCGCAGTTTGCTGTTGGAAATCTGGTCTGATACTCCAAACAAATCAAAAGCTCAGGTTTCGGATGTCTTTCTGCGCCTCGACTTCATTTACTTCTGGGAAGATAGATCAAAATAAGAGGAATTGTTTATTTATGTGTATTAATATAGGTACTGCAGTTGAGTTATGCCATTTTTGTTGCTGTACAAAGGCTTTGGGACAATGACATTGGTTATTGTTATGTTAAGTACATAGTTTTTCGCATTTTTGGATCTTTGATTTAAAGAATTTACCAAAAATCAAAGAGAGCAATTTAGAACTTTCATTATAATTATGGGAAGAAATAAGTATAACTTCGTTAATCATTTTTTTTTAAATTGAGGTTTACTCAAAATTTCATTTTGGAATTTGAGGAAATGCTGAAAATAAGGATTTTCTTGATCCCTTTACTGTATTAAAAGTTGAGCTAAATCTCAAAATTAACTTACTAAGCTAAAATTGGAACTCATTTGGGAATTGAGTGAACTCCCTAGCAGCCACGAATAGCCCATGGATGTCTTTAAGAAATAATTTCCAGACATTCAAAAGCCTGTGGAATGTCTTTAATCGCTAAAACACCATTTATTCGAAAAATTGGTATTCATGTGAGGTCGCCTATGAATGAATGAATGAATGAATGAATGAATGAATGATTTAAGGGTGAGGACTTTGTCTTTTTTTTTGGAATGTCTGTCTGTTTGTCTCTGTTTGTTTATTTGTCTGATTAAAAAAAAACCTCGAAACGTTTAATCATTTTTGTTCCTCTTTACTGTTGCAGTAGCCCTCAGTTTGTTCTTAGTTATTATTAGTTATCTGTTTATATTTTTTATCTATACTTTTTATCTGTATTTTTTGTTTGTGTGTTTTTTTTCTCTCTCTCTTTTTGCATTGTTTTTATTGATTTTGTGTACCTGCAGCCTCCTTGCTCACCTTTATTTTGGTATAGAGGGGCTTTTGCTCTATCTTATAAAATTTTGTGTATACAGATTTAAACTTAGTCATTGTGGTGCCTGTTTTAAGTATACGTAGTCATTGTGGTGCCCGGTTTTGGGCTTGTGGCGCCCAAATCGGGCACCACAAGGTCTTTTTATATAAAACGATGCAGAATCGAGTGAAATGCACTCTAAGGTGAAAAAAAAATTTGAGGCAGGCACCACAAGTACCAAGTTTATGTATCGGGCACCTCTATGACTAACTATGATGAAAAATCCAAACTGCACCAAAACACCTTTATCATACATATATATGTGATCCTCTATGTACGCGGGCACCACAATTACCATAAAAGACCCTGGCACCACAAGGTACTAGGTACGTGTATTCATATATAAAAAGAAGCTAAAAAATATATGTATTCTGTATTCTGTATTCTGTAAATTTGAGTCCATTAATTATTCGACTAAAATGAAAGTATGCATTTTTATGAGTAGGGATGAGTGGGGGTGTTCTGTCTCATTTTTGATGAAATATTTTTTCCCAACAAAACTATGCATGCACAATTTGCTGTTGGAAATCTGGTCTGATACTCCGCACAAACGACTTCATTTACTTCTGGGAAGATGAATCTAAACCAGACGATTATTGTTTATTTGTGAGTAAGTATTAATACCACAGTTTGTGATGACATTTTTTGTACATGTGTAAAATCAAAGGCTATGGGACAATAATTGGCATGAATTAGCATTACGTACCAAGCCTTCATGTTATGAACAATTATTTATGATTTTGGGCAAGTTTTTTTTGGTTTTGTCCACCTCATCGTCATTCATGAAAATAGGCGAGATTCCCCTATTCTATCACATGTTGTATTTTGTTTGTTGCACTTGGATAATTTGAACGATTTTTTTTTCTCTCTCTAATTTTCTATTAATGGAAATCATTGGAAGGTAAGTTGAAACTAAATAAGAATGGCTTGGAAATTTCTTCTAAAGCTGCATTCAAACAATGTATTTTTGTTTTTTGTTTTTTTTTAACATTGAGAAATTTCTTCTTACATGTTCATAGTTTGTTTTATTGAGAAATTAGTTTGTTTATTCTTTCTTATTTTCTTTCTTTCTTTTCGTTTGCATTAATTTAGGTACCTACATACAGGGGTCGGCATAAGTTAGTATTCCGATTTGCACAAACGAAAATTTTTTCAAATGAAAATGAATTTTTTTTCTGTAGTGACATAGCGGGGGGAAAAACTATTATTACCAAAGTGTTGGTGGGACTTCCACGAACACAACACACTACCTACAAGACCTTCTATCTACTCATTACACACAACAGGGTGTTAAAAAGAACGCATCAGTTTTCGAATACGAATACTAACTTATGCCGACCCCTGTATGTATTTTTTTATTAACACAATAAATGACCAAGATGGAAATCAAAATAAAGTGATTTAACTACTTATACTGTTAGTAAGTTATTAATTTATTATGTTAAGGGCTACAAGGAATCTTCATCTGGGGTGTATTGGCCTTGTCCAAGAAGGGTGGAGAGTTTGTGACAACAGAAATTGTCAAATTCAACTTGTGTTGTGAAATAAAAGTGTTGTAGTTTTGACCATATTTGAAATTTATGAGTAGCTAATCATTGGATTTGTTGTCTCATCAATTATTCGGCTACACCCCTTACTTCAACAAACTTGGCTGGATTTAAGTATTCCTGTGGATTTGCTTTCTCTGTAATTATTTGACTAAATGTAAATAGGTATGCATTTTATGAGTGGATGAGAGAGGGGTGATCTGTCTCATTTTCGATATGCGCATTGCGCAGTTTGCTGTTGGAAATCTAGTCTGATACTCCAAACAAATCAAAAGCTCATGTTTCAAATGTCCTTCTGGACCTCGACTTCATTCACTTCTGGGAAGATAGATCAAAATCAGAAGAATTGTTTACTTATGTTTATTAATACTACAGTTGTTATATGCCATTTCATTGAAGGCGGAATTTAGAGCCATTATAGCAGATGATGAAGTCTATTGCAAATTACTGAACAAGGCCAACACCATAATCGAAGAAAAATTGAATAAAAAGCACATTGACAGATTACGAGGGATCGATTTAAACATCGCAAAAATATTCCAACAAGAAAATGTTATGACCACTGTCCACCATTGAATAAAGGCTTTGGGACAATGACATTTGGGCAAGTTTTTTTTGTCCACCTCATTGTCATTTATGAAAACAGGCATAATTTCCCTATTTTATCACATGTATTTTGTACTTGGATGATTTTCACAATTTTTTTTAATTTTTCTCTAATTTACTGTTATTAGGTAATCATTGGAAGGTAGTTGAAACTAAATAAGAATGGCTTAAAATTTTCATCTAAGGATGCATTCAAACATTGTATTTTTATTGTTTTTTCAAACATTCAGAAATTTCTTCATGTTTTGTTTTATTGAGAAATTATTTTGTTTATTATTTCCCATTTTCTTTCTTTCTCTTTCTTTGCATTAATTTATATGTTATTTTGTTTGTGTGTTTATTTGTCTGATAAAAAAAAACCTCGAAACGTTTCATCATTTTTGTTCCTCTTTACTGTTGCAATAGCCCTCAGTTTGTTCTTAGTTATTATTAGTTATCTGTTTATATTTTTTATCTATACTTTTTATGTGTATTTTTTGTTTGTTTGTTTTTTTCTCTCTCTCTTTTTGCATTGTTTTTATTGATTTTGTGTACCTGCAGCTTCCTTGCTCACCTTTATTTTGGTATAGAGGGGCTTTTGCTCTATCTTATAAAATTTTGTGTATGCATATAAAAAGAAGCTAAAAAATATATATGTATATTCTGTATTCTGTATTCTGTATTCTGTAAATTTGAGTCCATTAATTATTCGACTAAAATGAAAGTATGCATTTTTATGAGTAGGGATGAGTGGGGTGTTCTGTCTCATTTTTGATGAAATATTTTTTCCCAACAAAACTATGCATGCACAATTTGCTGTTGGAAATCTGGTCTGATACTTCGCACGAACGACCTCATTTACTTCTGGGAAGATGAATCTAAACCAGACGATTATTGTTTATTTGTGAGTAAGTAGGGTAAATGTGCCTAAGTTTGCGCGCTTCCTAAGATTGCGCAGTAACGATTTCTCAGAACCAGTGAAAGTTACAACATTGATACCACCGTTACTTGAAAGACGAATCAAAATGACCATACTCAACGCTTTTTGGTGATGGTACCACCAAAAGTTGCCAACTGACAAGCAAAAAACTTTTTTTTCAAATTTTTTTATAACTTTTCCAATAAAAGTCGTACGCGACAATTTTTATGGAAATTGCAGTAGAAATCTAAATAAGCTATTTTTAGATTCGTCATTGTCTGGGGATTATAACAAGCACATATTTCAGGTGTTTTCTGCTTTAATTAGGTTTCAATTTTTCAATTTTTCAAAAAAACACCCCTGTGCCTAAGATTGCGATTTTTATTTTTTGCTACTTTCATAGGCTAATAATGATACTTTTCGAAATTTTCATTAAGAATTCAATTTATTTGAATGAAATGACACCTTCTATACGTGTATTGAGTTTACTCCTTGTCAAAATCTAGGTAGAAATGGGTGTAATGCTGGAAATACCAGATACGAGCGCATTTCCAGTGTGGTTCACTCAGAAGTTTCAAATGCACGTTCTTGTGTGACATTTTGTTTGCTTTCATCATTAATTAAGCAATATTGACGAATTTCTATGTTTTTCACTGGTGCACAATCTTGGGAAGGTGAATGCGCAATCTTAGGAAGGCATATTCCTAAGTTTGGGCATTTGACTTTCTTTGGTTTTTGGTCAAAATATCAAAAACTAAATCGATTAAAAATTTTATTTCTGGGGTAAATCATAGCCAAATGTTTGAAGAACATTCTGTACAAATTTCAATATTCTGGCTCCTTTTCATAAAAAGTAGTGACTGTTTGAAAATTAGGTGCGCAAACTTAGGCACATTTACCCTATTAATACTACAGTTTGTGATGACATTTTTTGTACATGTGTAAAATCAAAGGCTATGGGAAAATAATTGGCATGAATTAGCATTACGTACCAAGCCTTTATGTTATGAACAATTATTCATGATTTTGGGCAAGTTTTTTTTGGTTTTGTCCACCTCATCGTCATTCATGAAAATAGGCGAGATTCCCCTATTCTATCACATGTTGTATTTTGTTTGTTGCACTTGGATAATTTGAACGATTTTTTTTCTCTCTCTAATTTTCTATTGATGGAAATCATTGGAAGGTAAGTTGAAACTAAATAAGAATGGCTTGAAATTTTCTTCTAAAGCTGCATTCAAGCAATGTATTTTTTTTTTTTTTTTAACATTGAGAAATTTCTTCTTACATGTTCATAGTTTGTTTTATTGAGAAATTAGTTTGTTTATTCTTTCTTATTTTCTTTCTTTCTTTTCGTTTGCATTAATTTAGGTACATATGTATTTTTTTATCAACACAATAAATGACCAAGATTGAAACAAAATAAAGTGATTTAACTACTTATACTGTTAGTAAGTTATTAATTTATTATGTCAAGGGCTACTAGGAATCTTCATCTGGGGTGTATTGGCCTTGTCCAAGAAGGATGGAGAGTTTGTGACAACAGAAATTGTCAAATTCAACGCGTGTTGTGAAATAAAAGTGTTGTAGTTTTGACCATATTTGAAATTTATGAGTAGGTAATCATTGGATTTGTTGTCTCATCAATTATTCGGCTACGCCCCCCACTTCAACAAATCCTGTGGATTTGCTTTCTCTGTAATTATTTGACTAAATGTAAGTAGGTATGCATTTTATGAGTGGATGAGAGAGGGGTGATCTGTCTCATTTTCAATATGCGCATTGCGCAGCTTTTGCTGTTTGAAATCTAGTCTGATAGGTACTCCAAACAAATCAAAAGCTCATGTTTCAGATGTCCTTCTGGGCCTCGACTTCATTTACTTCTGGGAAAATAGATCAAAATCAGAAGAATTGTTTACTTATGTTTATTAATACTACGGTTGATATATGCCATTTGATTGAAGGCGGAATTTAGAGCCATTATAGCAGATGATGAAGTCCATCACAAATTACTGAACAAGGCCAACACCATAATCGAAGAAAAATTGAATAAAAAGCACATTGACAGATTACGAGGGATCGATTTAAACATTGCAAAAATATTCCAACAAGAAAATGTTATGACCACTGTTCACCATTGAATAAAGGCTTTGGGACAATGACATTTGGGCAAGTTTTTTTTGTCCACCTCATTGTCATTTATGAAAATAGGCAAAATTTCCCTATTTTATCATATGTATTTTGTACTTCGATGATTTACACAATTATTTTTTATTTTTCTCTAATTTTCTGTTATTAGGTAATCATTAAGGTAGTTGAAACTAAATAAGAATGGCTTAAAATTTTCTTCTAAGGATGCATTCAAACAATCTATTTTTATTGTTTTTTTAAACATTGAGAAATTTCTTAATTACATGTTTATGTTTTGTTTTATTGAGAAATTATTTTGTTTATTATTTCCCATTTTCTTTCATTCTTTTCGTTTGCATTAATTTATATGTTATTTTTTGTATTGCCGCAAACAGTTCATGGCGTCTATTCCTGAAATTTTTTCCCTTGCGCTATGAGCGTTATGAGTGTTACCTAGCGTTATCAAAATCCGGCGTAATGGTGATGTTCAAAAATGTTATTCCTGAAATCTTGGCGTTATTGGCGTTATATCTATTTTGAAATGTTGTTGAAAACAAACAAAATTCAAATTTTTCATTATTTTCCTTCTTCTTATTTGTAGTTTTGCAGAGTCCATTACTGAATCACAACAATAATTGAAATGTTTTCAAAAAATGGCTTACAATATCATCAAAATTTGTTAAAATATCATGAAAATCCTAAAACGACCTCAATAATTTAATGAAACGCTTCAAAATTTGAGTAATACCTTGATAAAACCACCTACTTTTAAAATTTGATGAATACTCTCTCATCTCAAGCCTCAAAATTGCATGAAAATTCGTAAAAATTGTGGAAAATATAAATAAAATTGGATAAAAATCTTGTTAATTGTGCATAAGCTTTAAAAATTAAAAAATTACCCAATAAAATTGACCAAAATATCATCAAAGTTGAACAGAATTTGACAAAAATTAGATTAGGGATCGTAAAAACTGTGGAAGTGGGCATGAAAAATTAAAAATCTCAAAAATGTATTCAAAATAAACTCATTGAACTCTCAACTGTATGCACATAACGCACATAACGCCCATAACAACACCTCCGGAGGTGTGGTTATGAGCGTTATGTTTAAAGCCGATTGCGCCTATTACGCCAATAACGCTTTTATAGGAATAATAACGAAGAGTTATGATTATGCTACATAAAGCTCATAAAGCTCATAGTGCCAGTGAAAAAATTTCAGGAATCAACGCCCATATCTATAGCTAATCATTTATCCACTTACTATATTATGTATTAGTCAAGTTATTAATACCTGTATCAAAGGCTACCTACTAGGAATCCTGATGTAGGGTGCGTTGCCCTTGACTAAAAGAGGTGGAGAGTTTGTCACAACAGAAATGGTCAAACTCAACTCGTGTTGTGAAAGACAAATGTTATAGATTTGATCATTATTTGAATGTTATGAACAATAATTGTGGTTCTTTAGTGAATATCTTAATTTAATTAGGTATGGTTATTGTTATGTTTCATATTTTTTTTTCGCATTTTTTGATCTTTGATTTTTTTTAAACCAAAAATCAGAGAAAGCAATTTAGAACCTGAAATTTTACCTGGTTTAAAAAGTACAATGATAAAGTTTATTTAGCAAAACTACCTGATCAACCTTTTACTTAGAGTGAAAATAAATGTAAGCAGAAGCAACAGGTTCTAATGACGATTTGGTTATCTATAATATAATATATCAATTCTTTTTTATATTACTTACACTTGGACATTGTCATTGTAGTTATGCATCCCATATTGATTCCGAGATAAGTATCTGTTTTCCATGAAAAAGAGGTGATTGCTCAAATCGGACAGCAGATTCGGAATCCGCGACATTGAATTAGTTGAAAACGACCCTTTACTCAATATGACAAGGCAAAATACACCGAAGTGGGATGCAACAGTCTCTTACATCCAGAACCCAAACCAATACCAGAATACTTCTGGGAAGATGAATCTAAATTAGACGAATTGTTTATTTATATGTATTAATACTATGGTTGTGATGACATTTTTTATATGTACTTACGTACAATCAAAGGCTATGGGACAATAATTGGCATAAATTAGCATTACGTACCAAGCCTTCATGTTATGAACAATTATTTATGAGTTTGGGCAATTTTTTTATGTCCACCTCATTGTCATTTATGAAAATAGGCGAAATTTCCCTATTTTATCCCATGTTGCATTTTGTTTGTTGCACTTGGATAATTTAAAACAATTTTTCTTCTTTCTAATTTTCTGTTATTAGGTAATCATTGGAAGGCAAGTTGAAACTAAATAAGAATGGCTAAAAATTTTCTTCTAAGGCTGCATTCAAACAATGTTTTTTATTGTTTTTTTTAAATATTTAGTCTTCCTACATGTTTATGTTTTGTTTAATTGAGAAATTATTTTGTTTATTCTTTCTCATTTTCTTTCTTTCTTACTTTTGGTTCGCATTAATTTACGAGATATTATTTTTTGTATTGACGCAAACAGTTCTTATCTACGAGAATCATTTATTCACTTAACCTTAATTTCCCAAGTTAATATAGTAGGTATATTTTCACAAAATAATTTGATAATCATCTCCACATTGCATATAACTGAAGTGATAATAGAAACAAAAAAAAGACCAACACAAACACACTTGAAAATCAATGAATGATGATAATGAAAATATATTCCTTAATGTAAGGTGCACCGGGGCAAGTCAGAATGATTTTTCGCAATTTCAACTTTGACCAGCTGTTACTCTCCTTCTAATGAACCAATATGGATCAAATTTATTATGTAGGTTCCCATAAGGGTTCTTAACCTATGGTGAAAATTTGAGCGCGATTGACGCAGTAGTTTTTGCTCAGTGGAATAAAATATAAACTGACCTGACTTACCCCAATTGGGGGGAAGTCAGAACAGGCTAAACTTTGCAGAGGCGTAGATCACAAACCGAGCGTCCTAGAAAAATTGCAAAGATGCAAAATTGTGGAGAATTTAATTCTCTTTGAGATCACTCTCGTCAGATTTTCACTAGGACGCACGGTTCGTCCGCTATATGCGAAAAACTAAGAAATAGAAAGTCTGTATTTTAGACCAAATTCAAAATAAGTTCAAAACAACAACAAAATACAATCGAACCAAAGACATCTAAAATGAAACTGAATCGCGAAAATTTTTATGCCATGATGAAGTAGGGGTAGTACCCTCAAGTCACCTTTAGTGGCACTTTGCCAGATATAAACCTCTAGGCGCTAGAGCAAGTTTTCTAACTTACCCCGAATTCCAACTTCCCCCGGTGCACCTTACATTAGAGACAATACCTATTCATAATTTCTTATCAAATGTCACTTTTATTATTACAGTCAAACTTGGATAAGTGGAACCCATGTTAAAGTCACCTCTTTAAATGGAAACAGAACCTATGTAAGTGGAATTTTGTTTTGAGTAGCAGAACTTCTGGAACTGAAATGTTGCTTTCGTTTTACCTCTATAAGTGAAATTCTTTTCCTTCTTACCTCTATAACTGAAACATTTATCATAACAGCACCTCCAGAAGTGGAATTCGTTCCAGTTAACGAGGTAAGAAGGAGGGGAATTTCACTTATAGAGGTAAAACGAAAGCAACATTTCAGTTCCAGAGGTCCTGCTACTCAGAATAAAATTCCACTTATATAAGACTTTAACATATAGGTTTAGATGGGGAAGTGGTAGGGAAACGAAAACCTCCATAACTGGAATTCCAATTTGTTCAACCTCTATAAGTGAAACCTACTTTAGTGGAAAACCTATGTAAGTGGAAAAAAATCCGTTTCCCTTGCGATTCCACTTATCCAGGTTTGACTGTAGTAATTTATTAATACCTGTATCAAAGGCTACTGGGAATCCTGATGTAGGGTGTGTTGCCCTTGACCAAAAGAGGTGGAGAGTTTGTCACAACAGAAATTGTCAAACTCAACTCGTGTTGTAAAAGACAAGTGTTGTAGAATTGATCATTATTTGAATGTTATGAACAATAATTGTGGCTCTTTAGTGAATATCTTAATTTAAGTTATAGGTATGGTTATTGTTATGTTTCATATTTTTTCACTTTTTTTGATCTTTGATTTTTTTAAAACCAATGACCCTTTACTCGATATGACACCGCAAAATACACCGAAGTGGGATGCAACAGTCTCTTACATCCGGAACCAGAACAAGAACCTCAACTCATGTTGTAAAAGACAAGTGTTGTAGAATTGATCATTATTTGAATGTTATGAACAATAATTGTGGCTCTTTAGTGAATATCTTAATTTAAGTTATAGGTATGGTTATTGTTATGTTTCATATTTCTTCACTTTTTTTGATCTTTGATTTTTTTAAAACCAATGACCCTTTACTCAATATGACACCGCAAAATACATCGAAGTGGGATGCAACAGTCTCTTACATCTGGAACTAGAACCAGAACCAGAACCAATACTGACTAGGCCTAGCACCATCATACATTACCAAGGGACACACTGAAATCCTGTATGTATACCATTACCTGGGGCTATCCCGCCAACAACGACAAATTCAATTGAAAATGTAAGTGAAGCATCAGTAAAGCCAGAAATTGTTTCACAGACAAAGTCAATAAACGCTCTGGAGAATGGACCAATTTATTACCATAAAAACTAGTGCGGGTTTGTAATGTTAAATAGCATGAATACATCTGGGAAGATGAATCTAAACTGGATGAATTGTTTATTTATGTGTATTAATACTATGGTTGTGATGACATTTTTTATACGTACAATCAAAGGCTATGGGACAATAATTGGCATAAATTAGCATTACGTACCAAGCCCTCATGTTATGAACAATTATTTATGAGTTTGGGCAATTTTTTTTGTCCACCTCAACGTCATTTCTGAAAATAGGTGAAATTTACCTATTTTATCACATATTGTATTTGGATAATTTAAATAATTTTTTTCTCTCTAATTTTCTGTTATTTGGCAATCATTGGAAAGTAAGTTGAAACTAAATAAGAATAGCTTGAAATTTGTTAATTTTTAAACATTGAGAAATTTCTTCTTACATGTTCATATTTTGTTTTATTGAGAAATTATTTTGTTTATCTACATATAACTAATCATTTATCCACTTACTATATTATTAGTCAGTTATTAATTCCCCATATCAAAGAAACAAAAAAAAAGACCAACACAATTGCTCTAAAAAATCAATGAATGATAATAATGAAAATATTCCTTAATGTACATTACAGACAATACCTATTCATAATTTCTTATCAAATGTCTCTTTTATTATCAGTAAGTTATTAATACCTGTATCAAGGGTTACTGGGAATCCAAATGTAGGGTGTGTTGCCCTTAACCAAAGGAGGTGGAGAGTTTGTCACAACAGAAATGATCAAACTCAACTCGTGTTGTGAAAGACAAATGTTATAGATTTGATCATTATTTGAATGTTATGAACAATAATTGTGGCTCTCTAGGGAATATCTTAATTTAGTTAGGTATGGGTATTGATATGTTAAGTACATAGTTTTTCGCATTTTTGGATCTTTGATTTCAAGAATTTACCAAAAATCAAAGAGAGCAATTCAGAACTTTCATTATAATTATGGGAAGAATTAAGTATAACTTTGTTAAGCATTTTTTTAAAATCGAGGTTTACTCAAAATTTTATTTTAAAATTTAAGGAAATGCTAAAAAAAGGATTTTTTGATCCCTTTACTATATTAGAAGTTGAGCTGAATCTCAAAATTAACTTATTAAGCTAAAATTGGAGCTTGTTTGGGAATTGAGTGAACTCCCTAGAGGCCGGGAATAGCCCATAGATGTCTTTAAGAAATAATTTCCAGGCATTCAAAAGCCTGTGGAATATCTTTAATCACTATAAAACACCATTTATTCGAAAAATTGGTATTCATGTGAGGTCAAATATGAATGAATGAATGATTGATTTAAGGGTGAGGATGTTGTTCAAAACACCGAAGAAAAGGGGTTAGTTCATGTATTTTTTTCGGCAAAAAAAACTTCTAGTCCCCAATCGAGCTGAAAATTGTACTAGGAGGTTTCTTGAGACAGTGAATTCATTTCCGGTGTCACATTTTCTCCAGAGTGCACCATTCTCTCAGAAACAGTATTTTTTTTCAGCTCAAAAATAACCTGAAAACAAGTTGTGGAATTCTACATTTTTTATGCCATTTCCTGACTAATTTGATGTCTGCAATTTCGAATATGACCTTCAAGTTACTGATCGCTCTTACTTGGACCATCTGTTGAAACATGGTTTTTTGAATGTCATAGACGAACTGTTCGATCCATTAGTCTTATTTGCCGGCTCATTGTGAGTAAGTTATTAATTATGTCAAAGGCTACTGGGAATCCTCATCTGGGATGTGGTGCCCTTGTACAAAAGGGGTGGAGAGTTTGTGACAACCAAAATTGTCAAATTCAACTCATGTTGTGAAAGACAATACGTGTTGTAGATTTATTCTTTAGTGAACACTGAATATCTTAATTTAGTTGTGGTTATTGTTAAGTTACATATTTTTTCGAATTTTTGGATATTGTGATTTTTTCAAAGGCTATAGGTGGATAAGTATGGCAAATTAGCCCCAGAGAGCTTCAGGGTTCACATTTTCATGCAAGGTGGTTACCTTTGAGCACATTCTGTCACGAAAGTTTCAGGGCCCCAGACCCCCCACCTCGTTTTTTGTTCATGTGTAGGTACTAATACTAAGGTTTATGATGACATTTTTTGTACATGTGTAAAATCAAAGGCTATGGGACAATAATTGGCATGAATTAGCATTACAAACCATGCATTCATGTTATGAACAATTATTTATGAATGAGTTTGGGCAATTTTTTTTTGTCCACCTCATTGTCATTTCTAAAAATAGGTGAAATTTCTCTGTATTATCACATGTTGTATTTTGTTTGTTGTACTTGGATAATTTGAACAATTTTTTTTTCTCTCTAATTTTCTGTTATTAGGTAATCATTGGAAGTTAAGTTGAAACTAAATAAGAATGGCTTAAAATTTTCTTCTAAGGCGGCATTCAAACAATGTATTTTTATTGTTTTTTCAAACATTGAGAAATTTCTGCGTACATGTTTATGTTTTGTTTTATTGAGAACTTATTTTGTTTATTATTTTCTTTCTTACTTTTTGTTTGCATTAATTTGGGTAGATATGTACATATTTTTTTAATAACACAATAAACAACCAAGAAATCGAAGCAAAGTAATTTAACTACATAATATACTGTTAGTAAGTTATTAATTATGTCAAGGGCTACCAGGAATCTTCATCTGGGGTGTATTGGCCTTGTCCGAAAAGGGCGGAGAGTTTGTGACAACAGAAATTGTCAAATTCAACTCGTGTTGTGAAAGACAAGTGTTGTACATTTGACCATATTTGAATGTTATGAATATGTAATTGTAATTATTTAGTAAATATCTTAATTTAATTGTGTTTATGTTACATATTTGTTCATATTTTTGGATCTTTGATTTTAAGAATTTACCAAAAATCAAAGAGAGCAATTTAGAACCTGAAATTTTACCTGGTTCGAAAAATGTTCTGCCTGTTAAAATGCCTCAAATGCAAAGAAAATTCTTTTTTTTTTTGCAAGAAAACATCAAAAATTGAAACAGACTACAATCGGATAGGTACTCAAAACACCAAAGAAAATCCAAAAAAATGCAAAGGGGTTAGTTCATGTATTTTTTTGAGCAAAAAAATTTCTAGTTCCCGATTGAGCTGAAAATTGTACCAGGGGGGTTTTTTGAGACGGCGAATTCATTTCCGGTGTGAGATTTTCACCAGAGTGCACCATTCTCTCAGAAACAGCCTTCTTTTTCAGCTCAAAAATGACCTGAGAACAAGTTGTGGAATTTTACATTTTTTATTCCGTTTTCTGACTAATTCGAGGTCTGCGATTTCGGATATGACCTTCAAGTTACTGATCGCTCTTACTTGGACCATCTGTTGAAATGGTTTTTTGAATGTGATGATGAAAATTTGATTGAATTTCGCAAAACTCTTCAACCGGCTCAATGTGAGTAAGTTATTAATTACCTGTGTCGAGGGCTACTGGGAATCCTCATCCGGGGTGTGGTGCCCTCATACAAAAGGGGTGGAGAGTTTGTGACAACCAAAATTGTCAAATTCAACTCATGTTGTGAAAGACAATACGTGTTGTAGATTTATTCTTAGTTAATACTGAATATCTTAATTTAGTTGTGGTTGTTGTTATGTTACATATTTTTTCGAATTTTTTGATCTTTGATTTTTTTCAAATTTAGCAAAAATCAGAGATAGAAATTTAGAACCAGAAATTTTGCCAGGTTCAAAAATTTTTCTGCCTGTTAAAATAAGTACCTACCTCTTTCTCAAAGAAATTTTTTTTGTAAGAAAACATTAAAAATTGAAACAGCCTGCAATCGGATGGGTAGGTACTCAAAACACCAATATTTCTGCCAACGATGAATGCCAATGAACTTTGAAACTTCGTTCTATATTACTCTGGCTTAAGATTGTACACAATACGAAGGTAATTTCAGACCCATTTACGTTACATAAAGTGGAATTTATAATAATATATTAATCAGCATCGTCGCGAGTATTCCGCTTCGAAAGATAATTACGCAGAAAAAGCTCGCCACGAGTACAACACAAGAGAGAGAGGTAGGAAGGGAGCAGCAAAACACGAGCCATTAACTTTGTAGTATGCCCAACACAGAAGAAATATACGAAAATATACACTACCCCTGTACCCCCCCCCCCCCCCTTTCTCCCCTTTTTCAATGATTTCGAGAATATCGCTAGCTTTTAAAATTAAATTCGTATCTCGTCATTTAATAACCCTCATCATCGCGAAAAAACATCGAATCGAATAAAAATATACGCGGACGAGCAACATGGTCACAAGAGTTTCATACTCTACACAAAACCCAGTCTGCGATTTTTGCGCAGTTTAAAATTCGAAATACGAGTACGATGAGCTGGTGTGCTTTCAAACTCGAAATCATGGCCGAAAAAGACGAAGGACCGGGGTAAAAACGCGAATTACGCTAAAGACGTTAAAATTATGATGTCGTTAAAACCCCATTAAGGAAATAAATGAGGAAAAAAAGTCGACGAATCAATTCGTTAACGAGAGGGTTGTTTTTTTTCCTACTTGGCTGTGTGAGGTGTCGTCTTATTCGTTCGTTCGTTCGTTCGTTCGGGTTTGTATATATTTTTTTTCTACAGAGTAATTGGGCACCTATGGAAAGACCGCGAAGCTTGTTGAGAGTTGTGTGAGATGAAAAAAACTGCTTTGAAGATGGGTATCCTTTTGCGAAAAGCTAAGTAAGAGGGTATATACATATGAGATGTGCAGTGGTCTTTTGTATCGTGCATGTACAATGAAGCGTGTATACAAATAAAATTTTCATATAAAAATATCCTACATGGATGCGAATGTTGCATACAGCTGGTGAATCTTCTCACGAGCATTATGTTAATGCAATTCGAATATTCAGACATTTGCATGTAAGATGAAATCAGGTTAAAACTGTCTGCGTGGCATTTTGATTACAAATACAGCAGCGAGTAAATACATATGTGAGTTTATATACGTAGAGGCTGCGAGTTGAACGAGAAAGGCAAATACACATACGAGTTTCGTCTTCGAAAAGAAGTCATATTAAAGAGATTCGTATGATGATTTCTTTGCAAAGAAATTCGTTTCAGTTTTGTGCCTACTTGTCAAAAAAAGATGAAAGAACCCTCCCCCCCCCTACAAAAAGAGCAGCGGAAATCCAACATATTTTTGAAGAAATACTATGCTAAAATTTCAAGAAAATAATAAGGTAAGTAAGTAAATTTTGAAAAATTTGATTCGTCAAAAATAAAGGCAATCACTTTGATAAAAGTTGGACGCGAATTTTTCAATTCGAGAAAATAAATCCACACAGAAAGCCCAAAAATGCGAACACTGCAGACTCGGAAAATTGAAGCGTAGGATTGAAAACACCTTTTAGAAGCAGCAAAAGGCAAATAGAGCACAGCAAAATGCACTCATTAAGGGTATTTTTGATTTAGCCAATACTCGTACTAAACGCCAGCTACGACCTCCACTTCACCTATAGTCTGATCCAATACCTCACTCTGCTATTTCTAGCGGCCTCAATGAGCACCTTTAAAAGTTTAATTATCGTTGTTATCATTATAATAAAGGCGATACTCTACTCTGGCTCGGTTCGGTATTCGGCGACGTGGTGGCAAATTATAATCCATAAATTCAGTATCAACAGTGGAACGGTTTGTTCGCAAGCTGTTGTAACCCCGTTAATGAGGTATTTTAGTTTTAATAGAGGGTTAATACGGTCGTCGTCTATATATACGTACACCGAGTTATACGACTGTGCTACACAACGTACCAGGTGTTGTCACCCTTGTGTCAGGGGTTCGCAGTTCGATGATCGGGTAGGTATTGCGAATAGCTGATGAGGGTCAATTGCCTACAGAGAGGATGTTGTATATTGACGAGTAGGGACTACGAAATCGGAGGTATTGGTACGTGCTTTCAAGATGATGATTGAGTGATAGGTTGATATAAGATGGAGTTTAGAATTGATATTTATATGTACATATGAAGTGTTGTAGTAGTTTTGGCCATAGGTCTTTGCAGATGTTGAGAAATTTGACTGGGGATTTCTTGAAAATGTGTTTATTTATCTACTTACTTATTTAGAAAGATTCTGCACATTGAAAGTTTCAAAAATTTCAACTGACATCAATTTTCTATCATTTTTTTATTTTTTCCAAATTGAGGGACTCCATACAAGAGAACCAACATCATTTAGGGGTTCAACAAAAGTTTTTTCTTGAAAACGATGTTATGTAGAACAGTTATAATGTGAAAATGAGAAAATGCAGTTGAAAAAGTAGAAATGTGCGTTATATATTCGAAAAAAATTTTTAAAAATTTCTATGAACCACTCAAAATTTATCATTTGAAATTTTATTTATATTACCTACGTATTTCTTTTAATTTAATTATTTTAGTAAAATTTTAATTCAATTATTCTAATAAAATTTTAATTTAATATTTTTAAATGAATTTAACAGAAGTGGGCCACAGGTCTCCTCCTAAAACCATGGTAATTAGGATCTGACCCTCTTCAATTCGTAATATGAGGCGCGATCATAAAATAAGGTAACAAGCAAAGTTACTCAAAAAGTATAAGTAGAAAATTCATTCATACATCATTCGAAAGATGCATTCTTAAGCTACATTTTGATGTGGTCACTTTTGCGATTTGAACATTTATCATATCTGGTAACTAGCTTTCAAATTCGGACAAAGCTGCAAATTACCACGAATTCTTATAATACCCTATGTATACAAGGTAGGCATATAGTGTACTAGGTAAGGTATTAAGGTAGTTTTCGTTTTGATTAGACCATTATATTTTTACAGGATGAAAACCTGACAATTGATTCAGAAGTAAAACCACTGAGTGACCCACAGGACAACACCACAGTCCTCACATTTCCAAAAATCAGTTTGAGTCATAAGTCTGTAATCCTACACTTTTGTTGAATTTTTCATACATTTTATTTTTAATTATCTTTTGTAAAAATTGTCAAAAATTTTAGAAATGTATGGATTAAATGAGGGAGAGAGCACCACTAATATTAACCTAAACACCAACCTGAAGATAGCAAAACAAACTTTCTTCATATCATATGAGAAAAAATAAGAATTTCCTTAAGAAAAATTAATAATTTCAGCCAAATTAGGACTAGCCTTCAAATTGCACTACGAATTATCCTCTGTTTCCACTGCATTTGTTATACACCGTAGTTCTTACATTTCCAAAAATCTGTTTGAGTCATATGTCTGTATTTCTACATATTTGTTGAATTTTTCATATTCTCATTCTAAATTATCTTTTACACTGATTGCAAATATGTTGTTTTAGAAGAATATGGATTAAACAGGTGAGAGAAAACTGCTGATACCAACCAAAACCCTAATAATAATTTGTTTAATGATTCAAACAACTAGCAACCAATGTTCTATGGCATCTAGTTAAATGAAAAACTTGCGATTTTTTTCGTGTGATGATGGAAAATAATTCCAAAATAACGAATTGGTGTAGTGGTGGAATTTTCCTACCTACTGTTACAAAAATATTCTAACTTGTATTCTCATTCTACATTATCTTTTACACTGATTGCAAATAATGTAGTTTTAGAAGAATATGGATTAATGATTCAAACAACTAGCAACCAATGTTCTATGGCATCTAGTTAAATGAAAAACTTGCGATTTTTTTCGTGTGATGATGGAAAATAATTCCAAAATAACGAATTGGTGTAGTGGTGGAATTTTCCTACCTACTGTTACAAAAATATTCTAACTTGTATTCTCATTCTACATTATCTTTTACACTGATTGCAAATATGTAGTTTTAGAAGAATATGGATTAAACAGGTGAGAGAAAACTGCTGATACCAACCAAAACCCTAATAATAATTTGTTAATGATTCAAACAACTAGCAACCAATGTTCTATGGCATCTAGTTAAATGAAAAACTTGCGATTTTTTTCGTGTGATGATGGAAAATAATTCCAAAATAACGAATTGGTGTAGTGGTGGAATTTTCCTACCTACTGTTACAAAAATATTCAAACTTGGCGTCAAGATAAAAAATCTAATAAAAAGGTGAGTTATGTTCAAAGTTGCTATCTAAATAGGTATTTCAAGTTCGCGAATTTTTTTTCTCGCGTTGCACGAGGGGGTTACACTGTGTGTGGCGAATAGCTGTAGGTCATTTACCTAGAAAAATTCGCGACTTCGCATACACTGATGCGATTTGATTTCGGTTATACCTAGAACTAAAATGGTTAAATTTTACAAGAAAAATTTTTATTTTTAAATATTGTGTACCTTGTGAGAGAGAACCACTGACACAAACTTAAACTCTAACTTGAACATAGCAAAACAAATGCTCTTCATACCATACAAGAAAAAATACGAATTTCTCCAGGACACCATTTTTTCTTGCTTTTGCAAGGATTCTGTGTACAAAAATTAGAAAATTATGCAACTGACTACAGAATGAAGTGGAAGACAGTGATAACAAAAACCAAACAAAAAATGATCAAACTAGGTCTCAAACAAGAGCACAATCCTACAAGCCTTTTTAGAAACAATAGGAGTCAATAGAGCTGTCCTATAGATGAAGCACAGCTATGTTATAATCACAGACTAAAGAATATCAACTGATTGTTTGATTATTGAAATATTTCTTATCAGTTTTTTTTTGAAAATAATAATGTGTTCATTGTAAGTACGTCAATTGATTTTTTTCATATTGTCACTGTGATATTTTTTTTCAATAATAGTGTGTTCTAAGTCAATTGATTTTTTCATATTATAACTGTGATCATCTTCTCATAAATTTTCCCGGATTGATTGATCCATTGTAATTTTTGGTGATCTTTTCAACTTTGTGAGGCTGCTTAGTGGAGGAGGGAAATATGATTTGAGAGACCAAAGAAAGTTTTTTCCTCAAAAAGAATTATTTAGAGAAATTCTGACACAGCAACATAGAATTTTGATAAACTCAACTTTTTTCATTTTTTTCAGCATAAGGGGGGATATATGCACCACTCTTTTCATACATAGGGTAAAAATACAAAATAGGGAATTATATAATCATCCGAGGGAAAACAATCTGATGAAATTCTATAAAAATTCATCAAATTTGTATCAAAAAATTCAATCAAGTTTTATAAAATTCTATCATCGTTTATCAAATCACATCTGATTAGATTCAGTGGATTTTAAATGTGAATGCAAAGTTTTCCATAATTTCATAAAGATTCATACACATTGAAGGTTTGATAAAATTTGATGAAATTTGATGAAGTGTACACAATGTACATCATATCATATAAGAAAAAATACAAATTTCCTCCAGAAAAATTATTTTAGAAGAGTATGGATTAAACAGGTGAGAGAGCACTGCTGATACCAACCTAAACCCTAACTTGAACACAGCAAAACAAACGTTCTTCATATATAAGAAAGTATATAAGGTGCACCGGGGGAAGTTGGAATTTGGGGTAAGTTAGAAAACTTGCTCTAGCGCCTAGAGTTTTATATCTGGCGAAGTGCCACTAAAGGTGACTTGAGGGTACTACCCCTACTTCATCACGGCATAAAAATTTTCGCGATTCAGTTTCATTTTAGATGTCTTTGGTTCAATTGTATTTTGTTGTTGTTTTGAACTTATTTTGAATTTGGTCTAAAATACAGACTTTCTATTTCTTAGTTTTTCGCATATAGCGGACGAACCGTGCGTCCTAGTGAAAATCTGATGAGAGTAATCTCAAAGAGAATTAAATTCTCTACAATTTTGCTATTATGCAATTTTTCTAGGACACTTGGTTTGTGATCTATGCCTCTGCAAAGTTTAGCCTGTTCTGACTTCCCCCAATTGGGGTAAGTCAGGGCAGTTTATATTTTATTCCACTGAGCGAAAGCTACTGTGTCAATCGCGCTCAAATTTTTACCATAGGTTAAGAACCCTTATGGGAACCTACATAATAAATTTGATCCATATTGGTTCATTAGAAGGGGAGTAACAGCTGGTCAAAGTTGAAATTGCGAAAAATCATTCTGACTTGCCCCGGTGCACCTAACAAAGATCCCTAAGAAAAATTAATAATTTCAGCTAAATTAGGACAACCCCTCAAAATGTAAAACTGTTGTTGTCATTACACACCTGGTAGGCAGATAGTGTGTTAGGTAAGGCATTGCAGTGGTTTTGGTTTCAATTGGATCGTTGTATTTTTGCAGGGCAAAAACCTGACAATTGAGTGAAAAGTAAAACTACTGTTTGTCCCTAAGGACGACACCATGGTCCTCACATTTTCCAAAAATCAGTTTTAGTCATAGGTACCTCTGTATTCCTTTTCCTACATCTTCGTTCAATCTTTCATATTTTTATTTGGAATTATCTTTTGCAGAAATTGCAAACGGTTTTAGAAGAGTATGGATTAAATGAGTGAGAGGGAACCACCACTACCAACCTAGATCCTAACTTGTACATATCTGAACAAACTTTCTTCATATCATAAGTATAGTAAAAAATACAAATTTCCCCAAGAAAAATTAAAATTAAGTAGGCAGAAAACGCCATTTAGAAATTAAATACAGGACAGCAGGTGGTCTGATTTGCTCTCACAGTACCTACATCTTTGTGGACAGAGAAAAATAACACACCACAGGCTACAACATAAACTGCAATTGCAATCCTGAATTGGTGATTGGCGTCAGCATATTTATAGGCGAATAACATGCTACAGCCACTGGGCGTCAGCGAATTTATAAGCGAATTTTCGCAAGTGACTTCCCTGAGGGAACTTTTGGGCGATATAATTGCGTTTTACGCCAATTATTGGTGATTTTTGCAGCGATAAGCAAATTTTTCCCTAATTGGGTGAAATTTGATGGAAATGCATAATACGTTTATTACAAGTAGGTAAGTCAATTCATTTTTTTCATATCATCCCTGTGATAATATTCTCATAAATTTTTCTCTGATTGATTGATTCATTTATTCATTCCAATTTTTTGTGATTGTTTAAACTTTTAAGAAGCTATTTACTAAGGGGCTGGGGGAAAGTTTTCTTCTCAAAAAAAAAGAATTACTTATTCAGAGAAATACTGACACAGAAACAAAGAATTTTGATGAATTGAACTTTCTTAATTCTTCTTTTTTTCACCCGGGGGGAAGGGACTATCTGCACCACATTATTTGCAGTTGAGGGGAAAATAAAAAAGTAGGGTATCATTCATCATAATATGAGGTAGATATGTAGTAACTTCACAGGTGGGATTTGGAAAATTCCAAATTCTCAAAATGAAGTACCTGCTCTAACTCTTCTTCATGGGGAAATGATTTATTAAAATTCAATAAAAAATTATCCAGTTTGATCATATAAGATCAAATTGGATCAAATTTTTTTTCAAGTTTCCCAGAATTCTATCAACGTTTATAAAATTACATTTGATTAGATTCAGTTGATTCTCACTGTGGATGTAAAGTTGATGGTTTAATGAAGTTTGATGATATTTGATGAAGTGTACACATGAAGTTCTATTAAATTTTATAAAGACAGGTAAAAATTGATCAAGATTGAGGTGGTGAACACATTAAGTTTTATTTAATTTTTTAGAGATTGGTGAAAATTGATAATGTTTGATTAAGTTTCATATATGTACCTACTACCTAGTATCATACAAAAAGTTTGATGTGCTTCTATAAAGATTTGTAAAAGTTGATGAAGTTGTGTATCCTTGACAACAATTACTATGGTAATTTTGATGTGAATGTCAACCCATCCACACCTATCGCTTTTGCATCCCACATGTCAATAAGAATTTAAGTCAATTGTCAATGTTAATGTGGATTATGGATCAATGTTGATCTGCATTCATCTAGACAATTTGGCTCAACATAGGGTTGAAATTTACATCAACATTTGTGGGATCTGAATGTGGCTGACCTGCATGGATCAACATTAGCATCGAAATCTACATTGACCTCCCAGTATATTATGATGTTATAATATTTTAGTTTGAAAATTATTTTATCATCAGTAACCACACCTGACCTTTTACAATCAATTCTAATACACTTGTTAGTATATCCAGAAATTGTTGAAAAAAAAACAGGTCTAGGAGCAGTCTTATTTGGACACAGGCTCTACCAACTGGACTGCCATATTATCCTGTTCATATTTTTCTTCCAAAAAAAAACCTATCAAGACAGGGTTTTTTGTAGCAAGCAAAGCACATAATAGGGTGGTCATGGTCCATATATACATTTTTAAAGACCAGCTATAAGTAGGTAATTTCTTTTTGTTTCACTTATTTATAGCTCTATAAATCATTAATTATTTGTAATTACATCATCTGACAAACTTTGGCTCGTGATATATGTATCAATGTGAAGGTACATATCAAAGCAAGAAATGGTCTAGGAAGTAACTTTTTTGTTTATTTACATTGCTGGTCTTCTGCATCGCTTTGAACAGGAAAGATTTCAATTAAGTACGAGTATCTCTAGATATAGATCAATACCTAAGTGACTTTTTTTCAATTATATAAGATAATTTTTAAACACCATCTGTACATCTCACAACCCAAATTAAAGTCTTTGACTTTGATGAACCCTAACTGGGATAGATTATAAAAGGTAACTTTTCTTCACTTATTAAATTAATTTATTTTATTAGGTAACTTAATTTATTATTTTGTTCAATTTCTATCAATTATTTGATTTTTATTTGTTTGTAAGTATAGGAACAATAAAATTGCATAGATAATACATACATATTTTGTCATTTTCATCTGTACAACTCACATCCCAAATTAAAATCTCTAACTTTGATAACACTAGGCAACTAAAATAGCTCAGTAATTTTTTTTCATTGATTTAATTTATTC
Organism: Planococcus citri; assembly: GCF_950023065.1. Classification (NCBI taxonomy): domain Eukaryota; kingdom Metazoa; phylum Arthropoda; class Insecta; order Hemiptera; family Pseudococcidae; genus Planococcus; species Planococcus citri. The sequence goes on along the minus strand of NC_088680.1, from coordinate 7,584,060 downwards.
AATTTCCATTAATTATTTCATTTCCATACGTTTGTAAGTGTAGAAGCAAATACATAGATGATTTTGTAAACACCATCTGTATTACTCACATCCCAAACTAAATTCCCTGACTTAAATGAACACTATGATTTTTTTTTCGGCACCTCAACTCGACAATTATGCCTGCTTTAACATTCATGTTGAAAATTTGCTGAAATGGTGATATGTATGTTTGATATTCTGACTTTACCATTACATTTGTTTTTAGTGCGTTTGAAAACTTTTAAAATGAGCCTTAGATCACACAATATTTAAAATTTTTCACATTTTTGATCAAAATTTTGAGGTTTTTGATAAACACTAGGTAACTAGAATAGCGCAGCCTTTTTTTTAATTTATTTAATTTATCCAATTTCCGTTAATTATTTAATTTCCATAATTACCATGTTTGTAAGTGTAGAAGCAAATACATAGATTAAACACCATCTGTATTACTCACATCCCAAATTAAAGTCCCTGACTTAAATGAACACCAACAGGACATTGAATGATTTCTGGGATTGTGGGGTGACTGGGTACCGTTAATGTTTTTTTGACTTAATCTGGCAACACCGTAATGAATCTGTTACACCCACAAAAAGGACTCCAGTCACACTTTTCAAATTTAAAATGAATATCATTCTTTTAATTGAAGCTAAGAACAACAATGAAACAGTAACACATATTTCACAGAATTACAAAAAGAGACCAAAGGGTCAAAATTTCAATTTTTGCAGACAATCCCACCTCTAAATAAAAATGAAAACATGGGCAAAATGGTAAAACAGTAATACCCATGTAACATATTATTTGTAGAAAAACAATAGTACAGCTATAGAGTATTTTTTAGGACTCCTTTTCAAAAAAAAAAATGTCCAAGAAAAGTATAAAGATAAAATTGGAAAGCTACTTACTGACAATCTTTTCTCTGCACTTATCAGTAGGTAATTTAATTTATCAGCCCAAATGATTCAAATTGTTAGAAGACCTCTAATCTAGAACTTCACAACCCAAATTAAAGTCTTTGACTTTGATGAACCCTAACTGGGATAGATTATAAAAGGTAACTTTTCTTCACTTATTAAATTAATTTATTTTATTAGGTAACTTAATTTATTATTTTGTTCAATTTCTATCAATTATTTGATTTTTATTTGTTTGTAAGTGTAGGAACAATAAAATTGCATAGATAATACATACATATTTTGTCATTTTCATCTGTACAACTCACATCCCAAATTAAAATCTCTAACTTTGATAACACTAGGCAACTAAAATAGCTCAGTAATTTTTTTTCATTGATTTAATTTATTCAATTTCCATTAATTATTTCATTTCCATACGTTTGTAAGTGTAGAAGCAAATACATAGATGATTTTGTAAACACCATCTGTATTACTCACATCCCAAACTAAATTCCCTGACTTAAATGAACACTATGATTTTTTTTTCTGCACCTCAACTCGACAATTATGCCTGCTTTAACATTCATGTTGAAAATTTGCTGAAATGGTGATATGTATGTTTGATATTCTGACTTTACCATTACATTTGTTTTTAGTGCGTTTGAAAACTTTTAAAATGTGATCTGTCACGAGAAAACCAACCTAGTGTCCAAAATGTAAATTTTACAGGAATGGCATTTGAAGTTTTGAGTCTATGTATCAGGCGATCTAATATTTGTAGGTCCGTGATACTTGCACCACTTTTGGCCCCCATGAGTGCCAACATAACCCGATACTTTTTTTTTCAAAATCATCACATTCAAGGTTGCCAAGTCTAATAATCGAAATTTCCCAAAATTGATTTTTTCGATTTTTTTGAATTTTTTGCCAAAAATGTTGCAAAAACTACCCGAGTATGAATTATTAATGAAGAATAAGTTATTATTATTAAATTTATCACGTTTCTTAACAAATTTGTTCAAGGTGAAAAGAGTTGATTTTTCCAGAGTGAACCTCATTCAAATTTCAAAAAAACGGCCTAAATCCTACAAATGTAAGCCGATATCCACAAAAATTTGCATGTTGACTCCCCCAAACATACATTTCGAGAAAATGAAAAAAAATTTTTTTTTTTCATTTTTTTTGTAGTTGCTCAATTTTTTTGACCTTAAATTTAGGGTCAAAAGAATCGTTCGCGAACGTTTTTAGCACCCCAGGCAGATTCAGCACCCTGAGTACTACCAATATCCACCTTAAAAAAAATATCGATTTTTTGGACACTAAATTGGTTTTCTCGTGACAGATCACAAATGAGCCTTAGATCACACAATATTTAAAATTTTTCACATTTTTGATCAAAATTTTGAGGTTTTTGATAAACACTAGGTAACTAGAATAGCGCAGCCTTTTTTTTAATTTATTTAATTTATCCAATTTCCGTTAATTATTTAATTTCCATAATTACCATGTTTGTAAGTGTAGAAGCAAATACATAGATTAAACACCATCTGTATTACTCACATCCCAAATTAAAGTCCCTGACTTAAATGAACACCAACAGGACATTGAATGATTTCTGGGATTGTGGGGTGACTGGGTACCGTTAATGTTTTTTTGACTTAATCTGGCAACACCGTAATGAATCTGTTACACCCACAAAAAGGACTCCAGTCACACTTTTCAAATTTAAAATGAATATCATTCTTTTAATTGAAGCTAAGAACAACAATGAAACAGTAACACATATTTCACAGAATTACAAAAAGAGACCAAAGGGTCAAAATTTCAATTTTTGCAGACAATCCCACCTCTAAATAAAAATGAAAACATGGGCAAAATGGTAAAACAGTAATACCCATGTAACATATTATTTGTAGAAAAACAATAGTACAGCTATAGAGTATTTTTTAGGACTCCTTTTCAAAAAAAAAAATGTCCAAGAAAAGTATAAAGATAAAATTGGAAAGCTACTTACTGACAATCTTTTCTCTGCACTTATCAGTAGGTAATTTAATTTATCAGCCCAAATGATTCAAATTGTTAGAAGACCTCTAATCTAGAACTTCACAACCCAAATTAAAGTCTTTGACTTTGATGAACCCTAACTGGGATAGATTATAAAAGGTAACTTTTCTTCACTTATTAAATTAATTTATTTTATTAGGTAACTTAATTTATTATTTTGTTCAATTTCTATCAATTATTTGATTTTTATTTGTTTGTAAGTGTAGGAACAATAAAATTGCATAGATAATACATACATATTTTGTCATTTTCATCTGTACAACTCACATCCCAAATTAAAATCTCTAACTTTGATAACACTAGGCAACTAAAATAGCTCAGTAATTTTTTTTCATTGATTTAATTTATTCAATTTCCATTAATTATTTCATTTCCATACGTTTGTAAGTGTAGAAGCAAATACATAGATGATTTTGTAAACACCATCTGTATTACTCACATCCCAAACTAAATTCCCTGACTTAAATGAACACTATGATTTTTTTTTCTGCACCTCAACTCGACAATTATGCCTGCTTTAACATTCATGTTGAAAATTTGCTGAAATGGTGATATGTATGTTTGATATTCTGACTTTACCATTACATTTGTTTTTAGTGCGTTTGAAAACTTTTAAAATGTGATCTGTCACGAGAAAACCAACCTAGTGTCCAAAATGTAAATTTTACAGGAATGGCATTTGAAGTTTTGAGTCTATGTATCAGGCGATCTAATATTTGTAGGTCCGTGATACTTGCACCACTTTTGGCCCCCATGAGTGCCAACATAACCCGATACTTTTTTTTTCAAAATCATCACATTCAAGGTTGCCAAGTCTAATAATCGAAATTTCCCAAAATTGATTTTTTCGATTTTTTTGAATTTTTTGCCAAAAATGTTGCAAAAACTACCCGAGTATGAATTATTAATGAAGAATAAGTTATTATTATTAAATTTATCACGTTTCTTAACAAATTTGTTCAAGGTGAAAAGAGTTGATTTTTCCAGAGTGAACCTCATTCAAATTTCAAAAAAACGGCCTAAATCCTACAAATGTAAGCCGATATCCACAAAAATTTGCATGTTGACTCCCCCAAACATACATTTCGAGAAAATGAAAAAAAATTTTTTTTTTTCATTTTTTTTGTAGTTGCTCAATTTTTTTGACCTTAAATTTAGGGTCAAAAGAATCGTTCGCGAACGTTTTTAGCACCCCAGGCAGATTCAGCACCCTGAGTACTACCAATATCCACCTTAAAAAAAATATCGATTTTTTGGACACTAAATTGGTTTTCTCGTGACAGATCACAAATGAGCCTTAGATCACACAATATTTAAAATTTTTCACATTTTTGATCAAAATTTTGAGGTTTTTGATAAACACTAGGTAACTAGAATAGCGCAGCCTTTTTTTTAATTTATTTAATTTATCCAATTTCCATTAATTATTTAATTTCCATAATTACCATGTTTGTAAGTGTAGAAGCAAATACATAGATTAAACACCATCTGTATTACTCACATCCCAAATTAAAGTCCCTGACTTAAATGAACACCAACAGGACATTGAATGATTTCTGGGATTGTGGGGCGACTGGGTACCGTTAATGTTTTTTTGACTTAATCTGGCAACACCGTAATGAATCTGTTACACCCACAAAAAGGACTCCAGTCACACTTTTCAAATTTAAAATGAATATCATTCTTTTAATTGAAGCTAAGAACAACAATGAAACAGTAACACGTATTTCACAGAATTACAAAAAGAGACCAAAGGGTCAAAATTTCAATTTTTGCAGACAATCCCACCTCTAAACAAAAATGAAAACATGGGCAAAATGGTAAAACAGTAATACCCATGTAACATATTATTTGTAGAAAAACAATAGTACAGCTATAGAGTATTTTTTAGGACTCCTTTTCAAAAAAAAAAAATGTTCAAGAAAAGTATAAAGATAAAATTGGAAAGCTACTTACTGACAATCTTTTCTCTGCACTTATCAGTAGGTAATTTAATTCATCAGCCCAAATGATTCAAATTGTTCGAAGACCTCTAATCTAGAACTGTCTGTGACCCCTTACAACAAAATTGACAATTTCAACTACGAGTAAGTTTCATAAAAATGTTTTTTTTTTTTTCAGAAATCTGATCTTTGAACCATTAAAATTCATTTTGACATCATTCTCTCAGAAACTTTTTTTCATTAAAACAGTTGATTTTGTCAGAGCAGGTCATATCTGGACTCTAAAATCCTATACTGAAGAACATTAATGAAAAATTACAGACAACTATTAAATAATACAAACTTTGTTTGATCAACCTTTATGAAGCTATGTAAACAAAATTGATCAAATTATGCATTACTTGGTTAATTTTTTTGTTTTTATTTTATCCAATTCTACAAAATTAAGTAGGTACATATATAAAACTGGATTAAAGTGATGAACTTATGTTTCACTGATAATTGATTAATCACACTTGATCAAACATCAAACTCAATCAGATCTTATCAAATTTGATCAAACATTCCCTAAAATTTTATAACCCCATCTCAAGCAGATGATTTTTTTTAAATCGTTTTTTTTGATAGAATTTATCACACTACTTTACATTATGAGCGCAAATTACATTTTAATGTTAATTAGACCATTTTTACTAATTAAATATAATTTCTCAAACCCCAAAAAAATTATTGAATTTTATCCAAGTGAATCAAATACTAGAAACTTTGATAAAATTTCATAGGTAAGTACATTCTGGACATAAAATTCTGTGTAGAATTTTTCAATTTGTTTTAAGTACCTATATATTTTTTTTTGTATAGAATTTTAAATTTATTTTTCATTTATTTTTTCAGTTTGGAAATAATTCGGAAGGATGGAGAACTACTACAGTAGACTACAACAACAGGCTGCTATTTGCGGACGCTGCGCCATATGAGAAGTAGGTAATCATTAATTTTTTCAGCATACAGGGTGCCCAGAAATATCAAGCACCCCTAAGAAAGTTTTTCATTAGAAATATAGGTCGGCAACGTGTAATAGATGCATATGATTGGTGAAATGTTATCTCTCAAGTCCAGCAACCAATCGTGTGCTATCATTATTATCATTCACAGAGACCAACCAAAGTATTTTGGTAGAAAACTTTTTTAGGGGTGCTCGATATTTCTGGGCACCCTGTACATGTAATACTCAAGCAGTTGATTCTTTTTTAAATTGATAAAATGTATCACCCTACTTTACATTATAAGCGTAAGTTACATTTTAATGTTAATTAGACCATTTTTACTAATTAAATATCATTTCAAACCCAATAAAAGTTATTGAATTTTATCCAAGTACATCAAATAATACAAACTTTGATAAAATTTCATAGGTAGGTACTAGAGCTGAAAACGGTTATGCTACCCGCTAACCAGTATCTGGTTAAAATACCAGCTAAACCCGCTAGTGTTTGTATCGGGTTGATTCGGATATAGATAGTAGCGTATTGCGAGTACAACCCGAATGTTTTCGCACTTGGTCTGCGCACACACCCCAAAATTTGATAATGCATAAGTGGGAGGAGTTATGCTTTGACACCTGTCGTTTGTATGTGTGATTGACGTTTGACATGATTGATGACAATGATGATGTCATGCCTGTACACCGGCTACACATTCAATGCGCTACTAGTTATATTGTGAACCAGTGCGACATTTTTTCAACTACATAGCTACCTGCTACTAGTGAGTAGCGAGAATTTACGATACGGATACAATAGTTACCCGCTGCCAGCAAGTACCATTTTCAGCTCTAGTAGGTACATTCTAGACATAAAATTCTATGTAGAATTTTTCAATTTTTTTATATAGAATTTTAAATTAATTTTCCATTTATGTTTTCAGTTTGGAAATAATTTGGAAGGATGGAGAACTATTACAGTACACTACAACACAGACAAGTGTTACAGACTACCATTTGCGGACGTTGCGCGATATGAGAAGTAGGTAATCATTAATTTTTTCAACATACATGTAATACTCAAGCAGTTGATTCTTTTTTAAATTGCTTTTTTGATCAAATGTATCACCCTACTTCACATTATAAGTGTAAGTTACATTTTAATGTTAATTAGACCATTTTTACTAATTAAATATCATTTTAAACCCAATAAGAATTATTAAATTTTATCCAAGTAAATCGAATAATACAAACTTTGATAAAATTTCATAGGTATATTCTAGACATTTTTGTACAGAATTTTAAATTAATTTTCCATTTATTTTTTCAGTTTGGAAATAATTCGGAAGGATGGAGAACTATTACAGTGAACTCCAACGTATAGAGCTTCCACCGGCTCCCAAAGCTTTTGCAGCATTAGTAAGTAATCATTAATTTTTTCAACATATATGTAATATTTACCTACCTATTATTATTAGAATTTTGTATCAAATGTGTTTACTTATGCTTAATTTTTAATTTTTTTTTTTTTTTTTTGAATGTACATAACAAGTCATTTTTGAATCTTAGGGTTTAGCTAGGGAATGGACTCAACTGACTTCATTTCTTCGTGACATTTTTTATCAATATATTCAACTTCGTTCCTCAAAATACAGCCAATATTTCTTCGCTAATAAACTTTTATTAGCAAGTTCATACCTTAAGGTAGCCTATTCTGTATCTACGCACAGTTAGTACCTCGCGTATTTATGGATAACGTCAAAAAAGAGAAAAAAAAAACTCTAACAACAAAGGAAATAAGTAGCCAGTGTATGGCTTCTCGAATCGAATTACAAGGTTTCCACGCACACGTAGTTCACGTTCTTCTCTACTATACCTATATATACAGAACTGCGTACCCATATGTGTGAATGCAGTGCAACAAGCTTACAGACAGAGATAGGTATAAAATTAAAGGGAGCACCGTCGTTGTGACCACTCATATACAGCTTTAGCTACACTAAGAGTTCACCAGCATAGGGTGGAAAAAACCATCGTACTTGTATAATATGAAATAGCATCAGCTGTTAACAGGTAAGTAATCGTTGTTGGTACTTTGACGGCGACAGGTAGGATATTACGTACCCAGCCTACTCTGTCTTATGAAGGCATATTGTAATATATGTAGGTGAGAAGCCATGCAATAATTCATATAATCGTCATATGATAATTCGCGGATTAGCATTAGTGTTGTATTTATGTGTGCTCTCTCTCTTTCTCTCATTATGGAGTGTTATATTATTATTATGGAAGAATGGAATATGTAGGTATGCGTACGTGTAAATATGATTAGGTATAAGTAAGTGAGGATGAAGAAAGATAGAAATGAGAGAAAAATGACGATGATTTGTGTTGGCTAATGTATGAGAATAGGTATATACTTATGTTGAGTATACGTGCAAGTGTTGAGCAGTGTTGAAAGGTATGAGCACTTGTATTTGTAGAAAATATACGAGGATATTTGATACCCATATTCAGAAGAGGAAATAACTGGGCACCCTCTTGAGGGGGACCAAAGCTAAGAGGACTATAAAGCCTGCAGGACGTTCGCAGCTTTCGTTCATGTTCACGAGTACATAAATACAAACCAAACCATAGTCTACCTATACGAGTATAATGTTTACTATTCTAATCATTATTCTGAGTCGGGTAAAGTGGAAATGGCGTAACGAAATTAGGTAGGTATACCGACAGAATTGAACCCGAACAGAATGGGCCATCTATTCGACGATGCAAATGAAATTACGTATACGTTGGTTGTGCTCGTACAATGTATAGAGAGCGATATTATACACACAGAGAGACAGAGGGAATTTGAGAAATTTCGGCACTATACGATAGAATATCGTCGACAACATGGTGTAGTGTGGCTCTATGAGTGTTGTAGTTGGTATGGTACGAGTATACAAGCATCTGAAATAACACTGAAGCACGAGCACATATAGAGTGAGATGTGAGGTAGCACAGAGGCCAATCGGACGTGGTAAGTGGCCTAATGAAGAAGGACTTTAATCTGAAACAATAATACCCAAGTAGTCGTGCCCTGGCCCCGATTCGGGTTGCGGTTTTAACGAACCAGCCACCGTAGCGTATCGCGTCAGCGAATTTCAAAGTACGTATATTTCTAAAAGAGCTATAATATTCTCCAACTACCTACCCTTTCGTGTAGTATTCTTGCCCTGGTAGAGAGCCCCGAATGGGTAAATTTTAAAAGGGTCGAGTTACTTGTTCCGATTTAGTCGAGATACCGATGAGAAAAAAGTATCGGATTACGTGCAGATATGACGATACCCTATCTAAAGTATAGGATTATGAGATCATAACCTTTGCAAGTTTGGATGGGGCAAAGGGTGTCGTGAAATTTATAAGGATGGCAATTTTGGGAAAGTGTTATGAGCCAAGTTGGCAATATTAGGTCATAGGTGAATGAGACAGTATAGTCGTGAAATTATCTCAGAAATTGAATCATTTTATTAAAAAACGAGCTCGTCGCAGCTCAACCCGTCCGTCTCGCCTCCCAGAGAATCCATACAGCAGGAATCTGCTCCGAATCCGAATGTGGATGGAAATTTGTCGAATTCACGCAGAATGGTAAGATGCGCACACCGATTAACCTAATTCGTTGTTCAAAAAATTGTGTCGTGTCAAAATTGCTGATAAAGTTCATCTTTTCTACCATAAAATTGTAAATGAAGTTCATTTTTTGCCTAAAATTTCAAATAAGTCCTGCTTTTTCTGAAAACTGTCAAAAAAAGTTTTGAGTTCAACTCATAAAAGTTTTGTTATTAATCCAAGTTGACAAGAAAGTCTTCTGTCCTGGTAAACTCATTCTACGAGAAATGCATGATATACTTTGCCTCCTCCTCCTCCTCCTCACCCCCCCCCCCAACCTCCCAATCCAGGTAATTATTTCTAATGGTAGATATTATATTCGCCACTTTCAGTATCACTGCTATAATCGACAATGTTCCTACACTCACTACATGAAGGCAGTTGTTGCCAGGCACGAAAAGACCCATAAAAGATCACAGAAAATTTGCAGGGATTGCAGGAGAAGCTTTTTCAAGAACCAAGTTTTGAAAAGGCATTGCCGGGAAATACATAAAAAATAGAATTAAAGAAGTAAAAATATTAACTATAGGCCTAATTCTCTTCATCGTTATTCTACGTATAGGTAATTTACGCATGAAATGTTGCTTGCCTGTTGCAGAGTCCAGTACTTGAGAAATCCCAGCACCAGATCTTCGAAACGGTTCTTCAAACTGGTTATTTTCTGAACCAATGCTAAAACGGCGTTGGATATTGTAGTAGGTAACCTTATTTCGTCGTATTTTTATTTCGTAATAAATCTTGTTAATTTTTGGTGGAATCTGTTCTTATAATTTAACAAGCAAAATTACCTGCCCTTCGGGCAGGGAATAGAATTTGATAATGTACGTATTGAAGTAACCTTCAAATTTTTATGAAGATATGTAGTAGGCTACATGTAATAATGGAAGAAAATCTCGCAAAATATCATCATATAGTTACTGAGAAATTATAAAAAATTGATATTTTTTGACATTTTTGTCATTTTTTGGCTACATTTTAAAATTTGTGATTTCATCGTAAGGTCCATTTCTCCTGGACGAATCCCAAATTTGGATCGCATTTTTGAAAATCCAAAGTCCATTGGACCATATCTACCTATAGGTACCTATTACATATTTTTTTGTTTTTTTTTTTCACAAAATTTTACTTAAAGTGGATAATATTTGTAAGTAGTAAGGGGGGAATGTCTAGAACACTTTTAGAACTGGCGCGAGGCGTAGAGGTGAGCTTTTTATGAAATACACGCCAAATATCTCTATGATTTCCTTTCACACTGACACAGAGTTAGAGTAGGTAACTTTTTCAACCAATCAATCAATTGAATCCAATCATTGTTTGGTGTAAAATTTCAGGTACTTAAGCAATGTTATTTTGAGCGGATTTTCTATTGATTTTAAGAATTTCGTGTCAGAAAAATTCGAGGCAATTTCTATAGAAATTCGGTGATTTTTCTTTCACTTGCGAGAATTATTTCGAAGGACGAAAAAAAAATGAAAAAAAATGTCCAGGGGATGTTGAGAGTAGGACAAAGGGGCACTTTCTGGAGGGCCCGGCAAAAACAGTCTGCAATTAAAGAAAAATCTCATTTTTTCTTTCAATTCTCAAAATACAAGTCTTTGAAAGCTTCTTCCTTCGCGAATAAAAACCGAAATTTCTAAAAAAAAATATATATGTACTCGTATCATTCCAATTTTGATGTTCCAAAGTGGAAAAATAAAATTTTCGCAAGTAAGTACCGTTTTTTAAATTTTAATTTGTTATTTACTTGTACCTATTAAGAGCCATTTATAGCAACTTAGGCTAGGGACTCTATTCTATTTCTTTTTCAAAATTAACATCTAGAAAAAAAATCTTTCGAATTCTAAAAACACTATAAAGCCAAAAAAAACTCTCAGCATCAAAAAACCATCGTTTTCTCTCATAATAGGTACAAATTTTCAAATGTTTTCGCCCTCGAGCTTCATAATTTCACATTTCGCTAGTTAATACTTACTTATAAGTAGGTGGTACCTATTCCATATTTTTATGTTTTGTTTTGTTGTTTTTTCTTTTTGCAAAATTTTACTCGAAGTGGATAATATGTACGAGGGTAGAATGCAGGGCATTGCTTAGCCAAATGGCCACCCAGTAAATTCGATTTGTCCAAGAAAATTTTTGATTTGCACTCAAAATCACTAAAATCTATCAGTATTATTGTTCGAAGTTTTAAAAACGTCCCAGGTAAAACTGACTTTTTACTTTAAAATTATTGCTGTCTTACTTCTTGAAACTATAAATTTTGAACCGCTTTTGTCCTCGCTTTGCCCGGACCAATTCGATTCACTTCTTGTGATTATAGAATTTCAAGAAACAATTACTTAATGAGATTTAGAAAAAGTTGAAATCAGAAAAATCGAATTCTTACGTTAAAATTGATGTTGTTCTGCATCAAACTATACGAATTTTCCAAAGCTTTTGCCCTCGCTTCGCCCGAGCCAATTTGGTTCTTTTCTGCAAAATTAGAATTATTTCAAAAAACCTATCATTGAATTTGAAAAATGTTCAGATTAGACAAACCGAATTCTTTCATTAAAATTGATGTTCTACTGTTCAAATTACATCTCAAGGAGGGGGAAAAACTGGATTTTTAAGCATGAAAAATCGAAATTAGAGGTAATTTTCTGAAAACCTTTTGTGAGAGCAAAAATTTAAAAAAAAATGGGTCCCAACAACAGAAAAACGTCATTTTTGCATGCTCTATTTCAAATTTTTACTCGCGAGTGAGGTCAATGACCCCGTTTGCCCCTCCCCTTTGCTATGTGACTGTTTCTTGGCCACCTAGTAAAAATTGCTTTAAAAATGGAGAAAAAGAAGGCCAAAAATTCATTCAGAACTAGCGCGAGGCGCGTACGTAAGCTTTTTTTAACACTTCATGTGTGTTAGTTAGGTACTCGTACCTACCATACTTCTGTATGATTTCCTTTCACACTGACACAGCGCACAGATATGAATAAGTAACTTTTTCAACCAATCAATCAATCGACTCCAATCATTGTTTGGTGTACAATTTTATATATAAGTAATGTTATTTTGAGCAGATTTTCTATCAATTTTATGAATTTCATGCCAGAAAAATTCAAGGCGATTTCTTCAGAAATCCGACGATTTTTCTTTCACTTGCGAAAACTTTCAACCAATGTTTTGAAAAAAGGAAAAAAATGAAAAAAACTTCCAGGGGATGTTGAGAGGAGGACAAAGGGGGCACTTTCTGGAGGACCCGGCAAAAGAAGGGTCTGTAATTTAAAAAAACTCCCATTTTTTAAATCGTTTTTTTAATTTTATTTATTTTTTATTATGAGCCATTTACAGCAACTTAGGCCAGGGGCTCTGTTTTATTTATTTTTCAAAATATTAACACCTCGAAAAAAAATCAAATTCTAAAAATGTAAAAGGCGAAAAATAAACTTCCAGCATAAAAAAAAGCATCGTTGTCAGTTTTCTCATAATACAAGTTTTCAAAAATTTTGGCCCTCTCTCTCCTCTTTCTTCAAAATCGACTTCCTAAAAACAAAAAATATTATTTTAAGGCCTTACTTTCACCCTTGCTTCACAAGAGCCAATTGGTTTCCTGTTTTAAAATTGAAAAATTCATATTTGGGCCCCCAAAAATCCGGAACAGAAAATGAAAATTTTCCCAAGTTATATGAATCTGATATCAATTGGCAAAATGGGTATTTTTTCCCTATATCAGTTGAAAAATTTTCAGTTGGACCACCTCCTCCTCCCCCTCCCCCTCTAAAAAACCTTCATATAGTTTCATCTTTGAAAATGAGGCCAAATTTGCCCCTTGCTCGCATTGGCTCTCGATGGCCTTGAAAATTTCTATAGTTAATTGGAACGTTTCCCAAAAAAATAATTTTTCTTGAAAAAGTGTAAAAATTTCTACCAGCTCAAAACAGATTTTTTGAATTTTTTTATTTTCAAAAATTCTTTAAAAATCCGAAATATTTGGAAAATATTAATTTAAATCAATTTAACATTAGCAAATGCTGGAAAAAATGAATTCGATTTGGAAAAACTTGAAAAGAATTCAGTGTTTATTTTTCAATTTTTTCATTTTCAGTTTTAAGGTAAGTATGGTGCCATTTTTTTCCAAGTTTTCATTTCATTTTATTTATTTATTTTATAGGAGAAGTATAAAACCAAAATATTGAAAGCAAAAGTAAAGAAATACCTATCTAGAAATTTTGGTTTCAATTTTGATTTTTTTAATTATTTTAATCAGGAATTCCTTAAATTAGTCATCTTATAATTCATCCTGAACATTTAGAAGAATCAGAATTCGACCAAAGTGGTAATGAGACCGACACAGAAGATGCTCAAAAGAGAACCACGTGTTTTTAATAAAACAAAATTAGTAATGTACCCGAGTGAAAAATGATCACTCGTAAGTTGGTTAAAGTAAGTATATTTTTACTGTCCAAAATTTTCAGACTTACAAGTAGATATATTCCATATTTTTTAAAACAATTTTTAGCAATTTTTATAGCAATTCAACTTGTTTTTTTTTTTTTTTTTTGTAATATTTAGGATGTTTTTTTTTTTCATTTGTCGTTAAATTATGTTTAATTTTATTTTAGATAATTATATTCAATTATTTTTTAACAACTTTTAGTGATTTTTATGGCAAATCAACTATTTTTATAAAATTTGTGTTTTTTTTTTCTTCAAAATTCTATGCAAAGTGGACAATATTAGTAATTGCCCACTGTCAAAGCCTAAATGCGTGCTGCGAATTCGTTATCCTGGATCAGGAATATCTGGAGATGATAATGAATGCAATGTAACAGAAACAGAAGATGCTCAAAAGAGGACCACGTGCTTTTAATAAAACAAATAAATTAGTAATGTACTCGTACCCAAGTGAAAAATGATCACACGTACTTTAAGTGGATTGCAGGAAGTATTTTTATTGCCCAACATTTTCAGGTGTTTAATATTTTAGATAGACTTAAGGTATATTCCATATTTTTTAAAACAATTTTTAGCAATTTTTATGGCAATTCAACTTGTTTTTTTTTTTTTGCAAAATTTTTTTCGTCGATGGCTTGAAAAAAAGCTCCTATGTTTGAATTTTTTCGAAAATCCGATATTTGGCTCTCTGAATTCGTATTTTCAAAGAGCATCTACTGAAAAAAACTCCCATGTGTTTAGTGCAAAATTCCACCAATAGAGCACACTAGAAATAATTCTTCTGGCTAAAAATCTCATGTGCACTAAATAACTTTATGATAATTTACTGCACAGGCGCATCAATAAACAATTGTAATGCAATTTTATTTTTCTGAATAGAACAGTTGCCGAAAAATCTTGGATTAATGAAGTCGTCGTCGTCGTCGAGGTTTCATATCCTTTACAGGACATTGGAAATCGCATTTAGTGGTACCCTAACAGGCGGGTGAGGCGAAATGCCTAAGCCACAGCGATTATTCTAGGGAATCGACGTATTTTGAGCTTTCACGTAGTAGTTTCCCCTTGCTTTCTACGCTATAGGTATGTATAGAGTAGGTAGCTGATACATCGCTAGCCGGGTTTTTACAACCCTGAGTTCAGTAATCAGCTACCTATAGGTGCTGAAACCAGTAGTAATTAAATCAATTAATTTCTCTATGTGCACTTTTAAAGACCACGAAAACCTCTTATGTGCTTAAAAGCCTTATTGCAGCTGAATGCGTGAAGAAATTTTTGAAAAAAGGTAATGGAAAGCTACCAAATACATATGAAAATATAATTTTTGAAAAACTTTTCAACATCATCCAGGGATGTTTTTTTTTTAGCTCTCCTGTAAAATTTAGTTTTTTTACATATAGGAGTTTTTTTCAGGCCACCGGCGTTTTGAAAATTTTACTGCAGAACTTTTTTCAACTTTGATAATACTTAATATTACGAAAAAATTAGTCATTTTATAGCCTAATTCCTGAAAATCTACAAGAATCAGAATCCAACCAAAGTGGAAATGAAACAGAAGATACTCGAAAGAGTACCACGTGTTTTTCATAAAACAAAATTAAGCAAGTGAAAAATAATCACCCATAAGTTAGTTGTGGTATTTTTATTTCCCAAATTTTTCAGTTTGTGGTAGCCCTGAAAAATGTGTAGTTCAAATACTAAAAAATTATTGAAAAAATCTTCGAATTTTTCCAGTTGGTATTTCAAAATTCAGTTGGCAAATATTCGTGTTCGAATTCATGTTGAAATATTCAAAATTTTCATTTTTTTAATCAGTATTTTTTTGCCAACTGACGAGTGACGAGTGAGAATCGTCAATTTGCCAACTTCTTCCATTTTTCGGGCACCGAGGGGAGGGGGAAACTCCCCCTGCCCCCTTTGGTACGGCCCTGACGGAATAAATAATTATATACCTAACTAATAACACACATAAAGTGTATTTCCTTTAGGTAAATATTTAAAGTTAAACATAATTTAACGACAAATAAAAAAACATATAGGCATTGTTTTTATGCCTTACTTTCACTTTTGCTTCGCTAGGGGCTTTTTGTTTCGTTTTTTAAGATTTAGAAATTCATATTTGGGCCCCCAAAAGCCCAGAACAGAAAATGAAAGGAAATGGGGCCTTTGCCCTTGGCCTTCATTGGCTCTCGACGGCCCTGACAATTTCTATGGTTATTTGGAACATTTCCCAAAAAAAGTTTAAAATCGCTATAAGCTGAAAACAGATTTTTTGAATTTTTTTATTCTCAAAAATTCTCAAAAAATCCGAAATATTTGGATAATATGAATTTCAACCAGTTTAGCATTAGCAAACGCTGGAAAAAAATGAACGTCATTCGGAAAAACTTGTAATCGGTATTTATTTTTTTAATTTTTTCATTTTCAGGTAAGTAATTTTTTTTTCAAGGTTTTGAAAAACACAAATAAACAGGATTTTATGCTTCGTATGAGTACAAAAAGTATAAAACCAAAATATTGAAAGCAAAAATGAAGAAAGATCTAAAAATTTTAGTTTCAATTTTGATTTTTTAATTTTAATCTGGAATTCCAACAAGAAATTGAGGACTCTCTATAGGTTCCCCTAAAAACCTTCGTTGTCGAGTTGAAATGTTCAAAAATTTTAAAATTTGTCATATTAGGGTGGCTTTTTAAAATTTTTCGAAATTACAAAAATTCATAAAAAATACAAAAACGAACTTTATCTTCTAAGATTTTAATTATTACTTCGAAATTGCAATAGATTGTAAATATACCAATACGAGTATACACGGGCGTCGACAATGCAAATTCCTCCTGCACCCTATTGACAATTTTACTAGCAGAATGCTAGCATTAGTAGCACCCACCTAGCATAAGTAGCAGGAAACTAGCATGATACTAGCGTTATGCTAGCATGAAATGAACTAGCATAACATGCTAGCAAAATGCCAGATTATTACTAGCATGATACAAACTAGCAAGAAGTATGTTAGCAACGAGCTAGCTACATGCTAGCAACATAACTACCGAATGAAGCTAGCATTTCCCACTAGCAAAAGGCTATCATATCTAGTATGAGATGAGCTAGCACAATGCATGCTAGCAATATGCTAGTTAAACCCTTGCCCCTTAATTACCAAGTGATGCTAGCAGTTCATACTAGCATGATGCTATCATATCGCTAGCATAAGGTGAGCTAGCAAAATGTATGCGAGCAATGTGCTAGTCAAACCCTTGCCTCATAATTACCTAGTAATGCCAGTTGCCCCTGCTAGCATGATGCTATCATATTGCTAATGTGAGATTATCTAGCAAAATGTATGCTAGGGATATGCTAGTTAAAACCCAGCACCATAATTATCGAGTGATCCCAGCAGCTCCTGCTAGAAAAATTCTACCATAATACTAGCCTGAGATGGGCTAGCACAATGTATGCTAGCAACATGCTAGTTATATCCTAGCATCATAATTACCGAGCGATGCTGACAGTTTCTCCTAGCATAAAGCTACCATGTTGCTAGCATGATATGAGCTAGTAAAAAGTACACTAGCCATACACTAGTTGATCCTAGCAGAATAATTATATTATCAACAATTTTACTAGCAGAATACTAGCACGGTGCTAGCATGGAATCAACTAGCAGATTACCAGTTAGAATGGTGTTAGCACTTAGCACTTTGCCAGCAGACATTTTATTGGAAAATTCATCCTAGCATAGAACTGGTGTGATGCTAGCATGCGGTGGACTAGCAAAAGACAGGCCAGCAATTTGCTGGTTACATATGCTAGCAGCATAACCACCGAGTAAAGCTAGCAGTCACTACTAGCATATTGCTAGTGCATTGCTAGCACCCTGTAATGGTGCTAGCATTAGGTGAACTAGCAAAAGGCATGCTAGCAATCTGCTAGTTACGTGCTAGAAATACAATTACAGGTCAACTTGCACTAGTCTACTGCTAGCGCTATTCTAACCTTGGTAAAGCTAGCAGTCAAAGTACTAGTATGGTGCTGGATTTTTGTTAAAAGACTTCTTATCCAGGTGCTAGCAGTCAAGTGCTAGCATAATGCTAGCAAGTTGCTAGCGTTGTTCTTTATCATGATACATTTAACTTCTCTTAGATAAAGTATGTAGTCAAGTCGAATATAAGCTCAATACAGTTTCCTGTTTAAATTAAGAAGAGTGAAGTTGGCAAACTAATCACTCAGTTTATACTAGCACAAGATGCTAGTGCAATGCTAGTTCTAAACTAGCATTGTAGGGCAATGGCCCATTTTTGGATATTTTTGGGAAACGTACCATAATTAAAAATACATCTAGCAAGATCATGCTAGCACCAGTAGCACCATTTTGAACACCTGCACTAGCATATCTGCTAGCAAACTGACGCTAGCATAATGCTAGTCCCCCTGCTAGAATTATGCCAATTGTATGCCAGCATATGCTAGAAATATGCTAGCATGACTATGCTAGCACCAATGGCACCATTTTGAACACCTGTACTAGCATATCTGCTAGCAAACCATCGCTAGCATAATGCTAGAAAAATGCTGCTAGCGTGGTGCTAGTACCATTTTCCTAGCATTATGCTGGCAACAGTTTGCTAGCAGATATGCTAGGAAAGGTGTTCAAAATGGTGCAACCAGTGCTAGCATGGTCATGCTAGCACTGTTGCTAGCATTCTGCCACTTGAAATTGTCAATAGGGATGAAGGAAGTTTTTCTTCTTTCTTGTAGTACTTACCTATGTTAAATCTTCTCAATAGAGAAAAAAAGTGAATCTCACTCAAATTGACAATTAAGTATAAGTATTTTTTACTCATTTATTCATTTCGAAAAGGGATTTTGATTTTTGTTTATTTTTTGTGTTAATAATTTTTAACAAATTCTTTCACTATGTTAATATCGTTAATTATGTTTTAATCCTGTTAATATTACTGATTAACGTAATTTTAATCGTTTTTATTCACTTAATTTTTTTTTTTTTAAGTTTAAAAATTTATGACGCCGTTTAAAATTATTCCAACATCGCAGTGCGTTCTGTTGTTTCCTACTTGGTAAGTGTATAATTTAAAATTTTGACATTTCTGTGCGTCAAACCATCTAATGGAAAATGATCACTGTCACATAAATCGTTCAAAATTTACTTCTATTTTTTCAAAATTTAAAACGCATTACTTAATGGTTATCCAAATTACTTTTATGAATTTGCCCTTCGCAATTTGAAAAAATCAATCTCATTACCTACATTTTGTAATGAAAATGCCAATGGCAAGGCCAATGTCACAATACTGGCAGCATTTCTTATCTTTTGGTTAGGAATTATGGTGTTTATTGTTGATTTTTTGCGACAGATAAAGTCTTTTTCTTTTCTCTTCTTCTGTCGAAAAATTCTCTATAGAGAAACTGATGCAAGATAAACTTGGGGAAAGTTATTAATGACTAACCTTATAGCAATGTTTTTGTATTTTTGCCATCGGAGATATTAAAAAGTGAAAATCTTCGAGACGATCTTAGTAGAATAGATCGATTTTGAAGATCGTGTAAGTCAAATCTATGTACTTTGTAATTTTTTTGCGATTCAAAAACAGTGTTTTTAGGCCCTACTTTCACCCTTCCTTCACTAGGACCAATTTGTTTCTTATTTTAAATTTGAAAATTCAGATTTGGGCTCCCAAAAATCCAGAACAGAAGATGAGAATTTTCATGAGTCGTATGAAGTCGAACCACTTCCCCCTCCCCTTATCAAAAAACCTTTATAGTTTCGTCCCTAGAAATGGGGCTCAATTTGTACCTGACCCTCATTGGCTCTCGACGACCTTGACAATTTCTATAGTTGATTGGAACATTTCCCAAAAAATACAGCTTTTTTGAATTTTTGAATTTTTGAAAATTCTTTAAAAATCCGAAATATTTGGAAAATATGAATTTTAACCAATTTAGCATTAGCGAATGCGTGGAAAAAATAAATTCGAGGTTTGGAAAAACCTGAGAAATATTCAGTCTTTATTATTCAATTGTTTCATTTTCAGTTTTAAGGTAAGTGCCATTTTTTTCCAAGTCTTTAAAAAATACACAAAAGCAGGATTTAATTGTTTGTATACAAATATTTATGAAACCAAAATATTGAAAGCAAATGTAAAGAAATACTTATCCAGAAATTTTGGTTTCAATTTTAATTTTTTAATTTTAATCTGAAATTCCAACATGAAATTGAGAACTCGTTGTGGTTTCTAGAATGACCCAAAAACAGTTGTTTTCGAGTTGAAATGTTCAAAAGTATTATAATTAGTCGTTTTTTTTTTAATTTTTTAAAATTACAAAAATTCGTCAAAAATCCAAGATTGGACTTGAGCTTTTAAAATTTTAAGTTCAAGGGTTTTAGGATATGCCCTTTTGAATACCCAAAGGAAGTGATTCATTGACGATGGTCACTTACAAATAGTTCATTTTTGACCGATTCCGACATGCTCGGATGATCACATATTTGATGTTGAAAATGACGACATGACACCGTCACTTATTACCTCGTGAACAAGATATCGAAGAAATCAAATCAATAATATACTACCTACCTATATTATGTATCTATTTGAGCGTTGCCCAAGATGTTTGTTTTTATATTTTTAAATAATTTTTATTTATTTTTATAGGAATTAAACTGTTTTCATATTATTGTGTGTGATGTGTGTGTGTGTGTTTTTGTCAAATTTTATTCAAAGTGGATAAAGGTGTTCGGCTCAAACGTGAACCAATCTTCGATGTTTGGAAATAGCTCGGTCTGACACCCCCCCCCAACTGAAGTACATCTCGAAGGTGAGATTCGAACATACTTCCTCATCGTCATAGCAGATTGTCGCTAATTACTGGTACTCGTAGAAATACGAAATAACGAGTGCTTTCACTGCTGCCCTCATCATACTCGTCAGGGATAATTTACCTCAATAGGTCGCGGAGGTACCTATTACTTATTTTCTAAAATTAGACCATAAATCGGAGTGATCGGAGTGTACCACCGGGCAAAAACACCCTGTGCCGAGCACCGTGCACAGATTGGCCAAGCACCTTCGCTCTCTGGCCCGATTAGTACATTATGTATCCTATACAAGTACATACGTCTATGTACCTACACACGACACCGCTGCTTATTCCTCGTGTGCCAACTGCCTCGCGCCGGGCTTTTAAAAAGGCCAGACACGTTGTATGTAGTTGTAGCGAAAAACCCAAACAAAAACACGGGGCCCGCGTGTACACGTAGTCATCTGGCGACCCTTTTTAAATGTTTTTCATTATTTATAAATAGTATATATGTAGGGTCTTGCTCCTGCTCTCTTCGTACATACGCGCCAAATCAGTTTAAGGGTGAAAATAAACAAAAGTAAACGCATCCTCGAGGTGACGGCAGCTGACATAAAAACCCCTGCGCCACGTCCAGCGTCTGCCTTAATAACAATTGTTGCAACTTGCTTGCAATCTGCAAAAATACAACTATACATACGTGCTAGGTTATACTCGCATCTAGCCATTATAACGGGTCGACGTGTACCATATAAAAATTGCTCGCGCGCCAGGCCTACTTGTTGATATACGATACGATACCACCCCGAAAAAATCCTCGAGCTGTTGTTTTTTTTTTACAGCATATTTTGGTGTACCGTTATGTAAGGCGTTTTACTAAAAAGAATGCCTCAGGGTGGGTATCGAATAACAGTAGTGAAAATCAAATCGCTATATGTGTATACTCGCTATATGTGTATACCTAGTAAGTAATTTTTTGATTTTAATGAAAATTAAAGTGAAACAGGTTATTCCCTATTGACAATTTTACTAGCAGAATGCTAGCATTAGTAGCACCCACCTAGCATGAGTAGCAGGAAACTAGCATGATACTAGCGTTATGCTAGCATGAAATGAACTAGCATAACATGCTAGCAAAATGCCAGCTTATTACTAGCATGATACAAACTAGCAAGAAGTATGTTAGCCATGAGCTAGCTACATGCTAGCAACATAACTACCGAATGAAGCTAGCATTTCTCGCTAGCAAAATGCTATCATATATCTAGTATGAGATGAGCTAGCACAATGCATGCTAGCAATATGCTAGTTAAACCCTTGCCCCTTAATTACCAAGTGATGCTAGCAGTTCATACTAGCATGATGCTATCATATCGCTAGCATGGGGCGAGCTAGCAAAATGTATGCGAGCAATGTGCTAGTCAAACCCTTGCCTCATAATTTCCTAGTAATGCCAGTTGTCCCTGCTAGCATGATGCTATCATATTGCTAATGTGAGATTATCTAGAAAAATGTATGCTAGGGATATGCTAGTTAAAACCCAGCACCATAATTATCGAGTGATCCCAGCAGCTCCTGCTAGCAAAATTCTACCATAATACTAGCCTGAGATGAGCTAGCACAATGTATGCTAGCAACATGCTAGTTATATCCTAGCATCATACTTACCTAGTGATGCTGGCAGTTTCTCCTAGCATAAAGCTACCATGTTGCTAGCATGATATGAGCTAGTAAAAAGTACACTAGCCATACACTAGTTAATCCTAGCAAAATAATTATCTTATCAACAATTTTACTAGCATAATGCTAGCATTAGTAGCAGAATACTAGCACGGTGCTAGCATGGAATCAACTAGCAGATTACCAGTTAGAATGGTGTTAGCACTTAGCACTTTGCCAGCAGACATTTTATTGGAAAATTCATCCTAGCATAGAATTGGTATGATGCTAGCATGCGATGAACTAGCAAAAGACAGGCCAGCAATTTGCTGATTACATGCTAGCAGCATAACCACCGAGTAAAGCTAGCAGTCACTACTAGCATATTGCTAGTGCATTGCTAGCACCCTGTAATGGTGCTAGCATGAGGTGAACTAGCAAAAGGCATGCTAGCAATCTGCTAGTTACATGCTAGAAATATAATCTCAGGTAAACTTGCACTAGTCTACTGCTAGCGCTATTCTAACCTTGGCAAAGCTAGCAGTCAAAGTACTAGCATGCTGCTGGATTTTTGTTGAAAGACTTCTTATCCAGGTGCTAGCAGTCAAGTGCTAGCATAATGCTAGCAAATTGCTAGCGTTGTTCTCTATCATGATACACTTAACTTCTCTTAGATGAAGTATGTAGTCAATGTGAATATAAGCTCAATACAGTTTCCTGTTTAAATTAAGAAGAGTGAAGTTGGCAAACTAATCACTCAGTTTATACTAGCACAAGATGCTAGTGCAATGCTAGTTCTAAACTAGCATTGTAGGGCAATTGCCCATTTTTGGATATTTTTGGGAAACGTACCATAATTAAAAATACCCTATTCTTTTATGAGGAAATTAATGCACTTCTAGCATTATACATATTATACACATGCTAGCATATGCTAGCAAAAAGCTAGCGAGATCATGCTAGCACCAGTAGCACCATTTTGAACACCTGCACTAGCATATCTGCTAGCAAACTGACGCTAGCATAATGCTAGTCCCCCTGCTAGAATTATGCCAATTGTATGCCAGCATATGCTAGAAATATGTCAGCATGACTATGCTAGCACCAATGGCACCATTTTGAACACCTGTACTAGCATATCTGCTAGCAAACCATCGCTAGCATAATGCTAGAAAAAGGCTGCTAGCGTGGTGCTAGTACCATTTTCCTAGCATTGTGCTGGCACCAGTTTGCTAGCAGATATGCTAGGAATGGTGTTCAAAATGGTGCAACCAGTGCTAGCATGGTCATACTAGCACTGTTGCTAGCATTCTGCCACTTGAAATTGTCAATAGGGTTTCTGACTTCTGAGGTGGCCATGCTCTTTCAATCATCTTCGGAATTTTTTCAATTTGATATCTGTTTCAAGGAAGTACGCTTTGTGTAATGTATCTTTGAGTTTGTAATTTTTTATTTATTTATTTTTTTTTTTTGGAAGAAATGTATTAAATGGAAATTTATTTTTTCGCAGTTTCAATAA
Source organism: Planococcus citri (assembly GCF_950023065.1). Classification (NCBI taxonomy): domain Eukaryota; kingdom Metazoa; phylum Arthropoda; class Insecta; order Hemiptera; family Pseudococcidae; genus Planococcus; species Planococcus citri. Next base: position 7,560,074 of record NC_088680.1, on the reverse strand, counting down.
ATTTTATGACAAGGGGGGGGGGTGTGCACATTTACTGAACGTTCCGGATCCATCGCGGAAATTCGGTTTCGGGAGAAAGCAAACGAACCTTTCCAACTCTCAGATTTGCAAGCTCGATCAAATAAGCAAAAATTTAAAATTCATAATATAACCAAAATTATGAATTTTCGCGCCAATTTTTAGATTTGTGAATACAAATGTGCTGACGTGGAAAATTTTCAACTTGTCTATATTCGCAATTGTTTATTTTTCAGTTTCAGTTTTTTTTTTGTTTTGTTTTCATTTTCTGTTATTTTATATCTACTTAATATGTAGATAAGTACTTACCCACTTCATCGAAAATAACATCAATAAAGTAAGTATTCTTCAAGAAAACAATTTAAAAATGAAGCAAACAACGAGTCAACGAGATGGCTCGATGAGAGAACAAAAAAAAATTGCACCAAATTATTAGGGTATTAGTTACAAATAATGTGAAAGAAAAGGAAAAAAATGAAAAAAAAAAACAGAAAAAAATGCAGTTAGTTTTCATTTCCCAATTTTTCAAGTTTAGCTTTAGTTTCAATCTTGTCATAAACTAAAGAACGCAGACAAAATATCAATTTTAGTTTTTAATTTTTTCGTTTCAGATTCCAATTTTGTCTTTTTTGGTTCAAACAAGGTAGCAAAATCCTATATCAGTGAAAAACACTGATGAAAAGCTCGACAGTTTCAGTTTTCAATTTTCAAACTTCAGTTTTTTACGTTTTCATTTTCAAGACAAGCAATAAGTTTCCAAAACATAAATTGAAGTTTCCAAAACATAATAAGTAAGTAATTTAGGTTTTTGATGCTCTCAATTTTCAATTTTAGTTTTGATTTTTTTTTCAATTTTTTCTCACTTTCAAGTTTTTTCAGTTTGAGATTTTTTTTTCTTTTTTCATTTATTTTTTGTTTTTGTTTTATTATAAATTTAAAAGATTTCAAAATTTGAGAGCATTATTCTACAGTTTATTTTTATTTGTCAATTTTTTCAGTTTTTAATTTCAGCTTTTTCATTGTTTTTTTTTTGTAGTTTTAGTTTTTTTATTATCTAGCTGGGAAAATTCAAGCAGATTTCAATTTACAATTTATCTGCAGCTTTGCAATTATATTTCAATTTTTTTGGATTTCTGTTTCAGTTGTTTTGTTTTTTGCCAGAATTGAAAAAAAAAACAAAAAGAAACAAAAAAAAAAAAATTCAGTTTTTAATGTACCTATCTAAATTTCTATTTCAGCTTTTTCAATCCAACTTTTTTGGTTGGGTTTTCGTTTTAATTTTCTGTTTCAGTTTCAAGTTTTTGATTTTTGTGTATTTTTTTTCAATTTTTTCTTACTTTTAGGTTTTTTTAGCTTCAGATTTTATTTTTTTCTATTTTGTTTTATTTCAAGTTTTGTTGAAAATTTGAAAAATTTAAAAATGCGCGACATTTTACAATATTCATTTAATTAGTCAATAAAACATAGATAATAAGTACCTAAGTAATTTAGGTTCTTGATGCTCTTATAATCTTCAATTTTTTGATTGTCAATTTTTTTCAATTTTTTCTCACTTTTAGGTTTTTTCAGTTTCAAATTTAATTTTTTTATTCCAAGTTTTTTTTTAAATTTAAAAAATTTAAAAATCAGAGAACATTGTAGAGCTTATTTAATTTGTCAATTTTCAATTTCAGTTTTTTTGTTAGGTTTTTCTGGAAAAATCTATGAACATTTCAATTTTCCATTAAGTATATCAGTGTTTTGTATCAGAATTAATTTTTTTTCCACATTTCAGTGTCATTTCTTTCATTTTTTTGAAATAAGGAAGTAAGTAATTTAGGTTTTTGATACCTACTCTTAATTTCCCAATTTGAGTTTTAATTTTTTAATTTTTAGTTGTCGATTTTTTTCAATTTTTTCTTACTTTTTGGTTTGTTTAGTTTCAGATTTTATTTTTTTATTTCAAGATTTGTTGAAAATTTGAAAAATTCAAAGAGATCTTGCAATCATGGTGGGCGAACCTGTAATATGTGTGTTTCACCACCTATCTAACACTGTACGCATCGACCATCTCTTTCTTGAGAGCACACTAATACTAGGCTCATTAATTACTATGATTATCTCTATGTACACTTTAAACTGGGTACAATCACCTATGTCCGGAAATAGGTGTTGATCCCATGAGCCATAAACCGAATCAACATTAAGGTCAGTTTATGTTATCAAACACAAAATTAACCACTTTTATGGCAAACAATTAGAATTAAATGCACTGAGGCTCGCCAGCCTATTATATTATAAAACATATTGACAATGATGCAGAGAGCTCGAGATTCGCACACCAAGTGATTAGTCAAGGTAGGTATACAATCCTTGGTAAGCGCCTAGGATTGTAAGACTATAAGATTTCACACATAAACCATTCTTCCCACTCTAGATAATGATTACACTGATGACCACCTGAGGTGGTTAAGGCATACCTGCTCATCACATATGCCCCTCCATCATGAAAGATAAAGTGTGATGTCTTAATCCCTCACCCTCCCCTCTTACTTTACCTAATATTTGTTAGGATATACCCCTGCCCCTCTGTTGGAGGTGGGAATTTTGAGGTGTGCTGTTGTACTCCTGTTCCATGTATTTGCAATCACAAATAGCACCGATGATTGATTTCGAAAAATCTACAGCACTGATAACTGAGTGACAATCACAAAGTACACAGAAGCAAAATTGAGTCAACACTGACATGGCCGAAAGATAAGTAATTTAGTGGTTACGATTTTATGGGAGAGAAAAAAAAGTAATTTTTAATCAGAATATTGTGTATTTTTTTTTTTTTTGGTTAAATTGATTTTGAATCCACAATGGGGCCGATCGAAAGGAGTATCACTTGGTATAGGTACGTAGCAGGTACGTAGATATATAATTTGGGTACCTAAGTCAATGTTATTACGTTTCTTACTGATTTAGAGTGGTTACTTAAGTACTCGTAATTAAAAATTTTGAATTTTGAAAATGCAATTTCATTGCCAGAATTCCGGAATCTTTTCAAAATGGAGACATATGTTTGCATTATCGTTCCAAATTTAAGTATAATTTCAAGTGTTATTTGTACTGCAATTTTTTAATGCATTTTTCGTTTTTGATTTTTGTTTCAACTGTGAAGACCAGATTAGTGAAGAAGAAAAATAATCGAAAAAGAAGAAATCTCTGTTCAAGAAAAAACTATAGGTGGGTTTTGTAGGTCAATGAGCGTGTATTACTTGGCCGAAATTGCGTACAGTGTTCATAAAAATTTTGCTTAAATTTAAACAGGACAAAAAAATTTATTTCAGTTTTTAATTTTCAATTTGGAAGTTTTCAATTTGTTTGCTTCGATTCCAATTTTGTCATTTTTGGTGCCAAGCAAGGTAGCTAAATCCTATATCTGTCAGTGAAAAGCACTGAAGAAAAGCTTGACAATTTCAGTTTTCAAATATCCAGTTTTTTATGTTTTCATTTTTGAATTTCAATTAATCCAAATCCATCTTAGTTTCAGTTTTGGTTTCTTTTTTTTCAGTTTCAGTATTGGCATAAACTGGAAAAATCTGAAGAAATCCGATTGATTTTTTTCATTTTAAATTTTTTCATTCAATATAGTCTCATTTTTTTATTTTTTTTTTCAAATTTTGCGGTATAAAATAGAAGGTAAATATGTGCCGAAAAAAATATATAAATTTTTGTTTTTCAATTTTCAGTATTCAATTATTTATAATTTCAATTTCAGCTCTGTCATTTTTAGTTCAAATTAAGTAGCTGAAAAAAATCATTTTTTCAAATTTTAATTTTTAATGCTCGTATATTTTTCAGTTTCGATTTCATTTATTTTGGTTTCTGCAGTTTCAGTTTTCTCATTGACAGGAAACATGATAGGTAATTTCCAATTTCAGTATTCAATTTTTTTCAATTTTTTCTTTCTTTCAAGTTTTTTCAGTTTGAGATTTTATTTTCGTTTTTTCATTTATTTTTTGTTTTTGTTTTATTATGAATTTAAAAAATTTCAAAATCTAAGAGCATTATTCTACAGTTTATTCTCAATTGTCAATTTTTTCAGTTTTTAATTTCAGCTTTCTCATAGTTTTTTTTTTTTTTTTAGTTGTGCAGCTTTGCAATTATATTTCAATTTTTTTGAATTTCAGTTTCAGCTGTTTCATTTTTTGCCAGAATTGAAAAAAAAAGAAAAATTTCAGTTTTTAATGTTTTTTAAATTTATATTTCAGATTTTGTAATCCAATTTTTTGCTTGGGTTTTCATTTTAATCTTCTGTTTAAATTTTCATTTATTTTGGTTTTAATTTTGTCTGCGACAAAAAGTATTATAATTTTCAGTTTCAGGTTTAATTTGTTATTTCTTTTTCAATTTTTTCTGACTTTTAGGTTTTTTCAGTTTCAGATTTCATTTTTTCCATTTTTTTTATTTCAAGTTTTGTTGAAAATTTGAAACATTTGAAAATCCGTGTACATTTGAGAGGTAAATAAAACCTTACAAGCAATATTCAATCATTCAATTAAGAACTTTCGATGAAGTTTTCAAAACATAATAAGTAGGTAGTAATCATGGTGCGTTAGTTTTTTTCATGTTTTTTGTTTAAATTTTTATTTTTCTTTAAAATAACTAATTATGAAGATTCCAGTCGAAGAAAAGTTTTTAAATTTAAATAAAAATATGAAAAAATAATAAATTTATTTTTACTCTATACACATCGTAGCTTACATAAAGGAAGTACTTTTGAAAATGTTTACACTACAGATTAAATTTTAAGTAAGTAATTTAGGTTTTTTATGGTCTTAATTTGCAATTGCATCAATTTTTTCAAGTACTTATGTAAAAAAAACTTGATTTTGTTCTTTGAAAAAAAATTGAAATTTTGAAAACAGTACCTACTCAATCGACATTGGTTCGTCGAGGAATGAAAAAATACTAAAAAAAATTTCAAATAGCAATATGAATCAGTTCGTTCGCAAACGAGTCACTTACAACTTTACAAGAATCAATTCGTTCGCGAATGATTCACCGATAATTATTCTATTCGTTCGCGAATATTCTCCAAAAATTGTGCAAGTCGTTCGTGAATGATTCACCAAGAATTAGGTAAATGAATCAATTCGTTCGCGAACGAGTCACTTACAAGAGCCAATTCGTTCGCAAATGATTCACCAAAAATTTTTCGATTCGTTTGCGAATGATTCACCAGAAATTATTCAATTCGTTCGCGAATGATTCAACAAGAACTTAGCAAATAATCAGTTCGTTCGCAAACGAGTCACTTACAAGAATCAATTCGTTCGCGAATGATTCACCAAAAATTATTCTATTTGTTCGCGAATATTCTCCAAAAATTGTGCAATTCATTCGTGAATGATTCACCAAGAATTAGGTAAATGAATCAATTCGTTCGCGAATGATTCAGTAACTATTGATCAACTCGTTTGCGGACGATTCACCTGGAAATTAATCAGTTTGTTCAATCGCCAATCGGTCGTGAATAATTCGATTCGATTCACTTCTCTTGAAAACCGATCAATTTCTATGTATACAATAGTTTCATAAAAACCGAATCAATTGTAAATGTTCCAAACCTCTCTCAACAAACGCAGTTTTCGAGCAAACCTGACCAACTGGAACCTTCCAATATAAAATAATTATACCTCAGATTCGTTGGCTTTGGATATACCTACTACAGAACTACGTTCTACTTGTGGATAATGCAGGACTCAACATATTAGATTCAACATATTGAAATGCTTGTGTTGGCAAAACGAGTAAGTAATTGTTTATTTTTTTTAAAAATGACCTCGTTTTGAAACAGATTTATTTTTACATTCATTCAATGCTCGTTCATTGAAGCGAAAGAACAGCAAACAAACGGATGATCCGTCATCCAAAAAAAGAACACCCAAAAAAACAGGTTATTCTACTGTGGCTAGATTAGGTAACAGATTCCAAAGCAGAGGGCAGAGGGAAACGAAGTATCGGTAAATTAAAACGCTTCTCGACTGCGGTCGAGGCTCGAAGACAGCAGGGGTGAGTACAGGGTATGCTGAAAGGTAGGACAATGTACGAGGAGGCCACGTGCCTCGTGCATGTATTAAAAAGCAACACCTGGTGTCTTGGCCATGCCACCTAATCCTAAACGGTAACTTAAAAGGATTTCATGTCCATATATATTTGCATTTTACCCTTCGTCATCGTGGCAAGAGGCAAACCCAGCCAACAAGTACCAGCAGCAGGCAACAGTGGCAGCAGCGATGTGAAGAGGGCGAAATACATCTCTCTCTCACACAAATACATGATCAACAGACCAGACAACAAGTACTACATACGGTATGATGGACGAGGCGAGGGTCGCAGCTCAGGAAAAAAGGTATAAGGCCTCGGCGGGTTATAAAATTACGAGAATAAAATGAAGGTAAGTGTTTTATGGGCTTTTTATAATGTGGTAAAAGTTAAAATCTCGCTGAGATTTTTTGCAGCACGCGTTTTTTCCCCCTACCCTCTCTATCTAACCCTTTACCCTTTGCCAACGACGATGCTCATGTTCGACTGCGTAAACTACCAATTGGTAGGATTGGTGCGATGAAAAAGAGTGATTTATAAGTGAAAAAGGACAACAGCAGCGGCCGTCGCCACACAATTGCTAAACGCAAAACGCTCCCGAAGTATTTGTTGCTTTTGCATTTAATTAGCGTGAATTATGGCTCGACTTGTACCTACCCGTTGCATCCCTTAACGCGAATTCGTTGCCAGAATGTATATTACACCCTTATTCGCCATCAACATCGTTCACTAAAACAGAGCGGGAGTATTTTTTACGAGGTATTGGTCGGGTACGAGGGGCAGGGGGTAAGAATAATAAAATATTTCTCGTGTATGTACACGGGGATGCGATTTTTCGCGGGTAAAATAATAATTGCAGAACGATGATGAGGCAGCAACAGCTGCAAGTGGTGATTGCTCCTTGTGGGATTCGAATTACAAAGGTGTTTGTCATCTTATTTATTATAGGTAGCGACCTATCTGTTGGTAAGTTTTAATTAGACTTTGAAAATGTTGTTTGAAGCTTCATTGGGATCGAGTTGACGAATGAGCGAATTTTCAGGGCTCTGTTTTGAGCTCATTAATGGATCATTTGGAAAACGATATATACAGAATCGAATTGGTCAAAATTAATTTGTAAGTGGCCATCAATCAACCAGATTATGTAGTTATGTTCGAAACATTCCAATAACTATTTTAATATAACTAAGTACTTTTAATACTTAAGTGATTATTGTTTAAGAGGTATTGTTCAAGTATTTTTTTTTTGGGGGGGGGGGCAATAATAATAAAATACTTCTCCTGTATACGTACACAAGGACGCAATTTTTTGCAGTTAAAATAATTGCAACACAATGAGGCAGCAACATCTGTATGGTGATTGCTCCATGTGGTATTTGGAGCATACAGGCGTTTGAGGTACCGACCTTACCGCTGGTAAGTTTTAAGTTGAGTTTCAAAATGTTGTAATGAGCGAATTTCAGGGCTCTGTTTTAAGTTCATTAATTTCGATTGATTAATTAAACTCTATTTGTAAGTGGTCATCGATCAACCAGATTATTCGTTGAGTTCGAAACATTTGAACAATATTATTTTAACATCACTACTTCTGATAAGTATTCAAAGGCCACATTCCTGAAACCCTTGAGCTTGAAAAGTTTTTTTATTTTTTTATTGCCTGTTTAATGATTTCAAAACTGTTAACCCCTTCCATGCTCGGCCACTTCCATTAACCTAAGTCAAGAATTAAAGGCACATAAATCATAATCGTATTTTCTGTCTTTTTAGAACTCATGATTTTTTCCTATCAGATGCAAGGACTGCCTTTCAAACTGACAGTAAAATTTTCAAACCTCAACAAAGTTATGTTCGAAACATTCCAATAATTATTTTAATATAACTATGTACTTTTAATACTTGAATGATTATTGTTTAAGAGGTATTGTTCAAGTATTTTTTTTGGGGGGGGGGCAATAATAATAAAATACTTCTCTTGTATATGTACACAAGAACGCGATTTTTTGCAGTTAAAATAATTGCAACACAATGAGGCAGCAACATCTGTATGGTGATTGCTCCATGTGGTATTTGGAGCATACAGGCGTTTGAGGTACCGACCTTACCGCTGGTAAGTTTTAAGTTGAGTTTCAAAATGTTGTAATGAGCGAATTTCAGGGCTCTGTTTTAAGTTCATTAATTTCGATTGATTAATTAAACTCTATTTGTAAGTGGTCATCGATCAACCAGATTATTCGTTGAGTTCGAAACATTCGATCAATATTATTTTAACATCACTACTTCTGATAAGTATTCAAAGGCCACATTCCTGAAACCCTTGAGCTTGAAAAGTTTTTTTTTTTTTTTTGATTGCCTGTTTAATGATTTCAAAACTGTTAACCCCTTCCATGCTCGGCCACTTCCATTAACCTAAGTCAAGAATTAAAGGCACATAAATCATAATCGTATTTTCTGTCTTTTTAGAACTCATGATTTTTTCCTATCAGATGCAAGGACTGCCTTTCAAACTGACAGTAAAATTTTCAAACCTCAACAAAGTTATGTTCGAAACATTCCAATAATTATTTTAATATAACTATGTACTTTTAATACTTAAGTGATTATTGTTTAAAGAGGTATTGTTTAAGAGGTATTGTTCAGGTATTTTTTTTTGGGGGGGGGGGCAATAATAATAAAATACTCCTCCTGTATATGTACACAAGGACGCAATTTTTTGCAGTTAAAATAATTGCAACACAATGAGGCAGCAACATCTGTATGGTGATTGCTCCATGTGGTATTTGGAGCATACAGGCGTTTGAGGTACCGACCTTACCGCTGGTAAGTTTTAAGTTGAGTTTCAAAATGTTGTAATGAGCGAATTTCAGGGCTCTGTTTTAAGTTCATTAATTTCGATTGATTAATTAAACTCTATTTGTAAGTGGTCATCGATCAACCAGATTATTCGTTGAGTTCGAAACATTTGAACAATATTATTTTAACATCACTACTTCTGATAAGTATTCAAAGGCCACATTCCTGAAACCCTTGAGCTTGAAAAGTTTTTTTTTTTTTTTTATTGCCTGTTTAATGATTTCAAAACTGTTAACCCCTTCCATGCTCGGCCACTTCCATTAACCTAAGTCAAGAATTAAAGGCACATAAATCATAATCGTATTTTCTGTCTTTTTAGAACTCATGATTTTTTCCTATCAGATGCAAGGACTGCCTTTCAAACTGACAGTAAAATTTTCAAACCCCAACAAAGTTGAATCAAAAGAACATTAAAAAATACGTAGGTAAGTACTTAGAGGAGAAGGTACAAATATGGACCCCCTCTAGCTTTTTGGCTTTAAAGGGTAGAAAAAATTATCAAAATGTTTTTTCGAATATACCATTCAAAAGGCCAAAGACTCTAGTATATTGTGTAAAAAAATTTATTTTTTTTGTTGAAAACTCACGGAGAAATTTGAAATTTAGAAAAGTGACATAAAATGGTACAAATATGGACTCGGGTACAAATATGGACCCCCCTCAAAAAATGAATAAAAAGTTCAGAAAATTGAACAAAAATTTATTTAAAGATGTTTTTCGATGCTTTGGACTTGTCTTCTTTATTAATAACACTTTTCTCGGTATTCTAAAAACCATTGAATCAAAATTAGATGAAAAAAAATTTAGGGGTCCATATTTATACCCATGCAAAAAATTGGCCAAGTTTATGAAAAATGAAAAAATCATGGTTCCATTTTGACACTTTGGACTTGTCTTCTTTGTTAATAACACTTTTCTTGATATTCTAAAAAATATTGAATCAGAATTAGGTAAAAAAATTTAGGGGTCCATATTTATACCCATGCAAAAAATCGGCTCATTTTATGAAAAAAGAAAAAAATTACTAAAATCAGTTGAAGTACAGACAAATATGAAAGTATATTTTGAAAGTACACATTGTAAGCTACTTACTTCGCTAATAATTTTTTTTCCAAACTTTATTTGAAGTTAATGAATTACCGAATGAAAAACTTGTAAAATTTTCCATTGTGAAGAAAATAATGCGCAAACAGAAACAATTGCTGATGAGAGACACCCAAGTTTGCATGGATCCGAAATAAGTACATGGATCATCAATACTACACTACTAGTATAATTTTTAGTACCCAGCATGACCGTAGCGCTAGTGGTTGTACACTAAACCATGGGGGGTCCATATTTGTACCTGGGTCCATAATTGTACCTTCTCCTCTACATAGACAACATTTCAGATGAAAAGGTAACTTTTTCGATTTCTGGTAAATTCAAACAAAAAGATGAAATTCTGCCATATTTGACCCTCCCCTCCCATTGATAGGAAACCGTCTGAAGCCTCCTGAAAATTTGAGAAAGTTAAAATCTCCGCAAAATCTGTACTGAATGACAATTGAGGTTGAAATGCTGAAATTTACTTTGAGGCTCAATAAATTTTAATATTACGAGTCGATTGCGGAGAAGGTTTCAAGGCGTTCTGGAGCCTCCAGCCAAATTTGAGAAATTTCATATTTTCAAAAACTTCTATAAAAACTGGCTGTTAAACCAACTGGCCCAATGATAGGACTGCCTACATTGGGGCAGTGATTTTTTCATTTTGTAAAAAATTGTTTGAGCTAAATTAATGGGTATAGTGTCGTTGAAAAATTCATGAGATGTAACTGGTTTTATGAAAAAAGTAGATGATTTTTCATTTTTTCAAAATTTTTTTGCAGTTTTCCAAATGTTTTCAATTTATTGGAATTTTTCATTTTTTCAAAAACTTGTTCAATTCCTTCAACTTGAGCATTTTTTTCAGAATTTACTGAATTTTTCCCATTTGAAATGACTAAACTAAAAGTTTGAAATTTTTAAATTTTTTAAATTTTTTAAAAATTTTTTTGGAATTATTATTTATTCATTTTTTATAATTAACTGCATTTTGTCAACTTGACATTATATTTCTGAATTGAAGGTTTCAGGCTCACTGGCTCAATGAGAAGACTGCCTATGTTGGGCAAGTGCTTTTTTTGAATTGTAAAAAATTGTTTGAGCTGGAATTATTTTTTTTCTATAATTTACTTCATTTTTTTCAACTTGACATTATGTTTATGAATTGAAGGTTGCAGGCTCAATGAGAGGAATGTATAAAATATTATTTAAAAGATTGGTTTCAACTGATTAATTGAGCTTTTTGAGCTTACAGTGCAATTTTTTGAACTTGATAAATTGTGTTCATTTTGTTTGAACTTTAAATAAAAATCTAACAACGAAACAATTGTCCGATGTGGGATTTGAACGACAGACTCCTAGCATGCAGATATTCAAAGTTTACACACCCAAACCATACAATTTGAAATTAGAAATTCCATTAACAGGTCGGGGATTAACAAAACTCTGAACAATTTCCTCTACCTTAGTGAGCAACTTTTAATTTTTTTTTCTCGCACTAAACCAATTACTCATCGAGCTCTTTCCATATATGTTTTTCATATTATTTGTGCTATCAGATCATTCATTAAGCTTTTTGTCATATTTTACTAATTTTTATAATTTTCAATTTTTGGGTACTTACTTATACCTACTTGTACTTGGATTTTTTCTAATTAAAATTTTGTTTCTAATTTTGTTTCTGAACTGAAGGGTGCAGACTCAATGAGAGAAATAGACAAAGCATTTTTTTAGAAATTGGATTGATCCGATAGAATGAGCCTTTTGAGCTTACAACATGAATTTTTTGAACTGTCAATAAACACGTGTTCATCCTATTTAAAATTTAAAGTAAAAATGAACAGCAAAAAAATTGTCCCATGTGGGATTTAAACAGCAGACCCCTGACATGTACCTATACAGTTTAAAATTTCACATTGTGATTTGTAAAAGATAATATAACTGTTTCAAACGTTCCCATTCTTCACAGTCACCCTCCCACCCTTCCAAACCAATTACCCTTAAAACACACAAAACCAGCCCACTTGTACACTCTCTTGTTCTTTCGTTTTCCCTGTATTAAAAATATTTAAAATAAATTAATCTTACGTTCATTTTCTTAGTAAATCCTTTGGACAGTTTGCCCGAGCTTAGTAATTTACACTTGTGAAGCTCTTTCCATGTAGCTAATGTACAAAAAATTTGTGCCCAGGCTGGTAGTCGAACCCAGGCCCTATGGATTACGAGTCCAGCATGCCTCCATCACACCACCGAGGCAACAAGATTAATCACCATTTTAGATGCATTACAGAATCTTACCAAGTACAGATAGGCAACCTGCGCACGTGACAAAGTTACTTTTAGTCCGGAGAGATAATTCGAAGAAGCAATCTTTTTTTTTTAAGACCCAGAAAAGGGAATCTTTAACCTGCTTGAGATGTAACACCAGAGTGGTCAAAGACACTCCTACTTATTGTGCGAAGCTGTCCTGGACACAATGATGCTTGAGACAGGCTCGGGTATGTCCTGATATTGGAGAAATGGCCCTGAGAACTGCCTAGCTGACTTGCTTGGGTAGGGAGACATGGACTGTGAACACAGGTCAGTGAAGTAAGTGGAGTGAAAGCAATACTGACTAATCAAGTAATCTGAAAGCAGCAGTATCAAATGGCACATAGTGCTTGTAGGTGTGTGTACTGTGAATGTCAAATGCCCAACTTGAACAGTCCTTGCCCAGTTGAGACTCAGTACCCATCTACCAAGCTTATCTTATCACCCATCCAGAAGCCAATAAGCAGTTACCACATGAAGTGGCAGCCTGCAGCAACCAAGAAGAAGTTCTCATTTTGTTTATGTTCATGTTTAATTATCTATGCTAAAGTTATTTTATATTATGTTTGTTTTAGTAGGTATATTTTAGTAATGAATAATGATGGGATATTATGGATTTGGCCAGTGTGATTGTGCACAAGCATACCAAATTTTAATTATTTACCTCTTTGATATGATGACATTATTGCCAACATTGATCCAGTGTGAGTATGACCTGCCTCTTCAGTGACAGCAGCACATTCTCCACTGCCTCTTAGATTCTAATTCTGTTTGTTTTTTTTAGGCACTCGGTCATATTATTATCATTATTATTATTGATTGTGTATTTACTACTTACCTAATACCTGTGTCAACTTCAGCTCAACACTTTATTGGGAGGGGGTTTATTTTATTATTTTTTTCTTGTTTTTTGCTTTTCGTTCCTTGTATTTTTTGTTTCATTTTTTTTTTTTTTTTTAATTTTTATATTCTCTCTTTTTTGTTGTATTTTGTTTTTTTTTGGTCATGGTTTTTGCATTGCTTTTCCTCTTTACTCGTGTATGTGAGATATTATTATTATTTTTTGTTTTTTGTTTTTCTTAATAACAATAGTAATCTGGTACTCAGCTCACCTACTGGCATAGGGGTGTCATTAAGCATACAATATGTAATTAATATTTTGTTTATTGCTCCAAAAATACATTTCATTCCATTTCAATTTTGAAAAATCTTCAAGAATTGAAGTGGTTCACAGCGCATTGAAATTCCTAATGGAAAAAGAGCATTCTAATCACGCCATCAATTCCAAACAAACTGGATTATTCCACTCAAGATTTATAAGCAAGTATGTTGGATACTAATGAAGACATAGTGGTATTCCAACTAGTAGAAAATTTTTGCATCAAACGAAGTACATATTTTCGTCTGTTAAAATTGCATTTTTTTTTTTTTTTTTTGCAATACATAATATTCAAAAACTGTCATTGGAATTTCTGTTCTGGGGCCCAAATACACCTTTGGAGCTCATTTTCTCTTGGGGCGTACTGAGCTACCGCCCTCTTGCCGCTTGTTAGCCTAAATCGGACAATGATTCTGTCACGTCCCCAGTATTTGAAAACGAATCTTTCAAAAATTCATGTTTTGACATTCTTGTACTTAGGTATTTTTTTTTCTATTATGAATTTTTTGAATCAAATTTCATTTGACAATAATTAAGTAAGCTGTAAAAACCATCCTCCAGCGGTGAAAAAAATAAAAAGGTTCAAAAAACTTAGTCCCATATAGGCAATATAGCATTTCAACCTTGAGTAAAATCAGCGTTGTGAAAACGTTATTTTATCGAAAACGAAAAACGAAAAAAAACGAAATTTTTGTAGTTAAAAGCAACATAACGTTAAACGAAAACGATTCGTTTTTTATAATGATATTTAACGTTAAACGAAATAAATTTTTCGTTTTTTTTCGTTTTCACTTTTTTTTTCATGTGGCTGCGCAGCAATGATAAATGTCGAAAAAAGGAACAAAAAGTAGGTTGGAATGAGACTTGAGAGCCATGAGAGGTAGATTTCACGGGGTATATGTGTAAAAAAAACTGGCCAGTATGATGAAATAATGCATTCTTTTTAATTCTAAAATGATGCAAAAAGGCACGTTCTATGTTCCACCTCGTCGCGCATCCCCAGTGCTAACTGGTTGCTGGTATATGTTTCCAATGAAAGCATATCATCATATACCTAGCTGCAATCTCCTGTCTGGTGGTGACTTCATCCCTTAGCTAATATTGCCTTAAGGGCCAATACAATTACAAATTTACAATAGAAAAGGAAGCGCGACTTCAACGGGTTCCCTGCCTTTGCCTCGGCCACAAAATAGCAACATTATTGTCCTCTGCGACACCCTCCCCTTTTCCTGTACCTACTTATCATAGTTTTTTCAAGTTGAAAAGTGTGAACATGTATTTGTCAGTAGGTACTATGGTACTAGTATTATAGGTATGCACTTATGCAGTGCTTTTTTTACTCTCATTGTCATTTTTCGTATAAGAAATCAAATGCTCTAATCCAAGTTGGTGAATATAAATTTTGAATCTTTGATTTTTTCATTTTTCTGCACTTTTTTTTGGCCAAAATTACCTAATGTTTAGATGATTGGAACTAGTGCATAAAAAAAATAACGAAAAAAACGTTATTAACGAAAAAAACGTTTTTTTAAATAACCAAACAAAACGTTATATAACGAAAACGTAATTTTTGCAAAATTGAAAACGAAAACGAAAAACGAAAACGAAATCATTTCGTTTTCACAACGCTGAGTAAAATAATTTAAATTATTTGGAACTCAAAAAAAAAGTTTAATTTTTTTTGAAAGTACCTATTTTCTTTTCAAAATTGAAAGATATCTGTTATTTCTGAATGTGATGCATAAAATATTTTAAAATGCTGTTTTGTAGATCTCAGCCTAAGAAAGTAGGAGCAAAAAGAAAGAGTATATGGACGCACTCAAAAGGAAAGTAGAATTACTTATAAGCAGCTTGTGTGCTGGATCAAGTTGGTTTCTCTGTTACCAGCCAATTCAAGACAAAATTATAAAGAAACTAATCAAAAACTGTTCCAAAAAAGTTAACGATTAGATATACAAGCACAATATCTGTGGGCTGAAAATGGTATCGGTGCTCCTTCAACTCCAATGGATAAACCACCCCTTAACCCAATAAAAATTCCAACCATGGAGAATTTTTTCCATTAGAATAACAAGGGCTAAAGGAGAAATCTGTGCACAGTGCACACACGTGTCTTGCTCCCCTGCTCAGGCTTAATACGTATTCTAGCTGTTCTCAACCTAAAAAGGTTATTTACAAGTTCTTGGATTTTTGAAAACTTGGACCTGTAGGCTTTCCCACATCAGTCACTCGTTGTTATACCGCTCAATACGGCCATACAACAAGCAAATCGTTCGCGAACAAAGTTAAATGTTTGACATGAATTAAAACTGTCAAGTTTCATCACGTTGTCTACATCTAATACAAAATATGATTTTTCAGTGATTCATTCCATAGCGAACGTTTTTTGAGTTCAGAGAAAAATCGTTCACGAACGAATTCCTTCACAATTTTATATTGATAGATAAGTAGAAGAATGATGACTACTAAACTGAAACTAGTACCTACCAAAAACAGAAACATCCAAAACAAAGGCCAAATCGTCCAACTCGAAATCTGGCAGGGAAAAAGAGGATGAAGAAGAAAACGAAGAAGAAAAAATGCTCTCTTCTAAGCAAATTATTTGTGAACGAATCTTTCGGATATAAATTTTATTTTCCTCATCATTTTTGAACGGATTGCTCGCAGGTTTTTAATGTAAGTAAGTATAATATGTCGCAACTTCCGAATCATTGGCCTCAATGGCTGGCCTTGATGTCCCATAAATACGTTTCTATTCTTTTTGTTGTTGAATTGCATGCAGACAATCGAAAAAATTGCATGCCTTTCATATAGATGCTATTACTTATTTCAATAGTTACGACCAGAGAACTTTCGTCATGCATAGTTCAATAACCCTGTTTGATTCTAAAGAAAGGCTTAACCAATGTGAAACCACGATAAAAAAAAAATCACGAGGTAAGTCATTTCTCACATTTCCTGTTGTTCTCTGCTCTCATTTTCCAGTTATTTCAATATTTTTTTTTAGCTGGATGATATTACCCCAAACTGCAGTTCTTTTAATCGTTTGGATGATGGTTATTTATTTAAATCTCTCTCTCTCTCTCTCTCTCTCTCTCTCTCTAGCTTTGTGATTGTGTATGTGTATAAACAATAGGTTCCTACACAGTCCTTCTTACCTCCTATAGGTACACTTATTCGCCATATATTTTATTTTATTTAATTACAAATTGAGTTGGGTAACTTTTTGGCCACTTGGTACTTTACTTTCCTACTCCATAGTTTTAAAAATTTGCTGAGGGCTCCAGTAACTTCTTAGTGATTACCGGAGGTACCACTATGACTTGAGTTTTTAAAAGTGTACCTACCTAATGGGAGTTGTTGTTTTTGTTTTTCTTTCTTACAGTGTGGTCATACCTAATGTACGACAGTTTCAGAGTCATAAAATATGCCTTAATCGTCTTAGCGATTCCTAATGTAATCCCTCTATAAGGTGGTACATGTTATTCATGTAACCTATGACCTGACATGATTTATGTATGCTGGAAGTATGAGAACATGGGAACTATTCCACCCTCCTTAAAAGTAGCGAGCTAGGTACCATTGTGGTGCTCACTGCGAGATCCCAACTTTACTTAGCATTGATATCTTGAGCTCGTCGGTACTAATGTCACCAAGAAGTGTATTTTCTCAAATGTATAGGCAGAAGACTGTTCTAACCTCTTCCCCTCTTTCCTCGCTTTTGCCCACAATTCTGTGGATAATTTGTGTACCGATATTTCGAAAGGGCCCATTCGGTCAGTGCCAAGAAGGGTGTAGATTTCATTTTTCAAAAATCAAAATAAACTTCCAGTGTTCTCCGGTGGATCCCAACAGTGTTTGAGTGTGAAGCTGTCCATGAAAGCTTCACGTTCGTGCGCCGTTTAGATCAATTGGAAAACTTTGGAAGATTGTACCGATTTTTGAAAAATAAAATCTACACCCTTCGGTACACATTTGTATTAAAATAATGTGTTTTTGACAAATTTAATCAATCGCGCTACATTGTGTTATTCTCTGATCCTGCCGGCCATCGGTTAATATTTAATAATACAACCTAAGCCTGTCGCCGCTCTTAGTATGAGTAGAGCACAGGAGAGGCAGAAGATGAGAACAGTGTGGGTAAGTGATGAAATGGCACATATCTACCTTGAGTCGAAAGATTCAAAGTTACTTAACTGCAATTTCATTGTAGTTAATTGATGAATACCTATCTGCGACATGTGTAAGATAAGCTCATGTTAAGGATAGGTATAAAATCTATGAAAACTATGAATATCATTTTGAACAACAGACTCCTGGCACGCAGATTCAAAGCTTACACACCCAAACCATACAATTTGAAATTTGAAATTCCATTAACAGGTCGGGGATTAACAAAACTCTGAACAATTTCCTCTAGCTTAGTGAGCAACTTTTCAACTTTTCTTCTCGCACTAAACCAATTACTCATAGAGCTCTTTCCATATAGATCATACATAGATAAACTATGCATTAAGGTAATGGATCAAGTTTTTTCAGCTTCAAGATGAAAATCACAAAAGGTTATCCCTCATCGTTGTTCCTCAGACCAAATGCTGTCATTATACTGAATTCTGTTTAGATTTTTCTAATGGAAGAACTCCTCAATTAATTAATTTTTTTTAAGTGTAAAAATGAGACTGTTGCTAATTTCAATTTTTTTGTTGTTCATATCGAGAGCGTTTGTATTTTTCTCAGCTGTATGAAGCATATTTCATAAAAAGGTAGCTCTGAAATGCAGATGGTAAGTGAAGAATTAGACTGTGGATACCTCCCACCCTCCACAGTATATAGGGGCTTATAGCTACGCATGCGCTCTGGCTATTTGCAGATTAATTCACCGGCTTGTGGGATCTTTTATGGATTTTAAATTAACTAAATACTCTACAGTAAACACTGTTCCGGATTCCAGGGCTGGAGCAGTTTCAGTGACTGGAACCTCTTGACACAAATTAGCCAACTACAACTACTGACCAAATCAACTCCTACCATATTCAACCAATCCGCTCTCAACCAGACTCCATCTTGAGTAACAACTTTTCAAACAAACTGCATGGAACACTCTTCTGAGATAGGTAGTTGCCGAATACAGCTGCAGATTGCAGGATAATGCCATTAACCACTCAGCCCCAAATACATCAACAACTGTTACTAACCAAAGATGACATGTAATTGGTGATACATGATGAGAATACTTGTATGAAAGAGTTGCAGTTGAAAACATTGTACATTATATCCACTGAGAATTTGTAAAGTAAGCAATTCTAGTTTCTTTTTTTTTTCAAGACTCAGAAAAGGGAATCTTCAACCTGCTTGAGATGTAACACTTGAGTGGTAAAAGACACTCTACACATTGTGTGAAGCTGTCCTAGACACAATGATGCTCAAGATAGGCTCACATGCAGGGTAAGCCACCTAAAGGTATCATATTCATTTTCTTAATTATTTGGCACCACTCATCCAGAGACCAAGAGGCAGTGACCAAATGAAGGGGTGGCCTGCAGGAACCCACTCATTTTATTTATGTTTATTTATGTTTATCTTTAATTGTCTACGCAGAAATTAGTTTATATTGTTATGTTTGTTATAACCATTGCAAATAACACAGGATGTGTTGCTATGGCAAGCCAGAAAAAAATCAAGGCTAAAACTTTGCATTGTGTAAGTTGGAATGTAGTTGATATGTCACATTACGAAATATTTTGGAATACCTACTTTTTTGTTAATTTTTTTTATCAATTTTCTAAATGTTTTCAATCTCTAGGAATTTTTTAATTTTTAGATATTGTTTTACTTATATTTTTTTCACATTTCAAATGAATGCGCAGCAATACTGGGCTAAGAAGAAAAACTTTGATCAATTTCCCCAAGCTTAGTAAGCAACTTTTCAATTTTTCCCCCACACTAGGCCATTAATCATCAAGCACTTTCCAATAGTTTAGACATCTCGTACCAATAAGCGATTCATTGTTCAAAGCCTATTATGGCCTGTCAAAAATTCCATCCGCCATTATTATATTAAAAAGTTAATCAATTTATAATATGTAATTATTATATGAATGCAATGTTTGCGCATTTAATACCCTAGACATACTTAAGATTTACATATAAGTAAGTATGTTGGATACTAATGAAGTAATGGTGGTATTCCAACTTGTGGAAAATTTTTGTATCAAACGAAGTACATAATATTAAAAGAATCACTAAGTATCCTGGAATAATTCGTCTGTTTCAGAAAATCATTTGGGGACAAAGAATTTCCCCTGAGTAAATCGTTCTCAAATAAGTCATTAAGGAAATTTTGTTAACATAGGTATCAATTTAATGTCTCAAACAACTAACGTAGCTGTGAAAAACGAAGTTGAAGAGAATCACGAAGAAGGTAAATGAGTAGAGCCTGGTGCTGCAAGCACACGTAGTACAAGTACTCCTAAATTTAAATCTGTTGAGAGGTCTGTGGCTACTGAAGAAGCACAGAACACTACAAAGGACTAGAACTTCCAATTTAAAATTGACATTTAAAATCCATTCATAAAGATCAAAATTGTTTTGTTTGGGAACAGGTCCTTTAGAAACAGCAAATTGAATAAAATTTGTGAGTTAGATATTCGGATCTTGAAAATACATGGTAAGGCATTATGTTTGTTGAAAATTTCAACTACTTTTATTCCATAATTTCAAGTTGAACATTTTCAAAGTTTGTCTCGCTAATAATAACATTTGAAAAGTTCAGTTCAAGTGCAACTTGGTATTGAAAGTCAATGCCCAACTCCACAGAGTGTGCAGATACCAACTTCTGCAAGTACTCAAATAGCACATCAAGCACAATCATGTGGTCTTTCAGCGTTCCATCAACCTCCAACTCCCAACATTGTAAGTTATGTTTACTTCCGGATATGTAAATTTTTTGTTCATGGCATGATCTCATGCATTTTCATTTTTGTTTTTAATTTTTTTTCCTCAAAGTATTCGTGCTATTTTTTTTATTTTTAATTTAATCGTGCGTTGTTCGAATTTTGTTTCTCACTCAATCAACCATTGAACATTTTAATCGCTCATTTGATTTATTTTATCGATCATTTAATCATTCATTGTTAGTTTAGTATTTGAAAATCGATCATTTATTTTGTAAGTTTTGTTCTGTTATTTTCAAGACGTTTTGTAACTTAATTGTTAGTTACCTACTTAGTATTAGTTTTTAACTGTTCCTTTTTTCAAGATGCGTCAAAACAAAGGAGGAATGTTGTGAGAAGAGTCGTTTTGAGCATCATTCTACTTTTTGTTCATTGTGAAAATTGTCAAACTCGGTTGTTCTATGTTGTAAAATAAGTATGATCGAGTATTTGTTGTTTAATGTTCATGGAAGACGTTTTCCTCTCCTTTATTATTAATTATAAGTTCGTTTTACGTATTATTATGACATTATTTTAATAATAAAATCGATAACATGTATGTGCGTTACGTTTATTATCGTTTCAACAATTTGTTCAATTGAAGAAAAGATCCACAAACGCCTCTACGCCCATCTCTCTCACAACAATCACACTAGCGCGCCACACCCACACCTATGCATAGTCCGAATTGGAAAAGTGCAGTTTTCTTTGGATACCTACATATAGCTGTTTGCCACTCCACTATAACTAACTCAGCCCAACAAATTTTTGCATTTATGGTACCTAGGTACTTATCTTAATTAATGCGGTTTCCAATTTATAGAAAAGAGCGAATTCATTAAATTATTTTCAACATTTTGTTATCTTGTCATGCACAGTACGAATGTAAGTACCCAGAAAACACCCGGCTGTGATACACAATGCAGTTGGTTAGGAGATGAGAATACCCCTCTGACAGGATTTCCGTGGAAGAGAGGAACAGATGTCATTACAATAGGAATTTTAATGTGGTCTGAAGTATTCTGATATGACTTCACCAACTGGAGAAGAAGTTAGTACCTACATAAGTAAGTTGATTAAAATATTTATGAACGTTGAATACTGTATAGTGTACTTATTATCAATTGAGAACGACTGAGTCAACAATGAATCAAATCCATGAAAGAGGATGAGGTGAAATTTCAGATACATATAATAATAAATGATCCGGTCACGAATGAATCAAATTACCTACCAATAAATTGAACCAAATTAAAATATTATACATTAAGACTACTTACTCAGGTAGGTAAGTTGTTTTCTTTATACTTATACATGTATACCTGGGCCAAAGCCAAGGACAAAATTGAAATGAAATGAATCATGAAAAAATTGAAAATTAACCCACCCAATATTGTTCAGATCAAGACCCTGAGAGAAACGATCAGATACGCTAGATACCGGCTAATATATGTAGATGGACATATACGCTATCTCCCGTAAAGGAGCGCGACTACGACGACGACGACATGAAGGTGTGAGAAATTGGCCCTGGTTACAGCTCCTTTCAACCAGACCTCTGCAACATGGAAAGGCACCAGTGGCCAGCAAGCTAATTTCATCTTCAACACCTCCCTTGATTGTATACATGTACCACCAATACTAAATACCATGTGATTGTCTTCTTGCTCATAATTTGTTGTGTACGGACAATAAAATCAGATTAATACGTAAATAAACGCCTGGTAATTCTAATAGCAAGTAAGTAATGTAACCTTTAATTTAATAAATTTCAATTCTCGTCACAAAATGTGACGAGAATTGATATCTACCTCACTGTACCTATACCCGGTATAGATACCTACCACATAGCAACATCGTACACGAGACATACATCTAACTGAATCAACTCGACTGCACTGCACAGCACACATTACAATGCCGACGCATAAGCGCGAAATAAATAAACGAATACCTCTGATAGAATCCCCGGCGACTTAATTTCAGTCACATCCTATCAAAGCGATAACAAACGCGAAATCCCCAGACAGCCCGCCAAGACACATCGCTCCAGCACAAGAGAAAACCGAATGAGATGTGCGGAGAAATACAAAGTTCCATTCAAACGTCATATTTCCCAGCACTTCGCATCGCTAATCGTAAACTCTTGTACTTATAGAGCGGAAAAGCCCAAGAGTTTTACCGCAGCACAGCTTCCTACGTAGGTAAGTGATGCACGCATTTCAAGTGATTCTTTTCACTCTTTGCAGCTTTGTTTTACCCCCTCCGTTCGAACATTGCAATAATACCAGTCCAGTATGCACTGAAAATCAAAATATTTTCATTTATGACAATTCAGATATGTAAGTTGACATTGAAATGCTCAAGTTGTCATTTAAAGTAAGTATATGTTGGGATATTCATTAGGAAGATTAATCAACTCGAAGGTCTAATTTCGGCGAGGAAGAATTCGATAGGTATAACTTGTGTTTAGGACCTACAGCTAGGTGTACCATTCAGCAATACAGCGTTTGGATAATTTTAAAGAAAACAATTTTGAAGCAAAAATAAATTAAGTAAATACATTTTTTGCGATTTATTTTATTTTTTTTGAAAAGTGGCATTAAGTACATATTAATCAAAAAAGCACATTTCAATGGATATTCGTTCATGGTGCCGAAATCAGTGTTGCCACATTTTATGATGTGAGGAAATCACTTTGAGAACTTTGAAAGTACAAAAGCACTGATTAAAAATTCTGAACATTTTTTCAAAAATATAGCTCAGAACAAGAACAACATATCACAAAACTGCGATAATATTTTTCGATATTTAAAAAAACAGTTTTTTAAAGATTTTGAAAAAATGCAACTAATTGCGGTAAAAAATCTCAAAAATGTTTTTCCCTCCCACTGTCGAAATATTTTTTATTGTTTTCTTGGTAGAAAAGACGAATGAAATTTTTCTTCTTGCATATATGAAGAAAACATTTACTAAAAATGAGTTTTTTGAGTATAATTTTGGCATAATTACACAAAAAAATATTTGATACCCTCGTTGATAGGTACCTACTTATTTTCAAGCGTATGCTAATTATGCCAAAATTGGGCCCATATTCAAAAAAGCCTTTCTGCAAACTTTTTCTCTATTTGAGCAAGAATATGATTTTATTCGTTTTTCCATCAAGGAAATGATAAAATATTTCAACATTACAGGACAATCTTTTGAAATTTTTTTACCGCAATTTTGTCTCAACTTACTCATAATCTTTAGAAGTCATTCTCTCGAAAATTCCAAAAAACATTATCCTAGTTTTTTGGTATGCTGTTCTTCATAAAAAAAAGTTTTTTTGAGATTTTTTCAAAATTTCCGATCTGTGCCTTCATACTTTTATTTCAATAGCAAGTTTTTAAACAGTTTCTTTACGTCATCAAAAGTGACAACACTGAGTTTTGCTCCATGAACCAATTAGCACTTGATGGAAAAATAAAATGAAGAAAAGTCAAAATCGCAAAGTTTCTCATAATCCTAGATACAGGTATTCGAAATTCTCATTTGGCAGTCATTTTGAAAAATTTCAAGTGCTTTCCTGCACGTCAAAACAATTTGTGGAGACCTCCAGTCTACGCCATTTTCCATCGTTACCGATGTGCAAAATGTGAAAAAATTGATGACTCGTCTTGCGAATTTCAGCTTAGTTGACATTCAATAACTCTAATGAATATTTACAACCTGTTCTTGTATCTTCGATGAGATAATATGGAGAAAACTTCCAATCGAAAAATTGGTAAGGTACAATTCCTGCTACAAGTGTTTAAAATTTTCATTTCGCAGCCATTTTGAAAAATTTGAAAAATAATAACTATCGCACCAGGTGCCCGAAAAAAAATATAGGGACCTGTGATAGGGGTTGAAAAGTTGAACCCTCCAAAAGGATTTTTTGGGGCACCCTGTAGATGTACATAAGTACCAAGTTTCGGCCTCCTAGGTCAATTTGGGGAGTTTTTTTTTTGGTACTTGAAAAGAGGTAGGGAGGGACTGAAAAGTCTAAACCCACAAAATGCTCTTCTAGAGCACCCTGTGAATGTGCATGCTGAATTGCAGCCTCCAAAGTGAATTTGGAAGGGTGGGGTGCATGCCACAAGATTTATCAAGGCCAAAAAACCAAGTCAATTACCGAATTTGAGCGAAGTTAATTAAATTCTCTTCGGCTAAGATCATTTTATATTTATTACGTATGTTATGAAAAAAAATCAAAATTAAAACATTAAACATGGGAAATATTGATGGATTTACGATACAGTTTCCAACAAAAAAAGATCGCAGAAACGATGACCTTTTCCCCCTCAAACCATACAGGCCGATTCTACACATAGGTTCCTAATCCTTGCAATCCTCTCGTATCCAATATTATGGCATTTTTACAGACTAAAGAGGTAAACAAGCATCGAAAATCGCCGTAAAAATTGCAACTACATACAACGACGCGTAGTAAGTGATGCTACTCTATTAAAGGAGGAAAATGTAATATGTTTATAGGAAAATTCGATTAGGTGCGGGCATCCTGCAGCTCCGCGCTCGCGACTATAATTTCTGACCGAAACAGCGAACGGTCAGAAAGCCATTAAATAAATGGGCTTTACACACAGAATTTAAGGGGGCATCGCCATTTTCACCGCTTCCACTATACTATATTGTATACGTATACGAATACTGTACAACTATATACGCAATATATATTCGGCCATTGCTTCAATCTGCGGCCGGAGCTATTGGCGAAAAGTTAAAAGATACCTAACGAGCGGTGATTTCTATATTTTTCTTCATTACCACTGCTCTACTATAAGAGCAGAGTCGTTAAAATGGCGAATTCATTCTAAAGAAATTGCCTCCGTCGAGCTCCTCTTCATCCTCACTTGGGCGCTCTTTTTAACCCATTCGATACTCTAATTCGAACATTTTTTTCTACTACTCCTCCTCATCCCTCATCATCATTGCCATTTGGACGTATTTACGTTTTTATACGATATACGTATACCGAAATTGCCCAATAGCGTCAGCGACTTGGGCAGCTTCATTTAAACCACAAATCGAGCACAGAAAAAATAAATCGCTGTATATTGACAGCTTTCTAAATTGAAATTCATATAGTTATCACGCGGTGTATTCGTTTTTATTTCCAGTATTGCTCTACTTTCCAAACTGAGTGAGGTGATGTAAGGGAAGTATTGTAATCAACACTTTTTGCTTTCCTTTTGCTTGGGTCAATAAACAGAAGCCATTTTTTAACCAAGTTTCTTGCTTGGGTTTTTTCATTTACCTCATCACATCACATTTTAAACTCAAATTACATTTTAAATGTATGTAATAAGACCATTTTTACCAATTATCATTTTTTATAATTAGAATGTGGATTTTTTTTAGTATTACCTAAGTACTCAGTTAATTTGAGCCTTTATAAAGAGGCTTTGAAAATTGGTAAGCAATACTTAAGCAAGAAGTCTCATTGTGGCTTTTCCATTGTCTTATGATAAGATGTAATAAAAAACCACATGTGTCTGGCTACTGCTACTTCAGCAGCCAATAATGGAATTTAAGCCATTATAACACAGGAAAAAGTTGACGGATAATGAACGTGCTATACCATAAGAGCAGAGTCGTTAAAATTGTGAATTCACTTTGAAGAAATTGCAGTAAGTAATTCATTTTTTTAAAATTTTTATCACTTACCTAATTCAATAATTATGTTAATCAAGAATCTATTTAAATCGTCTGTATTGAAATCAACACTTTTTGCTTCCCCTTTGCTTGGGTCAATGAACTGAAGCTATTTTTTTTACCAAGGTTTTGCTTGGGTTTCACGACAGAAGAAGGCGTTTTCACAACAAGAAAAGGGGATTTTAACGACAAAAAAGGACATTTCACAGGAAAATAATCATTTCACGACGAAAAAAGTTTTCAAACAACAGTAAATGAATTTGAACGACGATGTAAGATATTACCAGACAGAATAATTTATTGCACGTCGATATAATATATTCAACGACGACATGTGCACGACAAAAAAATGTAGAAATGAACGACCAAAAAAATGCAAGTTTCTGGGAAAACGAACAACATGAAAAATTATAAACTGCACGTCACAAAAAATTAAAAATAAAAAGTTCATCTACTAAACCAGCAGTGCTTTTTTCAATTTCGCTGGCCTTCCTGTGTTGTAGTTGTTCAATGTTTGAATATATTTTATTTTTTTCCACAGCTCTGCTCTTGTAGTGTAGCAGGCTAGCTAGTCACAGTAATGAAGAAATATAGAAATCACAATTTGTCATATGTTACCCAATGTTGGTAAGTTTTCTTTTTTTTTTAATTTGAATGCTACATTGAAATTATTTAGGTAATGAGTGGTGAAAACAATTGAATTAAAAACTGACCACTCAATTTTATATTGTGTTATGTGTTCCAGGAAGTGAGAAAAAACACCACTGGAATGAATTTTGACAATGCATCAAAATTTATCATCCATAAAAACACATTTTCTTCTCACAAAAATATTGATAGGTAATGGTTTTTTATTTTAATTTAGCCTAATGGAAAGTATATAATTGTTCAAATGTTTTCATATGTATATTTTATTTTTTTCCACAGCTCTGCTCTTGTAGTGTAGCAGGCTAGCTAGTCACAGTAATGAAGAAATATAGAAATCACAATTTGTCATATGTTACCCAATGTTGGTAAGTTTTCTTTTTTTTTTAATTTGAATGCTACATTGAAATTATTTAGGTAATGAGTGGTGAAAACAATTGAATTAAAAACTGACCACTCAATTTTATATTGTGTTATGTGTTCCAGGAAGTGAGAAAAAACACCACTGGAATGAATTTTGACAATGCATCAAAATTTATCATCCATAAAAACACATTTTCTTCTCACAAAAATATTGATAGGTAATGGTTTTTTATTTTAATTTAGCCTAATGGAAAGTATATAATTGTTCAAATGTTTTCATATGTATATTTTATTTTTTTCCACAGCTCTGCTCTTGTAGTGTAGCAGGCTAGCTAGTCACAGTAATGAAGAAATATAGAAATCACAATTTGTCATATGTTACCCAATGTTGGTAAGTTTTCTTTTTTTTTTAATTTGAATGCTACATTGAAATTATTTAGGTAATGAGTGGTGAAAACAATTGAATTAAAAACTGACCACTCAATTTTATATTGTGTTATGTGTTCCAGGAAGTGAGAAAAAACACCACTGGAATGAATTTTGACAATGCATCAAAATTTATCATCGATAAAAACACATTTTCTTCTCACAAAAATATTGATAGGTAATGGTTTTTTATTTTAATTTAGCCTAATGGAAAGTATATAATTGTTCAAATGTTTTCATATGTATATTTTATTTTTTTCCACAGCTCTGCTCTTGTAGTGTAGCAGGCTAGCTAGTCACAGTAATGAAGAAATATAGAAATCACAATTTGTCATATGTTACCCAATGTTGGTAAGTTTTCTTTTTTTTAAATTTGAATGCTACATTAAAATTATTTAGGTAATGAGTGGTGAAAACAATTGAATTAAAAACTGATCACTCAATTTTATATTGTGTTATGTGTTCCAGGAAATGTGAAAAAACACCACTGGAATGAATTTTGACAATGCATCAAAATTTATCATCGATAAAAACACATTTCTTCTCACAAAAATATTGATAGGTAATGGTTTTTTATTTTAATTTAGTAGAAAGTATATAATTGTTCAAATGTTTTCATATATTTTATCTTTTTCCACAGCTCTGCTCTTGTAGTGTAGCAGGCTAGCTGGTCACAGTAATGAAGAAATATCAAAATCACGTCATACTTATGTTACCTAATGTTGGCTAGTTTTTGTGTACTGAAATAAGTAAGTGAAAGAAATTTAAAATCCACAAAACATGTACATACGTATTTGAATTCCAATGTTTAAACAGTTTCATCCTCAAAATATAAATTGTATGTACTAGTATAAGAAAATTTACTTTTTATAACTTGAACTTGAATTCAATATTCAGACATCCAGTAAAGACTCAGACATCCAGTAGATAATTTTTTTTTTTATCTCAATTTACTACTATGTAGGTTAGTACTTATTCATTTTCTATTTACGGGAATCCTAGAATGCTTGTTCAACCACACTAAAGGTATTTGCGAAGACCAAGGAGGACATTCACCTTTCCGAACCAGAAGGAAGAATTGAAAAAGATTCTAATTATGGACTTCCTCAATCAGAAGGAAGATTCACATAGAAATCAAGCACCATTTCTGTAATACCTAAGTGGTCATAATGTATGATAATTCTAGTGTTGTAACATCACACTGCAATTCAACCCTTCCAACATTTCTCTGCCTGCCTGTCAAACAACACCAAAAATACGAGACAGTTTATATCTAACTGAAGCTGGCTATTGGTTACTGGTAGGTAGGTAAGTTTATTTTAATTAAATTTTGAGTAATTTAAGTTAATTATAGTGACAATGCAATGCATTTCATTATTTCAATTAATTTAATATTTTATTTACAGTTTATTCAAAGATATTTGGGTATTTATTATTAATTTAACCCTAAACGTCGCAACGTACACTATAGTGTACACACACTTTGAGAATTTTTGTAATTTTTTCTATGGGCCGGAATCGAATTTTCATTTCACTAATAATTATTCCAAACCTTTCCACGCCTAGGATTGAAATTTCAAACCGTTTTCTTGAAATTATTTTTTTGGAAAAATTGACACATTCTCATCATTATAGCTGTGGAAAATATTTCCTTACATCACCTCACTCAGCTTATGAACGTAATCATATATGTACCTACTTAAATAGGTCACACTTTTGTAAGTATACCCATTACCTAATGCATTTTGAATTTTTTTTTTTTTTGCTGACAATTCTCTGCTAGTCAGATAGTATAATATATAAAGTGAAATTTTAGATTTATAGCGAATTTTCAAGAATCAAAATATTTGGTCTCAAAATCAGAAAAAAAATCAATGGTCATAATGTTTTATCAAATGAAATCGAAGATCCGAAGTTCATTCAGGTCTCAATTTCAACATAAGTCGGGTTCAAGTCGTTTTGGAGCTTCCAGCGGTTTTTCAAAAGTTCCAGTTTTTCAAAAAAGGATGAATTTATTTCAAAAATTTAATGTTTCATCATCATTCAGCATAACAAGCTGAAATTCAGTTTATACCGTAGGAGGCCTCAAGCCAATTTGGAGCCTGCAGACACTTTTCAAAAATTCCAGTTCCTTCATTTAAAAAATTCAAAAAATCTGTCCATCATTGATTTTGGTACTTTTGCTCATGATTGGTGCTCGTTGAAGACCCACTTGACCAGTTCGGGAACCATATTCCTGTCTAGAATGGAAAAATGGTGTATAATTGGTGAAGAGAGTCACCAACAAGCACCAATCTGGAACATACAACGCGGACGTTCCAAAATTAATTTGGA
Organism: Planococcus citri; assembly: GCF_950023065.1. Lineage (NCBI taxonomy): Eukaryota > Metazoa > Arthropoda > Insecta > Hemiptera > Pseudococcidae > Planococcus > Planococcus citri. Next base: position 7,530,182 of record NC_088680.1, on the reverse strand, counting down.
CAATTTATTTACCTTATATGACATTTTTTGAAAATCGTTAACTTTCAATTAGTTACTGAGGGCTCCGAAACGTCTTGAACCAATCTCAATGTCTAGTCGACTCAGCATGTTGCAATTAAGCAGCAGAGTGAATTTCGACTTCACAACTTTATTTGGTGAAATTTTGTGGAAATTTCAAGTTTCAAAAACCTGCTGGAGACTCCAGAACTGCTCAAATCGGCTTGAAACTGCTTCCTATCGATTTGGTGGGAAGGGAGGAGGGGGGGGGGTTAAAAATATTGTACATTCCAAATTTCTGTTTTCTGAAGTCAATTTGGAAAAATTTTTTGATTTTTTTTCTCATTTTTTGTGAAAATTTGTACATATTTTCTACTCCTCCTCATCATCATTGCCATTTGGACTTATTTACGTCTTTATAGGATCACTATCGAGAGAATACTCCAAACTCGAACCCAACAACCAATCGTCCAAAAAATCCTAGCTACCTACCTAGTTAATGTCTGTAAGGGTGTTTTTCTTCAAAGAGTCCTGCCGCGCTGTATCCATTTTGTTTAGTTTATTTTATTGTACTTACATACGTAGTGTGAGCAGGCAAATGCAGTAAGAATGTAAGATACCATCAGGCTAATCTCATTCAGAAGGTAAAACATCATCTTTGTTATATAAGTAGGAATAGGTACAACAGTACAGGTGGAAATTTTTGCAATAACCATCTCATTAACCATATAACTTGAAAATGATTACTTCCCAACCAATCCAAAGCTTCCAAGGAGGATTGGTCATTAAAAGCGAAACGTTTTATGGGGTACCGATCAGTAGGTAAACTTTTTTTCCTTCCTAAATTTTTTTCTTCAGCTGGCGTTGCTGGCTGTTTATTAAACAAAAAGTTTCCGTTACAGTACGCTTCTAAAGCAATTTTTATTGAAACTGCACTCCAGAAATGAACCAGATTACTTGGAAGATCCTGAGGGTTTATGAGGTTTTTGAGATAGACTAATACGAAAATCAGCACATTTTTTTGATCCTGCATCTGTGAAAACATTTGTGTCATAAATCAACCTCAGCCAGTTATGCCTCCTTATGAAATTTTTCTTCTCAAAACTGTAATCTGCCAAGATATTTGCCAAGAAACGCTGACCTTTTGTTATATAACTGAAGTAAGTCTTCTTTTCCGGCGTCTGAAAGGTACTTTAACATGTGAGGGTGAATTTCATCAGGTCCAGGGGATGAATCTTTAATGTTGTAGTTTAGACAATGATTTAGTTCTTCAAGAGAACAAAGAGAGTTGTATTAGGAAATCATTGGAAGGTAAGATGAAACTAAATAAGAATGGCTTGAAATTTTCTTCTAAAGCTGCATTCAAACAATGTATTTTTTTTTTTTTTTAACATTGAGAAATTTCTTCTTACATGTTCATAGTTTGTTTTATTGAGAAATTAGTTTGTTTATATTCTTTCTTATTTTCTTTCTTTCTTTTCGTTTGCATTAATTTAGGTAGGTACATATGTATTTTTTTATTAGTAATTTAACTACTTATACTGTTAGTAAGTTATTAATTTATTATGTTAAGGGCTACTAGGAATCTTCATGTGGGGTGTATTGGCCTTGTCCAAGAAGGGTGGAGATTTTATGACAACAGAAATTGTCAAATTCAACTTGTGTTGTGAAATAAAAGTGTTGTAGTTTTGACCATATTTGAAATTTATGAGTAGGTAATCATTGGATTTGTTATTGTCTCATCAATTATTCAGCTACACCCCTTACTTCAACAAACTTGGCTGGATTTAAGTATTCCTGTGGATTTGCTTTCTCTTAAATTATTTGACTAAATGTAAGTAGGTATGCATTTTATGAGTGGATGAGAGAGGGGTGATCTGTCTCATTTTTGATATGCACATTGCGCAGTTTGCTGTTGGAAATCTAGTCTGATACTCCAAACAAATCAAAAGCTCATGTTTCGGATGTCCTTCTGGGCCTCCACTTCATTTACTTCTGGGAAGATAGATCAAAATCAGAAGAATTGTTTACTTATGTTTATTAATACTATGGTTGATATATACCATTTCATTGAAAGCGGAATTTAGAGCCATTATAGCAGATGATGAAGTCTATCACAAATTACTGAACAAGGCCAACACCATAATCGAAGAAAAATTGAATAAAAAGCACATTGACAGATTACGAGGGATCAATTTAAACATCGCAAAAATATTCCAACAAGAAAATGTTATGACCACTGTCCACCGTTGAATAAAGGCTTTGGGACAATGACATTTGGGCAAGTTTTTTTTGTCCACCTCATCGTCATTTATGAAAATAGGCAAAATTTCCCTATTTTATCGTATGTATTTTCGAGGTCAGCGTTTCTTGGCGAATATCTTGGCAGATGCCAGTTTTGAGAAGAAAAATTTCATAAGATGGCATAACTGGCTGAGTTTGATTTATGGTGACATTTGAATCTGTAGATGTAGGTATGAGTAAAATCCTCTCTGCAGATGTTCTTGGATTAACAGGTGAGCAAATAATAATAAAGCACTTAATTGTGAATTTCAAAGTTTCCTGTGATTAAATTTGTACTCCTACCCTTATGCATATTTTTTCAGAATGAAATGTCCCAGGGGGAGCCGATTGAATGTAGCTGACAACTGTGAAAGCTGGATGTTTTTTGTTTTTATTTTTTAAACACTAGTTTGATTAAATTTTCTGTAAATTTTGTTATTCGTAAGTATACATGCAATGTACATTCACCTCAGGATTAATTTTTTTCAGGAATCCGTTGAAATTATTCTCATTCAGACTACGGTAGTCGAATATTTTCTGTAGCATGGCCGGCAGGTCTAGTGTTTTAAATGCGAAGTAGTGACTGCATTTCTCACCTTGGTGTTATGAGGGCAACAGCAATCTCACAAGAGCGGTTTAAAATTTCATTAAAACCTGCCAAAGTGTCAGGGGATGTAACTTGGAGATGGAGCAACATTCTCTTTATGAATCTTTCTGTAATTATTTTTCAATCACAGATAAAGAAATCTAAATATTTTGTGCATTTTTTAGAATCTAATTTGTTAAGGTTGATGACAATCCGCCATCAATTACATGTCACTTTTTTGTTGTATTCACAGAGCCGAGAAAACCCACAAAAATCCTATTAGCCTGTCATTTTAAAATGTCACTTTCATTGAATGTTTTTAATTCCATGGGTTTGTATGATTCGTTGGACCTATTATTAATTATTATGAATAAACAAAACACCAATTCTGAGCCCATTATTCAATTTTGTGGTTTGATTTAAAAAGCATCAACAAATCTGGCTTTGCTTATTGATTTGTAAGAGCCAAAAAGCAATGATTTTAAGCTGCATTTCGCAACAAAATGTTCATCATTGGTTTCATCGATATGAAACTTGTGCAACAAACGATGAGTGGGAAGTTGAATATTCCTTGTTTCAGGTATAAATAATGTACGAAAAAATGTCTGGGCTGTTATGGGAATATTTATTGGACTTCTAGATATGTATTTTATTTATTTTGTATCTAGATGTTCTATTTATTGGACTTCTTTATTGAAGTTTTGGGACCTTGTTTTTAAACTTTTATCAATTTATTTTTTTTATGTTTGAAATATTTTTATTTAGGTAATACTTAGTACTTTTTTTTAATAAAAATTATTTTCAAAAAATTAAAAATATTTTTGAAAGACTAAAATTACTGAAAATGTCACATATTCTCCAAAAACTATCCCTAATGAACACCAATGTGGAAAAATTTACAAGAAACTGGACATTGCTTTCACTGAATAATTATTCAGGTTTATTTTATTTCTTACCATTTTCAAATTTATTTTTGCAGAAAAAAATTTATGAACACTAAAATGACTACAAACTTTGCAAAGTTTTTAATTTTTTAGAAATTTTTACCACATTTTTTCTACTTTATCATTTTTGAGAACTTATTCTCATTCAAATCTCAATCAATAATTTAAAAATTTTGTAGTAAGTACCATAATTGTAATCCAGAAGTCTTATTTTTCATATAATTAGAAAAAAAATGCAACTTAATGCATTTGCAATAATGCACCAATGTTGTGGAGAGACCTCAAAAGACTAGCTGCGATAAAAATTTAAGACCTCTGACTTGAACCATCACTTTTCTACCAGGGTTCCAAATTTTGAAATTTTCATTGAAAATAAAAAAAAAAGTTTCAACCATTTTTTTGTGATAATCTACTTAATAGTAAGAATAAGGGTTTCAGTAGTGTACTGTTGCTTTGCTTAACTTGATTTGCATGTAGAAAATAGAAATCGAGTAGGTATACACGATTTTAAAAGCTCTAGCAACGCAATAAAACGTAAATGGGATTTATTTAGGTACTAATGAATTAAATTTTCAGGTTATGTGATCTACATGATTATAAGATGATCGAAAAGCGGAAGAAAAATAAACAGACTTCTAATACTCATGCATCCGAACCCGATCAAGATCAAGGGCCTACAGTCGATGAGGAAATAGTCTGCAGCATGTGCCACGAAAAAGCAAAAAAAAAAATAGTAGATTTTTCTATGCTCATAGTAAGTAAGTAATTTTTTTTTTTTTTGATTTATAGTTTTTGATTTTTTTTTACACATATGTACACTAAAATGACTCAAAACATTGTAAAGTTTTCAATTTTTTAGAAATTTTCACCACATTTTTTCTACTTTATCATTTTTGAGAACTTATTCTCATTCAAATCTCAATGCATTAGGTATCAATAATTAAAAAATTTTGTAGTACCGTAATTGTAATCCATAAGCTTTATTTTTCATATAATTAGAAGAAAAATGCAACTTAATGCATTTGCAATAATGCACCAATGTTGTGGAGAAACCTCAAAAGACTAGCTGCGGAAAAATTTAAGACCTCTGACTTGAACCATCACTTTTCTACTAGGGTTCCAAATTTTGAAATTTTCATTGAAAATAAAAAAAAAGTTTCAAACATTTTTTTTGCGATAATCTACTTAATAGTAAGAATAAGGGTTTCAGTAGTGTACTGTTGCTTTGCTTGACTTGATTTGCATGTTGAAAATAGAAATTGAGTAGATAAGTATACCCGATTTCAAAAGCTCTAGCAACGCAATAAAACGTAAATGGGATTTATTTAGGTACTAATGAATTAAATTTTCAGGTTATGTGATCTACAAGATTTATAAGATGATTGAAAAGCGGAAGCAAAATAGACAGACTTCTAATACTCATGCATCCGAACCCAATCAAGATCAAGGGCCTACAGTCGATGAGGAAATCAAACTCCAAAACGTGAAGTCGAAGTGTAAAAAAAGTTTGAAACACAATGAAGAGGACGACGACATCATTTGTTTTCACCATGTTGGTTGATGGTTCTGAAATTTTGTTAAAAAATTATCAATTTGAAAAAAGAAATCCGAATTAAAAGTATGTATTCAGCAAACCTGAACTATAACAAAATGCTTGAATGAGGATTTTTTCATCAACATCATCTTTTTCTTTCCTTTTTGGCTCACATATAGAGGCCAAAGTAACTTAGAAAGGATCGTGACTAGTGATCATTTTGGATGACGCTGTTACCTGTTCAAACTTCTAATGCTGGAAGTAGGGTAAAGTCGCCAGTAGTTGAACAGATTTTTGATACTTTTTGATAAAAAACAATCTACAGCTCAAGTTGATATTTTTTTGAAAACTTTTGTGCGTACATCTAAAAGAACACAGCTTTCCTTACATTTTGATTTGTGTTTCACATTCGTAAGTGCATTTTTGAGATTCTTACGATCATTTCAAAAAGTGTCCAAAAAACCCCAGTAATTGACACCCGGCTTATCGAGCATGAAAATGTGATTATGAATCAATCAAAAGTAGTTTGAAAGAAAGTGTATCTCATTAGCTTTCAAATGGTATAATAACCATCTCAAAATGTTCAAAATTGTTTGATAGAAAAATAATTATAAAACACTTTGCAAAATTTTCATGGTGAAAATAAAAGTTGATAAAACGCAAAAAGTATGACTGATAATCATCACCTAACTCACGGCCAATAATAAGCAAAGTATGAATTAATTTTTAGTGCAATCAGTGTTTTCAATAATCACACTGGGACACCAAAATGGCGATTTTTGTGACGTAGGTGTCAACTACTGGATCATGTCAACTACTGGTGACTTTACCCTAGTCAGCAGCATGTGCCACAAAAAGCCCAAAAAATAGTAGATTTTTCTATGTTCATAGTAAGTAATATTTTTTTGATTTTTTTTTTACACTTATGTACACTAAAATGACTCAAAACTTTGTAAAGTTTTCAATTTTTAGAAAATTTCACCACATTTTTCCTACTTTATCATTTTTGAGAACTTATTCTCATTCAAATCTCAATGCATTAGGTATCAATAATTAAAAAATTTTGTAGTACCACAATTGTAATCCAGAAGCCTTATTTTTCATATGTACAATTCAAAAATAAAATGCATCATTCTAACACTGCATAGTGCTATGCAACGTAATGCATTTGCAATAATGCACCAACATTCAGCAAACCTGAACTATAATGAAATGCTTGAACCAGGATTTTTTCATCAACATAATCTTTTTCTTTCTTTTTTGGCTCATAGAGCGGGAAAATAACGTAAAAAAGCAGCGGCAAAAAGGAAAAAATTGGCACATCAATTTTTTCTTCGGGAATGTGTTCGGATGGACCCTGTGAACCACCAAAAAAAAGCCGACTCTCCTATCCCTGGAGGAAAATTTTTTAGGGGGCTGAAACCGGTTCCGATTCACGTTTTTTGCGTTTTTCTCCGTAAATATTAGGTTTTTGAGAAAAACTACCATGACGAAAAATGTTCCCCTTTCAATTCTCGACAATTTGATGCTACGCTCGATACCCATTGCTCAAGGGGGGTGTCCAAAAAAAGGGGTGGAAAGAGTAGGTGTTTCAAAAAAGGTCAGTCCAATAAATTAATCAAAATTACCACTTAAAATCATTCGTTTTGGCTCAAATTTTTTTTACAAAGTCTACTCACCCAACTACTAATCAAACTATCATTGGTTTGTCTTCAACCCTCCTCGGGGGTTCGTGAGGGTTGCTTGATTTTTCAAGTAACACACTACTGAATCATATATTTGAAAAACAAATCTGGACGTGCGATACATCGAATAGTATGTTTTCGAGGTCGCTGAATACGAATATGAACTCATTTTTTGCATACAACCCCTGAAAGCCCTTCTGTGCCCCAAAATGGGGGTCAAAATTTTGAAAAATCGTGAAAAATCGAGTGATATATCGAATGGTACGTTTTCGAGGTCGCCGAGTGCGAATATGAACTTATTTTTTGGGTCCCACCCCCCAATGTCCCTCTGTGCCCCAAAATGAGGGTGAAAATGTTGAAAAATCGTGAAAAGTCGAGTGATATATCGAATTGCATGTTTTAAAAGTCGCTGAGCACGAATATGGACTTATTTTCTGGGCCCAACCCCGCACAGCTCCCAACTGCCCCAAAAAAAGGCCAAAATTTTGAAAAAATATGAAAAGTCGAGTGACATATTGAATGGTATGTTTTTGAAATCGCTGAGTACGAATATGAACTTATTTTTGCCTACAGCCCCTCAAAGCCCCTCTGTGCCTCAAAATTAAGGTCAAAATTTTGAAAAATCGTGAATAGTCGAGTGATATATCGATTTGTATGTTTTCGAGACACTGAACTGGAATATGCACTTTTTTCCTGCTCTACTTACGATCCCTCAAAATCCCCTTACGCCCCCTAAATAGGATAAAATTTCGAAAAGTCACCAAAAAACGTGTAATACGTCAAATAGTATGTTTTCAAGATCGCTGAATACGACTACAGACTCATTTTTATTATTTCACTCATTTTACTATTCAAACGTCCTACTAACGCCACAAAACTATCCTCAATGTCTTTAGTACATAGGTAAGATGTGAATCTTCTTGTCTATCTCAGTGTTTTCTCATTTCGATTGTTTTCCTGTAAAGTTTTCGATTTCATTTTTCCAATTATCCGACTTTCAGGTTATCCGGTACGAATTTATCCGACTTACTTTTCGCATTATCCGACCCACCAAGGTCGGATAATCCAAAAAACATCTAATTTTTGATTTTGGAGTGTAAATAATAATGCAGTATTCAGCATTTTGTATTCTAACGGTGTTATTTTCCTTGAAATTGATCCAACTTATCTCCAAAAATTATAATTTGAGTCAGTATTTCATTGTTTTTTATGTACAAAAGTACATTATTTTTGTTCATTAGTTATTTTTTCGATTCTTTGTTCCTGTTTTGAGCCAAAACTTGATTTTCTGAATGAAAGCTTGTCGTCTCAAGCTTATGCACTTCATTTTTACGATTAAAACATCAATTTTGGATTATCTGACTTTTTTGATATCCGACCCACCTTACACCCCCGATTAGGTCGGATAATCGGGAGTCTACTGTATTGGCTACCAATCGAAAACAAAATGAAATCATTTTTTTTTTTATGGAAGAAAACATCGAAAATCAGTAGTTCGTATTTTTTAAAAAAAAAACATACCATTCGATATATCAGTCGACTTTTCACGAGTCAAAATTTTGACCTTAATTTTGAGGCACAGAGGGGCTTTGAGGGCTGTAGGCAAAAAATAAGTTCATATTCGTACTCAGCGATTTCAAAAACATACCATTCAATATGTCACTCGACTTTTCATATTTTTTCAAAATTTTGGCCTTTTTTTGGGGCAGTTGGGAGCTGTGCGGGGTTGGGCCCAGAAAATAAGTCCATATTCGTGCTCAGCGACTTTTAAAACATGCAATTCGATATATCACTCGACTTTTCACGATTTTTCAACATTTTCACCCTCATTTTGGGGCACAGAAAGACATTGGGGGGTGGGACCCAAAAAATAAGTTCATATTCGCACTCGGCGACCTCGAAAACGTACCATTCGATATATCACTCGATTTTTCACGATTTTTCAAAATTTTGACCCTCATTTTGGGGCACAGAAGGGCTTTCAGGGGTTGTATGCAAAAAATGAGTTCATATTCGTATTCAGCGACCTCGAAAACATACTATTCGATGTATCGCACGTCCAGATTTGTTTTTCAAATATATGATTCAGTAGTGTGTTACTTGAAAAATCAAGCAACCCTCACGAACCCCCGAGGAGGGTTGAAGACAAACCAATGATAGTTTGATTAGTAGTTGGGTGAGTAGACTTTGTAAAAAAAATTTGAGCCAAAACGAATGATTTTAAGTGGTAATTTTGATTAATTTATTGGACTGACCTTTTTTGAAACACCTACTCTTTCCACCCCTTTTTTTGGACACCCCCCTTGAGCAATGGGTATCGAGCGTAGCATCAAATTGTCGAGAATTGAAAGGGGAACATTTTTCGTCATGGTAGTTTTTCTCAAAAACCTAATATTTACGGAGAAAAACGCAAAAAACGTGAATCGGAACCGGTTTCAGCCCCCTAAAAAATTTTCCTCCAGGGATAGGAGAGTCGGCTTTTTTTTGGTGGTTCAGAGGGTCCATCCGAACACATTCCCGAAGAAAAAATTGATGTGCCAATTTTTTCCTTTTTAAAACCGCTATTTGCCCGCTCTATCACATATAGAGGCTAAAGTAACTTAGAGAGGTTCGTGACTAGCATCTGGAGTCTGACATTGCACAAAACCACCCCCCACCCTTGGGAGAAAATTAAAATTAATTTGGCAAAAATCCGACAGCTAGAACCAACAGAGAAAAGAGCACCACGAGCTCTACTTGAGGCAGACAGAGAAAAAGACGAATGACTTTGAAGGGTACAAGGGTGGGAAAAAATGGGCATAGGCTTTTAGCCACGTTCGAAGATGTGCTGTGGTGTGGGAGGGTTGCAGGGTGAGAATAGAAAATATAAACCGATGAAGACATCGTGTGACGTCACGGTATCCGGCTGCGTGCTCGTATAATCCATTTCCGGAATGGGAGCATGCGCAGCCTCTATACATTACAGGTTTGGTGTTGACTTCCGACATGGCAGCGGCCACTATCATCGGATACAACAAAACTGTATGTACGAGTACCATGTACCCTGCGAATACGACGATTCTGGTGTCGGAAAAATATTCTTTCACGGCGAAGTTTTTTTCCCCCTCACAACGCAACGAATCGCGTGCCTGAGAGAAAGCTCTCGTAGAAAAGGGAAGGGTTGTGAGGGAAATTTCATCGTTCACACGAAACCAACATCACTGCGAAATTTTTACGTGCTAAATGAGAAAATGGACTGCCAACATCACGAATCCTTCTGGCGAACTACGTAATCCTGTGCTTGTTTGGTAATGGAGCGCGAAAAACTTTCGCAATTTGTTGCTCCACCTTTTACTCCCCCCCCCCCACCATGGTTTATGTACCAGAGACGTAAAAAATTAGCTACTAGGAAATATTTGCATGAACGATCAAAGGAAATTTCGAATTATTACGTTAAATTTTTTTATTTCCGAAGGTTTGCTTTTTTTCTCCTCTCTCTGACGATACGTATTCAAAATTGGAGGAAAACAGGCAAACAGGGAGGTGAATTGTACGAGATAATCTACGCATACACATATATAAGAATTTTCACTAAGCTGTAAACACGCGAACTTTGTTGAATTTTATTTCAACCAATTCCTTTCCCATGAGAGGAAGTGAATTTACATTATAAGTTTACCGGATCATTGAAAAAACGTTTCGGAAGTACATAATTAAAAAGGAATGTTTGAAGAATATGTACTTATTAAAATATTTCAGAATTTCGTCATTTATGGCTAAAAAGTTGAACGATGACAAGATTGAAATCTTGATTAAAATGGAAATACTTGAATCGTGCTGTAGATAAGAAATATTTTGAACTTTATAGAAAATAAGAGATCACGTACCTACAAAAAAACTCATTTGCTCGCTCTTCAAATGAGTCGTATTTACGGCAAACTGAGTATGCAATTTAATTAACACGTAAATTTTGGTATAGAATATGTAAAATTGTATGTAGGAATACGTAAAATGAGTAGAAAGCGAATGTGTAAAATAAACAGTAAGATAGAGGTATTTACAAATGCGTATCTCTGATTTGAACTCTATTTGTGTAGTAAGTAGATAATTTTCTTTATTAAAAGAGTTTATCCCTACTTAGCCTGATTTCCAGGTGAACACTTCCACTGCGTTTTAATTCCCACCGAAAACGTAGAAAATATTTTCGGCAGCCAAAAACCAAATGGTTACATAACACATCGATGGGATTTCTTGGAGGGAAACTGGAAATTTATTCAAAACTAGTTGAGGGGGCCCATCTTCTCTCAACCTTGACATGTTCTTTGCGCCCCCTAAAGTTCTGAATCATCAAGTGAACGAATCGTCGATAAAAATCAGTTGCACTGAAAGCAAAAGCCGTGACTAGTGGCACACGACCGCGTATTTTTTCTCACCCGACTCGAGTCAATGATCAGGCCACGTGACTGAATGACTGTCATTCAACACATGACACGTGCTCCTTTCTAGGTACATGTATAAAGAACCAACCAATTACCATACCGAGTCAAGTACTACACCAGTTGTTGTTATGTAGTCGTCGCCTGCTGCCTGTTCATGGTGAAACAGAGAAGTACATAGGAAAAAAGCGACGACCACGCGACATATAACGACTCTGGTTCGGGTACTCTAGCATGAAATAAAATCGCCAAATAATGAGATAGGTACTCGACATGGTCATTGGTGGTACGCACGTTGTACCAGGCAAAGGATATACGAGTGTTTGATCAACGACCAAAAAAAGAGTGAGAAAGAAAGGCAAAAACGGAAGCAACACGACGAGAAAGTATAGCAGGGTTAATTGCGGAGACCTATCATTTGATTGTGCAAGGGTGAGGAATTTTCTATTTTTTTATTTTGTAGTTGCAACAGCTTGGAAAATTATTGAATTATTAATTTACTGGCTCTTTTTTTTTTGTGGAGCATTTGAAAAGGATGCTCCAGATTCGAGTTACATCGGAATAATTACAGTTATTTTGAAGCCTAAAAAGTAGGTGCCTACCTAATTTTTTTCTTTTTGAAAATTAGAACAAATTTCGAAAATTTCCGTTTGAAAGTTTTTGATATTGTTCTTGAGCTGAATATTTAATTTTCTCAAAATTGAGGGGCTGTAAAGTTTTTTTCCCCTGCTGTGTACAAGTATTTATTATATCTAACAACGATTACGTACACTTTATCCACAAAGGTGCTTTTCAAAAATCATAATGTTATATTTTTAAGTCAGAAGCTTGACCAAATAACAACAACAGTACGGAAAGCCATTGTTTTTCTTTTTAAGAAGGTACCTTTCGCAAATGATATCTTCACTTCAGGCTCATCATCCAACATATGGGCATAAAGTAAATTTCATTTTTTTTTTTTAAATGTAAGTGAGGGGTTACATGGAAATGGGACCAGAAATTATTTTTAATGAAGCTGACCTGACAATGAGTTTCATCCTCCTTTTCTAAATTTCTAGAAAAGTGACATAAGTAAGGTAAAATAATCAAATGTGGTCTATCCACTCTTAAGAGACCACTTTACTGTTCAGTTAGAAAAATTGAGAGCCAATTTAAGGTTCAGAACCGGTAGTGGCAGTCTACCTACACCCAAACCAACGTAGTTCTGCACTGGGCTCGCGCAGTGTTACCAACTTACGCAATTTTTTTCAAAATTTCACTAAATTTAGTGAATTTTTTTTGAAATTTTTTTTTTTTAGAATTTTTGTTCCATTGCGTTATAGTTGCACTGTTTGGAGTTTCAATTGATGAAAATCAACAAATGCAAACAAAATAACAGGATTTTAGATGCAATTTTTGACAAATTTTTCGAAATAATTAGGTAAATTATAATTATAAAAAATGCAGAAAAGGTCCAAAAAAAAGATTTTACGTCGTTTTTCTTAAATTTAAAGAAATTAACTACATGTTTTTCAGCATTTTTCGTGTGTATTTATCATTGGTCCAAAGTCATAACATATTTTATGCATTTTTGGGTGGTGCTAGACTGATGTCACACACGCTGTGACAGGGGTTTAAAAGGGGGATGAAGCATTGTTTGGAATGTGTGACCTATTGTACCATGTATATATACCTCCAATTCACATAAAAACATGAAAAAAATTGTTGGGCTGCCCAGTTGACCAAGTGCTAGCGTATTGCTAGCATTTTACTCACGTTTTGGGAAAGTGCTAGCATTTTTCTACCTTTTTGTAGCTAGCATTAAATCTTTCGCAAAAAGCTAGCAATTTGCTAGTACTTTTTTTCTGGCAAATTATGTTCTAGCAATTCTTTAGCAATTCTCTCGCTTTTTTCAGCTAGCATTTGTATCACACTAATTGTGCTTGCTTAATGCTAGCGTTTTACTAACGGATAATTGCTTGCTTTTCTACACTAGCAATACGCTTGCATTTATCTGCTTACGTTTATCTAGCAATCTAATGCTAGCAAAATGCGAGCAGATCTCTAGTCTCTCTCGTCTAGCTTTTACTTTGCAATCTAGCAATAGAAAAACGCTAGCTGATTGCCCTCACTTTTCAGCTAGCTTTCTATATGGAATTAGATTCTAGCAAAATGCGAGCAAGTATGTGGCATTTTTTTTCTAGCATGTTTTTCACTGGCATTTCCTTCATAGCCTACTCATGCAAGTACAGAAAAACTTCAGTGAATCTCTTTCACCCATTTTTCAGAAAAATACTTCCATATCTTCATTTTTTAAATGGAATTTTTAAATATTTTTAACAGATACCTAAATACGTAATTTTTCGTTTCTCAATGATTTTTTTATTTTCATTTTTAAAAAAATTTCAAATTTGTTAATGCTTTTCATTTTAACAGGTAGGTATTTTTCCTTTCCATTTTGGCTACTTTTCAACTTTGAACAATAATTTTGAAGAATATTCCATTATTGAAAAATCATTCTTGTAATTATTTCATTTTTTATAATGTATAATTTGTTCATTAAAAATGTTGTTCAAATGTTTTTGAAATTTCTTATTTTTAGTTTGTTTGATATTTCAATTTTAAATTTTGGCAATTTTTTAATTTAAAAAAAAAAACTTTATTTTTTAATAAAGAGACTTCTAACTCAAGCGCTAGCTTAATGCTAGCAAATTGCTAGCGTTGTTCTCTCTCATGGTATACTTTGCTACTCTTAGATAAAGTATGTAGTCAATCTGAATATAAGCTCAAGGTAGTAATTTGTATGATAGTAAGAAGAGTGCTACCACTCTACTTACTCTGGCACACCTCACTAGCGCTATGCTAGCGGTGAGCTAGCGTAGGAGGTCAGTTGCCTATTTTTGGATATTGGAGAACTACCAGCTACATTGACCTGATTGAAAACACCTCCTAGTATTTTTAAAAGATAATTAGTAAAAATAATTTTCCTGATAATCAAACTTTTCCTGCGCTAGCAAAATGCTAGCCTCATGCTAGCAAATTTTACGCTAGCACGAATGGTGCCGGAATTTGAGACACTTTTTTAAAAATGCTAGCAAATCAGTCGCAATTTAGTCGCATTTACGTAGTAGAATTGCAAGCAAAGTGCTAACAAAATGCTAGCTTTTCGCTAGCTTTATGCTAGCTATACACTAGCTGTTTGTGCTCAATACTGCTACGCTAATGCGACCTAATCACTACTGATTTGCTAGCATTTTTAAAAAAAGTGTCTCAAATTCCGGCACCATTCGTGCTAGCGTAAAATTTGCTAGCATTTGGTCAACTGGGTGTGGGAGAGGTTTCATTTTAGCTGTCGGTAGCGAAAGGGGTAAGGGAATGTTCAACATTCACTCCTACTGAGTGCATTAAAATCAGTTGCATCTCGAGAACTTTTCGATTACGTAAATTTTGTACTAAATTGAATTTTAAACGAAAAAATTTGAAAAATTTCAACATTTTCTAATCAGTGTTTTTAAGCATGATAATATGTTAAAATTGAAATTATTCGTCTTCAAGTAGAGCAGTTAATGTGAGGTAAATTGCAGTAAGTTGGGTTTTCATTGGATACAATGTACTTCCGAGGGTGGCTTTCGAGGTGTCTGCCTTCCACTACGGCGTCCTCAATTTTAGGACATTTGGAGCTCATTATGGGATCGAACCGGTTCGTTTTAAAAAAGTGAATTCAAATTTGAAATCAGCATCCCTGAAAACATGACAAACCTGGGTCCCTCGAAATTAAAAGTAAGTCCACATTTGAAATCAGCACCTTTGAAAACCCAACAAACGAGTCATAAGAATTTTTCATATTTTGAGGCTTTTTTATCGGACCCTGAGAACTCGAATCAAAGAAGTGAGTCGAAATTGTGGAAAGAGCATAGTCCCCCCCTTACCACCATATCCAAATTTCAGCAGCTCAAATGGATTTATTGATTTTCTGGCGAATTATTCAAAATTGACCACTTTCAAAGATTTGATTTTTTTTTTTACTTAATTGCTGGAAATTGATGCAGAAAGTGATAGGTATCATTCTCAACTTCCTCAAACTAAAGTTCACTATTTCTGAAAAAGCCACATCTCGATTAATAGCTTCCAAAATTAATTTCCACATTATTTAAAGAAACTTTAAGATTCTTGAAACGTCAATGTACTTTAATTTTTCATATTAATTTTTTATGTACGCGAATTCGCAAAATTTATAAAATGTCTATTTCTTCATGTACTTTTCATATTTTCTTTATAAATGATTTTGTTTAATGACGATTTCTAAGTACTTTTCATATCGTCATGTCTATTACATAAATGGGGGCCCGTCCGGGATAAAAACGAAGAGGTTTGTTATTTCGTTTTTACACAATTATTTTGTTTCCACTGTTGGAGAAAAATGTTCAATCAAGAAGGTAATTTTGTTGAAATTTTATGCCAAAATCGAAACATCTGTATCATCTGTATGTAACTACGTTTTCTCCGCGGAGTTTGAGTATGCCTAGTGCGTCGACCTTGATTCTACGTCATAACTCCGATTTTGTTGATTGAGTCTGCATAATTCTGATTGATTTTGCCGACTTTGTTCAATTTTCTACATTTCATGTCATTTTTTCGGAGCTACAACCACCGCAACTTGTATTGATTGATTGGTAATGTTAATATTTTGTTCATTTCATTCAGCTCATCACCACTCACATCATCATGTCGTCGTTTTTGTTGAATTATTAAACATCATGGTATTTATGTTATTGGAAAAATATTCGTGAAATCAAAATATCTGAGAAAACTCACTCAGTTGATAATTTTTTGGAGGTTGAAAATATTAATGTAGTTGAGGTATCTGAACCCTCAATTTTATCTCAAACTCGTTGTGATTTGGAAAAATGTATTTTCAGTTCAAGTTTTTCCGAGTTTGATTTATCAAAACTAGAAAATGAAATATTTTTTGAACCAATCATGTTTGAGTCGTCTTCAAATAGCGTTAGTAAATCACAGAAGACGTCATAACAAAAAGGGGTATATATGACACATATGTCCTTTTTGAGACGAATCCATATTGTTATTCTTCAGACCTTCCTCTATCATATGAGACCACTCCCACTTCACAAAGTCGAAAAACTAGTGAGATATTGCCATTTTAAAACTGCAAAGTCGATTAAAAATTTACTTTTTTAGAGATAATGGGTTACTCATGGTCGATTTTGTGTTGTCAACCATTATTTACCTGGTTTAAATCCAAAAATTTGCTCAAAAACATTTTTAAATCAATAAAAAAAAAATGGCCAAAAAAACTTGTCTTTTTAGTTTTTTTTTTTTTTTTACTCAACATAGCAATCTTTTTTCAGAGATAATGGGTTACTCGTGGTCAATTTTGTGTTATCAACCATTATTTACCTGGTTTAAATCCAAAAATTTGCTCAAAAACATTTTTAAATTAAAAAAAAAAGTTGGCTAATTTTTCGCTTTAAAAAGGACATATAATTCGAAATGTTTGAGCGCTTACCACTAACACACAGTTTGCTCCAGACTGATGATGCATAGCATTTCATATAGTTAGATAGTGGGAAAATAAGATAAAATCGTCACCATGTTCAAATATGCACATTTCTAAACTTCACAAGCACTCAAACTTTCAAACAGTTTTTTTCTCAAAATACAACTTTCACACATATGTCCTTTTTGCTATGACGTCTTCAAATATCAAAGCTGATAAAAGTGAGTAAGTAAGTAAGTAAGTACTTTTTTTAATTCTTGATTATTTGTTACCTACCAATAAAAATATAATAATTTTCAAATTTTATGTTACGTTTTTATTTTTTATATAGTGATAATTAGGAATATTGTTTTATTTCTCCACATCCTCATGTTTTCGTTTTCCAAACTTTAATTTAATTTTTTAAATTTTTTATAAAGTAATGATTTTTAGTGTTTGCGCAAACAAATTGATCCTATCTCAAATGAAATTTTCAGAAAGCTTCACCCAATGAAGTTGAAAACTTCAAAATGGCAATATGAAGTGGCGGTTATTCGTTTAGTCATTAATGTTTAGTGTTTTGGTGCCGATTACGCTTCGTCGAGTTTAATTTTCTTACATTAACTGACTTATTTGAGTGAAAGTGTAATTGGTGAAATTTCTTATCAGTTTTGAGACCAGTTCGCGGAATTTTGATATAACTAACCTACAAGATACCGGAGGGTTCTACTTGGTGATGTGTATAGCTGATAAAGGTGATCAGTGTTTATATCCTCACTGTTAAGCTTTTTAAAGCTCCTTTAATTAAAAAACCTGAGTGAAATTGAGATCTCATCCTGTGTTATCACCTTTGGCGTGGCAACTGGTTCTATTTCACGACCTGGTGAAGCTCAATTGTAGTACTTCACTCTGCCGCAACCAGTGGAGTGCTTTTGTCAGGGCACATTGGTTGCCTACCCCAGATATCATAGGCAGTATTTCCTTGCATCGCATCAGTGCATCACCATGGTTAGAGAATCTCGCAGGTGCGCATCTGGCCAGTACACATATGTTTGTACAAATTCTAAATGTAATGTTAGCATTCAAGTGTCTCCTGGCAAGACAAAATCAATGTCCAGCAATGGAAAACAGCATGAGCACCCACCACAGCAAAACATTGTGTCTATAGAAACCACTACTCACCTGGGAAATGCAAGTACCACTGATGTGCGACCCTCTACAGTGCCCACCAAGCCACCCCCCACTGCTCCAACCACACCAGTGCCACATCAGGCTCCTACACCTTTAACATCAACGCCCTTCCGTGACTCTACTACAGCCATACCACAGTCAGAGCTAGACAAAATTGAAGTCGACCACACTCTAGAAAATTATGATGATCATCACCTGCATACCTTTGATGATACGTATATTAGCAACGATGAACATTCCAATAGTGATGGCGATTTTGTTTTCCTGCAATCTATTTTTGATGAAATTAACGTCTTGGAGGATCGCTTGAAACATATACCAACCCTCCTAACAGGTATTGGAGAAATCCACAAAAAAGTAGACGATATTCTAAACTTAGTGAAAAATATTCAAGAACGTGTGCTACAGCTAGAGGCTTATGTGTCTCCGCAACGTACAAAGACCACAACACTTAATGAAAAAAAAACGAAGTCTCCAATAGCAGGAAATGATACAAGCCCAGATACTCAAGGCCAAATTGACATCATTGCTCCGCCTGTTCAGTTCAAGTCATCCAAGAAAAGAAAACACGGACAGACAGAGAGAAGAGGTGCTGCAATTTGAAATTTTTTCTCATAGTTTATAAATATGAAAGCCATCCTAATTTCCCAATTTTCCATTGCTTTTTTTTTTCTTTGAATAGGTAGTAGACGTGAATAAAGATTCTATTTTTTAATACTTAATACTTTGGATTATAGGATTCTGAATCTGAAGATGAGACTAGCCACCAACAATCTAATATTCATAGGCTCGTATGTGATTCTATTTCACCCCCGACTCATGACCAACACTTTGAAACAGAGTTTTCAGCTAATACGACCTGTTCAGTAACCGATGAGATAATTTCAGATGTACTCGTATGTGTACCTATGATACATATAAAATTGAGTAATTTTACAACACGTATCCTCTAATGTACCCAGTAATCAGGGATGAAACTGGCTTATTAGTGTCTGATTAGAGAATTTACAAAATAAAACGTGACTTTACAGGTGAAGTCGATTTCTCCAGGTCAACCAGTTTATGGCGGAGGGGTGAAAGTGGTGTCAAATCATTCGTGCTTCGTTGAGTGATTTTTTGTACGCGTGTTCTTAGCCGAAATTCTGAGAAATTGTACAAACGTTTTTAAAAAAAGTTTAAAAATTGACTGAATTCAAAACATTTATCGAAATGTTGAAGTTGGAAAATTAGTAGGTATCCCTGAATTTATTTAAAAATCTTAAAAATTTAGGAAGATTCGTTTCGTTGAAAATTTTAACGAAGTTGTGTTAATTATATCGACTATACAGTTTGCTGTACTTATCCGAAAAAAATCTGGTCGAAATTTCAAAGATTTTCAGAATGGAAAAATTCATAAAATTGACTTCTTACAAGGTTAAAAAATATCGTTTTTTCACTTCTCGAAACACAAAGTTTAAAAAGCATTTTGCCGTCGTTTCGCTCAGCCTATTCTTTTTTTGTTTCAAGATGAAAATTTCTGAAAAAAATGACCATTCAAATTCTAGAATTTTGTTGCCAAAAAATATGAATTCCTCACATAGAAAATGTTCTCGAAATATAAGTTTTCGAAAGCTTTTACCCTCGCTTCGCTTGGTTAATTCATTTCTCCATTCGAAATTGAAGGAACTAAAACTTGAAAAACGGAAATTTTTTTAATTCACATGAATCGGATGAAACGCTCTTATATAAAATTGCATATTTTTCCTTATGGCAGTCGGTAAATTTTCATGTCACACTCCTCCCTCTTCTATCAACATAACGTCTAAAAAAAACACGTTAATTTCATCCCTGGACTTTTATTAGCATTTTTTGCAGTTTGGTCCCCTTGAGAAACCACTTTGGTTCGTCCTTGCGGGAAGAGGATGAGTACAAAAAAAAGAATACATGCACATACGACACCACGTTCACCTCTCCACCATAAAATTGCCAAACAGCAATAATGGACCTCTTTAGGTAAACATTTTATTAGACTGTAGGTAGTGTAGGTCATCAAAATCGTCGAAAAATCATCCTTTTGATCAAAAATTGATCAAATAGTTATTCTCTAAATTGAATGATAGTTTGTCAAAAATGCAAAAATATACTTGGAAATATAGTTGAATTGACCTCTCAGTTCCTGAAAATTACCCATAAATTGATGAAAAAATAATCATAATTGAGTAAAATTTTACAAAAACTGCTCGCAAATTTGATTTGTTGAAATGTTGTAAAAATTGTTTAAATTTTTCAGGTCAAAGGAATGAACAAATAATACATCTCTAATAGTTTCATCTCTGATGGTAACACAAAAATTACACATTAATTAATGCATATTTTTGATTTTTACATTCTCCTTAGAATGAATCAGAGTATGAATATGAGACTGCTTCGGAATTTGGCGACGATTATGATGATGATGAGGGACGAAGATGGCAGTGATGTTAAAAAAATATGTGATTGGTTTCTTCAGTACACCATTACAAGAGAAGCAGGAAATAGTTTGATGAAAATTTTGAGAAATTTTCATCCGATTGTGCTACCAACTCTCCCCCTGGATATTCGGTCAATCATCAATGATTCGGTGAATTTGCAAGCAATCCCAATAACTCCTTGTAATCCAGGGTTTTCAATTTATTTTGGAGTAGAAAAAATTCTTAAGGAGAGTAAAGTTCAGTTCTTTGATGAAAATTCCGAATCGATAAATTTGAAAATAAATATTGACGGAGTGCCAATAGCGAAGAGTTCTACCAAGTGATTCTAATTTGTCAGAATATTTGACAAATTAGCAAATATTCTCCCCTAATATAACTTATTAAATTTAATCTATATAGTACAATGTATGCATATTTTAGCACTACCCTAAGCTGAAGGATGGAATGTGTCCATCCTCAGCATTCAAAATTACTCCAACTTTATCCACTATGTAAGGTGGGACCGAGTGTTCCCACTTTCACACATAAGAAATAATATCCTTTTGGGCAATCCTGCTCTAGGAGATCCCTTTCTGAGGTAGTTAAGGGTACAGTGGTGCCCGGAGACCTCCTATAGGCCTACCCCTAAATGGGAGACGGGTCGGGGGTCGCTCCAAATCCACGGAAGGGGGAATGAGCTACATCCTAGGGTGACCACTCCCTCAACCCCGAAGTGGTGGTAGCGATTCTGGGATACTGCCTAGGAGCTCCGGGCCTTTGGCCTGGTGCTGGGGGGGGTCAGCAGTCCCAACCAAAACTGGGGCCCCCACTCACCGCTGCTCCAGGACCACCGGGTGGCCGAACCGTCCCCACCCCCTCCTAGTTTTAAGCAAAATTGAAACACTCTCAATCTTGGCTTAGTTTAAGTTGTACATAGTTTTTATAGCTAAATTTTAGTATGTATTAAGTTTGTCATTTAGTATTGGAATTTACATCACCCTCCCCTTAAACTTAAGATTGTACTGGTATTATTCCTGCAGAAGGGGCGGGGCAAGACCCGCCCCCTCACCACAGGGATAAGTAATTATAAGATGTAAATAATATTCAATAATAAACCTTTTTTTTTTTTAAAAAAAAAAAGAAGTGCTTCTGGCCAATTCTGGCTCAAACACAAGGGTACCCTGTGTTCATGATTTCTTTATACTATGGCAAAGGCAAACCTAGCTCTTCAAATGAATTTTTAAACCAGTTTGTGGAGGAGATGGATAATTTGAAAAATGGTGTAGTTATAAGGAATAAAACATACCATATTCGAATTCTAAATTTTATATGCGATTTACCAGCAAAATCTTTCATTTTAAACGTTGTTTCGCACAATGCCTATTGTGGATGTATGTACTAAGTGTACAATAGTAGGCATTTACGAATATCATCGAATGACATATGCAGAGATTGGTGCTCCTTTACGTAGAAATGAAACGTACCTATAAAGAATTGAGCGATAAAAAATTCCATCGTGGAAAAACAGTATTATCAAATTTATCAAATGCTGATTGATTATATGCACGATATACGCTTAGGTGTGACCAAACGTTATACCAATACTATTCTTTGGAAGTTAAGCTCGGCAAAAGTTGGAGCATTTATCGATAATACAGGTTATAATGCAATTTGTGATTATCTTGATAAATGGAATGGAGCTTGTCCCAGTGATTTTGCCAGAAAGCCGCGTATTTTGAATGAAATATCGCACTGGAAAGCCACTGAGTGGTGTACTTGGCTAATATACAGGTCCAGTGGCAATAAATCCATTTGTACCAGAAGAAATAGAAACTATCGCGCAATTACTGGAGACATTTGTGACTGAAGCAGAAAGTTATTTTGGCGCATGGTTTTTGTCTATGAATACGCATTTGCTGACTCATCTCACAGATGATGTTAAAAAGTTTGGTCCTTTGGATAACTTTTCATCATTTCCATTTGAAAATTTCCTCGATGTTGTCAAAGGAATGGTGAAGTCGGGAAATGAGCCATTGAAGCAAGCCAGAAATAAATACTCGTACTTACAACCATCTGTTTATTAACTGGATCCACCTACGACGGGATAAACTTTCTGATGCTTACTGTGTAGTCGGTACTTCTCATGCCGCCAAATTTTGATATAACAAAATGCTTTTCACCTGATTATATGCATTCTGTTCTTCTAGGAGTAGTTCGAATGTTCATTGACGAATGGTTTGATTCATGCAACCATAACGAAGTGTGGTATCTAGGTGGTAAATTGCAACCTATTTTTGACAAAAAGCTGTTGCATATCAAACCACATTGAGCTTTAGAAAGCTCACCAGCTGAAAAATTACATAGTAAATGGTGAAAACCGCATCACAAAAAAGCAAAAAAACTCGTCAAAAAAGCAATTGTCCAAAAAATTCCCCTTCTCCCCTACTAGGAAAGCACTAAAAAAATTCACATTCACCCTCACCACAAAAACTGAAATTTTCACGTTAAACTCCGACATTTTTCAGCCTGAAAGTAAGACATTGATAATTTTTGAAAGAAAATTAATTTTTCGCAATTTTCAGTAAATTTTGAGATTTTTTAAAAATTCTGATTAAGAACGAGATTTTTTTTTGGCAAATATTATTAGCAAAAAGTGATGCTTTTTCACATGAATAAAATTGAAAAAAATTAAAAACTCACCAAAACAAATCTGCATTTTGAAATCTGGCGTATTTCCATCATCCTATCAATTGGCTCATCAACAAGAACTCGCGATTCACTCACGAAACGAGAAAAAAATTCAAATGAAAAAACCTCGAGAAAACGGCACATAACGAATGGCGACGACGAAAAAAAAATTAAACAAATGAAAAAAATTCATAGGTACCATTTACTAACTTTATTTAATTTTCGCAAAAAGACGCGTTCGCACTCACAACGAGAAAAAAATTGAAGTAAGAAACCGCGAGAAAACGGCACATAACGAATGGTGACGACGAAAAAAAATTTACAGAAATGAAAAAAATTCACAGGCACCATTTACTAATTTCATAAAGACGCGTTCGCACTCACAACGAGAAAAAAATTTAAGTAAGAAACCCGCGAGAAAACGGCACACAACGAATGGAGACGGCTACACGAACGCGTGAAAAAAATTTAAAAACCAATCAAAAAAAAACCTACGCGCACTAATATGTACTTACGGCCGGCCAGCATACGATACTCGATGTTTATTCCTCGACCGCGACTGATTAACTGACTATTGACTGACTAAATCCATAGTCAGTGCAACTACATCTTCGATGACATAAGCATAGGTATTCATGGGATGTGGTGGAAGGAAAGGCAATGTATGAGAAATCTTTATCAATAAGATAAGATAAAAATTTCAACCGCTGCCTTTGAAACAAAGGTATAACGAATAGACGCAGTAAGCAGCTGCACAGTGCGGGAATGCTGAACACTATACCTATCTAATTCTTAGAATTTGGTATTCTAGAAGAAACCATTGAAAAATCCAACCGGATGGATTGAAATAAACAAAAAGAAACCGTTAAGGAAACAAGTTCTCTCTATGGTCTACTTTCAGAACTGAGAAAGCCTTTAGCATAATTTTTTTCACAAAATTCGTCGGAAATGATTTTTGGAGTATTTTTGAAAAATTTCGAGCACTACAGCGACTCGTATTCTTGGTACCTACCTATTTTTAAAGCAGTGTTGTGCGACTTTTCAAAGTTGATTAAAATATTTTTTTCTGAATCAAATACGAGTATTTGGATACAAATATTTTTCGAATGATTTTGAAGAATTTTGTGCTTCCAATGAGGTATTTTTGAAAAGTTGAGGCAGGCGGTGAACTAAAAATAATCTTAAAATTTTCACTTAGGTACCTATGTACTTACTGTTGTTTGAAGTATTATTTGCGTTTACTCGTAGATAAAGAAAATATGTAGAGTAATAAGGGTTGGATATAAATTCGAAATTTGTAGAGAGATGCCTACACCGAAGGAAATTTAAACATCAATTAAATGAATACCTACCTTATGTACATATAAGAGCGAAGAGTTTCGAATTCGGATACGTGTGATTTTTTTTAAAGGAAATAAAGAGAATCCCAGAATTGAAATGAAGTGGAATAATACGATCAATTTTCAGCAAAAAGTTCATTGTGCTTCACGAAAAAAATTTTAAAAAGTAAAAAATTAGATTAGGTAAATCATTGTAATTTTTGAATAAATATCCAACGAAGCTGTGGGAGAAGCTGAAAGACAGGTCGTGTAGTGGTACTTGGTAAACTTTGTGATGAAATTGTGATGGTTTCGGCCACAGCTGTGGCTCAAGGGGTGAAGCAGGAGTTGAATTTAAAAAAAGAAAAGTCAGTATCGATATCACGTGCTTTAGTGCTCACCAGAAACAAATTAAAACACATTTCATTGCAGTCTAATCGCCATGGAAATGGCTTCAAAGTCCTAACCACGAACTTATGTACTCGATAAGTAATTACTCAACCTTTTCTACGAGTGCATTCAATTGGGTTTTTTATCAACCTAATTAGGTGTACTCGTACGTGCCTATAAGTGCGTCAGAGATGTTTTTAATCTTAATGTTGTTCGTATATGTAGTATAAACATAGGTAGGTATTCCAAAATAAGTACCTACATCGCGTAAATCATCACCAATCCGGGATAGTTGAGTAGATAATTTGTATGATATACGAGAAAAAAATAATAATAAAACGAATACAAAAAACTCAACGTTCAGAACTTTAGAGATGGGAAAAATTCATAAATTCAAAATGACCACCGAACACGTTGATAACCGTATAGGACTGCAAGATTTCATACAGCATCATACTCGTTCGCGAACAATTTTTTCATGAAACTTTTCGGTCAATAATAATTAACTGTTTCTCGCAAAATATTTAAGTGGAAAAATCATAACCAATCTCTGGTATTATTTTTGGAAATGATTGAATCGTCGAGAATGATTCACTAGAATCGTTCGTGATTTGATTCACTAGATTCGTTTGAGATTTGATTCACTCGAATCGTTCGTGAACGATTTTTTCATAAAGTTTTTCGGTCAATATTATTGCTTGTAATATATTCGGATGGAAAAATCATAATTTCTGGAATTATTTTTGGAAATCATTGAGTCGTCGAGAATAATTCACTTGAATCGTTATCGAACGATTTGAAAAATTCATTTTCGAAAAAATTTCCATCAACTATTCGAGAAGCAGTTCTTTGAAAATTCGACTTTTCAGGGAGTGAGCATGAATTCCCAATACTAAGTTATTTCTTCACCTTAAAAGTGCATTTCATTTCGTGATGCAAGTTCGATTTTTCAAACTAAAAACATAACTTTTCAGCAATGAAAGCTGCACTTTTCACAACGAAAGAATATTAAACACGATGGTTCAATCAAGTCTACGCTATCCTCCAGAATGCAAAGACTGCTTCTTATCAGGACAGGTATGCAGAGCTCGCGATCCTGTCTTCTCGTTTCCTTCTCGCTCCTTTCTAAACAATAGCCATCTTTCCGAGAATTTCTTCGTATTACGTACACTTGCATACGCATCCACCGGTCGCACAGCCTTCTCTTTCCTGTCCCATTGTACTAGCCTGGTTCCACCTTCTCTCCCTCGTAATATGGTACCTACGCAGAAAAACTGCAATATTGTGTAGATTTTTTAAGACGTTAGGTCAAGTTAGTCTGTAGATAAATATACTATGTAGGGTACTCGTATACAGGAAAACGAAACCATCTTGCTTTCTTTTCTCAGGGTACTCACATGAAGCCAATGGGCTTCAAGTGAATTGACCCATGGGCCGTGTCTCAGATTGTGAAAACATTTACAGGATATCTTTGAGAGACCAAGAAAGAATATCTTAAGGAGGGGCTATACTGAATTTAACCGTAAACTTAAACTTAACCCTAGAAGTTAAACAAAGGCAAATTTTAGGTTAACGGACGTTAAATTCAGTATAAACCAAGCTAAAGTATAAGTTAAGGGAATGTATCCCCTTAAATTCAGTATAGCCCGTCCTTTAGGCGAAAAAATGTCACTCAACCGTTCTGGCGAAAAAATCTGACCTGCGTCACTTTTTTTAGTATCGGAGGAATTGCAATTGGAAATTTCCTTCAGCTTTTTGGCTAGAGTACAGTGCAAAAAAATTGAATAGATTTGATGGAATGGCTCTCAGTATATCTGTAGATACACCACAGAGATATAAATATTTTTGGTCAACATGATCAAGTGTAATCTACTCATTCGCGAACGATTTAACTAAATGAGTTGGTTGATAACCATATGAGATCGCAAGATTTCATGCAGCATCATACTCGTTCGCGAACGATTTTTTTTCACAAAACTTTTCGGTCAATAATTATTGCTCGCGAAAAATTGGGTTGAAAAATCATAAATTCTGGAATTATTTTTCAAAATGATTGAATCGTCGTGAATGATTCACTAGATTCGTTCGCATTAGATTCGTTCGTGATTTGATTCAATGGAATCGTTCGTGAATGATTCACTAGATTCGTTCACGATTGATTCACTATAGAGTCGTTCGCGAATGATTCGCTTGAATCGTTCGCGAATGATTCACTAGAATCGTTCGTGAATGATTCACTAGAATCGGCCGTGAATGATTCACTTGGATCGTTTGTCAATAATTCACTTGAATCGTTAGCGAACGATTTTGAAAAATCATAATTTCTGGAATTATGTTTCGAAATGATTGAATCGTCATGATTGCGATTCACTAGAATCGTTCGTGATTGATTCACTAGATTCGTTCGCGAATGATTCGCTTGAATCGTTCGTGAATGATTCACTTGCATCGTTTGTTAATAATTCACTTGAATCGTTTGCACACGATTTTGAAAAATCATAATTTCTGGAATTATGTTTCGAAATGATTGAATCGTCATGATTGATTCACTAGAATCGTTTGTGAATGATTCACTAGATTCGTTCGCGATTGATTCACTAGATTCGTTCGCGAATGATTCGCTCGAATCGTTCGTGAATGATTCACTTGGATCGTTTGTCAATAATTCACTTGAATCGTTAGCGAACGATTTTGAAAAATCATAATTTCTGGAATTATTTTTTGAAATGATTGAATCGTCTTGAATGATTCACTAGAATCGTTCGTGAATGATTCACTAGACTCGTTCGCGATTGATTCACTAGATTCGTTCGCGATTGATTCACTAGATTCGTTTGCACTAGATTCGTTCGTGATTTGATTCCCTGGAATCGTTCGTGATTGATTCACTAGATTCGTTCGCGAATGATTCGCTCGAATCGTTCGTGAATGATTCACTTGGATCGTTTGTCAATAATTCACTTGAATCGTTAGCGAACGACTTTGAAAAATCATAATTTCTGGAATTATTTTTCGAAATGATTGAATCGTCTTGGATTCACTATCACTAGATTCGTTCGTGATTGATTCACTAGACTTGTTCGTGATTTGATTCACTGGAATCTTTCGTGAATGATTTACTAGATTCGTTCGTGATTTGATTCCCTGGAATCGTTCGTGATTGATTCGTGAATGATTCACTTGGATCGTTTGTCAATAATTCACTTGAATCGTTAGCGAACGACTTTGAAAAATCATAATTTCTGGAATTATTTTTCGAAATGATTGAATCTTCTTGGATTCACTATCACTAGATTCGTTCGTGATTGATTCACTAGATTTGTTCGTGATTTGATTCACTGGAATCTTTCGTGAATGATTTACTAGATTCGTTCGTGATTTGATTCCCTGGAATCGTTCGTGATTGATTCACTAGATTCGTTCGCGAATGATTCGCTCGAATCGTTCGTGAATGATTCACTTGGATCGTTTGTCAATGATTCATTTGAATCGTTACCGAACGTCTTTGAAAAATCATAATTTCTGGAATTATTTTTCGAAATGATTGAATCGTCTTGAATGATTCACTATCACTAGATTCGTTCGTGATTGATTCACTAGATTCATTCGTGAATTGATTCACTGGAGTCGTTCGTGATTGATTCACTCGCATCGTTTGTCAATAATTCACTTGAATCGTTTGCGAACGATTTTGAAAAATCATAATTTCTGGAATTATTTTTCGAAATGATTGAATCGTCTTGAATAGTTCACTGGAATCGTTCGTGAATGATTCACTAGATTCATTCGTGATTGATTCACTAGATTTGTTCGCACTAGATTCGTTCGTGATTTGATTCACTGGAATCGTTCGTGATTGATTCACTAGATTCGTTCGCGAATGATTCGCTTGAATCGTTCGTGAATGATTCACTTGCATAGTTTGTCAATAATTCACTTGAATCGTTTGCGAACATAATTTCTGGAATTATTTTTCGAAATGATTGAATCGTCGTAAATAATCCACTGGAATCGTTCGTGAATGATTCACTAGATTCGTTCGCACTAGATTCGTTCGTGATTTGATTCACTGGAATCGTTCGTGATTGACTCACTAGATTCGTTCGTGAATGATTCACTCGAATCGTTCGTGAATGATTCACTTGGATCGTTTGTCAATAATTCACTTGAATCGTTAGCGAACGATTTGAAAATTTAATTTTCGAAAAAATTGCCATCAACTAAGTATTTGAGATGCAGTTCTTTGAAAATTCGACTGTTCAGGGATTGAGCACAATTTCCCAATGCTAAGTTATTTTTTCACCTTGAAAGTGCATTTCATTTTCGTGATGCAATTTTGATTTTTAAAACTAAAAATCCAACTTTTCAATTATTAATGAAAGCTGCACTCTTCGCAACGAAAGAAAATTTAAACACGATGGTTCAATTAGACATTGGCTATCCTCCAGAAATACAATAGCTGCCTCTTATCATTCTCGTTTCGTTCTCGCTTCTTTCTAAACAATAACCATCTTTCCGAGAATTCCATCGTATTGTGTACTTGCATACGCAACCAACGGTCCCACGGCCTTATCTCTTTCCTGTTCATTGTTTTAACCCAGATCCACATTCTCATTCTCCCCCTCGCGATATGCAAAACAACTGCAATATTGTGTAGATTTTAAGATGTTAGGCCAAGTAGGTCTGTATGTAGAAACGTAACCATCTCGCTTTCTTTTCTCAGGGAACTCACACGAAGCCAAAACGTTTCAGGAGAATTGTCCCATGTCTCAGATTGTGAAAACATTCACAGAGTAGGTATCTTTGAGAGACCAAAGAATATTTTAGCTGAAAAAATTTCATCCAACTCTCCTGGCGAACAGTTGGACATTTTTTGAGCTTTTTGGCTAGAATAACTGCAGTGCACAAATTTTTTTAAAAAGTTGATGAATTGTCCTTCAGTGCCTCTGTACACTTCAGAGATTTCAATACGTATTTTTGGCCAATGTGGGGAAGAAAATTAATTTTTAGAGTGAAAAATACGTAATTTTTTCGCACGTGAAAGATGGAAGGAAGAATTGGATGAGATTTTTTCAGCTCTAAAATTCTATTCTGGTCCCTGAAAAATACCCTGCGAGTATTTTGAAAAATCTGAGCCAAGGACCGATTCACAATCTTAATCGAATAAGATACCCTTCATTGATAAAATTAGGTAGGTATCTTGCTGCTGAAACTGAAAGCTCGAAATTCTCCCTGCTGGAAATATAATCGTATTGCAATCACTGGTACCCTTTACCATCACACAGAACGTACGATACAAGAGTTTGTATCTGACATTTTGTGTATCGATCCAACAACAACAACATTGAAAGTAGGTACCCAGTAAACAAGTTTTACATTGTTTGCTTAACCTTAAAAGCTTATTACTACGCCGA
This sequence comes from Planococcus citri, assembly GCF_950023065.1. Taxonomy (NCBI): domain Eukaryota; kingdom Metazoa; phylum Arthropoda; class Insecta; order Hemiptera; family Pseudococcidae; genus Planococcus; species Planococcus citri. Next base: position 7,499,831 of record NC_088680.1, on the reverse strand, counting down.
TTCATCGTCGTCGTCATCTTGTCTCGTCGTTAAACTATTTTCTCTTCGCTGCTGTTCTATGCACAGGTAGTTAGATGTATGAATTTGATTTATGATTTATTTAATCAGACACAATCAAAAGGGAATTTATTTAATTAACGAATAATTTGCGAAATTCAGCGTTGTTCGCGTGTTCGAGAGCACCGTAAACATATTAATCACACACCGAAGACCAAAACTTTAGGTGTAAAGTGTAAATGAATCGAAAGCAAACAAATCGTTCGACATTTCGACGAGATTTATGGACGGTAGGATGTTGCCTTACCTATAGTGTGAGCTGAAACTGAAAACTACCTACCTACGTGAAGTGTGCCAATTTGAGGCGGGTAGGGAATGGAAAGGGGTGAGATTTTATCATGTCTGAGCCAAGACCTTGAGTTTGTACTTCGAAGATATTTTGGGCCAGAAATCCTCTCTCATCCCAATCTGAGAAATATTCCCATACGTGCTTAAAATCCAAAATTCTCGCTCTCCAGGAAGGGGGGGGGATTTGACCTGAACATTTTTAAAACTTTCATAGAAAATATGTTACTATAGGTAGGAGCGTGCGTGAAATTTTTTTCAAAAAAAATGTCATATTTGAAGGGGTTGAAGAGGAGCCCTGTGCGAATTTTTTCCCCAGAAATTTACCTAGTTACACCCTAATGGTATAAAATATGATATATTATTTTTTTGGAGCTGAAAAATCGGTGCAACATGTTCAAAAAAATTAAATCATTTTTCGAGTTGGGGGTGGGGGATTGACTCAAAAATTTTTCGGGATGATTTTACACCCAGACTAACATTTTAGGTGAGTTTAATCAAGAAAATTTTATAATTGACGTATGAAAAAATCCAAATTTTGTCGAATAAAATGACAGGTTTATAAAAGTGAATTACAGATGAAGGTAACCATTTTGCCTATTGATTTGTCCATTCATATTGATTGATAATCCATGCAGGGGTGAGGTTTATCTGTCATTAGAAACCCCTTCTCTAGAAATATCTAATCAATCCTGTCACACGATGCCAGTCCCATCGACAGTGATACGAATAGACATCAAACCAGGGTAGTTCTTTGGGTCCATGTCATACGGGGTGGTAACTCAACCTTCGGCAAGATAGGAGCTGTTCGAATAAGCTGAAGACTTTCCAGTCGGTGACAATAGAGGAGGGGTATAGAGCAGGTCAGATATGACCGCCGGTCGCTATCACGCTGCTAAAGAACAGCATTTAACCAACAGCTCGCTCTTAGTTATAATTCCAGCCCTGGACAAATATTCGTCCCTGGAGCGAGTAGGCGAGTCTTCGGTGCCTGAAAACTGGTTCAACCCACTAAGGAAGTGAAAAAATGTTTGGCTTTGAAGTTTGAAACTGATAATATATCGATGATGATTTTTTTGTACCTCACAAATTATAACTTTTCTGAAGTTTTCACTCGGGTAAAATAAAAGAGGTCTTGTTATCTACTTGAATTTTATTTTTAAAGACCAGAAAGCAAAAAAAAACAAGCAAAAATTGCGAATTTTGGATTTTGGATTTCAGTACCAACCTTGCAATAAAACAATTCAAATTTCTTGTTTGTATAAAAGCATTGTTTTTGAAAATTTGAAATAATTCATCATTTTTGTTTTCAGCTCTCTCTTCGAAAATTTGTTCGAACCACATTTGGATCTTAGAGAGGAGAAATGAGAGGTAAAAAGTAGAAAAAACTTCAGTCACCCCCCTCCCTCACGACACGTCACTTTGTCACTCATCTGCAAGCATCCAAAAAGAGAATGGGTCATTCTATATCAAATCGGTGGATTTTTGTACGAGGGGTCTTCGAATTTTTTCAAAATCAGATCATGTTTATAGGTCATTAAACGAATGATGTCAAAATCAGTTTTGCCACTTTCAAAAACCTAAAAAACTCGATTGAAAATTGGGATGGTACCTTGTTGCAAAGTTGATTTAAGAAAATTTAAAGTTTGAGAAAAAAATGCGATTTTTTGATTTAAAAGATGAAAAAAAGTTTTGATAGATGAAGTTGACCCATTTGACCCATATTTTTACGTATCCGTTGAAAAAGTTGAAAAAAAACCTTTCACTCGATGGAATGAACTCTTCACAAAAAAATCAAAATTCGAAAAAATTCAAAAAATTAATGAATTTTCATTTTTTTGTTGCTGTGAGTGTAATTTTTATCAAATTTTTCATGAAATACGTTAGAAAGAGGTCAAAATAAGACAACTGAATAAATTTAAACTTTTTTTGATGTTTGAAATTGAAAATTGAATTTTTTCGAACTTAGGTTTTTTGTGAGGAGTTCATTTCATCGAGTGAAAGGGTTTTTTCAACTTTTTCAACAGATACGTAAAAATAGGGGTCAAATGGGTCAACTACACCTATCAAAACTTTTTTTCATGTTTAAAATTTGAAAATCGAATTTTTTCGAAAACTTTTAATTTTTTTGAATCTACTTTTCGACATAATGCCATCCTAATTTTTTGATAGGTTGTTCAGCATGAAAAGTTGTCCATAATATATTTTTTTCAGAATTTTTGAGAGTCGGAACGATATGAAAACTACGTTTCGAAACTTTTTGAGCTAATTTTTTGTACGAAAAAAAGTGGCAACACTGATTTTTACGATATCACCAAAAAGCCGAAAATGTTCCATTTTGGTAGGTATCGTGGTTATCAAGTAATCCACTGCTGAAATGGATGATATTTCAGGTTCACTGAAAACTTTCATACCCTCTGGCTGCCTTTAAAAATGCGCTAGAGGGCTGCGAATTGCGTCATTGGTCATCCCTTTGGAAGGTCTTTCTACTGGAAAAATTTCAAAAAAATCGCCAAACCCCCCTACCTCTTCTTGGTCTAATAATTGACGTGGAATGACCCTCGAGTAAAAATCGTTCGCCTTGACTCGGTTTCACCCCTAGTAAAAAGTTTTATGAAAATTGTGTTCTTTTCTTTTGTTTAAAACGGTGGAACAATTTTTCCAATGTGTATTACTTCCAAATAATTCATATCCAGAAAAATGGTATTCTTCGTAAATTCACTGACAAATGGGGGGGGAGAGGGAATTTTTCACATTTCAGTCTACATATTGGTGAGATATTTCACGGTGAAATTTTTTTAATATGAGTCACTTTTAAAATTATAGCACGAAAAATTGACAAATTGGGAGGGGGAAGGAATTTTTTTCAAATGTTTATCCACACATTGGTAAAATATCTCAAAAATGCAAAAATTTTCATTTTTTAGGATTCTGATGGTATTCTTGCAATAAGTGGCAAACTTGTAATTTTTTTTCTCAAAAATGAGAAAAAATGCCTGTCCAATTTTTTGATATGTTATTCTACATGAAAAGGACTAAAACTGAGAATTTTTTCAGAATTTTTACTCGCGGACATCGTGGTTATATTTGAATTATAATTTTTAAATTCGATTTTTTTAGGTTTTTGAAAGTGGCAACACTGATTTTGACATCATTTGCCAGTTACCCTTTCAAAGTACTACAATTTAAAAAAAAATTCAAAATTCTATACCACGTACAACTGGAGAAATTTGCAACTGAAATTTTCCATTTTCGGCCATTTTGGAGAACTTTCAACAGCTCCGCCAAAAAAATTGAAAAAATGTCTCATTAGCGTCATTCGTCATCGTTGGATGACCTCTAAACATGATCTGATTTTTAAAAAAAAATCGAAGACTCTCGTGCAAAAATCCGCCGATTTGACATGGAATAGAGAAAGATTATTCTTTAGGATAAAACAGATATGTATCAAGATTATAGAATGGAGGCTGCAACAGAAATAAAATGGAGTATGAGGAGAAGGGAAGCGTTTTTATCCAGAAGATTTGACGACAACGACGACGAATTATATCTTAACGTGGAATGGTATCGCATCTCGTTCCATTCCCAGCAGTAAAGGGAAAGATAAAGACAAACAGCGATGAGAGCACTCTTTCAATTAGAAAGAAATTTTTGTCTAATGTAATATTCTTTGAGTTTGAGAGAAAGATAACGATTACGCCTGGCAGCTTAAAAAAAAATCGTCAATAATCGTTCATTCGACGAGGGACGAGATAACATGGCTAAACAGACAGGGTGTATTTAACGTGTGTAGATAAGAACTAACAACACGTGATAAGATAAAAGAGTAGTGGAAATGGCGAAAGAAAAGATGGACAGGGCGGTTGTAAAGAAACTTAGTCAAAAATAAAGGGCCCGAGAACTGCTAAATTTATCTATAGGATAATGAGAACAATGAAGCGAAAATATATGTATAAATGACAACGCAACATTTAGCATAATAGAAATTATTCAAGCACAGGAAACGTTAACGTCAGTACGTATTTCTGATGCTTGCTGCAGAATTCCAAAGCAAAAACCCACCACAATGTACTCTAGTTTCCAAATAGGTCAAGTGCAAAAATTTCCGTCACCCTATGGATGAGTAGATACTGCGAGTGCATACCTATTACCCTCACATTTATACATATAACTGAGGTAATCGGTTTTGTGGCCGATTTACGAGCTTCGGTGGCATAAATAGTACGCACGATGTCGACAATATTTATGCACATCATCGCATCTCTCTGCCAAGCTGATTGAAAGCCCCATCTAAATATACGTATATTTAAGGTAAATGACAGAGTAACACAAGCAGGGATCTGTGCGATGCTGGAAGAGGTACAGAATGAGAGTAGAGTAGAGGAGCACAACCAACACGAAATACTATTAACTAAAAAGACATTAGACAACCACCAGCGTTTAATGTAGCAGGTTTTACTACCTCATGCAATGTATCCCATCTCTTCATGTACAGTACCTATACATATACGGTAGCGAGATGGTACAGACCCAAAGGGGGGTGGAAGATGATGTCAGGCGAAGGGTGAATACCGCCAGACGAAGAGGGGACGCGCAAAAGGGGCATACATTAATATACAATATGTGTGTTATCAGCAACTTGCCGGCTCACTAACTCACACTGTGCTGTACTAAAGAGGGTTGATATTACATTAACCCTTAATGACAACATTTAACCTAAACTGTTATCACTTAACGCGTTCGAAAGTGGCAACACATTACGGTATCAGACGACCGACGATGCTTTGCTGGTGTTACTATGTATGTAGTATAGGTACCTTTATATGTACCTATGTGAAGCACGGTGTAGTATACACCTTCGCCGTTGCTCTATGCATCATCATAGCCATAGATGGAAAACCGTGTTACAATAATATCAGATAATGAAAAGTGCGTTTTCACGTATCAAAAACCTACGCTCTGGCTATTTCGAGCAGAGAATTATACGAGTGTAGGTATTTACTGTGGACATTTATGCGTTCTGTACCTTGTATATTGTATGTAGTAACTCAGAACATTGTTTACTCATTGTATGTTGAATTCATGCTTTCGTAATTTTTAAAGGGTACTTAGATCATGGAATACTTACATAAAAGCTGATCAGCACATACCAAATACAAATAGATACCTACCTACTTTAGAGAAATTCATGTAATTTTTCAGGCTCTTCTCCAGCAAGGAATAACTTTTGCGAGACTCATTCCGATGGAAAAGGAGGAAGATCAGGTCGGGGAGCCCGCATAAGGATCTATTGCACACACCCCTTCGATCTTCCGGTACAACTTTTTTATTCTTAAAGAGGTATAATCTAGGCGAATTAGGTGGAAAATCGCAATAAAAAAACATTTTTACCTAGCAAAGATTTTTTTGCGGGAAATTGTCGAGGGTGACCCCCTGAATAATTCCTGAGAGTTACCACCCCGTACCCCTCTTGCTAATTTTTTTATGGGGGGCTGAACCCCCCCAAAATGAGTTTTTCGCAGTTTTCTCCCCAGGGGTTGATTTTACGTCGAAAACAGCTCAGCACTTTTTTGTTCTACGTCAAATTTCCGATCTAGTGATATATCAACTGTCCTTCTACCCCCAAGGGGGGTGGGGCTGGAACCATTCAAATGAGAGGGGTTTTCTAAAAAACACAAAAAAACTATCGGGGCATAGGAGGGGTGAAATGGCCTCCGAGAGCGTTCGGGTTGATACTAGCATGTAAGGTGGATACCATCGAGAAACTACCGCGTGAGAAATTTCAGATCCACGCCGCCTCCCCTTATTGGGGAACCCCCCTTTTTTGAAATTTCAATAACACAGCTCTCAGCCCCATTTCAACCGATTTTGAAAATTTTTCTGGAAGTTATGTATATCCTTAGTAGGTATCCCCACAAAAATTTTCAACCCCCTCCCCTCATATTTACCCCTCAAAATGACGTTTTTTTCATTTTTTTATGGCTATTTACAATCAAGATTGAGAGGCACAATTTTGGAAACACGTTTTTTGGATGTATTTGTGGCTCCCAAACATCATATACCATATTAGAAATTTTTGGTTTGGTGCGCCGTGGTTAAAACTTGAAATAATGTATCTTAGGGGGGGGGGGGTGAAATGGGAATTTTGAAAAAAATAACTATTGGGTATCGTTTTCATATGATTCGATACCGCTGAGCACGAATATGACCTCAGATTTTCTGCTACGCTCACCTAGCCCTCTCTAGAGCCTCTCAGTCCCCCTCCCCAATTTTCACTTTTTTTGAAATCAATATTATTTTGATGACATTGGTGTCGTTTTCATATGATTCGATACCGCTGGGCACAAATACGACTTCAGATTTTTTGCTACACTCACCTAGCCCTCCCCAGAGCCCCTCAGCCACCCTTAATTTTCAATATTCTGAAATAAATATTATTTTGATGACGTTGGTGTCGTTTTCATATGATTCGATACCGCTGAGCACGGATATTACTTTCAGATTTTCTGCTGGACTCACATAGCCCCCTCCAGAGCCCCTTGGCCCCCCTCAGTTTTTAGGAGAGGGCTAGGTGAGTGTAGCAAAAAATCTGAAGTCTTATTTGTGCCCAGCGGTTTCGAATCATATGAAAACGACACCAATGTCATCAAAATAATATTGATTTCAAAAAAAGTGAAAATTGGGGGGGGGACTGAGAGGCTCTGGAGAGGGCTAGGTGAGCGTAGCAGAAAATCTGAGTTCATATTCGTGCTCAGCGGTATCGAATCATATGAAAACGATACCCAATAGTTATTTTTTTCAAAATTCCCATTTCACCCCCCCACCCCCCTAAGATACATTATTTCAAGTTTTAACCACGGCGCACCAAACCAAAAATTTCTAATATGGTATATGATGTTTGGGAGCCACAAATACATCCAAAAAACGTGTTTCCAAAATTGTGCCTCTCAATCTTGATTGTAAATAGCCATAAAAAAATGAAAAAAACGCCATTTTGAGGGGTAAATATGAGGGGAGGGGGTTGAAAATTTTTGTGGGGATGCCTACTAAGGATATACATAACTTCCAGAAAAATTTTCAAAATCGGTTGAAATGGGGCTGAGAGCTGTGTTATTGAAATTTCAAAAAAGGGGGGTTCCCCAATAAGGGGAGGCGGCGTGGATCTGAAATTTCTCACGCGGTAGTTTCTCGATGGTATCCACCTTACATGCTAGTATCAACCCGAACGCTCTCGGAGGCCATTTCACCCCTCCTATGCCCCGATAGTTTTTTTGTGTTTTTTAGAAAACCCCTCTCATTTGAACGGTTCCAGCCCCACCCCCCTTGCGGGTAGAAGAACAGTTGATATATCACTAGATCGGAAATTTGACGTGGAACAAAAAAGTTCTGAGCTGTTTTCGACGTAAAATCAACCCCTGGGGAGAAAACTGCGAAAAACTCATTTTGGGGGGGTTCAGCCCCCCATAAAAAAATTAGCAAGAAGGGTACGGGGTGGTAACTCTCAGGAATTATTCAGGGGGTCACCCTCGACAATTTCCCGCAAAAAAATCTTTGCTAGGTAAAAATGTTTTTTTAAATGCTAATTCGCCTAGATTAGTAGTCCTAAGGAAAATCTATAGTCCTTGTCCTCAAAAAAAAAAAAGGTCCTACTTACAAAATGGCGGCCATTTTGATTGATTGATCAGCCGAAATCGCAGATTTTGGGTTCCAACATAGGTCTTGCACTTAATTTTTTCAACCGTACAAAGGTAGGTCGAAAGATCAGGCGAAAATTTATCACCTGTCAAAATTTCAAGAGCTAAAGTGCCTTTTTCGGTTTTTGGTGAATTTTCAAAAAACAAATTTGGACCAAAAATGAGAAAAAAATCAAAATTTTACCAAATTGACCAAGAAAGCTGAAATTTAAGGTATACCTTATTTTCGACACGCCAAATCGATTGGAAACTGTTTCAAACCGTTTTGAGCAGTTCTGGAGCCTCCATCAGATTTTTGAAACTCGAAATTCCCTCAAAATTTCATCAAATGGAGATGGAAAGCCGAAATTCATTCTGCAAACTAATTTCAATACTGTACGAAGTCAACTGCGGTGGATTTTAAGTCGTCTTGGAGCCTCCAGCGACTTTTCGAAAATTACTGGAGCCTCCAGTGGATTTTTGAAACTTGAAATATCCCAAAATTTCATCAAACGAAGATGGAAACTCGAAATTTACTCTGTGTCTGCACTCTAATTTTAACACCCTCTGAAGACGACTTCAGGTGGTTCAAGTCATTTTCGAGCCTCCAGCGACTTTTTGAAAATTACTGGATTCTCCACCAGGTTTTTGAAACTCGAAATTCCCTCAAAATTTCATCAAATGGAGATGGAATATGGAAAGCCGAAATTCATTCCGCAAACTAGTTTCAATAGGTACGCTATGACGTCAACTGCAGATGGGTTTTAAGTCGTTTTAGAGCACACAGCGACTTTTTGAAAATTACTGAAGACTGCAGTGGATTTTTGAAACTTAAATTTCAGCAAACGGAGATAGAAATCCGAGATTTACTCTGCACTCCAATTTCAACACCCTCTGAAGACGACTGCAAATGGATTTTAAGTCATTTTGGAGCTCTCAACGACTTTTTGAAAATTACTGGGGTCTCCAACAATTCCCAGATTTGATTTAATCGAGTTAGCAAGCTACTTCACACACTAATTTCAACAAGATATTAAGTCGACTGCATGGTGGTTTCAAATGGTTTGAAAGCTTCAATCTACTTTTTGGTAATTTCAATTTTACAAAAAACGCCATACAACCTTTCAAAAAGTTGCTGGAGGCTCCATATAACGACTTGAAATCCACCTGCAGTTGATTTCTTAGCGTATTGAAATTAGTTTGCAGAATACATTTCGGCTTTCCATCACCATTTGATGAAATTTTTGTGAAATTTCAAGTTTCGAAACTCTACTGGAGGCTCCAGTAATTTCCAAAAGGTTGCTGGAGGCTCCAAATCGACTTGAAATTCACCTGCAGTTGATTTCTTAGCGTATTGAAATTAGTTTGCAGAATCAATTTCGGCTTTCCAACTCCATTTGATGAAATTTTGTGGGAATTTCGAGTTTCAAAAATCTGCTGGAGGCTCCAGAACTGCTCAAAACGGTTTGAAACAGTTTCCAATCGATTTGGCATGTCGAAAATAGGGTATATCTCAAATTTCAGCTTTCTTGGTCAATTTGGTAAAATTTTGATTTTCCCCTCATTTTTTGCCTAAATTTGGTTTTCAAAAATTCATCAAAAATCAAAGAAGGCGCTTTAGCACTTGAAATTTTGACAGGTGATGAATTTTTTGTCGGATCATTCTATCTACCTTTGTTCGGTTTAAAAAATTTCGTGCAAGTCCTATGTTGGGACGCAAAATCTGCGATTTCGGCTGACCTGTCCATCAAAATGGCCGCCATTTTGTAAGTAGGGTCACTTTTTTTTAATAACAAGGGCTAGAAATGTTCCTCAGGACTCCTCCTTTAAGAAAAAAGTTGTCCGTGAAGGTCGACGGGGGGAGGGGTGCAACAGATCCTTATGCGGGCTCCCCGAGACTTGAATTTTCCTAATCAATATCTACAAGTACTTTTACAAAATCATGTTTTTGAGGTAATAGTTTTGGAGAAACTCACAATCATAGACCTTTGAAACTTAGGTAGGTAACAACACTGAAAAAAAGAATGAAAAAACTTTTAAAAAACTGATAACGCATTTATCCTGGAAAGTTGTAACGTTGTCGTGGTAAAGTCTGTAACTGTATCATCGTCAGCAAGTTCGAGACTCCAATTATGAAAATTTCACCTCTGTTTATCCTCGTTCTTCCTCATTCGAGTCTTCTCTCAGCAAAGGAGTATTTTCCACTCTAACGCGTCTAATCACATGTTATTATGAATCTAGTGCTGTTTTTTCTTTCTTTCGTCTACTTTTTTTTTCGGTAAGTGTGTCGAAAAAATTCCAACATCTCGCTACCTATTCTTCTCCTTTGTGGGTACTTACTACAATACACGACGTTAACGTGTTATTGTATGTAAGTGCATATATCGCAATCTTACCCACGACAGAAAAGACATCCAAGAGGTACTTTTTAAACATCAAATACATAATACAACACCTCATTCGCTTATGTATACATTATATTTCTCGCTTCGATGGTCTCGCTGATGAGCTCATCGTTGTCGTTGTCTTTTTAAACGTACGAGTAGTGGCTTTTAATCTACGAAGGTAAACTCTCGCTCACCTCATTGCGATGGTGGGCGATCTAGTCGGCGACATGTTGAGAAAAAATGAGAAAAACTGTTCAATTTAACGCCCTGGTGCCACATTGTTGTGGGACAAGGGCATACTCGAACTTGGTGGAAAAAAGTAGAACACTTGCTTTGTATGCAATGTACAAATTTTGGTTGAAAGAAATGATAAAATATGAGGCCTCATTTTTAATGAATTTTTGGCAATTCTCGAAGGCCAAATTCTTACAAAACTACTTTTTTGTTTTTATATCGTCGAATACGTACGGTCAATTTTAAATTTTCAAAAACCAAAAACTTAATTTGGATTGCTGAAATTTTGATTACAGAGGTTTCAGGTAGCAAGCTCTTCTGAAAAACTGCAATCGCACATTGAACTAGATTAACGAGTATACTATAGAACGTCGTATCATGAATCAATACCCACAAAAAATTGGAGTTGATTGCTTGGTAACGATTCGCTCAGTTGGTTCGCTTAACATGCCCATTTCAATTTCAATTAGGAAGTCGGGGAGCCCGCATGAGGATCTATTGCAACCCCCCCACCGTCGATCTTCTGGGAAAACTTTTCTTTCAAAGGGAGAGTCCTAAGGAACATATCTAGCGCTTGTACTAAAAAAAAAGTGGCCCTACTTATAAAATGGCGGCCATTTTGATTGACAGGTCAGCCCAAATCGCAGATTTTGCGTTTTAACATAGGACTTGCACGAACTTTTTCAAACCGTACAAAGGTAGATCGAAAGATCAGGCAAATATTCCTCACCTGTCAAAATTTCTAGTCCTAAAGTCCCCTTTTCGATTTTTGGTGAATTTTTAAAAATCAAATTTAGGTCAAAAATGATGGAAAAAAATCAAAATTTCACCAAATTGACCAAGAAAGCTGAAATTTTGGATATACCCTATTTTCGACATGCCAAATCGATTGGAAACGGTTTCAACCCATTTTGAGAAGTTCTGGAGCCTCCAGCAAATTTTGAAACTCGAAATTCCCACAAAATTTTATCAAATGGAGTTGGAAAGCCGAAATTCATTCTGCAAAGTAATTTCAATACGATACGAAGTCGACTGCAGGTGGATTTTAAGTAGTTTTGGAGCCTCCAGCGACTTTTTGAAAATTACTGGAGCCTCCAGTAGATTTTTGAAACTTGAAATTTCTCAAAATTTCATCAAATTGAGATGAAAAGCCGAAATTCATTCTTCAAACTAATTTCAATACGCTACTTAGACGACTGCAGGTAGATTTCAAGTTGTTTTGGAGCCTCCAGCGGCGTTTTGAAAATTACTGGAGCTTCCAGTAGATTTTTGAAACTGTCGAAATTTCTCAAAATTTCATCAAATGGAGTTGGAAAGCCGTAATTCATTCTGAAAACTAATTTCAATACGATACGTGAAAATTATTGGAGCCTCCAGTAGATTCTTGAAACTTGAAATTTCCAAAATTTCATCAAATGGAAATGAAAAGCCGAAATTCATTCTGCAAATTAATTTCAATATGCGCTGCTTAGACAACTGCACGTGGATTTCAATTCGTTTTGGACCCTCCAGCAACTTTTTGAAAATTACGGAAGCTTCCAGTAGATTTTTGAAACTTGGAATTTCCCTAAAATGTCATCAAACGGTTATGGAAATCCGAAATATTTCTCTGAACTCCAATTTTAACACCCTGTGAAGTCGACCTCAGGTGGGTTTAGGTCGTTTTGGAGCCTCCAGCGACTTTTTGAAAATTACCGGAGTCTCCACCAGATTTTTGAAATTTCAAATTCCCACAACATTTTATCAAATGGAGGGAGCAAGCTGAAATTTACTTCGCAAACTAATTTCAATACGATATGAAGTCGACTGCAAGGTGGTTTTAAATGGTTTTGAAGTTTCCAGCTACTTTTTGGAAATTTTAATTTTCCAAAAAACGGCATACAACCTTTCAATTATCTCTACTTGAAGAAATTTTACGGAAATTTCAAGTTTCAAAACTCTACCGGAGTCTCCAGTAATTTTCAAAAAGTCGCCGGAGGTTACAAAATAACATGAAATCTACCAGCAGTCCACTTCGCAGCGTATTGAAATTGGTTTGCACAATGAATTTCGGCTTCTCATCTCCATTTGATGAAATGTTGTGAAATTTCAAGTCTCAAAAGTCTACTGGAGGCTCCAGTAATTTTCAGAAAGTCACTGGAGGCTCAAAAACAACTTAAAATCCACCTGAAGTCGACTTCGTAGCGTATTGAAATTAGTTTGCAGAATGAATTTTGGCTTTTCAACTCCATTTTGATGAAATTTTGTGAGAATTTCGAATTTAAAAAATCTGGTGGAGACTCCAGTAATTTTCAAAAAGTCAGTGGAGGCTCCAAAATGACTTGAACCCACTTGAAGTCGTTTTCAGAGGGTGTTAAAATTGAAGTGCAGAGTAAATTTTGAGTTTTCATCTCCGTTTGATAAAATTTTGGGAAATTTCAAGTTTCAAAAATCTACTGGAGGTTCCAGTAATTTTCAAAAAGTCTTTGTAGGATCAAAATCCATTTGCAGTTGATTTCAGAGCGTATTGAAATTAGTTTGCGGAATGAATTTCGGCTTTCCAACTCCATTTGATGAAATTTTGTGAAAATTTCGAGTTTCCAAAATCTGCCGGTGGCTCCAGAACTGCTCAAAACGGTTTGAAACAGTTTCCAATCGATTTAGCGTGTCGAAAATAAGATATACCCCAACTTTCAGCTTTCTTGGTCAATTTGGTAAAATTTTGATTTTTTTCCTCATTTTTAGCCCACGTAGAATTTGATTTTCAAAAATTCACCAAAAATCGAAAAAGGCACTTTAGGACTTGAAATTTTGACAGGTGATAAATTTTTTCCTGATCTTTCGATCTACTTTTGTACGGTTGAAAAAATTTCGTGCAAGTCCTATGTTGGAATGCAAAATCTGTGGTTTCGGCTGACCTGTCAATCAAAATGGCCGCCATTTTGTAAGTAGTAAGCTCATTTTTTTATTTTTTTTTTTGAGTACAAGCGCTACAAATGTTCCTCAGGACTCCCCCTTAAAGTTTTCCCGGAGGATCGACGGGGGGGGGGGTGCAATTGATCCTTATGCGGGCTCCACGACGACACCTTCGGAGCCAAAATGTTTCCAAGTGTCTTCACTGAATTTAGTTTGACTTTTTTTTCGAGATACCTGTACCCTAATGTACAAGTGCCTACATGTTGCTTCTTTTTATCTAATAAAACATCACGTAATTTATCGATAAATAAACGCTGCGGAGTGTTCGGAAATGAACCCCAAAGAAGTATTTGTCCATACACAGGTTTACTTACCTTCTTCTGCTTGAAACTTTCGGTGTTTCTTTTTCTACCAAGTACAGTAAAATTGGACAAAATACAACTTCTTTGGGCGTAATTTCTGCACGCTCCGCAGCATGTATTTATCGATAAATTACGCGGTGTTTTATTAAATAAAAAGAAAAAAAAATCGTAGCAAAGATACGCATTCAGGGAGGGGAAAAAAAGAAGCAAAAAGTTTCGAATCGTCGTTTTACGTATAATTTAATGGTTTATTGCTGTGAACTTGGTTACTATATAACGGTATTACATTTAAAAAAATTTACATACTAAATTATAACACAAAAAAGCAAAAGAAAGCAAAAAAAAGGCAAAAAAAACTTTTATTGCCCATCAAATGAAAAACTTATACTCGCTTATATCGGAGAAAACTTGAGATTTTTAAGCGTATCGCCGAATAATAAAATCGCTGAGGGTAATTTTTTTGAAATTTGACTTTTTTATGCGCAATTTTCTCTCTTTTTTAATGTTTAATCGTTGCTATCTCGCTGGCGTCTCGTAAATCATCACTGCCGCGGAGCGATACTCGTCCTCCCCCCGCACCCCTCCTGCTTTGCACCCTGCATCAAGTAGTGTACATAATATACTTACTTGTATGTGTATTTGCATGCTGCAGCGAGCAAATCGCTCTTGGAATCATCCCCTCTACTTGTGTATTTCATCTCAATCTTTTATAAGCACTCGTACATATTTCCTATATAGATAAATTTTACCTAACCTAAGAAAAGTGTTATTTGCGACGAGAAATCATTGTTTATGTTTCTCAGAATAAACCCTCCTCTATTCCTCACCCTTAGTATAATCCATTCCAATGATGGTCATAGCATCAGACTACCAAAAGATGAAAAAAGCTTCTCGCTAAAGCGACGATATTAAATATCTCAAAGACTCATTTTGCTTTTACAATGCATTTAACTTTGGAAAATAAAACCATATAATTACGAGCCCTCGTTTTAATATTATCATTGTAATAATAAAATAACAGTAGTTTGCTGAATTTTTTGTGATTAAGTACAAGTACATAAGAAAATGGAAATATATAGAATATTTCGCAGCTGTCTTCTCCTCTCTCTCTCCCCTCAAACGAGCGACGAGTCCATTAAAAATGAGGATAGAGCTTACTCGTCGTCATCGTCGCATAGTGTATATATGTATTTGTCTTTATTAATTTAGGGTTAAGTAAACAACAACACATGAAGAGGAAGAGAATATACATTTACACCTTTGTAAACATTTTTTCCCCGCAAGAACTTTTATAGAATTTTTGGATGGATTGCGATATTGCGAAAAAAAATATTACGATTATGACCAAATTCAGCGAAGACCCTTCATTTTGAGTTTTAAACGTGAAAACTATTCGAAATAATGCAAAGATGCAGCATATAGGGGAAAAAAGCACCCACAGTGAGAGGTACAGGGGTGGGTAGGACTGAGTACTTACTCGTATACACACTATACCTATGTATTATTGTTAGATAGCAAGAGTAAAGGCTCTCTTCCACCACTCGTAGGCGCGCCAGCGAAGAAATGCTGAAGCCTGAAATAAAATTTCCTTTTGAAAATCGAATCTCGCTGTCTTTTGAATTAGCAATTACTTGTTCCTTTACATTACAAAGTCAGCAGAATGCGGTGCAATTTGTACGCTTAGGGATTGTGCCGGTAATCGATTGTTTCTAAGCTCAACTGCAGCACATTATAATGCAAAGGGGTATTTTCTTCCTCTTCGGTATCCAATTATCATTTCCACAGTGTTCCTGTCTTTGTCTCGCTGCTCTGTTTTCTAGCGACTTGAAAGGCAGGCGTTTAAAGTATCGTTGCTTCCTTCTCTATCGCGAGTTGGCTGATTATTTGTGCATATTAGAAAAACAAAATTAAGGATATTTTTCCGATTAGAAAAGGAGCCGACGTGGTTAGCTGTAATACATCAAACATGAAATAATTATGTATTTATAAAAATTTAAACCTCTTGAATGTTCTCTTATTGGAAATCTGCGTGGATAGGTACTTTGAATTATTTGCATCCAATGTGAATATTTGATTCGTGTATTGAAAACATTTCTGCCATAACTGCTAATTTCAAAAAATCTAGAAAAAAAATTGGTTGAGTTTTTGAATGTGACGATAATGATCAAATAATTGACATCACAACGTTCCTAAATAATAACTAATAGTCCGGCATATGACAATAGGAGTAATTGCACCCCCCCTGCCGATCCTCCGGGACAACTTTTTTCTTAAAGGGGACATCTTAAGGAACATTTTAAAGCAAACTTGCCAAAAAAAAGTTGTCCTTACTTACAAAATGGCGGCCATTTTGATTGACAGGTCAGCAAAATCCCAGATTTTGCGTTTTAATATAGGAGTTGCACGAACTTTTTCAAACTTTACAAAAGTAGATCAAAAGATCATGCAAACATTTATCACCTGTCAAAATTTCAAGTGCAGAAGTGCATTTTTCGAGTTTTGGTGAATTTTTAAAAATCGAATTTAGGCAAAAAATGGGGGAAAAAATTAAAATTTTACCAAATTGATAAAGAAAGCTGAAATTTGGGATATACCCAATTTTCGACATGCCAAATCGATTGGAAACGGTTTCAACCCGTTTTGAGCAGTTCTGGAGCCTCCAGCAGATTTTTGAAATTCGAAATTCCCACAAAATTCCATCAAATTGGAGTTGTAAAGCTAAAATTTATTCTAAAAACTGATTTCAATACGCTACGAAGTACTGCAGGTAAATTTCAAGTCGTTTTGGATCCTCCAGCGACTTTTTGAAAATTCCTGAAGCCTCCAGCAGATTTTCGAAACTTTAAATTTTCACAAAATTTCATCAAATGGAGATGGAAAGCTGAAATTTACTCTACACTCTAATTTTAACACCCTCTGAAGACGACTTCAGGTGGGTTCAAGTCATTTTAGAGCCTTCAACAACTTTTTTCAAAATTACTGGAGCCTCCAGCAGATTTTTAAAAGTTTAAATTTTCACAAAATTTCATCAAATGGAGATGGAAAGCTGAAATTTACTCTACACTCTAATTTTAACACCCTCTGAAGACGACTTCAGGTGGGTTCAAGTCATTTTAGAGCCTCCAACGACTTTTTTCAAAATTACTGGAGCCTCCAGCAGATTTTTAAAAGTTTAAATTTTCACAAAATTTCATCAAATGGAGATGGAAAGCTGAAATTTACTCTACACTCTAATTTTAACACCCTCTGAAGACGACTTCAGGTGGGTTCAAGTCATTTTAGAGCCTCCAACGACTTTTTTGAAAATTACTGGAGCCTCCAATAGATTTTTGAAATTTCAAATTTCCCCAACATTAATTTATCAAATAGAGTTGGCAAGCTGAAATTTACTTCGCAGACTACGTGGTGGTTTCAAATGATTTTGAAGCTTCCAGCTACTTTTAGGAAATTTAAATTTTACAAAAAAACGTCATACAACCTTTCAAAAAGTTGCTGGAGGCTCCAAAACGACTTTAAATTCACCAGCAGTCAACTTCGTAGTGTATTGAAATTAGTTTGCAGAATGAATTTCGACTCTCCATCTTAGTTTGATGAAATTTTGGGGAAATTTCAAGTTTCAAAAATCTACTGGAGGCTGCCGTAATTTTCAAAAAAGTCGTTGGAGGCTCTAAAATGACTTGAACCCACCTGAAGTCGTCTTCAGAGGGTGTTAAAATTAGAGTGTAGAGTAAATTTCAGCTTTCCATCTCCATTTGATGAAATTTTGTGAAAATTTAAAGTTTCGAAAATCTGCAGGAGGCATCAGGAATTTTCAAATAGTCGCTGTGGGATCCAAAACGACTTGAAATTTACCTGCAGTACTTCGTAGCGTATTGAAATCAGTTTTTAGAATAAATTTTAGCTTTACAACTCCCATTTGATCTGGAATTTTGTGGGAATTTCGAATTTCAAAAATCTGCTGGAGGCTCCAGAACTGCTCAAAACGGGTTGAAACCGTTTCCAATCGATTTTGCATGTCGAAAATAGGGTATATCCCAAATTTCAGCTTTCTTTATCAATTTGGTGAAATTTTAATTTTTTCCCCCATTTTTTGCTTAAATTCGATTTTCAAAAATTCACCAAAAATCGAAAAATGCACTTCAACACTCGAAATTTTGACAGGTGATAAATGTTTGCATGATCTTTTGATCTACCTTTGTAAAGTTTGAAAAAGTTCGTGCAAGTCCTATGTTAAAACGCAAAATCTGGGATTTTGGCTGACCTGTCAATCAAAATGGCCGCCATTTTGTAAGTAAGGACAACTTTTTTTTGGCAAGTTAGCTTTAAAATGTTCCTTAGGATGTTCCCTTTAAGGAAAAAGTTGTCCCTGAGGATCGGCGGGGGGGGGGGGGGTGCAATTACTCCTATTGTCATATGCCGGACTATATTGCAGAAAAAATTTGAGAGGAAAAAAATCCCCAAAAAACATCTTGCGCAGTTCGCAAGATCAACCGACTTTGCTCTAAATATACCCCAGTAATTTACCAACATTTATCTCAGTAGTTTACCAGACATTACTTAAAAATTTACCAATTTATCAAAATGCGCGGAAGTACCCAAATTTACCGATTTAATGAATACGAAAAGTGGAAAACATCGACAAAGTAAAATAGTCAATCATAAGTAGCCATCATATTACACTTTTATGAAATTGATTTTCAAATAAAAATTAGCGTACTTATGAAGACGTAACCATCATCATATTACAAGTGGAATAATATATCAAGAAAATTGTTGACAAAAAACAAAATTATTACTGAAATTTAGCTATTTACCAAAATTTACCAATTTACTGAAATTTACCAATTTACCAAAATTTACCAATTTACCAAAATTTACCAATTTACCAAAATTTACCAATTTACCAAAATTTACCAATTTACCAAAATTTACCAATTTACCAAAATTTACCAATTTACCAAAATTTACCAATTTACCAAAATTTACCAATTTACCAGAATTTACCCATTTACCAAAATTTACCAATTTACCAAAATTAACCTATTTACCAAAATTTACCAATTTACCGAAATTTACCGATTTACCAAAATTTACCAATTTACCAAAATTTACCAATTTACCAAAATTTACCAATTTACCAAAATTTACCGATTTACCAAAATTTACCAATTTACCTAAAATTACCAATTTACCTAAAATTACCAATTTACCAAAATTTACCAATTTACCAAAATTTACCAATTTACCAAAATTTACCAAAATTTACCAATTTACCAAAATTTACCAAAATTTACCAATTTACCAACATTTATGAATTTACCAAAAATTACCCTATCAATTTACTAACATTTACCTCAGTAATTTACCAGACATTACCCACTAATTTACCAATTTTCCAATTTACCAAAAATTACTCCAGCAATTTACCAACATTCACCTCAGTAATTTACCAGACATTTCCCCACTAATTTACCAATTTTTTACCGAATTTTTACCGACTTTTTTTTAGTTACCCCAGTAATTTACTGCCAAAGGTTTTTTTTACCAATTTACCAAAAATAACCCCAGCAATTTACGAAAATTTAATAATTGGAATACCAATTTACCAATAAAAATTACGCTATTAATTTACCAAAACAAAAATTACTCAAGCAATTTACCAAAATTTTTGACCAACTTTAATTACGAGTAATTCACCAAAAATAACTAATCATTTTATTTACTAAAAATTACTATTAATTCACCAAAAAAAAAAATTATCAAAATTTACTGGCTATTTACCAAAAACTTAATATTTTTTGTTGAAACAAAAATTACACTAGAAATTTTTGAAAAATTTTGATTTTTTATGGCAAAAAAATTTTGGACGGATAAAATTAACAAAAAAATCAACAAAAAATTTTCTCCTTTTGACTCGCGCGGGATTCGAACACCCGACCTCCGGCGCACCAATCTGCAACCTACACACCCTAACCACCCCATCTGTTTGATGGGGGTGAGCCGTTTGCGAGATATAAGGGTTTACACAAATTTCTGCTTATCCATAACGTTGAAACACACTTAAACGTTCATATCTCGTAAACGGCTGAATCGATTTCGACCAAATTAAAAATTTCTCTAGTTCAGTATCAAAGCAATATTTTGCCATCATCAGTTTCGACTTAAAGTTCGGAGCTTTTGAGTTCAGCGTGACACAAATTTATACATAAATTGATATACCTATAAATATATATATGAATACACGTACCTAGTACCTTGTGGTGCCCGGGTCTTTTATGGTAATTGTGGTGCCCGCATACATAGAGGATCATATATATATGTATGATAAAGGTGTTTTGGAGCAGTTTATTTTTTTTGTGGTTTTTAGTCATAGTGGTGCCCGTTATATAAACTTGGTACTTGTGGTGCCTGCCTCAAAAAATTTTTTTTCACCTTAGAGTGCATTTCATCAAATTCTACATCGTTATATATAAAAAGACCTTGTGGTGCCCGATTTGGGCGCCACAAGCCCAAAACCGGGCACCACAATGACTACGTATACTTAAAACGGGCACCACAATGACTAAGTTTAAATCTATAAATATATATGTAAACTTATCTCGTTTTGCGCCATACGTCTTATCGTGATCAGCACACTCCAAAACGTCAAGAAAACCCACCCCCACCCAAATCCTCAACCATCATGACAAATACAATACCTTACTTTTCCGTTTCACGGCAAAGTCGGTAATACTTTTCCGTTTCACGGCAAAGTCGGTAAAACATGAATCTATCCTATAAAATAAACAGTTTTTAAAATTATTGACACATTTCAATTGATAGACGAAATCCAATAGTAGAGTAATTTGTATGATAAATACGAGAAAAAAATAAACACAAAAACGAAAACAAAAAACTCAAAGTTCAGAAAAAGATATCTAAAGTTGGTTAAATAGGCCAAAAATTCACTTTTTCTGACCCTGGAGTGAGGTCAAGAAGGATTGGAAGGTTGAAACCTACAAAAGGCAATTCAGTGACACTCTAATTAAGTACAAAATATTAGAAATTTGGACCTTCTAGGTGAATTTTGAGGGGCTACAGGCTGTAGGAGGGATGAAACCTGCAAAAAGCACTTCGTGATACGCTCTAGTTTTACTTTAAAAATGTGGGCTCTTAGGTCCATTTTAGAGGTGGGGGAGGGGTCAAGAATAGGGGTAAGATGATGTTTTTTCCATCTAAAATGGGGTGAGGTGACGTCGGAGGCTGAAATTTGGGTATGTTAGTTACAGTTAGGATATTCAGTATGGTACTATTTTGGACCGTTTTCATCAATTTGAGGCCAAATTACGCACGTCCCTTCGAAAAAATGATCTTTCTGCAATTTTCAAGTGAATCATTTGCGAACGATTCTAGTGAATCATTCGTGAACGATTCAAGTGAGTCATTCGTGAACGATTCAAGTGAGTCATTTACGAACAATTCAAGTGATTCATTGACAAACGATGCAAGTGAATCATTGACGAACGATTCAAGTGAATCATTGACGAACGATTCAAGTGAATCATTGACGAACGATTCATGTGAATAATTGTCGGACCACCCAAGTGAATCATTTACAAACACTTCAAGTGAATCATTCACGAACGATTCATGTGAATCATTTACAAACACTTCAAGTGAATCATTCACGAAAGATTCAAGTGAATCATTCACGAATGATTCTAGTGAATCATCATTATAAAATCAGTTGAGCTTGTACAACTTTAAATTTCAATTCTGAGCTTCAAAATTTCGATCACCGATTTTGAATATTATTTTTGAAATTAGGTAAGTAAGTACAACATTGAAATTTTAAAAAATCCTGTAAGTATACATTTAGGATACAGATGCCAAGAAGTTTTGGCCAGAATGCAAAAAAAAAAAGGTCATTTTATAAGTTTCTGAGGAACCGAAACAAAAATTTACTGATTTTTTGGATTCAGTATTTTCAACTTCCTTCTTTCTCTCTCGCTTTCTCACTGAAAATAGAGAAAACCTTGTCACTTACGATTCATGTTGTGTTTTCGAGATTGTTGCGATCGCAATGAAGAAATTATTCTCACGATCTGACACCTTCGAGCTCCATTTTGACGCAAATGTTTTTGATCCCAAGGACGCTTAAAATATATGATAGAGTAGGTAAACATAGTTTACTGCACGTATTGTTTGTTTTTGAATCTTTCATTTCTCGTGTCTCTTTACTACACCTACGGTTTCACGTTAGACGCGCATAATAATGTAAATTACCTTACATTCTGTTTGGCTGATACGTGAAGAAGCTTTTTGAACAGAATATCTCTTCACATCTGGAAACTTGGCATATGTACGAAAGCTGCACATATCGGAGACTAACAAAAGGTGGGGAAGGGAAAGGAATAAAGTATAAGGCAACTTTTATGTGTAGCATGTACAACTGTTTGGTTGTTACAATCATCTAGGGACGCATGCCTATATACATATAGTACATGTGGTAGATTATACTACATACAAGTAGGTATAGTAGGCAGGTAAGTAGGTAAACTACTTCGTTCCACATTGAAGACTTCGTGTAGAAAATTCCAGCAGCAGGGGTCGTATTAAAATTCAAATATTCTCATCTTTGATATAAGGGGAAAAAACTTTCTCGCCGTTTGCAACTTGTTAGATATTATGCTGGAATAGGTAACAAAACGTACACATGGTGAAATTTATGTGCTTCGTGGAAATTTACCTATCTACGTGATACTTGACGCATCGATATTATCAATTTACAGTAAATCAAATCGCCATTTCACTATCGTCAGTCGTCCCATGCATATTTAGCCTTCCTCGTTTCGATTACGAGAATAGGATGAAAATAGAGGTGAGGAAAATCCATCCATCGAGCAGAAAAGCTCTCTTCTCGACGATGATGGTCTCACATCTTCGTCATTCCTTCGTCTAGATTGCAAAGCAGCTCGTCGTATTCAACTCGAACGTCGAACCCTCCTCAGTACCTCATTCTCGTGTAAAATTGTTGATTTAAACGGGAACAGGTCGCATTTGCGAATACATTTTTCGCTTCAACGACGTCCAAACGTTGTTCGCGTGTACGTTATCGTGTTCATTTGGAAGATTTGCTAGTATACTAGATGTACTAACGTGTATTTGTGCATTTATACGAGTAGATATAGGTACAAATAAAGTACATTTTGAGTATAGGCAAAGGCAAAACGATACATATACACAGACACACCATTACCATCACACACGTGTACTTTAATCCTTTCGTCGACGAAAATAAACTTTTGCATAGTTTGTATATTTTTTACATTTCGATATTCGTACGTATTTCTCTATAATGCCTGCTGCTGGCTTCCTTATTCTCCTCCTGTAATATCTGTTTGCTTCGCTGTTTACGCAAATATACACTCTATAGCAATGTACGTTAGGTAGACGATGGTATAGGTAGGTATGTACATGCAGCGCGAAAAATTGATTTCGAAATTAAATGATAAATATATAAGGCCGTTGTAGTGGAATATGGTCCATATACGAACGAGACGTTTACGAAAATACATACGCAGAGCTATATAGGCTAGGCAAGGTAGAGAGGAAAAACATACACTGAACGATGTTGGCGAAGGTAGAAAGAAGATTTAAATCATACGCTTCGGTGGAAACATTAAGTCGAATCGAATTTGCAATCAGGTGACTTATTGTTGTTGTTAGTTTGTTCGTCTTCTTTTTTCTCTGCTTTCTTCTTTATTCTGTGTATACCTGGCTATGGCTTTCGAAGTCGAATCGCAAAGAATATAGAGAATGGAGCATTTTTAGACAAATTTTAGCTGAAAAATGATGGCTATTGTGGTAGGCTCGGTTTTGAAAAAAAGTGAGGGGAGGGGGAGGGTTGAAAATTTTGATATTTCTGGACTTTTGAGCTCAAATTAGACGGTCCTTGCTGTTTCAGATTTCATATGAAAGATTCACAGAAACTTGAACTTTCACTTTTTTGACCTGGACAATGTTCTAATGGATTAAATGAGATCAAACTTCAGAAAAGGGAGTGTTCTAAGAGCTAGAATCGTTCGTGAATGATTCACTTGGATCGTTTGTCAATGATTCTTTTGTATCGTTCACGAACGATTCACTTGGATCGCTTGTAAATGATTTGTTTGAATCGTTCACGAACGATTCACTTGGATGGTTCGTCAATTATAGTCCGGCATATGACAATAGGAGTAATTGCACCCCCCCCGCCGATCCTCCGGGACAACTTTTTTCTTAAAGTGGACATCCCAAGGAACATTTTAGAGCAAAGTTGCCAAAAAAAAAGTTGGCCTTACTTACAAAATGGCGGCCATTTTGATTGACAGGTCAGCCGAAATCGCAGATTTTGCGTTTTAACATAGGACTTGCACGAACTTTTTCAAACTTTACAAAGTTAAATCGAAAGATCATGCAAAAACTTATCACCTGTCAATATTTCAAGTGCTAAAGTGCGTTTTTCGATTTTTGGTGAATTTTTGAAAATCGAATTTAGGCCAAAAATGAGGGAAAAAATCAAAATTTTACCAAATTGACCAAGAAAGCTGAAATTTAGGATACACCCTATTTTCGGCATGCCAAATCGATTGGAAACGGTTTCAACCCGTTTTGAGCAGTTCTGGAGCCTCCAGCAGATTTTTGAAACTCGAAATTCCCACAAAATTCCATCAAATTGGAGTTGTAAAGCTAAAATTTATTCTAAAAACTAATTTCAATACGCTACGAAGTACTGCAGGTAAATTTCAAGTCATTTTGGATCCTCCAGCAACTTATGAAAATTACTGGAGCCTCCAGCATATTTTTGAAACTTTAAATTTTTACAAAATTTCATCAAATTTGAGATGGAAAGCTGAAATTTACTCTACACTCCAATTTTAACACTCTCTGAAGACGACTTCAGGTAGGTTCAAGTCATTTAAGGGCCTTCAGCGACTTTTTTGAAAATTACTGGAGCCTCCAGTAGATTTTTGAAACTTGAAATTTCCCCAACATTAATTTATCAAATGGAGTTTGCAAGCTGAAATTTACTTCGCAGACTACATGGTGGTTTCAAATGGTTTTGAAGCTTCCAGCTACTTTTAGGAAATTTCAATTTTCCAAAAAAACGTCATACAACCTTTCAAAAAGTTGCTGGAGGCTTCAAAACGACTTGAAATTCACCAGCAGTCAACTTCGTAGCGTATTGAAATTAGTTTGCAGAATGAATTTCAACTCTCCATCTTGGTTGATGAAATTTTAGGGAAATTTCAAGTTTCAAAAATCTACTGGAGGCTCCAGTAATTTTCAAAAAAAAGTCGTTGGAGGCTCTAAAATGACTTGAACTTACCTAAAGTCGTCTTCAGAGGGTGTTAGAATTGGAGTGTAGAGTAAATTTCAGCTTCCCATCTCCATTTGATGAAATTTTGTGAAAATTTAAAGTTTCAAAAATCTGCTGGAGGCTTCAGGAATTTTCAAAACGGGTTGAAACCGTTTGCAATCGATTTGGCATGTCGAAAATAGGGTATATCCCAAATTTCAGCTTTCTTGGTCAATTTGGTAAAATTTTGATTTTTTCCCTCATTTTTGGCCTAAATTCGATTTTCAAAAATTCACCAAAAATCGAAAAACGCACTTTAGCACTTGAAATTTTGACAGGTGATAAGTTTTTGCATGATCTTTCGATCTACCTTTGTAAAGTTTGAAAAAGTTCGTGCAAGTCCTATGTTAAAACGCAAAATCTGCGATTTCGGCTGACCTGTCAATCAAAATGGCCGCCATTTTGTAAGTAAGGCCAACTTTTTTTTTGGCAACTTTGCTCTAAAATGTTCCTTGGGATGTCCCCTTTAAGAAAAAAGTTGTCCCGGAGGATCGGCGGGGGGGGGGGGTGCAATTACTCCTATTGTCATATGCCGGACTATTATTCACATGAATCGTTTGCGAACGATTGACTTGAATATAGGAAATTTGTAGGTATCTGAGATGATTAGTTATTCATGAATGTGGTTCGCGACCGATTCGAATGTTATATTATTGCGAAAAAATTATCATCAAAATAATGCATTTGAAAAACAAACCTCATAAGTGAATCAGACGTTCGCGAATGGTTCACAGTAAGAACGAATTCAGTCGTTGATTTGATCTGAAAGATTTTCGGATGCCAAACATTTTCCAACATTTTTTGTCGAACTGATTAAGTAATTTAAATTGCTCGTACTTCTGGTCAAAGATATTTTCGAAGTGTAATCGGCTCGTTCGCGAACGATTTAGCTATGAGTTATGTATCAGTCATTTTGTGAATTACTGGAACGTTTTTGGTAGAATAATCATGCCATCATTGGTCTTTCGTATCCAAAGTGATTCGGTCGTTCATGAATGAATCACGTGAGTCGTTCGCGAACGATTTGAATGATTCATTTGTGAAAAATCTTCATTAAATTATTTGAAAAACAATACTTCCTTTTCCAATAATACAATAATTCAGTCATTACAATGAATGATTTCCTCGAGTCTCGTTCGCGAACAATTTGAAACCTTGGTTCACTCAGTAATATTTTTTGGACTGTGAGGTTTCGTTTCGAATAAATAACAAATTTTCACTGCCAACTCATTATAAAAGGAATTTTATCGTTCGCAAACGATTTTAATGACCAGGTATTTTTAAAGCAATTCACCCGTTAGAAAAATAGGTTAATCAATTCATCACGCTATTGTACTTTGTTACACTTTGCATATTTATTATTCTCCTAAAATAATTTTCGCGAATTTCGAATAACTTCTTTCCCCTTTCGTGTCCCAGAGCACCATTACACTCCAACCACTTCCTCTTCCAGGATTCGTTTATATTCTTCACCCTCGCTGAAAAAAATTAACAAAATTAAAAATTTCTCATTTTTCAATAAATCAAAACATAATGGCAAATATCTCTCGAGTACGTAAATTTGATTTAGGTGTTTTTTTTTCTCCTACTACGACGCTCGTATACCGCCTGCAGAAGAATTTTTACACTATTTTCATACTCAAACTATGTACACTTTCGTACATGGTATAGTAAGTTCCAATTTCACTCCCCCTTTTCACAACTACCCTCGTCTGGTCGGTTCACAGGCGACGAGCTAAAAAACTACCTAGCTATATTTTAATACCTCTATTTCTTCGCATCGTTTTTTTTCTTCTTGTCCCACCCAAGCTATAGGCTCGGGTGTTGCGTACCTACACACGCACGATGTCGTGGAGCAGGTATCGGATGAGGGGTTAAATCGAAACTTCGTAATTTTATTAAATGTTGATCGTATTTTCAATCATGTCTTGACAGTTTTCCAAACTGTACTCGCTTATCAAGCGAATTTAAATATAATTTGTTATTTTCACGGCGGCAAGGCGCGCCTTTTAATAGAAATGAATGCGCCGCCAGTGTGCCCCCTCACCCCCAGCTGGCCCTATTCAGCGTACACGCGACAACTAGGCCGACACGAACTCGTTTATCAAAACCGACTACGAAGAAGAAAGACGAGCCATGTTTGAGAAAGTGTTCGGTGAATTTTTTTTCTCAGATACGATAAAAAGACTAGGTACATGTACCTACAGCCTATCTTATGAATCGAGAATTTTTTAAATGACATGCAAACTGCAAAGTGGTCTCTTTTCAGCCCTTGTGAGTCTCCCACACTCAATTAATACGTTGCTGAAATTGACGATGACAACTGCGTAGGATGAACGAGAAGTAAATTGTGCCTCTTTTGCAAACTACCTACATTTAAATTCTTATTGGTGTAATATTGTTTCTTTATTTCGTTTAAACAATAAATACGAGTACAGTTTACGCTGTCGTTAGATTACCTACAACGAATAGAAATCTCAGAGTAGGTAGTTTTCGTTTTAGAGTAGGTACTTGAGAAATATTCGAAATAAATTACAAGTGCTTGTTTTTTTTTTATTTTTCATTTTGTTGCTGCTTGAAGGCTGTTAATTACCCATAACTTCGATGATAAATAATTCGAATGCATTTATCGATAAGTACTTTACCCATTGGTAATACTTCAGATAACCGTTTTCGTTTTCTGAAAATTCTCGTCATTGCCTTGATTAAATTCTTCATAAAATGAAATATAAAATAACATTCTAACGACTTAACAGTTACTATGATGTTTTTTTTTTTCAACTTGGACGTTTCCATTGGGCTCTAAATTCAACCAAATAGGTACCCCCTCCCTTAAATTGTCACTACATCAAGAATTTTGATTTATGTACCAGAGAGAAATCTCAGCTGGCAGAGAATTTTTTGAAACAGATAAAACTAGATCAGAAAACCATCAAATATTACCATTACCAACCAAAGTTTTTTTTGGGTTCAAGTGCATTTTTCAATTTTTGGTGAACTTCTAAAATTCGAAGGACCAAAAATTGAGAAGAAAATCAAAATTTTACCAAATTAACGTAGAAATATGAAAGTAGCTCGAAGCTTCAAAATGACTTGAAACCAATTCCAGCCGACTTCATGGAGTATTGAAATCGAAAATCTGCTGGAGGCTCTAGAAATTTTCAGAAAGTTGCTGGAGGCTCAAAAATCACTTGAATCGACCTGAAATCGACTCGATAGAGTGTTGAAATTGGAGTTCAGATTGAATTAAGGCTTTTCAACTCTATTTGTTGAAATTTTATGGAAATTTCGAGCATTGAAAATCTGCTGGAGGCTCCAGTATTTTCCAAAAAGTCACTGGAGGCTCCAGAACGACTTGAAATCCAGCTGAAGTCGACTTCATAGCCTATTGAAATTAGCTCACAGAACCAACTTCGAATTTACAACTGCATTTGATGAAATTTTATGGAAATTTCAAGCTTCAGATATATACTGGAGACTTTGTGAATTTTCAAAAAGTCGCTGGAGGCTCCAAAATGACTTGAACCCATCAGCAGTAGACTTGATAGCATGTCTAAGTTAGAGTGCAGTGTAAATTTCGGATTTACAACTTCATTTGATAAAATTTTGTGAAAATTTCAAGCTTCAAAAATCTGCTGGACGCTCCAGAACTGCTCAAAACGGTTTGAACCTGACTGCAATAAATTTGGCAGGTCGAAAATAGGGTATATCTGAAATTTCAGCTTTTTAAGTCAATTTGGTAAAATTTTGATTTTTTTCTCATTTTTGGCATAAAATGAGAAAGAATAAAAATTTTACCAAATTAACCTAGAAATATGAAAGTAGCTGGAGGCTTCAAAACGACTTAAAACCGGTTCCGGCTGACTTCATGGTGTATTGAAATCAAAAATCTGCTGGAGACTCCAGAAATTTTCAGAAAGTTGCTGGGGGCTTGAAAATGATTTGAACACTTCTGAAATCGACTCGATAGAATGTCGAAATTGGAGTTCATTGTGAATTAAGACATTTCAACTCTATTTGTTAAAGTTTTATGGTAATTTCGAGCATTGAAAATTTGCTGGAGGCTCCAGTACTTCCAAAAAGTAGCTGGAGGCTCCAGAACGACTCGAAATCCATCTGCAGTCGACTTCATAGCCTATTGAAATCAGTTTACAGAACAAATTTTGAACTTCCGACTCCATTTGATGAAATTTTGTGGAAATTTCAAGCTTCAGAAATCTACTGGAGACTTTGTGAATTTTCAAACAGTCGCTGGGGCTCCAAAATGACTTGAAACCGCCATCAGTTGACTTAATACCGTGTTTAAGTTGGAGTGAGGCGTAGATTTCGGATTTACAACTTCATTTGATAAAATTTTATGAAAATTTCAAGTTTCAAAAATCTGCTGGAGTCCATAGAACTGCTCAAAACGGTTTGAACCCGTTTTCTATCGATTTGGCAGGTCAAAAATAGGGTATATCTCAACATTTCAGCTTTCTAAGTCAATTTGGTAAAATTTTGGTTTTTTCCATCATTTTTGACCCAAATAAATTTGATTGTCAAAAATTCACCAAAAATCAAAAAATGCATTTGAGCAGTTGAAATTTTGACTGCTGATAAATTTATGGTTGCTCTTTCAATCTAGCCCATTGAGTGATTAAGATCAATGATGAAACATTTTGGAAAAAAATATTTCTTAACAAAGACGTGATTTCGTATTAACTTGATGAACTTATTTTAACTTTTCTCAGTGTGGCTTCCATTTACCTTTCAACTAATTTTAAATACAAGATATCGATAAATCAGAGACGTAATTTTCGCAGAAATATTTCACATTACGACTGATTTTTCAAGAGAACTTTCTCAGAAGCTTCAAGAATTCGTGTTAATCCGCAGCTACCTACATGTACTTTTATGACAATTACATATATAACACTTTCAATAGCACGATTATAATAGGAACTTTGAGCAAATCAAATTGCTCGATTATTTCAAAAAATTTTTACATAACGTCTGATTGTTTTATTAACTCGCGATAAACATTCTTCGTCACGTTAAAATTTATTTTTTCGCAATGAGCTCAATTTTGCTCTTAATTTGCGGCTTAGCATTTCTAAATATTTTTTCTTTCAGTGATTCGAGTCCAAGTGACAATGACGATGGTTTGATTAATGTAGCAAGTCAAAGTGAACATCCTATCGGTAAGTAAGTAGGTACCTACTCAATGTTTTTTCAATTTCCACGAATGGTTTCATTTTCAATTGAATTGTACGTAGGTATTGTAGAAAATCTCGAAGAATCCATAACCAAAGCTTTCGAAGGATTTAAAAATGTGATGTTGAAAGGAGACCAGGAGTTGGGTTATCCTGTTATGGATCCTTATACCCTGGGAGACGTTTCGTGGGATTATATCGATACATCAGGCAGTAAAAAATACAGGTGAATTTAAATCTCTTCGTTGCTTCTGCGGAAAATAAATACGTCCAATTCTCTTTTCTCGCCTTCTTCATGACGAATAAAATTGTATGTATGTACTTCACAGTGTGAAATTTTTCAACAAAAAAGAGAGCAAAATACATGGACTCTCCAACTACGCTATAGAGGATTTGAGAGTTAACGCTGAGGAAATGTTGGTATCTTTCAATCTCATTTTATCCGATGTACAAACTGAAATTGCTTACAAATTAGATGGATTTATGTTTAAGAGAATGATGCCCCTATATGGCGAAGGCGTTGTCAAGTATGTGGCATTTTTTATTATCTATGTCATATTTTTCTAAAAAAAAAAACCAACTGTTACTTCTGTCCATTTGTACAGGCTCTCTGCTCCTACTCAACGTTTGGGTATTACGATTGATTTGGATGTTGTGAATGGATACATTGTAGTTGATCTTGTAAATACTGAACGATATGATGATGATGATACAAACGTAAGTGCTGGGAAAATTCGAATGTTTCATTCATTTTGCTCACTTGAGTTTATTTTTATCCATTTAATATGAACGATCGTACGAAAAATAATATACCTATACATATCTACTATACCTACTCAAATATGCAGGTGAAAGTCACCAATTTCATGGACCTACCTGGCAAGTTCGGTGATTACGCAGTAGATGACATTTTGGATAGAATTATGCAACGACATGGAGACATAGAATTGCGAAAATTCATCAGCAATACGGTCGAAGAAGTTGTTGGTGGAATGACGATGAAAGAATTTTCAGATTTTCTTGCATATTTTGTGAAAAAAAGTGATAAACAGTAAATAAATCAGTACTTACTAGAGCGTTTATATTTTGAAACTAAATTGTTGATTCTGTTTGCGTGAAACATAGAAAAGTGAAACACGTCTTCTCTTGTCATGTCTCGAGTACCTAAAAATAATGTTTCGAAACTCATGAAAGTGAGGAAGGTATCTCAGCCCCCTTCCCTTCCCTCCCCACCCAGACAGCGAAATAAGGTAAAAAGTTGAGGATTTTTGGAAAAAATTGAATAAGTTGGAAAAAGTTGGGAAAGTTGGGAAGAAATTGTGTAGGTACTTGAGCAAGAAAAATTGAAGGGATTGGGAACAGAAAATCTTCCCACCATCATTCCCTACAATTTCTGTGTACTTAGGTATATGTACTAGGTTCGTGTTTTGAAAATCTGATTCATTCTCCTCACACTTTTGTAAATTTGTGTCTGTTAATTGTATGTGGTGAATGCCTCACGACAGTTCTGCTGTTTCTTTGTTTAAAAAAAAAAATTGATAAACAAAATTTTTATAGCGATTTTCAAAAGTATGTTACAGGAAGTAATTCGTTCGCGAACGAATCGATTCATTTACTCAATTTTTGGTGAATCATTCACGAACGAATTGAATAATTTTTCGTGAATCATTCGCGAACAAATTCATTTGTATAAGTGACTCGTTCGCGAACGAATCGATTCATTTACTCAATTTTTGATGAAACATTCACGAACGAATTGATCATTTTGTATAAGTGATTCGTTCGCGAACGAATCGATTCATTTACTCAATTTTTGGTGAATCATTCACAAACGAATTGAATAATTTTTCGTGAATCATTCGCGAACAAATTGATTCGTATAAGTGACTCGTTCGCGAACGAATTGATTCGTAGAAGTGACTCGTTCGCGAATGAGTCGATTCATTTACTCAATTTTTAGTGAATCATTCGCGAATGAATTGATTTATATTAGTGACTCGTTCGCGAACGAATCGATTCATTTACTCAATTTTTGATGAAACATTCACGAACGAATTGATCATTTTATATTAGTGACTCGTTCGCGAACGAATAGGTTCATTTAGTCAATTTTTCGTAAATCATTCGCGAACAAATTGATTCGTACATATAAGTGACTCGTTCACGAACGAATTGATTCGTATAAGTGACTCGTTCGCGAACGAATCAATTCATTTACTCAAATTTTTAGTGAATCATTCGCGAATGAATTGATTTATATTGGTGACTCGTTCGCGAACGAATCAATTCATTTACTCAATTTTTGATGAAACATTCACGAACGAATTGATCATTTTATATAAGTGACTCGTTTGCGAACGAATAGGTTCATTTAGTCAATTTTTGGTGAATCATTCACGAACGAATTGAATAATTTTTTGTGAATCATTCGCGAATAAATTGATTCGTATAAGTGACTCGTTCACGAACGAATTGATTCGTATAAGTGACTCGTTCGCGAACGAATCAATTCCTAGAAAGTCACTCATTCGCGAACGAATCGATTTATTCACTCAATTTTTGATGGAACATTCACGAACGAATTGATTATTTTGTATAAGTAACTCGTTCGCAAACGAATCGATTCATTTACTCAATTTTTGGTGAATCATTCACGAACGAATTGATTTGTATAATAGTTAGTGAATCATTCGCGAACAAATTGAATCGTATAAGTGACTCGTTCGCGAACGAATCGATTCTTTACACAATTTTTGATGATTCATTCACGAACAAATTGATTTGTATAATAGTTATAGTGACTCGTTCGTGAACGAATTCAATAATTTTTGGTGAATCATCCGCGAACGAGTCGATTAATAAATCAAAGAATTGATCAATTAGTTGGCGAATGATTCGTCAAAATTGAATCTATTAATTGTTCGCGAAAAATTTATTGATCGAATGCGAATAAAATCAATTTATTTCATTGATCACATCATTCGTTTTGCGTTGCTCAGTTTTTATTTTTGTTCTCGTTTGGCAACAATTGACAAAAATTCCGTTGTTTTTCTCAATCTGTGATTTATTTCATTTTCAATACTTACGAATCCCACCAAAAATAATAGATACCCACCTACCAGTACTTGATTTTTGTCTCTTACAAAAAGTCGGTAAGTAAAATATTTGCCAAAATTTTCAAAATTTCAAAGGTCACCTTTTTTTTAGAAGCTCAATCTTCAAAATCTTGCCACATTTTGAGGCTATGATTTGAATCCTTGAAAACCATGGAAAGCGTAGATTTTTATCAGGTGAGTGAACTCAAAAAATATTCATCTGAGATATTTTTTTAAAAAAACTGTTAAAGTACCTATTTATATTTCAAAGACATTTGAGACAAGAAGCCTCCCGAGCATCAAAACTTTTTTTATTCGTGTCCTGTCATTTTGATGTAATTTCTATGTCCGCTCTCGCTCTCTAATGAAGGGTTTGAGGACACAAAACTCCTTGACCCTTTTCCCCTCATTTTTTGTGTAGGTAGTTGATGTTAAAAGAATTTGACTCATTGATGAACCATTTACTAGTTGGCGATTCTCGAAAGGATATTACTGGAAGTGTCACGATAATATTTCAATAATTTTACGCCTACTTACCTACCTACATACCTCCAATACAGGAGATGTAACGATACTTTCAATTACTTTTTTATCGTGATTCGTGGGTGGATTAGGTTTTTTGATCATACCAAGAAATCTTGCATATTACGTATTTATAGTCGAGTTTTTTAGTCCATTCGAGTCAAATATTTTTTGTTACGTGAGCAGTGAAGTTGAAATTATTAGTCGCCATGAAGTTAACTTTGCTGTTAATTTATGGTTTAGCATTTTTTGAAAGTTTTGCTTTTGGTCGTCTCGATCTAAGCGATGTTGATGGTGATGGTGTTGTTGGTGTAAGTCAGAGTGAGTATCTAACGATGTCGATTATTCTTTACTTTTTAGATAATCGTTTCATGGTTCATTGAATTTTTCATATTGTAGAAAATCTCGTAGAATACGTCACTAAAGCTATTAATGGATTCAAAAATGTGATGTTGAAAGGAGACGAGGAACTCAATTATCCCATTATGGATCCTTATGCACTGGGAGACATTTCTTGGGAGCATACTGATTCATCTAGCAGTAATAAATACAGGTTTTAGTGCTTCGACTTTCTCCTTTCAAAACACCCATTCACTAAACCATATACTTACCTCTGTATTGTAAGAGGAAAACTATGGTAGACATGAATACATTTTAATCACATGTACCTACTTACTTATTATTCTTCGCAGCTTGAAATTTCTCCAAAAAACTCCATCAGTTATAAATGGACTCTCCAATTATAGAATAAGAAACGTGGCTGTTAGTGCCAAAGACATGAAATTGACATTCGACATGGTTTTCTTAAATCTACACAGCGACCAAATTTCCTACAAATTAGATGGATATTTGTTCAAGGGGGTTTTGCCAGTATATGGCGAAGGTCTTCTCAAGTATGTAACATTATTTATTTTTGAATGGATTTTTCTGATTGATTCGTTTAACTGATGAATAATTACCTAATACATACTTACCTGCTAATAAATTTTACTCGTGTCTATCGTTACAGATTCGTTGCTCCTACTCAACGTTTGAGTATTGTGATTGATTTGGATCTCGAAAACGGATACATCATAGTTGATGACGTACAAGTTACTCGAAATAATTTTATGGATGTAAGAACCACACAAAAATCACGCTTATTTTCTATTCAAACGATTGTGCAAAAAATAATGGGGTTATAATGGTATTTAATCGTACTAGATCCGTGTCACTGGTTTCATGGATTTACCTGACAAATTGGCCAGCACAGTATTGGATGATATTTTAGACCCAATTATTAAAAACCAAGGAATCAAAGAATTACAAAAATTCGTGCGGAACAAGGTTGAAGAAGCTGTTGGAGGGATGACCATGGAAGAATTGCTTGGTTTCGTAGAACATTTTGTTAAAGAAGAAAAAAATGATAAACAGTGAATAAATTTGTATTGAAATTCTGGTTTTGAGGATAACTTCAGATTCTTGTTAAGT
The DNA here is from genome assembly GCF_950023065.1 of Planococcus citri. Classification (NCBI taxonomy): domain Eukaryota; kingdom Metazoa; phylum Arthropoda; class Insecta; order Hemiptera; family Pseudococcidae; genus Planococcus; species Planococcus citri. The sequence continues at coordinate 7,464,279 of NC_088680.1, read as the reverse complement.
ATTATCTTATAGAAGAATGAAAGAATAAAATTTGAACTTTCAAGATATTTGTAAAAGCTCAACTTTTCAGGTCAAATATTTGTACAAAGGTTCAATTCACCATTTTGAAAATTTGGAAAAATCACATCGAATAAGTAAAATAATATAAGTTTAATCTTCTTCGGAAAAAAACGCATTTGGCGTAAGAATACTGACTTTTCCTCAAATAAAAGTCTTTTACGAACAAATTGATTCGCTTATTTTGAAAGCATTTGCGAACGAATCGATTCGTATGAGTGACTCGTTCGCGAACAAATTGATTTGTAGAAGTGACTCGTTCGTGAACGAATTCAATAATTATTAGTGAATCGTTCGCGAACGAATCGATTCATTTACTCAATTTTTGGTGAATCATTCACGAACGAATAGGATAATTTTTGGTGAATCATTCGCGAACAAATTGATTTGTAGAAGTGACTCGTTCGTGAACGAGTTCAATAATTATTAATGGATCGTTCGCGAACGTATCGATTCATTTACTCAAGTTTTGGTGAATCATTCATGAACGAATAGGATAATTTTTGGTGAATCATTCACGAACGAATTGAACAATTTTTGGTGAATCATTCGCGAACAAATTGATTTGTATAAGTCACTCGTTAATGAAGCAATTCCATAATTTTCAGCGAATCATTCGCGAACGAATTGATTCGTATAGGTGACTCGTTCGCAAACGAATTGATTCGTATAAGTGACTGGTTCGTGAACGAATCGATTCGTGTAAGAGACTCGTTCGTGAACGAATCAATTCGTATAAGTGACTCGTTCGCGAACGAATTCGTTTCGTATAAGTGACTCGTTCGCGAACGAATCGATTCGTATAAGTGACTCGTTCGCGAACGAATCGATTCGTATAAGTGACTCGTTCGCGAACGAATCGATTCATTTACTCAATTTTTGGTGAATCATTCACGGACGAATTGAATCATTTTCAGGGAATCATTCGTGAACGAATTGATTCGTATAGGTGACTCATTCGCAAACGAATCGATTCGTATACATGACTCGTTCGCGAACGAATCGATTCATTTACTCAATTTTTGGTGAATCATTCACGAACGAATTGATTATTTTGTATGAGTGACTCGTTCGCGAACGAATCGATTCATTTACTCCATTTTCGGTGAATCATTCATGAACGAATTGCATAACTTTTGGTGAATCATTCGCGAACAAATTGATTAATAAATTAAAGAATTGCGATCAATTCGTTGGCGAATGATTCGCCAAAAATGAATGTATTTGTTCGGAAATGGTTCTTCCAAAAAATGTATCAATTCGTTCATAAATGATTCACCAAAAATTGAGGCTCATACTAGTACTTTTGAGGAATCGTGGAGGCCTAGTGAGATTTCAAGTTTCATCAAAATTTGCATTAACGAGAGGGAATTTCCTGAATTTAGATGCCACGAAATACTGTGAGAATATAAAAAAACCCTCACTCTCCCTTGAAGGGGTTGGTGATTGAAAATCCCACCACCTTCTTCCTCCATTTTTTGTGTAGGTATTTGACGTTTACAAAATCTGACTCATTGATGAACCATTTACGTATTTAGTTAGCGATTCTCGAAAGAATATTACAGGAAGTGTCACGATAATATTTCAATAATTTTACGCCTACTTACCTACCTACCTAGAATAACATGATATGTAATGACAATTTCAATTACCTAGGTACTTTTTTATCGTGATTCATGTGGATTAGGTTTATTTAATCATGCCAAGAAATCATACTTACATGTTTTAGTCGAGTTATTTTGTCCATTCGAATCAAATATTCTTTGTTACGTGAAGAGTCAAGTTGATATTATTTTTCGCCATGAAGTTAACTTCGTTGTTAATTTGTGGTTTTGCATTTCTTGAAAGTTTTGTTGTTGGTCATCTCGATCTAAGCGATGATGATGGTGATGGTGTTGTTGGTGTAAGTCAGAGTGAGTAATACCTATATCTTACGATGTCTATTGTTCTTTACTTTTTATAATTGTTTCATGGGTCATTGAATTTTTCATATTGTAGAAAATCTGGTAGAATACGTAACTAAAGCTCTTAATGGATTCAAATATGTGATGTTGAAAGGAGACGAGGAACTCAATTATCCGATTATGGATCCTTATGCACTGGAAGACATTTCTTGGGAGCATACTGATTCACCTAGCAGTAATAAATACAGGTTTTAGTGCTTCGACTTTCTACTTTCAAAACATCCATTTACTAAACCATTTATATTGAAAGATGAAAATTATGGTATTGATTCATTTTAATCACAATGTACCTACTTATTATTTTTCGCAGCCTGAAATTTCTCCAAAAAAATGAACCAGTTAATATAAATGGACTCTCCAATTATAGAATAACAGGTGTGGATGTTGATGCCAAAGACATGAGATTGACTTTCAATATTGTTTTCTCCAATCTACGAACCGAAATCCCCTACAAATTAGATGGATATTTGTTCAAGGGCGTTATGCCAGTATATGGCGAAGGTCTTCTCAAGTATGTAACATTATTCCTTTGTGAATCAATTTTTTCTGATTGACTCGTTCAACGTGGTAAATAATTACCAAATACCTACTAATCAATTTTACTCGTGTCTACCATTACAGATTCTCTGCTCCTACTCAACGTTTAAATATTATGATTGATTTGGATATCGAGAATGGATTCATCATAGTTGATGACGTACGAGTTCATCGATATAAAAATAATATTGATGTAAGAACTACAAAAAAATTTTATTTAAACGATTGTACAAAACATAATGAGTTTATAATGGTATTTGATCGTAGATCGATGTCACTGGTTTCATGGATCTATCTGACAAGTTCGCCAACACAGTTTTGGATGATATTTTACACAATATTATCATCAACCAAGGAATCAAAGAATTACAAAAATTCGTGCGGAATAAGGTCGAAGAAGCTGTTGGAGGAATGACTATGGAAGAGTTGTTCGGTTTATTAGAACATTTTGTAAAAAAAGAAAAAAATGATAAACAGTGAATAAATTTGTATTGAAATGTTTGTTTTGAATATAACGTCAGATTCTGCTGTTATTTTATAGAAGAATGAAAAAAGAAAATTCGAATCTTTCAAGAAGAAAGCTTGACGTTTCAAATCAAGTACGAAAGTTCAATTAACCATTTTGAAAAATTTGGAAAAATCACATTGAATAAATATATTTTTATCTTCTGCGCAACAAACTATTTTTCTACATTTTTCAGATGGGACAAGGGTTTGGCATTTTTGTCGACATTCTACTTACATATAAAAATCTTGAATGTTTAGGAGCAAGTTACCTATTTCTCATTAATTCGACCTTCGCGAGTATCGTTTGATTTTTTGGATTCAGCTCAGCAGGTAACCAACTTGCCGGATGAAAAAATCGATTATCATGATCGAAAATCGACCAAACGAATTCCAAAAATTGATCCACTTGCGATTTTTGATCTCGTGGAAGCGAATATGTTCTAAATGAAAAATCTAATCTGGACTCAAAAAGAGACCTCGTGATAAAAAATCGATCACATCGATTATCAAATATCGACTAATCAAATTTCAAAAATCGATTTTTTTATGTCTACCATATGATCGAAAGTGTTCGAAATGAAAAATTGATAGTACCTACCTAGCCAAAAAACCGAACTCACGATTAAAAATCGTTCTTAATCGAAAATCGATTAATCGAATCCTAAAATTTGATCCACTTGCGATTTTTCATCGCATAGGAGTGAATACCTATGTTCTAAGTGAAAAATCTAGTCTAGACTCAAACTAGACAGCTAAGCAAAGCTTAGCTGCAAAGTGTGCGTAGCTAGCTGCCTTTTCTACAGCTATAACCGTTATTACATCTAGGTAGTGCATAAGTGAATCAACCATGTCACAGTGATGAGAATTTTTGAAACTCTCACTGCTTCAAAATAATAATTGTTTTTCAGTGTTTTCATATTTTCCAAATTACAATAGGTATTTCAGAATAATTTATAAGCTTGTACCTATTGCTTCTAAATTAAGAAATTTCTAGTTGTTTTTCATAGTTTGCATTGTTTTAAAATTTACAAAATTTCAAATCAATTTCCCGAATTCCCCATCGCAACAATTTCATAAAGTTTTCAATAAATTTTCAGAATTTTGCATTGCTGCTGAGTTAGGAAATTTGCAACCAATTTTTAGAATTTACATTGCCTCTAAATAGTCAAATTTTGAATAATTTTTCAGAATTCTTATTGTCTTTAAATTAAAAAATTTCAAATTCAATTTTCAAGTTCATATTGTCTACAAATTATAAAACATTTACTCAATTTTTGGAATTCACATTGCCTCCAATTTTTCAGAATTCTCATCTTCTTCATAAATATTACAATACTTATTTCATATAATTTTCAAGTTCACATTATCTGCAACTTACAGAACTTTTAATCAATTTTTGTAATTCTCAGCGTCTCTAAATACAAATTTTCATATTATTTTTTTTAGAATTTCTATTGTCTTCAAATTTATAAATTTTCAAACCAATTTTCAGAACTTGCTTTTTATTCTAAATTAAGAATTAAATCTTATAAAATATGATTGTTAAGAATTTGCATTGCCTCTAAATTACACAAAAAAAAATATGGGTAATTTTTACAAAAAAATTTAACTAAATACTGGTATTTAGCACAATTAAGTACCAGATCCCATTCAATAATTTTTACTGTAATCGTATAGTAAAAATTATCATTTTAATAAATTTTGCTATAGGTACCAATAGTAAAAATCATTTTGTTTTAATAATTTTTACTAAATCATGATAATAAAAATTACATGTTTCAATTGTACAAAAATTAGTTTAATTACTCATTTTGAAGTAATTTTTAAATTATAAGTAAAAAGTTAAAAATTATGCATGTCAAGGTAATTCTTACTATACTTATGGCTATAGGTAGACAAAAAATTAATGAAATGAATTTTTAGTTAGCAAATATATCATAATTCATAACTCAATTTCAGCATTATATTTTTTACCCCATTATCATGTACCTACTACATAGGTAACTCCAAAGCATTTACCTATCCAATTTGCCTATGAAAAATCTGTCACCTACCTACTTACCTCACGGGGATTCGAACCTGGGTCCCTAAATTTCCTATTCCTACCTACATGCCCTAACCACTCAGCCAACAATTGCCTACGAGGGTTAGGGCATTAAAATAATATATTTGTTTGGTAAACGCCCCACCAAACCACTCCCACTTGGAATTTACAGCTAACAGACCGGGGGTGTAACAGGGTACAATGAAACACAGCTGGTGATGGAATAGACTGGGGGTATAGCAGGGTACAATGAGCGGCAGGTGTTCTGCAAGTCCCCTTTTCCCTTTTTTAGGATTTAATGCATTAAAATAATGAACTAAAATTGCAATTACTCAGCAATTACCCATCCGAATTGAATGAAAATTAATCTATTCCCTCCGCCTTAATGATTCTCAAATGGTGTCCAATAGGTACAAAAAACGGTTGGATAGCTTAAGAGAACATTCAGTTCCAATAAAATTTCATTTCTCAAAGCGAAACCAATAGTGTGCTACGCACACTAAAAAAGACCACGTGATAAAAAATCGATCACATCGATTATCGAATATCGACTAATCGAATTCCAAAAATCCATCTCAAATGATCGCAAGCGTTCGAAATGAAAAACCATTAGTACTTACCTATACAGCAGACCTTTGCAATCGAAAATCGATCATGATGGAAAATCGATTAATCGAATCACAAAAATCGATTCATTTTCGATTTTTGATCTCATGAGAGCGAAACATGAAAAAACCTAATCTAGACTCAAAATCCAATAATCGATTTTTCAATATCATATGATCGAAATTGTTTGAAATGAAAAATCAATGATAGCCAAAAAAAAACAGACCATACAATCAAAAATCAATTATTATCGAAAATCGATTGATCGAACTCGAGTGATTCGATCATTTCATTGATCATGTTTAAAATTATGCATCATTCGTTTTGCGTTGTTCAGTTTTATCTTTCGTTTTCGTTTGGCAAAAATTGACAAAAATTTGTTTTTTTTCTCAAACTGTGATTTATTTTATTTTTGATGCGAGTTCCATCTGAAATAGGTTTAATACTTCTACTCTCGAATCCTCCATTTTTGCTGACTCAAAATCAAAATTCTCATCTTTTTTCACTAGTTTCTAGCCACTTTTGAGAAGCTTAGCTTTCTCCTTAGGCGCTGTTCCTATCTGGATAGAACTGTGTAATGATAACATGATTACAACCAATCAACGTTGGAATATAACTGATTGTGAAAAGTATCTCAGTGAGTGACACGACTATTTCGTGTCACTTTAAAGAGCTATAATATTGGCTTCCATTATTTTTTCTATTTTTTAATTTTTTTTTTTGAATTTTCCGAACTGACTCATCAATTAAGTATTATAAACGTAATTTTTGTACTTGGAACAAGACTACATTACATGTGCTTCTCAGAAAAAATACCTATTCAAAGAAGTTTCACGTACCTGCTTATATACCTTACCTAATCATCGAGTGGCTATTTATTCGCAATAATTGAGATGTAATGACACTTTCAACAACAAATTTCATCATATTTTGAGAATATTACGTCTCCCAGTTACCTACCTATGTTGGAAAATCTTATACATACTTATTGCTGTAACTGTGTGGTTCATTCGAGACAGACATTTTTCTTTACCTACGTGAATAGTTGGTCAAGTTGGATTTAATTTTTCCGCCATGAAATTATTTTTCCTCGTGGTTTGTGCTTTGGCATTTTTTGAAAGTTTTGTTTTCGGTAGTCCCGTTCTAAATAAAAATGGTATTGTCGGTGTCAGTGAAAGTAAGCATTAATATTTGATTCTCCTTGGTTACTTACCTTTTAGGTACCTAGTTACTCACTTTTTACACTCGTTTCATGGTCCATCGAATCATCCACATTACAGAAAACCTCCAGGAATACATAACCAAAGCTCTCAAAGGATTCAAAAATGTAATGTTGAAAGGAGACGAAGAACTGAAGTATCCTATTATGGAGCCTTATAAATTAGGAAAAATTTCCCAGGATTTTATAGACCCGTCCGGAAAAAACAAACATAGGTAAATTTAGACATATCATTTTGCCTCCGAAGACTCATTTGTCCATCTTATTCTTCACAATCAAAAAGTAGCCCTAGTTCTATATTGTTGAAATCACATGTTTTAATCATATTTTATTTTCGCAGCGTGAAAGTGGGTTTAAATCAAGCCATTTTACAGGGACTTTCCAATTTTAACGTAGATTGGTTGGAAGTAAGCGCTAAAGATATGCGATTTAGTTTAGATCTTACTTTCAACAATATAGAAACCGAAATGCCCTACAAACTAGACGGATATTTATTCAAAGGCATGATGCCTGTATATGGCGAAGGACTTCTCAAGTAAGTAGAATTCGTCTTCTTTCCAACTGACTCATGAAAAAGATAATATATAATTTTATTCGTATACTTACGCTTATATGTACACAGGCTCTCTAGTCCTGTGCAACAGTTTCAAGTTATAATTGATTTGGGTATCGAGAAAGGATTCATTCTGCTTGAAAATTTACAACTTCATCGATACGATTATGACACAAATGTGAGAACTGATGCATTTTATCAATTCTTTAACATTTTTCTCGGTTATTCAAATAATGATGCGGTATGTCTTCTAATTGCAGGCTAAAGTTACTGGTCTGATGGATCTACCGGATAAATTCGCTGACTACGTGCTGGATGACATTTTGGGCAGTATTGTGAATAAGCATGGGGATAAGGCATTGCAAAACTACTTGAGTAACCTCATCGAAGAGACTATTGGTGGAATGACCACAGATGAGTTTTTCAAATTTCTCGATCATTTTGTTAAGAAGTATGACGAAAAATGAATGAATTTACGTTAAAATGATTATATTTTGTGAAAATAAAGGTACTATTGAATTTTCATGATATATGTAAAAGCTCAACGTTTCAGGTCAAATACAAAAAAGTTCAATTCACCATTTTGAAAATTTGAAAAAATCACATTGAATAAATGTATTTTTATTTTCTTTACAAAAAAGTATTTTTTCACGCCATTCAAAGGGGACCAGGGTCTAAAAATTTTGAATGTTTAGCAGCAAGTTATTTCTCATAATTCGACGTCGACGAGTATTAGTGTTGATTATTTGGATTCAACTTCGGTATACTCTTCCGGGTCAAAAAATCGATCATCATGATCGAAAATCGACTAATCGAATTCCAAAAATCCGATTCATTTGTGAATTTTGATCTCACTTGATCGAAAGTGTTCTAGATTAAAAATCAATAGTAGCAAAAATCAGACCTTGCAATCGAAAATCGATTAATCGAATCGCAAAAATTGATCCACTTGCAATTTTTGATCTCATAGGAGCGGATAGGTATGTTATAAATGAAAAATCCAATCTAGACTAAAAAAAAGACCTCGTGATAAAAAATCGATCACATCGATTATCAAATATCGACTAATCAAATTCCAAAAATCGATTTTTTGTTATTATATCATCGAAAGTGTTCGAAATGAAAAAACAATAGTAGCCAAAAAAGAAAAACAGACCTCACGATCAGAAATGGTCGTGATCGAAAATCGGTTGATCGAACGCCAGAGAATCAATTCATTTCATTGATCACCTTTGAAATTACGTAGGTACCTATCATTCGCTTTGCATTTGTTCAGTTTTAGTTTGAATTTCGGTTGGAAAAAATTGAAAAATGGACTTGTTTTTCTCAATCTGTGATTCATTTCATTTTCGATTTGAATCCCACCTAACATAGTAATACTTAAACTCTTTTACTTAATTGAGCACACCTCCATTGATAAATGCAGGCGGTAAAGAGGGTCGATCGTGTCTAATCAGATCAGATCAGGTCTGAAGATCCCCTGGATCCAAGTTGGTCTGACCAAATCTAATCAAATATGATCAGATATCCGAGCTTCGATCGCATTATATCGATTCAGATCTGGACAAATAAGAAATTGGACGTTATTTTGATTCAGTTTGATCTCATCTGATCTAACCACATGAAATTTTCCAAGTATCAGATCAGATGTGTTTAGATCATGATCAGATCCAATCTTATATCCTCTAGGGACACTGCTCCTCTCCGACACAAAAATATGAGGAGCAGAAATTAACGAAGTAAAACCAAAATGTGCCTACCTGATTACGAAAATTTCGTCTATCATAATTTTTTCCATGAACAAAAAGAGTTCTAATGTTACAACGAAACGAAGGCGATGTCTTACGAGTTTTTTTGTGATTTTTCCAACCAAGCTCCGAGAGAAAAGAAAAGAATACTCCATTGAAAGGCATCTCATAGAGTGACACATTTCGTATCAATTTAAAGAGCTATAAATTGGCATTCATTATTTTTTTTTATTTTCTGAACTGACTCATCGATACATATTATAAACGTATATTTTGTACTTATCTAGTACAAGACTACATTACAAGTGATTCTCAAAAAAATACCTATTCAAATAAGTTTCACGTACTCACGTATTTTCCTTAATCATCGAGTGCCTATTTATTCACAATAATTGAGATGTAATGACACTTTCAACAACAAATTTTATCATATTTTGAGAATATTACGTCTCCCATGTTATATTGGAAAACCTTACATATTGTTGTATTGTGTTGTTCATTCGAGACAGTCATTTTTCTTTACGTGAGTGGTCAAGTTGGATTTAATTTTTTCACCATGAAATTATTTTTGCTCGTGGTTTGTGCTTTGGCATTTTTTGAAAGTTCTGTGTTCGGTGGTCCCGTTCTAAATAAAGATGGTATTGTCGGTGTCAGTCAAAGTAAGCATTAATATTTGATTTTTCGTGGTTACCTTTTACCTACCTACGTACGAGTAATATTCGTTTCATGGTGCATTGAATTATTAATTATCTATATTACAGAAAACCTCCAGGAATACATAACCAAAGCTCTTAAAGGATTCAAAAATGTAATGTTGAAAGGAGACGCAGAACTGAATTATCCTATTATGGAGCCGTATAAATTAGGAAACGTTAACCAGGATTTTATAGATCCGTCTGGAAAAAACAAACACAGGTGAATTCGAACTTTTCATGTTGGCTCTACAGAATTATATTTTGTTCACATACCTACTTCAAATTCAATAGACAGGCCATAGTTCTGTAGTGTTAAAATCACATATATTAATCATATTTCATCTTCGCAGCGTCAAAGTTGGCTTTAAGGACGCCGTTTTACACGGACTTTCGAATTATGAGATAGGTGGGGTGGAAGCGAGCGCTAAAGATATGCGATTCAGTTTCGCTCTGACTTTCTCCAATCTAGAAACTGAAATGCCCTACACATTAGATGGATACATATTCAAAGGCATGATGCCTATGTATGGCGAAGGTCTTCTCAAGTATGTAGAATTTTTGCAATTTGCTCTTGGACGTCTTTTCACCAACTGATTTGTGAAAAAAACATTACCTAATTTTATTCGTACACAATTTATGCTTACACAGGCTCTCCGCTCCCGAGCAACAGTTTTATGTTACGATTGATTTGGGTATCGAGAAAGGATTAATTATGCTTGAAAATTTACTTCTTCATCGAGACAGTTCCAATATAAATGTGAGAACTGATGCATTTATTCAATTCTTTAACATTTTTCTAAGTTTATCAAAAAATGATACAAATGAAGAGTGATATTCCAAAACTCGCTTTGTCCATTTTTATCAAAGTTGGGTTTTCAGTGGTACCTGGTAGATGAAGTATTAACTCACATTCCTACATCATCAACCTACCAAAATGAGGTGTTAAACTCACCTAAATAGCCAATTCACTGAAAATTTAAAAAAAAATAATGTTCCAAAACTCGCTTTGTCCATTGTTATTGAAATTTTTTCAGCAGTATTTAGTGGATAAAATGTCTACCTACACTCCTACATCATAAATCCACCCAAATAAAGTGCTAAACTCGCCTAAAAAGCCAATTTACCCGTTTAAAGGGAAACTGTTTTTCCTCTCTCCTGAAAAGTTGTGAAAATGGACAAAGCGAGTTTTGGAATATCACTCTTCAAAAATGGTAAACGTTATCTTATTATAGGCTAAAGTCACTGGTCTGATGGATCTAAAGGATGATTTTGCTGACTACGTGCTGGATGACATTTTGGACAATATTGTGAAGAAACATGGTAACAATGCATTGAAAAACTACATCAGTGACCTCATCGAAAAGACGGTTGGTGGAATGACCACAGATGAGTTTTTCAAATTCCTCGATCATTTTGTCGAAAAGTTTGATGAAAAGTGAATGAATTCTCGTTGAAATGTTTATTTGTGAAGAGAATGGTATGCAATAAGTTGAATGCCTTTATTTCATAACTATTTTTAAACTATGAATTTCAAACAAAAATATATTTTGTGAAATTGAAACGAGAAAATTGTTTAATTCAAGCACTCTTAATGCTTATCATTGTTGTTCCTACGAGTATAACTACCTAACTGAAAGTCATCTCAATGAGTGACGCTATTTCGTATCAATTTAGAGAGCTAGGTACCTACCTATATCTAATTGGCTTTCATTACTTTTTTTCAATTTTTTGAAGTTTACGTACTTATTTTTCTAAATCATCGAGTACCTATTTATTCACAATAACTGAGATGTAATGACACTTTCAACAGCAAACTTTATCATATTTTGAGCATTGGTACCCATTAGATATCTACGTTTGCCAGTTTTATATTAAAGAAAAATCTTACATGTTAATGTACTCGTATTATGTCATTCAATGGAGACAGACATTTTTCTTGACGTGAATAGTTCAGTCTGATTTTATTCTTTCGCCATGAAATTAATTTTGCTCGTCGTTTGTGGTTTGGCGTTTTTTAAAAGTTTTGTTTTCAGTGTCAGTGAAAGTAAGCATTAATATTTTGATACTTCGTGGTTATCTTTTACCTACTTCGCTTACATTCGTTTCATGGTCCATTGAATTATCCATGCTTACAGAAAACCTCCAGCAATACATAACCAAATCACTTAAAGGATTCAAAAATGTTATGTTGAAAGGAGACGAAGATCTGAATTATCCTATCATGGAACCTTACAAAATAGGAAACTATACCTGGGATTTTATAGATACATCTGGAAGTAACAAGCACAGGTGAATTTGGACTCTGCATTTCGCTTCCAAAGACTCATTTGTCCATTTTATGCTTCACATTCGAAAAATAGACCCAAGTCTACCTACGTCTATTGTTGAAATCAAGCATTTTAATCGAATTTTATGTTCGCAGCCTGAAAACTAGTTTTGATCAATGCACTTTACAAGGACTTTCCAATTATAATATAAATCGAGTAACAGTGAGCGGTAAAGATATACGATTCAATTTCGGCCTTACTTTCTCCAATTTAGAAACAAAAATTCCTTACAAATTAGATGGATACATATTCAAAGGCATCATGCCTGTTTATGGCGAAGGCCTTCTCAAGTACGTAGAATTTTTGCTGTCAGATGTGATCCTTTCTCCAGTTGACTCGTGAGAAAAAAAATCAATTACATATTCGTATTCTTTACACAGGCTCTCTACTCCTGCGCAACAGTTTTATGTTTCAATTGATTTGGGTATCGAGAAAGGATTCATTGTGCTTGAATCTTTACATCTTCATAGATACAATAACGACATAAATGTGAGAACTGATACATTATCAATACCTACCTACTCTAGTATTTTTCTCATTTAGGTATCTATTCAAAAAAAAGGATACATACGTCATCTCTAATTATAGGTCAAAGTCACTGGTCTGATGGATCTACCGAATAAATTCGCTGGCTACGCACTGGATGACATTTTGGACAATATTGTGAAGGAGTATCGTGATAAGGCATTGCAAAACTACATGAGTGATCTCATCGAAGAGATTATTGGTGGAATGACCATGGATGAGATTTTCAAATTTCTCGATCATTTCGTTAAGAAGTGTGATGAAAAATGAATGAATTTCCGGAAAATATGTTTGTTTGTGGAAACAAATTAATGTTGAAATTAGATAGGTACCTACCTATGCAAAAGATTGAACGCATAATTTTATAGTCATATGTTTGAGCTACAAATTTCAAACAAAAATAAGTATAAGTACCTATTTTGTAAAATTAAAACATGAAAAAGTTTCAATTCGAGCACGATCTTTTATTTGATTCCAAGATAGTGGTTTTCACTAAAACCTTTTGGTCTCAAACTTTTCAAATAAGCCATATTATGAAATCAGTAACTAAGTAATTCCTTGATATTTTAGTTCTTCGTTTTTGAGTTTTTCAAAAATGAATTTTATCTGATCCATTTCAAAAATAGATCTTAAAACACCACCGTCAATTTTCTGTCCCAATTGTTTTAATTTTTTCAAGAGCTCTCTTATGGGTCCACACTTACGTTCTCTTGGATTGTACATATTAAAATCGGGTTGTGAGCTCAAATGCGAAGAAAACTTTCTGAAGGTCATTATGCTGGAAGAATTAATTAATATTATTAAATTCTTACCCAGGATGCGTAATGGCAGATTGTATGTAATCGGTATATTACGTGTAATTATGCCGTTACTGAAAAATTACTGACGTTTATCGTCATTACCAGTAAATTACTGTCATTACTAGTAAATTACCATCGTTACTGGTATATTACAGATATTACTGATCAATTATCGGTATTACTTGTACATTTTTGGTAATAATCAGTGAATTATTCTCAAATACTGGTAAATTACCCGTAATTACCCGTAAATTACCCGTAAATTACCCGTAAATAATAATAATAATTTTATTGAAGATAACATTACACGGCAAGTAGGTACACAAATTAACGACACCCCTATGCCAAAGGCGAGCGGGGGCCGATAAACAATAGACAATCAAAGACAACAAAGCAAAAAACAAAAAACAAAATAAAATAATAAGTATAAAACGCAGATATTGGCACTGCGACGCAAAGTGGCTGACATCTAGCGGCGAACGCTCGAAATGCTGAAAACGCGGGTCCAGTTGTACAGAGAGCATAGGGAGGAATCGCGTTTTTTAATTTTTACGGAACAACAGTAGGGTTTTTTACCAATTGTGTAGGGCATTATTTAAAGGGAATTTAATTTCCGATTTTTTGGTATAAAAAAAAATGACCTTCGACCATTTCCAACGTGACAGATTTGGTTTTCGTGTAGCAATTTCACCCGTTTTCAGCATTTCACAAAAAAATATATTGGTAAATGCTGATTTTTTTAATGTTCTCAGTAATCAGCATTTTCTCCTCTGTACATTAATATAATCACCAGATTTTTAGCTTGAATACTCGCGGAGAAATTCAATTAAAAAGTTGTGAAATGCTGAAAGCGGGTGAAAGAAATGATCGAAATTCAATTTTTTTTACACCAAAAAATCGGAAATTAAATTCTCTGAAAATAATGTTTCATACATAATAGCAAAAAACCCTACCGTTTTTGCGTAAAAATTAAAAAACGTGATTTCTCCCTATACTCTCTGTACAACTGGACCCGTTTTCAACTTTACGTTTCGGCGCGTAACAGCGCGCTCTATGTATCCGTCGCACAGCCAATTTCAACCAAACTATAGAAAAGAGCTGACAAATTACAAAGTAATGGTATGAAAAGAGAGAGAGAGAGAAAGAAAAAAAAAGAAAAAAAAGAAAAAAAAATGATTAACAAAACTACGAAACATAGTACAATATAATATAATGTTGGAGGGGCGGTGGAGAGTAAATGGTATCAAAAAACAAAAAAAAAACAAAAAAAATTGAAAAGCCAATGCAGCAAAAACTAGACTATTGCAAGAGGTATTTCTTTATGGCCCTGTCCCTCAATCTTCCACTGGCTCGTAAATTACCCGTAATCACCTGTAAATTACTCGTAATTACCCGTAAATTACCCATGATTACCCGTAAATTACTCGTGATTGTGATTACCCTAAATTACCCGTAAATTACCCGTAATTACCCGTAAAGTACTCGTAATTACCCTAAATTACTCGTAATTACCCGTAAATAACTCGTAATTATACCCGTAGTTACCGTTAAATTACTTGTAAATTACTCGTAATTACCTGAGATTATATGTAATTATCTGTAAATTACCCATAGTTACCGGTAAATTACCAGTAACTACTCGTAAATTATTTTTTATTACTCGTAATTACCCGTAAATTTTTTGTAATCACCCGTAAATCACTCGTAATTACTCGTAATTACCCATAAATCACTTGTAAATGACTCGTTATTAACTGTAAATTACTTGTAATTACCTGTAAAGTATTTGTAGTTACCAGTAGATTACTTGTAAATCGCACAGCTTTCGTATCAGGTTTTTTGGTCTTCTCACAGTGTTGCTGGTAGGTGAGTGATCTGTCCAGGGTCACTTCTAGATATTTGGGGTGGTCAACGTGATTTAGTGCGGTGGTTCTCCGTTGTATGTTGAGCTGTCTCTTGGCCTCGCGGTTTCGCAGGTGGAACAAACAAGTTTCTGTCTTGGCTGGGTTTTGCCTCAGGTGGTTGGCTGTATAGTATGCACTGAGCTCTTCTATTTCCTGATTCAGCGTGTCTTCCACCTCTACATATGTGTCGCACTGTGCTATGAGTGCCAACCCTGGATCCAAGTTGGTTTGACCAGATCTAATCAAATATAATCAGATCCGAGTTTTCATCACATTATATCGGTTCAGATGTGGTCAAATCAGAAATTCAATGTTATCTTGATTCAGTTTGATCTCATCTGATCTAACCACATGAAATTTTTAAAGTATTAGATTAATGTGTTTAGATCACGATCAGATCCAATATTTTCCTCTAGGGTCACTGCTCCTCTCCAACACAAAAATATGAGCAGAAATAACAAAGTAAAAATCATCCAAATGTAGATAAATACCTGATTTCGAAAAATTTCAAAATTTTTCATCTATCATAATTTTGCTAATAAGTTAAAACGAAACGAAAGCGATGTTTTTCAATCAAACTACGAGAAAAAAGAATACTCCATTGAAAGGCATCTCTCAGAGTGACACATTTTCGTATGGATTCAAAGAGCTGTGATTGACTTTCATTTTTTTTTTAAATTTTTGGAACTAACTGACTCGTCAATAAATATTGTAAACGTAATTTTTGTACTTACAACAGGATTAAATTACAAGTGATTCTCGAGACTATATTCAAAGAAGTTTCACGTACATATATGTACTTATTATTTTCCTTGATGACCGATTGCCTATCTATTCGCAATAGGTAGATAATTAAGATGTAATGACACTTTCAACAACAAATTTCATCATATTGTGTAAATGTATTATGGTTCCCTGCAGTTATAATGAAAAATCTTATATAGGTATACCTATGTATCGTTGTATCAAGTTATTCATTCAAGACAGACATTATTCTTTATACTTACCTGAATAGACAAGTTGGATTTACATTTTTTACCATGAAATTATTTTTGCTTGTGGTTTGTGCTTTGTCATTTTTCGAAAGTTTTGTTTCTGGTGATCCTGCTCTAAATAAAGATGGTATTGTCGGTGTCAGTCAAAGTAAGCACTAATATTTGATTTTCCTCCGTTACTTATCTTTATTACCTATAGTTACTCGCTTTTTACACTCCTTTCATACGGTCCATTGAATTATCCATATTGCAGAAAACCTCGAGGAATACATAACCAAAGCTCTTAAAGGATTCAAGAATGTAATGTTGAAAGGCGACGAGGAACTGAATTATCCTATTATGGAGCCTTATAAATATGGAAACTTTTCTCAGGATTTTATAGATCCGTCCGGAAAAAACAAACATAGGTAAATTTAGACATATCATTTTGCCTCCGAAGACTCATTTGTCCATCTTATTCTTCACAATCAAAAAGTAGCCCTAGGTCTCTACGTCTTTCGTTGAAATCACGCATTTTAATCGTATTTCATCTTTGCAGCGTAAAAGTTGATTTAAAAGACGCCGTTTTACGCGGACTTTCCAATTATTACATAAGTAGGTATATCGGATGGATGTAAGCGCTAAAGATATGCAATTCGATTTCGTACTTGCTTTCTTCTATTTAGAAACCGAAATTCCCTACAAATTAGACGGATATATATTCAAAGGCTTCATGCCCGTATATGGCGAAGGACTTCTCAAGTAAGTAGAATTTTTGCTTTTAGACGTCTTCTTTCCAACTGACTTATGAAAAAAATAATAATTCTATTCGTATTTACTTACTTACGCTTATACACAGGCTCTCTAGTACTATGCAACAGTTTCAAGTTACAATTGATTTAGGTATCGAGAAAGGATTCATTCTTCTAGAAAATTTGCGTCTTGATCGATACGGTTTTAACACAGATGTGAGAACTGGAGAATTTCCTTTATCAATCTTCCAACATTTTTCTCGGTTATTCAAAAAATGATGCAGTAACGTCTTCTTAATTGCAGGTTAAAGTTACTGGTCTGATGGATATGCCGGATAAATTCGCTACCTACGTGCTGGATGACATTTTGGACAGTATTGTGAATGAATACGGTGATAAGGCATTGCAAAACTACATGAGTGATCTCATCGAAGAGACAATTGGTGGAATGACTATGGATGAGTTTTTCAAATTCCTCGATCATTTTGTTAAAAAGTACGATAAAAAATGAATGAATTTTCGTTAATGTTTATTATTTATGTAATTGCCATGAATTTTTTTAAAAAATACATAAATTTTGTAAAATCAAAATACGAAAAAATTTTGATTCGAGCACTCTTTTATCTGATTTTTTTTTTTTTGAAGGAATTGAGCTTTCAAAAATACGAGCGTATTGTTCTCACTTTTATGAAAATCGAACCTCTGAAATTTGATAGGATTGTAATTTAGATGCAGTGAATAGAAAATGTGTTTTCTGGGATAATATAACTTACCATTTAATATTATCAACACTTCATGAAAATTTTTAACTACTGGTAGGTAAGTGCTTACCTACCTATTTCATTTTGATTTACTTTTCAAAATTCAAATACCTTATAACTGTCAATTTTCTACCCAAATTGATGTTTTTTTTTTCTTTCAAGAGCTTTACATACTATGGGTTTAATGGTTCATATTACTTACTCCTACGTTCTGTTAAGAAAAGTGATCAGAATCAGTTTGCGAGATCAAATGTGTAGAAAATTTTCTGTAGGTCATCATAAGACGAGAGAAATGTTATTGACTTTTTGACCTAGATGCATCTTATTGTGAGTATCTCGAAAAGTCGAATTCCTTAACTGTCCTTCCCTCCCCAATTCCCCATGTTTATCTATTTTTCAACGCAGTATAATTATTACAACTGAATTTCTTGCAATTATGGGTGGATCTGTCATAATTTTGGATGAATTACTCGTAAGTTGTTGAATTAATCGCGATTTACTGGAAAAATACTTGTAATTACAGGCACGTTGTTTGTGAGTACCGGTAAATTGCTTGTAATTACGCCGTTACCAGTAAATTTCTCGAAAATTTCTTGTAATTATTTTTCACTTACGTAGGTACTTGTAATTACCTGATATTACTCGTGTAATTACCTGTAAATTACTCGTAATCACCTGTAAATGACTCGTAATCACCTGTAAATTACTAGTAGTTAACTAGTTACCTGTAAATGACTAATGATTACCAGTAAATTACTCGTAATTACCTGTAAATGACTTGTAATTACCTGTAAATTACTTGTAATTACCAGTAAATGAATTGTAATCACGTGTAAATTACTTGTAATTACCTGTAAATTACTAGTAGTTACCTGTAAGTGACTAATAATTGCTAGTAAATTGCTCATGATTACCACTAAATTGCTCGTAATTACCTGTAAATTACTCGTGATTACCTGTAAATGACTCGTAATCACTTGTAAATGACTTTTAATTACCTGTAAATTACTCGTAATTACCTGTAAATTACTCGTAATTACCTGTAAATTACTCGTAATTACCTGTAAATTACTCGTAATTACTCGTAATTACCTGTAAATTACTCGTAATTACCTGTAAATTACTCGTAATTACTTGCTCGTAATTACCTGTAAATTACTCGTAATTACCTCTAAATTGCTCGTAAATCACTCATAATTACCCGTAAATTACTCATAATTGCCTGAAATTTTTCGTAATTACCTAAAATAACTGGTATTCACCCAAAATTACGAGTCACTATTTTCGAATCACTTGTAATTACATGCAAATAACTTGTACATAATTACCTGTAAATTACGAATAATTACCTGAAATCAATATTTACCAATTAATTACTTGTCATATGTATTACTTATTGCATTCTAAAAAGAATCATCTGAAAACTTTAAAATCTTTTATGATGAAATCAGTCGAATGAAATAATCTCAAGCGAGGGGTTGAAGGAGCGAAAATGATTTTACAAGCCTCTTTTTGTGTGGGTCATCTCCAATTTCTTATGACTTCGGAGGAAAATTTTCAAATTTTTTCGGTTCTTCTCCAACTAATTCAATCACTTAAATTTTTTTCGACTTTCTCGACGTAATTACTCAACATTTTTCAATAAGGCAGTAAAACGTAATTGAAAAAAATCGATGTATCAACTTGGAGTGCGTTTTTATCATTTCTCGCCTGTAACTTTCATTGTGTCACCCGCTCTCACCGATTAAAAACATGGCTCGTTGGCAAATCAAAAACATGATTTCTAAGCAACGATATCAAATTACGAGTACCTAATTTTCAAGTGAATTTTCCAAGAAACTCCACAAATTTTACTTCATCATGAAGTACATAGGTAAGGTACCACTGTTTCTACCCACGCAAACCAGAAGTAATGACATTTTCAACAGGTGTCTTCCTTATCGTATAGGTTATTTAATCCCATAAAGTTAACACGATCATACTGAGAAAAATCTCACACATTGCCTCAGAACTTTGTGCATTCTGGACATATTATTTTTCGTTACAACTCGAATTGAAATGAAATTTGTCGTCATGAAATCAGTGTTAGTGTTGGTTTATGGTTTGGTGTTTTTTGAAAGTTTTGCTTTTGAGGATCTCAATTCAACTGATGATAACCGTATTGTTGGTGTCAGTGAAAGTGAGTACCTATTCTAAATATTTGAGTTCCGTTATTACGTGCCCCTATCTACTTTTCCCGATCGTTTTATGATCCGTGACATTTTCCTTATTGTGCCTAGAAAATCTCGAGGAATACATGACCAAAGTTTTCAATGGATTCAAAAATGTAATACTGAAAGGAGACGAGGAAATGAACTATCCCATTATGGAGCCTTACAAATTGGAAGATTTTTCTTGGGATTGGAGCGATACATCAGGCAGTAACAAATACAGGTGAATTTGAACCTAGAGACTTGATCGTGCAGAAACTTCTAAGTACATCCCAATCATCCATATTTCACTCTTGGATGTAAACAGGTTCAATTCTACATTATGTTGATTCGAATTTTAATCACGCTTGTTTTTCTCAGTATGAAATTTCTCAGCGTGAACCAACCTGTTGTAAAAGGACTCTCCAATTGCCAAATAAGAAGTATGCAAGTTAGTGCTAAAGATATGACATTGGCTTTCGATATTGGTTTCTCCGATCTTCAAATCGAAATTCCTTACAAACTGGATGGGTATTTGTTGAAAGGCTTTATGCCCGTGTATGGTGAAGGTGTTCTCAAGTACGTGATGTTTTTTTTTTTCATCTAAATACTTACCTACGTTACTTCATTTTTTTGAACTGATTCGTGAAGAAAATACTTTAGCGATATCATTTTTTATGTCTTGACTCAGGCTTTCTTCTCCTGATAAAGAGTTTTATATTATAATTGATTTGGATATGGAGAAAGGATTCATCATGGTTGAGAATTTTCGTCTTATTTCATACTCGTACTATGACGAGATAAACGTACGTAAGAGAAATGTAAAATTTACCTACACATTTTATTGATTCTAGAAAGTTTTTCAGTGGTTCGATAAATTGCCTAAAATTTAATTTCTTTATTCTACATACCTATTTAAATTCTAGGTCAAGGTTACTGGTCTTATGGATCTACCTGATAAGTTCGCTAGCTATGTTCTGGATGACATCCTCGGCTCTTCTAAAGTAGAAACAGAAGGTCTCAAGGCACTGGAGAATATCATGCTTGATCGTATTGAAGCAACTATTGGTGGAATGACCATGGATGAGTTATTTGATTACCTTGGTCATTTTGAAAGAAAAATCCAGTGAAAAGTGAATTTTGTATTACGATGTTGGTTTGAAAACAATATTAATGAAACACAAGCAATTTGTTTTTAAGCTCTTGTATTACAGGTTACAAGTTTCTTGTTAGAATAATTTAAATTTTGATGGAATGTTGATTTTGTTTCATTAAAAAATGAGGAAATTCTACAATTTCCTGAGTTTGCAATCTTCCTACTAAGTCCAGCTTTCTTCAGATTCTCAATAAAGTTTTGAAACTTTCCAGGATTCGTGTTTTCTTTTTTTTTCATTTTTTTTTTTTTTGAGGATTATGTTGTACGTGTAATGAAGAATTGGAAGAAGGATTGTGAAAAAATTGATGAGCCCCCGCTCCCCTCAACGAACTGAAATAGACATCTAAAAAATCTTCCACTCTCATGTTATTTTGTTCATTTGAAAATTCGATTTTTTTTAGTTTTTAATTTTTAGCAGAGCTTTTTCATCTCCAAAACGTATCGAATTCAAAAGAACTCTTATTAGTCTGGCATATATAACAATAGGAGTAATTGCACCCCCCCCCCCGATCCTCTGAGACAACTTTTTTCTTAAAGGGGACATCATAAGGAACATTTTAAAGCACACTTGCCAAAAAAAAGTTGGCCTCACTTACAAAATGGCGGCCATTTTGATTGACAGGTCAGCCGAAATCGCAGATTTTGCGTTTTAGCATAGGACTTGCATGAACTTTTTCAAACTTTACAAATGTAGATCGAAAGATCATGCAAAAATTTATCCCCTGTCAAAATTTCAAGCGCTAAAGTGCGTTTTTCGATTTATAGCGAATTTTTGAAAATCCATTTAGGGCAAAAATGAAGAAATCAAAATTTTACCAAATTGACCGAGGCAGCTGAAATTTGGGATATACCCCATTTTCAACATTCCAAATCGATTGGAAACGATTTCAACCCGTTTTGAGCAGTTCTAGAGCCTCCAGCAGATTTTTGAAACTCGAAATTCCCACAAAATTCCATCAAATTGGAGTTGTAAAGCTAAAATTTATTCTAAAAACTAATTTCAATACGCTAAGAAGTACTGCAGGTAAATTTAAAGTCATCTTGAATCCTCCAGCGACTCTTTGAAAATTCCTGAAGCCTCCAGCACATTTTTGAAACTTTAAATTTTCACAAAATTTCATCAAATGGAGACGAAAAGCTGAAATTTACTCTACACTCCAATTTTAACACCCTCTGAAAACGACTTCTGGTGGATTTCAAGTCATTTTAGAGCCTCCAACGACTTTTTTGAAAATTCCTGAAGCCTCCAGCAGATTTTTGAAACTTTAAATTTTCACAAAATTTCATCAAATGGAGATGGAAAGCTAAACATTACTCTACACCCCAATTTTATCACCCTCTGAAGACGACTTCAGGTGAGATCAAGTCATTTTAGAGCCTCCAGCGACTTTTTTGAAAATTCCTGGAGTCTCCAGTAGATTTTTGAAACTTGAAATTTCCCCAACATCACTTTATCAAATGGAGTAGGCAAGCTGAAATTTACTTCGCAGACTACATGGTGGTTTTAAATGGTTTTGAAGCTTCCAGCTGCTTTTAGGAAATTTCAATTTTCCAAAAAAAGTCATACAACCTTTCAAAAAATTGCTGGTGGCTCAAAAACGACTTGAAATTCACCAGAAGTCAACTTCGTAGCGTATTGAAATTAGTATGCAGAATGAATTTCGACTCTCCATCTTAGTTTGATGAAATTTTAGGAAATTTCAAGTTTCAAAAATCTGCTGGAGGCTTCAGGAATTTTCAAAAAAGTCGTTGGAGGCTCTAAAATGACTTGAAATCCACCAGAAGTCGTTTTCAGAGGGTGTTAAAATTGGAGTGTAGAGTAAATTTCAGCTTTCCATCTCCTTTTGATGAAATTTTGTGAAAATTTATAGTTTCAAAAATCTGCTGGTGGCTTCAGGAATTTTCAAAAAGTTGCTGGAGGATCCAAAATGACTTGAAATTCACCTGCAGTACTTCGTAGCGTATTGAAATTAGTTTTTAGAATAAATTTTAGTTTTACAACTCCAATTTGATGGGAATTTTGTGGGAATTTCGAGTTTCAAAAATCTGCTGGAGGCTCCAGAACTGCTCAAAACGGGTTGAAACCCTTTCCAATCGATTTAAAATGTCAAAGATAGGGTATATCTCAAATTTCAGCTTTCTTGGTCAATTTGGTAAAATTTTGATTTTTTCCCTCATTTTTGGCCTGAATTCTATTTTTAAAAATTGGCCAAAAATCGAAAAACGCACTTCAAGGCTTGAAATTTTGACAGGTGATAAATTTTTGCATGATCTTTCGATCTACCTTTGTAAAGTTTGAAAAAGTTCATGTAAGTCCTATCTTAAAACGCAAAATCTGCGATTTTGGCTGACCTGTCAATCAAAATGGCCGCCATTTTGTAAGTAAGGCCAACTTTTTTTTGGGCAAGTTTGCTTTAAAATGTTTCTTAGGATGTCCCCTATAAGAATAAAGTTGTCCCGGAGGATCGGCGGGGGGGGGGGTGCAATTACTCGTATTGTCATATGCCAGATTATATAATTTGTCAAAAAACCTGATCATAGTATCCTCACTTCTCAAGTTAAAAACATTCGAATTTGGATTGCATCGAGGACAAATTTACCTACCTACTCCAAACGAATAAATTATTCCAATACGATTTTTCAAGATGTCAGTTTGTATCTTCATTTTAGTTACTATTTTTACAACTTTGAGTAGGTATTCAGAATTCAGATAGGTAAACCTTACCTACATAACAATAAATGTTCAAGTCTGCGAGACTCGACTTATCAAACCGAATGAAAAACATTTTCTAAAAAATAAAAAAAAAAAAAAGAACTGATTACAATCCACTTTATATTTTCTTTATCTATAAGTACCTATACGTCGAATACTTGAGAAATAGTGATACTTTAGGTGGTCCTCTTCGTCTCGTCGCGTCGTAATGAGCACGTCTGAATCTTTAATACCGAGAAATTGTTCATATTGTCGTGTAAAGTTGTACTTATTTGTTCGACACAAATTATTATTTTTTTTTCAATTTTGTGAATTAAGTGAGAGTTTTTGATACGTAATAGGTACTTCTGTCATCATGAGATCAATTTTGATTTTGATTTGCGTGGTCGTATTTATTCAAGATTTCACCCAAGGTCGTTTGGCTGTAAATGATGATGGGATTGTGGGCGTAAGTCAGCGTAAGTAATACGATTTTGTATCTGATATGACCATTGAGATGCTTTTTTGCTCAAATTGATTTTTTTTTCATGATGTAGAGAAACTTAAAGATTACATGGTCAAGGCCATTAAAGGATTTCGTAAGATAATGTTGGTAGGAGATACAGAACTTGATTATCCGGTGATGGATCCTTACGAGCTCGTAGATGCCTCTTGGGATCTCAGCGATAAATCAATTAGTAAAAAATACAGGTTAGATTATAATCGTATCGATGTCATATCTGATTTCAATATCAATCGTTAATAAGATTCACTCATTCAATCCACAGTCTGAATTTTTTCAATAAAAACACAACTATCATAAAAGGACTCGCTAATTATGAAGCCACGAATGTGGAAGCGAGCGCAAAAGACATGCGGGTGTCGTTCATGCTCACTCACAGAAACATTTCATCCAAAATTCCTTATAAATTAGATGGCTATTTGTTGAAGAACTTCATGCCTGTATTTGGTGATGGTTTCATCGAGTAAGTGATCGCCTGCAAACCATCTTTACCTACTATAATATTACTAAATTATTTACAAAATGTTCTGAACTGATGCAGATTCTCTACACCGAATCAAGTATTCCAAGTTGTCATAGATCTGGGCTTAGAACAAGGATACGTGGTTGTTGAAAAAGTGAAAATTGATCGAGTCAACAAAAATATTGATGTGAGTGTTCAACGCAATTAGGCATCGATTTTTTAGAATCCGAACCACAGATTGAACGAAATAATATCTCGTACTTACTCTACTTTTTTTTTTTTTAGGTCAAGGTTACCAACCTCATGGATTTGCCAGATCCGTTTGCCAGTGCAGTCTTAGATGACATTTTGGATGATTTAATGAAGAAAAATGGTGATAAAGTACTGAATGCCCAAGCTCATATTTTGGTCGAAGAAGCTGTGGGTGGAATGACTCTTGACGAGCTTTTTGAATATTTAGATCATTTGGGAGAAAAATCTGAAGAATAGGGAACTTGGATTGGTATCGAGATGATTACAAATTACGTATGAAGTTGAATTAAAATGTAGATAGCAAACTAATGAACAAAATATTTATAATTACCGTAGCGTACAAAGTGTGATGTAGCCGATGTAAGTAGGTATAATTTTCTCTGCATGAAATAATTATAAAAACACTGATAAAAAATGATGATACGTTCTCGGTGCATTTTAATTTGATTTCAACGCTTATGAATATTGTTTCTACGTACTATTGATAAAAGAGCTCTTATTTTTTATTTTGAAGTTTCGTTTAACAAAATAATATTATGCATTTTCAAGGAAACACCACCCAGTCCTCCCAAGCTATGCTGGTCTCCTTGTACGACCCCCCCCCCACTCGGTTGCAAAAATCAAGCAGAATGAAGTAAACCAAACATGGTGAATATTTCTTGAAAATTTTACATGTCTGTCTCGAAAAGCTTTCGAAAAATTGTATTTTTTCAAAAAAGAGTCTTTCTTAGTAGGTACTCCGAACAGTGTTTTGGTCTCTTATATGGAGCCTTCAAAGTATGAATAAAACATCATAAAAATGAAAAATCGAGGTCTACGAACATTTTGTGCTTCTGATACGAGAGTCATTCAGGGTGTCCAAAAGCCCTGCTTATCCTGCTTTCCCCACTTTTT
The DNA here is from genome assembly GCF_950023065.1 of Planococcus citri. Classification (NCBI taxonomy): domain Eukaryota; kingdom Metazoa; phylum Arthropoda; class Insecta; order Hemiptera; family Pseudococcidae; genus Planococcus; species Planococcus citri. The sequence continues at coordinate 7,438,137 of NC_088680.1, read as the reverse complement.
GATCGTGTGTTCTGTTTTTTATTTTTATTTTTTTGCCAAAACATCTAATACGTGAATATTTTTGGCTTAATTACTTACAAATTCCGATTTTTTCTTTTTCGAAATTGCTTTTTTCAAAAAAAAAAAAAAAAAAATTCTGTCCTCTGTTTTTCTCATTGGAAAAAAGTCAACTTGTTTTTCTGACAAATATGTCCAAAAAATCATTTTTTGCTCCTACCTCGATCCTCCAGGACCACTTTATTCTTAAAGGGAAAGTTCTAAGAAACATTTCTAGCCATTGCCCACAAAAGAAAAAGGGGCTCTACTTACAAAATGGGGCCACTTTGATTGACAGGACAGCCAAAATCGCAGATTTTGCGTTCCAACATAGGACGTGCACGAAATTTTCTAAACCGAGCAGAGATAGATCGAAAGATCAGGCAGAAATTCATCACATGTCAAAATTTCAAGTGCTAAAGTGCTTTTTTCGGTTTTTGGTGAATTGTTCAAAATCAAATTTGGGCCAAAAATGAGAAAAAAAATCAACATTTTACCAAATTGACCAAGAAAGCTAAAATTTGGGATATACCCTATTTTAGACATGCTAAATCGATGGAAAACTGTTTCAAACTGTTTTGAGCAGTTCTGGAGCCTCCAGCAGATTTTTGAAACTAGAAATTCCCACAAAATTTCATCAAAAATGGAGTTGGAAAGCCGAAATTTAATCTGCATACTAATGTCTTTTGGAAACTCTAGCAATTTTTTGAAAATTACTGGAGCCTCCAGTAGATTTTTGAAACTTGAAATCAAACGGAGATGGGAAGCCGAAATTTACTCTGCACTCCAATTTTATAATTCCTTCTGAAGACCACTTTAGGTGGGTTCAAGTCATTTTGGAGCCTCCAGCGACTTTTTGGAAATTACTGGAGTCTCCACCAGATTTTTGAAACTTGAAATTCACACAACATTTTATCAAATGGAGTTAGCAAAGCTGAAATTTACTTCGCAAACTAATTTCAATAAGATATGAAGTCGACTGCATGGTGTTTCCAAATGGTTTTGAAGCTTCCAGCTAGTTTTTGGAAATTCCTTTTTTCTAAAAAACGCCATGTACAACCTTTCAAAAAGTCGCTGGAGGCTCCAAAACGACTTGAAATCCACCTGCAGCTGACTTTGTAGCGTATTGAAATTAGTTTTCAGAATAAATTTCGGCTTTCCATCATCAAAAGCATTTGGAAAACCAAAATACATTTTGTGAACTTATTTTAATAAATTATGAAGTCAACTGCAGGTGGACTTCAAGTCATTTTGGAGCCTCCAGTAAATTTTTAAAACTGTAAATTTTCACAAAATGTCATCAATTGTTGTTGGAAAGCCGAAATTTATTCTGTAATAGTATATTACGTGACAGGATCGAGCGGAAAGTATGCGATTAACGAGTGCGAAGTTTAAGGAGCGAGGCGAAGCCGAGCGACATAATCGCACAAGTTAATCGCGTTACTGTCCAATCCTGTCGCGTATACTATTTTAATTTTATATGAGAGGAAAATAAGTGCTGAAATTTTAAAAAATTGTTAATTTCAAATTTGTAAACATGAGCGGAAAACAGTTACTTTCCTCCCTAGGGAGGAAAGTAACCGTTTTCCGCACATGTTTAGATAGATGCGTTAAAGACGTATTTTCCAACCACAAAACTGTCTAGGAAACTACTCATTTTCCGATCATATAAAATTAAACTAATTTAAATACGCTATGAAGTCAACTGCAGGTAGATTTTGAGTTATTTTGGAGCCTCTAGGAATTTTAGAAAATCACTGGAGCCTCCAGTAGATTTTTGAAAATTGAAATTTCTACAAAACTTCAACAAATTGAGTTAAAAAACCGACTGCCTGCCCGTGGGTTCAATTCATTCTGGAGTCTCCAGCGACTTTTTGAAAATTCTTGGAGCCTCCAGTAAATTTTTGAAACATGAAATTTCCCAAAATTTCATCAAACGGAGATGAAAAGCCGAAATTTACTCTGCACTCCAATTTTAAGATTCTCTGAAGACGACTTCACGTTGGGTTCAAGTTGTTTTGGAGCCTCCAGCGACTTTTTGAAAATTACTGGAGTCTTGACCTGATTTTTGAAACTTGAAATTCCCACAATATTTTATCAAATGGAGTTATGCATGATGAGTTCAATGGTTTTGAAGCTCCAAGCTACTTTTTGGAAATTTCAAGTTTCCAAAAAACGCCATACAACCTTACAAAAAGTCGCTGGAGGCTCCAAAACGACTTGAAATCCACCAGCAGTCGACTTCGTAGCGAATTGAAATTAGTTTGCAGAATGAATTTCGGATTTCCATCTTACTTTGATGAAATTTTGGGGAAATTTCAAGTTTCAAAAGCCTACTGGAGGCTCCAGTAATTTTCAAAAAAAGTCGCTGGAGGCTCTAAAATGACGTGAACCCACTTGAAGTCGTCTTCAGAGGGTGTTAAAATTGGAGTGTAGAGTAAATTTCAGCTTTCCATCTCCATTTGATGAAATTTTGTAAAAATTTAAAGTTTCAAAAATCTGCTGGAGGCTTCAAAACAACTTGAAATTCACCTGCAGTACTTCGTAGCGTATTGAAATTCGTTTTTAGAATAAATTTTAGCTTTACAACTCCAATTTGATGGAATTTTGTGGGAATTTCGAGTTTTAAAAATATGCTGGAGGCTCCAGAACTGCTCAAAACGGGTTGAAACCGTTTCCAGTCGATTTGGCATGTCGAAAATAGGGTATTTCCCAAATAATATCAGCTTTATCGGTCAATTTGGTAAAATTTTGATTTTCCCTCATTTTTGACCTAAATTCGATTTTCAAAAATTCACCAAAAATGGAAAAAAGCACTTTGGCACTTGAAATTTTAAAAAGTGATAAATTTTTGCTTGATCTTTCGATATACGTCTGTACGGTTCGAAAAATTTCGTGCAAGTCCTATGTTGGAACGCGATCTGCGATTTCGGCTGACTTGTCAATCAAAATGGCCACCACTTTGTAAGTAGGGCCACTTTTTTTTGAGGGCAAGAGCTAAAAATGTTCCTTAGGACTCTCTCTTTTGGAAAAAAGTTGTCCCGGAGGATCAACGAAGGGAGGGGGTGCGATAGATCCTTATGCAGGCTCTCCAACTATGTGCTTTTCTCCCAAAGTTGCCAAAAAAAGTCATTTTTTCGCTATCAGCATCGTTGGAAAGGCTAAATTTAGCCAAAAATATCAAAAATTATTCTCATTCGTTGCCAAAAACAATCCAAAAATTTTTAATATTCCTTAAAATTGTAAGAAAGTCACATTTTCTACAAAAAGTGTTAAAAGTTGTAATGTCAGCAAAAAAGGTAGGTATGTTTTCTGCCAACATTTCCAAAAACTTCTAAATTTTATCAAAACTGAAAAGAGCATCGTGATCGATCAAATTTTCCAAAACTTACTTAGTTTTCACGATACTCGGAGGATTCTGCCAAAAAATGAGCTCAAACTTGAACAAACTCTTTGAACAAGACGTCGAGACCAAGCCATAACTCGATTTTTATCTGCCCTTGGAAATTGTTTAAAAATTCCAGCAAAATCGAAAATCACTCAGGGGTGCTTTTGAATGAACGGAAATTATGAAATTCCAACATTTTTACTTAATAAACACTTACGACCTACGTGATTTTTTTCCTAACTCGTCGAAAATGGTCAATTTTGAATTTTCAAAAATTCGTCAATGAATCGAGAAATCAATTTCGTCAACTGAAATTTTGATTATAGGGGTTTCAGGCCATGCTCTTTTCAAAAATGATGGTGTCGTTCATCCTTCGTAGGTTTTAATCTATTCATCCAAACTTACTGTTCATTCTCCATCATCAGATATTAGATTTTAGTCAAAAAATAACATGTTTTGCGATTTTTTGATCTCCATTTTGGGGGGGGGGGGAGGGGGGGAGAAGAGAACCATCATGTGAAATGGAATACAACTTGAAGATTAATACAAAATTCCTCTAAAAATTGGAAGAAATTGTCGATTATTCTAAAGCTCTGGCATCAACAGTCGAATAATATATTCAAAACATCGATTGAACTCCTATCATGTAAAAAATCAGTGAAAGTGTTCCACATACATCGAAATTACTAAGCCACGATTCAAACGCGTATAGGTAATTTCATGAAACCCATTTTAAAACTCAAGCTCCTACAAAGTAATTCCGAGCTATGTTCTATCTATTATTAAAAAGACTCTATAATAAAAACGTCCGAGTAACACAAACGCATACAAAAATTTCCTCAAAGAAAATATCCCATCAATTTTTTCAGCTTTTAAGAAATCGTAACACGTCATAATCTCTCGCCTACTCATCCCCATGCAGCAGATCGGATATTCTTCCAGCATAAAATACAATAGCCTTAGGTTTTTTCTTCGACGAAAGAGAATTCTGTAGTCTGAAAAAAAAGAAGAAAAAGAAGAAAAAAAATGAAAGACGAAGAAAAACGACGAAATGGTAGCAAAAGCAGAGTCCGTCGTCGTCGTCGTCGCCGCACAGCAGCTCAGAATGCTGTCGCATCAGTCGGCTAAGACCGCACATTAAAAGAAGTAATTACTCAGCCGGAATACGATTAAGCAGAGACGACGATGATGACGACGACAACAGCAACAACTCGGGCTGGGATCGAGGTAGCGGTGACGAAAAATTCATTAAATCGGTACAAGCGACAATTGGGGCGAAGGGGGGTGTGCAGGGGGGAAGTGTGCTGATTGAAAATCGACAACGCCAATGCACCGGAAGTGAAAACCTTTTGTATTGGAAACGGTGTGGCGAGAAAAGAACGACGCGGATGGCGGAAGAAGAAGCGAAAAAAACGTCGAGGAGGACGTCGTCGTCGTCGTTGCTTTCCTGTGCTGAGAAGAATACAACCTCGATGGAAAAGCTGCGAAAGGGGTAAGAGGGCGAAATAGCCGGCTAGATGAAGATGAAAAACTCTGAATAGGGGATGAGGTGCGGTTCAAAACTATATATAGACGAGGGGGATGGGGATGGGAAAAAAAGCTACGCAAAAAAATGACGGAGGTATCGTGGCATGTACACGATACGATAGGATATAGATATCGAAGTACACAGCGACGAAGACGACGATGACGATGAAGACCAAGAGAGACGAAGATAGGAACGCGAACGAGTATAGAAGAAAACAACGTAGGATACAGATTCGGGCCGCATTGTCCGCACCATTGACGCGTGCTGCGTGGCAAGATGAAATGTCACCGAGGTGAGACCGTTGTCGGTTTGATTAATGCGAGAATTTTCTCTCTTTTGTTGTTAGCACGAAGAAGGCGTCTCGCTTGATTAAGCCTCTCTCTCTCTCTTTCTCTCGCACACACCGAGCTGTATTTCCCTCCCTTAGCCTCGCAGGTCGCTCAATCCGCCGCAAATCATTTCTCAACTTCATCAGTCTTGTCATTCGTCCTTCTTAAACTGCCTCTCGCAAATCTTACCTCGACACCGCAAATCTTTATAACTTTATAATGGCTACCTCAGACGGGCATTTTAAGACAGGGTCCGCGACCGCGATCATCACCATGTCCAGTATCACTTCACCCGCAGTAGACACCTGTGAAATTTTTCATTTCATGTGATCTTGTCCCTTGCCTGGCTTTTTTCATCCTTTTACATAGCATTTTACGGTTTCTCAAGAGTTTTCCAGCGGGTGGAGATTAAGGAGCATCGTAAATTGAATTTTTCTTCTCGGAATGTCCGGATTGGAATAACACGTGAGTAGGGTTTGGTATCAACGTGGGTACTTATTCGTGAACGACAAGTTGTTGAGATGAAATGATTTTCATATACATAATATATGAGATAAGTCACCGAATATATGACCTCATCAAAAATACTCACCTAGGTCAAACAGACGCATTCGAGATGTCCTCCTGGAAATCGGGCTAAATGTGGATAAACTCGTTAGACGGAGCAATACTAACTTGGAATAACACTCAATTTTCAGCTGCCCTAATCAATTTCCACCTTTTTTTTAATATCCAAAATTTCAAAATTCTAAAAAAAATTTCAAATTTTCAAATTCAAAATTTTGGAGAAACAAGAACTACTCCAGAAGCTCCAGAATGGGTCGAAACGTTGAAATTCGGATTTAAAGTGTTGATTTTAAGCAAGATGCAGCCATTCTCGCAAATTTCAAAGATTTCTTCGCAAACAGAAATTTTTAAATTTTTTTCCTGGAGTGTAATATGCTTACAAGGGAACCTCCTGAGGTGTCACACTCCGATTTGAACGGGACCGTGATTTTTGAAAAGAGCATACCTAGTCTAAAACCCCCAAAACCAAATTTTCAGCTGCCCAAGTTCATTTTTCGATTTTTGGCGATATAATTATGCTTAGCCTATTTTTAAAAAATACGTACTTGATCAATAAAAATGGTCAAAATAAGTCGCAAAACTAATATTAATCACCCAAATCCGAATTTTACCATTTCCAGCCATTCTGGAGCCTCCAGCGCAATTTTTCAATTTCTCCAGAATTTTGAATTTGCTTCAAAAGGCGTGAATATGAAGTTGGGCAGCTAAAAATCGAGTTGTGTATTATACTCGACCTGTTTAACGAGTTTATTTAGATTTGAGCCGATTTCTGGAATGACACCTCAAGAGTGGTTTTTTGAGATGTCACTCACGCTCCAAAACGGCTGGAAATGGTGGAATTTCCGCTCCGGCCGGGTTAGTACTCAAAGAAAATGCAGCGATTCGTCCAAATTTCAAAAATTTCCTCACCAAAGGTTATTTTTTGGTTTTTGGATTTTTTAATTTTGAAAAAAGCTGGTCAAAAAACCACTCTTGAGGTGTAATTCCAAAAATCGACTCAAATGTAAATAAACTCCTTAAACAGGTCGAGTATAATACACAACTCGATTTTTAGCTTCCCAACTGCATATTCACGCCTTCTGGAGCAAATTCAAAATTCTGGAGAAATTGAAAAATCGCGCTGGAGGCTCCAGAATGACTGGAAATGGTAAAATTTGGATTTGGGTAATTAATATTAGTTTTGGGACTTATTTTGACTATTTTTATTGATCAAGTACGTATTTTTTTAAAAAAAAGCATAAATTGTCAAAAACAGTCAATTTTGAATTTTCAAAAATTCGTCAAAAATCGAAAAATGAACTTGGGCAGCTGAAAATTTGGTTTTGGGGGTTTTAGACTATGCTCTTTCCAAAAATCGTGGTCCCGTTCAAATCGGAGTGTGACACCTCAAGAGATTCCCTTGTTAGAAATTGAAACAATAATGTAAATAAACTCACTAGAAGATAAGAATAAGACACTAAGCTAAAATTGGATTCTTCGATGGCTCCTTACATTAACTTCCATCTTTCTGGAGAAGCTTCAAAATTTTGGAAAAATCGAAAATCACGTCGAAGGATCTAGAATGTGGCTCAAAATGTTGAAATTTGGATTTGAAGGGACGGTTTATTTAGCCTAGATAAAGCCATTCTTACGAACTTCAAATTTTTCTACGAGCAAAAAATTATCTACTTTTTTATTTTTTCCACTTACCTACTTAGAGCAAAAGAACGCACACGAGACACGAGATGTCAGATATAGGACGAGATTGAACTAAAATTTGATTTTTAGCTGCTCATAATTAATTTTCAAGCTTTCTGGATAAATATTGAAATTCTTGAGGAGAAATTCATGCGAGGGGGGAGTGATTTCGGGTAAGATGGAGCTAAAAAACCGCACTCGAGATGTCTGCTTGGAAATTAGCTTCGGTAAATGTTTCGAGAATTAGCAAAAATTTGATTTTTGGCTGCCCATAATTGATTTTCAAGCTTTCTGTAAAAATTTTAAAATTTTAGAGAAATCGAAAACTACACAGGAGGCTCCAGAACGCCTCAACATCGAAAAATGCATACGGAAGGGGTGGTTTGGGGTAAGATGGAGCTAAAAAATCGCACTCGAGATGTCTGTTCGGAAATTGGCTCAGGTAAATGAGATGAGAATGATCCAAAATTTGATTATTAGCTGCCCATACTTGATTTTCAGTCTTTCTGGAAAATTTTTGAAATTCTGGAGAAATCGAAAAGCACACTGGAGGCTCCAGAACACCTCGAAATTGAGAAATTCATACGGAGAGGGTTGGTTCAGGGTAAGATGGATCTGAAAAATTGCAGTCGAGATGTCTGCTTGGAAATTGGCTTAGGTAAATGAGTCGAGAATAATCCAAAACTTGATTTTCAGCTGCCCATAATTGATTTTTAAGCTTTGTGGAAAAATTTTAAAATTCTACAAAAATTGAAAAGCACACTGGAGGCTCCAGAACGCATCGAAATAGAGAAATTCGTACGGAGGGGGTGGTTTGGGGTAAGATGGAATTAAAAATTGCACTCTAGATGTCTGCTTGGGAATTGGCTTGGGTAAATGAATCATGATTGAGCCACAATTTGATTTTCAGCTGCCCATAATTGATTTTCAAACTTTATGGAAAAATTTTTAAATTCTAGAAAAATCTAAAAGCACACTGAAGGCTCCAGAACGCTTCGAAATCGAGAAATTCGTACGGAGGGGGTGGTTTGGGGTAAGATGTGGTTAAAAAATAGCACTCGAGATGTCCGCTTGGAAATTGGCTTTGATAAATGAGTCGAGAATGATCCAAAATTTGATTTTAGCTGCCCATAATTGATTTTTAAGCTTTCTGGAAAAATCTTAAAATTCTAGAGAAATCGAAAAGCACACTGGAGGCTCCAGAACGCCTCTAAATCGAAAAATTCATATGGAGAAGAGTGATTTGGGGTAATTTGGAGGTAAAAAATTACACTCGAGATGTCTGATTGGAAATTGGCTTGGGTAAATGAGTCGAGAATGAGTCACAATTTGATTTTTAGCTGCCAATAATATAATTGATGTTCAATCTTTCTGGAAAAAATGTCTATATTTTGGAGGAAAACTTGATTTTCAGCTGCCCATGATTGATTTTCAAACTTGATGGAAAAATTTTTAAAATCTAGAGAAATCTAAAAGCACACTGGAGGCTCCAGAACGCCTCGAAATTGAGAAATGCATACGAAGAAGTGTGGTTTGGGGTAAGATGGAGCTAAAAAATTGCACTTGATTTGTCTGCTTGGAAATTGGCTTGGTTAAAGGGGTTGCGAATGAGCTACAATTCGATTTTTAGAAGCATAAATCAATTCTCTGGCAATCTGGAGACTTTTCAAACTGTAATAATCTAAGCACACTAAAGCTTCAAAAATTGCTCGGAATGATGAAATTCGGATGGTGGAGAGGGTCTGCGTTGTAATGTAATCGACCCACTTCATCAATATAATCATGTAGTTACTTATATACTCACTTACTTACAGAACTCGTTAAAATTTCCAAGCATCCATACAGATCATACGATACAAATAATTAGGCAGACCTCTCTCAAATTTTATCTATTTTTTCACACGTCACGTCATCATGTGTAATATACATAAAAATGGTTCGAAAATACATTAAAATAAAAAACATCATTAAGTGTAAATAGATAGGCTACGTTTTAATCTTATTTCTCACCAAGTATACCTACAAGGCATATAGGAATTTCCGGTCTAATCTTATCGATAAGATGGAAAATACTTAGGCGTTTATGTGCATTATGCATCCATAAGTTAATTACTATCACGTGTTATTTTTTTTCAAGCAGAACCTTTGAATTAAAATAATCAATACCGTGAAAATCAAGCGGTTATTTAAAAGAATTCTGACAATGTTCAAACAATTCAAATTCGTTTATTTTCATGTTTTTTCCAATTTATCGAACTATGGTAGCCTTCGCATGAAAACCAACATAATTTGTTTCGAGTTCGATAATTCTGACACAGAGATTTAAATTCAGAAAAAAATATCCACATTCTTTGTATTTTCTTGTCTTTCTCAGAGATTAGATACGTAGCATTGATCACGGAAGGCGTTTTTTTTCTCTCGAAGATGAGATTATTTTGACGAATTGTGATACAGAAGAAGATATTTTTGAGGCTAATAACGGAGTTCATTTTCGTTTTTTTTTTTTTTTTTTTTTTCAAATTGAGAGAAGGGAGCACTGACAGTCTGACACGACTTTTTTTTGGATTTTGGGGAGCATTAAAAAACGTGAAATTATTTTCTAATGAAAACCATAATAACTTCAGAGGATGGGTTGAAGTTCAAAATCAGAGGTACGACCATTCAGGGCTTCTCCAGTCACCCAGTTTTGAGAAAAATCTCAAAAATAATAAAAATATGGTGTGACTTACCGATTTCTACATACCTTTACTTAAGGTAGCCACTAGCCATAAGTTCAAACATCTACTCTTGTTTTGAATTCTTTCCATTCAAAATCCATCTTCGTCAATTTTTTTCCTTTTCAAAACAAAGGGCAACTTCATACTTGAAAATCGATGGAATTTTTCATCAACCATATCAAAGAAATGCTTGAACTTTGGACCCTGATAATCATTTGGTAATTTTTTGTACATGTGGCTTAAATTGAAAGCCACGAAATGACAAAAAAGACCCCTCAGAAATACTGTACTTAGACGAGACAAGTCGTAACCCATCAAAACAAAACGCATCTCCGACAAAGCTTTCTACATCACTACTCTCGACACAAAGTCATCCTCCATCCATCGCCTGCAACCCTGCATGCAGGCTAATGCAGCATGCTCGTCGAAGCAGAAAAAGAGTCTCCGGTCGGGTTGCGTTAAACGTTAAGATCTTCACTCGACGTACATGGCGAATACGTAAGTAAAGTTTTTCGCGTATTCTTATGAATATTTAAACAACGTCGACTGTATATACTCGTACTTCGACTTGCACGCTGTATCTTAATTCGTGGAGAAACTTTTGCGTACGGTATGACTCGACGAGTATGCATAGGAAGGGGGCGGTGTAGAAGGCAGAGGGTTGTGTAAAAGCAGGAAAAAATTATTTTTGATTCACTTACGACACGCGGAGGAGCCCAGCGCGTCATCACGATGCACATGCATCTTTGCAGATGCTGACGTGCACATTGTTGTGCTGAGTTGAGGTGTTTTGGGATGAATGAGAATTGAGAGTGGTTTTTTTTGGAGCTGAAATGTGTATTCGAGGAATTGGGATAGAAAGATGGTGAGTTTGTCTTGGTGAGTGATGAGTTTGAGTTGATCAATTTGATCTCTTTTTAGTGGACAATTTTTTTGATCTATTATTAAAGAATTCATTTTATTTTTGTTCAGCAGAAATTTTTTTTTCAATTTTCAATTTTTTGATTTTTTTTCAATTTTTTGTTTTTTTTTCAATTTTTTTCTCTACTTTTCCTTTTTTTTTTTCGAATCTATAATTTTCAGAGTCCACACCCCAAAACCCAAAATTACACCCTCACTAAGTTGAAAAAAAATCGAAAAAAATTGATCCAGGAATTCCGAAGATTCATCAAACGAGATGCTTTAATATGCGAAACTTTTGATAACAAAGGTCGACGAAAATTTGCTCGAATTTGCTAACAATTGCGATACGTCTCGACCAAAGCCGAGCAGCGAATTCTTTAACGTAAAAATTACAATTTCTGATCAGTATGCAGTCGCGTGAGAGACAACGCTAACGAGTCACACAATGTCTACTTCGCATGCTGATGAGAGAAAATACCACGCTATGCTGCCTTCTTCTGTCTCTGTGTGTGTATAAAGACCCTGTTGTTCGTCTCAGCTCCATTTATAACCACCCCTTATTGGATTTTAGATGTTGGTTCGAGCGTCTTCGTTTCTCCTTCCATCGGCCTCTGACCGTTTCTTTTTTTTGTCTTCCATTGCTTGGTGTATTTTTTGACCACTTTGTATACCTGCTAACCAGTCCTCGTGATAGTTGGAATGTGGTTTGTTGATATTTGACCACGTGTTTTACTTCCGAATAAGTACATTTTTTTCTTAGCTAAAAAGTTGGAAAATTCCAGTCTCACAGTCCCTCCTCCCACTCATCACTTCGGGTGTCATTCCACGTCAAATCAAACAAAAAGTGGTGAGGGGGGTCGGCGATTTTTTGGAAATTTTTTCTATGGAAAGATCTTTTGAAGGGACGACCAATGGCGCAAATCGCAACCCTGTAGCCTTTTTTTAAAGGCTGCCAGGGGGTGTCAAAGTTTTCAGTGAACTTGAAATATCATCTATTTCAGCAGTGGATTACTCGATAACCGCGATACCTACAAAAATGGAACTTTTTCCCATAGTTAGGAGTTTTAAAAGGCTTTTTAATAATATCATAAAAATCAGTGTTGCCAGTTGTTTTCGTACGAAAAACTAGCACGAAAAGTTGCAAAACGTAGTTTTCATATCGTTCCAATTCTCAAAAATTCTGAAAAAAATATATTATGGATAATTTTTCATGCTGAATAACATATTAAAAAATTGGAATGGCATTATGTCGTAAAGTCAATTTTAAAAAATTGAAAGTTTGCAAAAAAAATATGATTTTTTTATTTGATTGTCTGCTTGGAAATTGGCTCAGGTAAATAAGTCGAGAATAATCCAAAACTTGATTATTAGCTGCCCATAATTAATTCTCAAGCTTCCTGGAAAAATCTTATAATTTTGGAGAAATCGAAAAGTACACTGAAAGCTTCAGAATGCTTCGAAATCGAGAAATTCATACGGAGTGGGTGGTTTGGGGTAAGATGGAGGTGAAAAATTGCTCTCGAGATGTCTGCTTGGACATTGCTTTAGGTAATTGAGTCGATAATGAGCCAAAATTTGATTTTTAGCTGTCAATAATTGATTTTTAGGCTTTCTGGAAAAATCTTACAATTCTAGAGAAATTTAAAAGCATACTGGAGGCTCCAGAACGCCTCGAAATCAAGAAATGCATACGGAGCGGATGGTTTGGGGTAAGTTGAAGCTAAAAAATGCACTCGAGATGTCTGCTTGGAAATTGGCTTAGGTAAATAAGTCAAGAATAATCCAAAACTTGATTTTCAAGCTTTCTGGAAAAACTTTAAAATTCTGGATAAATCAAAAAGCATATTGGAGGCTCCGGAACGCCTCGAAATTGAGAAATTCATACGGAGGAGAGTGGTTTGGGGTAATGGACCTAAAAATTGAACTCGAGATGTCTGCTTGGAAATTGGCTTGCGTAAATGAATCAAGATTGAACCACAATTTGATTTTTAGCTGCCCATAATTGATTTTCAGGCTTTCTGGAAAAATATTGAAATTCTAGAGAAATCGAAAAGCACACTGGAGGCTCCAGAACGCTTCGAAATCGAGAAATTCATACGGAGGGGGTGGTTTGGAGTAAGATGGAATTAAAAATTGCACTCGAGATGTCTGCTTGGAAATTGGCTCTGGTAAATGAGCTGAGAATGATCCAAAATTTGATTTTTAGCTGCCCGTACTTGATTTTCAGGATTTCTGGAAAATTTTTGAAATTCTGGAGAAATCGAAAAGCACGCTGGAGGCTCCAAAACGCCTTGAAATTGAGAAATTTAGGCAGAGGAGGATGGTTTGGGGTAAGATGGAGCTAAAAAATTGCACTCAAGATGTCTGCTTGGAAATTGGCTCAGGTAAATGAGTCGATAATGAGCCACAATTTGATGTTTACCAGCCCATACTTGATTTTCAGGATTTCTGGAAAATTTTTGAAATTCTGGAGAAATCGAAAAGCACGCTGGAGGCTTCAGAACGCCTTGAAATTGAGAAATTCAGGCAGAGGAGGATGGTTTGGGGTAAGATGGGGCTAAAAAATTGCACTCAAGATGTTTGCTTGGAAATTGGCTCAGGTAAATGAGTCGATAATGAGCCACAATTTGATTTTTACCAGCCCATAATTGATTTTCAGGGTTTCTGGAAAAATATTGAAATTCTGGAGAAATCGAAAACCACGCTGGAGGCTCCAGAACGCCTTGAAATTGAGAAATTCAGGCAGAGGAGGATGGTTTGGGGTAAGATGGAATTAAAAATTGCACTCGAGATGTCTGCTTGGAAATTGGCTCAGGTAAATGAGCTGAGAATGATCCAAAATTTGATTTTTAGCTGCCCGTACTTGATTTTCAGGATTTCTGGAAAATTTTTGAAATTCTGGAGAAATCGAAAAGCACGCTGGAGGCTCCAAAACGCCTTGAAATTGAGAAATTTAGGCAGAGGAGGATGGTTTGGGGTAAGATGGAATTAAAAATTGCACTCAAGATGTCTGCTTGGAAATTGGCTCAGGTAAATGAGTTGATAATGAGCCACAACTTGATTTTTACCAGCCCATAATTGATTTTCAGGGTTTCTGGAAAAATATTGAAATTCTGGAGAAATCGAAAACCACGCTGGAGGCTCCAGAACGCCTTGAAATTGAGAAATTCAGGCAGAGGAGGATGGTTTGGGGTAAGATGGAGCTAAAAAATTGCACTCAAGATGTCTGCTTGGAAATTGGCTGAGGTAAATGAGCTGAGAATGATCCAAAATTTGATTCTTAGCTGCCCATACTTGATTTTCAGGCTTTCTGGAAAATTTTTGAAATTCTGGAGAAATCGAAAAGCACGCTGGAGGCTCCAGAACGCATTGAAATTGAGAAATTCAGGCAGAGGAGGATGGTTTGGGGTAAGATGGAGCTGAAAAATTGCGCTCAAGATGTCTGCTTGGAAATTGGCTCAGTTAAATGAGTCGATAATGAGCCACAATTTGATTTTTAGATGCCCAAATCAATTCTCGGGCAATCTGGAGACATTTCAAAAAAAGTTTTGAGTGGTGAAGTTGACCCATTTGACCCGTATTTTAACGTATTTGTTGAAAAAGTTGAAAAAAAAACCTTTCACTCGATAGAATGAAATAAACTTATCACAAAAAATCAAAATTCGAAAAAATTCCAAAAACAAACAAATTTTAATTTTTTTGCTATGAGTGTGATTACTAGGGCTAGGATTTTTATGCAAATGCTTGTCTGAATGCGTTGCAGCAGATACCGCATAACCATGTTTCTTTTGCGATTCATGCATTTTTAAGCCGAATTGCAAAATTTTTTAGCGCATAATTTTGCTTTTTTAGACCATAAACGCTTAAAACTGCTTATTTTTAGCAAAAAATGGCCGATAACCGCTTTTTTAGCGCTTTTTAAAGTACTTTAGCGCATATTTCGAAGAAAAACGACAAAAATTCGTTCTAAAAACTCAAATTTTCGTTGTTTTGTCAAAAAAAAATAATTTTCAAATTATTTTAGTTGAAAAAAAAAATAAAAACATTTTGATCTCTGATTTCGCAAACGAACGTTTGAATTTTCATTTGAATCAGTTAGTTTTTATTTACCCAAATCTTGTAATCTGTCACTTGCAGGTACATTTAATGTTTTTGTTCAAAAATTAAACCTAAAATAAATGATTTTCGATATTTTTCTGATTTAAATAATTCAGTTTAAACTTAATAGGAAATTCAATAGGATTTTTGCATTCTGCTTAAAAATACCTGCATTTTGATATGCCACATGATGCACTTACAAACCGCTTATTTTCGCTTTTTTAGATTTTTTGGTGCATAATTTTGCTTTTTTTGGCCATTTTAACTGCTTTTTATAAGCGCTTAAAACTGTTTTTTTAGTGCATAAAAATCCTAGCCCTAGTGATTACTATCAACTTCGCCACTCAAAACTTCTTTTCATGTTCTGAATCAAAAAATCACATTTTTTTCGCAAACTTTCAATTTTTTTAAATCGACTTTTCGACATAATGCCATCCCAATTTTTTAATATATTATCCAGCATAAAAAGTTGTCCATAATATATTTTTTTCAGAATTTTTGAGAGTCGGAACGATATGAAAGCTACGTTTTGAAACTTTTCGAGCTAATTTTTTGTACGAAAAAAAGTTGGCGACACTGATTTTTATGTTACCATCAAAAAGCCTTTCAAAACCCCTAACTATTGGAAAAATATCCATTTTGGTAGGTATCGCGGTTATCGAGTAATCCACTGCTGAACTGATGATATTGCAAGTTCACTGAAAACTTTGACACCCCCTGACAGCCTTTGAAAAAAGGCTAGAGGGCTGCGATTTGCGCCATTGGTCATCCCTCTGGAAAGATCATTCCACAGAAAAAATTTCAAAAAAATCACCGACCCCCCTCACCACTTCTTGATCGAATTGACGTGAAATGGTTCTTCATCAAGCCAATGCCTACTTATAAGTATTGAAATCCAACTGAGCCTCTTTTTTTGTTGGTAGGTAGGGTATGTATACCTATGTACGAGTACATATTGAAAACTTCCTTATCACGAGTATCTGTCTATCTCAATCCTCAATCTACCCTTTTTCGGGATATTTTCAATTACACGCACATCTTCACATTACTCTACAGCATCGCAGCATTACGCACTGCACACAACATACAATCATTTTATATGCCCCAAAGATATCGCGTACACGCAGTTAGTTCATAGTGTGCTGGAGTTGTACGTGACTTGTTTTATTCGTACCATTTAGATATAGGTAAACCTATAACCATATTGATTTGATCATCTTGTTATCGTTTGAAATGTAAAATAACCTTAGCCCAGTGCTCAAGCTATATTATTGTATTTTCGCCCTAATATAGACGTGAACCAATTTCGCAATTTTCAACCTATTGACGACTATCTATATAGTGTACCTATCTGGATATCGTTATTCGTTAGGTTTTTTGGGTGAAAAAACAGAGAAGAAGGGTGTAGTGTAGTTTAAAGCATCGATGGATATTTCCGAAAAACATTAGTAATTGTGAAAATTTTTGCTTTTTGTTATGATAGGTATCGCAGTCACGTACGTATCTGTATTATGTTGCAAATTCAAGAGAATGCTACCTGTGAATAGAAAAAGCATGTTATTATCATTTTTTTGTTTTCGAAAAATGAATTCTGGAAACATATTTCAAAGTTTTTTGGTGGATCGTATTACTCTGATACCATCCTTTACTTTATCCAATAATTATTAAAATGGGCAGAATTTAACTAACTAAGACTGAAAAAAAATCATACGATGAAATTTTTTATCTTCTTTTTTAGTTGGTCTTGGTCTGATATAGAAGTGATTTTATTATATGTACCTGAATGTTGTATAAGACTAGATCCAATCATTTGTTATAAATGTACTTTACCGATTGTATAGGATACATATGAGAATCGTTCAGCCCGAGAGAATATATTAGTTTTCATTTAATTTTGATGCGTAAATGCAAATTGCAATTTTTAATTCACGCGAACGGATCAATTAATTTACAATTAATTCGGCTTTTGTAAAACAATCGTATAGGAACTGATCTGTTTCCAAGGGAAGTGAATCGAATCGAATCATTCACAAACGATTAGCGATTGAACAAATTGATTGGTTTCTAGATGAATCATTCGCGAACGAATTGATTCGAATAATTGACTCGTTCGCGAACGAATCGATTCGTATGAGTGACTCGTTCGCGAACAAATTGATTTGTAGAAGTGACTCGTTTGTGAACGAATTCAATAATTATTAGTGAATCGTTCCCGAATGAATCGATTCATTTACTCAATTTTAGGTGAATCATTCGCGAACAAATTGATTTGTAGAAGTGACTCGTTCGTGAACGAATTCAATAATTATTAGTGGATCGTTCGCGAACGAATCGATTCATTTACTCAAGTTTTGGTGAATCATTCACGAACGAATAGGATAATTTTTGGTGAATCATTCGCGAACAAATTGATTTGTATAAGTCACTCGTTAATGAAGCAATTCCATAATTTTCAGCGAATCATTCGCGAACGAATTGATTCGTATAGGTGACTCGTTCGCAAACGAATTGACTCGTATAAGTGACTCGTTCGTGAACGAATCGATTCGTATAAGTGACTCGTTCGCGAACGAATTCGTTTCGTATAAGTGACTCGTTCGCGAACGGATCGATTCATTTACTCAATTTTTAGTGAATCATTCATGAACGAATTTATTCGTATAATTGACTCGTTCGCGAACGAATCAACTCATTTACTCAATTTTAGATGAATCATTCACGAACAAATTGAAATTTTTTGTGAATCATTCGCAAACGAATCAATTCAATATTCATTCATCCCACTTTTTGATGAATCATTCACGAACGAATTGGAATTTTTTGGTGAATCATTCGCGAACGAATTGATTCGCATTAGCGACTAGTTCGCGAACGAATCGATTCAATTACTCAATTTTTGGTGAATCATTCGTGAACGAATTGATTCGTGAAAGTGACTCGTTCGCGAACGAATCGATTCATTTACTCAATTTTCAGCGAATCATTCATGAACGAATTGGTTCGTATAAGTGAGTCGTTCGCGAACGAATCAACTCATTTGCTCAATTTTTGATGAATCATTCACGAACGGATCGATTCATTAACTCAATTTTTAATGTATCATTCACGAACAAATTGGGATTTTTTTTGTGAATCATTCGCGAACGAATCGATTCATTCACTCAATTCTTGATGAATCATTCGCGAACGAATTGATTTGTATAAGAGGCTCGTTTGCAAACGAATCGATTCATTCACTCAATTTTTGGTGCATCATTTATGAACGAATTAGTTCGTATAAGTGACTCGTTCGCAAACGAATCAACTCATTTACTCAATTTTTGATGAATCATTCGCGAACGAATCAATTCATTCACTCAATTCTTGATGAATCATTCGCGAACGAATTGATTTGTATAAGTGACTCGTTCGCAAACGAATCAACTCATTCACTCAATTTTCAGCGAATCATTCATGAACGAATTGGTTCGTATAAGTGAGTCGTTCGCGAACGAATCAACTCATTTACTCAATTTTTGATGAATTATTCACGAACGGATCGATTCATTTACTCAATTTTTAATGTACATATCATTCACAAACAAATTGAGATTTTTTGTGAATCATTCGCGAACGAATCGATTCATTTACTCAACTTTTAGTGTATCATTCACGAACAAATTGGAATTTTTTTGTGAATCATTCGCGAACGAATCAATTCATTCACTCAATTCTTGATGAATCATTCGCGAACGAATTGATTTGTATAAGTGACTCGTTCGCTAACAAATCGATTCATTTACCTATTTTTTGTCGAATCATTCACGAACGAATTAGTTCGTATAAGTGAGGCGTTCGCGAACGAATCAACTCATTTATTTGATTTTTGATGTATCATTCATGAACGAATCGATTCATTTACTCAATTTTTAATGTATCATTCACGAACAAATTGGGATTTTTTTGTGAATCATTCGCGAAGAAATCGATTCATTCACTCAATTCTTGATGAATCATTCGCGAACAAATTGATTTGTATAAGTGACTCGTTCGCGAACGAATCGATTCAATTACCTAATTTTTGTCGAATCATTCACGAACTAATTAGTTCGTATAAGTGACTCGTTCGCGAACGAATCAACTCATTTACTCAATTTTTGATCAATCATTCACGAATTTAAATTTTCTTGTGAATCATTCGCGAACGAATCGATTCAGTCACTCAGTTTTTGATGAATCATTTGCGAACGAATCAACTCATGCACTCAATTTTTGATGAATCATTCACGATCGAATTGGAATTTTTTGTGAATCATTCGCGAACGAATCGATTCGTATAAGTGACTCGTTCGCGAACGAATCAACTCATTTACTCAATTTTTGTTGAATCATTGACGATCGAATTGGAATTTTTTGTGAATCATTCGTGAACGAATCGATTCGTATAAGTGACTCGTTCGCGAACGAATCGATTTGTATAAGTGACTCGTTCGCGAACGAATCAACTCATCAAAATTGCCAAAAAGTATTGCTTTTGCCATTGTTTAAATGAAACATTCCGATTATTTTCTCCTTAGATTCTCAAATCAGAATAATATTCTTCTGAAAATAGTGCTTTTTTCAAAAATCAATCTTTGAACTTTTCAATATATTTTCTCCTTTTGGAAACTCAATTTTTATGTAAATTCGCTCTTGAGCATGTAATCAAGTAATAGTAATTTCCAGAAAAAGATTTGAATTTTTTTTGAAATTTTCGAAAGAAAAGTAACAACTTTAACGAGCATTTTAATCGTCAAAACAATTTTGAAAAATGAACGAATAAATAAGTAAAAACAAAACTAGGTACTTGTAACAATAAGTATTTTCTTAATACTCGTATCCACTGGTGTTCCATTAAATGTTTGCCCTGTTATTGTCGCTGTCGGTAAAAAATTTGATTTTAGCACTGAACAGGTTGCAAATCTCTAAAATTTAAGGAATGATGGAAATGCATAATATTGTAAAAGGGTCTCGATCAAGTATCTCGTTCGATACACGTAGCATTTGAATGAACTTTGATGGGTGATTCTTCTTCCAGGAATTTATTGATGGTGCCCATTTTTTCTGATTTATTTTTGCAGAGTCAGGTCAGAGAGTCTACCCCTCTCTTCCATATTATGAACATGTGTGCTCTCGTTCCCTTTAGGTCTTATGAAAAAATTTCGAAACCAAAGTTTTTCCTTAACATATTCTCCATCATTTTACTCCTCATGAATATCTCTTTTGAGCCAACCTCCGATGCGACCCTCAAATTGGACATAAATTCCTTTTTAAAAATATCAAAACACTTTTTTTTTCATTTTAAATAAAAATTATGAAAAATTTGAGTGTAGAATATTTTTCTACAAAGATGTTCATAGTCAAAATTTCTTCTAACAAAATCAGATAAGGGTTTATTTTCTCAGCCCTCTATATCAACTCGATATATGACTCGACCCATCCCCCCTTCCTCCTTCTCCGCTTCTCCTCCTTCATTGACCTCTAATATTTTCCGAAAATTGAAAGAATCGTGTTACCTTATCGACATATTGTGGGTTATCAATTAAGATTTCAGCGATGCTGATTATGAAAAACAATTTTTTTTATTCGAGTTTTAAAAAATTACAAAATTCTATTCTTTAAGCCGACCAGACGAGGCCATAATTTACGTTTAAGCCATAAGAAGGCTTTAATATACAATTTCATTCCGTAATACGTGTATATCGCTAATAAAACCATCGATATGGGACCTATATCCAGTAATAGATACGTGTACAGTGGTATTTTTGACGATTCGCTTTTCAAATGCGACGCACCATGCTTGATAGCGTATTCGGCCCAGTAAACAGCTGTATTTAATGGCGTCATTGTTCTATCGTTGAAAGCCGCTGATAATTTTTGCATTTTTTCACCGTAACTGCCAAGTACACCATGCAAAAAAAAATATATATAACAACAACAGTAATAATAAAACAAACACCGCGAGTATTATTCCAGCGTACGTATGTGTACTATGTATATGTTATGTATGTGCTCGTACAGTGTTTACCATTACTACATATATGTTTATGCTGGTGCTTTTTGCTTTTTTTTCGAAATGCGATGAGGCGGTATCATCGTATATACTGTGTGCATTTTTCATTACAATAGTGCAACGAAAAAAAAATATATAAAATTGCACGGGTGTTGTAGTATAGGTAGTTTTAGTCTGTATGGCATATTTTTTAACCCCTGTGTACCGAAACCGACTCATAAACAATACATATGCACTAAACACAACCACGATGGTAGTTTATTGTACCATTATCTCGTACCTTTTTTGCTGCCAAATGAGATTGATCGCGTTTACCAAAGTCACCTCGTTTAAATTAGCGTACGATAGCTTGATGCCTACGCCTAGTTCTTCCAACCTGTCCATGTATTCTGATTGGCTGGGTTCGCAGACTATTCCTATGAATGGTGTGGCGCTGTGGACTGCTTCGTAAATGTTGTTCAGGGAGGCGCAGGAGATGAATACGATTACGTTTGTGTGATCTACAAAGATGGCAATAATTTGAATTGAATATTATCCAAGCTGGGGTTGTGTATTGCTAGACTATTAGATATTTTTGTAAACTCGATGGAGAAATTTCAAATTGCTGAATTGAGTGTTGAAAAAAGAGATTGAATCGAGTGATATTTGCAGAAATAACCTGAGGATGTAAATGTGTTGGAAAACGTGTTAATTCACGAAAAACTCAATTTTTGGAGAATCTCCCACCCCAATGTGCCCTTAGGAAGGCTCAACTGCAAATCTAACTTCATATTCGTGTTCAGCGGGTTCGATTCATATGGTAACGATGCCCATATTGTCAATCTTTTTTCGCCCCAAAATTAGGGGAGAAGGTGCCCATGGGCTCAAAATAGGGTTTACAAGAGTTGTTTGATTTTCTGCTGTTTTTAGAGGCCCGAATGCCAAATTTCAAAACTATAAGTATGACTGGCTATATCGTTTTTTTTTGTTTAGTATGGTGCCATATATGGCACCAAAAAACACTCAAAAGTGGGTTTTTGTGTCATGATGACCTACTTACCAACAGGAAAAATTTGAAAAAAAATCCAATAGTACTCATGCAGATATATGTATTTTTGGAATAAACCCAAATTTGGGTTAAAATAGCATCAAACATCGCTCAAATGGCTTGAAATCATGAGTACCTTGGTGAGTATCAATAAAAATCAATAAAATTTCAGTGAGACCCAAAAGTTGA
The DNA here is from genome assembly GCF_950023065.1 of Planococcus citri. Taxonomy (NCBI): domain Eukaryota; kingdom Metazoa; phylum Arthropoda; class Insecta; order Hemiptera; family Pseudococcidae; genus Planococcus; species Planococcus citri. The sequence continues at coordinate 7,415,647 of NC_088680.1, read as the reverse complement.
CACATCAACCCTTGTTTGAAATCTCTTTAAAACACAAGTTGATATATACCATAAAGCTTCAGCAAATTACCAAAAAACTGATGAAATTTCAATTTTCAATTCAAATTCGGCATAAATTTCATGAAACAGGTGTCAAAAAATTGATGAAAATGATCAGAAAGCGATAAAATTTCGGTAAGATTCGGCAAAAAATTGTATGAAAAATACTCGTAGGTGGCTTAAAACTCTTAAAATGATAATAAGTACCTATAAAAACTGGAAAAAATCAATGAAAAATTCTCGAAAATTTGTCAGGAAAAAATTAATTTTCAGTAGAACATTATAAAAATCGTAAGTATGAAAAAGTGTTTAAAAAATGCAAAATAATATGAAAATATGAAAAAAAAAACAAAATATTACAAAAAAATTGTCATAAAGTTACAAAATTTAATCAGAGTTTTTGCAAAAATTCCAAGAAAAATTGTCGAAAAAAACGATATGAAATTTTCAAAAAAAATTCTCAACAGTAATGAAATTTCGCTCATCCAGATTTGGAAAACACTGCATCAAAAATTTTGGAAAACAAAGTTTAAAAATTTCCATCATTACCTATTGAAAATTGTCAGAATGTACTAAATACGCTTTTCAGCAAGACTCTAAAAAAAGTGCTAAAAACATGTAAAATGATACAAAAGCATAAAAAAGACATCAAAATGATCAAAAATAACCAAAAAAGTAGGAAAAATTTTGTGAAATTTGACAAAAATTATAAGATAAAAGGGTAAAAACGTATAAAACTGATATAAAAACATGAAAAATTGCATAAAAATCAATAAAAATTCCCAAAAAATTATGAAAACCTCAAAAACATGTCTTAAAAAAGCAATAAAATTATTAAAAATTGACAAAAAAATTGTAAAATTTCAATAAAATTCAGAAAACTGCGTGAAAAGTTGTGAAAAACATGTCAAATATGTAACTAATGACATTTCCATAAAGCTTTTTGCAAAAACCAGGTATACAAATTGTTAAAAACATGAGAAATGACATAAAAACACCAAAAAAATGTATCAAGGTCATTGAAGATTGCCAAGATTATGAAATTTCAGTAAAAGTTGAGAAAATTGCAGAGAAAATTGTTTAAAAAAAGAAAAAGTACAAAATGATGTAAAAACATTGAAAAAAATATATTTGAAAATTAGGTATACTGAAAAGTTTTGAAATTTAGGTGAAATTTGGAGAAACTGCACGAAAAACTTTTAAGAAAAAAATCGATAAAAAATCAAAATTCATAAAAAATTGACACAAAATACTTGGAAACATTTTTGCAAAATTTTGCGAAAATTTACTGAAAAAGTGTTGATAACATCACTAAAATGATGTAAAAATAATGCTGAAGAAGATTTACAACCAATAACAGTTTTGAGAAATTTTAGCAAAATTTGTTTAAAATTGCATGAAAATTTTTCAAAATCACGACGACCAAGAAAATAGTATTACTCAGAGAAGAGGTCACGCCAATTTGGGCCAACGTTTGTGAAACGGCTTGCAGAATAAGGCGCATTGAAATTTGAAACTCTGGAAGTGGTGCACCCTCCAATCTCGAGTATAAAAATGAATCGATATAAATGTCATTCAAAAGTGACCTTGTGACCTATCAAAATGGGTTAAAATTTCGCAAGGAATACAAATATCTCAACGAAAATGTATTTTGGGCATTTTTGAAGAATTTTGAGCCCGAAATTGCGTCATGGTTTTCAGTAGTTCTGAAAATATGTCATGCGACCTATCAAAATGGATTAGAGTTTTGCAAAAAATTGAAATATTTTAACGAAAACGAATTCTGAGAATTTTTTCAAAAGGAATGAGCTCCAAAATGGGGTCATGGTTCTCGAAATTTTTGAGAACGTGTCATTCAACCAATCAAAATGAGTTAAAAATTTGCGAAAAATTGAATTATTTCAATGTAAATGTGTTGTGAAAATTTTCGAAGAAGAGAAACTTCAGAATATGGCGCTGTCAAATTTGTAAGTGGCGCACCCTGCATAATCTCTAGTGAAAATGAACCGATATAAATTTTATTCAAATGTGACCTTGTGACCTATCAAAATGGGTTAAAATTTCGCAAGGAATACGAATATTTCAACAAAAATGTGTTTTGGGCATTTTTGAAGGATTTTGAGCACATAATTGGGCCATGATTTCAGTATTTCTGAAAATATGCCATGCGACCTATCAAAATGGATTAAAATTTTGCAAAAAATTGAAATGTTCTAACGAAAACGAATTCTGAGAATTTTTTCAAGAGTTATGACTTGTGAGCCCCAAAATGGGGTCAGGGTTCTCGAAATTTTTGAGAAAGTGATATTCAACCTATCAAAATGAGTTAAAATTTTGAAAAAAATTGAAATATTTCCATGGCAATGTATTTTGAAGATTTTTGAAGACGAGAAACTTCCAAATATGACGCTGTAGAATTTGTAAGTGGCGCACTCTCCATAATCTCGAATGAAAATGAACCAATATAAACTTTATTCAAAAGTGACCATGTGACCCATCAAAATGTGTTAAAATTTTGCAAGGAATGCGAATATTTCAACGGAAATGTGTTTTGGACATTTTTGAACGACTTAGAGCCCCAACTTGGGTCACAATATTCAGTATTTCTGAAAATATGTCATGCAACCTATCAAAATGGATTAAAATTTTGCAAAAAATTGAAATATTTCAAAGAAAATGAATTCTGAGAATTTCATAAAGAGTTATGAGCCTTAAAATTGGGCCATGGTTCTCGAAATCTTTGAGAAAGTGTTATTCAACCTATCAAAATGAGTTGAAATTTTGCAAAAAATTGAAATATTTCCATGGAAATGTATTTTTAAGATTTTCGAAGAAGAGAAGCTTTAGAAGAGGGCACTGTCAAATTTTGAGTGGCGCACCCCCCCCCTCCCAAAGTTTGAGTAAAAAAAATGAACTCACATGAAGTAATTCAAAAGTGGCTTTGTGACCTATGAAAATGAGTTAAAATTTTGCACGGAATGCAAATATTTCAACGAAAATGTGTTTTGGACATTTTAAAAGGGCTTTGAGCCCAAAATTGTGTCACGATATTCATCATTTCTAAAAATATGTCATGCGGCCTATCAAAAATGGCTTAAAATTTTGCAAAAAATTGAAATATTTTAACGAAAACGAATTCTGAGATTTTTTTCAAGAATTATGAGCCCCAAAATGGACTTATGGTTCTTGAGATTTTTGAAAAAGTGTCATTCAACCTATCAAAATGAGTTAAAATTTTGCAATAAAATTGAAATATTTCCATGGAAATGTATTTTGAAGATTTTCGAAGAAGAGAAACTTTAGAATATGACGCTGTCAAATTTGTAAGTGGTGCACCCTCCAATAATTTCGAGTGAAAATGAACTCACATAAAGATATTCAAAAGTAACCTTGTGACCTATCAAAATAGGTTAAAATTTCGCAAGGAATACGAATATCTCAACGAAAATATTTTTTGAGCATTTTGAAGGATTTTGAGTCCAAAATTGGATCACAATTTTCAGTATTTCTGAAAATATGTAGTGCAACTTATCAAAATGAGTTAAAATTTTGCCAAAAATTGAAATATTTTTGTGGAAATATATTTTGAGGATTTTTCGAAGAAGAAAAACTTGAAAATAAGATCCATCCTGATTAAGGGGTGCTCTTTCTAGTCTGGAAATCTCTGTATCTCTGTATCAGATCTTCACTAAAAAGTGTTTTATCGATCTTACGTATCTCAATGAGAATATATCTCAAACAAATCAATCTAGACGGATTCTCGTTATTGCAAGATTACAGAATTGTTGCAAATCCAAGTACCCATCAGTAATATAATGTATTACATTTCAATTTTCATCTCCCCTCCTTTCGTTTCGAATTCCATTTCTAATGCAAGTATAATATTTCGCTTCGTATTACAGACAAAAAAATGAGGTAAAAAAGCAGTGCAAAGGATCTTTACCATATTATCCAGTACCTAATTCTATGCACATAGCAATTTTCTATAACCACAAGTACAATAGATAAAATGAACGAATATATGCACCAAAAAAAAGCAGCAAGCTCTCTAGCAAAGTAAAAATTTCAATTACTCAATATTTCCCTTTGCGGTAAACGTTCGTTCCAAAACAAATTATAATTCGGTATTGCCAGCGCCGTCGAGCGTTTCCACAGTACGCTTTGTAATACGCGTAAAAAGGAAATTTCAAACGTTTGCGTTTTCTTCTCGAGCATTTGCCGGTACGGTTGTTGAGTCGGCGTCGAAATGAAGATTACACCGTTTTCTGAATCATCTATGAACTGGCCCACTCTCTGTCGAAGTAAAATATCTTGCGTTAAAAAATTTACATAACCCAACGGATTACCTATTCTCGCGAGTACAAAGTATCTACATACAGTACAGAATAGGTAGGTAGATAGGTACTCGCGCTATGAAAAATTCCTTCTTATATTTATAAGCTTTTGATAAAGTTACGTTTCTTTTTGGTGAGAATAAGTGAAGTAAGAACCTGGTGGAAAAAAATAGGTAGAGGTATCCATAGAGACGACGAAGAAGAAAAAAAAAACTTGAATATTTCATCGCGTTAGTAAAAAAAAAAAAAAGAAATATATAAATTCTTAGACCGCGTAACCCTCTAAAAAAAAGGATAAGAGGAACGGAAATGCAAAATGGAAGATAACAATTCCAATTCAATTGCAAGTTACGAGTTCACTCACCGGACACATGGTTTTAGGTGGCTCGATGTGTACTCCGGCTATTTCCACTACATTTGGTACATGAGTTCGAGGAAACACACTGAAGTGAGTGTTGTAAAAGATTAAATCTACATCATCTTTGACATGAGAGACCTTCGGCAAGATTTCTTTATTGACTGAATCGACGTATCTCTGAATTTGCCAATGATAAGCGTACTTCGTGAAGTAGTTCCAGGCACTGATCACTCTGGACTTGAAATGCAAATAAGCTACGTATAATTTCCCCTTGAGGATTGGATGCAATTGATCCATGTTCCCTGCTAGACGATTAGCTAAGATATTTTGATTGGTTGGAACGATCCAGATGACTGGTACGTTGAGAGGTTTAGATAAACGTAGGAAACACGAGTGGTATTCCATGCTGACCACCATTAAGTCGTATTCTTCCAGTTCCATGGACTGGTACTCGGCTCGATTTGAAATGCAATTGCAAGTGGAGTTCTCTGAGGTTAGGGTGCGTTCGACTGATTCTTCTTTGAAGTACCTGTCTGGCTGAACACCTTGTAAAAATATGGAGCAGGTTTCCAAACCGATGTGACGGTACTTGGAAGATGATACGTTGGTCAGAGCATAGTTACTGATCAGAGTTATGGAGTGACCTTTGGCCAATAATGCTTTGATGACTGATTCTCCTATGGCGAAATGATCTTCGTCTTGAGTAGGAAGTATACCGACAATGTTGCCACAACGAACACATCCTGAGAACAGTATCACTAAACTGAATAACACTAATACAAAGTTATTGTTCATTTTGCATTAGCACGAGTTATTATTTTGGAAAAAAAAGAGAGAGTGTTTGATGACACGTAGCCTTCAGCACTGGTAAAGTAGAAAAAACGTGGGGAATAGAACGAGCTTATATTATTGTGGTGTTTCTTCGAAGCTGATAAGTCCTTTTGTGTTATCGCTGCTTTAGTTGTAGTGTGGCATAAGTTTTATAGCATACGGTACTTATTGTCATAGAAATTGAGATAGAGTAAATATGTAAGTGAATAGTTACAGTAAAAAAAATAAAGCATGTGAGGTTTGAAATACGAGGAACTGGGTTACCAAAATTCATCGTGTTGTTCATTTTTTCGAGAGAATTTTTCGAGGACTTGATAATCTTAGGAAAATAATCGAGATTTTGGGACGATTTTTCAACTTATTCATGATGAGATTTTCCCCTGAGTTCTCCATTTCTTCAAATCGGCAATAGTGATGAAAGAAATTGACACCAACGCATTTAAAAATATTTCTCAACTTTCAGAAATATATCATTCCAGTGTCTCGATCGAAATCGTTTTTCTATCTGAAAATTATACAGCAGATCAAAAATTTAATCAAAATAACTGCACTCGAGCTTCCCATCAGCAAAGAAGATACACAGTTCAAAATCCAAACTCTCAAAAGTAACTATTAGGTGAATTTTCTCTACAATCTACTCATATCACACTATCTCAGATTAAAAAGTGAACACGCACAGCGTGTGAAAAATAATGAACATCGTCTGGAAAAATTTGTTATCTTTGAGATAACATTTTATGTACAATAGCTGATGAATGAGATCATATACTAATTAAGTACATACTCAGATTACACATACACCATTGAACATTCCTAATCAATACAAGTAAATTATAATTTTCAAAAAAAAGCTTCTCATCTATCAGTGGGTGATATGACCGTTCGTTAGGTTATTTTTAAACTCGAGAAATGAGTAAGAAAACGAGATAAAGGAGATAATATGAACAACAAGAGAGGAGAAAAGAAATAAAGCGTAGAAATAAACAAAAGAAAATGGGTAAAAGTATCGTATCTACTGAGACGAGAGCTAATTATTTAAAAACGTATGTTTTCTAATGCAGCAATGCATGCAGGAATGCTTCTGCCTATACATACTTATTTAGTACATACAACATGGTAGTTTTATTCACTCTCGTATGTGAAAAATTACACCAAAGAGGCGTCGACGATGATCAACACTTTGAGACCCGAGAAGAATTTGATGGATGAAAATTTAAAGATTTCATTATACACATGGGGAGAAGTAAAACTTCTTCAAGTTTATTTTTTAAAAAAAAAATAGGTTTACATTACTCAAAATTTCTTTTTGGAATTTGAGAAAATGCTTAAAATGGACATTATTTTTCTATCCCGATTTCCCAATTAAATTTTCGATGTAGGAATACGAAAATTCTCCAAAAAGTTTTTTCAGGTAATACCAACATAAAAATCAGAAAATTTTGAATATACGTCTATGTACATTACGTGAAAAATTTTTAAATCCAAAAGGGTATTCCCAGGTGAAATAGGCGACAAGGTCCTGTTCCCAGATGTAGAAAATCATAATGGATTATTGTTGGGTACCTCAAAAAAAAATTTCGAGCGGAATTTCCGCCCCTCAACTCCCCTCCCTCTTCAGACAGTACAGCCAAAAACGCGTTTTTGTGAGAATAAATTGATATATCCATGAAAAGTGGGAAGAAAATTCTGATAACACGCGAAATGTGTAGGGGAAGCATGGGCTTTTCAACACGATTTGTTTCAACTAAAAAATACGAGTTTTTCACAGGTTTTTTTTTTTTTTTTTTGAAAACTTAAGCAAAATATGCGAAAAATGAATGGAACAATAAATGTTGAGCGTCAAATATTATCCCAGAAAACGCATTCAAAATGATGTTAGCAAGGATTGTAATCATGAGCTCGCGTGAATAAAAAAATACCAAAAAAATTCAAATTGAGGTCAGAGCAATTCAGTTACAATTCTTGCGTTCTTTTTAATTCAAACACGTTTCCACAATTCTTGGTGAGAAAAAAAAATCCTTCAAAATGAAAATATCGCAAGTCACACAGAACTTATAAAAAGTTACCAAGACTGGACAAAATACCCAAAACTTGTTCAGAAGTCCAACTTAAAATCAGTAATTGCAGAAAATACAACAATTTTGATTTCAATTTCGATTTTCAAAAATTTTAACAAAATATTTTATAAACCTAAAAAGTACTATACACACGTGTTCAACAAACCTTACCAAAACTCGAAAATTTTGAAAACAATTTCAAAATTGTTCATACCTAAAAAGTCATTTAAAATTCGCTCCCGATCACGGATTGGTTTAAAATTAGATTATTATCCCAAAATCAGAGGGATATTTACGCGATTATAGAAAAATTAGGTCAACGTCTCGTGAAAGTGAATTAAAAGAGTGATTCCAAAAATAGCCGAATGATAAATTTTATGTTTTTTAGTGAAAATAATAACAAACCATAAAAAATTTACCAACCTAATCCAAGTTTAGTTTGACAGTGAGAGGAAAAATAAATAAATGTTGACAATGATTTGGCAAAAAACAGGACTTTGTAGGATAATTTTGGCAAAAAAGAGAATTTTTGTCTATTTTGGCAACAGAATTTTTTGAACGTACATATTTGGCAAAAAGCAGGAGTTTTCATTGGCAATTTTGACATATATGTACCTAAACGAGATTTTTTGACAATTTAGTCAAAAACAAAACTTTTTGCAGACAATTCTGGCAAAAAACATAACAAGGACTTCTTGGAATAATTTTGGCAAAATTAGGAATTTTCGAAATTTTACCTATTAACAAAGGTTTTTGGTCATATTTTCTGCAAAAAATATTAGGACTTTTTTGATAACGTCCAAAAAATGGGTTTTTTGACAATTGTGACAAAAAACCGCATTTTTTTGGAAATTTTGACAATAGTTGGGATTTTTCAAAATACTTCTTTAGAAAGAATTTTCTGTTTTACAGTTTTGGCAAAAATTAGACTTTTTTGGCAATTATTCTGGCGATAAGATTTTTTGAACATTTTGGCAAAAAAACAGGCGCTTTTTCTGCAAATTTAAAAAAAGTTGAAATCTTTGATAATTTTGGCAAAAGTAGGAATTTTTGAAATTTTAGCCAACAACAAAGGTATTTGATCATTTTTACAAAAAATATTAGGTCTTTTTTGATGACATCAAAAAAAAGTATTTTTTGACAATTTTGGGCAAAAAACAGGTGCTTTTTTGGAAATTTTTACAAAAGGTTATAATTTTTCAATGCTTTTGGTAAAAGTAGGAATTTTTGAAATTTTGGCAAACAACCGAGCTTTTTTTGTTAATTTTTCAAAAACTATTTGGACTTTTTTGATAACGTCAGAAGAAAACGTATTTTTCAGCAATTATTAGTATATGGCCAAAAATTGTGCTTTTTCGACAATTTCCACAAAAGCAAGACATTTTTTTATAGTTTTGATAAAAACGAGACATTTTTGATAATTTTGGCAAAACCAGGAATTTTTGGCAAGTCTTGCAGTAGCGATTTTTCGCCCCATTTTATACAGCGACACGACCATTTTGGAAATTGGGATTTTCCTCAAATCCCAAAATGAAATTTGACCCCAGTGAGTGAGAATTCACATTTTAGATTCTCTGAACTTTTACATCTCACAAAACCTCTTGCGGTGTCACACTCCGATTTGAACGGGACCACGATTTTTGTAAAGAGCATAGTCTAAAACCCCCAAAACCAAATTCTCAACTGCCCGAGTTCATTTTTCGATTTTTGACGAATTTTTGAAACTTCAAAATTCACTGTTTTTGGCGATTTATGTTTTTTTTTTTTTTTAAGTACGAACTTGATCAGTAAAAATGGTCAAAATAAGTCCCAAAACTAATATTAATTACCCAAAACAAAATTTTACCATTTCCAGCGAATCTGGAGCCTCTAGCGCGATTTTTCAATTTCTCCAGAATTTTGAATTTGCTCCAGAAGACGTGAATATGAAGTTGTGCAGCTAAAAATCGAGTTGTGTATTATACTCAACCTGTTTAACGAGTTTATCTGCATTCGAGCCGATTTTGAGAGTGACACCTCAAGAGTGGTTTTTTGACCCAGCTTTTCTCGAGATTTAAAAATCCAAAAAATCAAAAGTTTCCCGTTTGCATGGAAATTTTTGACATTCACGCGAATTGCTGTATTTTGTCCAAAACTAACCCCCCCAAATCCAAATTTCACAATTTCCAGCCATTCTGGAGCCTCCAGCGCGATTTTTCATTTTCTCCAGAATTTTGAATTTGCTCCAGAAGGCGTGAATATGCAGTTGGGCAGCTAAAAATCGAGTTGTGTATTTTACTCGACCTGTTTAACGAGCTTATCTACATTTGAGCCGATTTCGGGAGTGACACCTCAAGAGTGGTTTTTTGACCAGCTTTTTTCAAAATTAAAAAATCAGAAGATGACTGTTTGTGAGAAAATTTTTGAAATTTGCACGAATCGCTGTATTTATTCAAGAAGTAACCCCCGGAGCGCAAATTCTACCATTTCCAGCCGTTTTGGAACGAGAGTGACACCTCAAAAAACCACTCTTGAGGTGTCACTCTCGAAATTGGCTCAAATGTGAATAAACTCGTTAAACAGGTAGTCGAGTGTGATATACAACTCGATTTTTAGCTGCCCAACTTCATATTCACGCCTTCTAGAGCAAATTCAAAATTCTGGAGTAATTGAAAAATCGCGCTGGAGGCTCCAGAATGGCTGGAAATGGTAAAATTTGGATTTGGGTGATTGATATTAGTTTTGGGACTTATTTTGACCATTTTCACTGATCAAGTTCGTACTTTTGAAAAAAAGCGTAAGTAAATCGTCAAAAACAGTCAATTTTGAATTTTCAAAAATTCGTCAGAAATCGAAAAATGAACTTGGGCCGCTGAAAATTTGGTTTTAGGGTTCTAGACTATATGCTCTTTCCAAAAATCACGGTCCCGTTCAAATCGGAGTGTGACACCTCAAGAGGTATCCCTTTTTATTTTTTCTCAAAATTTTGGATTTTGACTTTAAAAATTGTCAACGTATTACTTGGAGAAACCTTCGAGAAATTTTCGTATCTCTACATCGAAAATTTATGTTGGATATCGGGGTAGAAAAAAATGTCCATTTTCCGAGCATTTCCTCAAATTCCAAAATGAAATTTTGAGTAAAGTAATCGTCAATTTTTTTTAAAATCTGCTTAACGAAGTTATGCTCATTCCCATACAATGAATTTTTTCAATTTTCATCTGTCAAAAGATTCATTTCCGGTCTCAAAAGGGTTAAAAGAAAAGTAAAAGGCAACGAAAAAAAAAATACAACATAAAGCTCAAAAAACGAAAAAACAAAACTAGGGAGCCAAAAGACACCACATCCACCCACAATGAGCAGAATAGAAACGCAACAAAACAAACAAGAATTCGAGCAAAAAAAAAAAAGAGAAAAAACGTAATACGATAAAAACATAGCCTTTTTATCAAAAGTCCTAATAAAACCGAAATTCACAATGTCATCAACCATAATGATGGTTCGTTGGTTGTTTTTTTCCCTCCTCAACATCGTATTATTTTGCTGTTGTTTGGAGTTCTACGATGCATGTGAATAGCGCAATGGCAAGAATGTGCGAGTATACGTAGTATCTCAAGAGATGTAGTATCCACAGAGCAAGAGGCAAGAGTTGAAGAAGCGCAGGGAGAAAACTGCTGCATATAATGTGAAGTGCCTTAGGCGTTATTATAATTGGCGTCCGCGATAAAAGGGTTGTTAAGCACGCTCGCCTCTTCTTGTTGAGCGACCAGCTCGACTCGACTAGTGCTGCAGTTTTCTTCTATACGTAGTCGTAGGTATGGTACATATGTGATGCCCATACACACTTCCTCTACTCTTACCCACTCAGTCAAGTCCTCGTTGTCGTTGAAAATGTAAAAAGATCTCTTACACGCTCTCACTCTGCTTGGTTTTTGCATATTGTACCCCTTTCCTCATACCACAAAGCACAGCGAAATAGCGTCTCTCTGGTTCACCCTCCCTTCATTCTTTCTCACTCATCGCTCCTCGGTCTGTGTTTTAGCCTCTTTTGGAACAGCGATGAAGGCTACGAATCGCATCTCTTCGTCTGTGCAACCTCTTTATTCATTGTTACCTAATGAATATTTCGCTGAATGCACACTTTCGACAACTGTTGTTAAAAATCAGTCGCCCGCTTCACAGGTAGTACCCTATTTTCTCGGCATTATCAACAGCAAAGCAGCAAGTCCTTTCTCATTTTCCTCTGTCAGGCTCTCAGCAGATAAACAGATGAAAACACAGAAATATACGACGACGAAAACTTCTGCCTACATGTACGAGTATGACAAAAAAAAAACGCCAACTTCGTGGTTCTTCTTCTTCTGTATTCACGAGTAAATTAAAATGCGCCCTTTTTTTTCTCGTCACATTGCAATTTTTACATAGCGATGATAACAACACACAGACGACCTCTACCCCCTCCCCACCAGCAAAAAAAACACATACGGACCAGATACGTACGCTTTGAAGTTAGTCAAAACTGATGAGACATGGTATAAAGCGACGACGACGATAGAGAATGGCTGGTGCAGAGAAACACACACACAGAGAAAGCAAAACCAGGAAAAAAACAACCGAAAAAAAAGGGGGAAACTGCGGCAGCATAAAAAATATACCCGAAATGACGATAAAACTCGCTGATTTCTCATTTCTACGTCGATTTTTGCGAAATTTATCTACGCTACGAGCCGAGTACATATTTTATGTGTTTATCTTCAATATATCACCGAGTTTGAAATATATAGAGTTACTTGTGTACTGTTTTACGGTGTATCGTAACGTCGTCGTCGTTTTGCCAACAGTAAAAGTAAATTTTTTTAGTTTTACCCCTCACCCTCCCCCTCTCGAACCCTTGCGTACACTAAACCCGAGTATACTGAATTAAGTAGCTCGATATCGGTCGTTTTGCTGAAACGTTATCACCAGCTGAATATATATTGTTCGTAAAAATGAAAAAAAAGAGCAGAAGGTAGACGGAGAGAGGAAAAAGGGGAGGAAAACCTTCTTTTTTATGGTGTGTGGGGTATTTATTGCCGGGTAATGATGACGTGTGTATCGAAGTGGCGATGTTGTTACGCGCGTAAAATCTGCAAATTATGACGATGTGTTGATGGTGGACGACGCCGACTTATACAAAGGCTATACATTGGTCACTTTTTTATAGGCTGAAGAGAAGCGTGAGGTCAAATGTGTGTGGTGAACTTTTGATGGCGGAGTAGGTAGATTTATACTTTTTTTGCACTCGAAATTGTACGTGGGCAGTGGGCACGTTTCAATGAGTTCGAAAAAATTGAAAGTTATTATTTTTCTATCGTAATTATTCTGTACTTTTTTCAAGATTCGAATATTTCTAAACCAATTTTGGGATAAACATCTCACGAATAAGATTCTCAAGTTCTCAAAAATTATTTAAATTTCATTTTCTCCATTGTTTTTTTTGGGGGGAGGGAGGGGGATGGAGAAGGGAGGAATTCAACATGAACAAGAAAAAAGTTCAAAAAGTCTCCTCGACATAAATCAAAGGAACCTTTTCTGAACTCATTTGAAATCTGGGGTCATTTATTCAGGACTCGGAGAGCCTGGGAGGCTTTCAGTGTCGACGATTCTCATTGTAATAACTGATTACCCTCAAAACCGAGACTAAGTCTCTAGAAGGATATTCTGGGGTCAAAATTTTGAAAAATGCAACATTGATGTTGAAATCTTAACCCTTTAGGAAAGCTCGACGATTTTGATATAGGATCAAAACTGGTGCTTTCGAAAGCTCACAACCCCATATGTAACTCGAAACTCGTACTCATTTTCTGAGTGACTGGAATTCTTAGGTATTGATTTTTTTTATTCCCAATTATGGGGAAACTTTTTCGAATACACTTGAAAAAAATTAAAGACCCTTTCTGGAAGTACATTACTATGACAAATCAGTTTTCCCCCGAGATTTTACGTTTGGTTCTTCTAAAAATAACATAATTTGCTTTAAAGTTAAATCTCAATGTATTGAACTCCCTTCCTCCTCCTTTGATCAAATTTTCAACAAAAAATATAAAATTACGAGACATATTATTTGTGTTTTTGGTGGCACTGATTTCAAATTTGAAGCTAATATTTAGAGCCCTCTAAACCTGGCAATAAACTCTCAACTTTCAAAAAAAAAAATCGAAAATTAGCTTTTAGACTTGAAAATTTTGAATTTAAGGTTACCTTTTTCATACAAACTCCACGAGCCCTACAATAAATGACCAATGTTTCAAAAAAAATTGAATCCTCAATTTAAACTACCCATTGTTTGATGGATTTGATTTTCATACGTTCTGATTTTCAATTTAAAGTTACTTTTCTATTGCAAATCCTTCAAAAGGCCCAAAAATTCGTAAAACTGCGGGTTTGTTCTTCCCTCCCCCCTCCCACCTCAATCAAATTTTGAGCAAAAAGCAAAAAAATTAAAACTATGAGGCATATTGTTGGTTTATTATTACTTTCGTCATCGTTTATGCCGAATACGATCTCCATTTGTGACACAAGTTCATCTCTAAGCATCTCGATGAAGTCTCGATTTTCAAAAAAAAAAAAAAAAAAAAAAAAAGGTTTTTCAGAGATGAAAACTTTTTAATTCGAGTATTTTCGCAATATACGAACCCCCATTACCCAACAATAAATGCTCGATGTTTCCAACAGATTGATCGATTCGAGTGGGTTTTGATTTGATGACTTTTTACGAGGGCTAATTTCAAGTTTCGACTTACTTTTTCGATATCAGCTCTTTTTCAAGCCCCAAAATAAGTTTTCAAATTTGCAAAAGGGGAAACAATCAAAAATTTGTTGAGTTTTTACAGGAGCAAATTTCACATCTCGGTCCAGTTTTTCAATAAGTGCACTTTAAGCCCAACAATAAATGCCCATAATTTGAAAAAATCATTGTGACATGTGATTTTTTGGATTTTAAAAGGCGTTGATTTCGAATTTCAAGTTGATTCTTCCATACGATCCTCTTCCCGGTCCCACAATAGGCCCCAAAAACTTGAAAAAAATTTGAAAATCCACGATGACCTATGATTTGTGAGGTTTCAGAGGCGTCGATTTCAAATTTCAACACAAACTCATTTTTTGATACATACCTATCTCCCAAAATATATTTTAAAAATCGAAAATTCGTATGACCTTTGATTTGTTAGACAAGGCTCACAAATGTGGCTTCGAAATTTCAACAAAAAAAAAGAAATCGTGTGAGATCTATGGTTTGTTGAAGTTTTAGAGGAGCCGATTTCAAGTTTCAATCCATATTTTTGACACAGGTTTCTATGATCACGTCCCTCAAGTTCCATAAAACTGAAAATTTTGAGTGACTTACAGGTTTTTTGGAGTTTAAAGGTGCTGTGATATCGAATTTCAACTGCCTTTCTTGATACAAGCCTCCTCAGAGTGCCACAGCAATAAGCCCTCAGAATTTCAGGAAAATCAAGAATTTGCGTCAACGATGGCTCTTGTTGAGGCTTTTGGGGCGTTAATTTAAAATTTTAACTCACATTTTTGTTACAGGCCTCCAGAGATCTCACACCGCAAATCTTTCGAATTTCATAAAACATAAAAAATTTTGTTTCTCATACGGTTTGTAGGATTTTTAGAGGCGTTGATTTTGAATATCGACTGATCTTTTTGATACAAACTTTCCAAACCTCATATTGAACTCGAAAAAAAATTGAAATAAAATTAAATGAGATTTTTAAAAACGTATTCAAGATGCAAATTTCAAATTGAAAATCTACTTTTCTCAAACAAATCCCTAAAGCCCAACAATAAATTCCTAAAATTATAAGAAAAAAAATGAAGAATGAAGAATCAGTAATTCAACTAATTCATGAGTTGATGGGTTTTTAGAGGTATCGATTTCGAATTTCAACTTACTTTTTTAATACAAGCCCCTCTTAAGCTCTGCAAAAGTTTTTGAATTAAAAAAAATCTCAAAAAATTCGTGTAGTTAACCTACAGTTTGTTGGATTTTCAGAGGTGCTGATGTAGGATTTCTCCTTACTTTTTTGATAAATGTCCTTCAAGCTCAGAAATATAAGTTTGTCAAAATTCGAAAAAAAATGTCAAAAAATTCGTGTGATCTATGGTTTACTGATTTTTCAGAGGTGCTGACTCTGAATTTTAATCTGCTTTTCTAACATGAGCTCCTTGAGCCCCAAAACAGACCCCCAAATTTCAAAAAGTTCACACTTACTTATCTACATAAGTATACCATTATTACTTTTTTCAATCCAAGTAGATCGAAAGATCAAGCAAAAATTTATAACCTGTCGAAAATTCAAGTGCTAAAGTGGGGTTTTCAATTTTTTGGTGAATTTTTGAAAATCAAATCTAGGCCAAAAATGAGGGAAAAAAGCAAAATTTTACCAAATTGACCAAGAAAGCTGAAATTTGGGATACACACCCTATTTCTGACATTCCAAATCGAATAGAAATTGTTTCAAACCGTTTTGAGCAGTTCTGGAGCCTCCAGCAAATTTTTGAAACTCGAAATTCCCACAAAATTTCATCAAAATGAAGTTGGAAAGCTGAAATTTATTCTGCAAACTAATTTCAATGCACTTCGAAGTACTGCAGGTAAATTTTGAGTCGTTTTGGAGTCTCCAGCGACTTTTTGAAAATTCTTAGAGCCTCCAACAGATTTTTGAAGCTTTAAATTTTCACAAAATTTTATCAAATGGAGCTGGAAAGCTGAAATTTACCCTACACTCCAATTATAACACACTCTGAAGACGACTTCAGGTGGGTTCAAGTCATTTTGGAGCCTCCAGCGGCTTTTTGAAAATTACTGAAGCCTCCAGTAGATTTTTGAAACTTGAAGTACCCGCAACATTTTACTAAATGGAGTAGGTAAGCGTAAATTTACTTCGCGAACTAATTTCAATACGATATGAAGTCGACTACATGGTGGTTTCAAATGGTTTTGAAGTTTCCAGCTACTTTTTGGAAATTTCAATTTTTCAAAAAACACCACACGACCTCTCAAAAAGTCGCTAGAGGCTCCAAAACTACTTGAAATCCACCAGCAGACGACTTTGTAGCGTATTGAAATTAGTTTGCAGAATGAATTTCGACTTTTCATCTCCGTTTGATGAATTTTTTAGGAAATTTAAGGTTTCAAAGATCTACTGGAGGCTCCAGTAATTTTCAAAAAAAAGCTAGATGCTCCAGAATTACTTGAAATTCCCCTTCAGTTGACTTCGTAGCGTATCGAAATTAGCTTGCAGAGTAAATTTCGGCTATCTAACTCCATTTTGATGAAATTTTGTGGGAATTTCGAGTTTCAAAAATCTGCTGAAGGCTCCAGGACTGCTCAAAACGGGTTGAAACCGTTTCCAATCAATTTGGCATGTCGAAAATAGGGTATATCCCGAATTTCAGCTTTCTTTGTCAATTTGGTAAAATTTTGATTTTTTCTCTCATTATTTTTGGCTTAAATTTGATTTTCAAAAATTCACCAAAAATCGAAAAACGCACTTTAGCACTTGAAATTTTGACAGGTGATGAATTGTTGCTTGATCTTTCGATCTACCTTAATTGTACAGTTTGAAAAATGTTGTGCAAGTCCTATGTTGGAACGGAAGATCTGCGATTTCAGCTGACCTGTCAATCAAAATGGCCACCATTTTGTAAGTAGGACCACCTTTTTTTTTTTTTGAGTACAAGGGCTAGAAATGTTTCTTAGGACTCTCCCTTTAAGAAAAAACTTGTCCCAGAGGATCGACGAAGGGTGCAATAGATCCTTAAGCGGGCTCCCTGATGGAAAGAGTTAGAAAGTCAATGATGACAATTTTCTTTCTTTTCCAATAAGTACATGAAGAACCTGCAAAAAAAATTTCAAGTCAATTCGGAAGACCTAAACCCAAAACCGGGCTGATCTGTGTCGTGGAATGACTCTTCTACATCAATCTGGTCAAATTTTGATTGGGGTGGGGGGGGGGTTTGAATGGGCCAATTTTCAAAATTTGCCTTGAATCGAGAAATGAACTCCAGCACATATTTGTGCTGGTGCACTTTTGTTGTTCTCTTTTGATTATGTTCTGTTCAGTCCAGAAATTTTCTTGTCCGTTGGGATACCTCCCTTGTAATGTCTAATTAGATATTGATAACAAATTCAGCGAACTCATAAACCCCAAGGTCACATATCAAGTTTTCATTCGTTCAGGTTGGTTTTTTGATGTGTTGAAAATTCTCTTCTGGTTCATTGTTTTTTTTAGGAGGGAGGGGGAGAAAGTCGAGAGCCTCAAATGTTGATCAAAGCTTTTCCAGAATTTTGAAGAAAAAAAAATGAAAAATGATGAAAACAATGGCCTGAGTCGACAATTATTTCGAAGAAATAGAAGAGAGATCACCTCTTGTGTTTCTCACTGAAAAAATCAAATCATCTCTTCCAGTTCCTTCCTTGTCTTCTTTCTCTCTACATCGTAGATTCAATACTCACACCCATTTAAGAGACTCTTGTTTGAAAAAAAATCAAAAAATATGAAAAGACCGAGCCCAGCAACATTTCTACTCTTTATTATACAGTACTTGTTGCCCGAACAAATCTCATCGTTTTCGTAGACGACGACGACGACGACGACACGAGCATGGAAGAAGACAAACCGCACTTAAAGACCTTTTGGGAGCTTTCAGTTGCAACTGGCGGCGATATAGTGGTAATATTACGCTATGGGAAACGATATCGAAGTAGTATTTTGTTATAGGGATTGTTGCTGTAGATATGCGGAACAGAAACATACTATAAACGAACAACGGTGTGGCGAATTATTGTTCGGTAGGAAAATGACGGGTTTATAGAACGACTGTAGCACGATAACGTGGGTAGCACCAGCAGAGTAGAGCAACAGAGACGAAACGAAAATATGAACAGAGAAAGAGAGCGCAACAGATTACGTCCGAATAAATTACATTTGGGCGAAATGTACCTCTATACGTATAAGCAAAGGTGGCGCGAGAGAAAAAGGCGAAAGGACGAGACGACAACTCCTGGGTATAAAAAGGCGAAATGGGGGACCGATTGTTGATGTTGATAGGTACATTTTTAGCATTTCCTTTTGGTATTAGGGTTAGTGGCGTTGAAAAGGGCCGAGAATCGATTACCGGTAAGACGCAAATAGTACTAGCGTGATAAATAGTTCGGACGAAATGTTACCTATTACAACTTTCGCGCCGGAGTGAGTTTTTTTTTCTCTCTTCTTATTTCGGTATAGTAAGACTCTCTCCTCCACGTCGCCTTCAGCAGACGAAAATGGTTCTTATTTTGGCTGGAAAACCGTTCTGTTCGTTAGCTCTATCCTCTATTCCGTTACATTGCAATTTTTCTTCCTCTATTTGATAACCACGCTGTCGCCACCGCCTCTCTGTCGAGAGCCTTTTTCCACTATTATCATTTCATTTTAAATTCGCGCTACCGTCCCTCCCCCTCCCTTCCTCACTCCTCGGGCCCGACCATGGCGCAGAAAAATTACCTCGCATTATCGTAAAATGAGATGAGCGCGATCGCGTCTCCGGCCGATTTTCTTCCCCTAGCCACAGTCGTACTACGAATATAACTGTACATTCACCGTTGCCATTTTGCCAACGCTAAGCCTCCTTTCCATCGCTTACTGTACTACAGGTTTTGCGAGATTGAAATTGCCTCTCTCTGAACTGCTCTCCGTACGTCTTCTGCTCCAAAGATGGCGACGAGCGATGGTTTTTATCCCTTTCGCGGCCTATACCGCCATGCTATGCTGATGTAGGTATTCATTCGACGTGGTACTTATCGCCAAAGAAATCTGCGCTATCGCCAGTGATAAATCGACGTCGCTTGAATGTCTTCGATGGTGATAGCGATAGCGTTCGTTGTTTGAATCGTATGGCTCATCTCGTGTATATATATCTTTGGGTATAACTTTGTCTCGGTCTTTGGAAATCAGGCTGCGAGACTTTGAGCTATTACTATCATCAGATTCTACAATTTTCGTTGAATTATTTCTACGTATATGGAACTTGAAAATAGGAATAGGTATCGCAAACGATGAAATGTTTCATCTTCTTTTTCAGTTGGTCTTGGTCTGATATAGAAGTGATTTTATTATATGTACCAGGTACCTGAATGCTGTATGTATTTAACTATCCAATCTTTTGTTATACTTTACCAATTGTATAGAATATGAGAATCATTCAGGCAGAGAGAATAGATTGGTTTTAATTTGCTTTTGATGCGTAAATGCTGAATAATTGCAGTTGTAAATTTTAGTTCACATATTATATCTTGAAAATGAGAAAAGATGCCTTGGATCCAGATAAGGAATTTTCACCAGTCTCGTAAGAAAAATAAAGCAAAAAGTTGAGAATGTCAGGAAAAAATTGGGTGAGTTGGAAAAATTAGGAAAAGTTGGAAAAGTTAGGAAGAAACTGTGTATAAGCAGGAAAATCAAAAATTCACCAAAAACCATGAGTTTTTACTTTTTGAATCATTATGAATTTTCAACAATTTTCATCCTCCCCTCACTCGAGCCCAATTATTTTCCTTTTCCTGTCTACGACCGAAGTGAGTGAGTAGAAAAATTGGCTTCTCCCACATCAAAATCATGTTTTTACTTGAAATTTTCCAAACAAAAAGTCTCTTAAAGTAGAAAATTTCACAAAAAATCACCTATTTTTCGCCATAAAATTCGGAAACTATAATTTCTAATTATAAAAGCACTCACGCACTTAGCGTGAGAAGACCGACTTTTCTTCAAATAAAAACATTTTACGAACGAATTGATTCACTTTTTTTGAAATATTTGTACAGCTATTGATCTGTTTACAATCGAATTGAATCATTTACGAACGATTGACGATTAAATAAATTGATTGATTCCTTCGCAAGCGGATCAATTAATTTACAATTGATTCGGTTCTTGTGAAACTATTGATTAGGAATTGATCTGTTTCCATGCAAACGAAGTGAATCTAATCAAATCGAATTATTCACAACTGATTGGCGATTGAACAAATTGATTGATTTCTAGATAAATCATTCGCGAAAGAGTTGATCGATAGTTACTGAATCATTCGCGAACGAATTGATTCGTATAAGTGACTCGTTCGCGAACAATAAATCGATTGATTTATTAAATTTTTAGTGAACCATTCTTGAACGAATTGGTTTGTGTAAGTGACTCGTTCGCGAACGAATCAACTCATTTACTCAATTTTGGATGAATCATTCACAAACGAATTGGAATTTTTTTGTGAATCGTTCGCAAAAGAATTAATTTGTATAAGTGACTCGTTCGCGAACGAATCGATTAATTTACTTAATTTTTGGTGAATCATTCATGAACGAATTAGTTCGTATAAGTGACTCGTTTGCGAACGAATCAACTCATTAACTCAATTTTTTGATGAATCATTCGCGAACGAATTGATTCGTTCAAGTGACTCATTCGTGAACGAATCGATTCATTCACTCAATTTTTGATGATCATTCACGAACGAATTGATTCGTATAGATGACTTGTTCGCGAACAAATCAACTCATTTACTCAATTTTTGATGAATCATTCACAAACAAATTGGAATTTTTTGTGAATCATTAGCGAGCGAATTAATTCGTATAACTGACTCGTTCGCGAACGAATCAACTCATTAACTCAATTTTTTGATGAATCATTCGCGAACGAATTGATTCGTTCAAGTGACTCGTTTGTGAACGAATCGATTCATTCACTTGATTTTTGATAATCATTCACGAACGAATTGATTCGTATAAATGACTCGTTCGCGAACAAATCAACTCATTTACTCAATTTTTGATGAATCATTTACGAACAAATTGTAATTTTTTGTGAATAATTCGCGAACGAATTGATTTGTACACATAAGTGACTCATTCGCGATCAAGTCGATTCATTCACCTAATTTTTGATGAATCATTCACGAACAAATTGATTCGTTCAAGTGACTCGTTCGTGAACGAATCGATTCATTCACTTGGTTTTTGATAATCATTCACGAACGAATTGATTCCTATAAATGACTCGTTCGCGAACAAATCAACTCATTTACTCAATTTTTGATGAATCATTTACGAACGAATTGATTTGTACATATAAGTGACTCATTCGCGATGAAGTCGATTCATTCACTCAATTTTTGATGAATCATTCACGAACAAATTGATTCGTATAAATGACTCGTTCGCGAAAAAATCAACTCATTTATACTCATTTTTTGATTAATGATTCACGAACGAATTGGAATTTTTTTGTGAATCATTCGAGAATGAATTGATTTGTATAAGTGACCCTTTCGCGAACAAGTCGATTGATTTACTCAATTTTTGATGAATCATTCGAGATCGAATTAATTCGTAGAAGTGACTCGTTCGCGAACGAATCAACTCATTAACTCAATTTTTTGATGAATCATTCGCGAACGAACTGATTTGTTCAAGTGACTCGTTCGTGAACGAATCGATTCATTCACTCAATGTTTGATGAATCATTCACGAACGAATTGATTCGTATAAATGACTCGTTCGCGAACAAATCAACTCATTTACTCATTTTTTGATGAATGATTCACGAACGAATTGGATTTTTTTTGTGAATCATTCGAGAACGAATTGATTTGTATAAGTGACCCTTTCGCGAACAAGTCGATTCATTTACTCAATTTTTGATGAATCATTCGAGATTGAATTAATTCGTATAAGTGACTCGTTTGCGAACGAATCAACTCATTTACTCAATTTTTGATGAATCATTCACGAACAAATTGGAATTTTTGTGAATCATTCGCGAACGTATTGATTTGTATAAGTGACTCTTTCGCGAAAGAATCGATCCGTATAAGTGACTCGTTCGCGAACGAATCGATTCATACTCAATTCTTGTTGAATCATTCAGGAATTGTAATATTTTTTGTGAATCATTCGCGAACGAATTGATTCATAAGTTGAAGAATTGGTCAATTCGTTGGCGAATGATTCTTTCAAAAAGTTGATCAATTCGTTCGTGAATGATTCACCAAAAATTGAGGGTCGTATTAGCACTTTGTAGGAATCGTGGAGGCCAAGTGAGATTTCATGTTTCATCGAAATCGGTATTCAGCCAATTGTATAGGTAAAGAGTTTTAAAAAATATTGAAAAAAAAAAAACAAACTTAGAAGCTTCGAAATTTTGGAACTTGATAATGATGCTGAAACGTCCGGCAGGTAGCTATGTTGTGAAATTTCAAATTTGACCAAAATCGATTCAGCCGTGGCTGAGAAATCCAATTTTCAATACATTTTGTGCAAAGTTACCCGATGAAAATTTCAAAAAGTTCAATTTTGTTTGCGATTACGCGCGAAAGCTGCGAACTTTTGGATCATGGTGAAAGTCCGACATTACAGGAATGGTGATGGACTTGTGAGATTCTAAGTTTCATAAAAAATGGTTCAGTCGTTGATCAGGTTAATCTTTTTTAAGTGAAAAATGTCGAAAAAAAATTTTATCGCTCGATAAACTTAGAAGCTTTGAACTTTTGAAACACGATGATGGTGACGAAATGTCCGGCCAATAGCCTCTCTCAAGCTCCATCCGTAGACATTTTCAACACGAAAATTGATGTAAAATTTTGTAATTTGAAAACAATGGAAATTCTTTAAAATTATTCAAAATATTTTAGGACTATGCAAATGATGGAAATTTTTTTGAAGTTTGGCAATTTGGAAAAGGAATATTCATTCCAAAATCCAAAAATTGACTAAAAACTTCATAATTTAGAGGCCGAGATGCAAAGTTCTGAAAAATGATTTGAAATTTTGCAATTCAAGGACAATTTATTCGAACTCTTAAGGGTTATCAGAAGATTTAAAATTTCATAATTTGAAGACTAAGAATATGGAATTCTGAAAATTCATTTTAAATCTTGTAATTTGAGTTGTCCATTTTTTTTCAAACTTTAGAGAGCTTCTGGTATCACTTTGCGGGAAAGTTCAGTTTCATAATCAACTCACTTCAAACTCAATTCATGAAAACATAACAAAAACAGGATACTTACCTACTTAAAATTTTCAGGAGGTCCCTATGAGCTCTCGGTGGCACTGACAATATTAATTGAAGAGTACATATATTTATAGGGAAAGGGAATAATCTATTTTCTAATGAAATAATACAAAAAATTTTAAGAGTGAGAATACAAAAAAACGAAACATGAAAATAAAAACCACCGCAGTGTCCTGTCTACCCCTTAACACGTTGAAAAAAAAATCAGCAACTCCGGTAAGGAGGAAAAGAGTGTAAGGAACCGAACAATTTTCTCCATCATTGAATTTCATCGTAAAAAATACTTCCTGTCGAATTCGTGCTAGCCTGATTCACACGCCACATAATCATCCCTTAGCTCAATTTAGATACTACGTTAACTAACGTCAGTGATCGAAAATCTTTCGTGACTTTAGCAATAATAAGTATCGTATAACCTAGCCTGAGATTCTATCCACGGCAACTCAAACGTCGTCGTCGCATCCGATCGCTATACCTGCGCTGCTGGTAGTGGTAGAATTCATTTACTCGCAGCTCGACCACCGACGAGTCGTAAATCACGCGATACGACGATTTCATTAGGCCTCGATACCTATTACCTACCTGTGCACACGTATACACAGGTAATTCGCTGCTGCCACAGAGATATAATATTTTATATAAAGTGACGTCATCGTTAGGTTTACTTACTTACGTTTTGACGGAGTAATACCCTAATTCCGATATTATGGGCGTTAGAGACCTGTATCATGAGCCAGAGACGATGGCATGGCAGGGGAATTGTGGCTTTCTTGTAATGAAAATTTTCCGGTAGCGTATTACAAATCACTTTTTTTCGTGAATAGAACACCTCGATAATGTGACGTGACGTGAGGGTAAAGTTTATGGCCTGTTGTTTTCTGTTGCTGTTGGTGGGTTGCGAAAACATCGATGGGATTATTTTTCGTATTAATGAATGATGTTGTGTTTGGCGAATTTCGTTTGAAGCTCGAGTAAGTGTACCTACTTGAATAGATGTGCGAAAGCTTGTTTTTTTTTGTAGGTGGAGGGGGTATGATTGATTCACTTTTTGTTCAGATCTCATTACTTGTTATTGAATTTTTATTTTTTATGAACTATCAGGAGCAGCTAATGAGAATTTGCATTTTTTTGTTGTTTCAGAATCTGCACGTTGGGAAAGATATTATCTGACAGAAATTATATAAAAGTGAGTTACTTACCTGTACTTGATTAATTTTCTATTACGATATTGACACCATTTTTAATTTGATGCAAAACTTCGTTGAGCTGAAAAATGAGATGCAAATATATGATCGCATCATATACATTACATGATTACAAAAACTTATCGAATCCACGAACCCACCCCCCCCTCCATCTTGAAAACCCAATATTACATTCACACAGATTAATTTATCTTCAACAGGTTTTTAATTTTATAAATGATCTTTACCTAGGTACTCCAATTATTATCTAAGCATAATTATATTGATTGTGTTTGAACAATATTCTGAAGCCTCCACAAAGTTTTCTATTTTCTGCAGGAATTTCGAATCAACTTAAGGCCTATTTTCAAGCAGAAGAAATGAGCTGTAACCCATTGAAGTAGATTAAAATTTTGTGAGAAATTTATAAATATTTCGTTGACATTTTTATGAGTGTTTTTGAATAATTTTGAGGAAAAAATTGAGTCATGATTTTTAGGATTTCCAAAAAAGTGCCGTGTGACCTATCAAAATGAGTTGAAATTTCACGAAGATTGAAAATTATCAAACGAAAATATTTTTTGAGAATTTTTTGAAGATTTTCGAGCCCGAAATTGGGTCATGATTTTTATCATTTCCAAAAAAGTACTATGTGACCTATCAAAATGAGTTGAAATTTTGAGAGGATTTAAAATATTCCTACGAAAATATTGTTCGAGCATTTTTTGAAGAATTTCGAGCCCGAAATTGGGTCATGATTTCCAGGATTTTTGAAAATTCGAATATTTCAACGAAAATGTTTCCTATCAAAATGAGTTGAAGTTTCACGAGAATTAAAAATATTCAAACGAAAATATTTTTTGAGAATTTTTTGAAGAATTTTGAGCACAAAATTGGGTCATGATTTTTAGTATTTCCAAAAAAGTATCATGTGACCTATCAAAATGAGTTGAAATTTAACGAGAGTTTAAAATATTCCGACGAAAATATTTTTCGAGCATTTTTTGAAGAATTTTGAGCCCAAAATTGGGTTATGATTTCCAGGATTTTTGAAAATTTGAATATTTCAACGAAAATATTTTTCGAGTATTTTTGAAGAATTACACCTATGTACGTAAGGTCAAAAAGGAGCCAGTATTTTCGAAATTTTTGAAAAAGAAATCATGCCACTCAGAATCTAAATGAGGTAAAGTTATATGAAAAATCAGAATATTTCGATGAAAAAAGTTTTCTGAGCATTTCCGCAAAATTGTAAGTCCAAAATAAAGTCACGATTTCCGTTCATCTTTGAAAAAAACGTGTCCTGGGGTCCATAAAAATAAGTAAAATAATATAGAAAAAAAAACTGTTTCTATCAAATAATAATTTTTTCACGTCTTGTTTAAAAAAATAATCAAAGCACTGCTCCCCAGGCTGTTTGGATTTTGAGACTCTCAAGATATTTTGAAAATATACCTACCTACTCGAAAAAAATGTTGTTGGAAGATTTCGATTTGTTCCCGAAGTTTTAACAGATTTTCATAGATCGCATGACCTTTTTTTTCAAAAATCCTAAAATTCAGTACTTTCAGATACCCAATTTCGAGCCAAAAATTCTTCTTGAATTCTCGAAAATATTTTCGTTGAGATAACAATAATTTATGGGTTAGAAATTTCTCAAAAATGCTCATCAAAATGTTAATTTTTTTTTTTGTAATAGGTATTTGATTTTTTTGAAAAAATTTCATTCCATTTTAATGAGTCGCATGAAACTTTTCAAAAATCATTGAAAACATTACCCGATTTTGGGCTCAAACTTCTTCAGAAATACTCAAAAAACATTTTCTTCGAAAAATTTGTATTTTTTTGCAAAATTTTAACCCATTCTGATAGGTCGCATGGCACATTTCCAAACATGTCAAAAATCATCACCCACCAATGTTGGGTTCAAAATTTTTCAGAATTGCTCAAATCTCATCTCTTTCGAGATATTTGAATTTTTCGCGAAATTTCATCCTATTTTGATGGGTTGCATAGCACTTTTTCTGGTATCCCAAAAACATTATTAAATTTGCATGCATAAAATTCTTTGGAAATACTAGATAAGTACTCAAAAAAAATCTATTTTCGTCGAAATATTTGAATTTTTCGCAAAATTTCATCCCATTTTGATACCTAGATTAGGTCACACTTTCAAAAATTACCTACCTAAATACTGAACCCAATTTTGGGCTCGAAATTCTCCAGACCCCCCCCCCCAAAAAAACATTTTTCTTGAAATATTTGGATTTTTTGCTGAAGCCATTTCGTTCAGAAATCTCAAAAATCATTACCCAATTTCAAGCTCAAAATTCTTCAAAAATTCCCCCCCCCCAAAAAAAAAAACATTTTCTTTGAAATAGGTACATGGATTTTTTGCTGAAGCCATTTCGTTTAGAAATCTCAAAAATCATTACCCAATTTCGAGCTCAAAATTCTTCAAAAATCCCCCCCCCCCAACAAAAAAACATTTTTTTTGAGATATGTATTTGGATTTTTTGCTTAAACTATTTCGTTCAGTAATCTCAAAAATCATTACCCAATTTCGAGCTGAAAATTATTCAGAAATCCTGAAAACTTTTTTTTTTTTGTTGAAATACTGTATCTATTTAAATTTTTTTGCAAAATTTTAACCAATTTTGATAAGTCGTATGATACTTGATCAAAAATGACCGAAAATTTACCCAATTTTGGATCCAAAGCTCTCCAGAAATGCCCAGAATACATTTTTTATTTGGAATATTTGGGTTTTTAGTGAAATTCCAACACATTTAGATAAAATTGCGTGACAGTTTTTAGGAAATGCTGAAAGTCAGTGTCCCATTTTGATCCTAAAATTCTTCAGAAATGCTTGAATCCCATTTTCGTAAAACTTTTTGAACTTTTTGCAATATTTTAACTCGTTTTGATAAGGTTGAATCGAAAGATTTGAATTCGTAGCAAAATTTGAATCTTCAATGTTTTTCAGAAATTTCGATTTTGCTCTGGAAAGGATTGCGATGAATTTGAGCGCTAGTATCTTTATTCAGGTCATTCAGAGTTTATTGGTACCCCTGGAAGATCGTCTAGACTGCTGATTCTGCAAAATTTCGTGTTTTTTAGTTCAAATAAGTGCATGAATTTTTGATTATCAGATGAATTCTGACTGGTTTGGGAAAAATACAAGTCGAATTTTCCAAAATGACATATCATAAGGCTCATTTATTTAGACATTTTCTGTCGATTTTAGTCTATATAATTCCTTGACTCGAATACAACCAATTTCAGGTATTTTCAGAACCTACAACGAGTCTTTAATTTTTCCATGGATAAATTTTCCCAGCTTTATTTTTAATTCTAGATCGAAAAATTTCAAATTTCGAGAAGGATGTTTTACAAGTGAGTCGTTCATTTCAATGAAAACATCTTCCAATAAAAAATGGTTTTTCGACAACGATGCAGCACCATCCTTGAAAAATTCTCAAAAAAATCCATCAAAAGTACAAAATTCACTAAAAAAACGTAAAATCAATTTTTATATAATTTTTTCAGTAATTCTGACTCGGCTTCAAAGGCATTCGAACTTTTCAAAGTTACATTCAAAGTCATTGTCGAGGACAAAAAAAAATTGAAAAAATTCAAGGTCATCGCTTTTCAATACTTCTATCATCATATCAAATTTCAAGTCTATCGGTTGATATCACTCGGAGATATAACGTAAGACTTCTGAAAGATACATTTTTACAGCTTGTCAAATTATTTCAGAGTTTGGAATTGAAAAACCTCATCGAAATATTATATATATTGGTATTTTAAAAAATATATAGGTATTTTGTTATATTTTCTAACAAGAATATGATTTTTCACAAGTACGAGTAAAAATAATACGAAGCATTAATTATTCTAGAATTAGAATAAAATGTAATTTGGTCAAATCTCCTGTATTTTGATATTGTAACCAACATTCGAGTAATTCTTGCTGCTGTAGATGAACTTCGGAACCAAAAAACATATTATTACTCCAGCTAAGATCTGGTGAATGAGTTTGACAACAGTAAACGATAATTTTTCAAAATTTTTCAAATCTTTCATCAATCTCACTCGCGAATCTGGGTGGACAAAACTCACGACGTGTAATTCTGTAGATCAACATTTTTTTTATAATATGCACGTTCCATTCATTTTCTTTAACATAATCTGGGGTCGATATCTCGATAATATGCAAAGTAAACTTTCTGGGAATGAGAGTATGCAGTTCTGGCGGTGAAACAATCAACTTTAGATGGTTGTCTTGGACAGCTAACCGATTACTACGTATAGGTTTCGATGCCTCGGACTCATCACTAGATTCTTTTATCGTTCTTCAGCACTCTGTTCACCTTCTTTTCCTCATTCAATTAATCCATTTATTTTCGTGTTCCGATCGACTTGTCTTCCCAAATCTTCTTGGTCTGTTTTTTTCTTGTTCCTACTTCATCGTAACAGCAGGTTTCTATCTTCGTAGCAACGGTCAAAGTGTTCTAAATTAGATGTCGAATTCGTTGCTAATTGTTTCTTCAACATTCAATTCTGTAGTTTTTTTTGGATCGTTTGCATAATGATGGAATCGCAGTTCTTCGCGTGATAAAAAACAATATGCCATATATGTACTTTTCATTGTAAAGATCGATCTGTAGATTATGTTTAAATTTGTATTCGAGTGGAAGGTTCTGGGAGACGAATACGGATATTTTTTCAAAGTTTTCGCTGCTTTGAGTTTTAAATGTCTTGTGATAATCTGCTAAATAATTGCAAGCATTGAAATACTGATTGTCTGTGATTTTTTTCTATCTTGATCATTTTGTTGTCTATAGACAGTATTTTTTTCGGTTCGTTAATACCACCTTCAGAAGCAGAACCGAAGTTGACAAATAAATTTGTGGATTCCAAATATTTCATCTTCGATAAAATGGAGATTTTCATACCTATTTGGCCTCCATATCTTTTTCCCGGTTTAGATGGAGTTGCGGATCCAAAGAAGCACTATATTAAGTGAAATACAACTTACATGTCATTAAGATTTGCCAATTTTTTTTTTCTTTTTAGATGGTAAATAGATACCTATATTTTATCTGCTGTATATCGGTGTACACCATTTTTTCGTATGGAGGCGTTGGACTCGTACTCCATGGAATGGTAATACACGTATCTTACCATTTTGTGGTATAATTTTGTATTTTTCGGGTTTCCTCAATTTGGGAATCTTGTTGTTCTGTAGATGGCTTGAGGAGCTCGAGAAGATCCATGTTCTCTAACATTTTGGGGATCGAAAATCCACTTGTCCAAAAAAGTCATGGCTTTGGAAATAATTTCTTGGAAGTGGATGTTGATGTGGGGAGTGCTTAAATATTGATTCGTAAGCTGTAATGAACATAACGTAGAGATTTTATTATAGGTTTACTCGATGAAATTATTACCTATTTGTGTGTGTGATAATGAATTGAGATTTTTAAAATTCGGAAATTGAAACATTACCTGTGCTAGACTAGCAAGAATTGAACACTCTCACAACGTTTAAGAATTTACTCTGGTTTTAGGAGAGTTTATATCAATGAAACCCAATTATATTCTTATTTGAAACTAAAAATTCAACTATAGATGGACGGAACGGATACAAACGTTATCGAGCTTTTGAAAACGTCTAATGAATTTTTGGGGTAGAAAATTTTGTCAGTTTGAAAATTATCTGCGGTTTTAAGAATTTAATCTGTTGAATTTTTTATCGTTTTGGTAGTTATTGATAATTTTTAAGTACGTGTAGAAATGATTGGGAAATAGATTTCGAGTAGTTCATTAGTAAAATTAAGTACTTAACGGTTTCGAAATGATAGATTGGTATACATTCTATCTTAGGGTCATTCCATGTCAATTCGATCAACGTTTTTGAGTCATGTCTTTCGATTTCGCTCAATTTTTTCTTCATAATATCTACCTACCCACTCAGTAAGTAAGAAACCTGCAATCAATTTGGTTCCAGTCCCTCAGGGGGCGAGTGGGGGGACTTCCATTATTTTCACATTGTCTCGAGGTACTCAACTTCAGCAGCGCATTCCTCCAAAACTATGATACTTTGATCAAAACTCATTTCACAGTTCAAAAGTGTATTAAATTTTGAACTTTTTAAGCATTTTAGAATTTTCGAAAGGAAGAGTATCGATATAAGGCCATTTTTTGGGCCCGCACAGTTATCGACTCGACCACTCTTAAAATGTTGTAATAAATATACCAAATACGAATCCGTGGTTAGTTGACCAAAAATGACCACTTTTTGGGCTCCAGGGGTTCCCAAAGTTGCGAATAAAGAGATTATTTTAGGAACCACTGAGTATTACTTTCAAAAACTTTTTTGTATATCTGTTTGAACCTGATTAACGTCATGCGAGATGATTTTTCTATTTTTGGCCCTCGGGGGCAGAAATTGGGGTTTTGATTTTTTGAAAATTTTAGAACCACAATTTTGGACTTACCCCTTTGAGCCCCTCTAAAAAGCTTTTTACAGTTGATTAGTATCTGAAAGACGTCTATCTTACCAAATTTTGAGCTCAATAAAATTTTGCGCTGGTACTCAAAAATTCAATTTTCATATTTTTTGTAATTTTGATATTTTGGGAACCCCTGGAAAACTAGAAACCTGTGATTTGCGCCAAACGTAACGTTTTGAGGTATATATTTAATTATCCAAATGAAAAAGTTTAATTAAGCTCCCTGCATATTCGTAATTTTGAACCCTTATTTTAGAGCCCCCCCCTTTAGGCACCCCTAAAAAAAAGGCGTTTATGCATATTTTTTCAAATAATTTGAAGAATTTACATTTGAAACACACTAGCAAGTGCTCGATAATTTTTCATATGATTTTTCCTGTAACTTTCAAAATTGAGCTATTTGGGGTCAAATTCTGACATTTTGACTTCGTTGAAATCGTGAAAACGTTATTTTCACGTCTTTTCGAAGAGTTAAATCTCAGAATTTGACCCAAAATAGCTCAATTTTGAATGTTACAGGAAAAATCATATGAAAAACTATTGAGCACTTGCTACTGTGTTTCAAAAATAAATTCTTCAATTTATTTGAAAAAATGTGCATAAACGCCTTTTTTAGGGGTGCCTAAAGTGGAGGGCTCTAAAAAGGGGGTTCAAAATTACGAATATACAGGGAGCCTAATTTAACTTTTTCATCGAGATTATCGAATATATACCTTAGAACGTTACGTTTGGCGCAAATCGCAGGTTTCTAGTTTTCCAGGGGTTCCCAAAATATCGAAATGACGAAAACTTGGAAAACTGGATTTTTGAGTACCTACCAGTGCAAAATTTTATTGAGCTCAAAATTTGGTAAGATGGACGTCTTTCGGATACTAATTTACTGTAAAAAGCTTTTTAGCGGGGCTCAAAGGGGTAGGTCCAAAATGGTGGTTCCAAAATTTTCAAAAAATCAAAACCCCCAATTTTTGCCTCCGAAGGTCGAAAATGGAAAAATCACTTCGGATAACGTTTATCAGGTTCAAACAAATATATTACGCTGAAAAAGGTTTTGAAAATAATATTCAGTGGTTCCTAAAATTCTTTATTTATTCACAACTTTGGGAACCCCTGGAGCCCAAAACCTGGTCATTTTGGGTCAACAAACCACGGATTCGTATTTGGGACATCTATTACAACATTTTAAGAGTAGTTGAGTCGATAACTGTCCGGGCCCAAAAAATGGCCTTATCGATACTCCTCCTTTGAAATTTGAACTTTCAAATTGAAAGTTCAAATTTCAAAATGGCGCTATAAAAGGGAGCTACAATTTAAAATTCTGAAAAAATTTCCATAGATCTACCTTTGGGTGCTTTTTTGAAATATTGAAGTTCCGAGATGGAATCTCTTGATGGAGGGGGCGCACCCTCACCCCCAATTTCGGGCGAAACTTTCGAAAGAGAATCTGGGGCATGTGATATATCGAATTGTATGTTTTTCGTAACTCTGAACACGAATATGACGTTAGATTTTTGATTGGACCCCATCCACGGCCCCCAGCACCTCCCCAAATGGGGTAAAAGTTCAAAATAGGTTTTTTTAGTGCGACACATCAAATAGCATGTTTTAGGGGACGCTGATCACGAATAAGACGTCAGATTTTTTATTGGACCCATCGTCGGCCCCCGACACCTCCCTTATTTTTTCAAATTCACCTCACCCATGGCTCCCCGAACATCCCCAAATTGGTAAAAGTTCAAAAAAATTGTTGGAGGCCGTGGATGGGATCCAATCGAAAATCTGACGTCATATTCGTGTTCAGTGTCACCAAAAACATACTAAGTATTAGATGTGTCGCACGAAAAAACCCCTATTTTGAACTTTTACCCCATTTGGGGAGGTGCTGGGGGCCGTGGATGGGATCTAATCAAAAATCTAATGTCATATTCGTGTTCAGCGATACGAAAAACATACAATTCAATATATCACATGCTCCAGATTTTTTTAAAAGTTTTGCTCAAAATTGGAGGTGAGGGTGCGCCCCCTCCATCAAGAGACCCCATCTCGAAACTTCAATATTTCAAAAAAGCACCAAAAAGTACATCTATGAAAATTTTTTCAAAATTTTAAATGGTAGCTCCCACTTACAGCGTTATTTTGAAATTTGAACTTTCAATTTAAAAGTTCAATTTTCAAATTTTGAAAATTTCAAAATGCTTAAAAAGTTCAAAGTTTAATACCCTTTCGAACTGTGAAATCTGTTTTGATCAAAGTATTATAGCTTCGGAGGAATGTGCTGCTGTAGTTGAGTACCTCGAGACAATGTGAAAATAATGGAAGCCCTCCCCCCCACCCGCCCCCTGAGGGGGCTGGAACCAAACTGATTACGGATTTCTTACTTACTGGGTGGGTAGATATTGCAAAAAAAAATTGAGCGAAGTCGAAAGACATGACTTTCAAAATCGCATTTTTTGGTAGAATTGGCATGGAATGACCTAGGTATGGCACTTTTTTTCTTAAAGGGGAGATCCTAAGGAACATTTTAAAGCAAACTTGCCCAAAAAAAGTTGGTCTTACTTACAAAATGGCGGCCATTTTGATTGAC
This sequence comes from Planococcus citri, assembly GCF_950023065.1. Lineage (NCBI taxonomy): Eukaryota > Metazoa > Arthropoda > Insecta > Hemiptera > Pseudococcidae > Planococcus > Planococcus citri. The sequence continues at coordinate 7,381,672 of NC_088680.1, read as the reverse complement.
AGGTCAGCCGAAATCGCAGATATTTGCTAAAGTGCGTTTTTCGATTTTTGGTGAATTTTTGAAAATCGAATTTAGGCCAAAAATGAGGGAAAAAATCAAAATTTTACCAAATTGACCTACAAAGCTGAAATTTGGGATATACCCTATTTTCGACATGCAAAATCGATTAGAAACTGTTTCAAACCATTTTGAGCAGTACTGAAGCCTCCAGCAGATTTTTGAAACTTTGAATTTTCACAAAATTTCATCAAATTGGAGTTGTAAAGCTGACATTTATTCTAAAAACTAATTTCAATACGCTACGAAGTACTGCAGGTGAATTTCAAGTCGCTTTGGAGCCTCCAGCGACGTTTTTGAAAATTCGTGAAGCCTCCAGCAGATGTTTGAAACTTTGAATTTTCACAAAATTTCATCAAATGGAGATGGAAAGCTGAAAATTACTCTACATCACAATTTTAACACCCTCTGAAGACGACTTCAGGTGGGTTCAAGTCGTTTTAGAGCCTCCAGCGACTTTTTTTAAATTTACTGGAGCCTCCAGTAGATTTTTGAAACTTGAAATTTCCCCAAAAGGGCATGAGTGGATAAGATGGGTGATTTGGCCTTTTGCTCCTAGTGTAACGAAATCTTAGGGGTAGGTAAGTACCATTGAGGCATGTTCACTGACGAAGTTTCAGACCTCAATTGTGAGTGGTACTTGAGTAATGAGCTTTTTACTCAAAATGGTTTTTATTTTTTTTCTCTGGATTGGCATGACCGATTTCTTTCAAACTTGAACCAACTTACAGATCATCAAAAGGGCTTTAATTGAAAAAATTGACAGCTCCCCCCCCCACCATTTCCCCCCTCCAAATATTAAAATCAAACTTTCAACCCCTTCCTTACCTAAGAACCCCAAGAGGTAAACTTTTTAAACCAACATTTTTAGATGAGTTTTTAACCCTAGAATAACATATATTTTGCTCAAAATTTTATTTTATTGGGCACATGGTCAAAAATGAGAAATAGTGGGGGTGCTTAATGATTTTTATAGAGTAATAATGAGAAAAACAGAATAAGGATGAAGTTGACGTGATTCTTCCCATACTATTACTGTTTATACCAATATTTGACGATAATCAAGTGCCAAATCAGTCGGACCCTCATTTCAGCATCCGTGCCCCCGCCCCCCCCAATTTGGGGGCCAGAACAAAACTAGCAATATGGGTGTCTTTTTCATATAAATTGACCCTCCCGAACACGAATATGAACTCGAAATAAGCATCGGACACTTCTGAATACCATATTTTGAGGGAATGGTCCTAGATGGGAACCTATGTACACTCGCAATGGTGTAAGTATTTATAGAAAAAATTCAAGTTGGAATAATGTAAGTATCTACATCAGTTTGAATCATTTTATTCGGACAGTAGGTTGTTGCTCCCATATCGCAGCAATCATATATTACTCGAGTATTGGAAGATATTTGGCAAGAATACCCAGACCTGCTCAAATACTGAGCAAAATTTTTGACTCAGATGACACTCCAACCTCTATTGATGAAAATAGTGATGCGGAACTTGAAGACGATGATGACTGATTTTTTTAAATATTGTATAATACCTCCTGGTTATATTCTTTTATCATTACATTTTATTGTCTACTGTTTAGATATTTTCATTGTAGTTGAGGAAAGTTCAATCTAATTCACTTTATATTGCACTTATCCTCTATAAATACGGTATTCAGAAGAGTCCAATGCTTATTTCGAGTTCATATTCGTGTTCGGGAGGGTCAATTTATATGAAAAAGACACCCATATTGCTAGTTTTGTTCTGGCCCCCAAATTGGGGGGGGCGGGGGCACGGATGCAGAAATGAGGGTCCGACTGATTTGGCACTTGATTATCGTCAAATATTGGTATAAACAGTAATAGTATGGGAAGAATCACGTCAACTTCATCCTTATTCTGTTTTTCTCATTATTACTCTATAAAAATCATTAAGCACCCCCACTATTTCTCATTTTTGACCATGTGCCCAATAAAATAAAATTTTGAGCAAAATATATGTTATTCTAGGGTTAAAAACGCATCTAAAAATGTTGGTTTAAAAAGTTTACCTCTTGGGGTTCTTAGGTAAGGAAGGGGTTGAAAGTTTGATTTTAATATTTGGAGAAGGGAAATGGTGGGGGGGAGCTGTCAATTTTTTCAATTAAAGCCCTTTTGATGATCTGTAAGTTGGTTCAAGTTTGAAAGAAATCGGTCAAGCCAATCCAGAGAAAAAAAATAAAAACCATTTTGAGTAAAAAGCTCATTACTCAAGTACCACTCACAATTGAGGTCTGAAACTTCGTCAGTGAACATGCCTCAATGGTACTTACCTACCCCTAAGATTTCGTTACACTAGGAGCAAAAGGCCAAATCACCCATCTTATCCACTCATGCCCTTTCATCAAACTGAGATGGACAGTCGAAATTTATTCTACAAACTAATTTCAATACGCTACGAAGTTGACTGCTGGTGTATATCAAGACGTTTTGGAGCCTCCAGCGACTTTTTGAAGGGTTGTGTGGCGTTTTTTTGGAAAATTAAAATTTCCTAAAAGTAGCTGGAAGCTTCAAAACCATTTGAAACCACCATGTGGTCTGCGAAGTAAATTTCAGCTTGCCAACTCCATTTGATAAATTTATGTTGGGGAAATTTCAAGTTTCAAAAATCTACTGGACGCTCCAGTAATTTTCAAAAAAGTCGCTGGAGGCTCTAAAATGACTTGAATCCACTTGAAGTCGTCTTCGGAGGGTGTTAAAATTGGTGTGTAGAGTAAATTTCAGATTTCCATCTCCATTAAATTTGATGAAATTTTGTGAAAATTTAAAGTTTCAAAAATCTGCTGGAGGCTCCAGTAATTTTCAAAAAAAGTCGCTGGAGGCCCTAAAATTACTTGTGCCCACCTGAAGTTGTCTTCAGTGGGCGTTAAAATTGGAGTGTAGAGTAAATTTCAGCTTTCCATCTCCATTTGATGAAATTTTGTGAAAATTTAAAGTTTCAAAAATCTGCTGGAGGCTTTAGGAATTTTCAAAAAGTCGCTGGAGGATCCAAAACGACTTGAAATTCACCTGCAGTACTTCGTAGCGTATTGAAATTAGTTTTTAGAATAAATTTTAGCTTTCCATCTCCATTTGATGAAATTTTGTGAAAATTTAAAGTTTCAAAAATCTGCTGGAGGCTCCATGGAGGCCCTAAAATGACTTGAATCCACCTGAAGTCGTCTTTGGAGGGTGTTAAAATTGGAGTGTTAATGCTATATTCGTGTTCATGCTATATCGTAAACATACTATTTCATGTGTCACAAGATTGAAACCATTTTTTTTCAGCTTACCCCCTTTGGGAAGGTGCTGGGGGCCGTGAGTGGGTCTAATCAAAAATCTGACGCCATATTCGTATTCAGCGTCACCAAAAACATACTGTTTGAAGTGTCGCACGAAAAAAATCCTATTTTGAACTTTTACCCCATTTGGGGAGGTGCTGGGGGCCGTAGATGGGACCCAATCAAAAATCTAACGTCATATTTGTGTTCAGCGTTACCAAAAACATGCAATTCAATATATTACATGCCCTAGATTTTTTTCGAAAGTTTTGCCCAAAATTGGGGGTGAGGACGCGCCCCCTCCATCAAGAGATTTCATATCGAAACTTTAATATTTTGAAAAAACACCAAAAGGTGTATCTATGGAAATTTTTTCAGAATTTTAAATGGTAGCTCCCACTTACAGCACTATTATGAAATTTGAACTTTCAATTTGAAAGCTCAACTTTCAACTTTTGAAAATTTCAAAATGCTTAAAAAGTTCAGAATTCAATATACTTTCGAACTGTGAAATCAGTGTTGATCAAAGTATCATGGTTTTGGAGGAATGCGCTGCTGAAGTGGAGTACCTCGAGACAATGTGAAAATAATGGAAGCACCCCACCCACCCCCTGAGGGGGCTGGAACCAAACTGATTATGCGGGTTTCTTTCTTACTAGGTGGATAGATATTGTAAACAAATTTGAGCAAAATCGAAAGACATGCCTTTCAAAATCGCATTTTTTTGGTCGAATTGACATGGCATAATGACCCAGTGAGTCGTTCATTTCAATAAAATAACACCTTTCAATACAATGGTTTTGAGACGACGACGATGCAGCAGCTATCGATTGAAAAATTCTCAAAAAAATCATCAGCAGTACAAAATTCACTAAAAAACGTAAAATCAAGTTTTATAGCATTTTTTCACTAATGCTAACTCTGCTCTAAAGGCATTTTGAACTTTTCAAAGTTATATTTGAGGTTATTGTCGAAGACAAAAAAAATTGAAAAAATTCAAGGTCATCGCTTTCCAATACTTTTATCGTCGTCAGATTTCAAGTCAATCGGTTGATGACACTCTGAGATAACGTAAGGCTTCTGAACGATACTTACATTTTTATCGATTGTCAAATTTCAGTGTTTGGAATAATTGAAAAATCTCGTGAAAATTATAATAGGTAGGTACATATATTGGTATTTTGAAAAATATATATTTTTGTTATATTTTCTAACAAGAATATGATTTTTTATAAGTAAGTACGAGTAAAAATGAGGTAAGTACTATCGTATTTTGGTCCAAATCAAAACAAAATATAAGTAAGTGGGGTAATAGATGTATCAACTCAAATAAAGAGTTATTTTGATATTGTAACCGGCATTGGGGTTATACTTGCTGCTATAGATGAACTAGAGAACTGTCTCATCAGTCTCGCTAAAATCAGGTGATTGAATTTGACAACAGTTGAGGATGATTTTTAAACTTTTTCAAATCTTTCATCAATCTTCCGAGTAGACAAAAGTCACGACGTTTGATTCTATAGATCATAGTACCTAGTTTAATGTATATTATGCACGTTCCATTCAGTTTCTTTATATACCAGATCTGCGACTCCTTCCAAGGAACAAATTCAAGAAACGTATACTGGAATGCTCGGTGCTTATAAAGCAGTTTTGTCGACATTATAGGTACAGTAGCGGTTGTATGCAAAATAAAATTTCTTCGAAAGATGTGCATGTTCTGGCGATGAAAAAATCAACTTTAGATGGTTGTCTTAGACAGCTATCCGATTATGGATTATTTTATTAGAGGCCTCGCTAGATTCTTATCATCCTTGGTCATTCTGTTCATCTGCTTTTGCTCATGAGCAGTTATTCCAATCGCTCATAGTGTTTTTATTTCTTTATTTGTAGGTAACTTCAACTTTGCGGAAATGATTCATTCATGTTATTCGGGAGTAAATAGTAAAATTTCATCTCTTGATAGCTTATGCTATAGATATTAACTTGGGGTCGCAATATATTTGGGAGTGATGATCTGCTGCGTAATCGTGTTCCGATCGACTTGTCTTCCCGAATCGTCTTGGTCGGTCTTTTTTTTGGTTCCTACTTCGTCGTTCCAACAGCAGGTTTCAATCTTCGTAGCAACGGTCAAAGTGTTCTTATGTAAGTCCTCTATTTCGTTGCTAATTTTTTCTTCTGAGTTCGATTCTGTAGTTTTTCTTGGGCAGTTGTTCGCGTGATAAAAAACAATAAGCCATATACTTTTAAATAAAAATATTGATCTGTAGATTATGTTTAAATTTGTACTCGAGTGGAAGGTTCTGGGAGACGAATACGGATATTTTTTCAAAGTTTTCGCTGCTTTGAGTTTTAAATGTATTGCAGTAATCTGCTGAATAATTGCGAGCATTGAAATACTAATTGGCTGTGATCTTTTTCCTATCTTCATCATTTTATTGTCTGTAGATATAGTTTTTTTTTGTTTCATTAATACCTGCAGGGAGCACGATAATCCACAATTTGAAAATAAAATGATTCGGTGATTCCAAATATTTCATCTTCGATAAAATGGGGGTTTTCATACCTATTTTGGCTGCATAATCTTTTTTTCCCGGTTTAGATGGAGTCCCGGATCCAACAAACATGATGTCAACGAGTGAAATACAATTCTAACATGTCATTAAGATTTTACAATTTTTTTTCTTTTTAGATGGTAAATAGACGTTTTTCTGATCCCTCGGTATACACAATTTTCTTCGTATGGAGGCGTTGGACTCGTATTGCATGGAATGGTAATATGTATCTTACCCATTTTGTGGTAGGTATATTTTGTTTTTTTCGAGTTTCCTCAATTTGGGAATCTTGTTGTTTTATCCTCTGTAGATGGCTTGCAGAGTTCGAGAAGATCCATGTTCTCTAGATATATGTTGGGATTGTTGGGAATCGAAACGCCAGATGTCCAAAGTCATGGCTTTGGAAATAATTCCTTGGAAGTGGATGTTGATGTGGGGACTGGGTAGTGCATAAATATTGATTCGTACGCTGAAATGAACAGAAGGTAGAGATTTTAGTAGGTTTACTCGATGAAATAATTACCTATTTGTGTATGTAATAATGAAATAAGATTTTTAAAATTCTGAAATTGAAACATACCTGTGCTAGACTCGCAAAATACTGTGGTTTGCTGGGGTTGAAAAGAAATTAGCATCAAAGCCACACACCCTAAAACTTATTTGAAAATACTTTCGAACTATAGATGGAACAAATACGAAGTGGCTTTGAGCGTTTGCAATCGTCGAATGAATTTTTGGGGTAACGAATTTTGTCAATTTGAAAATTATCTCTGCGGTTTTAAGAATTTAATCAGTTGAAATTTTTTTATCGTTTTGGTACTTAGTTGTTGATAATTTTCAAGTAGGAAGATTGGGAAATAGATTTCGAGTAGTTCATTATAAGGTAATGGAATTACTTATCGGTTTAGAAATAATAAATTGGTATACATTCTACATATTTACCTATGTATATGTATAAGTAATAGATGTGGATTTTTAATGAGGTTCGAGGCTCGTAAACTAATATGAAGAAGTGTTATCAACCTTTTAATTTTTTTTTAAATGAAATAATTTTAGACCATTAAATATGTTCACTGCGGTATATACGATACTAATACGAAATAGGCCAATTATATACCTACCTAATGTTATCTATGACGGTAGTTATGTGTAGATTATTCTAAAAGTTGATCGTTGTATACGGTGAAATTTTCAACTATACATAGTAAATAAATTTAATATGTTTTTATCGATGTGTTGCATCACATTTTTAATTATGACTGCCCACGTTCAATATACAGAACCAATATAATAGATTAGGAATTTAAATGTGTGGTTCAAGAGAGTTCTCATCCACGTAGGCATACTTGAGCTCTATACTATGTATTTCTTTAATCCGGACATTTTTTTTGATTTTTTTGGCGGAGCTGTGGGGTTTCAAAGTTCTCCAAAATGGCCGAAAATGGAAAATTTCAGTTGCAAATTGCTCCTGGTTGTACGAGCTATAGAATTTTGAACTTTTTTTTTCAAATTGTAGTACTTTCAGAAGGTAATCGACGAATAATATCAAAATCAGTATTGCCACTTTCAAAAACCTGAAAAAATCAATTTAAGAACTTCTAATTTAAATATAATCACGATCTCGACGAATAAAAATTCTGAAAAATTCTCAGTTTTAATCCATTACACGTAGAATAACATAATTAAAAAATTGGGCTGGCATTTTTTTTTTTCATTTTCGAGAATGAAAAATTACAAGTTTGGCACTTATTGCAAAAATACCATCAGAAACCTAAAAAATGAAAAATTTTGCATTTTTGAAATATTTTACCAATGTGTAGACGAACAATTGAAAAAAATGACCATACTCCAACAATCCATTGGTGGCATGGTGACTCAAGACTCAAATTCTTAAATTCGAAAACAGCTTATTTGAAAATCCAGCAATCCAAAAATAGGTAACTCGAATTCTTCATTTTATTTTTTTGAAATTCGACAAGGAATGCATTTATGAAAAAAATATCTATTGATTGAAATTGAAAATTTGTAACTATCAAAGTCCAGCCAAGTAGGTATAAATAACACAAGCTCTTCATTTTTTTTTTTTTTTTTTTTTTTGAGATAACTATGGGGCTTATTGTGAGATCTGGGGGTGGTCCAATCAAAGAAATTGTTTGAAATTTGAAATCGATTACTTACATCAAAACGCCGACTAACTGTGGGCGACTCAAATTTTTAATTTTTTTGGAAATGAGAGGGGGGGAATAGCGAAGAGCATAGAAAAATTCATCACCAGCCAAAATTTCAAGTGCTGAAGTGCATTTTTTGATTTTTGTTGGTGAAATTTTGAAAATAAAATTAAAGCCAAAAATGGGGGGAAAAAATCAAAACTTTACCAAATTGACCTGGAAGGCTGAAATTTGCCATATATCCGATTTTCAACTTGCCAAATCGATTGGAAACGGTTTAGAACCGTTTCGAGCAGTTCTGGAGCCTCCGGTAGATTTTTGTATTTTAAAAACCCGAAGCTGGAAACCCAAAGTTTATTCTGTAAACTAGTTTCAATACGATAGGTATAAAGTCGACCGCAGATATCTTTCAAGTCGTTTTAGAGCCTTTAGCAACTTTTTGAAAATTACTGGAGCCTCCAGAAAATTTTTCAATGCTCGAAATTATCATAAAATTTTACCAAATAGAGCTGGAATCCAAAATTCACCCTGTACTCCAATTACAACACGCTTTCAAGTCAACTGCACAACTGCAGGTGGGTTCAAGTGATTTTGGAGCGTCCAGCGACTTCCATGAAGGCCCAAAAAGTAGCTGGAAGCTTCAAAACGACTTGAAACCACCTGTAGTCGAATTCATAGCGTACTGAAGTTAGTTCACAGAGTGAATTTTGACTTTCCAACTCCATTCGATCAAATTTTGCAAAAATTTCATTTTCAAAAATCTGCTGGAGGATTCAAAAATTTTCAAAAAGTCGCATGGAGGCTTCAAAATCACTTAAAATCACCAGAAGTCGACTTAATAGCGGGTTTAAGATAGAGCGTAGCGTGAATTACGGATTTCCAACTCCATTTGATAAAATTTTGAGAAAATTTCAAGTTTTAAAAATCTGCTGGAGGATCCAGAACTGCTCAAAACGGTTTGAAACCGTTTCCAATCGATTTAGCAGGTCGCTAAAATAGGATATATTCCAAATTTAGACTTTCCAACTCCATATTTCAAGTTTCAAAAATGTACTGGAGGCAGCAGGAATTTTCAAAAAGTTGCTGGAGGCTACAAAATGGCCTAATCTCATCAGCAGTCGACTTGATGGCGTGTTGAAATTAGAGTTTGGAGTTAATTTTGTATTTCCAGCTTTATTTGGTAAAATTTTATAGAAATTTCGTGCATTGAAAAATCTGCTGGAGGCTCCAGTAATTTTCAAATAGTTGGTGGAGGCTCCAAAGAGACTTGAAGTCTGTCAGTAGTCGACTTCATACCGTGTTGTGAAAATTTCAAAAACCTGCTGGAGGCTCCAAAATTATTCGAATCCACCTTTAGTCAACTTCATAGGGATAGCGTATTGAAATTAGAGTGCAGTGTAAATTTTGCAATTCTAGCTCGGTTTGGTGTAATTTTATGGTGATTTTGAGCATTGAAAAATTTTCTGGAGGCTCCAGTAATTTCCAAAAAGTCGCTGGAGTCTCCAAAACGACTTGAAATCTACCTTTAGTCGACTTCATAGCGTATTTAAATTAGTTTACAGAATTAATTTCGGCTTTCCAACTGCTTTTAATGAAATTTTGTGGAAAATTCGAGTTTTAAAAATCTACTGGAGGCTGCAAGAATATTCGAAAAGTAGCTGGATGCTCCAAAATGACTTAAACTTGCCAGTAATTGACATAATATAGTACGTTTAAATACAAGTGGAGCATAAATTTCGAACATTCAACTTTATTTGATGAAATTTTTTGGAAATTTCAAGTTTCCAATATCTGCTAGAGGCTCCAGTACTTCCCAAAACGGTTTGAAACCGTTTTCAATCAATTTGGCAGGTCAAAAATAGCGTATATGGCGAATTTCAGCTTTCTGAGTCAATTTGGTAAAATTTTGATTTTTTCCCCTCATTTTTGGCTCAAAATTAATTTTTAAAAATTCACCAAAAATCGAAAAATGCAGTTTAGCCTTTTAAATTTTGGGTAGTGATGAAATTTTGCATGCTTTCTCGATCTAGCTTTGTCCAGTCCAAAAAATTTCGAGCTAGTTCTATGTTGGAAAGAAAAATCTGCCATTTTGACTGACTTGTCATACAAAATAGGCCGCCATTTTATTAGTAGGGGCCATCTTTTCTTTTTTTTTTGCAAGTTTGCTTTAAAATGTTTCTTAGGATGCCCACTTTGAGAAAATAGTTTTCCCGGAGGATTGAGGAGACGTGAAATTACTCTGCATATGCCATATTTTGAACTATTTATCAACGTGGCTCAGTTCCCAGAAAAAAATCACTCGAATAAAAAATATCCAAATGAAATTCAGATTACCAGTTCTTGTGGCTTCTTTTAACGAAATAAAGGTTTGAATCGATTGGTTCGAAAGCACAATCAACATTGGGTCACCCCACGTCAATTCGACCAAGAAGTGGTGAAGGGGGAGGGGGTCAAAATCTGAATGAATTGAAAAAAATGAACGAATTTTAATTTTTTTTGCAGCGAGTGTAGTTTTTAATCAACTTTTTAATGAAATACGTCAGAAAGAGGGCAAAATAGGACAACTGAATGAATCTAAACTTTTTTTGATGTTTGGAATTGAATTTTTCAAAATTTGATTTTTTAAAGATGTGTTCATTTCATTGAAAGAAAGGGATTTTCAACTTTTTTAACGGATACTTACGTAAAAATAGGGGTCAAATGGGTCCTCACATATCAAAGCTTTTTTCGTGTTTTAAATCAAAAAATCGCATTTTTTCGCAAACGTTCAATTTTTTTAAATCGACTTCACGAAATAATGCCATCCCAATTTTTTAATATGTTGTTCAGCATGAAAAGTTGTCCATAATATATTTTTTTCAGAATTTTTGAGAGTCGGAACGATATGAAAACTACGTTTTGAAACTTTTCGACCTAATTTTTCGTACGAAAGAAAGTGGCAACACTGATTTTTACCATATCACCAAAAATCCTTTCAAAATCCTTGACTATTGGAAAAAGTTCCATCTTGGTAGGTATCGCGGTTATCGAGTAATCCACTGCTGAAATGTATGATATTTCAAGTTCACTGAAAATTTTGACACCCCCTAGCAATCTTTAAAAAAGGGGTAGAGGGCTGCGATTTTCGACCTTGGTCATCCCTTCAAAAGGTCTTTCCACAGGAAAAATTTTCAAAACAGTCGCTGACCCCCCCCCTTCCCCCTACGACTTCTTGGTCGAATTTACTTGGAATGACCCCATATGCAAATCACTTTTGTAGCTCGAATCGAGAGCTCCTGGCGCAGAACTCCCGCCACAATCAGATGATATTAAAAAAGGCAAAGTGGCCATGAAGAGTTGAAATTCATCTCGATCCGAATGATTTCAATTACCAAGCACCAACTTCACACATCCTGACCCAAAATACGCTCATCGTAAGGTGCTTTAAAAGGTACCCTACAAACTTAAGAATGCAAGCCAAATCTTACGTATTTACTCGATGTAAATCTCTCATTCTCGCATATCTCTTCTACTCATGTATTGTACCTCAACTACAACCTTCATATCACGTCATTTTCCTCATCTTTCAATCACACGACGACCTGTCTGCGTCACATTGTCACAATATATCGAAAGACACGTTTTATTTATTCAACGTCTGGACGCCTCCTGGCGCAGAATGACGCTGGCGTTCTCAAAAAACAAATATTTATAAACGGACCGTTCGGTATATAGTCTTATATCAGCATCGGCAACAGCGTTATAGTACGAGTAATATTTAAATTCGCGTACGACCTAAGGGACAGCCTTGGCAGTGGGTAAGTTGGCGCGAACGTGAACGTGTCGCTGTGCTTTTTATTATTCTTCGTTTCTCGTTCTGTGTTCTGTGTTGTTGGCAAATCACAAAAACCTTAAAAAGTACTGCGAGTCGAGAGATAAGTTTTGCAATCTTCGTTGCACAGCGAGAGAAGTTTTCGAAATGCCCCTTTTGCGAATACTGTATACGTATATACGCGAACGACGTCGTGACTTGAATGGCCATGGCTAATTTGTGAAAAACTTTGTTGGGTTTTTGCGCCGCCAAATAAATTGTTTTCCGTTTATAAAATGGTTAAAATTTCAGCCTGCTGGAAAAACATTTCGGATATGGCTTTTTATTCTCGTGTTCGACTACGCTTACCTACTTATCGTATAAAGTGAAGGAATCTTATATGCAAAGCAAGGAGTGGAGCAGATGAAATACCCATTTCTTCTTACGATTATACCATTTCGTAGTTAAAACTGAGCTCGGATACGAATTACGATGATGCGGTTTTCGAACATGATTTTTTCCCTCGTATTCTGTTATATGAAATATGTCCTCGAGCGATGAACACGTTGTTGTTGTTGTTGTTGGCGGTGCAGCTCACGACGATGATAGAGAGACGAGACCACACCGTTTACGTTTTATTTCCTTATAAAAGATACAACTTTATTATAAAACATAGTCGCAAACAAAATCGTTCAAATCTCATAAACATAAAAGTCAATAGGAAACGTTTACCAGAGCAATAGTAGAGGGTAAAAAAAAAAACTAAACTAGAAGAGAAAAAAAATTAATCGAGACGACGCACAATGATGCAAAATAAAGACAAGAGATGCAGGGTGAAAGAGAATTGCAATTTTCCAAATCCAAAGCAAACGAATCGAATACATAGCAGTGTGTATATATATATAGGACAGAGGAGTTAACGAATAGACTATAGAGAGAGAGTGAGCAACGATAAGGGAGAACAGATTACGAGAAAGGAGAGCACACACAGTCGTACACAAATTGTATAGAATAAAGATGAAAAATACTACATAAAGCAGGTAAATATAAGGACGATAACGGCGAATAATTGCGTGTATTTAATCAAGCGTGTTATGTCGTCATTCGCAGAGAAACACGAGAAAGCTACTCTCTCTGTATACAGAGGACTAGAAAGTACAGAGTATGAGACAGAGAGAAAGAGAGAGAATAACTCATTTTCTAAGCAGCAAAATCGTCGTCGTCTCATCACAGCTCGTGAGTCGTTTACCTACACAATACCTACGTTTTTAGTGTACACGTCTCTCTGTCTGACGAACGTCTATGTTCGAAACAGGTATCGTTTAATTGTCAAATATATCGAAAATACCATTTGCTCGTTTGTCATCTCTCATCGGCATTAGGATCGGAATCGGCGAAACGAGTATGCAACCCAACCAACGACGAGACAACCAAGTGGTATTCGTTTTTCCTATCGCAATGTAGTATACGATGTAGGTAGTAGGTAGGTACGAGTAGTATACGCGGATCAAAGCGGATAACTAATTAATACACCCGTCGTACTGCTTCTGCCTTCTGTGTATCTGCGTTGTTCAGTGTGTACTTGTGTAGATGTCTCGCTGTCGAGCTCATTTGCTCCATTTTACAGCTTAGGAATCGACAAAGGTCTTATTACGAATTAACAATGTATTCCTGTATGTTACGTACCTTTTTCCTCTGTTTCGACTACCTGACATAAAATAGGTATGCAATGTGAAGTTTTATTTGTACGATTGGTTGTCGTTCTTTTTCCTTCCCATTCTCAATAGGTAGTAGGTAGGTACCTTATTAAACAATTTTAGCATTTTCCAACACCCCCCCCTCACCGATCAAAGTTGATACCTCAGGAGAGAAAATAATTCCTTTTTTTTTAAATTTTCCCCATCTGCAAAAAAAAAGTGGTACTGGATAAAAAAAATGAAAAAAGAAGTCAATTCATCAGAACTTTTTCTTTCTGCGTCAATATAGGGTATTTCAAGATGTTAATTGCCATTTTTGTCCCAAAGTGCCCCGGCGACCTCCACAGTCAATTATAGTGAAAAATCTTAGTGAATTTCGTTAAAACGTTACAAATTTTCTCTTACTGGGATTTTAACGGCTTCCCAACAGAAAATTCTTCATTCCCCACCCTTCACCCCTTCTACACCTTCGAAAACGTACATTTCGACATATATATCACGCATCATTATAGTCAAATTTTGAATTTTTCACCGTTTTTACCCCCTTCACCCCCCACCTTTCGCCCCTACGAAAAAAATATTGTCAGATTCGTGATCTACACCCTCAAAAACATACATTTAGACATATCACACATTATTATTGTCAAATTTTGAATTTTTCACCCCTTTCATCCCCCACTATATTCACCCCTACGAAAAAAATATTGTCAAATTCGTGATCTACAACCTCGAAAGCATACATTTCCACATATCACACATCATTATAGTCAAATTTTGAATTTTTACCCATTTTCACCCCCTCAGCTCCCGCCATTGACCCATACGAAAAAAATATTGTCAAATTCGTGATCTACACCCTCAAAAACATACATTTCAACATATCACACATCATTATAGTCAAATTTTGAATTTTTCGCCCCCCTCACCCCCCACCCCTACAAAAAAATATTGTCAAATTCGTGATCTACACCCTCAAAAACATACATTTAGACATATCACACATTATTATTGTTAAATTTTGAATTTTTCTCCCTCTTCATCCCCCACTATATTCACCCCTGCGAAAAAAATATTGTCAAATTCGTGATCTACAACCCCGTACATTTCCACATATCACACATCATTATAGTCAAATTTTTAATTTTTCACCGTTTTACCCCTTTCATCCCCCACCATTCACCCCTATGAAAAAAATATTGTCAGATTCATGATCTACACCCTCAAAAACATACATTTAGACGTATCACACATCAATATTGTCACATTTTGAATTTTTCACCCTGCCCCCTCACCCCCTCACCCCCATCCCTACAAAAAAAATTGTCAAATTCATATTCTGCAACCCAAAAAACATACGGGAGCATATCATTGTAGTATTGTTTTAGGGTTCATTGTAAGTTTTTGAATTACAGGCGCGCGGCGTTTTGAGGGTGCTCACAGCCCACTGTGGAGCCCCTGATCACCGCCCTTCCCAAAAGTGAAAAATAAAAATCCGAATGACCTTCGTTTTGCAAAATATTTAGAAAAAAAAGAAAAGGAAAATTCGGTAGATCAATGATTTTCTAGGTTTTCAGATGAGCTAAAATTGCGAATTTCAAATTTCTTTTTTGGGATGAGCTTTAGTGCTTCACAATGAACCTGCTAAATTTTGAAAATAATGAAACTTGAAAAAATTCACTCGGGTTATGCTTTGTTGGAGGTTTAGTAAGGCTAATTTCGAATTTCAACTCACTTTTGGGCCATTCCACGCCAATAGTTTTGGACCCTCCAGCAGATTTTTGAAACCGGATATTTCCACAAAATTTCATCAAATGACATTAGAAATCCGAAATTCACGCTGCACTCAGTTTAAGTCATTTGACAGCCTCCAGCGACTTTTTGAAAATTGTTGGAGCCTCTAGCAGATTTTTGAAACATGAAATTTCCACAACATCATCAGAAAAGCCGAAATTTATTCTGTAAACTAATTTAATACGCTATAAAGTCGACTGCAGGTGGATTTCAAGTCGTTTTGGAGCTTCCAGGAAATTTTTTAATGCTAAGAATTTCTATAAAATGTCACCAAACAGGGCTAAAAATCCGAAATTTTTGCTTTTCAACTGCATTTGACTAATTTTTTTTAGAAATAATTTCAAATTTTAAAAATCTACAGGAAGCTTCATGGATTTTCAACAATTTACTGGAGGCTCCAAAAACGACTTGAAATTCACCTGGAGCCCACTTTATGGCGTATAAAATTAGTTCACAGAATTATTTCAGCTTTCCAACTACATTTGACAAAATTTTGTAGAAATATAAAGTCTCAAAAATCTACTGGAGCCTCCAAGAATTTCCAGAAAATCGCTGGAGACTCCAAAGTGACTTGAACTCACCGCCAATCGGCTTTTTAACTCTATTTGATGCATTTTTGTGGAAATTTCAATTTTCAAAAATCTACTGGGGGCTCCAGTAAATTTCAAAAGTTTCTGGAGGCTCCAAAACGACATGAAATCCTCCTGGAGTCCACTTTATGGCGTATAAAATTAGTTCACAGAATTATTTCAGCTTTCTATCTACATTTGACAAAATTTTGTAGAAATTTAAAGTTTCAAAAATCTACTGGAGCCTCCAAGAATTTCCATAAAATCGCTGGAGACTCTAAAGTGACTTGAACTCACTGCCAATCGGCTTTTTAACTCTATTTGATGCATTTTTGTGGAAATTTCAATTTTCAAAAATCTACTGGGGGCTCCAGTAAATTTCAAAAGTTTCTGGAGGCTCCAAAACGACATGAAATCCTCCTGGAGTCCACTTTATGGCGTATAAAATTAGTTCACAGAATTATTTCAGCTTTCCATCTACATTTGACAAAATTTTGTAGAAATTTAAAGTTTCAAAAATCTACTGGAGCCTCCAAGAATTTCCAGAAAATCGCTGGAGACTCCAAAGTGACTTGAACTCACCGCCAATCGGCTTTTTAACTCTATTTGATGCATTTTTGTGGAAATTTAATTTTCAAAAATCTACAGAAGGCTCCAGTAATTTCCAAAAAGTTTCTGGAGGCTCCAAAACGACTTGAAATCCACCTGGAGTCGTCGTCCACTTCATGGCGTATAAAATTAGTTCACAGAATTATTTCAGCTTTCATCCATCTACATTTGACAAAATTTTGTAGAAATTTAAAGTTTCAAAAATCTGCTGGTGCCTCCAAGAACTTCCAGAAAGTCGCTGGAGATTCCAAAGTGACTTCAACTCATCGATAATCGGCTTTTTAACTCGATTTGATGAAGTTTTCTGGAAATTTAAATTTTCCAAAATCTACTGGAGGATCGTGTAATTTCCAAAAAGTTGCTGGAGGCTCCAAAACGACTTAAAATTTGCCTGCAGTCGACTTCGTAGCGTATTAAAATTAGTTTATGGAATAAATTTCAGCTTTCCAACTATACATTTGACAAAATTTTGTGAAAAGTTCAGGTTTCAAAAATCTGCTGGGGGCCTCAGAACTGCATAGAACGGTTTGAAAACGTTTTCAATCGATTTGGCTGGTCGAAAATAAGGTACATACCAAATTTCAGCTTTCTAGGAAAATTTGATGAAATTTTGATTTTTTCCCCTCGTTTTTGGCTTGAACTTTATTTTCAAAAATTTATCAAAGATTGAAAAATGCTCTTCAGCTCCTAAAATTTTGACTGCTGATGAACTTTTGCATGCTTTTTCGATCTAGCTTTCTCCAGTTCAAAAAAATCGTGTGAGTCCTATGTTATAAAGCGAAATTGACTGACCTGCCAATCAAAATGGCCGCCATTTTGTTAGTAGGATCAACTTTTTTTGGCAAGTTTGCTTTAAAACGTTCCCTAGAATGTCCCTTTTAAGAAAAAAAGTTATCTCAGAGGATCGGAAGGTGGTGCAATTACTTCATATTCCATATGCTGGAGTATAATAGGTATCCATTTTTAATTTTTTTGATCGGCGGAAGTAGCAAAAAATCAAAAGTTTTAGACCTTTGGACCTCTGTGGGATACGTAATTGTGCAATTCGGCAACTACCTACATATAAATTTTCTGGTGGACCCCTTGAGGGTCCTCTTATATGTAGGTACTTTTGTTGGAAAAAATGGGTCAAATCGGTTGCTGCACACTCGTAAGATCTGCTTCTTGTCAACATTGTTGAAACTTGAAACAAGTTTCAAAACCAAGCGCACAACTTTCTCGCAGTGATTGAAATTTACCGGAGAAATTTCCCAATAGAACTAATCTAAATGACATTTTTTCATCATCTCTTCATCACTGTCGTTTCATTGCTGCTGGTTTTTTTCTCTCTCTCTCTTACACCGAACCCTCATCTATACCACGCCAATATAGCGAGAAAAAAATCTTCATTGAAATGTTTTTTAATTAATATTTTGCAGGTAATTAATCACTGCATATGGGTGTGGAGAGGGGTGCGAGGGCATTAACTATGGCAAGTAGGTCGTCGACGGTAATTTTTTTCGTCATCGACGTATACTATCTATTCAGCTGTTGCCAACGTAAAAGACGACGATGAGGAACAAGATATCTACCTACAGAGGTCCGAGCAGGGTGCAAAACTGCACGCTACAAAAGATAATGTTGAGAAAAAAAGCTATACTGACATTTCCCGTTCGGAAGCGCGAGACACGTTCAACATTCGGTAGGAAAAAACAAGCACGACGACGACGACGGTATAAAAATTTTCTAGAAGAAAAGAAATAAACAAGATACTTACACTCGCCTGAACACATTTTTCTCTCTCCAAATACCCGTGGTATACCTACCTCCTCGTTTTGCCCAAGTCGCGAAATCGTTTTCTTTTTATCTGTCATTGCTGCGGTGCTGGTGGCAGCGACCACCATTCTAGGTACGTAATATCTCGATGGACTGTCATTTTCTTCGCCAGCAACGAATGGTACGAGTAAAAGGGAAGAAAAAAACAAACCTTTTACGAATAGAAATTGAACACGGCCCAGCACGAGAATCCAAGTAGGTATACGAGTGTAGTGAAGGGTACGTTTCAGTGAGGTAGTTATTAAAATACCCTTTATACTTATAGTTACTCGGTTTGTATTTTTAGGAAATTGAAATAATTTCTTTCTCGATGTAATGTTGTGTCGATGACGACGATGAGACCAAGTAATCAGTTATTATTTACAGCTGTGCCTTCTTCTGATTCGGATGGATGGGATGGAATGTTTTTTGAACATTTTTGAAGAATTTTAAGCTCAAAATTCAGTAGATTTTTGGAATTTTTGAAAAATTTCAAAAAATACTTCAGAATGAATTAAAATTTGGCAAAAAATTCTAATATTTCAAGAAAAATGGTTATTGAGCATTTCTGAAGAAGTTTGAGTCTGAAATTGAGTAATGGTTTCGGTGATTTTTGAAAAAATTTAATGCATGGCCCATTAAAATCGGATAAAATTTCACGAAAAAATCAAATATTTCAATGAAAATGTTTGATGAGCATGTATGAAGAATTTCTTATCCCAAAATTGTGTAATGATTACCGAAATTTTTGTCAAAATATGCTGGAATTTTCGTGAGAAATCTAACTCGTGAAATTGGGTAATGATTTCTGAGATTTCTGAAAGTGTTCTGCAATCCTATCAAAATTAGTTAAAATTTTGCAAAAAAAAACAAATATCTCAAGGAAAATGTTATTTGAGAATTTCTGGAGAACATTGGACTCAAAATTGGGAATGATTTTGGGATTTCCTGAATATTATTTTGATGGAGATGAGATTTTTGAGCCAGTCGAAAGAATTTTGGGTCCAATATTGGGTAATGATTTTGGTGATTTTTGAAGAAAGTGTAATGCAACGTCACTTCATTAAACTGGGTGAAATTTCACGAAAAAATCAAACATTTCAACATAAATGTTTTTTGAATATTTATGAAGAATTTCAGGCTTAAAACTGTGCAATTAAGTTATCATTGAGATTTCTGGAAAAGTGTCTTACGACCAGTCAAAATGTGTTGACATTTTTCGAGAAATTCAACTAAGTATATATCGACAAGAATTTTTTACGAAAATCTATGAAGAATTTTTGGCTCAAAATTAGGTGGGAAGGAATTGGTTTTTGGGATTATTGAAATAGTGTGATGGGGCCTATCAGAATGAGTCATACCATAACTTTGAGAGAAAATCAAAATTTTCCTACGAAACTTTTTTGAGGATTATTTTTGCATCGGTTCTTGAAATTTTAAATGCAAGGAGGATGGTAAGCAAAATTTCGACTCTTTTTTAAATTTTTAGCAAAATTTGTTTTTAATTA
Organism: Planococcus citri; assembly: GCF_950023065.1. Taxonomy (NCBI): domain Eukaryota; kingdom Metazoa; phylum Arthropoda; class Insecta; order Hemiptera; family Pseudococcidae; genus Planococcus; species Planococcus citri. The sequence goes on along the minus strand of NC_088680.1, from coordinate 7,361,843 downwards.
TGATTCACTTATAGCAACACTGGATTTTTTTCTTTACTTGATCCATTTTTATAAGTAGATTGCATGAGACTTTTTTTTTCAAATATTGACAGAAATTGTAACCAAAGTTTGATCGCATAATTAATTCTGCAGAAATGCTCATAAAACATTTTTTAAATTTTCCACCAAATTTTAACTCGTTTAGATTGGTTGCATAATTTTTTTGAAGAATTTCGAAAATCCTGTCCCAATTTTTGAGCTTGAAATTTTTAAGAAATACTCAAAAAAAAATTTCGTCGAAATATTCGAATTAACTGCGACATTTCAACTCATTTTGATAGGTCCATGGCATTTTTTCAGAAATCCTGAAGATCATGAACCAATTTATTGAAGCTCAAAATTCTTCAAAAATGATCAAAAAATGTTTTCGTCGGAATATTTGCATTTCTCGTTACATTTAAGCCCATTTTGATCGGTTGTAAGGTCATTTTTGACTTTTGAGTGATTATACAACAGATCACTTCGATTTTACTTGAAGAATTTTGAACATAAAGTTGGGTCAATGGTGTCATGGGACTGATCAAAATTGGTTAAAATTTTATACTTAAATCTTAATTAAAAATTTCTATCAAATTTTTTTTTCACTTTGTTGAAGAATTTTCAATCCAAAATTGGATCATGATTGCCAAGATTTTTGAAAAAGTATTTTTTCGACGTAATATTAAAATGGGTTAAAATTTGGATAGAAAATTTAAATTTTCCATGTGAAGTTGTTTTTGAGTAGTATTGAAGAATTGTGAGCCCAAAAATAGAGTCAATTTTCCAGGTAGTGAAAATGTTTCAATAATTTTTAATGAAATTATTCCAAATCATTTTAAATATGCAACTGGTTTTCTCGTACGTTCAATGGGTTGCATAACCATTTTCCTATAGTTTTCAAAAATCGATTGAATTTATTGAAGCTGCAATTTTTCAAAAAGCTCAAAAAAGTTTTGATGGATAAAGTTTTGATTTCATATAGGTACCGAAAAGGTAACCCATTTGATAGAACTCGCATGACACATTTTTCAAAAACTTCAGAAATCATGATCAATTTTAGAATCAAAATTTTTAAAAAATGCTCAAAAAAAGTTTCGATGGTGAATTTTGATTTTTTGCTAAATTTCAACTCATAATTTTTTTCAAAAACAGCAAAAATCATGGCCAATTTTGTATTTTAAAAAATTCAAAAGAGAACTTTGATTTTGTGCTGAATTTCAACTACTTTTTGATACGACTCGGTTATCAATAGGCCTAATCTAAAAAATCATGTCCAATTTTGAGCTTGAAATTTTTGAAAAATGTTCAAATACATTTTTATTGGGATGTTTGAATTTTTTGTGAAATTTTAAGCTCTTCTGGTTGATCGGATGCCTCCTTTTTTTCAAAAATCCTAGAAATCGTGTCCTGATTCTTAGCTCAAAATACTTCTAAAATTCACCAAAAAAAAAAACCATTTTACTGAAATTTTTGGATTTTTTTGCAAAGTTTTATCGTGTACTTATATACCTTGGCCGCATAGTAATTTTTTCGAGAATGCTGAAAATCAGGTACCTGGTTCCAATTTTTAGCTAAGAATTGGTTAAAAATACAGAAAAAAAGTTTCGATAGAAATTTTTGAATTTACCTAGGTATATTGTAACATTTTGTTCCATTTTAATGTTTTTTGAGATATGTAACTTCGCAAAAAATATCAGAAATCATATCTTAATTTTAAACTCAAAGTTCTTCCAAAGTTTTCAAAAAAAATGTCGTCGAAATTATTTGAATTGATTGAGAACTTTCGTCCAATTTTCATATCTCTCATAATACATCCTCTTGTAAGTATAGAAATTATCAGTCAATTTTTGACTCAAAATTCTTTATAAATGTCGAATTTTTTAAAAATGTTTTTGGCCATTTCTCTCAATTTTTTGAAATTGGCATCACTGCGTTCCAAAATACTTCCCTCATTTTAGGAATGATACCTATTTATTTTGGCTAAATTATTGCGAAATATCTGCGAAGAAAAAATTTTCAAAATATGTACTAAGCCCAAAATCAAGCTATTTGCAAATTTTCAACCACTTAATAGAACTCTGAAAGAAATTTTGGATTTTGATGACAATAGCATAGATAAACATAGAATCTTGAATGTTTTTATGTTGGACTGAGCCATTTTTCTCAGAACAGGTTAGGTAACGACAGGAGCGAAAAAAACACGATTTTTTCGAAAATGTTTTCTCTTCGAAGGGCCCATTTCACACCTTCAGGGGTACCTCCGCGGAGCTAAAAAAAATCTGAGTACCTTACAACTCAAAATGAAGGTCTCTGCTAAATTTGGTCCAATTTCGCCATCTTTTTTCCCGGCCGATCGTTTTAAAATTATAAGGTCTCATCGAGAAAAGGAGAGATTTAGATGCTCCCAAATTGAATCTCAATAATTTCACATTTTTGATAGATAGCTAGTAAATTTGACCATCAGATCACGACCAGTGGTTGCTTCACCACAACCAGCTGTCACATCATTCATGGGAAATACGAGTACTTCATCTCGTGATTTTTCTCCATCGATGCCGCGATGTTAAGATGAAACGTATCTAATTCAGATACCTACAAACTGATACCAAGGTCAAAAAATCTACTTTGATATAAATTCGAATTGATTCATGCCTTCTCGCACATAAATATATAGCACACGTAAAGTAATATATTGCGACAAACACTCTACACAGTGCACATTGCAACTATACCTACTTCGTACTGTATAAAAAACTAAAAAAAAAAGGAATTCCTTTTTTTTTGTAACTTCTGAGAGATGTTTTTTTCTACGCGAATGCGTTCGCGATACCCGATTACTACACAGAGACGATTTTTAATTACGAGAAACGCGGTGAATTATTCATCGTATTCGGGCACGCTGCGCTGTATATTAGAGTACCTTTCATCTGCATCGTTGCGTTGTTGGAGCTTTTGCACAGAGATTCGAGATGCGATGAGAGAGTCGCAGGCAGCAGCGAGCGTACAGCCGCAGCGAACCAACGGTGTAAAAAGAGAAAAAAAAAGGTTAAGATCACTGCCAATATTCTCCTCTAGGTAGGTACTATATGGCATTTTGAGCTCGATTATCGCGCGCAACTGTGTTTCATTACAACACGACGAATTTCTAAATACCATCGAATCAAACGGAATACTAATGAATATTCTGGCGGTAATTTGAATTTCAGAGGTGCTTCTGTAATAACGTAGATAAAAAGCTGCAGCGCGAATGTTGAAGCATTTTTAATTAATAAAACACTTTCATGCTCTCTGGCTGACAAAATTATAATGTTTTCAGTGGGTAGAGCGTTTTTCTACTTTTTTTTTCCTATTTTTTATTTCGCCAGCATTCAAATTCTCTCTACCTCTCTTTACTCTCTGTGATTCTCTGTAGTGATCTTCTATCTTTGTCTAGGGCTCATTGTGTGCATTTCTTTTTTTTTATACTTATAGCTGCTTTTCTTCTTTTTTTTCCTTTTTTTTATTCGATGAACGAGGATGTTGAAAATTCGATACGTTTAATCGGTGTTGGTCGCAAAGAATATGGCGGTAGTGTTTTAATGAAATATTACTGTCTACAACCGAATATCCAAAAACAAAACTTGAAATTTAAAGAGCATTGGGCTAATACACTTGAAAGTCACAAAAAAATGAATGATTCGTGAAAAATAATTCAATGAATCGAGTCATTCGCGAATTATTCATCGACAATATTCGTTCGCGAATGATTTACTAAACATTGATAAATTCGTTCGTGAATGATTTACCAAAAATTATTCATATGAATCGATTCGTTCACCAATGATTCAATATTTATGAATCAATTCGTTTGCGAATAATTCACAAAAAATAATTCAATTCTTTCGTGAACGATTCACCAAAAATTGAGTGAATGAATCGATTCATTCGCGAACGAGTCACTTATACGAATTATTTCGTCCGCGATTGATTCACTAAAAATTATTCAATTAGTTCGCGAATGATTCATCAAAAATTGAGTAAATGAATCGATTCGTTCGCGAACGAGTCACTCATACGAATCTGTTCGTTCGCGAATGATTCATCAAAAATTAAGTGAATGAATCGATTCGTTTGCGAACGAGTCACTCGTACGAATCAATTCGTTCGCGAATGATTCATAAGAAATTGAGTAAATGAATGAATTCGTTCACGAACGAGTCACTTATACGAATCAATTCGTTCGCGAACGAGTCACTTATACGAATCAATTCGTTTGCGAATGATTCATCAAAACTTAAGGTAATGAATTGATTCGTTCACAAACAAGTCATTCATACGGATCAATTCGTTTGCGAATGATTCATCAAAACTTGAGCGAATGAATCGATTCGTTCGCAAACGAGCCACTCATACGAATCAATTCGTTCGCGAATGATTCATCAAAAATTGAGTAAATGAATGAATTCGTTCACGAACGAGTCACTTATACGAATCAATTCGTTCGCGAATGATTCATTAGAAATTGAGTAAATGAATGAATTCGTTCACGAACGAGTCACTTATACGAATAAATTCGTTCGCGAATGATTCATAAAAAATTGAGCGAATGAATGAATTCGTTCACGAACGAGTCACTCATCAATTCTTCGTTCGCGAATGATTCATCAAAAATTGAGTAAATGAATGAATTCGTTCACGAACGAGTCACTCATACGAATCAATTCGTTCACGAACGAGTCACTCATACGAATCAATTCGTTCGCGAATGATTCATTAGAAATTGAGTAAATGAATGAATTCGTTCACGAACGAGTCACTTATACGAATCAATTCGTTCGCGAACGAATCACTTATACAAATCAATTCGTTTGTGAGTGATTTATTTATCAAAACTTGAGTTAATGAATTGATTCGTTCACGAACGAGTCACTTATACGGATCAATTCGTTTGCGAATGATTCATCAAAACTTGAGGTAATGAATTGATTCGTTCACGAACAAGTCATTTATACGGATCAATTCGTTTGCGAATGATTCATCAAAACTTGAGTGAATGAATCGATTCGTTCGCAAACGAGCCACTCATACAAATCAATTCGTTCTCGAATGATTCATAAAAAATTGAGCGAATGAATGAATTCGTTCACGAATGAGTCACTCATCAATTCTTCGTTCGCGAATGATTCATCAAAAATTGAGTGAATGAATGAATTCGTTCACGAACGAGTCACTCATACGAATCAATTCGTTCACGAACGAGTCACTCATACGAATCAATTCGTTCGCGAATGATTCATTAGAAATTGAGTAAATGAATGAATTCGTTCACGAACGAGTCACTCATACGAATCAATTCGTTCACGAACGAGTTACTTATACAAATCAATTTGTTTGCGAATGATTTATCAAAACTTGTGTTAATGAATTGATTCGTTCACGAACGAGTCACTTATACGGATCAATTCGTTTGCGAATGATTCATCAAAAATTGAGTGAATGAATTGATTCGTTTTCGAACGAGTCATTTATACAAATCAATTCGTTTGCGAATAATTCATCAAAACTTGAGTTAATGAATGAATTCGTTCACGAACGAGTAACTTATACAAATCAATTCGTTCGCGAACGAGTCACATATACAAATCAATTCGTTTGCGAGTGATTTATCAAAACTTGAGTAAATGAATTGATTCGTTCACGAACGAGTCACTTATACGGATCAATTCGTTTGCGAATGATTCATCAAAAATTGAGTAAATGAATCGATTCGTTCGCGAACGAGTCACTCATACAAATATGTTCGTTCGCGAGTGATTCATCAAAAGTTGAGTGAATGAATCGATTCGTTCGCGAACGAGCCACTCATACGAATCAATTCGTTCGCGAATGATTCATCAAAAATTCAATAAATGAATGAATTCGTTCACGAACGATTCACTCATACGAATCAATTCGTTCGCGAATGATTCATTAGAAATTGAGTAAATGAATGAATTCGTTCACGAACGAGTCACTCATACGAATTAATTCGTTTGCGAATGATTCATCAAAACTTGAGTTAATGAATTGATTCGTTTGCGAACGAGTCACTTGTACGAATCGATTCGTTCGCGAACGAGTCACTTATACGAATCAATTCGTTCGCGAATGATTCAGTAACTATTGATCAACTCGTTCGCGAATGATTCACCTAGAAATCATTAATTTGTTCAATCGCCAATCGTTCCTAAATGATTCTATTGGATTGTAAACAGATCAATTGCTGTACAAGTGTTTCAAAAAAAGTGAATCAATTAATTTTATTTAGAAAAAAGTCGATCTTCTCACGCTAAATGCGCGAGTGTTTTTTCTCATTACAGTTGAAAAATTTAAATAAATACAACACTATCCAAAAAAGTCACCCCAGTCCTCAGTTGGCATATTTTTTTACTCAAAATCTCGTACACTCGTATACATTCATATTTTTCGAGCAAAGGCCGAGAATATGCGCAGCATGAAATGGACTCGAGTTCTTTACCTGTTGCCTGCCGAGTATTCGCACGCCAAAATGTTGTTTTTTTCAACTTTTCTCTCATTCTCTGGTCGCTGCTTCCTCTAAACTCATTTAAATTTCTTTATTAACACCTCCGGCAAGTTATTCGTTACTGGGTAAACGACGAGTTACCTTTTTTTCTCTTTTTTCAAGAAAAAAAATGAGCGCTTTTCATCCCAGTTTAGCTTGTGCTGTGCCATACTGCCCGAATTGTACACAGCATGCGGTCTTTATATACGATGTATTTTTTTCTTCTTTTATTATTATTTCATTTTTAATTCATTCAGTCGACAACGCGAAGGCGAGAAATGTGAAAACCTGTGTATAAAACGTAGCTTTTTTAGTTTATGAAAAACTCTTTATAATTGTTCGTTCATTTTTTTCGCCTTTTTTTTCTTCTTTCCTGACCACAGTTTGCTCAAAAAATACACATTTCCTGCAGAAGGGGCCTTTTGGTCTTTTTCTCATAACTTTAATTATGTTGAAAAAAGCAGCAACCATATGTAAATAGGTATACTGAAAGAGCAGTTAAATAGGTATGGTCACAAATAGCTAGGTGAATATGCATTGTTTCGTTACCTATTATAATAGGAGTATACCTACTTAATAATTCCTGTCATATATCTCTTATTATCTACTTTAACCTTCGTTTTGCAAATAAAACCAACGTTGAAAAGTCCCAGGTTCAACATTTTTATCTTGTGGTCTTTGAACATTCTTTCCACTTGCATTAGGAATCTACAGTGATGTCTCTTTGTTATCTACAACATCGACGAGAATCCACCAAACTATTCCAACTCAAAAGTGCCAGTCTACTAGTTCGTTTCTTGTGATCTACATATTTTGGTCTAAAAAGTTTGCATATTTAAATATCTACTCAAGTCAAGCAGTCAGTTCTTTGGTTTAATTTTGCGTTCTGTGATCTGTTTTTTTTCCACTGGAAATATGAATCCAAATCTTGTTGCACTTGGTGTCGCGTGTGTAGTTTATGTGCTTAACCTTCTGTGTATTTTGTCGCCTCTTTTTTGTAACCCATTTAGTCGAAAAACTCGTTATGATGATTTAGTTCAATGAAATTTAACACATCTGCACGAAGATAACCCAAGGAATAAAAATGAACCGGAAACAGAAATACTCCAATTTGGGAATCATTACTATACAGCAGTCCAACAGTTTGAATTTAATAGAAAGTGTCCAAGTCAGACTGATCACTTTTCAAAAAATGCTGAAAAGAATCTCTCATCGAAGTGATGTAATTAAATCTGGTATAAACAATAATAATTTCTACGTGGTACAACGTTCTGCTGCAATTGGAAATGAGGAGCCAAACATTACAAAAAGATGCACTAGATTCGACTTATCAAAGCACAGGGGCAAGATGGCGATTTTGGAGCAAATGCAGCGAAATTGACCTACCTATGGGCACGTGGACATCTTGCTGAAGTTTGTGAATAATTCATCGGTGGTTCAAAGAGGGGGGAGGGAGTCGAATTCGTGTGGTACATAAATTAAAAATTAATTATATGAGTTGAATTTTTGGAACTCTTGAATAATTATCATGAAATATAAATTTTTTATTTTACTATCTAGGTACGAGTATATCATGTTCTTAGATTCTTAGATATTATATTTTATTCATCTAAACATCATTATGTTATAATTTTAGACATACTGTGTGAAATATCATTATTCTAGCTATAATTGAATGGTTTTTTTGAAAACATAAATTTGTACGAACAATTATCCCCTCACCTAGTTTGTTTCAAACGAAATTTATTTACTCGCGAGAGGACCTCTCCCATCTCTCGATCACTATGATGGAAATTATTTTTTTTCCCACTCCCATTCCCTAAAGTTATTACCTTGGATGATAAAATCACGTCATGTAATCTTAAGCCCCCTCGATGAAAAAGAAGTGGCGCAGGGGAGCCCCCCTCAATTTTACAAAATGTAAAAAAATTTAAGTAGTTATCGGACAAAATTGTGAACTATCTAATTCCAGCACCTCTTTTAAGTCCCTATTCAGGTAAAATCAACTTCTATATCAATTTTAGCCCCTTACCTCTAGACCTCCACACATGACTAACCTGTGAATTAGGGAGAAGAGCTTTTAATCGTACTTCCTTGGGGGAAAAAAACGTTCGTGAACGACCTAAAGTTGTCGGGTTTCGCGAGAAAATTTTATTCAACCATGTTACTTTAAATATAAGTCGTGCCAGGAAGCCCCCCCCCCCCCAGTTCTCAAAATATAAGTATAAGAAATTCGAAAAATTGAAATTTTCACTTTTTTTTACCTTCTAATCCTTGGATTTGGACCATTTTCACTAAAAGTGGTATTGAATATTTTTCATTTCTCTATTTAAAAAAAAGAACTTGCCTCCTTCCTCAAAAAAAAATAAAAAATAAATATTTTCATGGTTTATTTTGATTTTTGGATTTGGTTCATTTTCATCAGAAAAGCACCATTTCATGTTTTCAATTTACCCCCTCCCCCCCTCAACATCCTCCTTCACGATGAAAAAGTGGAACTTGACCCTCTCCGACTTTCTAAAAATAATTTGATTTGTGGACAGAAAAACTTGGAAAAAATCGTTTAGAATTCAGCTGTTGATGATATTTCATTCTTTTGGCTTTAAAGCAAAAAACATATCCATGACTTGAAACTTTTCTCGCAAAAGAGGCGTCACCTCCAATTTTTCATTTTTCATCAACTTTAGAAGTCTTTGTGTGGGTGACCAACATTATTGAGGGGGGGGAAGTGAGGAAAGGTTTTTCTTTAAAAAAAAAATTATCTAGAAGTATTTTGCACAGGGATGAAAAATTCTCAAATAATTTTTGCCTGCAGACAATTTTTCCATTTTTTTGATATTTTTAAGCTTAGGTGGCTTCATACAATGGGGCCAACATCATTTGGTAGACCAAAAAGGGGTTTTCTTGAAAATGTGATTATTGAAAAGTATACCTACTCTGCCCATTTCTCTCTTTTTTTTGCTGATTTTCTTCGACTTTGGGGTGCTTTACAGGGAAGCACCATCATTTAGGAGACTGGGAAAAAATTATATAGAAACAGGGTGTGTTTTGTGGGGGCTTGTTGAGCCTCGCTTCCCCCCCCCCCCGAACTGAAACTTTAGGTGTTCAAGTTCATTTTTGGAGCATTTTTGAAATTGAAAAAAAATCAAACAAATAAGGTAGGTACATAGGTAAGTTAATTTTTATTGGAATTTTTCAACTTTTTCAATTTTTTTTTCAACAATAAAGAAAAATTTAACCAATGTGAATCATACTTTATCTCACGCCTTCGAGAGAATTTTGACAAAAAAACATTTCAAACTTTTGAACAACTCGCTAAAAATTGACTCTTTTTGTTGGCAAAATTGGTCTCGTAACGTTAACGATAACGAAATAGTTCGATAACTTTTTATTTAAATAAATAAAAAAAATGTATTTCAGTTTCAAGAGAATGAAATTCCGTTTACGAGTTATTTTAAGTTGGTTAAGTTTATGTGGATTTTATCCTCTTCATTTCGGTTTACGTAAAATAGCGTGAAACAAACTGTTGGCCATTTCAAGAGTTTGAAATTCGTAAAAATCGTTGGTTAGTAAATTTAGTTCGCGTTTTTGTTATTTTCGTTAGTTTTAAATTCTGTTCGCGTTAATATTGATTTAATCGTCGAGTTGTAAAGTCATCGAGCTTTTGCTCAGTTATTTGTTCATTAGGTTCGTTAGATCTTAGGGTCAACGACCGTTAAAAATAAATATTATTTTTATTATGAATTGTCATGTTTTGTCAGTCGAATTGTTTGATTATTTTCAATATTCGTGAGTCTGATTTATCGATTTAGATCGATTTATCGTTCATGGTAGCGTGAGCGTAGTTGGTGAAACGCTCTGTAGTTCGACGACGACGTATTTGGTATCCTGTGTGGATTTTATCCTGTGTGGATTGGTTCGACGACGTTTTTCTGGCTTGTGTAGCTGCAGCGTATTGGTTCGTGTAGTGTTCGACGAAGTAAATGTCGACAGTCCTGTCCTATTTGCGGTCAGGAAAATCGGTCAACGTAGACGACGACGAAAGTAGTTCGGATAAGCGTAAATCGAGCGCTGAGTTTCGTGGTTTTTCTGAAAAAGAAAAACCAGAACAAAGTATACCGAGGTCGAAAGGTAAAAGTAAAGTAACGTTACAGCACGTATCTGAGTCATCCGGCGATTCGGAAGCTGGTCCAAGTACTGCAGGTTTTGGTGATTCGACATCTGACGATTCGGCGATCCCTGTTGACTCCGTTCCTCCTCCGTCTAATCCACCTTCCGGTCCTCCACCTCCTCCACCTCCTGGTCCATCCGACGACGAGTCCGAAGGTAGTGAAAGTAGCGACGACGAGTCCGACGACGTAGCTGTAGAATCCCATTCGAGTAGTTCGTTGAGTGAAAATATGTTCGGTGCCGGTGATAATCGTGTAATGGAGTCGATGGTCTTTCGCGGTACGGGTTTCGTTTCCTGGAAGAGAAAAATAAAGGTCATTCTTTCTGCAAAAGGCCTACAAACCGCGATCCTACAAGTAAATACGTTATCGCCGCGTAAAAAAGCGAAAGCTCTCGAAATTTTAATTAGGCACGTAGCTGAGAACGTTTTCCGATTGGTCAAGGAGACAGAGGATCCGTACGTATTCTGGACGGAGCTCAACTCCTTGTACCAGGCGGAAAACCAAGCAGCGATAATCGACTGTCGAACCCGTATTTCGAAGATTGTCATCGATATGTACAAAGGTCCGAAGGAGTTCCTCGAAGCGTTCTATACGCTAGTCAACGATATGGAGAGTCTGGACGTGAAATTGACTCCATCTGAAGTCTATACGTATCTGATCAATGCGTTAGGCAATTCGCCTAAGTACGAGTCAGTGCGTATGACTGCTCGAGGACTAGTTCACGTTACAGCTGGAGACCCAAATCCAAAAGTAATTTCGTCGTTGCTTTTGAGTTTGGAAGATGCCTCGAAGAAATCCTCGACTTCGAAGGGTTCGACAAGTACCGGTTCAGCGATGGCCGCATCCGATCAATCCGGTAATAAAAATAATCGTAATCGTAATCGTAATAAGTCGCGTAATTGTAGTTCGAACTCGTCCGGTAATTCGTTGAACGGTAACGGTGATCGTAGTGGTAATAACGGCTTCGTACAAGCCAAAGATCGTACCTGCTATAAGTGTCATAAACGGGGCCATATGGCCAAGTCTTGTCGATCCGCCAGAGGGAACTATAGGAACGATACCAACCCTCGGGGAAGTATCGTTTGCTATCGATGCAATCAAACCGGGCATATAGGTCGAAACTGCCCTCAAAACGGTGATTTGTCACGTAATAACGGTGGTAACGGTTCGTCGAGTGGTACGTCGGGTACGTCTGGTACTGCAGGTTCGTCCGGTTCGTCAGGTCCTCATCCGTCGATCGCGTTAGGTCTGTATTCGTCGTCTCCTGGAAAAAAAGAAAATTTTTCGTTAGATGAAGGTTGTAGGTGTAATATCGTAGATGAATTCGTGAAAGATAGGTTCGGTCGTAGTAATTTCGGTGACAGTGTTGCGATATCTAATTTCGGAAATTCGCGTAACGTAAATATCGGGTCGAACTATTTTTTAGGTGACTCAACTGCTTTGAATCTCGGTGAAGAAAACGCGTACGTCGAAACGAACGACGACGACGGCGTTGATTTTATCACGTTCGTCGTCGATAGCGGTGCGACGTCGCATTTTCTGAAACATCGTGGAGTCTTGCACGATGAGAGGAAAATAAACGAAAGTTTACAATCCGCTCATTGTGAAGTCTCTTTGATCAAAGAAGGAGTAGGTCGATTGAGAGTTCTAGCCAATGACGGAAACGTCTATTGGTTGAACGAGGTATATTACGTACCTAGTCTTTCTTTTAGTCTTCTGTCCGTATCGAAAATCGTAGCGAATGGTTATCGTTTCTTCTTCGATGAAGATCCTCGTTTGGTCGATCCTGCGGGAAATTTAGTGTCAAAATTAGTACTTAATGATAATGGATTGTATACGATTCAATTTATGATAAATATACCTCCTATGTTGTACTCCTGTTCCAATTATTCATCTGCGTTGATTACAAACGATAATAGTGACTCGACAAATGTAGGTAATACTTTGACGACGATAGGTAATGACTCTGGTGTTGTAGTTTCGAACGTTTCAAGTGTAGGTATAGGAAATACCAGTACGAGCAGTGACAGTGATGTAAATCTGAAAAATAAAAATCAGAATTTTAATGTCTCGAAAGTAATTAGGTTGAAAGGTGAAGGTGACATCTGGCATCGTAGGTTGGCTCATACGAGCAAGACGGTACTAGATAAGATTCCTGAGTTACGTGGATGTGATTGCCCACCCTTCAATCAGTGTCAAATTTGCTGTAAAGCAAAACAAAAGAAACATACCTACGATTCAAGTAGGTATAGGTATCCGAACCCGCTCGATCTTGTTCATATTGACGTAATGGGTCCTATTACTGAAGGACTAGAGGGCGAGCGATATTTGATTGGCTTCGTAGATGACTGTACGAGATGGGGAGTAACGTTCGGAATGAGAAGTAAAGCCGAAGTAGGTACCTACCTAAAAAATTTGTAAATATAAGTGAAACGTTATGGAGTACAAAAGTGAAGCGTATCAGGTGCGATAACGCTAGCGAGTTTATTGGAGGAACCTTTAAAGAGGTTGTCGACGAAAAGGGCATATCTATGCAGAACAGTGAGCCGTATGAAAAACAGCATAACGGTACCGTCGAGCGTTTCTTCCGAACCATCCAAGAAAAAATGCGAGCTCTGCTGTACGAAGGAGGTTTAACGAATAAATTCTGGCTTTACGCTGCATACACGGCAAACTACGTGTACAATCGTTTACCGCATTCCGCCTTGAACGATCTGTCACCGTACGAGCTGTGGAATCGCCGAAAGCCGGATTTATCGAGAGTGAGATTGTTTGGAAGCGTTGCACGAGTTCTAGTACCGCCTGAAAAGAGAAAGAAAACTGATGAGAAGTCGATCGATATGGTTTTACTCGGTTTTACAGAGACAGGTTATGTATTGTACGATGTTTTACGAAATAAATTTACGAATTCGAGTTGCGTAGAAGTAGACGAAACGCGTAAAATACACGACGTTATTAACGATCATCTGTTAAAAACATCGGTATCAGTGAGTGTAAGCGATGTGAATATCGTACCTACGGTTACACCGGTAAGTAACGCTGATTCAGCTCCTGGTTGCTCCAATTGGATAAACCCAGATGAGCTGACTGAAGCCGAACGTAGCGGTGATAACTTGGTAGATCGTAGTTTGATCGATACATCTTCTTCAGATGAACGTAGCGACGATTTTGCTTGCTTTGCACTCGCTGGGGTCGATGACCTTACGTATGAAGAAACGTTAAACGGTCCTGAATCGAAATTTTGGCGTGTAGCGATAGATGAAGAGTTAAAGGCGATGGAGATCAAGGACGTTTGGTATTCAGCATCTGAAAAAAGTGTAAATAAAGAGAATTACTCGAAAGTAGACAGTAAGTGGGTTCTAAAGAAAAAAATCAACTCGAATGGTGGGGTGAAATTTAAGGCTAGATTGGTGTTGCGTGGTTTCAAAGACAACCATTTTTATGAGTTGGATGAAATATACGCTCCAACACCTAATCAACCGATAATACGCTCGATGCTCAATCTAGCTATGGTCAACAAGTGGCAGTTGAGACAGCTAGATGTGAGTACTGCATTTCTCAATGGAGATATAAATCGAGGTATTATGTTCAACCCACCGAAAGGGACTAATGAAGAGAAAGGTATCGTATATATTCTCAAACGTTCGTTATACGGGTTAAAAACAAGTCCCAAATCGTGGAACGTAAAATTGAACGAGTACTTACTTTCGCTCGGTTTCGTAAGGAGTAAAGTCGATCCTTGTGTGTATTTCGACGCTGAAAATCCTCTTCGTTGCGTTTTTGTCGTTTACGTGGACGATTTTCTAATTACAGGTTGCGATGATCGTCTAATTGAGTGGTTGGTCAAGCGATTGAATGAGCGTTTTGGAATCAGAGACCTGGAACAATGCAAGAAGTTCATTGGAATGGAAATTAATCGTAGTAAAGAAAAGTTAGAAATACATCAAAATTCATATATCGAGCAGTTAGTTAATGATTACGGGCTATCTAATTCGAATAGTATCTCAACTCCAATCGAACCGGGCTTGAAGATTACTAATCTCAAGCTCGATAAAAGTTATGAAACCAAAGTGCGTGGTCTCTTAGGAAGTTTAAGTTACATAGCAAGGGGAACACGTCCCGATATCGCTTTTGCTGTAAACTTTCTAAGCAGATACCAGCACTTGGCAAACAAGGAGCTATTCGAATATAGTAAGCGTATTCTCAGGTATTTGCGTAGTACGTTGAACGTGAAACTTACCTACGTAATACCTGAAGTCGTTGATATATACTCTGTAAGAGTATACGTAGATTCGGACTTCGCTGGTGATTGTTTAGACAGAAAATCAACGTCTGGAATTTTCGTGTTACATTATGGCAACGTTATTGACTGGGTAGTCAAGAAACAAAATTGTGTTAGTCTTTCGTCGTGTGAAGCGGAGTATGTTGCGTTAAGTACGTCTGGAAAGGAAGTCTTGGCTTGGCGAAATCTGTTTGTCGAATTAGAAGTTCGTATTGACACCGTACCGGTGTATTGTGATTCTAATGCAGCGATTGCCGTTGCGAATACGGTCGAATCGAAACGTACCAGACATATAGATGTCTGTTATCATCATATACGCGATTTAGTCACGAAACAGATAATATACTTGCAAAAGATATCTTCGGCAGATCAACTTGCCGATATTTTGACCAAAGCCACTACACGTACCGTATTCGATAGACTCTGTGAGTCATTATTTAACGCTTAAATTAAGTTTTCGAGTCGATTTTTATGTAATTTAAGTATAATTAAACTGAAATTTTGCTGTAAAAATATTTTGTTTCAAAGTGTTTACAAACACCGGTATTGATAAGAAGCAACAAGTTTTACGTTTATTTTAGTGGTACGCGTGTTAGGTAAAATATTTTTATGGTGGGGTGTTGGCAAAATTGGTCTCGTAACGTTAACGATAACGAAATAGTTCGATAACTTTTTATTTAAATAAATAAAAAAAATGTATTTCAGTTTCAAGAGAATGAAATTCCGTTTACGAGTTATTTTAAGTTGGTTAAGTTTATGTGGATTTTATCCTCTTCATTTCGGTTTACGTAAAATAGCGTGAAACAAACTGTTGGCCATTTCAAGAGTTTGAAATTCGTAAAAATCGTTGGTTAGTAAATTTAGTTCGCGTTTTTGTTATTTTCGTTAGTTTTAAATTCTGTTCGCGTTAATATTGATTTAATCGTCGAGTTGTAAAGTCATCGAGCTTTTGCTCAGTTATTTGTTCGTTAGGTTCGTTAGATCTTAGGGTCAACGACCGTTAAAAATAAATATTATTTTTATTATGAATTGTCATGTTTTGTCAGTCGAATTGTTTGATTATTTTCAATATTCGTGAGTCTGATTTATCGATTTAGATCGATTTATCGTACACTTTTTGACAATTTTGACAAAAAGGGACTTTTTTGATGATTTGGGTAAAAGCAGTGGTTTTTTGGGCAATCTTGCCATTAACAGGAATGTTTAACTTATTTTGGCAAAAATTGGCCCCTTTAATAATTTTACAAAAAATGGACACTTCTTGACTGTTTAGTCAAAAATATACGCTTTTCGACCTTTTTCGACTTGGGCTGTGGCAGAAAAAAAAAAACAAAAAACAAAACTTTATTAGCAAAAAATAATGGATAAGGCGAAAATTAATTCTTTTTGGTGGTTTGGGGTGAGGAGATGGAATAAAACATTATGGACTTACAACTTCCGAAAATTAGTCTGCCCCCCCTCAAAAAAAGTGAAGAAAGCTCCTGTTTAGAAGACATATTCTGCTCAGTGATGAAAAACTTTCAATTTCACATCTTTTCTGATACTTTCCAAATTTAGGGGATTTTTACAAACTAACCAACATCATTTGGAGGACCTAGGGGGGGGGGGGGTATTGAAAGATGTGCTTATTTAGAAAGATTCTGTCCATTGAAAGATTTTCAAAAAATTTCTACAGACAATTAAATTTTTAATATCGATAGGGGGTTCAACGAAGATTTTTCTTCGAAAAGGGGGCTAAGTAGAACAATTCTAATGTGAAAATGAGATATTTTCAAAAAAATTTCCCCTGATTTTGATTTATTCTCTTTTTCTGTGATTTTTTTTTCAACTCCAAGGGTCTCCTTACGTGGGGTCTAATATAGTTTAGAAGGACGGAGAACGTTTTTTCTCAAAAAAAGGGATTATTTTAAAAAAATGCTGACGCAGAACCAAAGAATTTTTATGAATGGAAGTTTTTTATTTATTTATTTTTTTTGATTTGGTGAGGGACTACTTTAGGACCACATAACAATCTTTTGTAAAAAAATGAATTTGTTCGTTAATTTTAGCAAAAGGAAAGTTTTTTTTGACAAGTTTTACAAAAAATGACAGTATTTGCAGAAGACGTGACTTTCTGACAATCGTCAAAGAAGAAAACTTGTGGATAATTTTCGCGAAAATGAGGACTTTTTGCAATGTTGCCAAATGATCGGACTTTTTGATAATTTTAGCAAAAAACATCACTTTTTAGAAAATTCGGAAAAGAACAAAATTTTTGATCAATTTTGGCAAAAATAGGGCTTTTTTGGCAATTTTGGGGAAAAAATGCATTTTCAGGCGGTGAACAAAGATTTTTTTGACATTTCTATCAAAAGCAATAACTACCTATTGATTTCGGAAAAATATGGCGTTGACAAAAAAGTAAGATTTTTTCACTGTTCTGAAAATAAAGATTCGGACTTTTCCACAACTTTGGGGAAAAAAATAAAATTTTCTGGCAATTGAGTCAAAAAAGCATGACTTTTACACTATTTTATTTTGGCAGAACGCGTGTATTTTTGGTATTTGAGTCAAACAGTGGTATTTTTTCACAATTTTGGAAGAAACAAGACTTTGAACGCCTCATCCGCGATGTATGGGAAGGCAGGATAAGCGGTAGGGTGTTGCTTATTTTGAAAAGTTGGAATTTTGTAGCTCCCACCTTCCCAAAAACATGACCTCAAGTGCAAAAATAATTCCCTATTTTTTATTTTTCCCCTATCTGTAAAAAAAGTGGTACCGGTAGCCCCCTAAGCGGGGAAAAAATCAAAAAAATCAAAAAAAAGTTCTATTCATGAAAAATTTTTGTTTCTGCGCCAGAATGTTTCTAAATAATCCCTTTTTTAAGAAAAAAATTTCCCTGGTCCTTCAAACCATATTGACACCCCCTCCCCTCGGGTAAGGAGCCCCTCAAAGTAGAAAAAATCACCAAAAATGATAATAAATCAAAGTTATGGAAAATTTTATGAAAATATCTCATTTCCACATTAGAATTGTTCTACATAACCCCCTTTTCAAGAAAAAACCATTGTTGGACCCCCAAATGATTTTAGCATTCTTGCATGGAGCCCCTCAAATTTGGGAAAGATTTAAAAAAATATATTATAAATTGATGTCTGTAGAAATTTGTTGAAAATTTTTTATTTATGAGCAGAATCTTTCTGAATAAGCACTTTTTCAAGAAAAACCTTCCCCCCCCCCGGGTCTCCAAAATCATGTTTGTCAAAGCCCCTCAAAGTTGAAAAAAATCAACAAAAAAATGAAAAATTCGTATCTGTATAAATTGTTTGATAATGTTTCATTTCTGAGCTGAATACTTTTAGATAACCACTTTTTAAAGAAAAGCACCCTTTGGTCCTCCAAATGATGGTGGTCCATTTAAATGAGACCCCCAAAATTGAAGAATATTGAGAAAGATGAAAATTGATGTCTATAGGTACTTGTAATTAGGTGAAAATTTTTCATCTCTGTGCAGAATGCTTCTAGATAAGTCTTTTTTCCAGAAAAACCTTTTCTCAGTCTCCTCTACAATGCTCACCACCTACATAGATGATAGAGATCCACAAAGTTGATTTTTTTTGGAATGGAGGTGAAGTCTCCTCTGCAAAGATAGTTTCAAGTCATGGATATATATATACACGTACCTAGTACCTTGTGGTGCCCGGGTCTTTTATGGTAATTGTGGTGCCCGCGTACATAGAGGATCATATATATATGTATGATAAAGGTGTTTTGGAGCAGTTTAATTTTTGGGGGGTTTTTAGTTATAGAGGTGCCCGTTATATAAACTTGGTAGTTGTGGTGCCCGCCTCAAAAATTTTTTTTTCACCTTAGAGTGCATTTCATCAAATTCTACATCGTTTTATATAGAAAGACCTTGTGGTGCCCGATTTGGGCGCCTCAAGCCCAAAACCGGGCACCACAATGACTACGTATACTTAAAACAGGCACCACAATGACTAAGTTTAAATCTCTATATATATTTTTTTTTTTTTGCTTCAAACTTGAAAATTAAATCTCATTGATAGGAATTCTTCCCGATTTTTTCCAAGTTTTCAAGTCTTACATTACAAAATATCAGAACGTCAATAAGTGTTCTGTGAAAATTTGACATAAGTTAATTTCATTACAAGACCTCCACTTCAACGTTTCTTAAAGTCAAAATTCAGAAATTTGTCCTTTTTATACAAGTTTTTAAAAGTCTGACATAGGTAGTGCTTTTCTGATGAAGATCGATCAAATCCAAGGATTAGAATATGGAAGAAAAAAATATAATAATACACTATTCATCTTTTTTCATTTTCTGGCGGAGGAGACATAGACAAGTTCCACCTTTTCATCGTGTAGACAGGTCATAAAATATTTAACAGTAGGTATTTCTAATGAAAATGGACCAAATCCAAAGATTACGATGTGAAAAAAAGTAAAAATTTTAATTTTTCTGATTTCTTTTATATTTTGAGATGCGGAGGGGGGAGAGGCGTGCTCCCTAGCACGACTCATTTTTACTAACGTGATTGTAGAAGTTTTTCTCGTGAAACCCGATAACAATTTGGGGCGTCATTAAATATTTTTTCAGTGGTAGGTAGGCATAAATATGAGCTCTCCCCTCTAATCCACTGGTTAATCTTGGGTGGAGATAGGGGGCTAAAATTGGTGTATAGGTTTATTTAACGTAAGTAGGGACTTGACTGAGGTGTTAGAACTACAAAGTTCCAAATTTTAAAAATGTTGCCTGATACTTCAATTTTTTCATATATGGGAAAATTGGGGGCCCACCGGCACGACTTTTTCTCACCTAGGGAGCTGAAATTTTCAGGGTATTATTTTCTCACCCGAGGTCATGTTTTTTTGGGAGAGGGTCGTCGTCGTCGTAGTCGCGCTCCTTTACAGGAGATAGCGTATATGTCCATCTATATTAGCCGGTATCTAGCGTATCTAATTGTTTCTTTCAGGGTCTTGCAGGGGGAGTTGGCCGGTGAGTTTGTTGTTAACAGTTCCGATCGTTTCCTCCCTCTCGTCGATCTTCCTTGGATTTTCCCTTGTACCGCTAGCATGAAAATACCGTTTTCTCGTATTTTATGAGCTAAATACTTTAGCTTTCTGTTTTTGATGTCTTCAACTACGACTTTCCGCTCCTCTCCTATTCTTGCTAGTACTTCCTTGTTGGTAATGAAGTCCTTCCATGAGATCCGTAGTAGCCTTCGATAGCACCACATCTCAAAAGCGGATACTTTCTTCTCGCATTCTGCACTCATAGTCCATGTTTCGCAGGAATACTTCAGAACGGTCCATACGTAGCATCGCATAATTCTCTTCCTCAGATCAATACTCATCGTTCGATTTCCCAGCACATTGGCAAGGTTGTTGAAAGCGGTCTTTGCCATTCCAATCCGTGATTTAATTTCTTAGACTTGAATTATCACCATTGGTTAGGGTAGGAGCGAAAAAAATCGAAAAAAATTTTCATCATACAAATAAGGAACACCCTAATAAGCGGAGCAGTAAAATGACCAAAGATCAGTCTGATCTACATCTCAACCCCTCAAATAATTGTTTATATCCATTTACTCACTATCACATCACATTTTTCTCACCTAAAACATGGAATTTGACCACGAACTACATACTTATGATCCAATCGTCGAAAGAAAAATCATGAAAGGGAAATGATAAAAGAGATAATGAAATATAGCCCTAATCGAACCAGAGAAGGAGGTAGAGAGAAACCCAGATAGTGCAAAAGAGCATAAAGAAATTACACGAGCGTGTGACAAATTTATACGTCGGTTCGTGGTATGGCCGATTCATCGACATTTGACCAAATCAAAATGCAAGAGCCAAAAATGAAATGAAAAAAAAAATTACATTGAAAACAGCGCGAAGAAAGGAGGGAGGAGGGCAAAGGGGTGGATTTTATTAGCTTCGTCCGATGATACAATGCGAACAATGCGGTTACACTGGCGGGCAGCAGCCGGGGTGCGGAGTACTATATCTGTATGGTCATTACAATTTAAAAGCATTATTAAATACGAGTTTTCCGGCTACTGGCACAGGCATCCCACACTGGAGGTGGATGTTGGAGGTGATTCGGGTAATACACAGATTTTAACAACGTCCATATCCGGACGAACGACGCGCCATCGCCAAGCAGTTCCCAAGAGAGATACGCGTAAAACGAATTTTGCATTTTTCGCGGTCATTTAACGTGATTTATGGTGGCAGGAGGGGGGGCCGCGGAGGCAGTTTTAATTTAAATTATCGGCTCGACGGTATCTTTTTGCAAAACAAAATGGCGTGACGTAATGTATCGCGGTAATTACGCCACGACGAGGAGCTGTGCACTGCGGTGTATAGGGCGGCTGTTGCCGAGCTAACGGCGGAAGATAGCTGTTGGTGAGGCCACAGGGTAGGTAGATGTATGTCTCATTGTGAAAGCGCGATCATAGATATGCCGAATATAGTACAATAGCATCCCTCTCTACCTTCACCATGCTGTGATCTTTTTAATGGTCGCGGTATGGAAAGTTTTTTCCACCAGCGTCTCGCCCATGCAAGTGCAGTTCGCAGATCGCTGTGGTACAGGGTGATGCGAAGGATGATACTGAACTAAACCCTGAGAAAAGGAGAGGTGAGGTGGAGGGCAGGAAATGCTTAAAATCCGGCCACAACAGCACGTGCTGCACCAGGCCACGTTCCAAGAGTAGGTGTTGGTTGGGTGACGTTATCGTCGAGCTTTTTTCTTCTCTTATATGCGTTGTAGTAGCTTAAAGTATACTGTAACCCAGCGAGCGAGGATATGGCTGATAAAAATGCTGCTATGCTTATCGTCACTGTACGTGTAGATCGAATTACTCGCGAAATTACTATCTTCCACCTTCCATCCTTCATCCAACGTTCCAGTTCAGGGGCCTCTTACACCCATCCCCGGTGGTGTAATACGTAAACGTATCGTACATGTCACTGATTTAGTTCAATAAATGTCAACGATTCGTGGCAACGTTTAACGGATTATCTCGCTATAAAAGGCGCTAGTAAGTAAACATGGTATTTTTTTAAAGGTACCTATAGCGAAAAGAGGAAAAGCACGCGGTGAACGTGGAACAACGGGATATATCAGGCAACAGGAGCTGCAGAGCGGAGGGGAGAAACGTTCGAAATAGTAGTTAAAGGTTATATTAGGAGAAAAAATCATCCATCATATTTTAGACGTTTTAAAAATATTTACATTGACGAGTGTTCGAAAAGCTATCTTTCAAGCATGCGGTAAAAGAATAGAGCTGAACCCCTCTCTTCCCCCTCGTATCTCCGAACACCTCGTTTCGTCATCGTGTATACATATTTCATATTAGGAGAGAAAAAAAAAGGAAAAAAGAAAAAGCTTTCAGCAGCATCGTAGTAGGTGTAGTTGTGTAACCAGCGCAGCAACAATCCGTACAAGTATTACGCGTGCAAATGTTTTTCACACCGTTTCTGCGTCTTCTTGCCCCTCGAAACTGAAGGTCTCTATCGTGTAGTCAACTCGTTATAATATTAGTCCGGCATATGACAATAGGAGTAATTGAACCCCGCCCCCCCGCCGATCCTCCGGGACAACTTTTTTCTTAAAGGGGACATCCTAAGGAACATTTTAAAGCAAACTTGCCAGAAAAAAAGGTTGACCATACTTGCAAAATGGCGGTCATTTTGATTGACAGGTCAGCCGAAATCGCAGATTTCGTGTTTCAACATAGGACTTGCACGAACTTTTTCAAACTTTACAAAGGTAGATCGAAAGATCATGCAAAAATTTATCACCTGTCAAAATTTTAAGTGCTAAAGTGCGTTTTTCGATTTTTGGTGAATTTTTGAAAATCGAATTTAGGCCAAAAATGAGGGAAAAATCAAAATGTTACCAAATTGACCAAGAAAGCTGAAATTTGGGGTATACCCTATTTTCGACATGCCAAAACAATTGGAAACGGTTTCAACCAGTTTTTAGCAGTTCTGGAGACTCCAGCAGATTTTTGAAACTCGAAATTTTCACAAAATTCCCATCAAATTGGAGTTGTAAAGATAAAAATTCATTCTAAAAACTAAATTTCAATACGCTACGAAGTACTGCAGGTGAATTTCAAGTCGTTTTGGATCCTCCAGCAACTTTTTGAAAATTCCTGAAGCCTCCAGCAGATTTTAGAAACTTTAAATTTTCACAAAATTTCATCAAATGGAGATGGAAAGCCGAAATTCTCACTGCAAATTAATGTTTTGGAGCCTCCAGCGACTTTTTGAAAATAACTGGAGCCTTCAGTAGATGTTTGAAAATTGAAATGTCCACAAAACTTCATCAAATCGAGTTAAGAAGCTGACAGACGGCGGGTTCAAGTCATTTTGGAGCCTCCAGCGATTTTTTGAAAATTCATGGAGCCTCCAGTAAAGTTTTGAAACTTGAAATTACCACAAAATTTCATCAAATGGAGTTGGAAAGCTGAAATTCCCTCTGCAAATTGATTTCAATACTCTATGAAGTCAACTGCAGGTAGATTTCAAGTTGTTTTGGAGCCTCCAGCGACTTTTTGAAAATTACTGGAGCCTTCATTAGATGTTTGAAAATTTAAATTCCCACAAAACTTCATCAAACCGAGTTGAAAAGTCGACTGCAGGCAGGTTAATGTTATTTTGGAGTCTCCAGCCACTTTTTGAAAACTATTGGAGCCTCCAGTAAATTTTTTAAACTTGAAATTTCTCAAATTTTCATCAAACGGAGATGGAAACCCGAAATTTACTCTGCACTCCAGTTTTAACACTTTCTGAAGACGACTATACAGGTGGGTTCAAGTAATTTTAGGGCCTCCAGCGACTTTTTTTGAAAATTACTGGAGCCTCCAGCAGATTTTTGAAAATTTAAATTTTCACAAAATTTCATCAAATGGAGATGGAAAACTGAAATTTATTCAACACTCCAATTTTAACACTCTCTGAAGACGACTTCAGGTGGGTTCAAGTCATTTTAGGGCCTCCAACGACTTTTTTGAAAATTACTGCAGCCTCCAGTAGATTTTTGAAACTTTAAATTTCCCCAACATTAATTTATCAAATGGAGTTGGCAAGCTGAAATTTACTTCGCAAAATACATGGTGGTTTCAAATGATTTTGAAGCTTCCAGCTACTTTTAGGAAGTTTCAATTTTCCAAAAAAACGTCATACAACCTTTCAAAAAGTTGCTGGAGGTGCCAAAACGACATGAAATTCACTAGCAGTCAACTTCGTAGTGTATTGAAATTAGTTTGCGGAATGAATTTCGACTCTTCATCTTAGTTTGATGAAATTTTGGGGAAACTTCAAGTTTCAAAAATCTACTGGAGGCTCCAGTAATTTTCAAAAAAGTCGTTGGAGGCTCTAAAATGACTTGAAATCCACCCCAGAAGTCGTCTTCAGAGGGTGATAACATTGGAGTGAAGAGTAAATTTCAGCTTTCCATCTCCCTTTTGATGAAATTTTGTGAAAATTTACAGTTTCAAAAATCTGCTGGAGGCTTCAAGAATTCTCAAAAAGTCGCTGGAAGATCCAAAACGACTTGAAATTCACCTGCAGTACTTCGTAGCGTATTGAAATTGTTTTTAGAATAAATGTTAGCTTCACAACTCCAATTTGATGGGATTTTGTAGTAATTTCGAGTTTCAAAAATCTGCTGTAGGCTCCAGAACTGCTCAAAACGGGTCGAAACCGTTTCCAATTGATTTGGCATGTCGAAAATAGGGTATATCCCAAATTTCAGTTTTCTCGGTCAATTTGGTAAAATTTTGATTTTTTCCCTCATTTTTGGCCTAAATTCGATTTTCAAAAATTCACCAAAAATCGAAGAACCCACTTTAGCACTTGAAATTTTGACAGGTGATAAATTTTTGCATGATCTTTCGATCTACCTTTTTAAAGTTTGAAAAAGTTCGTGCAAGTCCTACTTATGTTAAAACGCAAAATCTGCGATTTCGGCTGACCTGTCAATCAAAACGGCCGCCATTTTGTAAGTAAGGCCAACTTTTTTTGGCAAGTTTGCTTTAAAATGTTACTTAGGATGTCCCCTTTAAGAAAAAAGTTGTCCTGGTGGATCGGCGGGGGGGGGGTTGCAATTACTCCTGTTGTCATACGCCGCACTATATGCGACGAATAATGTGGATGTAGGTGGTTTCAGTTTAGCATGAGCCAAAGGAATAGATTCGGAGTAATGCTGATAACGTTTTTTGGATACAAAACATCGTATAGTGGAGTATCACTTGCTGTGACGATTAATGAAATTATGAATAGATAGGTACCTATTATAGTCACTATAAGGCAATTCATTGATAATTAAGCAGTAATTGTCTCGAAAATTCTTAATACTAACGTTGCGAAGAGATGATATTTTCAAAGCCTCTGGAATGAGTTGCTATTAAACGTATAGGTACCTACCTGCTATACACGAATACGATAATCTCTTCCAAGTACTTGCCCTAAACCTCGCAATCAGCAGCCTTGTAACGATGCAATTCAAGGCATATATGCTAGGTCTAGGTAACGCCACATTAAATATTACGAATCGGTGGCAATCGACGATATACAACGAACTACAGTAAATGAATGGGACCCATAAGTTGCAGAATTACCTCGATCATAAACGAAAATTACCGTATAGTTACCGTAGTTTACCAGATTTTAACAGAAATTATGGTAATTATGGTAAAATAGTGGGAAATATTTGAAAATTGCTCAATTTGAAGATGATTTGGTGTTCTAGAAAGGAGCATTAGTCGATATTGGGCTTTAGGAATTAATGATTTAGGCAATGTGAATAATTAAATTACTCTATAATCTATCTATATTAAAAGAATCATGTGAAAATTTGTCTCGCCAGACCTGGCTCTCCATCAAGGAAACGAATTTCTCTGAAAGACTGAAAAAATGAATCAACTTTTTCATTCTACTGATTTATTTGCTTTAAAAGAATAATATGAATTACTCATTGTAGCCTATTCGATGCTACAAAAACGTCATCAATTTTTATTTGCAGAATGAAAAATCACGGAAGAAAAACCCGAGATGCATTCCGGAGTAAAATTAAAATTAGTCTGCCAAAAAGCAATACGATCAGACACCAGCCATAAAGCTCGATGTCACGACAACGTACAAATGTACTCGGAATATAGAGAATAATGGCGAAGATGTCGTTGATTAGACGGAATTGTGTCGAGTAAGTAGCGATATAATTTAATAATATGTACAGTGTAGGTAGGTACTCGTGTATTACATTATAAAATCTCTACACCGAACAAATGGTTGGAAAAAAGGGGGATGAAAATTGTGAAAAAATATATCTACGAGTAATAAGTTAGTACAGTAGATACGTTTGTAGTGTGGCAGGTAATTTAGTATACTGAAATTATTTGTACAAGTGCATAGAAAATTGAGACCAGCGTATGAGAAATCGCGCGACAGGACGATGCAGTATAAGAATGGCAAAGAGGCCTTATGCCATCTCGACTTTTGTCATATTTCCATTTACAAGAGTGAGAGAGAATAGAGGACAAGACGAGTACACGAAAAAATAACAATGTAAAATTATTTCTACGAGTACGAGTCACGTACGTACGTAGTACTACATATACGTTGTTGTTGTTGTTGTTGTTGCTGCTGCTGTAGAGAAGGTAAAACAGTCTCGTATCCTTTTTTTTTTTTTTGCGTTATAATAATTCTTTCGTTCGTTGCTGCGACCGCTCGCTCGCCTTCGTATTCGCGTCCTACAAACGTCATAAATAAAAATTGAAGGTAATTTTTGAAAAATAAACTCATGAATCAAGTATGAAAAACGCGAGCGCTTTATATACCTACTTATACTGTGTATGGTCTCTGTATAGTCTGTCTATACGTTGTACGAGTATATACGATACAGTCTCTGATTAAAAGCCATATATACGTTGGATGCCATAAGACCGTATTATACGACGATATTGTGCCTCTGCCTATGGTTTCTTGCCTACTCCTACGTCCTGCGACACTGCCTTATTTTATATGTACCATGTACCTACTATTGCGATCGTCGCTGTTGCTGCTGGGCTGATATTTGCTGTTTAGTACTTTAAACATAAACGAGACGAGGTATTTTTGTACGAATTGGAAATTTTATTTATTGATGTTTCTGAGGCGATGAGGATGAATTCGTATGAATGCGAATAAGAATACAATTTTCGTGGAAAATATTATAAGTAGTTGTCAAAAATTTACTTGTATTTGAGATTTTTGTTAATATTTTGATAGGTATATTGAGTGGAGGAGGAGGGAGTCTGGTTGAGATGGATGTATGTTACAAGTAATGAGGTGAATCATTCTTGAGAAAAATAAAAGTTTATCTATTTACCCTACCATTTTTTTTTTTTTTTTTTTTAATGGAGATGAAGTTTTTTTTCCTAGGAAAGTTTTAGGTAAATAGAATTCATAGATTTCGAGATGCCATTGATGGGAGTTCTACAGAAGTTTTTACCAAGCTTCCGAAAGTCTGACAGAATGTTTGAGATAATTTCAGAAGCTCAACAAGATTTGTCTAAGTTTTTAATGGTAAAAAAAAAATGTAGCAATTTTTTTCAAAAATCTTGAAAATACTGACGAGATAATTGCTCAGCTTCATATATTCTGTCAACATGATGGAAACTGATTAAAGGACGTTTTTCAAAGTTTTCAAAAGTATGGCATGATTTTAGAAACACAGAATCCGAGGCATGACAACTTTGGATGGAGCCACCTCTTCCCCACCGAAACTACTGCACATTTACCAGCGATTTACCTGCTGAAGAATACCAGTAATTTACCAAACATTACCAACATTACAAATTACCCTCATTATACCAAAAATTGAAGCAATTTACCAAAAATTACGGTAATTTATCAGAAAATATGATAATTTATCCAATATTACAATGATATACCTTAAATTACAAAAATATACCTTAAATTACCATAATTTACCTTAAATTACAATAATTTACCGGAAATTACGGTAATTTACCGTCAATTGCGGTATATACTGCATATTACGGTAATTTACCAAAAAAATTACGGTTATTTATTAAAAATTACGGTAATTTACCAAAAATTATGGTAATTTACCAAAAATTACCGTAATTGACCAGAAATTATGGTAATTGACCGAAAATGCAAAATTACGACAATTTACCATGATTGATGGTCATTTACCAAAGAAAGTAGTAATAACTCTCAACTCAGCTCATCAAAAATGACTACTATGTTCTATGTTACCAAAAATTTCTGGTAATTTACCATATATTACCGGTCACGTTTTAAAAATTACAGATAACCCAGCTAAAATTATGATAATTTACCAAAATTATGGTAATTTACCAGAAATAACAGTAATTTACCAAAACGACAATTTGCCAGAAATTATGGTAGCTTACCAAAATTTACGACAATTTACCAGAAATCATGGTGATTCACCAAAAAAATTACAACAATTCACCAGAAATTACGGTTAATAACCAAAAAATTACGTTAATTGACCAAAAATTAGACATTCACACATTTTATCAAAAAAAAATTACAGTAATTTTCCCAAACATTACTAGTAATTTACCAGGAATTACGGTAATTTACCGGAAATTACGGTAATTTACCACAAATTATGGTAATTTACCACAAATTATGGTAATTTACCACAAATTATGGCAATTCATCAGAAACTACGGTAATTTACCAGAAATTATGGTAATTTACCAGAAAATTACGTTATTTGACCAGAAATTAGTCATTTACACATTTCATCAAAAAAAATTACAGCGATGTTCCTAAACATTACTAGTAATTTACCAGAAATTACTGTAATTTACCAGAAATTGCGGTAATCTACCAGAATTTACAGTAATTTACCTGAAATTACGGTAATTCACCAGAAATTATGGTAATTTACCAGAAATAACAGTAATTTACCAAAACGACAATTTGCCAGAAATTATGGTAGCTTACCAAAATTTACGACAACTTACCAGAAATCATGGTGATTCACCAAAAAAATTACAACAATTCACCAGAAATTACAGTTAATAACCAAAAATTACGTTAATTGACCAAAAATTAGGCATTCACACATTTTATCAAAAAAAAATTACAGTTATTTTCCCAAACATTACTAGTAATTTACCAGGAATTACGGTAATTTACCGGAAATTACAGTAATTTACTACGAATCAGGGAAATTTACCAAAAGTTATGGTAATTCACCAGAAACTACGGTAATTTACCAAAAACTACGGTAATTTACCAGAAATTACGGTAATTTGCCAGAAATTACGGTAATTTGCCAGAAATTACGGAAATTTACCAAAAATTACGTTAATTTACCAAAAATTACGTTAATTTACCAAAAATTACGTTAATTTACCAAAAATTACGTTAATTTACCAAAAATTACGTTAATTTACCAAAAATTACGGTAATTTACCAGAAATTACGGTAATTTACCAGAAATTACGGTAATTTACCAGAAATTACGTTAATTTACCAGAAATTACGGTAATTTACCAGAAATTACGGTAGTTTACCAGAAATTACGGTAATTTACCAGAAATTACGGTAATTTACCAGAAATTACGGTAATTTACCAGAAATTACGGTAATTTACCAGAAATTACGGTAATTTACCAGAAAATTACTTTAATTGACCTGAAATTAGTCATTCACACATTTCATCAAAAAAAAATTACAATAATATTCCCAAACATCACTAGTAATTTACCAGGAATTATGGTAATTTACCAGAAATTACGGTAATTTACCAAAAATTACGGTAATTTACCAGGAATTATGGTAATTTACCAAAAATTACGGTAACTTACCAAAAATTACGGTAATTTACCAAAAATTACGGTAATTTACCAAAAATTACGGTAATTTACCAAAAATTACGGTAATTTACCAAAAATTACGGTAATTTACCAACAATCACGGTAATTTACCAACAATTACGGTAATTTACCGGAAATTACGACAGTTTATACCAGAAATCACGGTAATTTTCCAAAAGATTACGGTAATTGACCAGAAATTAGTCATTTACGAAAGTTACTAGTAATAATTCATCAAAAGTGAGTCATGACTACTATGTTATTAGATATTTCTAGAAATTTAC
Organism: Planococcus citri; assembly: GCF_950023065.1. Taxonomy (NCBI): domain Eukaryota; kingdom Metazoa; phylum Arthropoda; class Insecta; order Hemiptera; family Pseudococcidae; genus Planococcus; species Planococcus citri. The sequence goes on along the minus strand of NC_088680.1, from coordinate 7,331,661 downwards.
CAGAAATTACTGGTAATTCATTGAAAATTACTGATAATCTACCTAAAATTTCTGTTAATTTACCTACCAAAAATTACCAGTAATTGTGCCGAAAACTACCCATGATTCAACTAAAATACCAATAATTCACCAAAAAATATTACCAACATTAAAAAGTACCATCATCATTTACCAAAAATTACCTGTAATTTACCATTAATGACCACAAATCTATTTTTTAAAAAATCACAAGAAAACCATGGATTAATACCATCAATTTACCAGAAATCATCAGTATTTCACAAGAAATTACCAATCATTTACCAAAAATTGTCGGGGACTCACCAGGAATCACCAGTAATTCACCAGAATTTACCAGTCATTTGCCAAAAATTTTCAGTCATGGCAATTTTTTAACAATTTTGGCAACTTCCGAAACTATTTTTTTCACGATCATGTAGTTTTCTGGGTTTTGAAAATTTTTAACGTAAATTTCAGCAACTTTTTGTAACTTATACGCCATGAGTTTATAACATTTTAATGATTTCTCACGATTTATTGTGTTCTTTCCAGTACCTACTTATATTATTATTTTCTTTTTTTTTTTTTTTTTTTTTACAAATTTTCACAAATTTTCTGTTTTTTGAAAAATTTGACTCAAATTGCAATGTTAATTTTTTACGTTTCAACAAATTTTTCCTGTATTTTTTTTTCGTTATTTTTATAATTCAGGTTGTTTTCAATTGAGTATTTTTTCATTAGTTTTGACGATTTTTGGGTAATTTTTGCCAAGTGAGTCGTTGTTTACATCTTAGGTTTGAAATTGTTTTCAAATATAGGGATTAAGTACTTATATTTCGATGAATGTTTTCATAAGTTTTGCTGGACCAAAATTAGCAGCTGACTCCAACCCCCCTCTTTTTCCTTTCCAAAGATAGTGGGATAGGAAAAGCACTATGTTTGCAATTATACGAAGAATCCTAAGTAATTAAGTACCTGTCAAGTAAACCTGGCGAACTATAGAAACATTGTACTTTGAAAATATGCCTGTAAATGGAAAGAACCAGAAGTGAGGATGGCGCAACGAAGTAGATATAGATAAAAACGAGATAAATGCCCGAGAAAAAGAGATTGAAACCGAACGGTTCGACCCATTTATAAAGATTTCGAACAAGTACACGTACGTATGATAGTAAAAGATATCGGAGAGATTTGTCATCAGGTGAATTGGCAATATATGTATAAGAACAGCATCACCCTACGAGCCAATGAGATCGAAAGAGGCAGAGGAACGATTCGGGGATGGTTTTCGCCTCTCTTAATCGACACCTTGCTCGTCTGCTCATCTAGAGTGAGTATCGTTACACGTCGTTAAAACTGGAGGCGAGGTGGTGGAAGTATTAAACATGTCGAGAATATACACGAATGGGTTGAGATCGAAGTAGGGTACAAAAAAGTGTAAAAAAAATTACTAAAAACTCGCATCGTCGTTGTCGTCGTCCTCGCCGTCGTACGAGCTAGAAGGGGCACTATATAAGCTTAGGCAACGATAGCTATAAGGTAGAAGGCTTTGGGAAAGGCGCACTGACGCAGGTAGTCGACGATGAGGTGGATGGCGGGCCCGCCGTCAGTTATTTGTCAAAAGACCGCAAAACATTCATCAGCAGGAAAACCCCCGCTCCGGCCGATCGTGCGCCGCGTCATCCTCCAGTTGTTCGGTCTGTCGTACAAAACGCCTAACTCCGGGTACCCGGAAAACTGCTCCTATTTAGCCGTGCATTTAATTAAAACTTGCCCAATCCATCAATCATTACCTATCCGGATCCATTTTCTGTAACCACTGTCCTCCTCGCCTGAGCGTCCGCCTTTCTCCCTTGCCCTCTCTGGTAATATATCTACGCTTTTCATGCTGACAAGTGCTTCGTGATTAAACGACATTTTCCCCTGCACCTAGGCCCTCGTCTGACTACCTACTGTATCGCTGGCTGCCTACTACCTATAGTACACGACACCGGCAGCATCGTCGCCACGTCGTATTGCTTTTCACTTCTATTTTAATTATTTTCTTGACGCGAGTCAGCCTTCCTTCTCTGGCCCTTTCATCGTCATGATTTCTGTATGTGGTGCGAGTGTACGTGTGAGACGATACGATATGATGCGGTGGGGTTTTATCTGAGTATCGGTTGAAAAAAATCACTTCGGGACGACCCGCGACCCTGTCCCTCGGAGCTATGAGGAAGAGCAGGTGTTTAGCATGGTGTAGTACGGCGTGAATAAAGACACAATAGAGACACAAAAACGTCATCAGATAAAGTAGGGGTGGTGAAGACTACGCAAGCAGCATGAAGAAAAAACATACCTACTACGTTTTCGATACCTTTTTCCTGTTGTTTCAAACCCCTCTGTCAGCCTTGAAAGCGTCATTGACGTTTTACGAAATGTCTTAGATGAATTTTCCTGTTTGTATACAGAGCATTGATACTTAAATCAAGGAAATTGATATCGTAGAGGAGAAGTGAACTGCAATATTTTTTTGAAGAAGAAAAAAGGAATATCATCAAAAGGCCATTGAGCCCATGAGGTATTTTATGGGGCTCGAATGTTCGAAAAATTGTCCAAAAATGTTCGGAGATGGCGACCGGGTGGCTACATCTTTTGAAATCATCTTTTCTAGTCGAAAGTCAAGCTTCAAGATGATTCAAAAAGCTGTAGCAGCCAAATCGCGTTTTTCGATTATTTTTGGGCAATTTTTTGAAAAATTTGGGGCGCTAAAAGTACCTTTTCAGATTCACAGACTCGTAATCATGCTCAAACTCCAGGAAACTCGACTGGGGACTAGAAAAGACGATTTACAAAGTTGTAACTCCCCAATCACTTTTTTTGAAGATTTTTAAATCATTTTTTGACAATTTTGGGCCCGAAAAATAATCTTTTCGATGCGCAGACTCGAAATCGTGTCCAAACCACAGGAAACTCAGTTTTCGATTTTAAGAGAGGATTCCCAAAAATGTAGCTGCCCGATCGCATTTTTCAGCCATTTTTGGAGAATTTTTCAAAATTTTTAGGCTCAAAAAATACTCTTTCAAATGCTCAGACTCGAAATCTTGCGCGAACTGCAGAAAACTGGAATTCCGATTACAAAAAAAGATTACTAAAGTTAATATAGCTGCCCAATCGCTGAAGGTTTTGGTAAACAAAAAAAAATCCTTTCTTATAGCCTACACTGACTCCTCATTGCGGCCATACTCCCAGAAACTCAACAAGTGTCTAAAAAAACGCAATTCCCCAAGCTGTAGCAGCCCAGTCGCATTTTTCAACGATTTATGAGTGCCTGATTACTGAACATTTTTGACAAATTACTGATCATTTTACTAGTCCTGGTAATTTCTAGTGCACTGGTAATTTCTGGTGCACTGGTAATTTCTGGTGCACTACTTGTAATTTCTAGTGAATTACTAATCATTTCTGGTGAATTATTGGTAATTTCCTGGTAAATGACTGGTAATTTCCTGGTAAATGACTGGTAATTTCCTAGTAAAGTACTGGTTATTTTTGGTCAATTACTGGTTATTTCCTGGTAAATTACTGGTAATTTCCTGGTAAATGACTGGTTATTTCCTGGTAAATGACTGGTTATTTCCTGGTCAATTACTGGTAACTTCCTGGTAATTCCTTGGTAAATAACTGGTAATTTCATGGTAAATTATTGGTAATTTCATGGTAAATTATTGGTAATTTCATGGCAAATTACTGGTAATTCCCTGGTAAACTACTGGTTATTTCCTGGTCAATTACTGGTAATTCCCTGGTAAATGACTGGTAATTTCCTGGTAAATAACTGGTAATTTCCCGGTAAATAACTGGTAATTTCCCGGTAAATTACTGGTAATTTCCAGGTAAATTACTGGTAATGTTCAGGTAAATTACTGGTAATTTTCAGGTAAATGCTTGGTAATTTCCTGGTAAATTACTGGTAATTTCCTGGTAAATTCCTGGTAAATTACTGGTAAATTACTGGTAAATTCCTGGCAAATAACTGGTAATTTCCAGATGAATCACTGGTAATTTCTGGTAACTTAAGGTAATTTCAGGTCAATTATGGGCGGAGGTGTGAGCCCAAAACAATTTTGAGATTGGATTTTATTTCGGTTTTTGGATCTAAATTTATCCATTTTGGGAGTGGACATGTTTCAGGATTCGTTCTTCCAAATGTTCATTTCAGTTATAGGTTTCTTTTCAAGATTGAATAAACTTTGTCCCGGTCCTGGGATCAATTGGTTCAGGTTTTGGGAATTCCATTTCATCCAATTTTAAGCCCAAATTGAGCAATGGACCCTACAAGGGGTCTAAACAATGGGGTATTTTGAACTGGGGAATCTGGTGGTGTAATTGATTTAACATATTAATGCATAATTATTTTGCTTAATTCGTCGAGTAACTTTCATTATAAACTGAATGAATCAAATTATGTAAAATGACAATATTTATCAAATTTAAATCGCTGGTAAAAGGGAAAATTTGAAGTTCTGAAACCGAAACAATTTTGTTTCATTCTGGGATTGTTTTTGGTTCGTTCCGGACTTTTTTTTAGGTTTCCTGATCAAGAAAAAAAAATTTTTAGTTTCAAGGCCATTGTGATCCCACAGCTCTAATTATGAGTAACTTAGTCTGGTAAATTACGGGTGATTTCTGGTCAATTACGGGTAATTTTTGGTAAATTAAAGGTAATTTATGGTAGATTATGGGTAACTTCTCATAAATTACGGGTAACTTCTGGTAAATTACAGGTATTTTTTTGTAATTTCTGGTAAATTACCAGTAGTTTCCTGGTAAATTCCTGGTAATTTCATGGTAAATTCCTGGTAATTTCCAGGTAAATTACTGGTAATTTCCAGGTAAATTACTGGTAATTTCCAGGTAAATTACTGGTAATTTCCAGGTAAATTACTGGTAATTTCCAGGTAAAGTACTGGTAATTTCCAGGTAAATTACTGGTAATTTCCAGGTAAATTACTGGTAATTTCCAGGTAAATTACTGATAATTTCCAGGTAAAAAACTGGTAATTTCCTGGTGAATTACTGGTAATTTCCAGGTAAATTACTGGTAACTTCCTGGTAAATTACAAGTAATTTCCAGGTAAATTACCGATATGTTTTGTGTACATATGATGACTGGTAATTGTTGGCCAATGACTGATAATTTTCAGAATAATTAATCACCACTAATAGTTGGTAAGTATTAACGGTATATCACAGATAATTTTCGCGATAAAGTATCTACTTTTGATTTGTCTATGAACCGTTGATAAAGGGGGGGGGGTAAGTTACAAACTATGCTTAATGTAGTTACTGCAAATTTTTTTTGGTGGCCGTAATTTTTTGGTAAATTACCTTGAGTTTCAAGTAGATCACTTCGCTTGTTTACTAATAAAAATTTGAACAGCTGATTTTTTTTTTTTGTAGGTAGGTACAATGTAATATTATGTTCTCAATATTGAAAAATTTGGCGACTTTTGGCTGTCAGACCACTAGTTCACAGACGAGACCTCACCACGGAATTGCAAAATCATGGTGAGAAATCTGATTGATATCGAAAATCCCAGCGAGTTGTTCATACAATAAAAGGCATTGGTAAACTCATCTCTTCTCTTTAGTAGGTAATCCTTTACAATGCTACTCTCCTTTTCTTCATTCATTTTTCTCAAAGACGTTGCGGCTGCATGCACTCCAAATTTATTTCATTTTTTTCCATTTCCGAGCTGGATAAACGTACACGATACATCGCAATCGTACTAACAAAGCTATGAATTTGGAGTAATGCCCGCTATATCGTATAGTGCATATATAGTGGGAGAAACGGATTTAGGTAGTATAATATGCAGTCTTTTAGCAGTTCTATGCAGTATTATACAAACACTGTGTGTCTAATGCAGTTCGCATGTGTATAGAAATACATAGCAACACTGAAAGATGAACGAATATAGACAGACGTATATGGACGGACAATGGCTCTGCAGTTGTAAAAACCGAAAGAGAGAAAGAGAAATTTCACCATATCGCTGCCAAATAGTAAAATAAAGATAGAAAGACGACTAGGGCCAAAAAAAAAACCAACAGAAAGGTCTGGTTTGATTATACTATAGTACATATAAATATGCCAGGGAAAAATGATGTGGTGGAAAAAACTCGTCACTACCGCCACTTCCATCAAATCTCGGAGGGTGCTGGGCTGGGCTACGAGAGGGGAGGGGGGTGGGTACGAGGTGCATTACTCGGAAAACTCGATTGCGTATTGATTTTTACTCGGCAAACAAGATTAATCTAGTTTTTGCTCATTTCGCAAATGGATTGGCTCGCGTGTGCGGCAGCGTGGCATTGATAAAGGTGCCGCGGCGCGGGATTAAATGTAGGAATTACTTACGGTCAGCGCCGAGGTTCAAAAGAAATACAGCTTCGCATTACATTTAAATGAACTTGACAGCTATCGCGTAATATATTTGACTTTAACGTTATTATTTCGAAAATTAATGTTATTTCCTACAGACCTGCCAAATGGTACGTATTAACGTCTCGATGGAGGATGGTGGTGCTGCTGGGCCCGGCAGCGAAAACCATCGTAGCGCAAAATACGTACGTTGCTGTTCCCTTCACTGTGTACCATATACTAGTGCCATGTTCTCCTTATATTCTCGTTGCTTTGCAAAGTATTGTGCATTGTACTTTATGTGGTTGTATATGCGAATAGTATGCAGGAGCCATGCAGAGAACTCACGATCTGAGCTTCACCAAAGGGACGAGTACGACGACGACGTGGACGTGGCAAGAGTTGTGTCTCGGTGTTCGGTCTTGGTTGGAAATATATTACATTTGCTTATCGTTGATTTATTGTCATTTATTTTTATTGGTATACGCGCGAGAGATATCGTATTCTATTCGATTCGATGGTATATGAGAGTTTTTCTTCTTAAATTCATGCTGCGGCGAAACAGAGAGAGAGAGAAGGAAAGAACGATAGAAAAAAAACGCAGTTGTGTGTGGTGAACAGAGTAAACACAGAAAGAGAGAAAGAAGCATAGAGAAAAAAGGGTCCTGACCAAGCTCGAACTTGTCTAGTTTGTTTTTGTGTATCTTCCAAGACGAATGGTATGACCTTATTGGACACATTTGCCAATAATAAGACACAAACGCGCCATTATTTCGATTGTTATTTTTTTTTTCTTCTGTTCATTCTTTTCCCGCTGCTACTTACGTACTGTTGCTGCAAGTGTTGTGGGGAGGAGGGGTGAGGGAGGAGGAATAAAGAGCGAAGAAATCGTCCCCATTGATGTTATGAAATTTTGCGCGTGGTTAATTGCACGACGACTGCTGCGGTAGCGACAGCGACGACGACGAGGACGACGACGACGTCGTCAAAACCTCCTCAACTAAACACTTAAGCCGATTTTCAATTCGATATTCGTCCTGTTTAATGAATATTATTGCCGACGTAGGCGTGGTGACCGGATTTTACATTAATGGATTTCTTTTTATAAATTGGTCTCCTCCTCGGCCCTCCTGTGCTTGTTTGCCGCCGATGTTTCGATTATATAGGTTCGCAATGAAAAGCAATCAGGCGTTGTATTCGAAAACAACAGTCTGTTGAGTAAATCGTATCGTTGTGTAGAACCTTGCACTGTTGAGTTTTGTTCAAAATTGTCACCTTGAAATAATTTTGAAACAGGGTCACGGTGCATGATTGAAATTTTGTTCATTGAAAGAGCATAATATTATGTCACCCAAACCTATCCATGAATCAAATTTTCAGCTGTCGAAAACTATTTTTGGTGGAATTTAGCTCATGAGGATATTTATTTTCTTCAAAAAGAGCAAACATGGAGATAAAAATTGGAAACTTGATTTGTATACCAAAATTGACTTCTCGAATCAATTGCCGCCACTTTCAACCTATCTGAAGCCTCAAGCTGACGTTGTTTTTTCTCCAGTAATTTCAAAATAGCTCCGAAGCCGTTAATTTATGGAGCAATACTTCCAGTCATGACAGACTCAAGGGTACATCTTCATTCTTCGCAGTATTGAGATAAAATTACCCTGTCGTTTTTGAGGCAATATTGTGAGTGATTTGAAATTGCTAGAGAAATGCCAAAATTTGCTGGAGGCATCAGATTGGTCCGAAAATAGTTGCAATTAATAGGAGAGGTTGGAGGGTCGACTTCAAGATGGTACGCAACGTTTTGAGTAATTTTATGTAAAAATTGATGATTTTGGAATTTTTTGAAATTTGAGAAATTTTATTTTATTCAAATTGATTACCCATATCTAATAATGCATAGGTGCCTATGAAAGATTCAATCATTAGAATACCTATAAAAAGTGCTAAAATCTTCCGTAAGAAATTATAAGGTAGATACAGACTCCTAAATTCAATAAATTTTATAAATTTACTCGATTTTTAATTCAATTTAATATGATAGAAAATCTCTGATGATTCTATTTTAAGTAGGTATGTACTTGCCTATAAATTAAATCAATTTATGTAAAAATAATTTTTAAAATTAAACTAGAGTTCCAACGTTGAAATTGATTACTTACTACATATATAAGTACACATAAATAAATGAAAATATCATTAGTATTTCGTAAATTAATAACAAAATGAATAAATTTCTAAAAATAAATAAGGTAATACATATAACTTTATTTAAACAAATATAAATAGGTAGGTACCTATATAAACGAAAAAAAATTTATACACAAAAAGATACAGTTTCTGAAAATCTGAACTTGTCACCTCGGATTTGTGATTCACCAACACCAATCGATTTGGAAATTCGAACTTATCATAAAATCAAATTTTCTGTTGCCAAGGTTGATTATAAAGCCTTCAGGAGCAATTGGAAATAGCTGGAGAAAAGTCCAATTTCGTGAGACTCTAACGGGTGAATGAAGTTTGTGGTAATTTCATACAAAAATTATTCAATGGAGTCTGTCGTATTAATTAAGCTTCTTAATTCAAATTGATCAGAATTTTCTAAATAATCGGACTGGTTGACCACCAGCATTTCCAAATAAAACACAACAAATTATAAATTATTGAAAGTTGATCAACGATATTATGCTGTGTAGGAATGTACTTGGCACATTACACATACCTCTATATTATCCAATAACTCGGTTATGCGTTCAACAATTGTTGAGAAATTTGGACGCCGTTTGGCTTCATATTCCCAACAATCCAGCATCAAATTGTACCTGGAATAAATTGCATCTTGCTTTCATAAGTAACTTCATGCAGTTTATTTCCACTAAGCAATTTTAGGAAAGTGTTTTTTGATGTGAGTACTTACACATCTGTTGATGTGTTTTGGGGCTTCTCCAGCCGACAATTCTGGTTTAAAACTTGAATCACCCCGGCGAAGGTTTTAATGGAAGGGTATGGATTCTGCCCAAAGCTTACAATTTCCCATAATAGTACTCCATACGACCACCTGTAGTTAGATAAAACATCAATAGTAAAGCATCTTATTTAAACAGGGTTCTTTGTTGGCTTTACTTACACGTCAGATTTCAATGAGTATTTGTCATCAAATAAAGTTTCAGGTGCCATCCATTTTATAGGAAGTCTACCTTGTGTGGTTTTTCTGTAGTATTCTGCACTTCTGATATTTCTGGCGAGGCCAAAATCACCTATTTTCATCATGTGGTCGGCTGTTACAAGAATGTTTCGAGCCGCTAAATCTCGGTGAATGCACTATGAATTATGAACAACGAGTATACTCTTCTGGAAATCGCACAATTTGTTGCTTTTTGATGAATTATTAAGGTTAACATACCTTCATAGCAGCCATATAAGTCATGCCCTCAGCAATTTGACGAGCATAAGTCAAAAGAGTGATTTCTGTAGGTTTAGTGGATTGATGACGGTATTTTTGTAGGAAATTTTTCAGGTTTCCATTGTGAGCGAATTCTGTGATTACAAGCAAGGGTCCTCCTTGGCTACAGCAGCCAAGGAGTCGGAGGATGTTTGGGTGATTTCCGAGTAGTTTCAGTACCTCCATTTCGGATACTAAATCGATCATATCTGAGTCAGTATGGTTGTCTGAAATATTTAAGAAAATTAATTACATATTATTCAAACCTCTACATAATTGTGGTAGGTATTATATGTATATATTTGACTATAGATTGATTTATGTTGATTTATAGCTTTCAAATGACTAACCTTTGAGCATTTTCACTGCCACAATTGTAATTCCGCTTACTTGTTCTAAAATGTTACTTGCTTCAGCTTGAACAACCTTTCCAAATTCGCCTTCACCCAAAGTATGCATAATGTGCAGGTTTTGTCGGGGATATTCCCAGCGTTCATCGACTGCCATTTCATACTCTGCATTGGTTACCATCCCACTTGTTATTAGATCGCTTTTCAAATGTTGAATTGAAACAACTGGCATATTCTAATGATTAGAAATAAGATGATCTCATTAGTCATTTTGAATCATATAACTTTATGGAGATATACCTATTAGGCATCATTAGGTAAAGTGTAACGTGTATATTCATGTGAATACAGCATATAAATACCAAAATATCTTCAGAATTTTCATCAATGTCGATTTGTTTTTGAACAATGATCTTTTTCACCAGTCGTGTCATGTTTGCAATTTCTGTTTCTCGTTTTTTCATTTCCCTGTAAATTCTACGCGTTAGCGTTTTAAAAATGAAATGTCTATCTAATATGGAAGGGATATTGTAATTCACTGACCTCTTGTATTTGCAGAAAAAACCAGCACCAATTATCATTGTGAATAGTGATATTATTATGAATATGGTGACCAGTATTTTGACGGTAGAAACACCTTCTCCAAAGATGAAAAGGCATAGAAAACAAATCATATTTGTCAAGATAAAGTAGGTATTCTTTTCTTGTTGTGAAAAATGTGAGCATATGTAAAATGTGTGAATACAGAATGTACCTACTTATGTACCTACTTACAGTGAAAAAACATGAAAATAGTTTTCCAACTATTTTCTCAAAACTTCTGCACATTTCCTACAAACCAGTAGGTAAGTATTCTTTGCAAAAGGGGTAATGGTTCGTAGCAGAAAGAAAATTGGTTCTGAGCAGTGATCTGAGACTCCCTTCCTCCATCCCAACCTTTAAAAAAGCCAAAATTAGATGTCTAGAACCTATTTTTCTAAACTAGAGTTGTTTTCGATCTTGACAAAAAGATTTTCTAGGGATGTGGATGGGGGTATAAGTGAGGGTAAATTTGAAATTTGAGCCATACATCATATATAAGTAAACGAGTGTCACATTGATTTGTATGTTTCGAGGGCGGTAGATTTCAAATTTGTCATAAATTTTTGTAGTAGTGAATGGCAGGATGAGAGGGGGTCAATTTGCAAATCGAGTCATGTTGACGTGGGATACCTACATCAAATTATTATAATTCGCGTAAGTAAGTATACCTTTCATCATCATGTACATAGGTACGACAAGTACGTACATAATACTTGAAAACGTCAATTACCATAATTGGAGGGAACAGCGCCGAGAATATTTTCAGTTGTGGTTGTAGCCTGGTTGGTTGAAAAGTTATTGAAGATGATTGTGGATAAGTTGAATTTCACATTTCGTGTTTCTGAAATTCAAAAATATAGGTACCTACCTGTACCTTTTATCAACAAGTATGTACTATCTATTGAAAACGTCAATTACCATCATTAGAGATAATATTTGCAGTTGTGGTTATAGCCTGGTTGGTTGAGAAATTATTGCGGATGATTGCGGATGAGTTGAACTTCACATTCCGTGTTTCTGAAATTCGCATAGATACCTATATACCTTTTATCGCCAAGTAGGTAATATTGAAAATATGAATTAGGTACCATTATTGAAAGGAACCGTACCCAGAATGTTTTCAGTTGTGGTTGAAGTCTGGTTGGTTGAAAAATGATTAAGGGTGGTTGTGGATGGTATAATCGTTGTGACATTACCGATGATTTTCACATGGTATGTACAAATCGTCTGCCATTCGGTGTCCATCAGCCTTTCTTTTTTATATGTGCCTGCAAGTCTCACACTCTGACAAACTGGCCTTTTTCGATCAACTCTTGATTCCTGGCGATTTTAATAGAAATTATATTATGTACCTATACTATGAATTGAAGTGCTAGAACACCTACTTCTTTTTGGTCTTAACATTAAGAGTAAAATGCTACCTTACATACTTCACTCCTTCGCTAATAATTCGAGAGCTCAAAATACATTTGTTTTTCTTTGTTGATTAAGAAAAATGTTTGTTTTGAAAGCAAAGAAGAAAGAGAATTCTTGACGAGTGTGACTTGTTACTTTTCACTGTTCTTCTCTGTTATGAACATTATTTAACATAACATAACATAACATAATCCTTTATTATTAACGTGTTTTGTAGTAGAATTATTTACAATCATTTGAGCAGAAAAAAGAGAACATAAAATCTGCTACTTTGCCAAACTCACGCTAGGCCCAAAACTGGGCAAAGGATTCTTGTAGCCTACCCCATTCGTTCCTATCTTGAGCTACCCTGTGATACAGCTTGTGCTTAAGAAATTCATCAAGGTCATCAGTCCACCTCGCCTTCTGCCCACCTTGCTTTCTAAGCTTGTGCCCTAAAAACCAGAAGGTGATCCGATATGTCCATCTATTGTCTTTCAACCTACTCACATGCCCTGCCCACTTCCACTTGTTTCTTCTAACCCAGTGCTTACAGATCATGTTGTTCTTTAATTTTAATTTTATTGTTTTAATCCTTTTTTTGATGTGCAGCATTGATCTTTCTATAGAGTTCTGAGTAGTTTCTATTTTCTTCATAATTTTTTTAGCTAATGTCCAAGTTTGAGAACCATATGTCAAAGTGGGCAGGACGCATGCATTGAAGAGTTGGCTTTTGTGGCAGTTTTGAAAAGGTCCTTTAAAAATATTTTTTAAAGTCCAATATTTTTTCCATGCTAGTGTAATACGCCTATTTACTTCTTTTTCAGTACTGTCATCAAAAGCTATTAGCTGCCCAAGGTAAATCGTTTCAGGTACTTTTTCGATTTCTGTATTCTCTATTTTTATCTTTTTATCAAAATTTTTTGTTAGAATTTTTGTCTTATCAAAGTTTATTTGAAGCCTTGCTATTTTTGCTGACTCGTTCAGTTCCCACATCATCTGTTCTAGTTCCTCGATACTGTTGGCTACTAAAACTACATCGTCTGCAAAAAGAAGGTGATTTAGTTGCTCTCCATTAATCAGAAGTCCCCTATCATCCCACGCCATATTTTTGAAAATTTCCAGTATTACCGCATTGAACAATACAGATGAGAGAGGGTCCCCTTGCTTAACTCCTCTTTCCACACTGAAGTAGTCACCTGTTCTATCTGTAACTATCTTTGCTTTTAGATTTTTGTACATACTCTGGATCAATTTTACTAACACTATTGGTACACCCTGATTAACTAGAGCCTTTAGCATAAAATTGTGACGTAGTAAATCGAAAGCCTTTGCAAAGTCTATGAAGGCGAAGTGGACCTCAACCTGGTGTTCACTGCATTTTTGGATGAGCTGGTTGATGGTGTGGAGATGACCAACGGTTGAGAAATTTCTCCTAAAACCTGCCTGCTCCCAAGTTTGCCCTTGGTTTAGTATATTTGTTACCCTAGCTTCTATTGCATTTGAAAAGATTTTTGACAAAGTTGTGCTTAAGGAAATTGTCCGAATTGTGCAATTTTGGACTCGTGACATACCATTAAACTACGAGATATACCTACTCATGGTATCTATTCTACATACTAATAAGGGAGGTGCCCCAGGTGACATGCACCGATTTTAATGATTCTTGCACCATGGGATAGAGGACATCGAACATAGTCTACCACAAAATTTTCAGCTGCTGAAGTTGATATTTCGATTTTTCAGAGCAATTTTTCGATTTTCACATAGCAATTGTGAAAATGGAAAAATCGCCCTGGAAGGGTCAAATATCAACTTCAGCAGCTGAAAATTTCACCATGGGCTAGTCTTATCATAAGTATTGAAATGCCCAAATAAAATGGGAGGTTTCGGTATGCGACCTCCGCCGACTACTTCTGGCCAATTTTTCAAAATTGCTATGTGAAAATCGAAAAATTGCTCTGAAAAATCGAAATATCAACTTCAGCAGCTGAAAATTTTGTGGTAGACTATGTTCGATATCCTCTATCCAATGGTGCAAGAATCATTTGAATCGGTGCATGTCACCTGGGGCACCTCCCTTGTAAGTATGTTCAATTTATTATTGTGTATTGTATCTATATTAAAAAAATGATCTTACTGAGACAATCGTTTCTTTTCCATTCTCATAGAGTACCCATCGTGAATTATTCCCACTTATTGATGAAGAATAACAGCATATGTATATATTTTGATGCGAAAGTATTTCCAGCTCAGCTGTGTCTTTTTCTATGTACAATAATGAATATACATATATTAGGTAGATATTGCATCCACAGACGTATTAAATGTTCAAAATTTCAGTACATTGTAATCATAAACTTACTCACCAGTAAAGTTTACGTTGTTGAAAGTATCATTAATACACCCATTTGTATTGCATATGATGTTAGTATAATTTGATAGCTTTTTTGAATCGGGTTTTGAAATGTTCATACATGGATTTCCCCAATCATCCGTAAAATAGTTAGGATGATTTTTATTATTTTCAATATAACTAATATTATTTGGTTCCGGATATCCTGTGTGGTGAAATTTTGTTCAGAAAGATGTTAGTTGGCAGATTTTTTGTTTATTGGTTACACTGTCTTACTAGATTGCCGCGTTATTAATTATTTTTATTTTATTATTTTTTCACTGTCACTAGAAGTCACACCAAGATCGTCGTATTCGATAATTTTTACGGTGTATATTCTAGTGTCAGCAATAAAAAAAAGTGGCATGGTCAAATAAGACGGCGTAACCTTCGTGTTTGGTTTTTGTAGCTACTTAACCTCTGATCATACTGCATAACAGTAGATTGTGTCGGTCTGGATCTGTTAACATGTGAGCTACCATCAGCAATATATAAGGCCGTGCCCGGGCATTCTGGATTTCTTCCTCATTCCGTTTTATATGATTTTTGTTCTCATCACCTAAAATGCACAGGTAACCCTAGTTAATTTTCATTAGGTACCTACCTAGAATTCACAGATAAACGTAGTTCAAGTTCTTAACTGAGCAAACATGCCAACAAAAACGATTCATAACATTTGAATTTCATGAGAAGGAAGGCTTCATTGCATTTTCTGCCCCATTTTTGACAAATCTTCCGAAATTTTGCTACCTAAGAAATACTTTACCAGCGTTTTTTATTTTCTATAAATGGAAGGAACTGACCAAAAATCGAAATTTTGAAACCTTTGGACCCTTGTGAAACGTCAAACGTGCAGTTTTGCAATATACCTAACTTGTGCATTAGATATTATAGCTGTTATTCGCTATAACTAGCTAAAATAGATACTATTCACACCAAACTTTTTCAGTGGTGCTTAGTGCTCCGGTACTTCTGTACACGCTTTATCTAATTGTGAATTTTAAACCTTGGTGAATAAGACTTAGTTACATACCTTCGCATTTTACTCGTAATTGAATGCGGCGAATCACCTCTATACCTGTTTTTTCTGACCAATGCAAGCATGAATACATTCCGATATCGTCCATTGTTAGAAAGCGCATTCTAAGGCTTATATGTGTACTACCCATATCACGATCAAGAATAATGCCCTGCGTAAATCAGTAATTTCAGATTTTGAAAACATTAATGTAAGTATTTGGTAACTTTGATTTTCAGGTACTTACTGTTACAAAGAATGGTTCCGTAACTTGGTATTTATGTAATTGCTCTAATGAATTATGGGGTATTTTTTTCAGTTGTTCCACTGATAAACGATACCATTTTGTTGAACTTCTTTCTTGTGTGAACGGGCAAAATTCAACAAATTCATCATAGCAATCCATCGTCTTTTCTTCAATGCTCACTGAAATTCCTTTTATGGTTATTGAAAAAAATTATTTTCACGTTCTTGGAAAAGTATATAGAGAAAAAAATAAAAATCTCACCTAATGTATCTTGACAGATTACTGATGAGCAAGTTATGATAATAATTTCCAAGGCAAAGACCATCCCTGCTGTAAATTCATGTTGTGAGGATCAAGTAGGTAATATAACGAAGTGCTTAATTTTTCTTTTGAGAACTACATAATATGTAGCTGTGATACAAACATGGTTGTAGAATACTTTTTTCTCAATTAAGGTAGAAAAACGTCACTCTACTTCCCTTGGCTAACCATATGCAGTTCTCTAGTACGTAGATACCTTTACCTACACCTACATGTTTTCTTTCTCGACTATAACGTATAAAAAATATAAGTAGATAAAACATTTGTTTTAGACTCCCGAAAAATAAATTATTTTACAACTCTTGTGGGGTAACACGTGCACCACAATTTTTTAAAACGCAAAGACCCCCTCCCCTTCATACGCAATTAATTCTGGGAATATTCTTGTGAGTAATGAAATTTAAAAAAGATTTCAGAAGGGTCTTTTTGAAGCAGAATCCAAATTAAATTCTACATTCAATGTATTAATAATTTACGCCCAAAAATTTATTTATTTCAATTTAATACTTATAGGGAGACAACTTTTTTCATCTTGTAAGACCGAACTTGCGTGTTCATAAGACGTACTATCAAATGTAGGTATCCAATCCTTAGATATGTAGTAGGATTTATTTACCTACATATAAAACAAAATAAAAAATACCTAATGGTAACCCTGAAATTGATAATCCCTGCTCAAATTTTTCAAACTGTACAAACTTTAGGGAAGGGTAGCTGGGAAATAAAATAGGTTGAGATTGGTACACAATACTTGTAAACTAGAAAAAATAGGTAATCATAATGTGATCAAATTATTCATGTATGTATGTATTACTTACATTTGGAACAGAATAATCTTGATGTCGTCATCTCGTTTTATGTAGTTCTTACAATTCACATAGGTACAAAGAAAATTAATTCTACGTGATTCCATCAAATTACACAGCCACGAGACTGACTTTTCGCATCGCGAATAATTTTCAACTTGTAGTAACTTAAATTGTGATTTTTATAATCAAGCACAATATGTATTATCATCATTCCATGATAGGTACTATGGACGCTTGATAAAATGAAGGCATGCGTATGTGATCAGCTAATTGCTGATTAGTTTCGTCGAATTCTGGTCTCTCTGACAGTCGCCATATCGGTCTTTACCGGATGGATGTCTGATTGATTGCGAGCTATCTCTCTAGATTTCCAATTTCATTTTTCCGTGGAAAGAAAGAGTTGCAAAAATTCAATAGAAAATTTTGATACGTTACTATCTACATTTTTTTTATCGTATGTGAAATAGTTCGTCGAAATAAACAAATTGAATACCTAACGTATATGACTTGCTTATTCTGCGTAAAAATGATGATGAAAATAAAAAAATGAGGACAGGTCATCGATTAAACGGAAACTCGTAGGTACCTAATTTGTAGATAATAATATTATGCAGAATGCGGATTTAAAAAAATAAAAATGAAAAACGTTTCACTCCGCTATTCATAGAATAAGTATCGACTAATAGGAATGTGAGTTGGAATTTTCTGATAAAGTGATGACCATTATCGATATTTTCTCGCAAAAAAAAATAATCAGAGGATTTTATGTAAATTCAGTGAGGAATTTGATTTTTTGTTGAAAGTTACTCATTATCTGAAAAATATTTAGCTACTGAGGCGCTACAGGGAGGAGGGGGGAAGGGGGGGGTATGGGTTCTCGAATTGAAAGAATTTTCAACAAAAAAATCGTCTGTTTTAGGAGTTCATTTTTGACCCCTCCCCTATTGACAATTTTACTAGCAGAATGCTAGCATTAGTAGCACCCACCTAGCATGAGTAGCAGGAAACTAGCATGATACTAGCGTTATGCTAGCATGAAATGAACTAACATAACATGCTAGCAAAATACCAGCTTATTACTAGCATGATACAAACTAGCAAGAAGTATGTTAGCAATGAGCTAGCTACATGCCAGCAACATAACTACCGAATGAAGCTAGCATTTCCCGCCAGCAAAATGCTATCATATATCTAGTATGAGATGAGCTACCACAATGCATGCTAGCAATATGCTAGTTAAACTCTTGCCCCTTAATTACCAAGTGATGCTAGCAATTCATACTAGCATGATGCTATCATATCGCTAGCATGGGGTGAGCTAGCAAAATGTATGCGAGCAATGTGCTAGTCAAACCCTTGCCTCATAATTACCTAGTAATGCCAGTTGTCCCTACTAGCATGATGCTATCATATTGCTAATGTGAGATTATCTAGCAAAATGTATGCTAGGGATATGCTAGTTAAAACCTAGCACCATAATTATCGAGTGATCCCAGCAGCTCCTGCTAGCAAAATTCTACCATAAAACTAGCCTGACATGAGCTAGCACAATGTATGCTAGCAACATGCTAGTTATATCCTAGCATCATAATTACCGAGCGATGCTGGCAGTTTCTCCTAGCATAAAGCTACCATGTTGCTAGCATGATATGAGCTAGTAAAAAGTACACTAGCCATACACTAGTTAATCCTAGCAGAATAATTATCTTATCAACAATTTTACTAGCAGAATGCTAGCATTAGTAGCAGAATACTAGCACGGTGCTAGCATGGAATCAACTAGCAGATTACCAGTTAGAATGGTGTTAGCACTTAGCACTTTGCCAGCAGACATTTTATTGGAAAATTCATCCTAGCATAGAACTGGTATGATGCTAGCATGCGGTGAACTAGCAAAAGACAGGCCAGCAATTTTCTGGTTACATGCTAGCAGCATAACCACCAAGTAAAGCTAGCAGTCACTACTAGCATATTGCCAGTGCATTGCTAGCACCCTGTAATGATGCTAGCATGAGGTGAACTAGCAAAAGGCATGCTAGCAATCTGCTAGTTACATGCTAGAAATACAATCACGGGTAAACTTGCACTAGTCTACTGCTAGTGCTATTCTAACCTTGGTGAAGCTAGCAGTCAAAGTATTAGCATGGTGCTGGATTTTTGTTTAATGACTTCTTATCCAGGTGCTAGCAGTCAAGTGCTAGCATAATGCTAGCAAATTGCTAGTGTTGTTCTTTATCATGATACACTTTACTTCTCTTAGATGAAGTATGTAGTCAAGTCGAATATAAGCTCAATCCAGTTTCCTGTTTAAATTAAGAAGAGTGAAGTTGGCAAACTAATCACTCAGTTTATACTAGCACAAGATGCTAGTGCAATGCTAGTTCCAAACTAGCATTGTAGGGCAATTGCCCATTTTTGGATACTTTTGGGAAACGTACCATAATTAAAAAAATACCCTATTCTTTTATAAAGAAATTAATGCACTTCTAGTAGCATTATACATATTATACACATGCTAGCATATGCTAGCAAAAAGCTAGCAAGATCATGCTAGCACCAGTAGCACCATTTTGAACACCTGCACTAGCATATCTGCTAGCAAACTGACGCTAGCATAATGCTAGTCCCCCTGCTAAAATTATGCCAATTGTATGCCAGCATATGCTAGAAATATGCTAGCATGACTATGCTAGCACCAATGGCACCATTTTGAACACCTATACTAGCATATCTGCTAGCAAACCATCGCTAGCATAATGCTAGAAAAATGCTGCTAGCGTGATGCTAGTACCATTTTCCTAGCATTGTGCTGGCAACAGATTGCTAGCAGATATGCTAGGAAAGGTGTTCAAAATGGTGCAACCAGTGCTAGCATGGTCATGCTAGCACTGTTGCTAGCATTCTGCCACTTGAAATTGTCAATAGGGTCCAGAGAGTGATTTGAAATCTATGAGAAATTTGAAAACTTGCTGCCCAGTTGACCAAATGCTAGCAAATTTTGTGCTAGCGTAAATGGTGCCGGAATTTGAGACACTTTTTTTAAAAAATGCTAGCAAATCAGTTGCGATTAGGTCGCATTAGAGTAGCAGAATTGCGCACAAATAGCTAGCACGTAGCTGGCACAAAGCTAGCAAAAAGCTAGCATTTTGTTGGCACTTTGCTCTGCATTCTGCTACGTACATGCGACTAAATCGCGACTGATTTGCTAGCAATTTTTACAAAAAGTGTCTCATATTCCGGCACCATTTACGCTAGCGCAAATTATGCTAGCAAGAAGCTAGCATTTTGCTAGCGTAGAAAAACTTTGATCAGTAAAGTAATTACTATTAATTAATTTTTAAAAATTCTGGGTGTTTACCTTTAACAGGTGGTAGTTCTCCAGGAAATTCCAAAAATTAGGCGACTGTCCCAGCTTAGAGGTAGCATAACGCTAGCATCTTGGGATAGTATAAGAAGAGTGATGTCACTCTTCTTACTTTTCAACAAGATACCACCTTGAGCTTATATTCAACTTGATGACACACTTTATCTAAGAGTAGCAAACTATACCATGAGAGAGATCGACGCTAGCAATTCGCTAGCATTATGCTAGCGCTTAGGTTGAAAAATCACTTTATTAAATAAAAAATGAAGTTTTTTTTTTTAAATAGAAAATTTGTCAAAATTTAAAATTTGAAAATGAAGTATCAAACAAACCATGAAAATGAAAAATTTCAAAAACATTTGAACAACATTTTAGTCCACGGAAATGGGGGTAATTGCACCCCCTGCCGATCCTCCGGGACAACGTTTTCCTTAAAGGGGACATCCTAAGGAACATTTTAAAGCAAACTTGCTGAAAAAATTGGCATTACTTACAAAATGGCGGCAATTTTGATTGAAAGGTCAGCCGAAATCGCAGATTTTGCGTTTCAACATAGGACGTGCACAAAATTTTTCAAACCTTACAAACGTAGATCGAAAGATCATGCAAAAATTCATCACCTGTCAAAATTTTTTTTTTTTTTTTTTTTTTGACATTTTTTTATACTGGGCGTGTATAATTGCCAGGATTTTTACGCCCAGTTTTGAGGGGTTTGTCTAGATTTGGTTTGAAAGATTGATTTCTTTGATGTATTCAAGTGCTAAAGTAAGTACCTTTTTCGATATTTGGTGAATTTTCAAAAATCAAATTTTGGCCAAAATGTGAGAAAAAATCAAAATTTTACCAAATTGACCAAGAAACCTGACATTTGGGATATACCCTATTTTCGACATGCCAAATCGATGGGAAACGGTTTCAACTTGTTTTGAGCAGTTCTGGAGCCTCCAGCAGATTTTTGAAACTCAAATTGAAGTTGTAAAGCTCAAATTTATTCTGAAAACTAATTTCAATACGCTACGAAGTACTGCAGGTGAATTTCAAGTCGTTTTGGAGCCTCCAGCGACTCTTTGGAAATTCCTGAAGCCTCCAGCAGATTTTTAAAACTTTAAATTTTCACAAAATTTCATCAAACTGAGATGGAGAGTCGAAATTCATTCTGCAAACTAATTTTAATACGCTACGAAGTCAACTGCTTGTGGATTTCAAGTCGTTTTGGAGCCTCCAGCGAATTTTCGAAGGTTGTATGGCGTTTTTTGGAAAATTGGAATTTCCTAAAAGTAGCTGGAAGCTTCAAAACCATTTGAAACCTGCGAAGTAAATTTCAGCTTGTCAACTCCAATTGATTAATTAATGTTGTGGGAATTTCAAGTTTCAAAAGCCTACTGGAGGCTCTAAAATGACTTGAACCCACCTGAAGTCGTCTTCAGAGGGTGTTAAAATTGGAGTGTAGAGTAAACTACAGCTTTCTATATCTATGTCCATTTGATGAAATTTTGTTGTCCCCTTTAAGAAAAAAGTTACCCCGGAAGATCGGCGGGGGGGGGGGTGCAATTACTCCTATTGTCATATGCAGGAATATTTTTAATGATTTTTGTATGCGCGCTGAGGGATGGAAAAGATACTTGCTCGCATTTTGCTACAATAAATAACGCAGAAAAAGGTTTATTGGTGAGAAATGCGTAAGATCTGGTAGCACGTTCCTATCATTTGACTACAAAGAAAACGCCAAGTCACCAGATGCAGAAACTAGAGATATGCTTACATTTTTCTAGAGCCAGATGGCTAAGTAAATGCTAGCTCAGAGATGCAAGAATATTACCTGAAGTTTCCTATCATAAAACTGTGAGCAGGTACATATTAGTCAGTGATACGCTGGCATTAAGCGAGCAGGTATAGAGTGAGGAAAAAGCTAGCTGAGATATGCGAGAATATTGCTTGAACTTTCTTGGCATAGAATTGCAAGCAAGTATCCATCAGTGATACGCTAGCATCAGGCGAGCATGTATGAAGTGAAGTAAAAGCTAGCTGAGATATGCGAGAATATTGCTTGAACTGTCCTAGCATAGAATTGCGAGCAAGTATCCGCCAGTAATACGCTAGCATAAGGCGAGCAAGTTAAAGTGAAGTAAAAGCTAGCTGAGAGTCGCTGGAAAACAGCTCGAAAATTGCTAGAATTGAATTTGCTAGCGAAAAACTGCAAGAAAATCGCTTACTTTTAGCGAGATAATTATTGCTGGCCACAAAAAGCGAGTAAATTGCTAGCAACTTATCAAAACGCGAATAAAACG
Organism: Planococcus citri; assembly: GCF_950023065.1. NCBI lineage: Eukaryota > Metazoa > Arthropoda > Insecta > Hemiptera > Pseudococcidae > Planococcus > Planococcus citri. The sequence goes on along the minus strand of NC_088680.1, from coordinate 7,309,044 downwards.
CTAGCTTTTTGCTAGCATGTGGTCAACTGGGTGGGGGCTTGAATGTAGGTCGAATTGCAACCACATTCGTTACCTTCCATTGAAGAATTCTAGTATTGGATTTATTTTTTGCTGAGACTTTTTCAGTTACGTATATAGCCATACTTAATTACCTAGACCTACAGTACTGTCAATGTCGATATCATTGTAGGCTGTTATGAATACAATAAGTGCATTTATAATACGTCTTTCTTAAAATTCTAGAGTCATTCAGTAGGTATATTGTTCTCAAAATTTCATGGTACCTCGTTGGTTCCCGCTTATACGGTTGTGCACGCTTGAAAATAACTGGCTCTCGCGATATACCACAATTCCATTACAAATCACAACTCACTGTCATATTACATTTTATCTCATTTTAGCACTAAACAGGTTTCTTATATGTCTTACTCTCTAAATTTGAAACAGTCAATTTCACTGCTTAGCAGTCACGACATTTTGCCTTTTTAAAGCAGTAGTTTTTTTTTACTGCAAAACAGTGAAAAATTACTGAATTGGTCAGTAAAAAATCATTTTGACTGACCAATTCAGTAATGTTTCATTGTTTTGCAGTGAAAAAAAACTACTGCTTTAAAAAGGCAAAATGTCGTGACTGCTAAGCAGTGAAATTGACTGTTTCAAATTTAGAGGGTATGTATAAATGTTTGTTCAAGGTCTCGCATGATCTTGAATATCTACAGACCTATGGTTTAAACTATAATGTAAGCCCAAATCTACACACTAACGAATTATATGCTGGAGCCGAATACACTCGTGTAAACTTATACACTTTTCGTTTTATTATTTTACTGCTACAGTCTTACTCCGTGATGCAGGGTGCAGTGGAGTCAACTCGCTTCAGAGTGTGATTAATAGGACGGACTGCTACCACAATCTAGTGCCTGCATGGTTATAAGTTTGATAAAAATAATTTATTTCAGTTTGTTTTGAAATGATTTTTTATATGTATTTTGATTCGCGTTTTCACTCATTGTTTTTGAATATTTAAAAAGTAAGTACCTACATAATTTTGTAAACGAATAAGCACATCTACATTATTATATCATTGTGGTGAAATATTGCCCAAATAATTAGTGAATGTGTTAATGTTTTGTTCGTTTCAGGAACCCGTTCTCGTCACGACAAAGCCTTTCGCTTTTCATAGAAATTGACTACGTTGAATCATAAAATGACTAAAGAGTTTTCTTTACTTTTCTACCTGTGTGTAATGGTTAATTCGAACTCGGGGCAAAACGATACAACAAACCGAGAGAAACACCAGCTTCTGCCCCCAGTTTTAGAATACGGACCAGATAATGAAGTTTACACCTATTATGTTGATTCAACCATATTCCTCCCCTGTCTTGCCCAAGGGCAAGAAATGTCACAGGAGTAAGCGATTCTATTTGTAAATAAAAAAATATGCCGATTGAACTTTTTTTTTCTTTTTTGCGAGAACCAGGCAAAAAATTCTGCACTTGGAACACCCAAACAAATGGGAAAAAAGCAGGTGTACTCTACGAAGTAACTTCTTTGCTATTACACGTGTAGGCCTCATTATCAACGTTTTGTTTTCAGAAAAACGCCTTGGGTTTCTTGGTGGACTAAAAATAGTGAAAATATTACTTCAAAGAACGTTTTGATTGGTCAATACTCCAAAACTGACCATAAATACGGCTTAAAGATAGCAAACGCTCAGCGATATGATGCTGGTAAGTATAATACGTACTCACTAGTAACAATCTAGTCTTGAATATACATACGAGTAGTACAATCTAAATAAAAATTTCAAATATTTGAAAATTCAATGATTTAACTGAAACAAAAATAACTATGTACTTACCATTAAAAAAAATTCTTCTGGATGTTCTCATGCCGAAGAATTGCAACATTTTAAATATTCATAATTATTTTCGTATCATTGCACATACCATGAGCTTGTACCTACTACCTACCTACCTATTGGGAACTTACAGATAATTTTCATTTCATAGGTCGCTATCAATGTTTTGTCTGGAATGGAGTCGGTGTTGCGATGTCCAATTCTATTGAGGTCAAGTATATTGAAATACCTCAAAAGAATACTCAAAAACAAAGAGTGGGTGCCATCGCAGGACAGCCATTTATTCTGAGCTGCGAACTTCCACAGGACTTGGTGGACGATGAAAACAATTGCTGGATTCGAAAAGTAAGCCCCAGAAAATTCATGTTGGTAGGTACCTACTTAATTCTTGTACAATGACATTCAATTAAATAACACTGTGAATCTTTCTCACCAAACAGTCTATATACTCAAGTAAGAATCAACCTCAAGAAATCTACAAGGAACCTCAGATAATCCCATTGTCAAATGGTAGTTTGTGGTTTTCGAGCATTTCACAAAGAGATGATTCCGAGAATAATACCGAATCGCTTGGAAATTACTATTATTTCGTTTCTGGACGACAGTGAGTTCTGGATTCGTTGTTACGAATGTACTGGAATGCTGACTGACGAAAAATTTACCTATATTTTGTTACTGTGTTAGGAAGGGAATTTGTGAAACGGTGTTGAATGTACAGAAATCATCTGCCAAAGTTGCTCCTAGCGATCCTATAAGGCGATTCGTGAGCCAAAGAAATATAATTACTGAAAAAGGAGCCAGGGTGAAGTTGTTCTGCATTTATGGAGGAAAGTAAGTTCATGAACTCTGTGAATAAAAAAATACCAAAAAATTCGAATTGAAGTCGGAGCAGTTCAGTTACAATTCTCACATTCTTTTCAACTTGGTGAAAAAAATCCCTCAAAATGAAAATATCCCAGTCAAACTTACAAAAAGTTACCAAGAATGAGGAAATTATCCAACAATTGTTCAAAAGTCTTGACTCAGAATCAGTAATTGCAAAAAATACAAATTTCAATTTCAATTTTCAAAAATTTTAACAAATCTTTTTCAAATCCAAAAAGTACCATACTCACGTGTTCAGCAAATCTTACCAATACTTATTCGAAAACTTTGAAAAAAAAATCCCAAAATTGTACTAAAAAGTAGGTAATCTAAAATTTGTTCTAGATCATGAAATTTGTTCAAAATCAGATGAAAGCGAATGAAGAAATGTGATTCCATAAATAGGCAAATCAAAATCAAAATCAAGTAGACAAAAACGAGATTTTTTGCTAATTTAGGCAAAAACCGCACTTTGCAGACAATTCTAACCAAGAACATAACAAGGAGTTCTTAGGATAATTTTGGCAAAAGCAGGAATTTTCAAAATTTTGGCTACTACCAAAGTTTTTTGGTCGTTTCAGCAGAAAATATTGGGATTTTTTTGATAACGTCAAAAAAAATGTATTTTTTGACAATTTCGGCAAAAAAACACGTCTTTTTTGGCAATTTTGACAAAATTTGGAATTTTTCAATAATTTTTTTGAAAAATAAATTTTTGTACAATTTTGACAAAAATGGGAAGTTTTTGACAACTATTCTAGCGGTAAGTTTTTTGAACATTTTGTCAAGAAACAGCTGTTTCTTGACAAAATGTTCAAATTGCCAAAAATGCACCTAGGTGCATTTTTGGCAATTTTTACAAAAATTAAGATTTTTTGATTATTTTGGCAGAATACCCAGAAATTTTTGAAATTTTGGCTAGCTACCTGGGTTTTTGTTCATTTTTACAAAAAAATACGTATTCCCAGTTGACCAAATGCTAGCAAATTTTGTGCTAGCGTAAATGGTGCCGGAATTTGAGACACTTTTTTAAAAAAATGCTAGCAAATCAGTTGCGATTAGGTCGCATTAGAGTAGCAGAATTGCGCACAAATAGCTAGCACGTAGCCGGCACAAAGCTAGCAAAAAGCTAGCATTTTGTTGGCACTTTGCTCTGCATTCTGCTACGTACATACGACTAAATCGCGACTGATTTGCTAGCAATTTTTGCAAAAAGTGTCTCATATTCCGGCACCATTTGCTAGCGCAAATTATGCTAGCAAGAAGCTAGCATTTTGCTAGCATAGAAAAACTTTGATCAGTAAAGTAATTACTATTAGTTAATTTTTAAAAATTCTGGGTGTTTACCTTAAGCAGGTGGTAGTTTTCCAGGAAATTCCAAAAATTAGGCGACTGTCCCAGCTCAGAGCTAGCATAACGCTAGCATCTTGGGATAGTATAAGAAGAGTGATGTCACTCTTCTTACTTTTCAACAAGATACCACCTTGAGCTTATATTCAACTTGATGACACACTTTATCTAAGAGTAGCAAACTATACCATGAGAGAGATCGACGCTAGCAATTCGCTAGCATTATGCTAGCGCTTAGGTTGAAAAATCTCTTTATTAAATAAAAAATGAAGTTTTTTTTTAAATAGAAAAATTGTCAAAATTTAAAATTTGAAAATGAAGTATATCAAACAAACCATGAAAATGAAAAATTTCAAAAACATTTGAACAACATTTTAGTCCACGGCAATGGGAGTAATTGCACCCCCTGCCGATCCTCCGGGACAACTTTTTCCTTAAAGGGGACATCCTAAGGAACATTTTAAAGCAAACTTGCTGAAAAAAATTGGCCTTACTTACAAAATGGCGGCCATTTTGATTGAAAGGTCAGCCGAAATCGCAGATTTTGCGTTTCAACATAGGACGTGCACGAAATTTTTCAAACCTTACAAACGTAGATCGAAAGATCATGCAAAAATTCATCACCTGTCAAAATTTCAAATGGTAAAGTACCTTTTTCGATTTTTGGTGAATTTTCAAAAAACAAATTTTGGCCAAAATGTGAGAAAAAATCAAAATTTTACCAAATTGACCAAGAAACCTGAAATTTGGGATATACCCTATTTTCGACATGCCAAATCGATGGGAAACGGTTTTAACTTGTTTTGAGCAGTTCTGGAGCCTCCAGCAGATTTTTGAAACTCAAATTGAAGTTGTAAAGCTCAAATTTATTCTGAAAACTAATTTCAATACGCTACGAAGTTGACTATTGGTGAATTTCAAGTCGTTTTGGATCCTCCAGCGACTTTTTGAAAATTCCTGAAGCCTCCAGCAGATTTTTGAAACTTTAAATTTTCACAGAATCTCATCAAATGCCAAATGGAGATGGAAAGCTGAAATTTACTCTACACTCCAATTTTAACACCCTCTGAAAACGACTTCTGGTGGATTTAATGTCATTTTAAGAGCATCCAACGACCTTTTTGAAAATTACTGGAGCCTCCAGCAGATTTTTGAAACTTTAAATTTTCACAAAATTTCATTAAACTGACAATGAGATGGAGAGTCGAAATTTATTCTGCAAACTAATTTTAATACGCTACGAAGTCGACTGCTTGTGGATTTCAAGTCGTTTTGGAGCCTCCAGCGACTTTTCGAAGGTTGTATGGCGTTTTTTGGAAAATTGGAATTTCCTAAAAGTAGCTGGAAGCTTCAAAACCATTTGAAACCTGCGAAGTAAATTTCAGCTTGCCAACTCCAATTGATAAATTAATGTTGTGGGAATTTCAAGTTTCAAAAGCCTACTGGAGGCTCTAAAATGACTTGAACCCACCTGAAGTCGTCTTCAGAAGGTGTTAAAATTGGAGTGTAGAGTAAATTACAGCTTTCCATGTCCATTTGATGAAATTTTGCTGTCCCCTTAAAGAAAAAAGTTGCCCCGGAAGATCGGCGGGGGGGGGGGGGGGGGTGCAATTACTCCTATTGTCATATGCAGGAATATTTTTAATGATTTTTGTATGCGCCTGAGGGATGGAAAAGATACTTGCTCGCATTTTGCTACAATAAATAACGCAGAAAAAGGTTTATTGGTGAGAAATGCGTAAGATCTGGTAGCACGTTCCTATCATTTGACTACAAAGAAAACGCCAAGTCACCAGATGCAGAAACTAGAGATATGCTTACATTTTTCTAGAGCCAGATGGCTAAGTAAATGCTAGCTCAGAGATGCAAGAATATTACCTGAAGTTTCCTATCATAAAACTGTGAGCAGGTACATATTAGTCAGTGATACGCTGGCATTAAGCGAGCAGGTATAGAGTGAGGCAAAAGCTAGCTGAGATATGCGAGAATATTGCTTGAACTTTCTTGGCATAGAATTGCAAGCAAGTATCCATCACTGATACGCTAGCATCAGGCGAGCATGTATGAAGTGAAGTAAAAGCTAGCTGAGATATGCGAGAATATTGCTTGAACTGTCCTAGCATAGAATTGCGAGCAAGTATCCGCCAGTAATACGCTAGCATAAGGCGAGCAAGTTAAATTGAAGTAAAAGCTAGCTGAGAGTCGCTGGAAAACAGCTCGAAAATTGCTAGAATTGAATTTGCTAGCGAAAAACTGCAAGAAAATCGCTTACTTTTAGCGAGACAATTATTGCTGGCCACAAAAAGCGAGTAAATTGCTAGCAACTTATCAAAACGCGAATAAAACGCTAGCTTTTTGCTAGCATGTGGTCAACTGGGTTAGGGCGTTTTTGATAAGTTCATGAAGAAAATCTATGTTTTGACAATTATAACCGAAAACAGTGCAATTTTTTGGAAGTACCTACCCAATAATAGATAATAATCCGTCATAATTTTTCAAATCAGCGAACAGGGCCATTTCGCCTATCCTATCTGGAAATACACTTTGAAAATTGCAGATTTCAGTGAAAATTTGTATTTTAAACACATTTCCTCCTCAAATATCTCATACTTATTCATTAATTATTGCTAAATATTGGAAGAATTGGGCGAGAAGACAAATTCGACTTGACAATGTCACAGGGATTGATTTATAATTCACGCTTGTTTATAGCCCATTTCCTATCATCACGTGGGAGAAAGATGGCGTAAAATTAGAATCCAAGGATAACATTCATATAGTCGAATCTAGAAGCGTTGTTATAATAAACTCATTCAGACCGAAAGACCTTGGAAATTACACTTGCATAGTGCACAAAAATGACAAAATATATGAGAAGAATGAATTTACTGTAAACATTGGTGAGCACAGTGACCACATATTTTACTATCAAGTACCTACTTACTGTATGGAAAGTTTTGTACGCTGAGTTTGAATACTTGTGGAACACGTTGTTTTCCAGGCAAGCCCTATTTCTTCAAAACACCACTAGAAATGAATACCACCGTAAATGGATCTGCAGAATTTTACTGCGGTGCCGCAGATGGAGATTCAAGTTTCGGTTTAAAGTTAAACTGGATTTTCAACGGCAAGCCCATAGCTGAATGGCTCTTCAATAACACACATTATAAAATAGACTCTCTGTATGGAAAATCTATTCTTCGAATTGATGAAGTGAAAGACATTCATATTGGAAATTACGGCTGTAACGCCTCAAATATTTACGGATACGTGTACAAAGAGGCATACCTTTTTATAAAACCTGGTAAAATTGACGAATTACTGTAACTATACACATATTATATGTATTAAAATTGTTACGATTATAGATCCATTACGAATATCTTATTTAGTTTTTTGAAATATCAATACATTTCTGTTTGCCATTCTTCAGCTGAGCAGGTTAGAATCACGGATGAAAGCAAATCAATCCAAACAGTTGTAATTAAACCTAATGAGCCTTTCTACTGGACATGCCCTGTGGATGGTGTTCCTTCTCCTAAGGTCACATTCGCGAAAGGACATAAAGTAATAACAAATGATGATCATTATATCATTTCAAATGGTGGAAAAGTATTAGAGATTAGGTGAGTAGGTAAAAGGTACACACATTTAGAATGTTTCGAAGCTAATAATTTACAAAAACTCTATAACATTATCAGGATTTTTAAAATTAGCGCATATAAATGAAAAAAAGAATGCAAGATTTTGCTGTTAGGTACACGTAGGTATTTAATATTTAGTTTTATGCATTTTTGCAGAAATTTCAGTTACTTAGATTCAGGAAGATATGACTGTGAGGCTATCAACGAAATAACCCCTAGACCTGTCCATGTAGAATTTGACGTTATCTTTGAGAGCTGTGAGTATAACCAGTGAAACAATAATTTCTCAGAATCACATTTCTTTTACATTGTTTTCTATGCACCACACTGCGGCCGGAGTGAAAAACAGTAACTTGAAAAAAATTTAATCCAACTTCCATTTTCATAATTGTTAAGTAAATGTTTCCGGACAGGACGGAGGGAGGCGGGTTATTTTTTACCAGAATTTTTTTGCTGATATCAGCTGTTTTTTTTTCTAATGCACGTGGACAATCCAGTATCTGTGGTACAGGAAATTATTTAAAAGCGTAGAATGTCTATGTTAAAGTCCTGCTTTCGTCCATATTGTTGTTTTTTTTTTGGCCCAATCCGCACCAGATGGTAGTTCAGGTTGAACGTGTCATTGGGCTCATTGGGCGTCTTCTATGACGAATTATGGTGAGAAAAAACATTTCGATCAAAATTGTTGCTCTCTGTGAGCAGATAAATCAGTTTTTCTAATATTTTTGAGGGTCTTCCATCTGTATAAAAAATTCTGAAAAAATTGAGCATAACAATATCCGTTTGTTTTAGATGAAGATTCAACGTTGACACTTGAACAAGCACTCGATATAACCATTAATGCAAGTAAGTACTCGTATAAGCAAAACCAGACAAGTTATAGAGAAAAATTTAACAATTCCTAATTTTTACTCGAGGTATTCTGTTTTTTTTTTTTTTTTTTTTTTTTTTTTGGTACTTTTTACTCTCATAACCATTGATCACCTAACACCTAGGTATTTGTATATGGAACATTGATAGACCTATGTAGATCTTTGTGTCAATAAAGTTGAAAAATACTTATGAATATTGAGTATCTTGTAAATCTGTCATGTGTGTATCTACTTTGTAAATATAATGTACCAGATATACACTATGTACATTTTGGTTCTCTCTTTAAAATAATCCTTTTATGTGAAACATTGAATGGGTGGGGCAGTGATCAAAAGGGGTTGTTGAAGAAGTCGAAACGTAAACATAAGTTATTAACCTACACAATGATAAATTTCATTTTCACCCTACTGACAATATTTTTTCAAAAAACTGGAAAATCTACAAATTCGCTGGAGGCTCCACAGCGGTTCGAAAATATCACCAATCGACTCGAAGAGGTCGAAAACGGGATACAAACTAAATGTTGGCCTTTTTTACCAATTTGATCGACAATTTTTTTTTTTTTTTTGTGAGAAATGGGGCATGGAATTTTCAAACATCACTGCCAAAAAATCGATTTCAGTTCCTGAAACTATTGATGACGGTGTATGGGGTTAAAATTTTGCAAGAAACTCAAAATGTTTTGACTAAAATGTTGTTGGCAATTTTTGAAGAATGTTGTGCCATAAAATTAGGTCACCGTTTTAGAAATTTTTGTGAAAGTGTCGCGCGACCCACACGAAAAAAAAAAATATGGGTAATTTTTACTATTTCAGCATAGTAACCGGATCCCATTCAAAAATAATTATAGGGATTTTTACTATGAGATTAGTAGATAAATTTTACTATGAGAGTAATATGTAAAAAATGTTACCTAATTCTAGATAGAATGTATTTTTTGGCTGAGTAAAAATCACTATATTTTTGAATGGGACCCGGTTGCTATGCTGATATAGTACCTAATTTTTACTAAAAAATTTTTCCGCGCATGAAAGTGGGTTCCGCTGGAATTTCAAAAATTGTAATAAAAATATTTTTGACCATTATACTCAGCTGAAAAATGGTTCATAATCATGACTATGGAGACTTTTTGAGGGGAATAAGTCACGCGACCTATCGAAATCGGTTGAAATTTCGCGAAAAATTCAAATAAATATTTCGGTGAAAATGGTTTTTGAGAATTTCTAAAGAAATTCAAACCTCAAAATTGGTTCCCAATTTTTGAAATTTTTGAAAAAGTGTCATGCGATCTACACATTGAAATGAGTCATTCAAAAAAATTGAAATTCTCAAAAAAATTTTCATTGAGATTTCAGTTTTTCTCGTGAAATTTTAACCCTTTTTGATAGGTCGTGTGAGCACCCTCAAAACGCCTGAAATTCAAAAACTTACAATGAATCCTAAAACAATGGTACAGTGATACCTATCCTCTCTTATGTTTTTGGGGTCGCAGAATACGAATTTGACAATATTTTTTGTGGGGTGAGGGGTGAGGGGTGAGGGGGTAGAAACTTCAAAATTTGACAATATTGATGTGTGATATGTCGAAATGTATGTTTTTGAGGGTATAGATCACGAATCTGACAATATTTTTTTCGTAGGGTTGAATAGTGGGGGGGGGGTGAATGAGGTGAAAACGGCGAAAAATTCAAAATTTGACTATAATGAATGTCAAAATGTACCAAGTATGAATAATTCAACTGTAAGTAAGTATTTTTCATCAATTTACTCAATTTTAGTTTTTATAAAGTAATTATAGAGGTATAATTTATGTTAAAATCCCGTTTTTTGCCTGCTCTGTTGCATAAATTGGAATAGTGGCTGGTAATACTTAAGATAGTGTATTTCAAGATGTTAATTGCCATTTTTGCCCCAAAGTGCCCTGGCGACCTCCACAATCGATTATAGTGAAAAATCTTATTGAATTTCGTTGAAATGTTACAAATTTTTTCTTACTGGGACTTTAACAGCTTCCCAACAGAAAATTCTTCATCCCCCACCCTTCACCCCTTCTACACCTTAGAAAACGTACATTTTGACATATCACACATCATTATAGTCGTCGTTGTCGTTTCCTTATAAGCGGTAGGCCTATTGGCCTGTCTGCTGTGGTGTGGAACCTGTTGAGGATGAGCCTGAGGTATCAGTGAGTTTCCTCCTTGGTCTCCCTCTGCTTCTTTTCCCCGTTGGTGTATATTGGAGGACCTGTTTTGGTGATCTTGTTTCCTCCATCCTTTTGACATGATTTCTCCAATCTTTCCTATACCTACTTTTTTATCTTTTTCATGACTGGCATCACTCCGAGATCTGCTGTTATTTTCTCAGATGGGACTCTTGTCTCTGAGAGTCACCCCTGCCGTTCTCCTCATGAACTTCATCTCGCAGCTCGGGAGTAATAAGGTCACATCTCAAAAAAAAAGATTTTGATGTTTTTGCATTTTTGGGGTTTGCATGACCCCCTGCAACCAAAAATAACACTTTGAGTCGGGTATGCTGCTTAGATCATGTAAAAAATGCAAAGGGCCTAACTCAAAATTTCTACAACATTGCAAGTTGTTTGGAGTTATAAGGTCACATCTCAAAAAACTCCTCTTTCTTTGAGTAAAATTCGCACATACAAAGTGTCAGAAAACAGTTTCGATAGTTTTGAACGTTTTTAAGATGTAAAATGATCACAAGGAGTGTATTTTTGGTAGGTTTGTTCCAAAACAAAAAATTTTCAAACTAGAACATTTTTCAGGAAAATTAATTTGCATAATATACATATATTGAAATTTTAGTTTTTTGAGAAAAACTCAAAAACTAAGCACTCTAGAAAAAAACTAACGACATTATGTCGATTGGAAATTTAATTCTCTACAAATTTGAAATCATGAAATTTTTTTTGGACGCTTTTTTCCGCCTCCAGATCACTTTTTATGAAAGGTTATAACTCAAAATGTTTTCCAAACATTGAAATATTTCCTCTCTAAAAGTTTATTTTTCAAAATATTCTTATGCTAAATGAAGGTAGGATACCCAATCTTCAAAATGACATGCTATTCATTCCTCACAATTGATTATAAGTTGATGAAAATAATGAATCAAGTTTTTTAAAAAAAAGAAAATCACTCTCCTTTAAAATTTCACTTTTTTGAGATGTGACCTTATTACTCCCGAGGTGCGATCTCAGCTGCAGTTATTCTTCTTTTATCAGATTTCTTCAGTGCGCAAACCTCGCTTCCATAAGTCATCATTGGTATTGCTAGGGTATTGTACACCTTCAGTCTTGTTTCTTTTCGCACCTTACTGCTTCTCAGGATCCTATTTATCAGTCCTGTGACTCTCAGGAACTTTGCAATCTTTCCACCAACATCTACTTCTCCCTGGTATGATATCGTGTTTCCCAGGTATTTGAAATTATTGACCTGTTTAATGATTTTTCCGTTTATTACAATATTGCTTCTTACTGGTTCCTTTCCTTTGAAGGCCATTGTTTTTGTTTTCTCTGCTGATATTCTCATATCATACTTTCCTGATGGCTTTGTTAGATTGTACATTGATCTCTGTAGGTCATCTTCCGTTTTGGCTAGTACTGCTTGATCATCTGCGAAAAGTACTGTTGATATTTCCTGTCTTCTGTCTGTCTTGATTCCTTTTGGCTTCATTTTCTGCCATTCTTTCACCATGTGATCCATGTACAATATGTTGAATAAAACACAAGACAGTGAGCATCCCTGGTGAACTCCCTTGTTTATTTCTGCTTGTTCTGAGAGTTTATTTCCAATTCATACTCTTATTCTGGTGTTCTTATAAATGCTGTTTATTACCTTTCGCATTTTATATGTTATCTCTTCATCTTTTAGCACTTCAAACAGTTTTTTTCTATTGACCCTATCATATATGCTTTTTCCAGGTCTATAAAGCACAGTATTCGATCCTTTTTTCCATCAGTAGTTTTACTGTAAAACTTGCATCAATGCATGATCTTCCTTTTCTGAATCCGTTTTGACTTTCTGACATCTTTTCTTCCGCATGGTCTGCAAATCGTTTTGCCAGTATTTTTGCATATATCTTGTAGCAGGTGTTGAGTAGACTTATTCCTCGGTAGTTTTTCAGGTTTGACATATCACCTTTCTTGAACAGTGGTATTACAATTATTGCTGTTTTGAATTCTTCAGGTACCTTTTCTTCTTGGTACATCCTATTTAGGAATTCCAGCAGTCAAATTTTGAATTTTTCACCGTTTTTACCCCCTTCACCCCCCACCATTCGCCCATACGAAAAAAATATTGTCAGATTCGTGATCTATACCCTCAAAAACATACATTTAGACATATCACACTTCATTATTATCAAATTTTGAATTTTTCACCCCTTCATCCCCCACTATTCACCCATACGAAAAAAATATTGCCAAATTCGTGATCTACAACCTCGAAAACATACCTACATTTCGACGTATCACACATCATTATAGTCAAATTTTGATTTTTTCACCGTTTTTACCCCCTTCACCCCCACCATTCAACCCTACGAAAAAAACATTGCCAGATTCGTGATCTACACCCTCAAAAAACATACATTTCGACATAGCACACATCAATATTGTCAAATTTTGAAGTTTCCACCCCCCTCACCCCCCCTACAAAAAAATAATGTCAAATTCGTATTCTGCGACCCCAAAAACATAAGGGAGGATATCACTGTACCATTGTTTTAGGATTCATTGTAAGTTTTTGAATTACAGGCGTTTTGAGGGTGCTCACAGCCCACTGTGGGTCGCATATATGGTCACATTGTTGAAATGTCATACACATTCATACAAATTTTTCCGCTCAAAATTTTCATGAAATGCTCAAAAAAAATTTTCATTGAGATTTTCGTTTTTATCGCGAAATTTCAACACAGTTTGATAGGTCGCACGGTCACTTCGTCAAAATGTCATACTCTCATACAATTTTTGCAGCTCAAAAATTTCACGAAATGCTCAAAAAAATTTTTTATTGAGATTTTCGTTTTTCTTGAAAAATTTTAACCCACTTTGATAGGTCGCACGGTCACGTTGTCGAAAAGTCATACAGTCGACTTTTTTCATGAAATGGCCCGCGGATGCGTAACTTTGAAAATTCACCGCGGGTCATTGTGCCGGCCGTTTTGGACAATGGTGGTCTCTATCAGCGTGGGATGAATGGATGCAATCATGTTGGTGCGTATTTATTGTCCCGAAGGCCTTATTACTTCCACAATGGCGTTTTTGTGTGAAAAAGTGTCAAAATTGGCAAAAAATTGCCTTTAAACAACTCTGGAAGGCAACTCTGCCGGAGCCCACTCAAAAAAAAATATATCTATACTCGGGAGAGTGTTCTCTACCAAATTAAAAAAAAATTTTGTCCCTCCCCAACTTCGAAAAATGGGGGTTTTGAGGCTCCAGCTTCCTATTGTGCCGACCAAAAAATCCGAAATGTCCACTTTCTTGAATGCTAATGAGATACTAACAAAAAGCCTACTCTTTTTTTTGTCCCCAAAAACTGCCCACTCAAATGACACTTTTTTGCACTTGGACTGTAGACTAAAGAGTTTGATGAAGATGAAAAAATTGTGATAGGTAGCTGCCTACATTTCTTTTATCGTTTAAGAAATAATTCGACGAAATAAACAAATTAAATGACGCACGAATTGCGTATTCATTCCAAGTCAAAATAATGACGAAAATGAAAAACTATCCTAATATTGGAAACCTGCAAAAAAAAAAAAAAAAAATCGAAGCAGAATCGAAGAATCCAAACCCAAAACCGAGCATATTATACAAAAATAATGACCTTGGGACCCTCCAAAAAAAGTCAACACAGGTTCCTCGTTGGTTCCCGCTAATGCAGTTGTGCACGATTGAAAATAACTGAGTTTCGCGACAGATCACTATTACATTACAAATACACATCTCGCTTTCATATTACATTTTATTTAATTTTTGCACTAAACCGGTTTTTTAATATTTATATCGTTGCTCTATTAGGAAAAGGTCGTAACTACATGAAAGTTGATTTCTCAGAAAACGCATTTTAATTTTTAAAGAGCATTCTATCAAGTACACTTGATAGTTTTAGATGAGGTAAGAGAACATTTGGTTATTGCAATCATTTTCCTGCTAATTTTCAAAATAAACATCCTGGTAGCACTGATTTTTCATTTTTTTATTTGAGGAACTCTGAACTGAAAAAAGTAAAATTCAACAAAGGAACTTTCCCCTTAAGTCAAGCTTTTTTCATCAAAAGCCCATAAGAAATACACAGGAACGATATCCTTAAGGTGATGAGGTTGATTTTCTGCAATTTGTCAGTGAAATGACGTGAAATTATTTGTTTATAATGACTTTTCTTACCAACAAATTACAAAAATCAAAAGAAATAGGTTCAATCTGAGAAACAATATCATTTAGAACCTTTTCATTGTAATGGTTTTGAAAACATGTATTTAAAACCATTTGTTTTCGGCTATTACGAGAACAAAAAACATCGAAATTCAATTTCAAGTGTTGCATCATGTAGAGGACAAAATTCTCTTTCCAATGATACCACTATCTCATTTTTTATAAAAATTGTAGTTACGACCTTTTCCTAATAAAGCAACGATATGTTTGTTCGAGGTCTCGCATGATTTTAAATAATAGGTAGGTATGGTTCAAACTATAAAGTAAGCCCAAACCTAACCCACACATTTACGAATTATTTGCTGTAGCCGAATACACTCGTGTAAACCCATACATTATTTGTTTTATTTTACGGCTACAGTCTTACTCCATGATGCAAGGTGGAGTGTAGTCATCTTGCTCCGGAGTGTAATTAGATAAGACCGTTACCACAATCTAGTGTCTGCATGGTTAAAGTCCGATAAAAATAATTTATTTTACATAGTTTGTTTTGTGCCTAATGATTTTTTATTCGATTCGCGTTTTCAATCGTTTTTGTTGAATATTTAAAAGGTAAGTTCATAGCTCAATATACGATTATTTGTGGTGAAATATGCCCAAATAATTACCTAGTCAATGTGTTGATGATTTGTTCGTTTCAGGAATCCATTCTCATCGCGACGAAGCCTTTCGCTTTTCATAGAAAGTGACCAGGTTCAATCATAAAATGACGAAAGAGTTTTCTTTACTTTTCTACCTGTTGGTAATGGTGAATTCGAATTTGTGGCAAAACGATACAACAAACCGAGAGAAACACCAGCTTATGCCCCCAGTTTTAGAATACGAACCAGATAATGAAGTTTACACCTATTATGTTGATTCAACCATATTCCTCCCCTGTCTTGCCAAAGGGCAAGAAAGATCACAGGAGTAAGTGATTCTATGTATACCTAAGTAGATAAAAAAATATGCTCATTTATATTTCTTTTTTTTTTTTTTTGCGAGAACTGGGCAGAAAATTCTGCACTTGGAACACCCATACAAAACATGGATAAGAAGCAGGTGTACACTACGAATTGAATTCTTTGCTATTACACGTGTAATTATCAACTTTTGTTTTCAGAAAAACGCCTTGGGTTTCTTGGTGGACTAAAAATGGTGAAAATATTACTTCAAAGAACGTTTTGATTGGTCAATACTCCAAAACTGACCATAAATACGGCTTAAAAATACCAAGCGCTCAGCGATATGATGCTGGTAAGCTTCATATACTTACGTACTCACTAGTACAGTACTCACCTATCTAATTTTGAAAACAATACAATCTAAATAAAAATTTCAAATATACGAAAATTCAATGATTTAACTGAAACAAAAATAAGTACATACTTACTATAAAAACAAAATTCTTCTGGTTGTTCTCATGATGAAGAATTGCAACATTTTATTCATAATTATTTTCATATCATCGCATATACCATAAGCTTGTACATACCAACCTATAATTGGAAACTTACAGATAATTTACATTTCATAGGTCGTTATCAATGTTTTGTCTCGAATGGAGTCGGTGTTACGATGTCCAATTTTGTTGAGGTCAGATATATTGAAATACCTCAAAAGAGTACTGAAAAACGGAGAGTAGGTGCCATCGAAGGACAGCCATTTATTCTGAGCTGTGAACTTCCACAGGAGTTGGTGAACGATGAAAACAGTTACTGGATTCGAAAAGTAAGCACTAGAAAATTCATGTACCTGCTTAATTCTTGTACAGTACACTTTGCCCACTTAATGATTTCGTTCAAGCTGAACGTGCATATCTAATCTGCAAATTGATTATCTGCATAGGTACAATTTCATATATTAAAAAAATTTGGCATTATTTTTTAAAACGAACAAAAAAAGGTACTTACCTAGATACCTTTCATCAAATGGTCTGACATTATGACGATCGTTTTGTGAGCTCTTAATTCGGATTTGATTTGTGGTGATGGTTTTGTGCAGTGTTACGAATGATTCATCACGATATGTTTGAAATTCGAATTGGGCATCATTACTAACTTAGATTTATCGACATTACCTAAGTAACATTGCGAATCTTTCTCACCAAATAGTCCAAATACTCAATTAAGAATCAACCTCAAGAAATCTACAAAGAACCTCAGATAATCCCATTGCCAGATGGTAGTTTGTGGTTTTCGAGCATTTTACGCAGAGATGATTCCGTGAATAATGCTGAATCGCTTGGAAATTACTATTATTTCGTTTTTGGACGACAGTAAGTTCTGGATTCGTTGTTACGAATGCAAATGGATGCTTGACTGTGACGAAAAAACTTATATTTTGTTACCTTTGTCAGGAAAGGAATTTGTGAAACGGTGTTGAAAGTACAGACATCATCTAACGAAGTTGCTCCTAGCGATCCTATAAGGCGATTCGTGAGCCAAAGAAATATAATTACTGAAAAAGGTGCCAGGGTGAAGTTGTTCTGCGTTTATGGAGGAAAGTAAGTTTATGAACTCTTGCGAATAAAAAAATACCATAAAATTAAAATTGAAGTCAGAGCAATATTCACTTACAATTCTCACATTCTTTTCATTTGAACACGTTTCCACAATGCTTGGTGCAAAAAAAAATCCTTCAAAATGAAAATATCGCAAGTAAAAACTTACAAAAAATCACCAAGAATGGGCAAATTACCCAACAATTGTTCAGAAGTCTAACTCAAAATCAGTAATTGTAAAAAATACACATTTCAATTTCAATTTTCAAAAATTATAACAAAATTTTCTTCAAATCCAAAAAGTACCATACACACGTGTTCAACAAACCTTACTAAAATTCAAAAATGTTGAAAAAAATCCCAAAATTGTACTAAAAAGTCATCTAAGATTCGTTCTAGATCATGAAATTGGTTAAAAATTAGATGAAAGCGAATGAAAAAAAAGTGATTCCAAAAATAGCCGAATGATAAATTATACAATTATTTATATTGTTCAATAGAAATTACAAACTATAAAAAATTGACCAACTTAATCCGAACTTGGCTAGACAGTGAGAGGAAAAATATTTTCGGCTAAAATTGACCCATTAAGAGGGACAAATCGTTTGAAAAACATTTTTTTTGGCATTTTTGAAGGTCCTTTAAGTATTCTGATAAAAATATATTACACGTTGCTTGTGTATTTTATCTATAGATGTGATAAACGTAGACATAATTTTATTTACAAGTGGGTAGGTATAATTACACATTTTTTTTGGGTCAAAATTTTTCTATTTTTGAAGAGGTTTAGAAAAAAATGAACAGAAAAGGAAATCGAGAGGAAAAATGTAAAATTACAATGATTGATTTTAAAAATGGAAAAATCGGCACTTTTTAGACAAATTCTGACAAATGTTAGGACTTTTTGATAATTTCTGCAAGAGCTGTACATTCAGACTATTTCGGCTAACACAAGATTTTATCGACCATTTCAGGATAAAAAAATTTTTTTTGGATAACATTGTTGAAAAAAGGTCTTTGCCTATAATATTTTGTCAAAAAAGTAGAACTTGCTGACAACTTTCACAAAAAGCAGGAGTTTCAAGAATTTTGGCTAAAAGCAGAAGTTTTTTTTACAATAATTCATTTACAAGTATTTTGACAAAAAAACACACGTTTTTTTGGTTACTTATTGCAAAAAAAAAATTTGACGATGATTTGGCAAGAAACAGGACTTTTTAGGATAATTTTGGCAAAAGCAAGAATTTTTGCCAATTTTGGCAACGGGATTTTTTAACGGTGTTGGAAAAAAGCAGGAGTTCTTTTTTGGCAATTTTTACAAAAGTTAGGTTTAAAAGAAACAAAACCCCTATGTCAATGTTGTAGAAACGAACCCATGTCCATCCAACACATACTCTTCAACTGTCTTCAACTGACACAAAACAGACTTTCACTACAAATAAAAGAAAACCCCACTATTATCCTTCACGATCCCTCTGAAATACAAAAATTCATCTCCCTATAAAAAACACCAACCTCACAAACCAAATCTAACTCTCCTCCCTCAGTCTACGGGCGGGTGTAATCTTGTAATTATAAAGACCCCAAAAAAAAAATTCTGACAAAAACATAACAAGGACTTCTTAAGATAATTTTGGCAGAAGCAGGAATTTTCGAAATTTTGGCCACTAATTTGGTGACTTCTGCAAAAAATTTTAGGATTTTGACTTCACTTCAGAAAAACATACATATTTTTTGACAATTTTGGCAAAAGTTGGATTTCTTTTTATAATTTCTGCAAAAAAGGAACTTCTTCACAATTTTGACAAAAATGGGAATTTTTCAACAATTTGTTACATATTCTAGGGATAAGATTTTTTGAACATTTTTGATATAGGGGGGATTAGAATTAGTGATATTGAGGAATAGGGTCGACATCCCTCTATAGGTGGTTAAGTTAAGAAATATTCCCTAAGAGGGGAATATTTGCTATGTCCAGACTAGCTCAATTCGGACACTGGGGTAACTCCAATCCTCCAACTAGACATCATCAAAGAGGTGTATAAAACTAGAAATAAACCATACTTGTAAGGTGTACTGAATATGTTTATTCTAAGTAATCTACAGCACAAGTAATCATGGGTTTGGCAATTACGCAAATACGTAATTCCAAGGAAGATACACATGAAATTAACACAATTATGAAAAAATGGATAAACACATTTAATAATCATGCAAATTTATGGGGATCGCAAGATGTAACGCATTACACCTTGCTAATGGGCTATGCAAATTTACTACTTACTGACACTGCAGTTATTTCAGTCACTCATATCAACATGACTGAATCGAGTTAGAAAACGTTATTCGCAAATATTATTTAAGCAACATTTTTAGAGTTATTTATAAAGAGTTCTTCGCAGTATTCGCAGTATTCACGGAATTCGAGTAATTTAGATGAATTATTCCCAGCATCGCGAGTACCAGGAACAATTCAATGTTAGAAACCAAAAGTAATTAATTTAGATTATTTACGTTAAAAGGTTGAAGTTTCCACGCTAGAAGTGGTACAAACGGTAAAGGAAAGACACAGGCGAGATGCCTGTGCGTTTATCATCTTAATATGTAGAAAAAGATCGACACATTAACTGGGTGACTTAGCTCCAGAGAGCCTGGGATTCCAATGCTAAGTACAGAGATAGATTTTTCGCAATGTACCTGTTAGCTACCTGAGATACATCGCTCCTATAGGACCACCTACTTTACCATACTTCCAGTACCGTAAGCGGGTGATATTTGGCAGGTTTTTCTGGAGGTTTTCAACTTTGACGCGCTGTGTAGGTTGTATAATTGAAGATAACATAGGCAAATATATGCTTAAAATGATCGTCTATGTTAGTAGAGTAGAATGGGGGTGCCAACTTACCCCCAGAGTTGACGGTATTAGCGTGCGGAGACCTCGCGCAAAAACTGCCAAATTAGACGGCGATGGGGATATTTGGCACTACATGATAATCTGGTGTAATCTGGTGGGTCACGGTGGGTAATTTGGCATTTTCAACACGAAAATCACACGTTTTCAACTAAAAAACCAACTACAGCGAGTGTTGGTACCAATATAACTTCAACTTCATGTATACCATTAGAAAGAGGATAAAATTCTGCGTATGAAAATGTAACGCTCGCCAATGTAACTTTTCACCAGTTTGGTCAGTAGAGGTAACTTTCCAAGGTGACTTTTTGAATAACAATTAACATCATTTCAAAATTTTACTCTCAATTTCCTTAAAATGCATCTCGAAAAGCGGTATTCGTTCTAAATTATCATTTGTGGACTTGGGAAGCCTAGACTGTGTGATAGCACTCTGCTGGGTGTTAATCAGTCCCACAGTATGCAATAATATTGCTCCGTATGAGAGACTGCCAAATTACCCCCGGACTGCCAAATATCACCCGCTAACGGTATAAGGGTGGTTCTTTAGAAGAGGGAGAATCAATCGCGGACAGATCGCGCATTTCTCATCATATGGATGATTATCATCATTTCCCCTCTTACGGTGAATTTATAAGAACATCGCGTATTTCTACTTAAAGGGTTGATGATCTTAATATACCCTAAGGCAAGAAATACGCGAATAACTGCTAAGCAGTCGGGCCACGCTTGTACCTTACATTTTTGCAAAAAACAGGACTTTTTGGCAATTTTGACAAAAGTTGGAATTTTTTTTGATAATTTTTGTAAAAAAAGAAACTTCTTTACAATTTTGACAAAAATCGGTATTTTTCAACAATTTGGTATTCTCGGGATACAATTTTTTGAACATTTTTGCAAAAAACAGGACTTTTTGGCAATTTTGACAAAAGTTGGAATTTTTTTAAATAATTTCTGTAAAAAAGAAACTTTGATAAATAATAATTGTTAGCCCTATCTGTACCGTAAGTGAAGATCCAGATAGGGAGTGAATGATACGTAGCAACACTAACAATAAGTACACTGCGATTGGGGTTATCACAGAGAGCAGTTTACCTAGTGAGTTCCCTAACATGTAATTGAAAGATGAGCAAAGCTACCAAACAACACTTACCCCAGCTAGGCGCGTGCTTAGAGTACCATAACACGATTAATTATCATGAAAGAAGTCTAAAGAACAAAATATGCGGTTGCACTTCAAACTCGTATTACACAAAATAAATACAATGTAATCTGGCGAATTACAAGGATAGGTATGACTTAACACAACTAAAACTTAGTCAAAATAAACAACTAAATCTATTGAAAAACCATTTTAACCCAGGGCCTGAGCTCCCAAGAATTTACTGGTACTATTAACTTGTCAGCTCGCGACTCTTGTTGTTGTACAACTGCGACAAGTCTAGGTAGTTGATTTGGCTACTTGGCCAAAAGAATACCTTGACCACGCCTATTGTTACCTAATTGGTGAAGGGTTGACATTAGTGAACACATATCGCACCTCGGGAGTAATAAGGTCACATCTCAAAAAAGTGAAATTTTACAGGAGAGTGATTTTCTTTTTTATAAAAACTTGATTCATTATTTTCATCAACTTATAATCAATTGTGAGGAATGAAAAGCATGCCAATTTGAAGATTGGGTATCCTACCTTCATTTAGCATAAGAATATTTCGAAAAATAAACTCTTAAAGAGGAAATATTTCAATGTTTGGAAAACATTTTGAGTTATAACCTTTCATAAAAAGTGATCTGGAGGCGGAAAAAAGCGTCCAAAAAAAATTTCATGATAACAAAATTGTAGAGAATTAAATTTCCAATCGACATAATGTCATTAGTTTTTTTCTATAGCGCTTAGTTTTTGAGTTTTTCTCAAAAAACTAAAATTTCAATATATATGCAAATTAATTTTTCTGAAAAATGTTCTATTTTAAAAATTTTTTGTTTTGGAACAAACCTACCAAAAATACACTCCTTGTAATTATTTTACATCTTAAAAACGTTCAAAACTATCAAAACTGTTTTCTGACACTTTGTATGTGCGAATTTTACTCAAAGAAAGAGGAGTTTTTTGAGATGTGACCTTATAACTCCAAACAACTTGCAATGTTGTAGAAATTTTGAGTTAGGCCCTTTGCATTTTTTACATGATCTAAGCAGCATACCCGACTCAAAGTGTTATTTTTGGTCGAGGGGGGTCATGCAAACCCCAAAAATGCAAAAACATCAAAATCGATTTTTTTTGAGATGTGACCTTATTACTCCCGAGGTGCGATATATTGGCATATATTGGTAGTGGCTTTAAGGCATATAATTCCTACTCTTACAACTTCTTTACAATTTTGACAGAAATTGGAATTTTTCAACAATTGGGTATTCTCCCGCATAGCCCTTGACAAAAGTATTAGCATGATTTTACATGATTGTTGATTGAAAAAAGTCGGAACATTATCCATAATGGGGTTAATCTGACTATGTTTAAGGTAACTGATTAAAATTTGACACTATTTTCAAAAACTATGATGAAAATGCTGATGGTTGTCATTGCTGTCTACACTTGTATCTACAGTCATGTGCAAGATTTCAATATATTGTAGATACCTTTGTAGACTCATGATCAATATTGAATTTCAGGTTGTCTTGTTGATCCGAAGTTGATGTCGACTATAAGATCGACAAAAGCATCTACAAAATTTTGATCTTGTATAGTTACTCTTGTTGATCTAATAATCATCATCAACTTTGACATCGACAAGACAACCTGGATTTCAATATCAATTATAGGGTCTACAAAAGTATCTACAAGATGTTGTAATCAAGTAGATACTTCTGTAGATCTTGTAATCGATATCAACCATCTGGTTAATATTGATGAGGAAGATAATCTCGATTACAAGATCTATAAAATATTTTTAGAAATTTTGAAGTGTTGCCGACTCATTTGTCAATGTCTGAGTCGACAATACAATAAGAAAAATTTTCTAAGTCCAGAATAAGATGGACTGAATATTCATTTAAGGCCTCTCCACTCAACAGCGGCAATGGACTGGTGGTAAGAGAATGTGACAGAAGTGAGTGGCAACCTACCTTCAATCCCTACCCAGGGCAACTTTTTTTCTTTCAAAAAAATTTTTTAGGGTGAAATATTTTTGAGAATAATTTTACTTGAATCATAAAAGGAGTTTTGGGCATATTTATCACATTTTCAATCAAAATTTGCTTCTTTTGGACTCAAAAAAATGACACCAATGTTGAGACCTTGGTGAGACAAAAAATGAAGGGAGATGACAGATGATTTTGATATCAACTTCTCACTCGTCATTTATTGACATTGGTGTCAACAAATGTCGTGTCGACAAGTGACGGATTAGAGAGCTTGTCTCTTGGCCATTTGGCCATCTACAGGGGTTTTTGTTCATTTTTACAAAAAATATTAGGGCTTTTTTGATAACGTCAGAAGAAAATGTATTTTTTGACATATAGCCAAAAACAGTGCTTTTTTCAGAAGTTCTCAACAATAATTCATCTGCGAACAGGGTCATTTCGCCTACTTTATCTGGGAAATATACTTCGCAAATTGCATATTTCAGGGAAAATTTGTCTTTAAACACATTTCCTACTCCAATATCTCCTATACTTACTTATTAATCATTGCTAAATATTGGAAGAATTGGGCAAATTCGACTTAACAATGCTATGGTGATTGATTTATAATTCATGCTTATTTATAGCCCATTTCCTATCATCACGTGGGAGAAAGATGGCGTAAAATTAGAATCCAAGGATAACATTCATATAGTCGAATCTAGAAGCATTGTTATAATAAACGTATTCAGGCAGAAAGACGTTGGAACATACACTTGCAAAGTGCACAAAAATCACACAATATATGAGAAGAATGAATTTACTGTAAACATTGGTGAGCACAATGACCACATATTTTACGATTACTTACTTTATGGAAATTTCTGTACACTGGGTTTGAATACCTGTGGAACACGTTGTTTTCCAGGCAAGCCATATTTCATCGAAACACCACAAGAAAAGAATACTACCTTAAATGGATCTGCAGAATTTTATTGCATTGCCGCAGATGGAGATTTCAGTTTTCGTTTAAGCTATACTTGGATTTTCAACGGCAAGCCCATAGCTGAATGGCCTTTCAATGTAGACTACAAAATAGACTATCAGTATGGAAAATACACTCTTCGAATTGATGTAGTGAAAGATATTCATATTGGAAATTACGGCTGTAACGCCTCAAATATTCACGGATATGTGTACAAAGAAGCATACCTTTTTATAAAACCTGGTAAAATAGACTGTATATACCTACACATTTAAATTATTGATTAGGTTCATTACGAATATCTGCGTTTCTGTTTCCTATTCTTCAGCTGAGCGGGTTAGAATCACGGATGAAAGCAAATCAACCCAAACTGCTGTTGTTAACCTTCATGAGCCTTTCCAATGGGCATGCCCTGTGGATGGCGTTCCTTCTCCTACAGTTACATTCACGAAAGGATATGAAGAAATAATAAATAATGGTCATTATAGCATTTCAGACGGTGGAAAAGTATTGGAGATTAGGTGAGTAGGTATAATAGTAGGTGTACACATTGGAATCTTTCGAACCTAATCATTTACAAACTCTATAGCATTAAATTAGCGCCTAATGAAAAAAAAAAAAAAAAAAAAAAAATGAAATATGATACGGTGATACCTATAATGTTGCATTTTATGTATTTTTGTAGAGATTTCAGTTACCTCGATTCAGGAAAATTTGTGTGTAAGGCTATCAACGAAATAACCACTGAACCTGTCCGTGCAGAAATTTACGTTGTGTTTGACAGCTGTGAGTAAACCAAATCACTAGACCTATGAAACAATTTCTTATAATCGCCAAATCTGCAAAAAAAATAAATAAATAAATAACTGTACCTAGCACATAACTACATATCGTCTGTATAAAACACATGATGATTGTTTTCAAATAGGATGGTTGTGTAGCACTATGACAGCATTATGTGTAGACACCTGTTTGAATCTACAGTGCTCTTCACGTGCTAATGTGAATGCGTTGAATACATTAATTTATAATACCTAGTTTGAGCAATCATAGAGGTAGATTATGTATCCAAAAACAGTTTGACATTTTTGGACAATTGTTGTTTGCAAAAATTTGTCATATTTTTCAATTTGAGTTAGCCATATTTGGCAGTTCTCGTTTATGAAATCAATGTAGGTATATTTAAAACATCTTGCGCAGTTCGCAAGATCAACCGACTTTGCTCTAAATAACCCCCAGCAATTTACCAACATTTACCTCAGTAATTTACCAGACATTACCTCAAAATTTACCAATTTACCAAAATTTACGGAACTACCAAAATTTACCAATTTACAAAAATTTACCAATTTACCAAAATTTACAGATTTACCAAAATTTACCAATTTACCGAAAATAACCCCAGCGAATTACAAACATTTACCTCAGTAATTTACCAGACATTACCCATTAATTTACCAATTTTCCAACTTTCCAAAAATTACCCCAGCAATTTACCAACATTTACCTCAGTAATTTACCAGACATTACCCCACTAATTTACCAATTTTTTATTACCCCAGTAATTTACTTCCAAAGGTTGACACAATAATTCAACAAAATAAATTACCCCACTAATTTAACAATACCAAAAATTACCACAGCAATTTACTAAAATTTACCAATTTACCAAAAATTACCCCAGTAATTTACCAAAATTTTCAACCAACTTTGGCGAAAAACTGAAAATTACCCCAGTAATTTACGAAAATTTACCAATTGGAATACCAATTTACCAAAAATTACGCCATTAATTTACCAAAACAAAAATTACCCAAGCAATTTACCAAAATTTTCGACCCACTTCAATTACGAGTAATTCTCCAAAAATAACAATCATTTTATTTACTAAAAATGAATATTACTTAATTCACACAAAAAAAAAATTATCAAAAGTTACTGGCTATTTACCAAAAAATTAATGTTTTTTGTTAAAACAAAAATTACACTAGAAATTTTTGAAAAATTTTGATTTTTTATGACAAAAAAATTTTGGACGAATAAAATTAACAAAAAAATTAACAAAAAATCGACAAAAAATTTCGCATATTGACTCGCGCGGGATTCGAACACCCGACCTCCGGCGCACCAATCCTCAACCTACACACCCTAACCACCCCGTCTGTTTGTTGGGGGTGGGCCGTTTGCGAGATATAAGGGTTTACACAAATTTCAGCTTATCCATAACGTTGAAACACACTTAAACGTTCATATCTCATAAGCGGCTGAATCGATTTCGACCAAATTAAAAATTTCTCTAGTTCAGTATCAAAGCAATATTTTGCCATCATCAGTTTCGACTTAAAGTTCGGAGCTTTTGAGTTCAGCGTGACACAAATTTATACATAAATTGATATATGAATACACGTACCTAGTACCTTGTGGTGCCCGGGTCTTTTATGGTAATTGTGGTGCCCGCGTACATAGAGGATCACATATATAGGTATGTATGATAAAGGTGTTCTGGTGCAGTTTGGATTTTTCATCATAGTTAGTCATAGAGGTGCCCGATACATAAACTTGGTACTTGTGGTGCCTACCTCAAAAATTTTTTTATCACCTTAAAGTGCATTTCACTCGATTCTGCATCGTTTTATATAAAAAGACCTTGTGGTGCCCGATTTGGGCGCCACAAGCCCAAAACCGGGCACCACAATGACTACGTATACTTAAAACGGGCATCACAATGACTAAGTTTAAATCTATATCTATATAAATATATATATAAACTTATCTCGTTTTGCGTCATACGTCTTATCGTGATCAGCACACTTCAATTCGTCAAGAAAACCCACCCCCACCCAAATCTTCAACCATCATGACAAATACAATACCTTACTTTTCCGTTTCACGGCAAAGTCGGTAAAAACGGTGGATAGTGAGTATCTACCTTATAGAAATTTTGTTGTTTAATGTCAGCTTAGTTCATAAATTCATCAATAACACAAATGATAGGTTTCTGAGTGGAAATTTTAATGCGAAAATTTTCTTTCATTCAAAATAAACTTCACTCATTTTAATCATTGCCTTACAAAATGATGGTAAACTCTGTGGCGTGTATGTTTGTTGTGTATTTTGTGAAACAGTTACCTAGTATCTACTTGATAATTTTGTTTCAGATGAAGATTCAACGCTGAGTTTTCAAGAAACAATCCATAGAACCCTCAACAATTTTTAACTTTTACTCGAGATGATTTTTGTGTTGGTTTACTTACATGTACTTTTTATAATCAGTAGGTACTTGATAATTTTGTTTCAGATGAAGATTCAACGTTGAGTCTTCAAGAAGAAATACATAGAACAATCAACAATCATTAATTTTTACTCGAGATGATTTTTTTGTTGGTATACTTTTTATACTTAATCAGTACTTGATAATTTTGTTTCAGATGAAGTTTCAACGCTTAGTGTTCAACAAACACTCCATAGAACCATCTTCAACAGTCATTAGTTTTTACTCCGGATGATTTTTTTTTGGTTGGTACTTCTTATAATCACCTAACATCTACTTATCTACATGGAACATTAATAGATCTTGGTATCAATGAACTTAATACTCACAAGTACCTTGTAAATCTGTCAAGTATTTTGAAAATATACTTCTTTCTTATTTGAAGTTCTTAATTTTTGCTGTCTATAACACTGGATCTTTAATTCTGATAAAATACTTACAATTAGTTACAAGGGATTAGCTGCAAAAAAGCAATTTTTGAGCTAAAACGTATGTGCACATTATTATAATTTCGCACCTCGGGAGTAATAAGGTCACATCTCATAAAAGTGAAATTTTACAGGAGAGTGATTTTCTTTTTTTTTAAAACTTGATTCATTATTTTTATCAACTTATAATTAATTGTGAGGAATGAATAGCACCTCATTTTAAAGATCTGGTATCCTACCTTCATTTCGCATAAGAACACTTTGAAAAATAAAATCTTAAAGAGGAAATATTTCAATGTTTGGAAAACATTTTGAGTTAGAACCTTTCATTAAAATTGATGTGGAGGCGAAAGGAAGCGTCCAAAAAGAATTTCATAACAATAAAGTTGTAGAGAATTAAATTTCCAATCGACATAATGTCGTTAGTTTTTTTCTAGAGTGCTTAGTTTTTGAGTTTTTCTCAAAAAACTAAAATTTCATGATATGTGCAAATTCATTTTTCTGAAAAGTGATCAATTTAAAAAAACACTCACGCATTAAGCGTGAGAATACCGACTTTTCTGTAAATAAAAATATTTTACAAACGAATTGATTCGTTTTTTTTTTAAACAATTGTACAGCAATTGATTTGTTTACAATCGAATAGAATCATTTACAAACGATCGGGGATTGAACAAATTGATTAATTTCTAGGTGAATCACTCGCGAACGAGTTAATCAATAGTTACTGAATCATTCGCGAACGAATTGATTCGTATAAGTGACTCGTTCGCGAACGAATCGATTCATTTACTCAATTTTTGATGAATCATTCGCGAACGAATTGATTCGTATGAGTGACTCGTTCACGAACGAATCGATTCATTCACTCAATTTTTAATATATCATTCGCGAACGAATAGATTCGTATAAGTGACTCGTTCGCGAACGAATCGATTCATTCACTCCATTTTTGGTGAATCATTCACGAACGAATTGAATTATTTTTTGTGAATTATTCGCGAACGAATCAATTCATATGATTAATTTTTGGTAAATCATTCACGAACGAATTTATCAATTGTTAGTAAATCATTCGCGAACGAATATAGTTGATAAATTAGTCGCGAATGACTCGATTCATTGAATTATTTTTCGTGAATCATTCGCGAACGACTCGATTTATTCAATTTATTTTCGTTGAATTGTTCACGAACGAATTGACGGGTCTGTTAATCAATTGCCAATGAATCATTCATGTATTAATTTTTCATGAATCATTCGCGAACGAATCGAATTATTCGATTGATTTTTGGTAAATTATACAGGAACGAATTCGAAATAAGAAAATCGATAAATTTCAACATTTTCTGTCAAAAATCCATTTAATTAATTTTTGGTTAATTATTCGCGAATATATCGAGTAATTATCGAGTCCAAAATTGATCCGCGTACATTCGAAATAAAAAAATCGATAAATTCCAACATTTTCTGTCAAAAATCGTTAAAAAAATTTTTAAAAAAATTTGCTCCTGGGGTAAGATTTGAACCGTGTACCACTCGCTCACCAAGCCAACTCCTTCGCCACAGGTCCACCGTTGTACTTTTCCAAAATGCAATTTTAAAAGGTATACATGTTGACTACCTATTTGAAATAAGAAATTCGATAAATTTTCATTTCTATTTTCGTGAAATTGATCGATAAACGTATCGTTTAAACGTACATTGTATCAATAAAAATATCCTCGATTTTTTGTCGAACTCGAATTTCCAAAAATTCATCCGCGAATATTCGAATTTCGAAATAATACGAAAATCGATAATTTTATTTGATAAAATGGCACATTGAAAAAATCATCAACTTTAAAAATTAATTACTCAAGAACAGCTTAACCGATTTTGATGAAATTTAAATTTTCACCCGTTGGATACTTGCCTAACATTTTGTCATCATCAGCATGTTTCAAAAGTTCGCAGCTTCAGCGTTTATCGAGCGACAAAATTTGCGGGGTGACTTTGCACAAAATTCATTAAAAATGAAATTTCTCAGGAACGGCTGAACCGATTTTGATCAAATTTAATATCTTATAACTAGGTTACAAGCCCGATTTTTTGACATAACCATCATGCTCCAAAAGTTCAAAGTTTTCGAGGTTATTGAACTTTAAACTTTTTTTTCACAATTTTTCAAAATTCAATATCTAGAAAACGGCTGAACCAATTTTGATGAAACTTTGCATACAACTAGGCCTTTACCGTCCCTACAAACCAAAATTATCACCACGATCCAAAAGTTTACAGCTTTTGAGTTATATCGAAAAAACCAAAAAAAACTTATATATATATATATATATATATTTGCTTGCGACCAGACATGTCAACTATGCTTGGCATATATACTGAAAAGTGAACAAAATTTTAAAATTGGCATAATTTCTGTTCTATATCACTTAATAAAATTTTCTTTACAGATTCAATCTAATATTTAAAAAATCTATGTGTTGAAAAAAGTAATCAGATTTTTAGGCTAAATTTTGAAGAAAATTTTTGAAAATGGAGTCAAAGTAATTTGAATTTTGAGAAAGTTAAGACACCACAAGAAAGCTTAAACAAAATGAAAATTTTTGATGTTTCTAATTTTTCAATTGGCCAATAAAATACTGAAATATTTCGAGTCAAATTTGTTGTCGTGTACACTCAGGATCGATGTATTTGCATACATCTCCACCAGCACATCACATTCTACTCACTACAAATCAAATGTAGACCCTGCGTTCGTCCTCGCGCCTTGATTTCTAAGCCATGCGACCTCTGGTGGAAGTTTCTGAAAACTCATAGTTGACTTGTATAGTAAAATTAACCCATGACTTGTCAACTATAGTTGACAAGTTGGTCAGTCCACTTGTATAGTAAAATTAACCCATTCAACAGTTGACAAGTCTGGATACTAATACCTATATATATATAAACCTTATATAAGGAAACCTGAATTTTCGGGAATGGTCGTATCGTGATCCCAGACCCTCAAAACGTAAAGAAAAGTCACTCCCCGACCCAACTTCCACCATCGCAACAAATACAGTACTCCACTTTTCTTAAGAAAAGTCGGTAAAATTTTCCATTTGGTACAAACCAATAAAAACTGCACTCCTTGTGACTATTTCTAACTGACAAACATTCAAAACAATCAAAACTATTTGTTAACACTTTGTATATACAAAATTTGCTCAAAAAAGGTGGAGTTTTTTGAGATGTACCCTTATAACTCCAAACAACTTGCAATGTTGTTGAGATTTTGAGTTAGGCCATTTGCGTTTTTTACAAGATCTAGATAATGTACCCAACTCAAAGTGTAATTTTTGGTCGAGGGGGGTCATACAAACCCCAAAAATGCAAAAACATCAAAATCAATTTTTTTTGAGATGTGACCTTATTACTCCCGAGGTGCGATTTCATGTGATTATTGATTAAATTATGCAGGTATAAGGCCTATTGTATTTTATATGTACTTGCATTCAGGATGTAACAATATTGATAAGGTCATTATGCACATTTCATGAACTGAGTGGAAAATGAATCTATGCAATTAATTCTATCAAATTAACAAATCATGAGACTGACTTCCTTGTTGCGAATAATTTTGTAGGTAAGTTCGTGAAATTGTGATTTTTATAGCGCAATAATGTGTCATAGTGGAATGTGGATGCTTGATAAAACGAGAGTAAACGAACATGGTATCCTTGTTTATCGCATTTATGATTAGGCTAAAATTTCTAAACGTTTCAGAATATGATTTTTCAATCTAGCTGAGTTTTACTCAAATCAGAGAGTGTGCGAGTTTGAAAAATTCAATTGCCTAACTGTATTCATAAATTTATTTTATTTTATTTTTTTACAAAACAAAACCAAAAAAACAAAGAGACAGAATAACATACAACTCATACAAGGTAAAATAAAAATACCAATTAATTCATTGAAAACTGAATAAAAAATAAAATTGAATAATAAGTATAATGTTCTGAAGTAAAGAAAGCATAATGTAGCATTCGCTTTGCTTCTCATTGGAAGTTGTGGAGGTCTACAATCCTTTTACTACAGTCCTTGCAATGGTGTAACTACGATTTTCTGCTCAACTTTAAACATGATAATTCCCTCATCTATGAGAGCACTTTGTAATCAACCCTTTAAAGAATAATGCAACTCGCTTGCATTTTCATCTTCAGTGGAGTCTGTGGGGGAGATTAAACTTCTTAATTCAGATTGATCAGAATTCTCTGAATAGTCAGACTCGTTGTCCACCTACATTTTCAAATGAAAAACAACAAATTGTAAATTATTGAAAGTTGATCAACAATTTATTAAATATATAACTTATCATCGTACTTGGCACATTACGCATACTTACATCTACATTACCCAATAATTCTGTTATACGTTCAACAATAGTTGAGAAATTTGGACGCTGTTTGGGTTCATATTTCCAACAATCTAGCATCAAATTGTACCTGCAAAAAATAGTATATCTGGTTCATAAGTAACCATGCAGTTTATTTCCTCCAAGCAATTCTGGAAATTTTTTGTTAATGTAGGTAGGTACTCACACATCTGCGGATGTGTTAAGGGGCTTCTCCAGCCGACGATTCTGGATTATAACCTGAATTACCCCAGCAAAGCTTTTGATCGAAGGGTATGGATTCTCACCAAAGGTCACAATTTCCCATAATAGTACACCATATGACCACCTATAGGTATAGATAAAAACGAATATCAACAGTGAAGCATCTCCCTTTTTTATAATATACCTTAGGATCTTTTTTTCAGTTTCTTTTCTACTTACACGTCGGATTTTATAGAGTATTTGTTGTGAAGTAAAGCTTCAGGTGCCATCCATTTCACGGGAAGCCTACCTTCCGTTGTTTTTTTGTAGTACTCCGAATTTTCCACATTTCTAGCGAGGCCAAAATCTGCTATTTTCATCGTGTGGTCAGCTGTTACAAGAACGTTTCGAGCTGCTAAATCTCGATGAATGCACTAAGTAAGAAGTATGAATGAGTACCTACATCCTTTTGAAAATTGTACAATTCAGAGCTTCTTGATGAATTACTTAGGTTAACATACCTTCATAGCAGTTAGATGAATCATGCCCTGAGCAATTTGACGAGCATAAGTCAGAAGAGTGATTTCTGTTGGTTTGATGGATTGATGACGGTGTTTTTGTAGAAAATTTTTCAGGTTTCCATTGTGAGCCAATTCTGTGATTACAAGCAGGGGTCCCCCTTGGCTACAGCAGCCAAGGAGTCGGAGGATGTTCGGATGATTCCCGAGTAACTTTAGTACTTCCATTTCAGATACTAAATCGATCATATCAGAGTCAGAATGGTTGTCTGAAATATTAAAGAAAATTTATCATTGTTCAAACAAATATTCACTATTTTTTCAATTCTTCATTTTTATCAATTAGATAATTGTGCTTTTGCTGGTAGGTATTTGACTATACATATATCAATTTATGTTGAATTTAGCTTTAAAGATGACTAACCTTTGAGCATTTTCACTGCTACAATTGTTATTCCGCTTCCATGTACTGAAATGTTTATCGCTTCAGCTTGAACAACTTTTCCAAATTCGCCTTCACCCAAAGTGTTCATAATGCGCAAATTTTTCCGGGGATATTCCCAACGTTCATCTAATGGCATTTCATACTCGCCAACAGATACCATACCATTTCTGACTTGACCACTTCTTGAATGTTGAATTGAAACGACTGGCATATTCTATTGGTTGGAAAATATGAAATGATCCCCATTAGTGCATTTGAATCATATAGGTAGAGGTACTTAATTTTATGCAGATAACAGCAGGTATCCTTAAAAAAAAAGTATAAATGTGCATATTTATGCGAATAGATGTAATATAGGTACCGCAATATCTTGAAAATTTTCGCCAATGTCGATTTGTTTTCGAACAATGATCTGTTTCACCATTTGTGTTATGTTTACAATTTCTCTTTCTCGTTTTTTCAGTTCCCTGTAAATTTCTCGTGTTAGCGTCTCAAAACCAAATGCCCAATATGAAAGGGACATCGTCACTTACCTCTTGTAATTGCAGAAAAAACAAATACCAATTATTATTGAGAATAGTAATATTATTATCAATATGGTGACCAGTATTTTGAAGCTAGAACCATCTTTTCCGAAAGAGGCAAGGCGCGATTTTCAATAATGGAATATTTGAAAAAAAAATCAAAATGTTTAAATTAGTTTTTTTTAAATTGAATGTGTGAATAGCGGTTGTCCTGCGGTTGAAAAACATTTTTTTAATTACCAGTATTGAAAGGAATCGCACCAAGAGTATTTTCTGTTATAGTTGTAGCCTGGTTAGTTGAATTGCGGATGGTTGTGGATGAGTTGAACTTCACATTCCGTGTTTCTGAAATTCGCATAGATACCTATCCTTTTATCACCAAGTAGGTACTAAATTGAAAACGCAATTACTCGTACCGTCGTCTATTGAAAGTAAACGTACCCAGAATATTTTCAGTTGTGGTTTTAGCTTGATTTGTTGAAAAATTATTCAGGGTGATTGTGGATGGTATAATCGTTGTGACATTGCTGCTTTTCAAATTAAATGTACAAATCGTCTGCCATTGTGTGTCCACCAGCGTTTTTGTTTTATATGTGCCTGTACGTGCCACAGACATAGTCCAACAAGTAATGTGGAAAGGTGGCTCAATTTTTTCTTCCTGGAGATTTTAATAAAATAATAATACTTTCATTTTTTTTATATTCAGGTGGGTCATTCCATGCCAAATCGGCGGATTTTTGCACGAGGGGTCTTCAATTTTTTTTTAGAATTAGATCGTGTGTAGAGGTAGAGGTCATCAAACGATGACGAATGACGCGAACTGGACATTTTTTTGATTTTTTTTTGACGGAGACACTTGAATCAGTGAGAACAGAAAGGTACCAAGTCACATTTTTGGAAATGTTTTTTTCTCACGGATATAGTGGTTTCAAAGTACGGCGGATCGACTGGTGATGTCAGATTTCCGCAAAACTGCCGGGAAAGTGGGTATTTGGGCACAGAAAAAGGGCGGATCCGCATATATGACTTTTTTGTAAAATTTTTTGAATTCTTTGAAAAATAACTAACATTTTTGAGAAGACCATTTTTTGAAATTTAAGTTTGTAGAGGTGAGGTGGGTTACCGCTCTTGCCACCTGGGTGGAGACCTGCTACATGTATCGAAGATGCTACTTGGGGTGACGAATAAAGGGTAGCAAACTCCAATGGGGAAGAGTGTCGGGAAACAGCTCTTATAATAGGCCAAGGCTGAGGTACAGCTTCTCTGATCGTGGAACGAACGCTGACACAATAAAGTTGATACCAAAGGTACTTTAAGACGCTTTATTTCGGAAGTCAGAGACAGCTTCACAAGGTTACGCTGCTCTTTCACAATAAATACACAACTACATGAAATATACAAGCGAATGAGTAAAGACACAATTACTACAGTAAATAAACGAATCCCTAAGTTGAGCTTACTCATCTGCATAGCTGGCATTCAGTCTCAACGTAATGTAGCGAAAGCTAACGAAAACATACTGATGCTGCTTTCACAGCATCCGATCGGTGAAGCTTCTTCGAACTACACCGCTAGATCGCGCCGCTAATGGA
This sequence comes from Planococcus citri, assembly GCF_950023065.1. Taxonomy (NCBI): domain Eukaryota; kingdom Metazoa; phylum Arthropoda; class Insecta; order Hemiptera; family Pseudococcidae; genus Planococcus; species Planococcus citri. The sequence continues at coordinate 7,273,149 of NC_088680.1, read as the reverse complement.
GCTGCGCGATGCTACGTATATGGGCTCACAACTTCCACTTATGGTGGTAGCTGCGGGCGCACGACCTACCGGTACAAGTTCATCTCTGAACTGAATAAAGATGAAAAAATTAACAACTTTGGCAAAAAGTCTTATACCTCAAGGGGTTTGTGGTCAATTTGAATGAGATAGCAGTCTAAATGATGCACTTAGATGTAGAATCAAGCCCCATTCGTGCCCGAGCAATTTCAAAAGAAATTTTGGCGATTGAGTGCAGAAAGGGTCCAAGTCCCATTTGTTTAGACAGCAACAGCGCCGGCGCACGTGAATATTTTTTTTCTAAACAGTGCTAAAAATTGTGTCTCGGGGTCCTCTTTCAATGACCTTAAGCATGTTTACCAAAAATTTTTGATTTCCAAATAAATCAGTTTTTTGTTATTCCTGAAAAGTGCGAAAATGGACTTAGCCCCTTTCTGTTCTCACCGATTCACTTCAAAGTTCTCCAAAATGGCCGAAAATGGAAATTTTCAGTTGCAAATTGCTTTGGTTGTACGTGGTATAGAATTTTGAACTTTTTAAAAAAATTGTAGTTCTTTGAGAGGGTAATCGACGAATGATGTCAAAATCAGTGTTGCCACTTTCAAAAACCTAAAAAAATCAATTTAAATACTTATAATTGAAGGGCTAATGGTGAAAACCGCCTTGGTCATTTTTTTGTTCACACAACTTTAAACATTTCTTTTTTCATATTTCATAAATTTTAAAGGGAAAAATGAGTATTGTAATGCATTCTGGTTAATTCATTACCTATGTATATTGTGTTTTAAGAAATTATTGTCTTACTTTACGGATCTTTTCTGTTTCATCCTCGCAGATTACCCATCGTGCATCCCAAGCTGATTTTGATCGATCATAACAGCAAATTTGTGTATAATTTTGATGCGGAGTTACTTCCAGCTCAGTGGTGTCATTTTCTATGCACAAGTACATAGATAAGTACATTATTCCTTCCACAGACATATTTAACGTTCAAAATTTCAGTACTTTGTAAAACATAACTCGGCTCACCAGTCATATGTAGGGCGTTGAAGGTATCATTAATACAACCATTCGTATTGCATATGTTGAAAGTGTAATTTGATTGCTCTTTTAAATCAGTTTCTGAAACCCCCATGAGTGAATTTCCATAATTATCGAAACCACAGGAGCGATATTCATTATTTTTAATACAACGAATATCATTTGGTTGCGGATGTGGATATCCTGTGTGGTGAAGTTTCATTCAAGTAAATGTTAGTTGGCAGATTTTTCGTTTTGGTTATCTATTTTACTTGACTACAGTGTTTTTTTCCTTTATTTTTTCTCGCTGCCTGTAGAATTTACACTAAACTCGTTGTATTTTCTCATTATTCGTGTTTTTAGACTGGCTGAGTTAAAATTTCAAAATATCCGCCTACCAAACATTAACATTTCAAGACGAATTTGACTAAGTACGGTACCTGAAATTTTACACCAAGAGCAATGGAGATGAATAAATAGGTAATATACGAGTAATAAGTGGAAAAATTAAATTGGCAATGGGAAATGAGAGAGAAAACTGATTGAAAACTTTTGCAAGTTTTGTAAAAAGCAGGAAGTGATTAAGGTAATGAAAATGATTTTAATTTAGGTAGGTACCTATGTTGATTTCGCCAGCCAAACCGTTTTCAGAGGAAGAGGAAGACCACCTGAAGAGGATAGAGCATTGTTGAAGCAAGTTAGAGCAACCTCCGGTCTCGACGTTAGAACAGTTTCCTTTCCGTTCGGAAAAAAAAAATTGGTGGGGTGGCAAAACAGTAGCCTTACGCAGCCAAAATCAGTGTATCCAATAGGTACCTACCATTGTTTTCTGTGTAAATTTTCAGGTAGTCAAGTGTGTTTGATAGGCGAATCTGACTATAGGTACCGGAAATTTCACACTCAGCCACTCTAAAAACATGAATAATGATCGAATAAGTACAACGATTTTGATGTAAATTCTAATAGCAGCCATAAAAAACATAGTAGTCAAATAAAACAGTAAGTATATAACCTTTGTTTTTTTATTTCGTACTTATGTAGGTAAATATAGATACTTAACCTCTGATGAAAGTGAACAAGAATAGAACGTGTTCAAATGCTGGCATTGAAACCCGCTTCTGCAATACATAAGGTACTGCCAAGGCATCCTGGATTTTTTCCACGTACTGCTTTACATGATTTTTGTTTTCATCACCTAAAAAGCATCGATAAACGTAATAAGTAGGTAAGTTTTTTTTTTACTCAGATCAGTTGGTAAAGGATGAACCAAAACTAAGGAGTCCAATAATTGGAAAAGAAAAAACTCTCTCCTTATTTTTAAGCTTTATATTGCAAAGATCTTTTCAAAAAGTACAACTTTTCATCATCAGGTAAGAGCACTTAATGAACTAATACAAAGTGTACATCTTAAAGTAAAGGTTAGGTGTGGTCAATCCTACAGATTGAAGTGAATTTGATTGTATGTGATATAAATTTCCTTAAGAAGTGTCAAAAGTGTGATGTGTTTCCCAACTTCATACAGTTAAGGACTAAAACCACTACCAGAACTGGACATATAGCCATCCTCAAAGCTAAAAGAGAATGGCTAAAAGCTGATATCAATCAAAAGTATAGAACAAGAGCTAACCTGGAAATGGATTGTTATAAAGCTCACAAACAACTGACCAAAGAATATCACCCTGTTGAATGGGATGTGTTTGAAACCAGACTGTACAACACCATTTACAAAATGAGAAAAAGCAAAACAGAAGAACTGAACAACAAACTGAGAAACCGCATAATCAAACAGAAAGGAACAACAACAGACCATATTGAAAATGATACACAGCCTGAAACAATAAAAAACCTGACCAACAAAACCTTCACTGAAGCTGAACAAGAGCTACTCAAGAAAGGATTGAAATTTGCCCTGCCACCCAAACAAGCACCTATTGAGGACATAATAACTGACATTGATGTAGCAACCAAAAGGCTTGATTACAACACCAAAACAAAAATCGGACAACACCCGTGTAGAAAAAACCAGATGTATACCACATAGTTAACTGGGTGGATATACTATGTTGAATACCATGTTGTATACAAGTCATAGATTGAAACACGTAAACCACTAGTATACCATGCAAATTACAACTGGTTTGGAAATGCAAGTCAAGCCCTTTGTATTGTTTTAAAAGGCTTGAAATGCACATTGTGTGTACAGAATAGCAAGAGTTGATGTTAAAATGCTACCTAAAAAATTTTTCAAAATAAAAAAATTCGTGCCCTGGGTGGGGATCGAACCCACGACCTCTATATCACCACTTACTTCCGCTCTGCTCTGACAACTAGGCTACTGCGTTCGATGGAGGATGTGGTGTTATATGGGTTTATTTGTTTAGGAAATTTGGACTTAGTCGAATTTTGGAGATGTGATGATTTTATTCTTATTTATTTTCTTTCATTTTTTGTAATAATATTTCATGGGGCGATATTTTGCAGATGATACCAGATCATGCACTTTGTTTACTGACTTTTTTTATGAGGATATAGGTGATGAGGTGCACATTTTTTCAGTTTTCACTGAAAGTGGGTAGTTTATGGGGTAGGAAGACATGAATCTAGTAAATCCTATTTGAAGTCTTGAAAAAATACCATCTGAAAATCTGAAAAACACCTGGAAACCTTGATTAAAAATTTGTTCATGAAAAAGATTTGATTCTATACCTAACCAGTCCCCAAGAAATATGTATTTTTCTGAATGGATGACATTATTTTGTAATTATAATGTTTTTTGTAGATTTCTACAAAGTAATGTCGCGTTTTTTGAGTGCTTTTTATATTTTTTTTCAATAAAATACCATAAATTATCTAGAACTGAAATTTAAAACGTGATGTGCTTTAAAAACTTCAAAGTTGATGAAAAAATTGCACAAAAATTGTGAATAACCTACAAAGTTTGGACTTTTGATAACTTTATCCTTCAGCAAATCAAAAAACGATTTGCTTGGTATAACCAATGGTAAAATTTACCTCCTCACATTTACCAATGGTATTACAAACATGGTTTCACTTTTTAGACAGTAAAACATTATCAAAATATAGTAAACCAGTGGTAAATTTTACATCTTTCATTTACCATTGGTTTACCATGTTGTTAAATTTACTAAATGGTAAACCAGTGGTAAACTTTTGCATTTACATTTTCAGGAAATTGTATAACAGTAGTAAATTTTACTTTTTACATTTACTAGTGGTATACCACAATTTGATGGTATATCAAGAGTAAATCAGTGATATACCACCTACTTTGTGGTAAACTTGTGGTAAATACCTCGTTTTTTCTACACGGGCAATGCATACTTAGATGTCATAACAAAGACTAGAACTACCAACCAACCAATAACATACCACAGAACTATAAAAACCCTCAAAGAAAAATATGTGCTATATATGAAAGCAGACAAAGGAAATGCCATAGTAATTGAGGAGCTGGATATCAAAACGCCGTAAGTCCATTTTTATGAAAATTGAGATAAGAGTGTTTTCCTATGTAAAATTCAACGGGGAATCGATTGCAGCCATCGTTGTAAATCCATCTGCCATGCTTCACCTCGAAAATCCCACTCAAAGTTGAGATTTACTTCAAAACGCAGTAAAAACCAGCAATTTTTCTTCAAAACGCAGTAACTACACTATTTTTAGCGTTTTTTGTGTTTTAAGGTTGGTAAACATTGATTTCAGAAGGTGGTTACTGTTGGTAATGAAACTACAGACTTTTAAAAAATTTCCAACATATTGTTCAATCATAATCACACTTGGCCTGAACATAAAAAACAAAATCTTGTGTCATGACTCAGTCACTATGGCAAACGGCGCTTTAATTTTGAATATTTTTTTTACTATTTAATAGATAACAATCATTAAAATGGTTCTCTACCCATGTGTTTTTATTTCAGTAAGGGAGTGCCGGTGTATTTACTGCGTTTTGATATAAAATGTGCGTGATTTTTGTTGCAAGTTTCAGATCAAAACGCAGTAACTGTCTTTTTTCAGTTCAAAACGCAGTAACTTTTTTTCTCCCCCTTCCCACATTCCCCCCGGTTCTCAAAAATTTGGGCACTTTCATGTTTTGAGGTCATGGTGACTTCCCCTTTCCTCTGATACCACATTTGATCCCCTTTGACTCCCCCCGACCACCCCACACTTTTTCTTCATTTCTGAAAATTTTGCAAAATGGACTTACGACGTTTTGATATCCAGCTCCTCAATTATGGAAAAAGAGGACTACAACAACAAAGTCAATGATTTGTTGAAGAATGGACCCTACAAAGAACTTACCAAAAACCCACTGAACAATATGATAAAAACCGCCAAGACAGCAATCAAGAACAAGAATTACAAAATACCCTCCAACCCAAAAATACCAAAGTTATACTGTCTGCCAAAGATCCACAAGCCTAACAATCCAATGAGACCAATAGTATCCAACATAGATGCACCCACATACTTACCAGATTGCCAAACAACTTGTCACAGAATTACAAGCCATTAATAAGCCTGTCACATACCGAATAAGGAACAATGAAGAACTAGTGGAGAAACTGAAAAACATCCAGATAACACCAACAGATAGACTCATCTCCTTTGATGTCACCAACTTATTCCCTAGTGTACCCATACCAGAAACCTTGGCCATAATGAAAGACTGGCTCCAAAAAGAGAAAGTTTCCCAAGAAAGGATTGCTGAACTCATGAACCTCATATAACTATGCATGAAACAAACCATCTTCCAATATGGTGAAAAGTTCTACCAACAAACAGGAGGAACAGCAATGGGGAACCCTTTGTCACCATTCATGGCAGACATTTTCATGGGCCACTTGGAAACCAAACTGAAGGAAATAGAAAAAGACTTCCCTAAGATTTGGTTCAGATATGTTGATGACATCTTCAGCATTGTACCAGAGGACTTCAACATAAATGGTTTCCTTGAGACCATAAACAAACAATATGCCACCATCAAGTTCACCGATAAATATGAAAACAACCAACAACTGCCATTTTTGGACATCCTAATCACCAGAAAATACAACAAATTGGAATATGATATCTATAGAAAGCCTACTCACACCAACAACTACATTCATGCTGACTCTTACCAGCTCTGGAGCCAAAAACTGGCTGCTTTTAACAGCATGGTCCATAGACGTTGTGCACTACCCTTGAGCCCAGGAAATAGGAAGAGAGAATTTGACCACATTAAAAGAGTAGCCAACAATCTGGGTTACAAGACCAGAACCATAGACACCCTCATCAAAAACCATATAAGCAAACAAAGATTGAAAGAGATCTCCACATTCCAAAGAGATAAACCAGATAATAGAAGAATCAAGTTGACCCACTACCCAGTCATAACCAACAAACTCTGTCAGATCTTCAGGAAAAATGATTTAGCACAACAATTCAACTATTTTGATTCTTGAAATTACAAATTTTGAAAATATTTTACCCTCGCTTTGCTCGGGCTATTTAATTGTTTTTTTTCGCCCTTGAAAACTTCAAGAAACTATTGATAAATTTCTTAAAAAGTTAAGATCAGAAAAACCAAATTTTTTCATTAAATTTGATATTGTTCTAGGTACTTTTTGAATTACAATTTTTCCAAAGTTTTTAGCCTTGATTCGCTCGGCCCAATTTGATTTTCTTCTATGTACTAAGTTACAATTTCAAGAAACGTATGATTGAATTTGAAAAACATTGAGACCAGAAAAACTGGATTCTTTTATTAAAATTGATGTTCTACTTTTCCATTTCAAGTAACATATTTTCCAAAACTTTTGCCATTGCTCCACTCAGGCCAATTTAGTTCTTTTTTTCACTCTACTGATAAAATTGAAAGAAAGTTGAGATCAGTAAAACTGAATTCTTACATTAAAATTGATGTTGTTCTACTTTGCAAACTACAAACTTTTCGAAGCTTTCGGCCTCGCTTCGCTCGGCCCAAATTGATTTTCATCTGCAAGGTTACAATACTTTAACAAATCTATGATTGAATTTGAAAAATGGTGAGATTAGAAAAACCGAATTCTTTCATTAAAATTGATGTTATCCTACTTTTCAAACCATAAATTTTCCAAAACTTTTGCCCTCGCTTCGCTCGGGCCATTCAAAATGCTACTTTCAGAAATTTTAAGAATATGAAAATTAAACAGAAAAATTCCAGAAATACTCACAATATTCAAAGCTTATAAAAAATGCAAATTTTTCATTTCTTTCGGAACAGAACCACTAGCTTTTCAAATTTTTTTAATACAAGAGTGTTCAGCACATTAAAATTTTGATTATAGCCGTCAAAGTTAGGTACAATTTTTTGGCTACAAAATGTCGTGATGCAATCCTCTCACTACTTGTAACTTAAATACCCTGTTTTTTCATCCAACTTGGGAATTTTCAGTATAATAAGTTGGGAATTTTCAGTCAAATTAGTTGGGAATCTCAGGATCTTTGCCCCCCCCCCCCCCAGCAAAACCACTTCGCTACGTCCCTGGGAACGTGTAACCGGTGTAACAAATGCACGTGTTGATGGAATGTAATGGCACCAATCGAATAACCAATCGTGCATTATCATAACTGCTATTCGCTAGGACCAACTGAAATATTGTTCATACCAAACTTCTCAGTGGTGCTTTGGTGCTCCGATATTTTTGTACACGCTTCATCTAATTTATTGTAAGTTTGAGAACTTGGCGAGTAATACCTTTGCATTTGACTTGTAATAAAATGCGGCGAATCACCCGTATCCCTGTTTTTTGTGACCAATCCAAGCATGAATACATTCCGGTATCTTCTATTGTTATAAAGCGCAGTATAAGTTTTGTCTTCTCATTCACAGCGAAAGTGTTCTGTGTAAATCAGTCGTAGAATAAGTATTTTAGATTTTTAAAACATTACCGTGATGCAGGTATAACTTTGATACCTATTACTTAGGTACCATACTAAGTACTCGTACATAAGTATTTTGAAGAACGCCTACCTACCTTTACTCGGTATTTAAATAAATCCTCTAATGAATTATGGGGTATTTTTTCCAATTGCTCCACTGATAAACGATACCAATACGTTTGATTTTCTTGTTGTGTGATATTGCATGATAAATCAATATCATAATCTCCGCACTTCCTCGTCACTTCTTCAATGCTAACTGAAATTTATTTTTTGGTTATTGAAAATATAAGTTTCATGTTTTTGAGAAGTATTGGAGGAAAAATTGTAAATCTCACCTGATGTATCCTGACAGATGACTAATGAGCAAGTTATGATAATGAATTTCAAACCAAATACGATCCCTGCTGTAAATTCATGGTGTAAGGAACAAATAATACGTAGGTAATCTTCAAAATCTCAACAGAAATGAGGGAAAAGCTTGCGAATAGGTAATAATGTCCTTTTACAGCAGAATTCAAATTTGACAAACTTTTTCGTCATTTCCTTTGGGTACATGTACCTAACTACCTACAAATTCTCCATTCAATATAGGTATCTACTACCTACATATAACATTAATTTACGACAAACTAAATTGATTTCTACCTATTTTATGTAAGGAGACATTTTTTTTTTCAGCTTGTAGGTAACTCTGAACATTGAGAATGCGTGCTCAAATTTTACAAAAGGGAGGCTGCGCATTAAAACAGGTCGCCATTTTTAAGTTGAACTAAGTAAAATAAAATAAAATAAAATAAAAACTCCAAAGGTATTCTGACGATTGTTAAACAATACTTGCATTAGAAATAATCATACAGCTATGTGATAAAATTTTGCATGTATTACTTACATTTGAAATAAAATAATCTTGATGACTCCATCGCGTTTCATGTGGTACACAAAAAAAGCGATTCCATCAAATTATACAGAGCCACAAGACAAACTTTCCACGTCGCAAATACCTAAATTTCTATTCGGAATTAACAAATTGTGATTTTTGCTGCATTATCAAGAGCAATGTGAATATCATCATTCCATGATAGGTATTGTCGGTGGACGTTGATAAAACGAAACTAAGCGGATATGATCATCAGATTATACTGATTATAAGTGATTAGTTTTGTCGAATACTGGTCCAACTCTATAGATGACGGTCACCATGTACGTGTTTACCGGATGCTTGATTAATCGCGAGTTTTCCAATTTAATTTTTCCTTGGAAAGAGACGAGTTGCAGAAATTATGATAAGTTGCTTCATTTCTTTTATCGTTTAAATTTTTTGGTTCCCAGAATCCCCGTATGCAAAAAAATCTCTCTGAAGATCTTTAAAAAAATTGCGGTATTTCAATGCCAATGGAAATCTTTCTAAAATCACAATTGGCGAAATTGTGCAAAATTTTGTCTCAATTCTAACCAAAATATAGTGCCACGATACGATGATCAATTGAAATTATAGAAATGCTCTGACGCCTTTAATTCTGAATATTGTCGAAATATGAACGTAATAACTTTTTATGTGAAACATTGAATGGGTGGGGAGGGATGGGTTCATAGGGGTTGTTAAAGGAGTCGAAATTAAAACATGAGTTGATTATTCGACATTCGACATTAGTATTCAGCGCTCTCAAAAACGTATATGAAACGATAAGTAGGTACCTAGGTACTTATGTCACATGATATTTGACATTTTTTTTATGTTTTGACCAAAATTGGGAATGTATTCTTGGATTTCTTTCATTTTTTTAAAATTATAGATCTTAAATTTTGTAAACTCTTGAAAATTGAGCATTCAAGTTAGGCTTAATTTTAGATTTTTTGAAAACGCTCTCGATTACTTTTCATACTCCGCAAACAAATCTGAAAGTTTCATTATTCCTAGATAACTGGATCCCAAAAACTCCGACCGTTGAAGAGAATACCCCCTCCTCGCCAGACTCAATGGGATCGAGCGTAATTATCATTTAATCCAAATATTGGGAACCCGCAAAAAAAGCTGAGCAGAACCAAAGAATCCTAACCCAAAACCGAGCATATTTGAAAATGGGCTAATATTGACATAGAGACCCTCCATAGCTAGAGGATAAGACAAAGTTGCAGAACTTTAACACGAATCGGAAGGTCGTCATTTTCAATTTTTGGCCCCACTTCAAAATTTTAGAGGCTATGATCGATTGAAATTTTTGAAAATGCTGTGGCACCTTTAGGTACAATTTAAAATATTTATTCGAAATGTGAGCAATTACGAGAGTATTGAATGTTTTATAAAATACGTCATCAGGTTCATTTTCCGCTATTTGTACAATCACAGACGCTATCTATAGGTATACCTAGAGCTAATTTAAAATAGGTAAGCAAAATTTGTTCGATACGAGGTGGTATAAAATTCACCGAAATATAATGAAAAGTGGCCTAATTTTGGAATATCACAAGTAGGTATGCTTTCTTCTCTAGAATTCATTTCAGAGACGCACTTTCAGCAAAATTTCGAAATGGAGCAGAGTGATTACAGTAGGTACATATTTCATCTTTTATGCAGATGCTCTGAATCAGAGTCACTTGCCTAGATAAGAACTTACAAATTAGGTAGTTCATTTCTTTCCATCACTTTTTAGAATGTGACCAGTGTCATTTCCAGAGTCGATAATTTTCGCTACTTCATATCTTCCTTTTTTTTTGGTAATCAGTTTTTGATGTTTTTAATTGGGCACATATTTGGGTACTTCAGGTTATATGTACATACAAAAAAATGTGATATCGTTTGCCGGTGGGTATTACAAAACAGCATCTTGAAATTAAAAAATTCAGTAGGTAGACCTTATCAACAAAAATTTATTCTATCTGGGCTACTATGACATAATCCTGCTTTGGAAAGCTCTCCTTTCCTCAACATTCTACATTTTCTTATTAACAAAAGGTTCCCTTTGTTGAAATTCAGCTTACACAAATAATATAATTATTACTCATACATATTACAGAGACAATATAAATAAAACATTATAAGTATTAATTTGTATTCTAAAGATAATATACCTATAGTAATGTATTAGATTTGCTTCCCATTAGAAGTTATAAGTACATAGGTATAAGTCCAAATTGCAACAATGACTTTGAATTCACTACTCAACTTATAAGATATTCGTTCTCTTTAGTTGAGTGGTTTGTGATCAATTCATCCAATTCAGTAGGTTCTGTTGTGGAAATTACACTTTTTAATTCAGATTCGTCAGAACTTTCTGAATTAAATTCGCTGACTACCTGAATATCAGAATTTAAAGAAATAAAAATACAACCATGAATTGATGATTGACCAATTAAAGGTCTTTTGTCATATAGGTATAGTTACCTGGCATGTAGCACATACCTCTCTATTCTCCAATAAATCTGTTATATGTTCAACGATAGTTAAGAAATTCGGGCGCTGTCTGGGTTCATATTTCCAACAATCTTGCATTAAATTGTACCTACGAGAAATATCATCAGGTTCATAAGTAACTTCGTTCCGTTTATTTTTACCAAGTAATCCTGGAAATTTTTTGTTAGTGTACTTACACATCTGTACTCGTGTTTAAGGGTTTTTCCAGACGACGATTTTCATTTAAGAACCGAATCATCGCAGCCATGCTCTTAATTGAAGGGTATGGATTATCCCCAAGGGTTACAATTTCCCACAATAGTACACCATATGACCATCTGTAAAACATCAACAGTAAATGTCCACTTCATCAAGTAGGTACATACCTACCAGATTCCAACTTACATGTCCGATTTTGTGGAGTATTTGTTGTCGAATAAAGCTTCAGGTGCCATCCATTTTATAGGAAGTCTACCTTCTGTTGTTTTTCTGTAGTACTCGGAATTTGCCACATTTCTAGCGAGGCCGAAATCAGCGATTTTCATCGTTTGTTCAGCTGTTACAAGAATGTTTCTAGCTGCTAAGTCTCGGTGAACGCACTATGAAATATGAACAAAAAGTACACCCTGATGAAAATCGAACTGTTTGGAGGTTCTTGATGAATTATGGAAAGGTTACATAAGTTACCTTCATAACAGTCAGATAACTCATCCCCTGTGCAATTTGACGAGCATAAGCCAACAGAGTGCTTTCAGTCAGTTTGGTGGATTGATTACGGTGTTTCTGTAGAAAATTTTTCAGGTTTCCGTTGCGAGCAAATTCTGTAATTACAAACAGGGTTCCTCCTTGGCTACAGCAGCCAAGGAGTCGGAGAACGTTTGGATGATTACCGAGTAATTTTAGTATCTCCATTTCGGATACTAAATCGATCATATCTGAGTCGGTACTGTTGTCTGAAATATTTGAGAAAATTTATCATTATTCATTCAAACAGCTAGGTATTCACTATATCAGTTCATCTATTGTCAGATAATTGTGCTAGTAGGTAAGTATCTGACCATAGATCGATTCATGTTGATTTAGCTTCAAAATTACCAACCTTTGAGCATTTTCACTGCTACAATTGTAGTTCCGCTTCCTTCTCCTAAAATGTTACTTGCTTCAGCTTGAGCTACCTGTCCGAATTCGCCTTCACCCAAAGTATGCATAATGCGCAAGTTTTTCCGAGGATATTCCCAACGTTCATCTAATGGCATTTCATATTCGCCAGCAGATACCATACCATTTCTGACTTGACCACATCTCGAATTTTGAATTGAAACGACAGGCATATTCTATTGGTTGGAAAATATAAAATTATCTCATTAGTGCATTTGAATCATACCTAATTAATTTATGCTGATACAGCAGGTATCCTTAAAAAGAAGTATAAATGTGCAGATTTAAACTTAGTCATTGTGGTGCCCGTTTTAAGTATATGTAGTCATTGTGGTGCCCGGTTTTGGGCTTGCGGCGCCCAAATTGGGCACCACAAGGTCTTTTTATATAAAACGATGTAGAATTTGATGAAATACACTCTAATGTGAAAAAAAAATTTTTGAGGCAGGCACCACAAGTACCAAGTTTATATAACGGGCACCACTATGACTAAAAAACCCCAAAAAAATAAACTGCTCCAAAACACCTTTATCATACATATATATGTGATCCTCTATGTACGCGGGCACCACAATTACCATAAAGGACCCGGGCACCACAAGGTACTAGGTACGTGTATTTATATATTTATGCAAATAGATGTAATATAGCTACCACAATATCTTGAAAATTTTGGTCAATGTCGATTTGTTTTTGAACAATGATCTTTTTCACAATTCGTGTCATGTTCGCAATTTCTGTTTCTCGCTTTTTCATTTCCCTGTATAAATTTATCGCGTTAGCGTTTCAAAAATGAAATGTCCAATATGGAATAGAAGGGACATCGTCACTTACCTCTTGTATTTGCAGAAAAAACAAGCACCAATTATTATTGTGAATAATAATATTATCATCAATATGGTGACCAGTATTTTGAGGTCAGAACCATCTTTTTCAAAGATGGCAAGGCGTGGTTTTCAATGATGGAACCATTTGAAAAATAAAAAATCAAAATGCCTAAATCAGTTTTTTTTAATGGAATGTGTGAATAGCGGTTGTACCTACTTACAGTTGAAAAACATTTTTAAACAAACTGGCTGAAATTCAAAATTGTGATTTTGTTTTTCTGAACTTTGCTGAACTTATTCCCATAATTATGTATTATGGTTGGGAGTAGTAGATTTCAAATTAAACAGAGAAATTTCTTGAGTAAGTATAGGTATATGAGGATATAGGTGAGGATGAATTTGAAATTAGAACCATAGGTAGGTATACTAGGTACCTAATATAAACGAGTGGAACATTGATTTGTATATTTCGAGGGCGGTTGATTTCAAGTTGGTCAAACAGTTGTGGTGGTGGATGGCAGGGGAGAGGATAAGCTTGAAATCCGAGTAATGTTGGTGTGGGATAGATACATCAAATTATGTGTTATGAGTGTCAGTCATTTCAATATGGCTAAAAAAAACTCTAACGTATGATGTATCGGACAAAATGATTTTCAATTTACTTATCAAGTCAGGATAGTTCAATAACTACTACACTGAAGAGTGGGTAAATTTTTTGAAGAATCGCGAACCAGGCATACCTTGTGCAGTACCAAGTAGGCACATATGTATGTACTTACTTTGGAAAAAACTCTAATTATGTTGGAGCTTGAATCAGGATAAATAGCATCACAAAAGATCGAATTGCAGTTTTTCATTGCACAAGTCAATGGGCAAAAATACAAATCTGAACCGGCAGACGCCGATTTTCGCGACAATCGCAAAAAATGGCTAAAGGCAGCCCACATAGGCCTCAAATGAAGTTATTTGTGCTAAAGTTGATTTTTAGCCGTTCTACAGCAATTCCAAGTTTCTGAAGAAACAATAAAAAATCGCTGGAGACTCCGAAATGACTGAAATTGAGGTTATACGAATTTCGATAGTGGTAAATGAGTTGGGGACGCCATCTGAACCACTTCCCGAAAAAATCCCATTTTTCATCAATATTTTCTATTTTTGATATTAATTGATAATTTTTCGGATTTTTCAATTTTCAAAAATTCACCAACAATCCAGAAATCAACTTCAGCATGTGAACTTTTGGATTTGGGGTCCTGCAGCCGATTCAGGTAGTTCCCTTGTTAGTAGATACGTATATCTTTTATCATCAAGTACATAATATTGAAAACATCAATTACCAGTATTGTTTGGCGTATATTCGAGTAAAAAAGAAAGAAATACTCATTAAAGCATACTTGCTATATTTACACGTTATGATACACATTCGGATGATAGTGGACTGATAGAGAGATAAGGGAAAATATACAGACGAGGTAAATGGTAACTAATACCGATAGAGAGCGTAATTATTATCTAAACAAAGCTCCCCCAGGAAGACCAAGGGTCTTAAGAAATAAATATAAATAAATTATATACATTCGAGTAGTACTTAAACTATACAACGAGAAATTACGATTACGTATGATATTTACATTCGAGCGAGTAGAAAAAAAACAAAAAACAATTTAAAAATTAACGAGTGAATAAAATGCAATAATTTACATGAAAAGGAACAATTATTTACATTATTCGAACATCCAAAACGAGTTTAAAATTATTCGAACGTTATTCTCCAGCGATTTTCGTTTCGACTGGAAGTTTGACCAATTCCTGGACACCTCGTTGGAAAATCGATCCTTTGGCCTTAACGGAGACCTTTCGTAGGTGGCCTTTGGCATCAGGTTTGCCATCGATGATTCTTCCGAGGGGCCATGAACATGGCGACGAATTTTCTTTCAATATGACGATATCACCGATTGAAAGATTCGGTTCGGCTTTTTTCCATTTCGAGCGAGTCTGAAGTTTGGCAAGATAGCTCGATTTCAGATTATGCCAGAATGACTCGATAATCTGACGTTGAAGCGTCAATCTTTCGCCCAATGTAATATCGAATGGGCTAGGATCGTCCTTTTCGAGCAAACTTGAACCAATCAGGAAATGAGATGGAGTGAGGACATCGATCTCCTCAACATCGGTCGAATTACGAGAGGCATATAATGGTCGAGAGTTGAGGATTGCCTCGACAGCTGTGAGAACTGTTCGGAATTCTTCTTCGGTTTGAACAGCTCCTTTCGTCGCAGCTAGTAGATGCTTTTTCCCAGCTTTGACCGCAGCTTCCCAGACTCCACCTTGGTGTGGAGTTCTAGGAGAAATAAATTTCCATTCGAGTGCGAGTTCGGGATTATTTTTCTCGAGATCGTTCTTAGCACCAACGAAATTCGTTCCGTTATCGGAGTACATTATCGCAGGAGTACCTCGGCGATTCCGGAAGCGTTGAAAAGCGGCTAAAAACGCAGTCGTCGAGAGATCGGACACAGGTTCGATGAATACAGCGCGAGTCACCAAGCAAACGAAGAAAGCGGCATAACATTTGATGTACTTTGGTGTTCGATGATTAGTACATCTGATCGTGAAAGGACCGCCGTAATCGACACTGGCATTGGTAAACGGACGAGCGATGGTTAAGCGTTCAGTAGGCAAATCACCCATGATTTGGCTAACTGTCTGAGCTTTCATTCGAGTACACCAGACGCAATTATCGATGGTGTTTTTCACTAGTCGCCGAACTCCAGTAACTATCCAGTAGCGACTGAGTATGAATGATCGAGTAAACGATTGTGATGCGTGGTAATATTTTTCGTGAATATGTCGAGCGAGTAGTTTGGCGTACTCGGACTGTCCGTGTAAGATGATCGGGTGCTTTACATCGTAAGAGAAGCGACTATTTCGAAGCCTTCCTCCTACCCGGAGTACTCCAAACTGATCGAGAAAAGGACTTATCGAAGCGAGCGTGTTACGAGATTTCAAAGGTACTTGATTCTGGATTGATTCGATTTCGTTCTTGAACCAAGTAAGCTGAGAAATTCGAGCGATGACGTAAATCGGTAATCGTGGATCTTCGAACATGATCTTCGAAATTCGCAATTCGTAACGAGATAATCGAGCGTAGAACGTTACAAACAATCGAACCATTCGAATCAGCTTTTCGTACGATGAATATTCGCTGATGAATGCTTCTGTAGTTGCTTGACATAACAGCAATACAGTTCGACGTTTTTCAGGTGGCTCGGGTAAACTAATTTCGACTTTCGGAGTATCTTTGGTTTGTAACCAACTAGGTCCTTGGAGCCAAAGTTGATTGTCGATGAGCGATTCGATAGATACACCTCGAGTGACCAAATCAGCAGGATTTTCTTTCGTGTTGACGTAACTCCATTGAGCGTACGGTATGATCGAGTTGACGTGTTCGATACGATTGCGTACGAAGGTATTGAATCGAGATGCTGGACCTTTCAGCCAAGCGAGTGCGACTTGAGAATCTGAGAAGACTCGTGACTTCGAGACGTCGTATTTCAGCATTTTGGAGATATTCGAGAGTAGATTAACGAGCAGTACAGCACCGAGTAATTCGAGTCGATGAACTTTGAGCTCCTTCATCGGTGTGACTTTCGACTTTGAGGCAACGAGCGAGACAGCGATTGATGATGAAGAATACGATTTGATGTAGACGACAGCACCATAAGCTTTTTCACTTGCATCACTGAATCCAATTAATTCGAATCGATCAGGAGCAAATGTCGAGTAAGCGCGAGGTATTTGAATAGAAAACAGCTTTTCAAGGTCTTGGTAGTATTCTCGAAAACTTTTTTCAATTTTGTGAGGAATTTGGTCATCCCACGCCAAATCTTGCCGCCATATTTCTTGAAGCAAGATTTTACCTCGAATCAATATGGGGTTTACGAGACCGAGCGGATCGAAGATGCTGGCAATTAACGAGGATACCACTCGTTTGGTGAGAGTGACTTTCGAAATATCCACCGTTTGATGGTGAACACGCAGCACATCTTCGTTCGGGTACCATTGAAGACCAAGTATTTTTGCAACTCCATCAGAGCAAAACGATACTGGTTTCAATTCTTCAACGAGTTCAGGAGCGAGCGAGGTGAGAAATTCAGTCGAGTTTGAGACATATTTACGCAAAGGAAATTGAGCTTTCATAAGCGCGTTGTGAATTTTTTGCGCTTTAACGATAGCTGCTTGAACGTTTTCCGCACCAGATAGAATATCATCCATATAGGTCATTTCCTTTATCGCTTCTTTCACTTCAGGTTCATCTTCGTGTACTTCTGTGTCAGCTACTTCGTTGACACAGGCAGTAGAATCGGCAGCGGCTGGACCTGTTCCGTATGTCACAGTTGTGAGCTCGAATACTTCGACAGGTTGATCAAGATCGAAACGCCATAAGATTGATTGAAATCGACAATCATCTTCGTTCATACCGATACAACGATACATCATCTTGATGTCAGCAGAAAAGGCGATTAGGAAAATTCTCCATCGAATGAGAATATTGAATAGAAACGATTGACGAATCGGACCGTTCAGCAAGATATCGTTCAGAGAAAGACCAGATTTGTTTTTGGCAGAAGCGTTAAACACTACGCGCAGTTTTGTAGTCGAGCTGTCTTCGCGTAACACGGGTAAGTGCGGAATGTAGTATCGCTGAACTGCATCTGGATCTTTAACGAGACGCATGTGACCGAGATTGAGATATTCGCGCATGAATTCGGTATATCGAGGTCGAAGTGGCGATTTCTCGTACTTTAACAAAGCACTGAGAGCTTGAGGATACGTGTTAGCGAGTTTCTCAGTTGAATCCTTGAAAGGTAATCGAACTTGGAATCTGCCATCAGGTAATCGAATTCGTGTGCTTTGGAAGTGGGTTTCCCAAAGCTCATGTTCGCTGAGAGTAATCTTGGGAGGATTGACTTCTTCGATTTCCCAAAATTTAGCTAGTACGTCGTGCGTTGTTGTACTAAGCAAACAGCATTTTCGTTCGAGAGGTGGAACTTTGACAGCTCCGATCGTGAGCCAACCGAAGAGCGATTCTTCGAATGCGAGATCACCGACGAACTTCTTGTTGCCAGTCATGATACGACTGATGTATTCAGCACCGATGAGAATGTCAACGTGGCTGGTTTCGAGTTCCGAATCGGCAAGAGCGAGGTCTGGTTCGAGCGTGGCAACGTGTCGTTGCATTTTCGAGTCGATCGTGTAAGGTAGTGAGCCAATAAGTTCAGCATCGATTTTCAGCTGAGCTTTATTGAAACGCGATTTCACCGTAAACGACACAACATAGCTTGTATGTACCGTTTGAGATGAAATACCTTCGAGACTATAGGTAGATGGGCGTTTAACGAGATGGTGTTTGTTCACAAATGCTTCAGTAACGAGATTGACTTGTGAACACGAGTCGATTAAGGCACGAGCGAGTACAAATTTCTTGCCAATTTGCACATTGATGACAGCAGAAGGCAGAAGAACATCCTTACCAGAACGAATTGCTACTACTGCTTTTGTCTGGTCATCGGATTTCGGGTCTGGTTTTGATTCGGGATGAAGCATAGTGTGATGATTCTTTTCACACGTGCGACATTTTGAGGAGCGACAAACGTTGCTAGTGTGTCCAGGACGCAAGCAATTTTTGCACAGTTTTTTCGAGGTAACGTACAGTTCGCGATCTGTAACGTTCTTTGCTTGAAATTTCGGACACTGCAAGAGGTAATGCGCTTCTCCGCAGTCGAAGCATTTCAGCACAGTCGAGGGAGTTCGTTGAGTAGTCTGCGGCGAAGTACTGGAAGGACTCGAGACTGCCAACGTAGATTTTGTCTTCTTTGAAGAGCCGTTTGTTTTTTCTGGTGTCGCTTTCGAGGTAGAAGACATCAGATTGGCTGTTTCGTAAGCAAAACAACGAGCGCTGAGAAATTTATCGAGTGAGTCGAACGAGGGATATGCGGAATAGTCTAGGTTGCTGTTTTCCCAGTCTATTCGAAGTTTTTCGGGCAGTTTTCGAACAGTGATGAACGTTATGAGAGGAGACATCTTCGCAACATCGATATCGCATGTTTGTAAACCTCTGATAAGTGCTCGAATTTTACTGATCAAATCGCGTAACGTGGATGACGTAATTGACGGCATATCGAGTAATTTACCAAAATGAGCAGCAATAATGGCTCGAACGTTGAAATATTCGGTCAATACTGCTTGGTATGCGAGTTCGTACATACCCTCTTTTACTGGTGTCTCTTTGAGGAGGTATTCGGCATCCTTGATGAGAGCACCTTTGAGGAAGAAGAGTTTATGCACTGGTTGCAGCATATCGTTCGAATGAACCAATGCTACGTACATCGAATGCCATTCTGTGAAGTTTGTAATATCACCATCGAATTTAGGCACTTTGATGTCTGGTAGTTTAGCGAGCGGGTTTCCGAGCATATTTTCACCAATGAATGACGAATCCATGGATTTACGAGCTTTAGCCATTTGCTGAGCAGCTTGATCAGCTTTGTTGATGCGAGCTGCCATTGCACTCAACAAACCTTTGGCTTCGTTGAATTTCTTTCGAGAATCGTTGTAGGGTTTCACAACTTCATCTTCAGCCTTTTCCAGCTCTTTGGCATCTTTGTAGGCCTTAGGATCGAGTAGGTCGAGAATTTGCTGGTCTAGAGCTTCTAATTTTCTAAGCTGTTTCAACCACGAATCGAGTATAGCACCAATTTGATGAACTAAATCTTGCGATGGTTGTTCATTCAATTTAGCTAGTGCATCAGCTTGATCATAGTTCAGATTTTTGGTCAGCAGTCGTTTGTTACGTGTACACTGATCATACGTCAGATCTCCAAAATCTTCATCATCAGATGGCATGATGAATAATTTCTATTGATCAAGGCGAGTCGAGAATGCGAGGTAGCGAGAATATTTACGTGTTTTCTGCGTTGATAACAGCAGAAACTGCGAGGAACGAGTTGCGTGAGCCTTTTACAGAGTAGGCGCGGCGAGGGGTACGTTTCAGTACGTGATAACAACAAGTACTGGCTTCGTACGGCGATTTCCGAGTTGATACGACGAGAAACGAGCGTTGCTGCTGCTGATACAAGGTCCGGGGTGCGGAGCGACGAGCGTGTGTGTAGCAGGAACGTTGATAGGCGAGGTAAGACGAGGTACGGTGATTTTCGGCGAGCTGGCGGGTGCGGCGAGCGGGGTTCGAACGTATCGGCGTTGTGAAACAATGTAACAGCACCGGGTTGTCGAAGCTTGCTGCTTTTTGGTTTTTTACAGCAGAAATTGCCAGCTTTTTTCAGCACAACGAAGTAAATTACGATGAAAGACTTACAGGTTGATTCGAATGAAGCTGGAACGAGTCGAATTCGAGTTGGTTTCGGGTAGATTTCCCTTGACAGGAACACAGGAGCGAGTAAACGAGGTGACGAGGTGAAAACTTTCGTTTTCCGAGAGATGTTCGAGATCAATTAAAACACATACGCGATTGCACTTTAATTGATTTAAACGAGAGAAACGAGTGATTAATAATCGAGTTAACTGATATCCGGCCAGAAGGACCATTTGTTTGGCGTATATTCGAGTAAAAAAGAAAGAAATACTCATTAAAGCATACTTGCTATATTTACACGTTATGATACACATTCGGATGATAGTGGACTGATAGAGAGATAAGGGAAAATATACAGACGAGGTAAATGGTAACTAATACCGATAGAGAGCGTAATTATTATCTAAACAAGTATTGAAAGGAATCGCACCGAGAGTATTTTCTGATATGGTTGTAGCCTGGTTAGTTGAATTGCGGATGATTGTGGATGAGTTGAACTTCACATTCCGTGTTTCTGAAATTCGCATAGATACCTTTCCTTTTATCACCAAGTAGGTACCAAATTGAAAATGCAATTATTCGTACCGTCGCCTATTGAAAGTTAACGTACCCAGAATATTTTCAGTTGTGGATTTAGCTTGATTTGTTGAAAAATTATTAAGGGTGATTGTGGATGGTATAATCGTTGTGACATTGCTGATTTTCAAATGAAATGTACAAATCGTCTGCCATTCTGTGTCCACCAGCTTTTTTGTTTTATATGTACCTGTACGTGCCTCAGACAGAGTCCAACAAGCAGTATAATATGGCTGAACTTTTAATTCCTGGCGATTTTAATAAAACAATAATACTTTCATTTTTTAATGTTCAGGTAGGTTATTCCATGCGAAATCGGCGGATTTTTGCACCAGGGGTCTTCGATTTTTTTCAAAATCAGATCACATGTAGAGGTCATCAAACGATGACGAATGACGCAAACTGGACATTTTTTCGATTTTTTTTGACGGAGATGTGGAACTCAGGAAAGTTCTCCAAAATGACCGAAAATGGAAATTTTCAGTTGCAAATTGCTCTGGTTGTACGTGGTATAGGTAGAATTTTAAACTGTTTTCAAATTGTATTTCTTTGAAAGGGTAATCGACGGATGATGTCAAAATTAGTGTTGCCACTTTCAAAAACCTAAAAAAATCGATAGAGAAAAAAATTACAAGTTTAAACAAAAACAGGAACCTAGAAAATGAATATTTTTGCATTTTAAAAATATTTCACCGATATGTAGACAATCATGTCAAAAAATCTCCTCTCCCACCTCCCTCCATTGCCAACGAATTTACGATTAATGCAGTTTTTCTGGCTATGATTTTGCAATGAAACATATAATTATATTGAAAAAATGTTGCCATAATTTTAAACAGATGAAAAAAACACCATTTTTGTAAAACTTTTCACTATTTGTTATATCTATGCTTAATTAGGTACAACATTGTAAATACTGTACCATCGGTTAGACTGCTGAAACGTAGGATCATATCATAACGATTTCCACAATGGTAATAAGGAAAAGATACCTAATGTTCAAAAAGCTCAATTATGACAAAAAAAAGTGGTAAATACAAAATACAATGAATAGTTGACGAATAATCTTGCGAATATTGTTGTACTTGTACATGCAAACATTTCTTGACCTCCCCAGATATAACTGCCAAACACATTGATTGTACTACAAGATAACATTGTCAAAATGGGCTTTCTCATCTCATCAATTCATTGACAAAAGGGGCAGAAGCAATGAGGAGATTTTTTCGTCGATTACCCGTTCAAATTACTACAATTTGAAAGAAATTTGTACCAGTAGGTTGTGCGCCCGCAGCTTCCACCATAAGTGGAAGATGTGAACCTGAGTAGCGAATCGCGCAGCTCCATTAGCGGTGCGATCTGGCGATGTAGTTCTTGATGAGGCTACAATAACCACACACAGCTAAGTTATCTTCTTTCTGAATTCGTTCTTAAAAATCCAATTCGCACAATACAAAATCAAGGACCATGAATATCCAAAATTATACACTTCTTTTCTGTTGTTTCGTATTTTGTACAATCCTGGTTGTGCACAGTTGAAAGCGTGGTCCGGCCAGTTTGGATTATGGTACACACGACATTCAATGTAGGTATACCTACTTACATACTTATTGAAAAATGTACGATTTTCGTGTAAGAAATACAAAATTAAAAATTGCTTCGGTCATTTCGCAAATAATACAAAAACACGACCTGTGCTACGATGCCTGATTTTCACCCGAGACATACATCATACTACCTATGCCACTCAAAGTACCTATCACTATACTCTCATCATCGTGTCGTTTTACCGCAGACCGCTTGAGGTAGTATGCCTACGTTTAATTCATTATGTATTTTGTGTGTTGAGAAATTGTCTTACTTTGAGGATCATTTCTGTTTCATTCTCACAGAACACCCATCGTGCATCCCAAACTGATGTTGACGGATCATAACAGCAAATTTGTGTATAACTTTGAAGCGAAGTTACTTCCAGCTCAGCGGTGTCATTTTCTATGCACAAGTAAGTACATTATTGCTTCCACAGATAATTATATGAAATGTTCAAAATTTCAGTACTTTGTAAATCATAACTCAGCTCACCAGTCATATGTACGGCGTTGAAGGTATCATTAATACAACCATTCGTATTGCATATGTTGAAAGTGTAATTTGATTGTTCTTTTAAATCAGTTTCTGAAATCTTCATGTATGAATTTCCATCGTTATCGAGATCACAGGAACGATATTCATTATTTTTAAAACAACGAATATCCTTTGGTTGTTGATATGGATATCCTGTGTGGTGAAATTTCATTCAGATAAATGTTAGTTGGCAGATTTCTCGTTTTGTTTATCCACCTACATATTATCTTACTTTACTACAGTGTTTTTTTTTCTTTCTTTTTTTCTCGATGCCTGTAGAATTTACACTAAAATCGTTGTATTTGCTCATTATTCGTGTTTTTAGAGTGCCGAGTGGCTGAGTTGAAATTTCAATAAATCCGTCCACCAGCAAACATTTACACGGTTCCTAAAATTTTACACTTGGGTAATTCTCAAAAAAAGGGTAAATTTTGATGTGCATAATTTTGAAAAACAAAAATCATTTTTTTGGAAAATTTCAAGTGGGAATCATTTGTATAGGTGTCCCAGATCCCTCTTGTAGTGTTGGCCTCAATTCAATCCCCCCACTGTGGCCCTGGCCCCCCTAAAACGGTGATAATTAGAATTCGACCCTCATCGATGGGTAATACATCGATTGATATGTTTTTGAGGTCGCAGAATTCGAATCTGGAGTTATTTTATTTGTAGAGGTTGAGGGTGAGGCGTAGAGAGGGGGGAAATGTCAAATTTTGCTTATATTATCGTGTAATATGTGGATATAACTATGTTTTCGAGGCCACACAGTTCGAATCTGGATTTATTTTTTGGTAGGGGTGGAGGTGAGGCATGGGGAGGGAGAAAATGTCAAATTTTGCTTTTATTATCGTGTAATATCTCGACTAGCGCGATAAAAGCACAGCTGTCTGAAATTTGGCCAAGTCGAAGGACAAATGAGCGCTGGACAAGCCGAAGGACAATCTCAACGTTTTTTCGTTTCTAGCCTTATCTTACAGGACATTATTTGATTTTTAACATGCAATGAAGGATGTGTACTTATCATGTAGAATAACTTCCCTTTCTCAATTATCGTTTTTGGTGGGTTCATTAGGGTAAATAAAAAGACAAGCCGAAGGACACATTTTTTTCCACACTTCAAAACTTGACAGATGAATACGATCAGAACGAGCTGTTACGTAGGTTTTCAAAAAAACGGTGCGGAGTAACATTTCTTTGACGACAGTGAACCAGTGCAGCCACTCCCCAGAAAAAAAGGTTGGATTGGGAAGTCAGCAAAAATAATTAAAAATTGTCCTAAAATTGGCGCAAAAACTGTGAGATAGTTTTCAAATGTGAAATGTGACCTTCCTATGGACTTATTCTTGTTGCAATTTGCACAATAATATACCTTCGTGTTCTATGATAATGAGAATGTGTCAATTTTTCCAAAAAAAAAGAAGGGATTTCATTAAGTACAGTGTACACTTTACAACATTTTATTTTCAAAAACATGGTGTGAGATAGGCAAGTCGAAGGACATTTGGGTTATAAAATCGAATGTAGGCCTACACCAATGAAAGGGGGGCTGAACAGCGCAATATCAAGTGTAAAATGTGAGGGAGGTGATGCTTGTATGGACCAAAAAAAATAGAAAAAAAAATATGCTAAAACCATTGAGAAATTTGCTGTGGACACGAATTTTACCTTTTTTTGAGAATTACCCACTAAGAGCAATGGAGATAAATAAATAGTTAAGTACTATAATACATGAAAAAATTAAATTAGCAATAGGAAATGAGAGAAAGAGAACTGATTGAAAACTTTTGCAAGTTTTGTAGAAAGCAGGAAGTGATTAAGGTAATAAAAATGATTTTAAATTTAGGTTAGGTATACTGATTTCACTAGCCCAACCGTTTTCAGAGGAAGAGGAGGACCTCCTAAAGAGGATAGAGCATTGTTGGAGCAAGTTGGAGCATCCTCCGGTCTCGACGTTAGAATAGCCTCCTTTCCGTTTGGAAAAAAAAATTTGGTGGACTGGCAAAACAGTAGCCTTTGTGATTTTTCAGGTAGTCGAGTGTGTTTGAAAGGCGAATCTGACTAGGTACCGAAACCGGAAATTTCACACTCATCCGCTCTAAAAACATTAATAATGATCGAATAAGTACAACGATTTTGATGTAAATTCTAATAGCAGCCATAAAAACGTAATAGTGATATAAAACAGTATAACACCTCTGTTTTTTGTTTTTTTTTCGTACTTATGTAGGTAAGTATAGGTACTTGACCTCTGGTGAAAATGAATAAGTCTACATCGTCTTCAAATGCCGTCATTGCAACACGCTTCTGCGATACATAAGGTGGTGCCAAGGCAACCTGGATTTTTTCCACGTACTGTTTTACATGATTTTTGTTTTCATCACCTAAAATGCACCGATAAACGTAATCAGAATGTAAGTTTTTTTTACTCAGATCAGTTCATAAACGTAAATTTGTGATCGATGAAACCCGGGATACATGATAGTTGAGATTTTTATCAACTTTCCGCCGCTCGCACCCTTCCTCGAAAAATGCCTTCGCTACTTAATTGCCAGGACATAGTTATTAATCATAAAGAATTCATAGGCCTCTAGAGTAAATTGTGTCCTAAATCTAGGTATTCGGAAAATTGTCCAAAAATGGTTTTAAAATGCGATCTGGCTGCTACAACATCGGATCTCGTAAAAACAAATAAACGGTTCTTTAAGTTGTAACGTGGCTGCTTCATTGCATTTTTCAACCTTTTTTGGCAGTAAATTTTTCAAAATTTTATAATCCATAAAATACTTCATTGACCATTCGGCCCCGTGACTTTTTAAAGCAAGGTATCCGACTATATGTGTAAATACGAGAAAATTAGAGCAGTTCCTCTTATAATGCACTGCTTAATAATCACGAAGCAGTTTACAGTTTTGAACACATGTCTCTTATCAGTTTCTGTGAATGTACAAATAATTGACCAAAAATCGGGATTTGGAGACCTTTGGACCGGTTGTGAGACCTGTAAGTATTTGTGCGATTGAGCACTCTTGGGCAGCTATAAGTTTTATGGAGGACTGCCCTAAGGGTCATTCTACTTTTGAAAAAAATCGAATCAAATCGATTGCTGCACTCTCCTGAAGATCCCTTGTCGGTGAATTCAAAAGCTTTTAACCTAATTAGGTAATTTTAAAAGGTAACACACGTTCAGAAATGATAAGCGCCCAAGAAAGTTTGGTTCTTGTTAAAAATACCTAGGTATAGGTTGGGAACGTGTAACCGGTGTAACAAATGCACGTGTTGATGGATGGTGATGGCACAATCGAATAATCAATCGTGCATTATCATAGGTAGCTGCTATTCGCTAGGACCAACTGAAATACCTATTGTTTCATACCAAACTTTTTCAGTGGTGCTTGGTGCACCGATACTTCTGTAGGTACACGTTTCATCTAATTTATTGTAAGTTTGAGAACTTGGCGAGTAATACCTTTGCATTTGACTTGTAATCGAATGCGGCGAATCACCCGTATCCCAGTTTCTTTTGACCAATCCAAGCACGAATACATTCCGGTATCATTCACTGTTAGATAGTACAGTAGCAGTTTATTTTTCTGATCCGAATAGAAAGTGTTCTGTGAGTCGTAGAATAAGTAAATATTTTACATTGTTACGTAAAACATTAGGTAATGCAGGTATAACTTTGATACTTATAGGCACTAAGTACATATTATGAAGAATGCCTACCTACCTTTACTCGGTATTTAATGAAATCATCTAATGAATTATGGGGTATTTTTTCCATTTGTTCCACTGATAAACGATACCAATACAATTGATTTCCTTGTCGTGTGATATTGCATGATAAATCAATACTATTATCTCCGCAATTCTTCGTCACTTCTTCAATGCTCACTGAAATTTATTTTTTGGTTATTGTTCTTGAAAAGTATGGAACAGAAATTGTAAATCTCACCTAATGTATCCTGACAGATGACTAATGAGCAAGTTATGATAATGATTTTCAAACCAAATACGATCCCTGCAGAAAATGTATGCAAGGATAAAATAATAATTATGTAATCTACCTAACGTAAGTAGGTACTTATAATTGATATTTTCAGAACTATAGATTTGATAAAAATGTGGTTGTAAAATACTTTTTCCTTGATTAAGGGAAAGAAGCACCACTTTATGTACTTCCTCTGGCTAATCATTCGATTTCTAAGTATCTATACTGAAGGATGAATAAAAGCAACGTACATTTTGACATTTATTCCATTGAATTTCGCGTAATAATAACGGAGAATGTTTTCATAACGACAGAATAACGAATAATAAATTCAAAAGCTACGAATTCGTTGAGGAAAATATCAACAAACTGTTTAAAATTACATAGCCGCATACATCCGAAAATGTACACAAACAGAGGCGTAATTACGCCGTAATGACGCGATCTACACGCGACGCAAATTTTGCTTATTTTTATTTGATGCAAAATACTCGTTTACATCCCGCCGCCGTCGACGTTGGTGCCATCCGGCGTCGAAACTTCATCTACGTCGATGAGTGGTATCAGATTATGGACAGGGCGCTTCAAGATGGTGCCATTACGGCAAATGACGTCGACTGAGCGCACTGTACCTTGGCGATCTGGATACGTACGAACGATTCGGCCTAATGGCCACTGCAAAGGTGCGGGCTCCTCTTTGCTGAGGATTACAATATCGTTAATCTCGAACTGACGAGTTGAAGCGGTCCATTTGACCCGTTTTTGCAGGGAGGTTAGGACTTCTGGCTTCCAACATCGCCAAATAGCATTGCGCAGCTGGGTTACAAGGTACCAGCGCATTCGGTAGTGGGTGACGTCGCTGTTGGATGTGTCATCTGAGATAGCCACGAGCGGACGTCCGATTAAAAAGTGCCCAGGTGTCAGGGCATCGAAACTGGAGGCTGGATCGCGCAGCGGTACAATCTGGCGCAAATTCATAATCGATTCGATGTAACACAGAAGAGTACCAAATTCGTCTGTGGTGAGCGCTGTGTCACCAATCGTTTTGTACAGGTGATTCTTCATAATACGTACGGCAGCTTCCCATAATCCACCCATGTGCGGTGCAGCGGGGGGGTTGAAGCGCCATTCGATCGGTGATGGTGATGAGAATCTTTGTATCTTGGTGGATTTGGCAAGTTCGTTGAACTTCTCATTTAATTCGTTGGCGGCGCCGGTGAAATTGGTGCCGTTATCCGAGTAGATAGTTAGAGGGCAGCCACGGCGTGCTGCAAAACGTTTCAATGCGGCGAGGAACGCCGCTGTTGTGAGGTCTAGTACCACCTCGAGGTGAACAGCTCGCGTACTGAAGCATACGAACACAGCGACATATGACTTCAATTTGGTGGTGCTTCGTGAGCGAATCTCTGATTTGCGATTAAATGGGCCGGCGTAGTCGACACCAACGATGGAAAATGGCGGTGATGGGCGAACTCTGTCAGCTGGCAAATCGGCCATCGGCAGATTTCTGTGAGCGTTCCGACGAAATTGAGCGCATTTGGCGCAGGTACGTATAACCTGCTGAATTTGAGCATTCAGGTTACCAATGAGCCAGTATCTGCGGTGTAGATAAGCGGTGATGAACTGAGGTCCAGCATGTGCAAATCGGCGATGGCAATCTCGAATCAGCAAATGCGTGAATCGATGGTTTGCCGGAATGATTACTGGATGACGTTGATGGTATGGTAGGTCCGCACGTTCGATGCGGCCACCGACGCGTATAAGTCCCTTCTTGAGAAAGGGAGACAGTGACGTGAGTCGACTGCGACTTGGAAGCGGTCGCTTGGCGTTCAGCTTGTCGAATTCCTTTGGGTAGGTCTCGTGCTGAGCCTTCAGGGCCAATTCAAGTTCGGCGCGTCGATATTCAGCAGCAGAGAAACTTCCGCTCGGAGACGGCGTTTTTCTGACTAGTGAGAGAAAGAAGTCCTTGATGCGGAGCCAAGCGGTGATGATACTCAGGACTTTACTGAGGTCCGAGTACTGGTTGATGACGTATCTGGCGAAATCTGCGTATTGGGGAGGTATTTCGTCCGGTACTGTGTTCACATGAACATATACTAGCGTTGCCTGGAAAATCTCTTCTCCAAATTCGCGTGAGAGATGATTCGGTGGTATCTTCAACTCGTGAAGGAACTCTGGACCATGGAGCCAGAGATCAAAGCGAGATTCAAGTTCGCTAAACGATTTTTGGCGTGTGGCCAAGTCGGCTGGATTGATTTTGCCTGCAACATGTCACCATTTTTCAGCTGGAAATGTGCGAATGATGTTCTTCACTCGGTTTGCGATGAATTGGGTCCAATGACCTAGTTCTTTGGCGAGGTACGCCAACACTATTGTCGAATCGGTGTAAGCGTAGCAGCGATCTCGGTTACAACCTGGTTCGAAAAGTTTGGTCAGGAGTGCAGCAGCACAGAGCTCCAACTCGGGAACTGTACGTGGTTGGCGTTGCGGAGCGACGCGTGTTTTCGACGCAATCAGCCGCACAACTGGTGGCGCATTCTCCTTGAGAATGCGAGCGTAGATACAGGCAGCATATGCTTCCTTACTCGCGTCTGAAAACCCATGCAGCTCAAGATGAACAGATTCAGCGTTACCAATGTAACGAGGAAACTGTAGGCTAGGGGATGAGGTGATATTGTTAAGAAAACGATTGAAACGCTGTTGGAAATTGGCAGAGACGTTTTCGTCCCAGTCCAGATTATCTGTCCACAGCTCTTGGATGAGAAGCTTGCCAGTGATTGGGAGAGGTGCGAGAAATCCCAACGGATCAAAGATGCTGGATACTTTCGAGAGTGCAATACGTTTTGTTACGGTTTTCTCTGGAACTGTGACGTTGGCCAGAGATGGAAAACTGAAGAAGTCACCAGCTGAGTCCCATTCGACTCCAAGAGTGCGGCCTACTGACAAGCCACAGAGAGGTGCGTGGTCTGCCAGCTCACCGGAGAAGCGCCATTTGCCTAGCTCCATGCCAGCAGTACATAATAAAGCGACTAACTCGTCGATGAGCTTTTTTACAGCTTCCAACGAGTCGGCACCACTCAGTGTATCGTCGACGTATGTATTTTTACACAGAACTGCCGCCGCCGCTGGAAATTCTGACTCGCCATCATCAGCAAGTTGAAAAATCGTTCGAATCGCAGAATGCGGCGCGGAGCTCGTACCATAGGTAATGGTGTTCATTTGGCAATCGATTATCTCGCCATTTTCGTAGATAACGATGCGCTGAAGGTCAAGGTCTTCGTCTGGTACCCACATCTGGCGGTACATTTTGATTATATCGGCGGTGAATGCGTATAAGAACATTCAGAAGCGGAGAAAGATGATGAATAGTGGTGCCTGCAACGTTGGGCCCACTAACAGTATGTTGTTCAATGAGACGCCATTTGTCGTCTTCATTGAAGCATCAAATACAACTCGAATCTTCCCATTGTGGTAAACAGCGTGATGTGGGATGTAGTAGGTAATCTGGTTTGGTATTGGAGGTGCGCAGCGCTTCAAATGACCAAGCGCTTCGTATTCGCGTAAGAATTCACGGTACTCTGCTGAAACGCAAGTGCGTTTCAGACGGTTGATAGCTAGCTGCCACGATTCACCAAGAATCTTGTCAGATCGTCGTGGTAGCTTGACGATAAAACGGCCTGAGACTGGATCACGCTTGTGTGTCTCAACGAATATTTGTTCACACTCAAGTTCGTCAACTGACCTGGTGTCTTTGACGCGCGGTGGCTGGTTGAGACCTAAGAACTCTGTGATTGAGTCCACTTCTGGTTGCGTCAGCTTCGCATGAAGGCAGCGCACACTGGGTTCAATTGATGACGTTGAGTATGGACCGGTGAGGAGCCATCCAAGCTGAGACGAGATGAGCGTTGGTCAATTCGGCTGCGTAATCATTGACGGTTGTAGGATTTGGTACTATTGATCAACTCTAATGAGTAGGTCAATGACCTTTGACTCGTGATATCGCGGATCAGCGAGATGGTAGCGTTGGGCAAAGTCCCATTCTGGCGGAGGCGTAAACGATACTGATGGTAACGGATCGGTTATTGAATCTACCACTATTGCGTGAAGATTAACGGAGAATTCACCATTGCGCGACGTAAGCTTGATAGTGGTGGTTGAGTTGGCTGAAGACCTCGCTCCACCAACGCCACTGATCACTACCGACGATTTATTGAGCTTCAAGTTCAATTTCTGCGCGATATCTTTCGTGAGTAACGTAACGTGCGATGCGCCATCAAGCAAAGCAGTTGCGTTGATATGATGGGTCGCAGAGGCGAGGCGGACACCTGCGGTACTCAATAATACTTCGCGGAGCTGTCGCTGCATCACTGCTGATAGAAATGTCGCATTTGCGGACACTGACTGAGTCGGTTTCGGAGGTTCGGATGTCTGATTTGTAGTGCTAGGAGTACCGGAAGGTGGTGTAGGTGCCGCCGCCGAAGACGGAGGCGGTTGATGCGCGTTATTGGACTCGAGTGGATGTAACAACGTGTGATGCGCTTTGCCTCACTGCTTGCATTTGATTGAGCGACACACCTTCGCCCAATGACCACCACAGAAGCAATTAACGCATAGCTTCGCGTCGCGAACGCGCTGGTAGCGTTCTTGAATCGGTAGACGTTTGAAGGCGTCGCACTGATAGAGTGGATGAGCCTGGTTACAACACAGACAGATTCTCACGACTGAATCACCGCTGCCAACCTTAGATTGCGCCGACAACGAGTTCAACGATGCGGATTGCGTAACTAATGCAGTGGCGGCGCCACGCGTGTGTTGAGGAGGTTGTCTAGTATTGGCTGCGGCGTTCTGCTTCGATGCGGTTACGAATACTGAAGAAATGACTCGAATACGGTTTTCTAGGAACTTGATCAGCTCACTGTACGAGTCTACGTCCGGTTCGGCATTCTCAACAGCTTGCTCGTTGTTGAGGGACATCTCCCAGAGCTCACGACTGCGCGAATCGAGTTTCGTAACAATGAGCTGGACGATAAGTTCGTTTGACAGGGCATCATGTTTGAAGCCCATGTTTTCAACGGCTCGAATACTGATTAACGCAGTATTGGCGAGTTTACGGAGTGATTCAGGATCGTTTTCTTTCACCTCACCCAGTTCAAAGAGTTTCTGGAGGTGAAGGCGAAGATTCAAGCGCTTGTTTTTGTATCGACGTTTTAGGATTTCGGTTACAACGGCATAACTGCCAGCTTCGACGTGGATGTTCTGAACGAGATCAGCTGACTCGCCAGTTAGACAGGACAGCAGATGTTCGTGACGGTGCAGGTTGTCTAAACGAGGGCTACGAACGCCACTCTGGAACCGTTGAAAGAAACTGGCCCAATCCTCGGACTTGTTCGAGAATTTTAGCAGATTTAGCTTAGGTAAACGAACTGAATTATCGGCTGCGGCGCAGCTACGGTATTCGGAGCCTTCGTTGGTTGGTTCGGGTGTAGCCTGCTCGAGAAGCGTTTCTAACTTTGATACGATTTCGAAATACTTGGATTCGGCAGTTACAGCTGTAACTGCGCAATCCGACTCGGTGTCATTACCTTTGGTGGTAAGAATATTGTTATTATAAGAAGCAAACAAACCAAATTGTTCTTCCAGGTGTCGGATACGTCGTCGGAGCTCGGGTGCAGATTTACTCGTCTGAGGATTGTCTGCCCAGGTATGGGTGTTGTCAAATACGATAATAACGTTGTCGCGTAGCTTACTGAGCTGCTCGATGGTGCGTCTATTTGCCATGATATTGGAAAATAGCGTTACTGAAGAGTACCCACGGATTGTGGATATTACGAACGGATGTGATTTACTGGAGTACCCACGGAGTGGATATTACGAACGGATGCGATTTACGATTTCTGGAGTACCCACGGTTTGTGGATATTACGAACGGATGCGATTTTCGAGTTCCAACGTATGAAGAACAATGAAACGATTATGATTGCGAGGTAAACGAATGCGAAACGAACTAGTGATTATCCAACATGGATATTACGGAAGCAACGAATTACGAATTCAAAACGAATGAAAAAGCTTACCCAAGATGTGGATATTACCGAGGTACTCAAAACGAAAGAATTACCTCACTTGAGATATTGCTGAATTTCTATCACGTCCTAGGGACACCATAATGAAGGATGAATAAAAGCAACGTACATTTTGACATTTATTCCATTGAATTTCGCGTAATAATAACGGAGAATGTTTTCATAACGACAGAATAACGAATAATAAATTCAAAAGCTACGAATTCGTTGAGGAAAATAACAACAAACTGTTTAAAATTACATAGCCGCGTACATCCGAAAATGTACACAAACAGAGGCGTAATTACGCCGTAATGACGCGATCTACACGCGACGCAAATTTTGCTTATTTTTATTTGATGCAAAATACTCGGTTACATATACCTTTTACCTCTCCACTTACATAAGAAAAAATATAGGTAGGTAGGTAAAACTCTTTAGATTCTCAAAACAAAAATGATTATTCACTACTCTTGTGAGGTCATACATTTCACAATTACAAAAAAAATCACCTCTCCTCAGCTCCAATAGGCTACCGCCACCTTCTGTGGAAAATATATTATTGTAAGCATTGAAATTTAAAAAAGATTTCAGGTCATTGATAATTTTCTACAGAAGTGTTCAATGAAACGTCATAGTGACGTCACTCGTGCACTTTAAAATTCGCTGATTCTATTTTTAATAAATTATGTACCTACTCTCTAAATTTGAAACAGTCAATTTCACTGCTTAGCAATCACGACATTTTGCCTTTTTAAAGCAGTAAGGTGCACCGGGGGAAGTTGGAATTCGGGGTAAGTTAGAAAACTTGCTCTAGCGCCTAGAGGTTTATATCTGGCGAAGTGCCACTAAAGGTGACTTGAGGGTACTACCCCTACTTCATCATGGCATAAAAATTTTCGCGATTCAGTTTCATTTTAGATGTCTTTGGTTCAATTGTATTTTGTTGTTGTTTTGAACTTATTTTGAATTTGGTCTAAAATACAGACTTTCTATTTCTTAGTTTTTCGCATATAGCGGACGAACCGTGCGTCCTAGTGAAAATCTGATGAGAGTGATCTCAAAGAGAATTAAATTCTCTACAATTTTGTTTCTGTGCAATTTTTCTAGGATGCTCGGTTTGTGATCTACGCCTCTGCAAAGTTTAGCCTGTTCTGACTTCCCCCAATTGGGGTAAGTCAGGACAGTTTATATTTTATTCCACTGAGCAAAAGCTACTGCGTCAATCGCGCTCAAATTTTTACCATAGGTTAAGAACCCTTATGGGAACCTACATAATAAATTTGATCCATATTGGTTCATTAGAAGGGGAGTAACATCTGGTCAAAGTTGAAATTGCAAAAAATCATTCTGACTTGCCCCGGTGCACCTTATTTTTTTTTACTGCAAAACAGTGAAAAATTACTGAATTGGTCAGTAAAAAATCATTTTGACTGACCAATTCAGTAATTTTTCACTGTTTTGCAGTAAAAAAAACTACTGCTTTAAAAAGGCAAAATGTCGTGACTGCTAAGCAGTGAAATTTGACTGCTTTAAATTTAGAGAGTACTTAGGTAAATTAACATCACGTTAAATGTGGAGTTTAAAATCTCAATAGAAATGAGGGAAAAGCTTGCGAGTAGGTAATAAGGGTGTTTTTAATGCAGAATTCGAATTTAGCAGGTATACCTATGTCCATTTTAAATTCACCATTCAATATACAATTTGCGACCAAAAATATTTATTGATTTCTAATTTATGTAAGGAGACTTATTTTTTCAGCTTGTAACTCTGAACTTGCGAGTTCATGGTAAAATAATAATACCTATGTGATAAAATTACGCATGTATTAAGTACTTACATTTGGAATAATATAATCTTGATGACGCCATCGCGTTTCATGTGTGGTACACAGAAAATGTGATTCCATCAAATTACAGACCCACAAGACAAACTTTCCACGTCGCGAATACTTTTCTACTCGTAATTAACAAATTGTGATTTTTGCTATCAAGTGCAATGTGAATATCATCATTCCATGATAGGTATTGTCGGTGGATGCTTGATAAAACGAAACTAAGCGGATTTGATCATCTGATACTGGTCAAACTCCATACCTACATGACGGGTCGCCATGTACGAGTTTACCGGATGTTTGATTAATTGCGAGTTTTCCCATTAAATTTCTTCTCGGAACGAAAAAATTGCAAAAATTATGACTGTATGTATGTAAGAAAAAATCGCTCTGAAGATCTTTAAAAAAATTGCGATGTTTCAGCGCCAATAGGAATCGTTCTAAAATCACAATTGGCGAAAATGTACAAAATTGTGTCTCAATCCAAACCGAAATAATTCGTCGCAATAAATGAATTATAAACGATGAAAGTACCTATGGTATCTGCGCAAAAATGACAGTGAAAATGAAAAAATGAGGGTGAGTCAGCATTTACGTACCTCTACCTACATATAATAGGAAATCCGTGCTAAATGTACATACCTAATGTAGATAATGTGCGGATTTGAAAAAATAAAAATAATAAAAATAAAAAAAAAAACATTTCCGCTGTTTATACAATATCTACTGATTGGAATACTGATTAGGTTTGGATTCTCTGATAAAGTGATGAACATTATTAATCAATACTTACCTACTCTGTATGTGACCAGAAATTTTCCACATTTTTGGAGGATGGATAGACTCTAAAAGATCACGAATAAAAATAATCAGAGGATTTTATTCAAATTCGGTGGAAACTTTCAATTTTACTCGAAAGTTTGGTACTCATTGTCTGAAAAATCTTTAGTTGCAGAGGTGAGACATGGGTCCCTGAAGACGAGGAATTTTTCAAAGAAAAGAAAAACGCGATTTCTCTCTCTAGCTCCTACACAACTTGTTTGGGGATAAATGGCTCATGTTTCAAAATATATGTAGGTACTTAGGTTTTTCAGATTCTTCGTTTACCTGGGCTATTGCCATCAATTTTTTTTAGATTTTTTGAAATTTGCAATAAGGTAAACTGCCCTAATACGGGAACGTTTTTCTAAAACCAGAATTTCTCCGGACTTATTGCATATTTTTAACTACTGATTGCACTAAAACGTACTCAAAAGTATGTACAACCCCCTTGCGTTAATTTAAAAAACAAAAAAAATTTTATATGATTTTTTTCAATAAAAAAAAATTGAAATTTTGACCAAAAAAGAAAGTGGTCCTAATATGAGACTCTTATGTTTTTTTTTTAATATAGGAAAAAATGGAAATAGGACAGGAAAACATTATATTTTGGTTATTAAACAATACAAATCGCTTTTATCGGGTATATATTCCATTTTTATCAGTTTTGGTGCGCATTGAGCACATAAAGTCTAAATCTTCAGCATGTACATAGTTCACAAGCCCATTATTCAAATTTCATGCAATTTTAATATTTTGAAATGATTTTATTGCGTTTTGAAGTGTTTTATGGCCATTTTCAACCTGTTGCAAAAAAGCTGAATGTAATTTGTACTATGAGACGGGGTCTCATATTAGGCAACTCGTGGGGTCTCATATTAAGAAATCAGTGTTTTTTTTTTTTGATTTCCTTTAAATCCATGAAATCATAAAATAAATCACCAAACATGCCAGAATAATAAAATATAACATCTTGGCTGCACATTTATGTAAAGATATTAATATTACCTTGCCTACTTCCGAAATAATGCGTCTCCAAATACACCTCTTAAAAATATTTCACAAATTAAAAAACATGTCATCGGCAATGTAATGAAAACACTTCACAGAAACTCGCCAGTTGCAAGGTACAGCCTAGTTATTGACAAATACCTACCAGTACATCAAGTACATGTAATCAATGGTACAGTGCACTAATAAGCAGCTGAGATGTTGAAGGGTCTCATATTAGGCAAGGTCTCATAATATGGCAGTTTACTTGTAGGTCGCTCAAAAATAATTGATTTGCAAATATTCAAAGTCTCACTAGAACCTCAAAAAAATAGTCTTGGATTTTGATAGCAATAGCATTGGAAGATGCAGAATTTCAAATATGTAAGTGCAACCCCTGGTAACCAAATTTTGAGGTTCTGAAGTTTATTGTTGGATTAGTTATTGACGAATTTTTGGGCGTTGAAAAAATTCAATAAAGCTATTTGTAGGGTACTTTTGAATTTTTTCATGAGAAGTAAGTACCTACCTACAAATTTCCTGGAGTAAAGTGAACCATTGTTAATAATTTTGTCAATTAAACTCCCACACAAGAACAACTACTTCATAGCTTTGGGTAATTCTAGAGCTTCCAAGAATTTGACAAAAGCACCAGTAATGTTTTTGGTGAGGAACCTCAATTGGCGGAATTACCCGACCTTGGAGGGTAATAACGCCACAATTTTTTTTTTTGTAAAAAAATGCCCAAAATTCCTCAAAAATGGTGCGGAACTGCCTAAAAATTCGAAAACGTGTCAATTTGGGAGGTCAATGATGTACTTTGTGCTGGTCGTTATCGCAAAATTTCAGGAGTAGCAGTTTAAAAGCGAGTTTTTCAGCACATTGTAAATTCCAGAAGACGTGAAAAAAATCGAATTTTTATAGAAAAGGCACGTAACGAGAAATTTCTTCGGCAGTATTTCGTCTGGTGTGTTTGTACAATCACCTGATTTTGAAAAAAAATGCAATTTGATCTTTTTGGGGCCTTTAATGAGTTTTTGAATTTTTTCAGAAATTTCAAATTACTCTGGAAAGGCCTAAAATGAACTTAGGAACCTATAACGTTGGTCGACGCTTATTATAGGCATTCTCTTTACCATTTCAGATGGTCATATCAACCCAAACTGCTGTGGTTAACCAGGCGGTATTGCGAGAAATTTGGGATTGCTTGAAAAAAGTCAACTTTTGCTGGAGGCCTCAGGTCGGCCCGAAAAAAGTTGCAATCAATCCGAGGGGCCGA
Organism: Planococcus citri; assembly: GCF_950023065.1. Taxonomy (NCBI): domain Eukaryota; kingdom Metazoa; phylum Arthropoda; class Insecta; order Hemiptera; family Pseudococcidae; genus Planococcus; species Planococcus citri. The sequence goes on along the minus strand of NC_088680.1, from coordinate 7,234,770 downwards.
TTTTGGGATGTTAAATACGCAATGTTTTGAGTAAATTTGTGTAAAAATTGATAATTTAATTTTTTAAATTTTGAGAAAACCATTTTCTATTTTTTTAAATTCATTATAATGATATATAAGAATTATTGATGAATAAAATTGTGCTAAATCAAATAAATTAATAAATTTTCATTCAAAAGTTAAGGTATTACTGCCAAAAATCAATGATTTAAGTGATAAATTAATTTTATGTACGTATGTACTTATGTAACAGATTGCTTAAAATAAATTATCTATTAGGTATATTATGTAGGTAGGTATTTATGTAGGTATAGTTCTATAGTTTATTGATTTATTCAAAATTAATTTTTAAAATTAACTTAAACTAGAATTCAAACGTTCAAATTGATATACTTAACTAAATAAATTAACTAGGTAATCACACCTAAAATAAAATCATTATTATTTCATAATTTAAAAACAAAATAAATAAATAAATAAATAAATAAATAAATAAATAGAAAAATAAATAAAAATAAATCGTACTTACATAATATGGTCTAATTACATTTAATCGAGATATCAAAAAAAAAAAAAAAATGAAATATTTTCATTAGAATATTCAATAGCTATTAACTAAAATTACAAACACGTCTTTTGAACAGGTTATCTCCGACTTATTCATTATAGGATCAAATTTTCAGTTGCCAATGTTGATTAGGTAAAACTCCTTTTGGAGCAATTTGAAGCTGCTGGAGGAAAGTCCAATCATGCCGGAGGCTCCAGTTTGACTGGAAAATGATTCGAAGGGTCAACTCTATAGCTAGGGATTAAATGAAGTTTGTAGGTAGATATTAATTTTAGGCAAAAATTAGGTGACGATTTTGAACCTTTTTTAAAAATTTGAGATTTTTCAACATGTAAAAAAGTGACCCATCACTTCCAACTTGCGATTCACTCGCCCTCACCTCAGTCGATTTCAAGTATCCAACGTACATATGGTAGAAATTTAATTTTCAGTCTACATTAATGCGCGAAAGTTTAAAAATCGTACTCAAAAGTGCTTTTTCATGTTTTTAAATTTTTTGAAAAATCACAGAAAATTATAAAATGAACTTTACAACCTGAAATTTTGGTTGCAGAATTTTAGAATATGATTTTTCAATTTAGCTTAGTTTGTTCAAATCAAAGAGTGTGAGAGTGTGAGTTTGAAAGATTCAATAATTGTTAGCTGTATTCACGAATTTTAAAAAAAGAGACAGAATAATATAATAAGGTTAAATGAAAATACATCCGGCTGCCTTGGTGGATGAGGATCAGCCTGACGGAGACTTTGGGCCGTTGCTCAATTGATGTCCATATAATTCTAGGGAAATATAATGGTGCTGGTTTCCCGTTGCCTTCCACCATGATTTTCTGTTGGGGTTTACTCCCTTAGCCAAATTGGCCAGTTTTTAGGCACTGGTATTTGCCTACTCACTCTGAAGCTCTTGCGCTTCCCTGGGGCTGGAATGAGTGAGTTGTTGGTGGCTCTTGCGCATTCTTGTTTGTAATCCGTATTTATGTAGAGGCTTGGCCTTCGACTTGCCACTCCTACCACTCGTCGTTCCACGATCTGGCGAATGCTTCTCTTTCCATTTTTATTGATTCCGATTCCGATTCCGAGTCCTTCGAACAGCATACCCCTGGTGTTGTCTTTGCCTTCTCATCTGTCCTTTCGCTTTCACTTTCTTTTTCAGTAGAATCTGTCATAGAAACTAGGCTTCTTGATTCTGATTCATGCACTTTGCTTGCATTTTCTTCTTTAGTGGAGTCTTTGATTGAAATAAGGCTTCTTAATTCGTAAGATTGATCAGAATATTCTGAATAATCAGACTCGTTGTCCACCTATATATTTAAAAAATGAAAAAGAACAAATTGTAAATTATTGACAGTGGATCAACATTTATTATCATACTTGGAACATTATGCATACTTACATCTACATTACCTAATAACTCTGTTATACGTTCAACAATAGTTGAGAAATTTGGACGCTGTTTGGGTTCATATTTCCAACAATCCAGCATCAAATTGTACCTGCAAGAAATAGTATCTGGTACATAAGTAACCATGCAGTTAATTTCCTCCAAGCAATAATTCAGGAAATTTTTTGGCAATGTAGGTAGGTACTTACACATCTGCGGATGTGTTCAGGGGCTTCTCCAGCCTACGATTCTGGATTATAACCTGAATTACCCCGGCAAAGCTTTTGATCGAAGGGTATGGATTCTCACCAAAGGTTACAATTTCCCATAATAGTACACCATATGACCACCTAGGTATAGATAGAAATGAATATCAACAGAGTAGCATCTCATTTTCTATATGGGATCTTTTTATCAAATTTCTTTTCTATTCTTACACGTCCGATCTTATGGAGTATTTGTTATGAAGTAAAGCTTCAGGTGCCATCCATTTGATGGGAAGTCTACCCGCTGTTGTTTTTTTGTAGTACTCTGAATTTATCACATTTCTCGCGAGGCCAAAATCTGCTATTTTCATCGTATGGTCAGTTGTTACAAGAATGTTTCTAGCTGCTAAATCTCGATGAATGCACTAAGTAAGAAGTATGAATGAGTACCTACATCCTTCTGAAAATTCTACAATTCAGTGCTTCTTGATGAATTAGTAAGGTTAACATACCTTCATAGCAGTCAGATGAGTCATGCCCTGAGCAATTTGACGAGCATACGTCAGAAGAGTGATTTCTGTTGGTTTGATGGATTGATGACGGTGTTTTTGTAGAAAATTTTTCAGGTTTCCATTGTGAGCCAATTCTGTGATCACAAGCAGTGGTCCCCCTTGGCTACAGCAGCCAAGGAGTCGCAGGATGTTTGGATGATTTCCCAGTAACTTTAGTACTTCCATTTCAGATACTAAATCGATCATATCAGAGTCAGAATGGTTGTCTAAAATATTTAAGAAAATTTATCATTATTCAAACAACTGTTCAGTATATTTTCAATTCTTCATTTATCAATTATACCTATAATTGTGTTGTGCTGGTAGGTATTTGTTGATTTAGCTTGAAATATGACTAACCTTTCAGCATTTTCACTGCTACAATTGTTATTCCACTTCCATGTACTGAAATGTTTATCGCTTCAGCTTGAACAACTTTTCCAAATTCGCCTTCACCCAAAGTGTTCATAATGCGCAAATTTTTCCGGGGATATTCCCAACGTTCATCTAATGACATTTCATACTCGCCAACAGATACCATACCATTTCTGACTTGACTACTTTGTGAATGTTGAATTGAAACGACTGGCATATTCTATTGGGTTGGAAAATACGAAATGATCCCATTAGTGCATTTGAATCATATATGTATCCAATTTTATGCACATAACAGCATGTATCCTTAAAAAAAAGTAATAATGAATATATTTATGCAAATTGCAAATAGATGTAATATAGCTACCACAATATCTTGAAAATTTTTGTCAAAGTCGATTTGTTTTTGAACGATGATCTTTTTCACCATTCGTGTCATGTTCGCAATTTCTGTTTCTCGCTTTTGTATTTCCCTGTAAATTTCTCGCGTTAGCGTTTCAAAAATGAAATGCCCAATATGGAATAGAAGGGACATCGTCACTTACCTCTTGTATTTGCAGAAAAAACAAGCACCAATTATTATTGTTAATAATAATATTATCATCAATATTGTGACCAGTATTTTGAGGCTAGAACCATCTTTTTCAAAGGTGGCAAAGCGTGATTTTCAATGATGGAATGAATCATTTGAAAAAAAAAAATCAAAATGACTAAATCAGGTTTTTTTTTAATGGAATGTGTGAATACATTTTTAAAAAAACTGGCTGAAATTCAAAATCTTGATCTTGTTTTTCTGAACTTTGCTGAACTTATACAGATATGTAAGTACATTATAATGATTGGGAGTGGTAGATTTCAAATTTGACAACATTTTTTTTGAGTAAGTATCGCTATATATATATGCGGATATATAGGTGAGGATGAATTTGAAATTTGAACCATGCTTAAAATATACATAAACGAGTGGAGCATTGATTTGTATATTTCGAGGGCGGTTAATTTCAAGTTTGTCAAACAATAATTGTGGTTGTGGGTGACAGGGGAGAGGATAAGCTTGAAGTTCGAGTCATGTTGGTGTGGGATACATCAAATTATGTGTTTTGAGTCTCAGTAATTTCAATATGGCTGAAAAAATCTCTAACGTATGATGCGTTGGAAAATATGATTTTCAATTTACTAACAAGTCAGTATAGTTCAATAACTATACCGAAGAGTGGGTAAATTTTTTGAAGAATCGCGAACTAGGCATTACCTATGGTACCTACACTAAGAATTATTATTTTTATATTTCTTTTTAATTTCTAAAAGGCCATACAACTCTTACTTTGAAAGACTTTGATAAAGAAATTTTTCTTATTTTAAGCTTCAGTATTAGAATTATTTTCTAAAATCGTCAAGCAGATACAAAAATGCTGTATCTAAGTGCCTACTGTACTTACTTACTGCTTACTTTCTGAAATTGTCCAAAAATCGAGGTTTCTCTAATTATAAGATATAGGTTCATTAATCCTTTTAGAATATAAGTTTTGAGAAATACTTAATTTGATTATAAATCAATCAAAATTCTTGATATTTGGAGATATTATTTTGTTAGAAACATATTAACGTAATTAGAGATAAATTGATTGATTCTCAAGGTTAGAACATTTTTCAGTTCATTTGTTTTTCTTAATAATTTGAATTGAATTTATAAAATGAGATTTTATCTCATTTTCTTTTGGCTCATTTTTCAAAAGTACCTATTCTTCTAATATCATGTAAATGGTGAATTATTCTAGATAATGAAAATTTGTTTAAAAAATTGAGCAAAATAGTATCCTACCTAATCATGTTCTTTTTGCTAGGTTTTCCCATTAAAACTTCCTATAATTCGTACTCAGTTATTTCCCTACTGTCTCATTCTAACCATTATTCAAAAATGCCTTTTACCTACCTAATTCCTACATCTCTCCTGATCAAGACAAGCGTCTACTTTCGAGTGAAAACCTTTTATTAGCACCATTAACATGATGCAACAACACAGTAGGAATGGTATAGTTACCTTTCATCATCAAGTACATCATAATAGGTATTTAAAAATGTCAATTACCATTATCGGAAGGAATCGTACTGAGAATATATTTTTCAGTTGTGGTTGTAGTCTGGTTGGTTGAAAAATTAATAAGGGTGGTTGTGGATAAGTTGAACTTTATATCCCGTGTTTCTGAAATTCACATTAATACCTATACCTTATATCACTGAGTAATATCGAAAATGTCAATTACCATTATTGGACGGAATCGTACTGAGAATATTTTCAGTTGTAGTTGTAGTCCGGTTGGTTGAAAAATGAATAAGGGCGGTTGTGGATGAGTTGAACTTTATATTCCGTGTTTCTGAAATTCACATTGATACCTATACCTTCTATCACCAAGTAATATTGAAAATGTCAATTGCCATTATTGGACGAAATTATACTGATATAAGGGAACTACCTGAACCGGCAGAAACGAAAATAAACGAATCAAAGCTAGATGGGAAGAGGACCACCTCCGGACCCTAAATCCAAAATTTCAAGTGCTAAAGTTGATTTCTCGATTTTTGATGATTTTCTGAAAATTGAAAAATCCGAGAAATTATCAATTAATACCGAAAATAGAAAATATTGATGAAAAATGGGATTTTCTCGCAGGAAGTGGTTCAGATGGCGTCCCTAACTCATTTACGACTATCGAAATTCGTAAAACCTCAATTCCAAACATTCTAGAGCCTCCAGCAATTTTTTATCATTTTTCCAAACTTTAAATTGCTGTAGAACGGCTAAAAATCAACGTTTAGCACAAATCACTTTATTTGGGACGTATGTGTGTTGCCTGCCTTTACCCATTTTTTGCGGTTGTCGCGAAAATCGGCGTCTGGCAGTTCAGATGTATATTTTTGCCTATTGACTTGTGCATATATTATTACATGCTTTTGTGCAGTACCAAGTAGGCACATATGTACTTTCTTTGAAAAAAATCACATGTTGGAGCTTGAATCAGGATAGGTTCAGGTAGCATCAAAAAAGATGGAATATTAAACATTTTCAAATTTTGCCGATTTTTCATTGCACAAGTCAATGGGCAAAAATCGTGCACATCTGAACCGGCAAACGCCGATTTTCGCGACAACCGCAAAAAAAGGTTAAAGGCGACGGCGACGCGACCCCACATAGGCCCCAAATGAGGTGATTTGTGCTAAACGTTGATTTTTAGCCGTTCTACAGCAATTTCAAGTTTCTGGAGAAATGATAAAAAATCGCTGGAGGCTCCAGAATGACTGGAATTGAGGTTTTGCGAATTTCGATAGTCGTAAATGAGTTAGGGACGCCATCTGAACCACTTCCTGCGAGAAAATCCCATTTTTCATCAATATTTTCTATTTTCGGTATTACCTAATTGATAATTTCTCGGATTTTCCAATTTTCAGAAAAACATCAAAAATCGAGAAATCAACTTCAGCACTTGAAGTTTTGGATTTGGGGTCCTGCCGCCAGTTGAGGTAGTTCCCTTGTAAATAGATACGTATATCTTTCATCATGAAATACATAATCCTCCAAAAAAACTCTTCAAAAAAGAATTACACCCCGCCCTCTCCACGATTCCTAATGAACCTACTCCATGAACAAAAATTAAAAATTTCAGTAAGAAAATGTTATGATATCATGGTGGAATCCGCCCCTAAGAAAAACAACCTACCACTTCACCATTTATTGTAATAAGACAATCTATGAAACAGCTAATGAGCCAAAAATTTGGGGGCTGACAAATCTTCCACACTCCAGAGTCAAGTTAGATTACTAAACTTATTTGAGGGATCTGTCCGCCCAAATTTTTGGCTCATTAGCTGTTTCATAGATTGTCTTATTACAATAAATGGTGAAGTGGTAGGTTGTTTTTCTTAGGGGCGGATTCCACCATGATATCATAACATTTTCTTACTGAAATTTTTAATTTTTGTTCATGGAGTAGGTTCATTAGGAATCGTGGAGAGGGCGGGGTGTAATTCTTTTTTGAAGAGTTTTTTTGGAGGATATCAGTACTTTTTTTTCTATATTATTGTGATGAAGTGTTCAATCTAATAAATGAAAATAGCATTGGTGGCAGGAGCATGCAGAGAGTGGACAGATTACTGGACATTTGTCATTAAACTGACTGGAATAAGAACAGTGGGTTTTCAAGGGTGATGGGGGAAGGGGTTGACCAAAAATTCGCCGATCAGTAAAAAAAGACTTTCAATTTTGTCAAATAAAATGACAAATAGCGAATATAAATTTCTAAAATGAAATGAGAGATGAAATGACAAGTTTACCAATAATTGATAAAAATACCTACCGTAAGCGGGTGATATTTGGCAGGTTTTTCTGGGGGTTTTCAACTTCGACGCGCTGTGTAGGTTCTATAATTGAAGCTAACATAGGCAAATATATGCTTAAAATGATCGTCTATGTTAGTAGAGTAGAATGGGGATGCCAACTTACCCCCAGAGTTGACGGTATTAGCGTGCAGAGACCTCGCGCAAAAACTGCCAAATTAGCCGGTGATGGGGATATTTGGCACTACATGATAATCTGGTGAGTCACAGTGGGTAATTTGGCATTTTCAACACGAAAATCACACGTTTTCAACTAAAAAACCAACTACAGCGAGTGTTGGTACCAATATAACTCCAACTTCATGTATACCATTGGAAAGAGGATAAAATTCTACGTATGAAAATGTAACGCTCGCCAATGTAACTTTTTACCAGCTCGGTTGGTAGAGGTAACTTTCCAAGGTGACTTTTTGAATAACAATTAACATCATTTCGTAATTTTACTCTCAATTTCCTTAAAATGCATCTCGAAAAGCGGTATTCGTTCTAAATTATTATTTGTGGACTTGGGAAGCCTAGACTGTGTGATAGCACTCTGCTGGGTGTTAATCAGTCCCACAGTATGCAATAATATTGCTCCATATGAGAGACTGCCAAATTACCCCCGGACTGCCAAATATCACCCGCTTACGGTATTAAAAAATTATTATTTTCCTTTTTGAATTTTTTGAAGTTTCAAAATGGAATTTTTTAGTTTAGGAAAAGGATAGAAAAAATAACTGAGTGATGCGAGTGAAAAAACGTTCAAAAATTCAAGAGGTGAAAAACAATGTGTTTTTCAGGTTCCATTTTTTTGGCTTCAAAATTTTGGAATTTAAATGTCAACTTTTTAAAAATTTAAATTTTGAAAATGAGAACCAAACAAACCTGAACAAAGTAAAGCAAAACGTCATTTCAAGAAGTAAAGAAAAACATGTTTTTTCAGGTGAAAAATTGTATCTTGTTTGTTTTAAATAAATTTGCATAATGAAATTTTTTCCATGTTTACTTTTTTAAAAAAAACAAGGGCAAAAGAAAATTTGTACTTTAGGAAGTGAAAAACGTTTTTTTACAATGTATTTTTAAAAATTGAACATGTTAAATAAAAATCATATTGAAAAAATCAGCTTACAAAATTAAAAATTAAAAAAAAATTTTTGATTCTGATGGGGTTCGAACCGGAGTCTACTGCGTGGCGAGCGGAAGCTTAAATCATTCAGCCACTAGGCTGCTCAACGTTATAGCGCATTTCAACTGCATACAACGCCGCCAACACGTGTTGTGCTTTAAATTTAACGGACATTTTGATATTGAACGTGTATGTGCAATAATAATAATTATTGCACATAAATTAAAGCTCACATTAATTTGAAAATATTAAAAGGCACTTCTACGATGTTCAAAGTATATTTGAACAAAATTTCAACGTAATTCGTGCCGTATTCGAAGCTGTAGCTTTGTCTAAAGAATCAATAATGGCGAAAATTAGTATTACAAATTAACTGTTTCTTTAGACAAAGCTACAGCCTCGAATAGAGCACAAATCACGCTGAAATTTTGTTCAAATGTACTTTGAACATGGTAGATGTGCCTTTTGATGTACGTACATCTATCCCAGCTTTGGTTTGATTGTACTTTGGATAAATATACTGCTCGTTTTTTCAAAATTTGTCATTTTTCAGCATCTTTAGACTCCACTCAAGCTTGATGTAATTGGGCTACAAAGCTCAATTTTTGCATGAACATCAAGTTTGTGGTGGAGAAGTGCCTTTTGATATTTTGGGTTAATTTTGAGAATTTTTGGGGCCCAAAAAGGGGGGGTGCAGGGTCAATTTTGAAAAAATTTACAATTTTTTTACCTTAGTCAGTAATGGTTGACAAATCAAAGCTACATTCCAAATTTCATCAAAATTGGTTCGGCCAATCCTTCAAACTTTGAGTAATAGTACAGTCATTTTAGATGAAATGAGAGGATTTATTCGGACTAATTCCTACAAAAGGTTTTTTTGCGGGATACTGTAGTGGAAGGCGTCCTATTTAACATACTAAAAGTCCCACCCCGTACCCCGCGTGCGTCGCGTGCTAGAGCGTGAAAAGTGTCCCGCCGAGGCGTTTTTTGCGATTTTCTCGCGAGGGTTTGATTTTACGTCGAAAATGGCTTTATTTTTGTGTTCTACGTCAAATTTCCGATCTATTGATATATCAACTGCCCTTCTACCCCCAAGGGGGGTGGGGCCAGAACCATTCAAATGAGAGGGGTTTTCTAAAAAAAACAAAAAAGCTATCGGCGCATATGGGGGATGAAATGGTCCCGGAGAGTGTTCGAGTTGATACCAGCATGGAAGGTGGGTACCATCGAGAAACTTCCGCGTGAAAAATTTCAGATCCACGCCCCCTCCCCTTCTTGGGGAGCCCCCCTTTTCTGAAATTTCAATAACACTTTTCTCAGCCCCATTTCAACCGATTTTGAAAATTTTTCAGTATGTTATGTATATCCTTGGTAAGTATCCCCACAAAAATTTTCAACCCCCTCCCCTCATATTTACCCCTCAAAATGGCGTTTTTTAATATTTTTTATGCCTATTAACAATCAATATTGCGAGGTAAAATTTTGGAAACACGTTTTTTGGATGTATTTTCGGCCCCCAAACATCATATACTGTTTTAGAAATTTTTGCTTTGGTGCGTCGTGGTGAAAAATTGGATGAATGTGTTTTAGGGGGGTAGGGGGTGAAATGGGAATTTTGAAAAAAATAACTATTAACGAGTAGGGTGTCGTTTTCATATGATTCGATACCGCTGAGAACGAATATGACTTCAGATTTTTTGCTACACTCACCTAGCCCCCTCCAGAGCCCCTCAGCCCCCCTCAATTTTCATTATTTTGGAAATAAAGTCATTTTCATATTTTGATTATCTCGCGAAATATCGCGTTTTTCGACAAAGTTGTTATACAAAAAATGTTCTCATATAATTTCCTATAAGAATGGTTCTTATCATGTTTTTGAAAAAAACGCAATTTAATCTCCCTAAAATCGTAATTTTTATATGACAGTTTCTATCGCGGTGCACATTCATTTTCTTATTCCATGGTACATAGCTGCACTCAACATGATGCATATTTGCGTTTTTATTTCGTCATTTCCATGTCTGGATGACGTTTTTCAAGGTCACACTCAATGGAGGGGATAAACATCACGTTCTAACTTGTATAACGGAGTGCAGGTGGTGTTCAGAAAACTAAAACTCGTCGCCGATGCCTAAAATTTTAAATATTGAGATTAATGTAACTTGGAATTTTTTTGATTTCATTATTATACACACTTATTCTACAGGTTTCATTTAATTGTAACATCCTTCTAGTGAGTGTGACCTTGAAAAACTTCACTCTGATGTAACTATTTTAAAGATAGTGAAAATTGAGGTCGAGCTGAGGGCTGTGGAGAGAGCTAGGTGAGTGCAGCAAAAAATGTGAAGCCATATTCGTGCTCAGATACATCGAATCATATGAAAACGACACCAAAATAACTTTATTTCCAAAATAGTGAAAATTGAGGGGGGCTGAGGGGCTCTGGAGGGGGCTAGGTGAGTGTAGCAGAAAATCTGAAGTCATATTCGTTCTCAGCGGTATCGAATCATATGAAAACGACACCTTACTCGTTAATAGTTATTTTTTTCAAAATTCCCATTTCACCCCCTACCCCCCTAAAACACATTCATCCAATTTTTCACCACGGCGCACCAAAGCAAAAATTTCTAAAACAGTATATGATGTTTGGGGGCCGAAAATACATCCAAAAAACGTGTTTCCAAAATTTTACCTCGCAATATTGATTGTTAATAGGCATAAAAAATATTAAAAAACGCCATTTTGAGGGGTAAATATGAGGGGAGGGGGTTGAAAATTTTTGTGGGGATACTTACCAAGGATATACATAACATACTGAAAAATTTTCAAAATCGGTTGAAATGGGGCTGAGAAAAGTGTTATTGAAATTTCAGAAAAGGGGGGCTCCCCAAGAAGGGGAGGGGGCGTGGATCTGAAATTTTTCACGCGGAAGTTTCTCGATGGTACCCACCTTCCATGCTGGTATCAACTCGAACACTCTCCGGGACCATTTCATCCCCCATATGCGCCGATAGCTTTTTTGTTTTTTTTAGAAAACCCCTCTCATTTGAATGGTTCTGGCCCCACCCCCCTTGGGGGTAGAAGGGCAGTTGATATATCAATAGATCGGAAATTTGACGTAGAACACAAAAATAAAGCCATTTTTGACGTAAAATCAAACCCTCGCGAGAAAATCGCAAAAAACGCCGCGGCGGGACACTTTTCACGCTCTAGCACGCGACGCACGCGGGGTACGGGGTGGGACTTTTAGTATGTTAAATAGGACCCCTTCCACTACAGTATCCCGCAAAAAAACCTTTTGTAGGATTTAGTCCGAATAAAAAATTTAAAATGACTGTACTATAAGTGTTGAACAAGAATTTCGCCAAAATGACAAAAAAATGGCTAATTGAAACTTCGCGAATTTTTATCGTACAAAAATTATTCTTATATATTCTGAAAGGTATTTGAAAAATAAGAATAAAATTATCTATGCGTTTTTTGAATAAACGCATAGTTTTTGAGAAAATTGCGTTTGAAACTCGGGGAAATTGCATTACGAAATAGTTACAGAATATAACTCCGTCTGGCGTTGCGCCGCCTACGGTTGAACGCGTTTCATTACGCGCTTGAAACCGTGGGAGGGCGGGGTGGCAACGCTACCGCGTCGCCTGATATTGAAAATATCAATTACCAGTATTGAAAGGAATTGCACTAAGAGTATTTTCTGGTATGGTTGTAGCCAGGTTAGTTGAATTGCTGATGATTGAGGATGAGTTAAACTTCACATTCCGTGTTTCTGAAATTCGCATAGATACCTATCTTTTTATCACCAAGTAGGTACTAAATTGAAAACGGAATTAATTGTACCGTCGCCTTTCGAAAGTAAACGTACCCAGAATATTTTCAGTTGTGGGTTTAGCTTGATTTGTTGAAAAATTATTAAGGGTGATTGTCGATGGTATGATCGTTGTGACATTGCTGATTTTCACATGAAATGTACAAATCGTCTGCCATTCTTTGTCCACCAGCGTTTTTGTTTTATATGTGCCACTGCCTGCACGTGCCACAGACATAGTCCAACAAGCAACAGAATATGGGTGATTTTTTAATTCCTGGCGATTTCAATAAAATAATAATACTTACTTATCTCATTTTTTTAATATTCAGGTGGGTCATTCCATGCCAAATCGGCGGATTTTTGCACGATGAGGGGTATTTGATTTTTTTCAAAATCAGATCATGTGTAGAGGTCATCAAACGATGACGAATGACGCGAACTGAACATTTTTTCGATTTTTTTTTTTTTTTTTGACGAAGATGTGGAAAGTACTCCAAAATGGCCGAAAATGGAAATTTTCAGTTGCAAATTGCTCCGGTTGTACGTGGTATTGAATTTTGTACTTTCTTTCAAATTGTAGTACATTGAGAGCTCTCAATGTACTACAATTTGATATCATTCGTCGATTACCCTAGGGCAATCAACGGATGATGTCAAGATTAGTGTTGCCACTTTCAAAAACCCAAACGAATCGATCGAGAAAAAATTGGTAGAAAAACGCTATTTCACTCCTTTTCTGACTATTCGAGTGCTAAAAATATCGTTGTTCTTCCTTAATTAAGAATAAGTTGTTACTTTTCACTTTTTCTCATGTTATGAACATTATTCAGGACTGTTTTCTAAAATGAGTGCATCTTCTATATTTCTCAACTACATTTGTGTAACCTGTAGTAGTGTAGGCAAGGAGGGAGCGAAGCTGGCCATTTCCCCTTTCCCCCTTGCGAGTGATACGTTAATTGTAAATAAAACATTCGAAAATAAATGTTTGTTTGTCCCATTTTTTCAAAAAAAAAATCGCTTTTGCTTTGCTCGCGAGCGGTAATTTTACCTTCATTTCATAAAATCATCACCCATCACGAAATGGTTTCAGAAAATTACCTCTAATTTCGATTTTTCATGCTTAAAAATCTGGTTTTGTCCCCTCCTTGAGAAAATCCTGACTGCCCCACTGGTATCCTATCATACTACTTTTGTCATACATTAGTTAGGTCCTCGTATGTATTACCTACATAGACTACTTACACCCATTGAAATTTTCTCGGAAATTGTGAAATTTGATTTTTGATACACAGGTACCAAAGTATAGGTTTTGTTGGGAGGAGGGGGGGGGGTGTGCAACTGTAAATTTTCGGACTGATATGAGAAAAAAATACCAATCTTAGCGAATACAAAAAACTTGAGTAATCGCAAAAAGAGTGAAAATCGATCCACTTAACCCATTTTATCCTATACGTCCCATGTGATTTGAATGAATTGGTAGGTATTCCTAAATATTGTGGTAAATTATGAATGACAATGACTAGAGAATGAGACTTTCAATCTGTGTTATCGTCACAAATTATTTTAATATTATTCGAATAAGAGAATTCATTCAACTGATTACTTTAAGAATCGACAACAGAACTTTGAATAAAATTAATCCAAGTATTAAGTATAGCACTTCTTTTCTGTTGTTTCGTACTTTGTACAATCCTGGTTATGCACGATTGAAAGCGTGGTCCGAACGGTTTGGATTATGGTACACACGACATTTAATGTAGGTATGTAGGTACCTAGGTACCTACCTACATACCTATGTACTTATTGAGAAATGTACGATTTTCGTGTAAGAAATACAAATTGAAAAATTTCTTCGGACATTTCGCAAATGGTACAAAAACACCTGTACTACGATGCCTGATTTGGGCTCGAGATATAACATCATACTATACCTATGCAACTCAAACTATCACTATACTCTCATCATCGAGTCGTATTACCGCTTGAGGTAGCATACCTACATTTAATTCATTATGTATTTTGTGTGTTAAGAAATTGTCTTACTTGAAGGATCATTTCTGTTTCATTCTCACAGAACACCCATCGTGCATCCCAAACTGATTTTGATTGACTACAGCAAATTTCTGTATAATTTTGATGGGGAGTTACTTCCAGCTCAGTGGTGTCATTTTCTATGCACAAGTAGATAAGTACATTATTGCTTCCACAGACATATTATTAAATGTTCAAAATTTCAGTACTCTGTAAATCATAACTCGGCTCACTTGTCATATGTACGGCGTAGAAGGTATCATTAATACAACCATTCGTATTGCATATGTTGAAAGTATAATTTGATTGCTCTTTTACATCAGTTTCTGAAACCCACATGTATGAATTTTCATCCGGGTCGAGACGACAATACCGATATTCATTATTTTTAATACATCGAATATCATTTGGTTGCGGATGTGGATGTGGATGTGGATATCCTGTGTGGTGAAGTTTCATTCATGTAAATGTTAGTTGGCAGACTTTTCGTTTTGGTTATCTATCTTACTTGACTACGGTGTTTTTTTTCTTTCTTTTTTTTCACTGCCTGTGGAATTTACACTAAAATTGTCGTATTTGATCATTATTGTGTGTTTTTAGAGTGGCGGAGTTGAAATTTCAAAAGAACCGTCCGCCATTAAATTAGCAATGGGAAATGAGAGAGAGAACTGATTGAAAACTTTTGCAAGTTTTGTAGAAAGCAGGAAGTGATTAAGGTAATAAAAATGATTTTAATTTAGGTAGGTACCTATATAGATTTCGCAAGCCCAACCGTTTTCAGAGGAACAGGAGGACCTCCCAAAGAGGATAGAGCATCGTTGGAGCAAGTTAGAGCATCCTCCGGTCTCGACGTTAGAACAGCCTCATTTCCGTTTGGCCTTACGCAGCCGAAATCAGTGTACCCATTAGGTACCTACCATTGTTTTCGGTGTGAATTTTCAGGTTGTCGAGTGTGTTTGATACGCGAATCTGACTAGCTATCAGGTCCCGGAAAATTTCACACACAGCCACTCTAAAAACATGAATAATGATCGAATAAGTAAGTACAACGATTTTGATGTAAATTCTAATAGCAGCCATAAAAAACGTAGCAGTCAAATAAAACAGTATAACCTTTGTTTTTTGTTTTTTTATTTCGTACTTATGTAGGTAAGCATAGGTACTTAACCTCTGGTGAAAGTCAATAAGTATAGACCGTATGTAAATGCCACCATTTGAACCTGCTTCAACAATACATAAGGTGGTGCCAAGGCATCTTGGATTTTTTCCACGTACTGTTTTACATCATTTTTGTTTTCATCACCTAAAATGCACCGATAAACGTAATAAGTAGGTAAGTTTTTTTTACTCATTGTCAGATCAGTTCATAAACGTAAATTTGTGATCGGTGAAATCCGAGATACATGCATATGCGAGTAAGTAGTGTAGAAGGGCAGTGGTGGGGAGGTAACAAAAATCTAAGCACATATGGTACATAATACGTACCTATCTACTATCTATGTAGCATAGATAGTTGAGATTTTTATCAAACTTTCCGCCGCTCGCACCCTTAATCCTAGAAAAATGCCTGCGCTACCTACGTACGTAATTGCCAGGATATATTAATCATAAAGAATTCATAGGCCTCTAGAGTAAATTTGGGTCCTAAATCTAGGTATTCGGAAAATTGTCCAAAAATGGGTTTAAAATGCGATCTGGCTGCTACAACATCGGAGCTCGTAAAAACGAATAAACGATTCTTTAAGTTGTAACTTGGCTGTTTCATTGCATTTTTCAAACTTTTTTGGCAGTAAATTTTTCAAAATTTTGTAATCCATAAAATACCTCATATTGGCCATTTGGCCCCGTGACTTTTTAAAGCAAGGTATACGACTATATACGAAAAAATGAGAGTAGTTCCTCTTATAATGCACTGCTTAATAATCAAGAAGCAGTTTACAGTTTTGAACACATGTCTCTTATCAAATTCTATGAATGTACAAATAATTGACCAAAAATCGAAGTTTGGAGACTTTTGGAACCGTTGTGAGACCTGTAGTTCTGCGATTAAGCACTCTCGGACAGCTATAAATTTTATGGAGGATTGCCCCAAGGGTCCTTCTACTTTTGAAAAAAAATCAAATCAAATCGATTGCTGCAATCTCGTGAAGATACCTTGTCGGTGAATTCAAAAGCTTTCAACTTTACACGTAGGTAATTCACACGGTTCAGGAATAATAAGCGCCCAAGAAAGTTTTTTGTTGAAAATATAGGTTAGGAACGTGTGACCGGTGTAACAATATGCACGTGTTGATGGAATGTGATGGCACCAATCGAATAATACATTACATCGTGCATTAACATAGCTGCTATTCGCTTATAGGACCAACTGAAATATTGTTTCATATCGAACTTTTTCAGTGGTGCTTGGTGCTCCGATACTTCTGTAGGTACACGCTTCATCTAATTTATTGTAAGTTTGAGAACTTTGGCGAGTAATACCTTTGCATTTGACTTGTAATCGAATGCGGCGAATCACTCGTATCCCAGTTTCTTTTGACCAATCCAAGCACGAATACATTCCGGTATCATTCACTGTTAGACGGTACAGTAGAAGTTTATTTTTCTGATCCGCATATAAAGTGTTCTGTGAGTCGTAGAATAAGTATTTTAGATTTTTTAAAACATTAGGTAATGCAGATATAACTTTGATACTTAGGCACTAAGTACATATGAAGAACCCCTACCTACCTTTACTCGGTATTTAAAGAAATCATCTAATGAATTATGGGGTATTTTTTCCAATTGTTCCACTGATAAACGATACCAATACGACTTATTTCCTTGTCGTGTGATATTGCATGATAAATCAATATTATAATCTCCGCAATTCTTCGTCACTTCTTCAATGCTCACTGAAATTTATTTTTTGGTTTTTGAAAATATAAGTTTTATGTTCTTGAAAAGTAGGTAGGTATAGAACAGAAATTGTAAATCTCACCTAATGTATCTTGGCAGATGACTAATGAGCAAGATATGATAATGATTTTCAAACCAAATACGATCCCTGCAGAAAATTTATGTAAGGATAAAATAATAAGTATGTAATCTACCTAACGTAAGTAGGTACTTAATCTATATTTTAAGAACTATAGATTTGATACAAATGTGGTTGTAAAATACTTTTTCCTTGATTAAGGGAAAGAAACGCCACTTTACTTCCTCTGGCTAATCATTCGAGTTCTTAGTATCTATACCTTTTCCCTCTCCGCTTACATAATAAAAAAATATAGGCACGTAGGTAAAACTCTTTAGATTTTCAAAACAAAAATGATTATTCACTACTCTTGTGAGGTCACACATCTCACAATTACAAAAAAAATCACCTCTCCTCAGCTTCAATAGGCTACCGCCACCATTTGAGGAAAATATATTCTTGTATGCATTGAAACTTAAAAAAGATTTCAGGTCATTGATAATTTTCTACAGAAGTGTTCAATGAAACGTCATAGTGACGTCACTCCTGCAATTTAAAATTCGCTGATTATATTTTTAATAAATTATGTAGATACTTGAATTAACATCACGTTAAA
The DNA here is from genome assembly GCF_950023065.1 of Planococcus citri. Taxonomy (NCBI): domain Eukaryota; kingdom Metazoa; phylum Arthropoda; class Insecta; order Hemiptera; family Pseudococcidae; genus Planococcus; species Planococcus citri. The sequence continues at coordinate 7,216,769 of NC_088680.1, read as the reverse complement.
TGTGGAATTTAAAATCTGAACAGAAATGAGGGAAAAGCTTGCGAGTAGGTAATAAAGGTCTTTTTAAAGCAGAATTCAAATTTAGCAAATTTTTTTGTCATTTCTTTACGAGTAGGTATACCTATGTCCATTTTAAATTCTCCATTCAATATAACATATTTAATTTACGACCAAAAATATGTAAGGAGACTTTTTTTTTCAGCTTGTAACTCTGAACTTGCGAGTTGATGGTGAAATAATAATGCCTATTATGTGATAAAATTATGCATATATTACTTACATTTGGAATGAAATAATCTTGATGACGCCATCGCGTTTCATGTGGTACACAGAAAATGTGATTCCATCAAATTACAGACTCACAAGACAAACTTTCCACGTCGCGAATACTTTTCTACTCGTACCTAATAATTAACAAATTGTGATTTTTACTGTCAAGTGTAATGTGAATATCATCATTCCATGATAGGTATTGTCGGTGGATGCTTGATAAAATGAAACTAAGCGGATATGATCATCTGATACTGGTCAATAAACTCCATACATGACGGGTCACCATGTACGAGTTTACCGGATGTCTGATTAATTGCGAGTTTTCCCATTTAATTTCTTCTCGGAACGAAAAAGTTGCAAAAATTATGACTGTATGTAAGAAAAAAATCGCTCTGAAGATCTTTAAAAAAATTGCGATGTTTCAGTGCCAATAGGAATCGTTCTTAAAACACAATTGGCGAAAATGTGCAAAATTGTGTCTCAATTCAAACCGAAATAATTCGTCGCAATGAATGAATTATTATAAACGATGAAAGTACCTATCTGCGCAAAAATGACAGTGAAAATGAAAAAATGAGCGTGAGTCAGCATTTACGTACCTACATACTTATAATAGGAAATCCGTGCTAAATGTAATGTACATAGATAATGTGGGAATTTAAAAAAAAAATAATTTCCGATGTTTATACAATATCTAGTGATTGGAATACTGATTAGGTTAGGCTTCTCTGATAAAGTGATGACCATTATTAAAAATTATCTACTTTCTAAGTATGTGACCAGGAATATTTCACATTTTTGAACGACTGATAGACTCATGCAAAGGATCACTAATAAAAATAGTCAGAATATTTTATTCAAATTCAGTGGAAACTTTCAGTTTTACTCGAAAGTTAGGTAGGTACTCATTGTCTGAAAATTTTTTAGTTGCAGAGGTGCTTCTGGAAGTGAGACATGAGTCCCTAAAGACGAGGAATTTTCCAACAGAAAAAACGTGGTTTTTCTCTCTAGCTCCAGACACAACCTGTTTAGGGATAAGTAAATGGCCCATGTTTCAAAATGTACCTACTTAGGTTTTTCAGATTATTCATTTACCTAGGCTATTGCCATCATTTTTTTTTAGATTTTTGAAATTTGACATAATGGCCAAAAATTTGGCACTACTATGTTACAAAATAATATTGCTTCAATTTCCAGAATTATATGCGCTGTTTTTAGTAGGTAGGGGAAAGTCCCCTAAAAGTGCGCAGTCTCCTAATAGTGCGCAGCGCCATATCTCGCGATTGGCACCACTGAAAAATTCGTGTGGTAGCTCATTTGAAAGAGCGTGTCGTGACGATTATTTTGATGTATCATACGAGCCATTTGGCTAAATTTTACGTGTGCAAAGTCAAAAAATGTGAATTTTCAATTTCTGATGTAATTTTTTTTTGTGAAAAGTTAACAATTTGTATTGCTCTCATTGAATTGCAAAAATTTATGAGATAACTTATATTATATCATTTTGTAGGGAATTTTATTCTCTTTAATATTGTTGTAAAAGTTTGAAAATTTATCCTTTCGTTTTCTTGAAAATAATTTTTAAAGAAATAGAGGATATTTTTGAACCATGGATTCCCAATAGTGCGCATCCTAGAAAATCTGTAAACACGCTTGTGTTTTTCACTACCTGACTTTTGTTTTGATAGAATGGAGTGTTAAATACCTGTAAAAGGCTAAAGGGTGTTAGTTTTCAGTGAAGAAACATTCCTAAGAGTGAAAGAATATTTGAACAATGGACTTTCTATGCAGAAATAAGCTCACACATAACCCCTACTCATAGTAAAACATATTTTCGCAATTTTCGTCAAGTACTCATGTTTTTTATATCTGTTCTCAGTGTTCTCGTGATAATGAAACGTATTATTGCGATTTTTGTCAAGAATTAATTTTTTTGAAGTTAATTTACACATCGCGCACTATTAGGAACCCTACTGCGCACTTTGAAGGAGCCCATGGCTCCTAATAGTGCGCATTTGACATTTTTTACTCAAGGTAGGATTTCTCAGTCAGTTATCAATGAAAAATTTTGAAACTCTGGAATTATGTAGCTGAATGATACAGCTACAACATATCAAAAATTCACGATCCCAGGTAACTTTGCGGCGGAATGACAGCGATTTTGGTACTAAGTGCGCACTATTGGGAGACTTTCCCCTATACTTAATTGATGCAAATTATGTACCTATTTGACGAGAAAAAACTTTTAAAACACAAATTTAGGTAAGGGGAAAGTCGTCCAAAAATAAGCGATTTGCATTTGCAAGTAGGTCATTAACGTCTCACTAGAACTTCAAAAATAGTCTTGGACTTTGATAGCAATGGCATTGGAAGACCCAGAATTTCAAACAAGTCCAATCCCCGGAAACCAAAATTGGAGGTTCTGAAATTTATTTTTGGATTAGTTATTGGCGAATTTTTGGGCGTTGAAAAAATTCAATAAAGCTGTTTGTAAGGTAATTTTTGAATTTTTTCATGAGAAGTACAAATTTCCTAGAATAAAGTGAACCATTATGTTAACAATTCCGACAATTAAACTCCCACACATGAACAACTGATAGCTTTGGGTAATTCTACAGCCTCCAGCGATTTTTCCATTTTTTCCAGAAATTTCAAATCCGTTTGAACAGGCCAAAAATAAACTTTGAAAGTTGTTCACTCCCCCCCCCCTTTAGACTTCCACTCTCTATCATCCTATCTAAGTAATTCCTCTCTCAAAATTCTGACAAAAATAACCCTGTTGTAGGAAGTTTTCGTCAAACATTTGTTGGTGTTTGGAACAAATTGTAGGTATCGAATCTATTAGCGAAGAAATCCCTTTTTATCAGTCACGTTACAGACAAGCAACATTGACTTGAATTCGTTCCACTTTTCAGAACAACTAAAATGTTACTTGGCCTGAAACAGAAAAAAATGATAATAACGTGAAACTATTCGAATTTGTTCGCTCATTTTCAGACATTTTAATTTCAAAAATCCACCAAACAAACACAATTTCGTATACCCTGCTTGGAAATTAAAACGCCGAACTCGTAATTTCTTTAATTACCTCGGAGAACAAAGGCTTTAAAAGTGCCAAGACACGATTCGATGATAGGATATTGTACTTATGACGCGAGCTGCGTGGTTGTACAAATACTACAAATATACGTTTAACTTCGAACTGTGACGCTATACGAATTCGATAGACACGTAAAAATACACCATCGATAGACCGAGAAAAGAAGAGGAAGAGGAAGAATTGTAGAGGAAAAGATGAGGAAGCGATTGAAGCAGAAAAGGAGTATAGAGAGAATACTTTTTGTATTATTGTAGCATGGTACGTGTAAAATTCAAAGAGCATAAGTGCGTTCGTTCATCGTTGTATGGCAGTGGAAGCATCATCATCATCATCATCATCAGCTTCAGCATCATCAGCATCAGCAATACATACTTGGTACTCTGAAAAACAGCATCGTTCGTCGACAATGGTGGGATAGGGGGAGGGGGAGGGGAATACAGAAAGGGCAATCGCGTCAAATACCGGGCGTCATTTTTATTATTCTCATCCCGTTTTGTTGGCGTTAATTCGCAGTGAAATTTGACGCGCAATCGGAAACAACCAATTTCGGGGGCTATACTCCGGAGACCGATAAATGAAGACGAGGAAACGCTGTTTAAAGTGGCTGGTATCGGTATATTGTCAGAATGAAGCTGATATTATATATCGAGTACTAAAGATGTATACATACTATGTCGGATGCGAACAGCATAGCAACAGAGTACCCACCTCCACCTCTCTCTCTCACTCTACTGCCTCTTCGCCTTCGCGTCTGATTCGTTTTGGCGTACTCTTGTACTCGTACTCGTAGTAGTATACTTTTTTCTGTACGTACAACGCGCTCCGGCCGACGCCATTGTTATGTAAGGCACGTTTCTCTTTTATTCTACGAAATCACCTCAAGGGTCTAGTTTTAAGTCTTCTTCTTCGTTTAGGTTTTTCCATCTTTATGGGCTGTTATCAGTGGAAAATGTCTGTTTGTCCTACCCCATCGTCGTCGCATCATCGTCGCCCTGCCAACAATACTATCGGACAGTGTGCTATACTGTCGATCTTTTCACCCCTGCGAGCTCGTTTCATCCTCAACTCTATGCCATCTATTTCGATGGTATTATAGTAGCTACATACTAGCTACCTACTCTTCATTGCAGTGCTATAGCATAGCGCTATACGGAGTATTTTTCGGACGGCTTTGCCACCGACCGACGTTATCTTATTTACACCCTGGCCCGGCGATAGTATTTTCGTTAGTGTGTGATTTATTAGCGTAAAAATTTAGTCATAATTTTCCCTTTATCGAACACACACAATGATTTCCACGATGTCGTTAAGGTTTTTCCTGCTTCATGTAATTTCGACGCTGCTGGCCTTTTTCGATCCCTCGACTTCGTATTTTTGAGTTTGTTTCGTATCTAAAGTCGGTGTGGTTTATTCGTTGAAATTCAAGGTGCATAGAATTTAATGGTCTATCTCTATACACGTAAGGCAATGCATAATTTTTTGCTTACCTACCTACTGAAATGTATACATAGGTACCTATAGTATCTACCACCTCATTTATGCATGGTGGAAATTTTTTTCGGTTTTTTCGTCCCCCCCCCCCCGTAAGTTGTTACCTCGAGTGAAAAAATCACGCCATGAAATTTTCAGTCCCACGGGTGAAAAATGAGTTGTGCCAGTGAGCCCCTCCCCAATTTTACAAAATTTGAAAAAATTGAGATATCGAATAAAATTTCTAAAGTTATAAACTTTCTAGTGCCAACACTTCAGTCAAGTCCATACTTAGGTAAAATCAACTTATATACCAACATTAGCCCCCTATCTCGATCCTCCACCGACGACTTATGGATTAGAGGGAAGAGCTCTTATTCATAACTACTTGTGAAAGAAATTGTCAGCACCCTAAAGTTGTCGGGTTTCATGGGGAAATTTCTTCTAACCATGTTAGTAAAGATGAGTCATGCGAGGAAGCCCTTCCCCCTCCCCCCCAGTTTTCAAAACATATGAGGAATCTGAAAAATTGAAATCTTAATCGCGTTTTTTGCCTTGTAATCCTAAAATTTTCGGTCTATCTTCATTAGAAATATTGACAAATATTTTTGATCCCTCTACATGATGAAAAAATAAGTACTTAAAACTTGTCCTCTTCCTCAAAAAATGAAGAAACCTAATTTATTTTCATTTAATCCATGGATTTTTTCCATCTTCATTTGTGTCATTCCGCAGGTAAAGGGCCCATTTGGTCGATATTGAGTTAGGGGTGGGAGGGTAAAGTAGACCTCCGGAGCAATCATATGAGCTGGATAGAAGCCCAAAAAGTGCAAAAAAAACCTCCAAAAAAAATCCAGAACTAAAAATTTGAAAAACTCAACTTTTGAGAAAATTGCCTTCAAAGTTTTTTTTTCTGAAAAAAGCTGAAATTTCACGTAATCCGAAAACCTTCATACCTAAAATTGAAGATTATTGTTTCTGATGTCAAATACATATTACTACCCACCCGCAATAGCGATTTTTTTTACTCAATATTTTCATGTTTATGAGTATTTTAAGCCTGAAAAACAATGATTAATAAATTTAAATTTTGCATAAAAATTCATTACTCTGTTCAAAGGCAGAAAAAAAATGATTAAATTACATTTTCTGTCAAAATTCAACTTGTAAAAATAAAAATCATGAAAAAAAATGTTCAAAAAATTTCTTCCGGGGCGCGATTCGAACGCAGACCTCCTGCTCCGCGATCCGTTATCAGTGCCACACGGCTAACCTGCACCAGCGTAGAATGTGTTTTTGAATGGTATACATGTTGCCACTGGCAACTAGGTGCAGTATAATTTGTAGGGTATTTTTTTGGAAGCGAATTTACTGCTAAAAAGCAAAAACGACCAAATGGGCCCTTTATAGAAAAACTTTAGTTCCGTTTTTCTCTGCTTGGGGAGCACCTGCGGCCTTGATACTTCGACACGAGATAGTCGGATATGTTCTACATCGAAATCCATCAAAACCTCGATTTTCGATTTTTTCAACTGTTTCACTAAAAACACAATTATCTCGATAAATAGAAACGACCAAATGGGCCCTTTACCTACGGAATAATGACACTTTAAAAACATTATTTAATGTTTTCGATTTGATCCCACCCCCCCCCCCCCTCCCATCACCACGACGAAAAAGTGGAACTTAATCCTTCTCATGTGTTAATCCGTTGAGAATTAAATGTTTATAGTTTATAGTTTATTTCGATTTTTCAAGTTTTATTGCACCAAAGTCTCCTTTTCCGTAAAATATTGCAAAAGGGTATAATCCGGCATATGACAATAGGAGTAATTGCATCCCCCCGCCGATCCTCCGGAACAACTTTTTTCTTAAAGGGAACATCCTAAGGAACATTTTAAAGCAAACTTGCCCAAAAAAAAGTTGGGCTTACTTACAAAATGGCGGCCATTATGATTGACAGGTCAGCAGAAATCGCAGATTTTGCGTTTCAACATAGGACTTGCACGAAATTTTTCAAACCTTACAAAGGTAGATCGAAAGATCATGCAAAAATTCATCACCTGTCAAAATTTCAAGTGCTAAAGTGCGTTATTCAATTTTTGGTGAATATTTGATAATCCAATTTAGGCCAAAAATGAGGGAAAAAATCAAAATTTTACCAAATTGACCAAGAAAGCTGAAATTTGGGATATACTTTATTTTCGACATTCCAAATCGATTGGAAACGGTTTAAACTCATTTTGAGCAGTTCTGGAGCCCCCAGCAGATTTTTGAAACTCGAAATTCCTACAAAATTCCATCAAATTGGAGTTGTAAAGCTGAAATTTATTCTAAAAAATAAATTCAATACGCTACGAAGTACTGCAGGTGAATTTCATGTCGTTTTGGAGCCTCCAGAAAATTTTTGAAACTTCAAATTTTCACAAAATTTTATCAAATGGAGATGGAAAGCTGAAATTTAATCTACACTCCAATTTTAACACCCTCTGAAGAAGACTTCAGGTGGGTTCAAGTCATTTTAGAGCCTCCAGCGTTTTTTTTTGAAAATTACTGGAGCCTCCAGTAAATTTTTGAAACTTGAAATTTCCTCGAAATTTTATCAAACCAAGATGGAGAGTCGAAATTCATTCTGCATACTAGAATTTCAATCAGCTACGAAGTTGACTTCTGGTGAATTTCAAGTCGTTTTGGAGCCTCCAGCAACTTTTTGAAAGGTTGTATGACGTTTTTTTGGAAAATTGAAATTTCCTAAAAGTAGCTGGAAGCTTCAAAACCATTTAAAACCACCATGTAGTCTGCGAAGTAAATTTCAGCTTGCCATCTCCATTTGATAAATTAATGTTGGGGAAATTTCAAGTTTCAAAAATCTACTGGAGGCTCCAGTAATTTTCAAAAAAGTCGCTGGAGGCCCTAAGATGACTTGAACCCACCTGAAGTCTTCTTCAGAGGGTGTTAAAACTGGAGTGTAGAGTAAATTTCAGCTATCCATCTCCATTTGATGAAATTTTTTGAAAGTTTGAAGTTTCAAAAATCTTCTGGAGGCTTCAGAAATTTTCAAAAAAAGGGTCCAACTGCAAATCTAACTTCATATTCGTGTTCAGCAAGTTCGATTCATATGAAAATGATACCCACATTGTCGATCTTCTTTCGCCCCAAAATTGGGGGAGGGGGTGCCTATGGCCCCAAGATTAAGTTTTCAAGAAGTTGGTTGGTTTTATATTGTTTTTGGAGGTCCGCATGCAAAATTTCAGAATTATATCACTGGCAATATCGCTTTTTTTGGTGGTTCCGTGACACAAGAAATGCATTTTTGAGTGTTTTTTGAATTTTTGAAGATGACCCACCTGGAGAAAAAATTTGAAAAAAATACCAATTATAGTACTCATGCAGATATATTTTTGAAAAAAAAAATTTTTGTGTGCAAGAATTAGGTTCGGAGATACGGCGATTTCAAATTTTCTTTTGTCAATATCTTCCCCCCGGGGGGCCGAAAAATTTCGAAAAAATTCATGTGGATAGGCCCATGTTTCCTGTACACATTTTGGGTGAATTCAAAATTTTTTATTCAAAACTCGTTGAAGTATGATTTTTTCCCGAAAAAAGCGTTTTTTGGCCCTAGGGGGCAAGGGGGGTGGGGTGGAGGAAATTTTTTTAGCTCCAACATTTTTTTTATAGGCACCCAACAATGTTTCATCAAAATTTCAAAAATCCGAGGACAGGGGCATTTCACCTATCTTATCCGGGAATACCCTTTGATTTTCAAAAATTCACCAAAAATTGAAAAACGCACTTTAGCACTTGAAATTTTGACAGGTGATAAATGTTTGCATGATCTTTCGATCTACTTTTGTAATGTATGAAAAATTTCATGCAAGTCCTATGTTGAAACGCAAAATCTGCGATTTCTGCTGACCTGTCAATCATAATGGCCGCCATTTCATAAGTAAGGCTAACTTTTTTGGGGAAAGCTTGCTTTAAAATGTTCCTTAGGACGTCCCCATTAATAAAAAAGTTGTTCCGGAGGATCGGCGGGGGGATGCAATTACTCCTATTGTCATAATACCGAACTAGTAGGTAGATATCGTACTTATGCCAGCAATTTCTGTAAAAGTTTTTACATTTGACAAAAATTTTGAATTTTTACCATGAAAAAATCTCGGTTTTGTCCACGAAAATGTCCAAAATTGCCAAATGGTGTTACTTTTTTTCTTTTTTTGCCAAAAATTACTAAAAATTGTCGTTTTTTTTTTGGAATAAAGCCAAACAGTTTCAATTTGTTCGAAAATTGCTAGCTTTTTTTGCCAAAAACTGTCAAAATCTTGCTCTTATTGTCAGAAGTTTTCAAAATTTTCTGCTCTAATGTCAAAAATTGCTGAATAGTCTGTTTCGTCAGCAAAGTAATTGAACCTTGCAGGTCTGTATATTGGTGGCCAACATTGATGGGGAGAGGGTGACGGAGGGAAGGTTGTTCTTGAAAAAAAAATTATCGAGAAGTATACCTACATGCATCGGTTAATAAAAATGTATGGTACCGGTACCAGTGGCTGGAGCGGTATCTTTTATGCATGCAGCTACCTGTTAAAAGAACGAGCTGCCGGTTTCCCATTCAGTTTATCTACCACCGAATCGATTCTTTTTATGTATTAGGTAATACCTGCACCAGCAATTAACATCTAGATCGACGTTGAACGGAAGTACCCTCTGCCCATAAAAAAGTCATCTTCGGACCATTGTGTACCGCAACCACTATAGCCTTGTATAAACTAAAGCACCCCTTTTGACAATAGATTTGACGAAATGCGCCTTTTTTTGTATAAATCTGTCGCTTAATAGGCGTGTATAAATAATAGTACATTCGCCGCTAAAACGTCGTCGGGTTCGGTCAGGTAGTTCTATAAAATCAGCCGCATTTCTCATGCATGAACAAAGTAAATGTCAGTTTTTCAACTATTCGCCAATGCGGTGATCATCTAAGAGAAAGCGACTTTTTTAAATTACATAGGTACCTACAGTCACACTGGTACTCTGGCGCCTATGCGCAATGTGTGTGCACAACTTAAAATTGGTTTTTCCAAACTTCATGCACTGTTGCACCTTCAATTTCCTAAATAGTCCGGCATATGACAATAGGAGTAATTGCATCCCCCCGCCGATCCTCCGGGACAACTTTTTTCTTAAAGGGGACATCCTATGGAACATTTTAAAGCAAACTTTCCCAAAAAAAAGTTGGCCTTACTTACAAAATGGCGGCTATTTTGATTAACAGATCAGCCGAAATCGCAGATTTTGCGTTTCAACATAGGACTTTCACGAAATTTATCAAACCTTACAAAGGTAGATCGAAAGATCATGCAAACATTTATCACCTGTCAAAATTTCAAGTGCTAAAGTGCGTTTTTCGATTTTTGGTGAATTTTTGAAAATCGAATTTAGGCCAAAAATGAGGGAATAAATCAAAATTTTACCAAATTGACCAAGAAAGCTGAAATTTAGAATGTAACCTATTTTCGACAAGCCAAATCGATTGGAAACGCTTTCAACCCGTTTTGAGCAGTTCTGGAGCCTCCAGCAGATTTTTGAAACTCGAAATTCTCACAAAATTCCATCAAATTGGAGTTGTAAAGCTACAATTTATTCTAAAAACTAATTTCAACACGCTACAAAGTACTGCAGGTAAATTTCAAGTCGTTTTGGAGCCTCCAGTGACTTTTTGAAAAATCCTGAAGCTTCCAGCAGATTTTTGAAACTTTAAATTTTCACGAAATTTCATCAAATGGAGATGGAAAGCTGAAATTTACTCTACACTCCAATTTCAACACCCTCTGAAGACGACTTCAGGTGGGTTCGAGTATTTTAGGGCCTTCAGGGACTTTTTTGAAAATTACTGGAGCCTCCAGCAGATTCTAGAAACTTTAAATCCGCAAAAAAATCTTTGGGAAAGAATTCTAACCCCCCGCCCTCCCTCCAAGGAAAGTTATTACAATTATGAAAATAGAGGTTGGAATTGAAAAATTATTTTAAATAAAATTAATAATGAAAGTATCAAAATTTATTGATATAAATAGAGTAAAACCCCGCCATTCAATACATTACTCAACAATTTTAGTACAAATGTACATTTTGAAAATGTGGTTTGGTTAAAAAACAGTTGTAAAAATGATCCATTAACTGTCAATGGAGATAAGAAATAAAAAATTATTGAAAAAAATAATAATAATTAAAGTAACAAAATTTAATGATATAGATAGAGTAAATCCCCGCCATTCAAAACATTACTCGACGATTTGAGTATGAACCAAGATTTTGAAAATGAAGTTTGACAAAAATGAAATAGGTATTTTATATAATTTAACTGAGAAATGTTTATGATTGAAAATGGTAATGCTTCAAGAAATTTGCAGTAATATTCTCTTGTCAAAAAAAAAGGGCGGACAAAACCACAAATTTCTTAAATTATAATTCATAATGAAAGGGAAATGATACATTATGATGAATAAAAAAAATTTAGAAAAAGGTTTTGTCCGCCCTTTTTTTTTGACAAGAGAATATTACTGCAAATTTCTTGAAGCATTACCATTTTCAATCATAAACATTTCTCAGTTAAATTATATAAAATACCTATTTCATTTTTGTCAAACTTCATTTTCAAAATCTTGGTTCATACTCAAATCGTCGAGTAATGTTTTGAATGGCGAGGATTTACTCTATCTATATCAAAGCTCAACCTTTTACCGTTCAAAAGTTTTCGAAGTTTAAAGTTGCGGAAACTAGCTGCAAGCGGTAAGTATTGAACTTTGAATTGAAAATACTCGAAATTTTGATCGAACACATAGGTACCTAAACCTATTTAATTATTGCAAAATGTTTGTAATTTTTTTCTCTTCAAAATGGTTTTTCAGGATCTTCACCCAAAGCTCTACTTTTTACCGTTAAAAAGCTCTAGTAGTATAAAGTTGCTGAAAGTGGTAAATTCAGTATGTTCATCCGTTGGCCATTACTATAGTCGTTAGTGTTGAACTGTTGATCAGTAACCACTTTCCGCAACTTTGAACAACGAGAGCTTTTGAACGGTAAAAGGTTGAGCTTTGGGTGAAACACCATTTTAAAGATAATAAAATACCGATGTGTTTGCTCAAAATGTCGAGTATATTTAGTTCAAAGTTGACAATACGAACAAATCGGTAGATAAAAGTATTCATAAAAACCGTTATTTTTATGCGAAATGATGAAAATTATACATCAGTCGATAGGGAATTTCATTGTCTTTGATTTGAGATCACATAAAAGTTCACCAGTATCCGCGAACAATCGAAAAAGTTGCATTTTTTACATGAAAACTTGGAAATCCGTGTTGTTTTGCCTACCAGAGTGATAAGAATCAGGCATAGAATATGCAACCCGCGGATTGTAGAAAAGCAAGACGAAAATATTTCGAAGTCCAGAAAAAAAAATTCCACTACAAACCGCAAAGGGTATGAATCTAGACGATCGTTGTTTTTTGGCTGACTCGCTGTAATTTTTTATCGGGTGGTTATTTTGGGAATTAAGATCCGATTATTTTGAGAAAAATAATCGATGTAGCATCGACTGCGATCGATTATATCCCTGTTTCTGGATTAAGCTATGAATTTTATTTATAGGGCCGATTAATCGACGATGTACGGGTCATTTACTCGGACAGATTATAATGTACTATAATCGATTATAATCGGATTCACGAATTGAAATACTGTTCCATATTTCATTAATCTGATAGCATTTTTCAAATAAATAAGAACAAATGCGTGTACATATCAAAAACAAAAACAAATACGAATTCCGATGAAAAACAATCTCCCAACAAAATCATGTCTGCCAAACTTGAGATAATAAAATTACAAATAATTCACTTTCTACTTTTAATTAAATGCCTAGCAAGAGGGAAACTTCAATAAATAATATAGAGATATTTTGATTGCAAATAAATCAACACTGATTTCATACAAAATATACTCTTTAGACAAGGCTACAGGGAAAACTATAAGTTGTAGAGAGCTGAAATTTTAAATATAGGTACCTTGAACATAGGACTAGTGCCTTTTGTTATTTTCGGGAAATTTTAAACATTTTTAGGGGGTCAAAAACGAGAAAAAAGAGTGAAAATTGAGAATTTTAAAATTTTCTCGACGACAATGTCTTGATTAAGACGATTCATAGCAGTATTCAAAATTTCATCAAAATCCGTTCAGTAGTTTTGCCATAAAATGGCTGACAAAAAATTTTGCAATAAATTTAGGGTAAATGCAAAATGTATTTTCGTATCTTAAAAACTATTCAACATACAGTATTGGTTTTGGTGTACCTAGATAGAGCTCGTAAAAATAAGCCTAGGTACTATTTCATTTTGTATTAAAAATGTACCATTTACGAGATACATAATTTTTAAAATAAATTTCCAAATGATTACAGAATAATAAGCAGTGCACGGTCGGCCGTATATCGGACATTCTCGGCCTTTTCCGCGGATTTCCATGGAAATCTCGGAACGGGAGGGCGGGGGGGCGGCACGACTGTGCCGCTTAGATTTTCACAAAATTTCTTCAAATGGAGTGATGGAAAGCTGAAAGTTACTCTACACTCCAATTTTAACACCCTATGAAGACGACTTCAGGTGAGGTCAAGTAATTTTAGCGCCTCTTTTTTGAAAATTACTGGAGCCTCCAGCAGGTTTTTGAAACTTTAAATTTTCACAAAATTCATCAAATGGAGATGGAAAGCTGAAATTTACTCTACACTCCAATTTTAACACACTCTGAAGACGACTTCAGGTGGGTTCAAATCATTTTAGGGCCTCCAGCGACTTTTTTGAAAATTACTGGAGCCTCCAGTAGATTTTTGAAACTTGAAATTTCCCCAACATTGATTTATCAAATGGAGTTGGCTAGCTGAAATTTACTTCGCAGACTACATGATGGTTTCAAATAATTTTGAAGCTTCCAGCCACTTTTAAGAAATTTCAATTTTCCAAAAAGATCGTCATACAACCTTTTAAAAAGTCGCTGGAGGCCTTAAAATGACTTGAACCCACCTGAGGTCGTCTTTAGAGGGTGTTAAAATTGTAGTGTAGAGTAAATTTCAGCTTTTTATCTCCATTTGATGAAATGTCGTGAAAATTTAAAGTTTCAAAAATCTGCTGCTGGAGGCTTCAGAAATTTTCAAAAAGTCACTGGAGGCTCCAAAACGACTTGAAGCTCACCTGCAGTACTTTGTAGCGTATTGAAATTAGTTTTTAGAATAAATTTCAGCTTTACAACTCCAATTTGATGGGATTCTGTGGGAATTTCGAGTTTCATAAATCTGCTGGAGGCTTCAGAACTGCTCAAAACCGGTTGAAATTGTTTCCAATCGATTTGGAATGTCGAAAATAGGGTATATCCCAAATTTCAGCTTTCTTGGTCAATTTGGTGAAATTTTGATTTTTTCCCTCATTTTTAGCCTAAATTCGATTTTCAAAAATTTATCAAAAATCGAAAAACGCACTTTAATAGCACTTGAAATTTTGACAGGTGATAAATTTTTGCATGATCTTTCGATCTACCTTTGTAAAGTTTGAAAAAGTTCGTGCAAGTCCTATGTTAAAACGCAAAATCTGCGATTTCGGCTGACCTGTCAATCAAAATGGCCACCATTTTGTAAGTAAGGCCAACCTTTTTTTGGGCAAGTTTGCTTTAAAATGTTCCTTAGGATGTCCCCTTCAAGAAAAAAGTTGTCCCGGAGGATCGGCGGGGGGATGCAATTACTCCTATTGTCATATGTCGGACTAGTAGGTACATAGATATCGTACTTATGCCAGCAATTTCTGAAAAAGTCTTACATTTGACAAAAATTTTGAATTTTTACCATGAAAAAATCTCGGTTTTGTCTACAAAAATGTCCAAAATTGCCAAATGGTGTTACTTTTTTTCTTTTTTTGCCAAAAATTACTAAAAATTGTCGTTTTTTTTTGGAATAAAGCCAAACAGTTTCAACTTGTTCGAAAATTGCTAGCTTTTTTTTGCCAAAAACTGTCAAAATCTTGCTCTTATTGTCAGAAGTTTTCAAAATTTTCTGCTCTAATTTCAAAAATTGCTGAATAGTCTGTTTCGTCAGCAAAGTAATTGAACCTTGCAGGTCTGTATATTGGTGGCCAACATTGATGGGGAGAGGGTGACTGAGGGAATAAGGTTGTTCTTGAAAAAAAAATTATCGAGAAGTATACCTACATGCATCGGTTAATAAAAATGTACGGTACCGGTACCAGTGGCTGGAGCGGTATCTTTTATGCATGCACCAATTCCTACCTGTTAAAAGAACGAGCTGCCGGTTTCCCATTCAGTTTATCTACCGCCGATTCGATTCTTTTCATGTAGGTATCAGGTATGTAATACCTGAACCAGCAATTAACATCTAGATCGACGTTGAAGGGAAGTACCCTTTGCCCATAAAAAGTCATCTTCGGACCATTGTGTACCGCAACCACTATAGGCTTTTAATAAAATAATTATGTTGCGCACATTCGAAATAAAAGATGTATTTACACGAATACATAAATATAAAAATTTGTAGGGGCGTGTATAAATGAATAGTTAATTCGCCGCTAAAACGTTTTCGGGGTCGGTCAGGTAGTTCTGTAAAACCAGCCGCATTTCTAATGCATGAACAAAGTAAATGGCAGTTTTTCAACTATTCGCCAATGCGGTGATCATCTAAGAGAAAGCGACTTTTTTAAACTACATAGGTACCTACAGTCACATTGGTACTCTGGCGCCTATGCGCAATGTGTGTGCACAACTTAAAATTGGTTTTTCCAAAGTTCATGCTCTGTTGCCCCTTCAATTTCCTAAATAGTCCGGCATATGACAATAGGAGTAATTGCACCCCCCACCCCCCCGCTGATCCTCCGGGACAACTTTTTTCTTAAAGGGACATCCTAAAGAACATTTTAAAGCAAACTTGCCAAAAAAAAAGTTGGCCCTACTTACAAAATGGCGGCTATTTTGATTGACAGGTCAGCCGAAATCGCAGATTTTGCGTCTTAACACAAGACTTGCACGAACTTTTTCAAACTTTACAAAGATAGATCGAAAGATCATGCAAAAATTTATCACCTGTCAAAATTTCAAGTGCTAAAGTGCATTTTTCGATTTTTGGTAAAATTTTGAAAATCAAATTTAGGCTAAAAATGAGGGGAAAAATCAAAATTTTACCAAATTGACCAAGAAAGCTGAAATTTGGGATGTACCTTATTTTCGACATGCCAAATCGATTGGAAACGGTTTCAACCCGTTTTGAGCAGTTCTGGAGCCTCCAGCAGATTTTTGAAACTCGAAATTCCCACAAAATTCCATCAAATTGGAGTTGTAAAGCTAAAATTTATTCTAAAAACAAATTTCAATACGCTACGAAGTACTGCAGGTGAATTTCAAGTCGTTTTGGATCCTCCAGCGACTTTTTGAAAATTCCTGAAGCCTCCAGCAGATTTTTGAATCTTTAAATTTCACAAAATTTCATCAAATGGAGATGGAAAGCTGAAATTTACTCTACACTCCAATTTTAACACCCACTGAAGACGACTTCAGGTGGGTTCAAGTAATTTTAGGGCCTACAGCGACTTTTTTTGAAAATTACTGGCGCCTCCTGCAGATTTTTGAATCTTGAAATTTCCCCAAAATTTCATCAAATGGAGATGGAAAGCTGAAATTTATTCTACACTCCAATTTTAACACCCTTGAGGACGACATCAGATGGGTTCAAGTAATTTTAGGGCCTCCAGCGACTTTTTGTGAAATATATAATTACTGGAGCCTCCAGCAGATTTTTGAAACTTTAAATTTTCACAAAATTTCATCAAATGGAGATGGAAAGCTGAAATTTACTCTACACTCCAATCTTAACACCCTCTGAAGACGACTTCAGATGGGTTCAAGTCATTTTAGGGCCTCCAGTGACTTTTTTGAAAATTACTGGAGCCTCCAATAGATTTTTGAAACTTCAAATTTCCCCAACATTAATTTATCAAAAAGAGTTGGCAAGCTGAGATTTGCTTCCCAGACTACACGGTGGTTTCAAATGATTTTGAAGCTTCCAGCTACTTTTAGGAAATTTCAATCTTACAAAAAAACGTCATACAACCTTTCAAAAAGTTGCTGGAGGCTTCAAAACGACTTGAAATTCACCAGCAGTCAACTTCATAGCGTATTGAAATTAGTTTGCAGAATGAATTTCGACTCTCCATCTAGTTTGAAGAAATTTTGGGGAAATTTCAAGTTTCAAAAATCTACTGGAGGCTCTAGTAATTTTCAAAAAAGTCGTTGAAGGCTCTAAAATGACTTGAACCCACCTGAAGTCGTCTTCAGAGGGTGTTAAAATTTGAGTGTAGAGTAAATTTCAGCTTTCCATCTCCATTTGATGAAATTTTGTGAAAATTCGTAGTTTCAAAAATCTGCTGGAGGCTTCAGGAATTTTCAAAAAGTCGCTGGAGGATCCAAAACGACTTGAAATTCACCTGCAGTACTTCGTAGCGTATTGAAAATTAGTTTTTAGAATAAATTTTAGCTTTACAACTCCAATTTGATGGAATTTTGTGGGAATTTCGAGTTTCAAAAATCTTCTGGAGGCTCCAGAACTGCTCAAAACGGGTTGGAACCGTTTCCAATCAATTTGGCATGTCGAAAATAGGGTATATCCCAAATTTCAGCTTTCTTGGTCAATTTGGTAAAATTTTAATTTTTCCCCCATTTTTGGCCTAAATTCGGTTTTCAAAAATTCACCAAAAATCGGAAAATGCACTTTAGCACTTGAAATTTTGACAGGTGATAAATGTTTGCATGATCTTTCGATCTAAGTACCTTTGTAAAGTTTGAAAAAGTTCGTGCAACTCCTGTGTTAAAACGGAAAATCTTCGATTTCGGCTGACCTGTCAATGAAAATGGCCGCCATTTTGTAAGTAAGGCCAACTTTTTTTTGGCAAGTTTGCTTTAAAATGTTCCTTAGGATGTCTCCTTTAAGAAAAAAGTTGTCCCGGTGGATCGGTGGGGGGGGGGAGTGCAATTACTCCTATTGTCATATGCCGGACTAAAAGCTCTTTAATACAAGTATGGAAATAGATTATGCTCTTGAGATAGTCTTGTACAACTACGCATCCCGTTGGTTGCCCGACCGCTTGGCTACACTAAAAGTTGGCAGGTTGGTGTCGTCGCGCGGCCCAGTGGGGCAACCAATGGGGTGCGTAGTTGTACAAGACTATCTCAAGAGCATAATCTATTTCTATACTTGTATTAAAGAGCTTTAGGAAATTGAAGGGACAACAGTGCATGAAGTTTGGAAAAACCAATTTTAAGTTGTGCACACACATTGCGCATAGGCGCCAGAGTACCAGTGTGACTGTAGGTACCTATGTAATTTAAAAAAGTCGCTTTCTCTTAGATGATCACCGCATTGGCGAATAGTTGAAAAACTGCCATTTACTTTGTTCATGCATTTGAAATGCGGCTGATTTTATAGAACTACCTGACCGACCCCCTGACCGACCCCGACGACGTTTTGGCGGCGAATGTATACTATTATTTATACACGCCTATTAAGCGACAGATTTATACAAAAAAAGGCGCATTTCGTCAAATCTATTGTGAAAAGGGGTGCTTTAGTTTATACAAGGCTATACGGGTTGAGGTACACAATGGTCCGAAGATGACTTTTTTTATGGGCAAAGGGTACTTCCCTTCAACGTCGATCTAGATGTTAATTGCTGGTGCAGGTATTACCTATGTAATACCTTCATAAGAAGAATCGAATCGGTGGTATAGATAAACTGAATGGGAAACCGGCAGCTCGTGCTTTTAACAGGTAGGTGCACGCATAAAAGATACCGCTCCAACCACGGGTATCCGTACGGTACATTTTTATTAACCGATGCATGTAGGTAAAGGTATACTTCTCGATAATTTTTTTAAAAGAAAAACCCTCCCTCAGTCACCCTCTCACCAACAATGTTGGCCACCAACTTTGCGCACCAGTACCTGTGTTTTTTCTATGCGTAGGTACTACTTACCTACATATGGGATTGACATTAAAAATAGAGGATTTGTCCTCATCCTTTGATTTTAAACCCAACGGTGCAAGAATGGTTTAAGTCAGCTAATGTCACCCGCGGTACCTCTCTTGTGAGTAGGATGTTAGGTACGTACGAGAGTATACAAAATGAATCACGCTCTCCGAAAATATTTCAAACAATTACCCCATATAGTGACCCTGTGATTCTATTTACTTAATTGATTCCCCCAAAAATAAATAAATAAAAACAAGACGGAAGAAATACAGTTCCGAGAGAATTTAATGCACCTACCTGCTTTGAAAATGAAGGTACCCAAACGTAGACAGGTTTATTACACCAAAAAAGGATCAAGAATTCTTTTAAACTTTTATTGATCAGCCAGCCGATATTTATTTACATATTTATTTATTAATTTTACAATTTAGGTCTCTCCAACAGCCAGAAGCCAATTACAGGAGAGACCGATTATGACTAAGAGAGAACAAAAACTAAATATCGTTTTATAAACGGAAATAGCAAGAAGAAAAAAATACAAAAATTTAACAATAATGCAAAAAATAAGAAAGTAAAGTGAGCTTAAACAGAAACCAAACAAACAGATACTAAAAACAAAAGATAAGTACCTAAAGATTAATAAATAGTGATTCATTAAACGGAGAAAAACAAAGAAAAAAAATAAAAAACATAAAAACAAAAACAAACAGAAAAAAATAAAAAATAAAAATGAAACCAATCATAAAAAAAGTATGTAATATCAAAGTGGCTCACAAGTAACTCCCAATGTACCCATGCCCCTACCCCCAAGCCCCCCTCACCACACGCCTGAAGGCTGACCTACCCATACTAAAAATATATAATAAGTATATCGCACCTTGGGAGTTCGATGCGGATGATCATCTAAGAGAGTGCGAATTTTTTAAACTACACAGGTACCTACAGTCACACTGGTATTCTGGCGCCCAGGCGCAGTGTGTGTGCACAACTTAAAATTGGTTTTTCCAAACTGCATACACCTCGTGGTTTCCTTTTAGTGAAAAATATGATATGCATAAAATGGGCAAATCGGCGTTTTAATTAACGAACTGCTTAATTCGCTAGCCGTTTTTTAGTCCTAAATGAATATATTTGAGGTTCTGCGTCCATTCTATGCATGTTATTGCCAATTTCGAAAACTCGCAAAAAAATTCAGGAATTTTGGCCAATCTTTCTCGATTTTTTTGAAACCTAAAATATTGGCATCACTGCGTTCCAAAATATTTCCTCAGTTTCAGAAATATGTTATCTTTCAATATTTTTTCGTAATTATAGCGAATCTTTTACGAAGAAAATACTTTCAAAACACCAACTACTAATACCCCCCTCCCCGCCAAAAAAAAGATTTACAAATTTTCAATCGCTCAGTAGAATCGCATTTTGCCTGTTTTATCGAGGGCAAACGGGGAGGAGGAGGGACCCTTTGCGACTCTGCAACTAAAATCTTTGTTATTTGCCGATCGATAGATTTTTATTGATCGAGAGATCTTCGGGTTCGGTTTGCATCGGCATCGAGAAGATATTGGAAGCGAATGGCTTTTGTGCGCTATGAATGCGCATAATATGGACCTTAAGTTGCCTGAGGTCTGCAAATTTCGATGGGCATTGGTCGCAACTATAGGGACGTTCTCCTGTATGCCTTCTGGTGTGCTTCCGCAAATTGGCCACCTGGTTGAAATCTTGGGGGCAATGCTCGCATTTGTAGGGCCTTTCCCCAGTATGCCGACGCATGTGCGTTGTCAGGTGATGCTTCCTGGTGAATTTCGTCTGGCATTGCGAGCACTTGAACGGTTTTTCACCGGTATGAGCACGTTCGTGACGCTTCAAATCTCCCTTATACTTGAGCGTTTGCTGGCAAATATTGCAAACGTATTTGTTGCCTTTGGACGTTACGGTTGTTGTATTCTGAGCGAATACCGAAGATGCCACCGGCGCCGATGCAGTTGCATTTGACTTTACATCGGTGACGATCAATTCATCGGAACTATTAGAAACAACACCTGCAACAAATCAAAAAACCTCGTACTTAGTAAATCAAGCGGGACAATGACAGGATTTCGAGTATTTTATGCGCCTGCCAGCAACAAATATGCAGCCATGAAGCTCGTTGGCTGCTCGGTATGATAATGTAAGAGGGGGAAGGGTGCTCAAATAAATTGCAGGATCGCAATGAATCCATTTTTCAAGAAAAGACCGTCCGTTGAAAAACGAATCTGGACGTGCGATATATCGAATAGTATGCTTTCGAAGTTGCTGAATACGAATATGAACTTATTTTCTGGGTCCGACCCTTCAAAGCCCCTCTGTGCTCCAAAAAGGATGTCAAAATTTTGAAAAATCGTGAAAAGTCGAGTGATATATCGAATGGTATGTTTTTGAAGTCGCTGAGTACGAATATATGAACATAATTTTGGGATCCAACTCCTCAATGTCTCGCTGTGCCCCAAAAACGGGGCCAAAATTTCAGAAAATCGCAAAAAAGTGTAGTGATATGTCAAATGGTATGTTTTTGAGATCGCTCAGTACGAATATGAACTTATTTTTTGGATCCAATCCCTCAATGTCCCGCTGTTCACCAAGAATAGGGTCAAAATTTCGAAAAATCACGAAAAAGTTAAGAGATACATATTGAATGGTATGTTTTTGAGGTCGATGAGTACGAATGCGAACTTATAGTTTTTGAAATTTGGTTACAGGTGGGTATAAAAAATCGAGACCTTTCAATCGCGAAAAAGCACGCATTTTTGGAAATTATTGGCCAAAAAAATATACTTAGTATTTCACAATTTTCGTTTTTAATTGGAGATAAGTTTTGGGCATTGACATTTTTTTTTAGGTAAAAAAGCGAAATTTTCTGGTAGGGTAATTTTTTGGAAGGGAAATGGATACTTCAGGCTAGTTATTTGGAAATTTTCACAAAAGTGATATTTTTTTATATTTTTGCCAGAAATGTATAGATTTTTACTATTTTCCATTGTACCTTGTAGCCAGTTGAAACACAACGGAGGTCGACTGGCTACTAATGAACATACCTACACACTATTCTTAAAATACATAGCACTACCTACTTAGTACTAACTACGTACGTAAATAATTATCACTTTCTTACCTTTCAAACAAGCCGACATTGCTGCAAAACAGCTAAATAACTGAGGATCCAATCAGCACCCGAATACAACAACGCCCGAACGAATTAACACCCAAACAAATCAATCAACTCATAATTTGAAATGTAATCTTGTAATTAAAAAAAAGCACATCAGACACAGAGGATTGAATAAGAAACGTTCAGTACGCTGAATGAGTGGGAGGAAACCCAAACAACATATAGGAACACACAAATCTGAAGAGATGGTGGGGCGATAGTTTAAAACCAGTTTCCAGGAACAGATATTCTTCCTTCAAGGGGAAACATCGGTCATTGTGTAGGTATGCGTCATGGAGGGGGGTTTGTGGCCCACTGTGCCCTGTGGAAGTTGCAACAGTTATGAAATGAGCTAACTAATGATTATTTGAAATACCTTCCGCTCAAAAACACGGATGTGCATGAAAATGGCGATCAGTAGAAATCTCCCCCTCCTGCCACCTAATTCCTCCATAGTAGCATTTTTGCTGTCTTTGTGGTAACTTCAGAAAAACAATTCATCTGACAATTTATTGCAGAGTACAAAAATGTATTTTTGTCAAAAATTAAAAAATTCATGTAAGGAGGAAAAATAAGTAATTATCATCTTCTGAGAAAACAAAGAAAAAAATCCCCAAAACATAGTATACATCACTCCAAAATACACATCTGACATCACCCCGAAGAAGAGAACACAGGATATTGCCTGATTGTATAGGATTTTTTTTTCAAAACATGTTCTGAATTCAGATTTTGTATACAAAACTGTCAACTTTGAACATCAGTGGTATAAGAAAACATTGAGATAAATAAAAACCAAATTTGAAATTTTTTACCTTTTTCATTCTACCAAAAAACCAACTCCAGATTCAAACTCTACAACCTCAAAAATATATCAATCAACATGTGTAATATGTATTACACAATAATATTATGCAGACTTACAAATTGGATTCCCAAAATTTTGTACTTTGTTTGGATAAATTTTTTTTTCAAAGGCTTCTCGAAGATAAGCAATCCTTGAACTATTTCTGTGAGCATCTGGATCCAACTCCTATTTGGTCTAAATTGTGAAAACGTTGCAACTTTTGTCCAGTTCAGTTATTTGCATATAGAGACCTCCAATGTGGATTCCCAGACATTTTGCATTTGGTTTGGATACATTATTTTTTCAAATGCTTCTCGAAGATAAGCAATCCTTGAACTATTTAGGTGAGCATCTGAATCAACCAACAATAAGTATAGTGTAAATTGTGAAAAAGTTCAACTTCTTCCCAGTACAGCTATCTGCATATGTAGACCTACAATTTGGATTCCCAGGAATTCTGCATTTGGTTTGGATACATTTTTTTTCAAATGCTTCTCGAAGATAAGCAAGCCTTGAACTATTTCGGTGAGCATCTGGATCCAACTCCTATTTGGTCTAAATTGTGAAAAAAATCAACTTTTGTCGAGTTCAGCCTTTTGCATATGTAGACCTACAATTTGGATTCCCAGGAATTTTGCATCTGGTTTGGATACATTTTTTTTTCAAATGCTTCTCGAAGATAAGCAATCCTTGAACTATTTCAGTGAGCATCTGGATCCAACTCTTATTTGGTCTAAATTGTGAAAAAAATCTACTTTTGCCCAGTTCAGCCTTTTGCAAAAGTAGACCTACAATTTGGATTCCCAGGAATTTTGCATTTGGTTTGGATGCATTTTTTTTTCAAATGCTTCTCGAAGATAAGCAATCCTTGAACTATTTCGGTGAGCATCTGGATCCAACTCCTATTTGGTCTAAATTGTGAAAACGTTGCAACTTTTGTCCACTTCAGCTATTTGCATATAGAGACCTGCGATTTGGATTCCTAGGAATTTTGTATTGTACTTGGATAAATTTATTTTTTCAAAGGCTTCTCGAAGATAAGCAATCCTTGAACTATTTCAGTGAGCATCTGGATCCAACCCTTATGTAGTCTAAATTGTGAAAACGTTCAACTTTTGCCCAGTTCAGCCTTTTGCAATATGTAGACCTACAATTTGGATTCCCAGGAATTTTGCATTTGGTTTGGATGCATTTTTTTTTTCAAATGCTTCTGGAAGATGAGCAATCCTTGAACTATTTCGGTGAGCATCTGGATCCAACTCCTGTTTGGTCTAAATTGTGAAAAAGTTCAACTTCTTCCCAGTACAGCTATCTGCATATGTAGACCTACAATTTGGATTCCCAGGAATTTTTGCATTTGGTTTGGATACATTTTTTTTCAAATGCTTCTCGAAGATAAGCAATCCTTGAACTATTTTGGTGAGCATCTGGATCCAACTCCTATTTGGTCTAAATTGTGAAAAAATCAACTTTTGCCCAGTTCAGCCTTTTGCATATGTAGACCTACAATTTGGATTCTGTAGTGACAGATTATATAACCTACATTATAAAATTTACCTAGTATGTCATCATGACACAGTCTACCTTAATTTTCCCCAATATATTCTCTTTCATGTTATTTTCCATAAGAACTCATTTATCCTCTCATATATCTATCTGTATGTTATTTTCTATAAGAACTTGTTTATCCTCTCATATATCTACCTGTATGTTATTTTCCATAAGAACTCATTTATCCTCTTATATCTATTTGTATGTTTTTTTTCCATAAGAACTCTTTTATCCTCTTATATCCATTTGTATGTTATCCATAAGAACTCTTTTATCATCTCATACTTCTACTTGTATGTTATTTTACATAAGACATTGTTTTTAGGTACTAGTATTTTAGTATATATATAAGCTCAAGCAAACCCACTAACAGTATTCAGTTCTCTTCCAAGCTTCATTGGAATAACTTGTAAGAAACATTTCTGTTTCAACTTGTGAATAATTTAAAAGTTCTATAAATGTGTCATTCCGCAGGTAAAGGGCCCATTTGGTCGATATTGAGTTAGGGGTGGGGGGGGGGGGTAAAGTAGACCTCCGGAGCAATCATATGAGCTGGATAGAAGCCCAAAAAGTGCAAAAAAAAACTCAAAAAAAAATCCAGAACTAAAAATTTGAAAAACTCAACTTTTGAGAAAATTGCCTTCAAAGTTTTTTTTCTGAAAAAAGCTGAAATTTCACGTAATCCAAAAACCTTCATACCTAAAATTGAAGATTATTGTTTCTGATGTCAAATATTACTACCCACCTGCAATAGCGATTTTTTTACTCAATATTTTCATGTTTATGAGTATTTTAAGCCTGAAAAACAATGATTAATAAATTTAAATTTTGCATAAAAATTCATTACTCAGTTCAAAAGCAGAAAAAAAATGATTAAATTACATTTCCTGTCAAAATTCAACTTGTAAAAATAAAAATCATGAAAAAAAATTTTCAAAAAACTTCTTCCCCGGGCGGGAATCGAACCCAGACATCCTGCTCCGCAATCCGTTATCCAGTGTCACACGGCTAACGCTGCACCAACGTAAAACGTGTTTTTGAATGGTATACATGTTGCCACTGGCAACTAGGTGCAGTATAATTTGTAGGGTATTTTTTTGGAAGCGAATTTACTGCTAAAAAGCAAAAACGACCAAATGGGCCCTTTATAGAAAAACTTTAGTTCCGTTTTTCTCTGCTTGGGGCGCACCTGCGGCCTTGATACTTCAACACGAGATAGTCGGATATGTTCTACATCGAAATCCATCAAAATCTCAATTTTCAATTTTTTCCACTGTTTCACTAAAAACACAATTATCTCGATAAATAAAAACGACCAAATGGGCCCTTTACCTACGGAATGACACAAATGTGTTTCTAAGTGTTTAAAGTATTTTGTGTTAAACAAAGTTAATAAATTATTTCTTTTTAAAACTGAATCAATAAATCTGTCACCACAGATTCCCAGGAGTTTTGCATTTGGTTTGGATGCATTTTTTTTTCAAATGCTTCCCGAAGATAAGCAATCCTTGAACTATTTCGGTGAGCATCTGGATCCAACCCCTATATAGTCTAAATTGTGAAAAAGTTCAACTTCTGCACCTGGTCATTCCATGTCAACTCAACCAAAAAAGGACAATTTTGAAAGTCATGTCATTTGATTTAGCTCAAATTTTTTTACAATATACACCCATCCAGTCAGTAAGAACCCTGAAATTAGTTTGGCCACAGCCCCCTTAGGGAGCGGATGGGGGGCTTTCATTATTTTCACATTGTCTCGAGGTACTCTACTTCAGCAGCCCATTCTTCAAAAACTATGATACTTTGATCAAAACTGATTTCAGAGTTCGAAAGGGTATTGCATTTAAAACTTTTTAAGCATTTTGAAATTTTCATAAGTTGAAAGTTGAACCTTCACATGAAACTTCAAATTTCAAAATGGCGCTGTGAGTATGAGTTACCATTTAAAATTTTGAAAAAATTTCCATAGATGTACCTTTGATGCTTTTTTGAACTATTTAAGTTTCGAGATGGGACCTCTCAATGGATTGGGGAGTACCCCCACCTCCAATTTTGGGCAAACTTTCGAAGGAAAGTCTGGGGCATGTGATATATCGAATTGTATGTTTTTGGTGACGCTGAACACGAATATGACGTCAGATTTTTGATTGGACCCGCCTACGGCCCCCAGCAACTCCCCAAAGGGGAACCCCCCCCGCCCAAAAAAAATTATACATTCGTTGAGAGTGAGGAGGATGGATTTCTGTGACTTGTTGAGTATCATGATGATATTAATACTTTATTATCAAATCAAAATTTCCACACAGAATTATTGACTAAGAAGTCTGAAAACTGACGCCATATCAAAAGCTCCTAATCAAAAATTTCACTTTCACAGCATCTCTGATATACCCATCGTCTTGGCTCACAAAATAACAATATGACTTTACCATCCAGGTTTATCTTCACCCGATGTAAAATTTCCCCCTTTTTTCATATGCAGATTTCAGAGCTTTAGAGGTGTTTTCGATTCGATGAAGCGTTTTCTCGCGATATCAAATTAATCACTCGTTCTATCGTAGCAAAAACTCATTCGAGGACACAATGGATTACGTTAGCTTGGCAAAGAAAGAGCTCTACGGTTTTACATATCTCTCTGGAAGGATCAACAAGATGAAAATAAGCAACGATATACGAGTACGCAGGGTGCAGCGACAACGCTGGTTAAAAAAATCTGCAGAAAGCTACCAAGTAAGTATATACCTAGTTGGAAATATTGAGCGGCGGGATTGTCGCCTCGTAGAGGTATTTAAAACAAAAAGCCTGCTCTGTTTCGACGTATATCTCGGCTGTGTACGAGATTGAGAGTAGGTATATAGCTATACTATATAGACAGAGACTGAGAAAGAGAGAAAAAAATGACGTCGAACGAACGACGATGAACGAGGTAAAAGCGAAGAGAGACGCGATAAAGATAAAAGTATATACAGCTACGAGGAGCGAACGGAGACGCGTAGGTGTCAATCGGAAGAAGGAAACGTTTATTTTGAAGTTAAGTACGGATAAATGTAAAAAGGGAGGATAAAGAAGTGCTTTAACCTGAAAAAGCTGAAGGTGACGAGTAAAAAAGGGTGAAAGAGCTGCCATATTAGCAATTCAGATCGGCAGTAGCTGGCTTGTGTGCGTGTGTAAGGCATGAAAAACAGATACCCCAGAGTGAGACAGAGAGACAGATTCGTACATACACACACTCACACAGAGAACGAATAAGAGTATAAAAAGCTCCGCTGCCGGAGCGAAATCTCTGGATGACGGAACCGAGCAGGGGTTTTCTTCAATTCGCTGTCTCTTTCCTTTTTTACCTCTACCCTTGCAATCTCTTCCTCCCTTTCTGACGCGCTATACGAGTAAACTTTCTCCTATCTATCAGTAGTTAAACTTAAATCCGTTGGCAATTTACGTCTGAACGATCCGCAGACGTTTGCCGACTGTCTAATAAACGCTTTATTTTCAGTCAGTTCTCCATCTAATCAAAATGAAATTTTATTCTTCGGCGAGAACGGATATTTTAAACTCGTTTATTTACTCTTTTTTACTGTTGAATAACGACAAGGATCAAATCGACGACGCGAAATAACCCACCACGCTGTCGATGCTGCCACTACAGCTCTTTGGCTGCGCAATGCGATGCGACCACGACCGCGACCCCGCTAAAGCAGACAGGGGCCCAACAGCATCTCAACATCTCACCAGATACCGAGCTAGACCAACAGAGCGTCGAATAAAAATAAATTATTCTCGCTCGCCGTCGTCGTCGCTGTTGCAGCTACAGTAACGAGATTATTTCACAGAGATAGGGTGAGGGTGAGGAGGAGGGAAGGATGGTTTAAAAAATGCTCAGTTCGGGCTCGTGTGCGAGAGATCTGCTGTTTGGAAAATTGTCGTTGCGGTTCATTGGCGAGATGAAGGAATTTTTAAGCGGCGAGGTTAGTATTTGTGCGCTATAAGACGTAATCCTCGTAGACACTCGCTGTACCTACTTACCAAGTGCATCTTGAAATTACATTGCATAGTTTCTGTATAATGTAATTGAGGGAACTGTTTGTTTCGCCGCGGACATTTCGCCGCGGACGTTTCGCCGCCGCCGAAAAAAGGTCATTTATGAAAAAGCGATCGTTTCGCCGCCACAGTGAAATATTACGTAATGATAAAAAAATGAAATTATGTTTGATAAAATTATAAGTAGATATGTACCTAATTAGAAAATTATTCACATTTATGACATTCGGTAATGAGCCCCCCAAACAATTTTTTTTCGGGTTCTGGGTTTCGGAGCTTGGGATTTCAATCAAAAATTTATTAGGTCTTGGGCTTGGATTGGGGCCCAGGAAACTTTGGGTTTGGGTTTCAGGGCTCAGTGTCCAGGGCTTGAATGAAGTGTTCAAGGCTATTCCGGGGTTTTTCAGGGCTTGAAATTGAGGGGTTCCTTGGAAAAGGGGCCTTAGTCATTTTTTTTTTCATTTACAATTTTGAATGTATGAAAAATTATTTTTTATATTAATTTCACCATATTTAGTGGTATATTGAACTGTCTTCCATGAGAAAAAAACGTAAAACGAATTGGAAAATGTTAGCTTGTAATAAAATTTTACAAGTCCATTTGAACTTATAAAAATCAATGAAAAAAATAGAAAATTGACCAAGGCCCCTTTTCCATGGAACCCCTCAATTTCAAGCCCTGAAAAGCCCCGGAAAGCCCTGAACAATTAATTGAAGCCCTGGACCCTGAAAGACCTGGACTACTGCCTTCATCACAGAACATCTCTCATTCAGCACATACTTATCTACTTCTCATTCAGTTCATTTCATGTATGAACAGCTGTGTATTTTGTAATACATCACCGTGGCGGCGAAATGAACGCTTTTTCAAAAATGACCTTTTTTCGGCGGCGGCGAAACGTCCGCGGCGAAATGTCCGCGGCGAAACGTCTGCGGCGAAACGTCCGCGGCGAAACAAATGGTACCCTGTAATTGAAGCCAGAATGTTTCTCTTCTCACTCTTTAGCTTGAAATTAAAGAGTTTTTAATAAGAGATTGGAGGGGGGGCTATAGCTACTACAACCAGCAAGAATTAGACTGGGCCTCCACAGAAATAATTAATTCCCAACATACAAAAAGTTTATAATATTTCTAAATCTTTGGAATTTAGCGAAATTGCAATAAAATGAAAAAAAGCTTACTTTTGCGACATAGTCTGGGTTGATTCAAATTTCACTTTATTCAAAATGTATCATTTAGGCAAAAAAATTTAATAGTAGAGCACCAACAAGGAATAAAGCATCCCACCTGATGTATTAATTTTCAGACTGGACGTTGAAATGAAAGTCCAGGCCAGGAATTTCTTTTATGGATTTTTGGCAAATTCTCCAAAGTTTTGAATCGATTGGTAGTCCGTTTGAGACCCTCTGGAGACTACATCGAATTTTTGAATGTACCTAAATGAGAAAAAAAAGATTCAAACATTTTGAACCGGCAGAGGTGATTTTTGGAAATTCGATTTGTGGCAAATTCGATCGAAAACATACCATTCGACATACATATCACTCGACTTTCCACGATTTGTTTAATTTTGACTCCCTTTTTGGGGCACAGAAGGGCTTCGAGGGGTTGGGCCCAAAAAATAAGTTCAATATTCGTACTCAGTAACCTCGAAAACATAACATTCGATATATCACTCGACTTTTCACGATTTTTCAAATTTTGATCTTCTTTTTGGGGCACAGAGGGGCTTGGAGGGGTTGAACCCAAAAAATGATTTCATATTCGTACTCAGCGACCTCGAAAACATACCATTCGATATATCACTCGACTTTTCACGATATTTCACATTTGACCCCTTTTTGGGGCACAGAGGGGCTTTGAAGGGTTGGACCCAGAAAATAGGTTTATATTCGTATTCAGCGACCTTGAAAACATACTATTCGACATATTATCGCAAGTCTCGATGCGTTTTTGAAATATATATGTTTCAGTGCTGTGTTATTAGTAGCAACCCCCCCCCCCCACGAACCTACGGGGGGGAGTTGAAGACAAATCAATGGTGGTTTAATTACTTAATAGTTGGGTGAGTAGAATTTGTAAACAAATTTGAGTGAAAACGAATGATAGATATTAAGTTGTAACTTTGATTAATTTATTGGACTGACCTTTTTTGAAACACCTACTCTTTCCACCCCTTTTATTGGACACCACCCTTGAGCAATGGGTATCGAACGTAGTATCAAATTGTCGAGAATTCAAAGGGGAACATTTTTCGTCATGGTAGTTTCTCTCGTAAACCTAATATTTGCGGAGTAAAACGCAAAAAACCTGAAACGGAACTGGTTTTAGCACCCCTAAAAAAATGGGTGCAATTTATCGTTACTTTAAAAAAGGGGGTTAGCACGATAACAGTAGTGGGTTATCACGATAAATAAGTATTCACGATAAAAAAGAGGAATGCATGATAAAAAAGTGTATTTCACAATAAAAAAATGTATTGCACGATTTCTTAGAAAACGAACGATAAATTAGGTGGTATCCACGATATATATGATAGTAAGAACAATAAAAGATAAACAATTTCCACGAGAAGTTTCTGACAGAAGGAACGATAAATAAGTGTTGTCCGCGATAAATAAGGATAAATGAACGACAAAAAGTATAAGATTTTCGCGAGTGAATAAAAAATTAAGTGTTCTAGTAAGTACCAATTTCAATAAAGCTTTACGAGATAACGCCGGACTACCTCGTTTATGTTTTTGACCCAATAGGATGGATTTTGCTGCCAAGGGAGAGTTGAAATTCGGTAAATTTTCGCCTGAGCCTAATACTTTTTCTCGAAATGTCCAGATTCTCCCCTAATTGGACTTGGAAAAATCATAGATTTTCAATGAAATTATGAAAAATTCTATATTTTTACCTATTCAATGGCCTTTGCACCCTCCTTCTGTGGTCTCACTTGAGTTTCGAACCAAAATAACGTCAAAAATGAATTTTGGAGCCCAAAAAACGTACATATCAATACCCTACTCGACTTTTTCATAAATTTACCCCTTTGCACCCCTCCTAGGGTCCCATTTGGGTTTCGAACCAAAATACTTAACATCAAAAATGAATTCTGGAGCCCAAAAACATACATATCGATGCCCGCCCTTAGAACATATAGTATTAACATAGAAGGCTCATTCGCTATACCACTGTACAGGAGCTCGTTGCGCCAACATTTCCTCGCGAATGTGGTGGAAAAGTCCAATCATCACCGTAGCTTTTTTGTGTTTAAATAGAATTTACTCGAAATTTTGATCGAGGACATAGGTGTTTGAGGTAAGAAAAATAATCTACGTTAAATTCTCTACAAGATGAAGTAGGTTTAAAGGTTGTCCGAGCGATAGAAAAAAAGTTATGAAAGCTCAAAGTTGTAAAACCCTCGGAAAAGAATTGTTTTTTCGGGTTTAAATGCAATTTACTCGAAATTTTGATCGAGGACGTAGGTTTTTGAGGTAAGGAAAATGATCTACGTTAAATTCTCTACAAGATGGAGATTATTTGAAAATCATCCGCCCCATAGAAAAAAAGTTATGAAAGCTCAAAGTTTACGAAAAAATAGTTTTTTCGGTAGTTTTACAATTTTAAGCTTTCATGAATTTTTTTCTATAGCGTGGATAATTTTCAAATAAGCTCCACCTTGTAGAGAATTTAACGTACATCATTTTCCTTACCTCAAAACCCTACGTCCTCGATGAAAATTTCGAGTAAATTGTATTCAACTACAAAAAAACACGAAGAAACGGCTTTTTAAAAGAGTTTTACAACTTTGAGCTTTCGTAATTTTTTTTATATAGTACGGATACCGTTCAAACCTACTTCATCTTGTAGAGAATTTAACGTAGATTATGTTTCTAAGCTTAAATACCTATGTCCTCGATCAAAATTTCGAGTAAATTGCATATAAAAACAAAAAAACAATTCTTTTACAAGGATTTTACAACTTTGAGCTTTCATAATTTTTTTTCTATCGCTTGGACAACTTTCAAACCTACTTCATCTTGTAGAGAGTTTAACGTAGATTATTTTTCTTACCTCAAACACCTATGCCCTCGATCAAAATTTCGAGTAATTTTCATAAAAACAATTAAAGTTGATGCATCACGGACAACCATGGTGATATCAATAGCTGAAGCGGGGTAGTGAAACTCATCGTCAGACTTTTCTCCCACATTAATGTTGGCCGACTCATATTATCACAACGAGCCTTCTATGTTAATACTATATGTTCTAAGTGCCCGCCACTCAACTTTTCCAAAATATTTACACCTTTGCACCCTCCTCCTGAGGCCCCCATTTGAGGTTCGAACCAAAATAACGGCAAAAATGAACTCAGTGCCTCAAAATACCTGTGTATCAAAAAGATTGACGTCCAAATTTGCATTCATTTCTGAAATATGATTTTTGACACCCTAAAAAATAAATCTGTTCCACTGTGTGCCAGCGTTTTCTTTTGTCAATGAAAAATATCGTGCTAATCTATGAAAAATATCGTGTTTATCAATGAAAATTATCGGGCTAACAACCTTTTTCAATGGTTGAAAAATGCTGTGCTTACCACCTAAACTATCGTTACCAAGCCACGTTTTATCGTTCAAATGGTTATCGTGCTAACCACCTTTTTTATCGTTCGATTATATATTTCCCTAAAAAAATTAGCTCCAGGGATAGGAGGGTTGGCTTTTTTCCGGTAGTTCAGAGAGTCCATCCAAACACATTCGCGAAGAAAAGATTTATGTGCCAATTTTTTTCCTTTTTGCCCCTATTTTTTTACGTTAATTTCCCGTTCTAAAAACAAGTTGAAAAAATGAAAAAAAAATTAAAAAAAATAAAATAAAATTCAATTTTTCAAATTCTTTTGTTCCTGCGTCAAAATTTTACAAAATGATCCTGTTTTCATGAAAAATGTTTCTATACGGCCCTTCAAACCATGTTTTCGCTCTCTGGAATGCCCGTCAAAGTTTTAAAAAATCACAAAAAGTGAAAATAAAATCAAAACCAAGTAAAATTTTTTGAAAACTTAATTTTAGCAAAAATACTTAACATTTTGGCAATTTTTAGCAATAAAGTGAGAATTTTGGACAATTTTGGGAAAGAAAGAGAGACATTTGAAATTTTTTGTCAACAAAGCGACAATTTGCATTTTTTTTGGATTTTTTTGATTTACGAAATTTGAGGTCACTTCGTCTAGATGTCCATTTTGAGCATGGATTGCTGCTTCAGTAAGAATGTTTGACCATTTGGAAAACTAGTGGTCGAATCTCAAAATAAACGTCATTTTTGCGCTCAGCGACCTCAAATTAGTGAAAAATCGTTATTCTCACTAAAAATTCACTTTCAATTTTTGAGCTAAAAAATGAACCATTTCTGACAGAAGGGAGTGCTCTGGTGAAAATCTAACACCGGAAATGAATTTCCCGAAACAAAATACTCCCTAAGCTGAAATTTCCACCGAATTCGCCCCAAAAATATTTTTTTGTCCAAAAAAAATGCATGAACCAACCCCTTAGCATTTTTTGATTTTTTTTTAGTTTATAAAAAAATTGAGTAAAAAATTGTTTCTGACTAAACCGATGTCATCGAGTCCGAATCTGGTGTCCATTTGAAGCATGTAATGCTGCTTCAGTAAGAAATTTCATCTATTTCACATTTTGGAAGCTTTTTACGGAGGAGGCCAAGACATGAATTGAGAAAACTATTGATTTCAGCTTCTTTTTGTATCATTTTAACGCTGTGGTCTGAAATACAGTAACTGCGACAAAGTTCTCCTCAAGTATGAAAGTATCGCTGAAAAAATCCATATCTATGGCAAAGTATATCGAAGCAGAAAATGAAATTAGAACACAATCGACTGCGAAAAAGAAAAAAAATCTGTTCTCACCTCCCCTTCTCCCCATACAAATCTGAGATATTCGTCAACATTTATCCTCAAATTCCATATCGATTCGAATCGACGATTAGACACACTGGCGCCACCTATACTCCAAACGACGCTTTTAAAATCACATTTACAATATAAAATACTCCTACCTACGTTACCATTTTCATTCAATTTACGCGGTATTTTAAAGGCGTTGAAAAAGCACAACGACGACAAACCACCAAGCAAAAGCAAAAACCTGTTGATAATTTTCATTTTTCTCATCCTAAAGAGAACTATACACACACACACAGTGGGCAGCTGGGCACTATACGAAGACTAAGAGCAAGGTATAGATTTTTCTTCGCCATTTTTCTCAATAGATAAGCATCTACAAGACGTGGACGAGTTGTTCGGCAAAATGGCCACCAATAATTTGATAAACGCGAGAAGGGCGAGGGAAAAGTGAAGAATTGTTGGTAAAGTAGACTCGCGCGATGAAAAAGCGTTTCAAATTACCCGAGAATAACGTCCACATCAGTATATAAAAAGCACCCCCAATCCCTTTCCCTTGCTCCCATCGCTATGATTCGATCGCGAAACCGAGCACAGGCGTTGGTGTCGACGATATACGTACGTAGACGATGAGGTGGTAGTTTGTTCGAAAAGATGCCGTTAAAAATTAGTGATTTACGGGCGATTCGTGGACGTTGGAGATGGCTAGAATGTACAATAAGGGGTCGAGGGGGTAGGCAGAAAGCGAAGAACTCTGCCTGTGTATGTTTGTGTGCTGCGAGCTGCGCCGTTATTGTAGAAGAAAAATGATACGCAAGTTGCTCGAGAGGTGATAAATCTGTAAAATTGCTTCTTACAAAACTATTGTTAGCACGTTTAAGGGAGTGTATAATTTATTTCGGTGTGAGTTGTGTGTGTGTGTTTTTTTCTTCACTCTCTGTTTCGTCTCGACGCCTAGAGATGGTTTCGAGAAGATAGTTGGACGTCGTATAAGTTACATTTTTGAGGTATGAAGGATGGGGGAAGCGGAGACGAAGATGCAACATGCGGACTATTTTTGTCAAATTGAAAGTAGCTACCTACATGCTTCAAGATTTTTTTTAAAAAATCAAAAAGGATTTCTGAATGGTAATTAATTTTGCGAATTCATATTATTGGAAGCACACCTCTACAATATCTGACTTTGAAGCTACTTTCATATTTTGAGATCGATCCTTAGAACCACTTTTGAGCTTTGAGAGGCGCTTAGCATGATTGTACCCACCAATAGGTATAGGTACTTGTAGATATTTGCAAACAATGATCAATGATCCTTCAAAATACTACATATTTTTACCAATGATTTACTATTTACTAAAAATTTTCATAGATTACCAAAAATTCGTGTAATTTATTAAGAAAAGTTATGAGCAATTTTTACCACTAGAATTAACGGAATTCACTTAAATAATTACCAGTGAATTATCCGAAACTTACGAGAAATTGACCCAAAAATGACCAGAAATTCATCAGAAAATTACTCGAAAATGACCAGTCAATAAACCAAAAATTGCCAGGAATTTATCTGAAAATTACCAGAAATTTACCCGAAAACTACCAGAAATCTACCTGAAAATTACCAGGAATTAACTCGAAAATTACCTGAAAATGATCCAAAAATTAACAGGATATTACCAGAAATTCATTCAAAAATTAACAGAAGTTTGACCAGCAGCTTACCCAAACATCACCAGAAATTTACCTAAAAATTACCAGAAATTTGACCAGAAATTATCAGAAATTTACCCAGAAATTACCAGAAATTTGACTGAAAATTATAAGAAATTTACCAGTAATTTACCTGAATATTACCAAAAAATTACCAGAAATTTTCCCGAAATTTACCAGAAAACTACCAGAGGTTTCCCCAAAATTACCAGAAATTACCTCAAATTACCAGAACATTACCAGAAATTCATTCAAGAATTACCAGAAATTTACCTGAAAATTACCAGAAAAATAGGCACTTGAAAGTTATTGGAAATTCACCCAAAAATTACCAGAAATTTACCTAAAAATTAATCAGAAATTTGACCGAAAATTTCCAGAAATTTGTCCCAAAAAATCCCAGAAAATTAGTAGGAAATTGTCAGAAATTTACCTGAAAATTAACAGAAATTTACCCAAAAATTACCAGAATTACCCCAATATTACCAGAGACTTACCTGAAATTTACCAGAGACTTTTTTGAAAATTACCAGAAATTTACCCGATAATTACCAGAAATTTACCAGAAATTTACCAGAAAATTGCCAGAAATTATTCTAAATTACCAGAACATTACCAGAAATTTATTTAAAAATCACCAAATATTTACCTAAAAATTACCTCAAAATTACCTGAAGTTTACCCAAAAATTACCAGAAATTTACCTGAAATTTACCTGAAATTTACCTGAAATTTACCTGAAATTTACCAAAAATTTACCCAAAAGCTACCAAAAATTTATTCAAAAATTACCAAAAATTTACTCAAAAATTACGAGAAATTCGACCAAAAATTACCAGATAATTACCAGAAACTTACCTGAAATTTACCAGAGATTTTTTTGAAAATTACCAGAAATTTACCCGAAAATGACCAGAACTTTACCTGAAATTCACCCAAAACTACCCCAAATATTAGGTACTTGAAATTTACCCAAAAATGACCAGAACTTTACCCGAAATTCACCCTAAACTATAACCCAAATATTACTTGAAATTTACTCGAAAATTACCAGGAATTTACCAGAAAATTACTAGAAATTACCCCAAATTACCAGAACATTACCAGAAATTTATTTAAAAATTACCAAAAATTTACCTGAGAATTACCAGAAAATTACCCAAAATTACCGGAAATTTACCTGAAATTTACCTGAAATTTCCCCAAAAAACCACAAAAAACTTACTCAAAGATTACCAGAAATTTATCAGAAATTTACACAAAAATTTACGCAAAAATGACCAGTAAATTGACCAAAAATGACCAGAAAATTACTGGAAAATGATTCAAAAATTACCAGAAATTTTTCTGAGATCACCACCAATTTACTCAAAAATTAACAGAAATTTATCCAAGAATTACCAGGAATTTACCTGAAAATTACCGGGAATTTACTTGAAAATTACCAGAAATTTACCCAAAAATAACCAGTACCTCATTTATCCGAAAATTACATGTAATTTATCCAAAGTTTGCTTGTAATTTACCCGAAAATTACCTGTAATTTACCCGAAAATTACCTGTAATTTACTCGAAAATTACCTGTAATTTACCCGAAAATTACCTGTAATTTACCCGAAAATTACCCGTAATTTACCCGAAAATTACCCGTAATTTACCCGAAAATTACCCGTAATTTACCCGAAAATTACCCGTAATTTACCCGAAAATTACCCGTAATTTACCCGAAAATTACCCGTAATTTACCCGAAAATTACCCGTAATTTACCCGAAAATTACCCTAATTTACCCGAAAATTACCCTAATTTACCCGAAAATTACCCGTAATTTACCCGAAAATTACCCGTAATTTACCCGAAAATTACCCGTAATTTACCCGAAAATTACCCGTAATTTACCCGAAAATTACCCGTAATTTACCCGAAAATT
Organism: Planococcus citri; assembly: GCF_950023065.1. Classification (NCBI taxonomy): domain Eukaryota; kingdom Metazoa; phylum Arthropoda; class Insecta; order Hemiptera; family Pseudococcidae; genus Planococcus; species Planococcus citri. Next base: position 7,178,700 of record NC_088680.1, on the reverse strand, counting down.
ACCCGTAATTTACCCGAAAATTACCCGTAATTTACCCGAAAATTACCCGTAATTTACCCGAAAATTACCTGTAAGTAATTCACCCAAAAACGAAGTGTCTAAAAAATTTTAAAATGAAAAACCAGAACTTTTAGAAAGTTTTTAAAACACATTATACGATTTCTGCAGTCAGGGGGATGAGGAGGAGGTGTGGTGAAAGAGTACAGCGCCTCCTCTACTCCCCTCCTCACAAATAAACATATCTTTTCGCCATTAGTCTCATTTCATAACAGTTTATTATTTGACTGAAATACTTTGAAACTGTTCGAATTTGAAGATGTTTGGTATTTGTTTTTGACAGCTAGGTCAGGTCAGTTTCAGATATGGTAATTTTTGAAACATTGAGGGTTTCATCATTTTTGTGAAATATTTCATTTCTGTCACTGTCGCCGCACGCTACTGAGGACACACTTTTTGACAGGCTGGATTTTTTTCTTCCCTTTCATATAAATGTTATTTGCAGTTCGTAGAATATTCTTACTCTAGCTCTGAAGGTGTGCTAACATATTTCAGCAGATTTAAAAGTCATTTTCTTACTAGTAGATTGCTCTTATGCTGTCTTTTTCCAGGTTCCAACAAATGAATTTTAGACATTTTTGAGTGATGCGAAAGAAAAGATCATCCAGGGTCGAAAATTATTGGCTCAGAAGAATCTGAATTTTGAAAGGATTGATGTTCCAGATCATCGGATTTTTTTTGTAAGTACCTTTTGTGTTTGTCTGTGTTTTATTTTTAATTTTTAAATTTTAGTTGCATAAGTACATAGGTACCAACGTTCATTTAAAATTACTTACCTATCAGTTGAAGTTTGCTTGATTAAAAGCTCCTCGAGACACTTCTTTGTAAGTTTTCAAATCTCGCAAATTATTTGCAATTCTATATTCTTCCTTTTCTCGTTATGCCAAATTGTAAAAATGCATCTATCTTTCAAGGATTAGGTACCTACTGTCACGTCATTCATTCGTGAACAGTGTATTATTAACGTGGGCTAATTTTGTTTCAATTTACCTCTAACATGATATCTCAGTCGTATGCTTACCTACTTACTTGGTGAAAAATCAAAATTGATTGAATTAGATAGCTCGCGCATAATTGAGCTTGAGATAATGTGCAATACATGAGAGGAAAAAAACCGAAGAGACAGTCGTCTATTCTAAATACGTCAGCAAAATAATTCAATTCGCGAATGCATTTACTTGTTTATGTAATTTGTATACTCCAAAGTAAAGCTTTACATGCTAAAGTACTTACCTACTTATACCTAGCTGCATTTCGAACTGAGCTTCGAAGCTGAAAAGCATTTATTAGACTAATAAAATGAAACGAATCAACTCGACGAGTTATCCTATCAACATAATTTCTACGAAGAACTTGGCGAATAAATAATTCTCGATTCAGTCAGCATGATCACGTCGTCGCCTCATTATTTAATAAAATGGCTTATATCGATGAGAAAATCCGCTTTATTGGCATCGGCAGCACCTTATTGCTCGATGTTCGTAGTTTGGCGATGCAATCGATAAGTCGAGTGATTTTTGCACACACGTTTCAAAGAATCAAATGATGGGAAAAAAATCCCACGCTCGTTTTACGTACTTAGGTACAAAGAATATCGACTATGAGAAAAACCTGCTGCATACTTGAATAAGTAGGTACGAGTATAAGTATAGTACTTTTTGCCTTCATTTTTAGATTAATGTAATGAAAAAGCCTTATGTGCTTCGACAAGAGCTTACATACGGTAAGATAGGAAGGCAGGTAGGTGTAGTTGGCACTGCTAAAAAAAAACACGATCATCGAATACCCAGACCTACCCCCCTTAACCCCTTCACTCTTCATCTCCTGACTCGGGGAAAAAATAACGTGATACGTATGCAGCACACGCGAGACGTTGCAAAGGTCTTAATTGAATCACATAAACGCCATACGCGCTGCCGAGATTAACATTTTCTTCTATCCTTTTCTGCGTGTTTTTTTTCCTCTATACTCACTTGTTCATGGTATATAAGTAGTCGGTCGCGCCTTTCTTTTTTCTCGTCGCGAAGTCGTAGTATAGTCGTTTTGCAAAACACTTACGTGTGTGTAGAGTTTTCTACTTTCTTTAGACATTATTGTGTGTTGCGTTGCTCGTTAAACGGAATTGTGATTTTTTTCCACTCTTGGGTTGGCTTACTCATATATGGTGGGCTAACTCGCGGGCGTTATATCTTTATAAATTTTTTATTGATCGTAAAAATTTATAGATGCGGTGTTATACGCGCTCACATACTTAGTTACATGTAGTCCCATATGGGGATGTTAGTCATATTATATGGTGGGTTGACTTTTGGGCCAATTTTTGTCGACCTTTCTCGCTCGTGACTTCTTCAATAAGTGTGCGACTTAATGCATCCACATAACTCTTTTGTGTACTGTGCCTGTGTACAGACATGGCTCCTTTTCTTGTAGTAAACAAGCCCAGCGGGTGATCTGTGGGTTCTTCGTTTTATTAGCCTGCAGATTGACCAAATGACTGCCAACAGTTATAATTCACTTGAATGGTAACGGTATTCCTCTATAGTGATGTCTTTATACTGACACAATAGACCAACTTTCTTCGACCTTTTTCATGCTTTGGAATCAACATACCAGCCAATCCAGCTGCACCTGCGTCTGTATGTAATTCAGTAAATGCCGACACATTATATAAAGGCTATTAAAACCGGATGTTTTGTCATCAGTATCAATGAGGCCGGCAAACGGCAAAAGCAGACTTTTGTATCTCAGTCCATTCAAACACTTAAACATCTTTCCTGGTAAGTGTAGTCAAAGGTTCGTCGGCTTGTCTCGCAAAGTTAACAATAAAAAGTCTAAAGAAACCTATTAGACCAATAAATCTTCGAATTTCAAATGCGTTTTTAGGTACCTGGGAGTCGATAATGGCTTGTAGTTTTTTGTAGCCAGGTCGAACTACACAGAAACGGGAGATAAAAGAATACGTAGATAACGAATCTGAATCAGTCATTTTTGTAACCGCTTTATTCAGTAATTGAATAATTACTAAAAAATCAGTGGTGTTCCAAAAATTTGAATAATGTTCCAGTCAATTTTGAAAATTTGACCATTTCAATTTGTATCACTAATTAATCTTAGGAATTCGATTAATCGATTTTCGATCTTGATCGATCACTAAACAAAAAGTTGATTTTTGATGATGAAATTAATTTTTTAGTTTAGATATGAGATGAAAAATCGCAAAAGAATCTATTTCTGATGTTCGATTAATCGATTTTCGATCATGATCGATAAGTTCGATCTTTGAGGTTGATATTGATTTCTTATTTTGAAAATTATTGATTTTAGAAGATCGAAAATCGTTAAAGAACCGATTTATTTGGGTGTTCGAATTTCGATCAATCGATCTTAGATCATGGTTAATTTCTGATCCTGAAAGTTAATATTCAAGGTTGAATTAATTGATTTTTCAGGTTGTACCTGGCCATGTGAGATTGAAAATTGCAAAAGAATCGATTTCAGATGATCAATTAATCGATTTTCGATCATGATCAATTTAAGATCCGGTTGTAATGTTGATCTTTGTGGTTGCTATTGACTTGTTATTTTGAACACAATTGATCATTTGAGATCGAAAATCGCAAAAAGATCGATTTCCCATGATCAATTATACGATTTTTGATCATGATCGATTTATGATTCTGTAGTAAGGTTGATCTTTGAGGTGGATATATTGATTTATTATTTTGAATACGACTGATCATGTCAGATCCAAAGTCACAAAAAATCGATTTCTGATGATCGATTAATCGATTTTTGATCATGATCGATTTATGATACGGTCGTAAAGTTGATATTTGAGGTTGTAATTAATTTTTTATTTTGAACACGACTGATCACGTGAGATTGAAAATCGAAAAAGAATCTATTTCTGATGATCGATTAATCGATTTTTGATCATGATCGATTTATGATCCGGTTGTAAAGTTGATCTTTGAGGTTGATATTGATTTTTTATTTTGAACACGACTGATCAAGTGAGATCGAAAATCGCAAAAGAATCGATTTCTGATGATCGAATATTCGATTTTTCGATCATGATCGATTTATGATTCTGTTGTAAAGTTGATCTCTGAGGTGGATATTGATTTATTATTTTGAATATGACAAATTATGTCAGATCCAAAGTCACAAATTTTGATTTCTGATGATCGATTAATCGATTTTTGATCATGATCGATTTATGATCCGGTCGTAAAGTTGATATTTGAGGTTGTCATTGATTTTTTACTTTGATCACTACTGATCACGTGAGCTTTAAAATTGAAAAAGAATCTATTTCTGATGATCGATTAATCGATTTTTGATCATGATCGATTTATGATCCGGTTGTAAGGTTGATCTTTGAGGTTGATATTGATTTTTTATTTTGAACACGACTGATCAAGTGAGATCGAAAATCGCAAAAGAATCGATTTCTGATGATCGAATATTCGATTTTTCGATCATGATCGATTTATAATCCAAGAATTTACTAATCCGGTTGTAAAGTTGATCTTCGGGGTTGTTATTGATTTTTTATTTTCGAAACAACTGATCACGTGAGATCGAAAATCGCAAAAAAATCGATTTCCGAAGTTCGATTAATCGATTATCAATTATCATCGGTTCATGATTCTTAGAGCTCGGATTTTTATGCGCTTAAAAAATCATTTTATGCGCATAAGATATATGCATTTATTTTGATCAAATTATGACAATATATGTCCTTATTCATCAAAATATGTACTTTTATGCAACATCAATATGGATATCTATAGAAAGGATTTTTCATTTCAAAGGTGAAGAGAAGACTAGAAAATTAAGAAATTCAAAAAAAGGAGTTCAAAGTCTTTAATTTTACTTTGAATAATCAATTTTAGGTCAACTGTAAATCGGTTTAAAAAAATGTTTTTTTCAATTTTTAATGAAAAATACTACCAAAAATGAATTTTTTTGCCAAAATTTCCAAAATATGACTGAAAAATGGAAAAAATGGCCAAAATATGACAAATATGCGCTTAAAATGTCTAAAATATGCATTTATATGCATTTATACCCAAAATATGCAAAATATGCGCTAACAAGTCGGGCTCATTTCACTCAGAGTTGTATGATTCACATAAATCAATAGGATATGCGCGATCTTCTGCAAAGAATGAAAATATGACAAATCATAAAAATTCGAGCTCTAAATTGATTCTTATGTTAATTTTTGAGGATCAAAATGAACAAAAGAATCGATCTTAGTTGTTCGATTAGGCCTAATCGATTTCTGATCATGATCGATTTTTGAGTTAATTTTTGAAGTTGATTTTGATTTTATATTTCGAACAAGATTATTGATCTTATAAGATCGAAACGAAAAAAGAATCGATTTTAGATGTTCGATCAATCGATTCCTGATCATGATCGATTTTTGAGTTGATTTGTTTGTTTGAGGTTGATTTTGAGTTTTTATTTCAAACAAGATTATTGATCTTATAAGATCGAAACGAACAAAAGAATCGATTTTAGATGTTCGATTGATCGTTTTTTGATCAAGATCATTTTCTCATCCAAACGCGAATTTTTTTTGTTGTAGAAATTGATTTTTTGAGTTCAGGCACAACCGATCATGAGAGATCGAAAATCGCAAAAGAATCGATTTCTGATGTTCGATAAATCGATTTTCGATCATAGTCGATTCATGATCCTAAAGTTGGTCATTGTGATCTTCGAGTTGGAATTTTGAGGTTGGTAAATGTTTTAAAGCATTTTCCCTTTTCCCTCCATCCATGAAAATTATTAAGCCATATTCATAAATTGATGAGTTGAGTTGAGTTGAGTTGAGGAATTTAAAAAATATTATTTGGTGCTACTTTACAGGTGTCTGGAATATTTCTGATGGAACATTTTGAATGGCAGGTTTTGCGTGAGGAAATTAAAAAATTAGATTTTTATATGCCATAACAAACTGAATGTTTTAAGAATTTATCATCAAGTTGGAATGTTAAGATTGGAGATTTTTTATGATCCCTCTTCCCCTCTTCTTTTCACCTATGATTATTTTTTTAAGATGGATGCTTGAATGTATCTGAATATAGCATAAAATACTCATATACCTAATATAGGTACTTAGTGTGACGAATTCCTCCTTCACATCTCCATCATCTTCAAAAATTATTTCACAATCTTCATTTCGAGTTCATTAGTACCTACATATTCTGCAAAAGTGTAGTAATTCATAGAAAAAACCTGCCTCACAATTCCGTACTGCAGCAGACTGCAGAGTGCCCATCTGGTACTGTATAGGTATCTTAATCAACTGAGAATATAATCGTCTACCTAAATACAACGTATAGAGTATCGTTCGTGTACACGAGTACGTATCTGAAATCTAAACGTGAGTGAGCTACGAAAGAGTACCTATACGTCGTGCAAGCACACAGGCAATCATGCAAAAAAGTAAAGTAAATAAGGGTGATACGAGACGACTTGAAACCAGCATCAGAGAGACAGAGAGAGAGCAGGGTACACGAGCACTACAAGACACGATAAATTAGGGGTGTGCTTATGTGTAATGTGCACCACGCGTCTATCAGAGTAAAGAGTGCACTCGTCGTCATTGTCGAAAATAGCACAGTGGCAAGATCTTTTACGAAACTCACGAGCGAGTACTTGAAACGCGTAAAATATTTTCACGCACGTTGCTCGAGTAGTGGAGGTGTAGGTACCTCACCGGGTTATACTTTTTTCTTCTCGCGTACGTTTAATGAATACAAGTTATGCACTTTAATTACCCAAACCGCACACTTTTCTCCGGTTATACGCAGAATAAGTATAGCCAACTCTAAGTAGTACCCTACGTAGATACAAAAAAGTTACTCTGTGTTGTAGTCAAAAGCTTCTCCGTGGATGGAGAAAAAAACTGCGGAGAATACCAGAGTCGCGATGGCCTATGAGGCTATACGAAGTCGTAAAACGCGCTGCTCGATTGTGGATAAGTAGGTACACGATGCGGTAAATCCTATTAAATCCTCTTATGCTCGACGCTACCGCTGTTTTCTCGTGCATTGTGATACGATGGGATAGCTATAGAGAGAAGAGGGTGAAAGTTGTAAAAGGCGAGTCTGTAACGTCAGAGCCGAATTTTTCGTTCTGTAGTTACTTCTGGAAGATAGGGACAATTTTACTGTTGAATTTTGTGTGCTATCATAATGAGCGTATTTCTTATGGTCGTATTTAATCATGAGGAAGAGTGAACTATTTGTAAAGAGGCATAATTATTTAAGCCAATAAGCAATGGCAATTCTAGCACATAGGTGGAGCAATGATTGAAGTCCATAAGAGGGGTCTAGGTGCAAAAGTGACAAGATCTAAAAACCATTTTATTCAGGAAACATGAAAAACTATTCACGCCCTGTCAAATAATTCAAATAAGAAGAAGTCTCTTTTCTTTTACTGACCTATAATTGACCTATTTCCTTGCAGGTTGCCTACCTGTACTTAGTAGGATTTGTGTATTCGGCACATACTAAAACCTCCGATGTACCTAGTCTTTGTACTGGTCTCGGAAACGTACCTTGTTTGATAATGCATCTAAAACGGCGATTAATCTCGTTGCCTCAGTGGTGTAGTGGAATGCACGCTGGACCGGCAATCCGGAGGGCCTGGGTTCGATTCCCAGGCTGGGCACGAATTTTTCGTACGTTAGATGCATTAGAAAACAGGTCAATTATAGGTCAGTAAAAGAAAAGAGACTTCTTCTTATTTGAATTATCTCACTGGCCTAAAAGTAATTTCCTTGCAGGTTGCCTACCTGTACTTAGCCCTGTCAAATAGGCTGAAAATTGGTACAAGTGTTCCTTTAGTGGTTTGAAAACGATTGTCAGAAATTTTTTTCAAAATTCACTCCTGCGGGGGTTTGGGACAACATTTTATGTTGGATCATGTCACTTTTGCCACCAACTTTTTTTTTTCGTTTTATTCCGCGGTATTATTGAGTAATACTTGCTGAAATCGTAGATTCCGTTATTGTAAACGTTCTCCTCCCCTCGTTGACCAAAACTTTAATGAATTTCCTATGAAATAGGTCGTAATTTCCTTTAATCAACACAAAATTGAAAAAAATTTAATAAATCACTGAAAATGAGTTATGCATATCACTGGATAGAGAATTCCAAGCCGCATCGAATGGTCGAAAAAGATTTTGTCTAAAACCACTTTTATTTGTGTAGAAAGGCCTTCAAATAGTACAGTTGGTGGCAAAAGTGACATGATCCTTGGGATCATGCTACTTTTGCCACCAACCCTGCTTTTTGAAGGCCTTTCTACACAAGTAAAAATGATTTTCGGCGAAATCTGATTATCAACCATTCAACGCGGCTTGACATTCTCTATCCAGGACCCTGTCTAACTCATTTTTCATTTTTGGCTTTTTGGGATCTTGTCACTAATTTTAATTCTGCAAGTTTGCATGTTCCCACAATGACACATTTGCACATTAACACACTCACACATTTACCTACATGTTTCCACATTTACACATTTACATGTCTGCACATTTGCACGTTTGCACATCTGCACATTTGCACAACTGCACATTTGCACGACTGCACGTTTGCACGTTTGCATGATTACACATCCACACAATCACACATTTACACGATCACACATTTACACAATCACACATTTACATGATCACACCTTTACACATCTACACAATCACATGCTCACACATCTACATGTGTACATGTCTACACATTTGCATGTTTGCACGTTTGCACATCTGCACGACTGCACGGTTTGCACGTCTGCACATTTGCACAACTGCACGACTGCACGTTTGCACGACTGAACGTTTGCACGACTGCACATTTGCACAACTGCACGTTTGCACGACTGCACGTTTGCACGACCGCACGTTTGCACGACTGCACGTTTGCACGACCGCACGTTCGCACGACCGCACGTTTGCACGACCGCACGTTTGCACGACCGCACGTTTGCAAGACCGCACGTTTGCACGACCGCACGTTTGCACGACCGCACGTTTGCACGACCACACGTTTGCACGACCGCACGTTTGCACGACTGCACGTTTGCTGTGTTTTTTAATAATTATTCATAGTACAATGAGTGCATTTCTAAATTGTTTTCATATTGAATTAATTTCTTTGGTTTTTACAAGCTAATTTCAAAATGAGTTTGTATGTATTTGCAGTGATTAGGTGAATAAAATAAGATCATGTGAGTACCTATTAGGTGAACAATTATATTATATTATGTATTTTTTACTTGTTTGGTTTCTCACTAGTTTCATAGATTGGATTTGCAATTTTATTTGTATTTTTTATGCAGATGTAGGCTTGTGTATATTATCAATGTGTACATGTTTTTCGCCTTTTGGTTCTTGTTATTGCTCTATTTCGTTTATGTCTGCATTACTGCACGTTTTTATAGTACAATGAGTGCATTTCTTAATTGTAATCATTTTAAATTAATTTTTTTACAGGCTAATTTCAGAATGAGTTTGTATTTGCAGTGATTAGGTGAATAAAAAGAATAATGTGAGTACCTATTAGGTGGATAGTTATATTATATCATGCATACATTACTTGTTTGTTTTCTCAATAGTTTCATTGTTTCATAGATTGGATTCGCAATTTTATTTGTATTTTTTATGCAGAATTAAGCTTGAGAATAATATCGATGTGTACAATTTTTACCTTTTGGTTCTTGTTATTGCTCAATTTTATTTTAATTTGGGTTTACCATGATTTTTTGTTTTTATAATAAAGAACCAATAAATAGTGGCACATTTAGAGTATATATGTGAAGATTCATAAATATTTAAGCCTATAACCAATGGCAATTCTAGCACATAGGTGGAGCACTTTTGCACGACTGCACGTTTGCACGACTGCACGTTTGCACGACTGCACGTTTGCACGACTGCACGTTTGCACGACTGCACGTTTGCACGTTTGCACGACTGCACGTTTGCACGACTGCACGTTTGCACGACTGCACGTTTGCACGACTGCACGTTTGCACGACTGCACGTTTGCTGTGTTTTTTAATAATTATTCATAGTACAATGAGTGCATTTCTAAATTGTTTTCATATTGTGTAAAGACATAACCCGGAGTTAATGGTTAAGAGAAATAGATCAATAATAAACACCTAACGATATATATTAACCCTAGGGTGCCAATGTAAAGACCTATGAACCTGATGTAAAGTATATTTGCCTGGATAGCTTTAGCCGAATACCATTAATCCGAGAAATGCTTACATAAATCCGTCTATGATCTGTCCGAGGACCTATCATAGGGGTGTATTAGCACCTAATTAGGGGTCAGTACTCTAATAATTCACCTATCTACATTTATTCATTAAGCGCCTAAATAAATAAATTAGAAGAATAACAACACCTAATTAGATACTCCGTGTATTCGATGTAATTGTAATACACACCTTATAATTACGCCACAAATAATTGATAAAACTAACTATTTGTATCTTATAATAATGCTATCAACAAGTTCATCTTAACATATTTTATGGAAGAAGATAATTAGTTACTTACGACCATTGATGTTATGATTGACGCGGCGAGCACTTTACCTTAGCAAGAGTAGATAAAGAACATACGAAACGCGACGAATATATAACGATTATTTTGTAGCCCGTGGGTTGTATTAGCAATTTAATCGATACAAGTTCTTATTGACAACAAAAATACACTTTAGCAATGAGTCGAGCTGGGTTTTACGCGATACTAACCCACACGACCAGGACTGATATTAGAGAGGAGTTTCGGCTTCCTTGTTTCTAATATAAGTGGTGAGAGCTACTGATTCTCCGAGGCTCGATGCTGGCATCTCGCTAAGTCGGAGGGGAAGTTTCTCCCACTGGTCTAAGTAGGGACATCTTCTTTTAGGAGTAATCTTACACATAGACGCGGAGAGATATATGATATGTGGCAACACCTAAGAGTTGCAAGGCATAAGTCCCCTCACATATGCCCCCTTCCTTGGTTCACTCAAGGGATGCAGAACCGTAGGGGGAAGCACGGACGCCAAAGAATCCTGAGGAGAATATGCCTTGGAACCCTAGGTGCCATGAAATATCATCGGGATACCCTCTGCCCCTCCGTACTTTCCACTGCAGGTGAGCAGAAGAATACGGACAAAATCAAAGTCTCAACTACTCACCTTCCTACACCTCAAATAGAGTGAGCATGGTTTAACAAAGATATATCCAAGTCCTACCATTCGAATCACTCGGGAAGGTCGAAGAAAGGTGGTTAATTGGGTCTGAAAGATCAATGAACGTTCTGTTAGGTCAATAGCTGTCCTAGTGCAAGCGACTAGCTGGCTAAGGGCCTGCAGGAGCGTCCATTGAAGTCAAGATTTAAAAAGTGGAGCAGAGTTTCCGAAAGTGTTTTAGAAAATATTTACTTTTTGTCCATTCACCCCTGATTCATATCAGTGCAACACCAATGATTCACTGTCATAGACATTGAATACATTAAATGCCATACTGAGTCCGAAAAGGAATGAAGTGGAGTAAATATTCTAGACATGATCAGACTGCGTCTAAGTGCAAAGAAAAAAGAAACAAGCTGTGGCGTTGGCTGTTTTTTATACGCGTTTTGGCAGCTTGAGAAAAGAGGATGAGACCTAAGAAGAAATCAAAGTATTAGATCTAAAAAGAAATCGTAGAAATGTAGAAACTAAGTACGCCTTGGAATACAAAGAAAATGGAATTCAGACTTTTGATTGAAGTATTGTTCTTGAGAACATTGATTTGCTCAAGTCTGAAGGTTTTAGGAAAACATGTGCAAAGGAAGGAGAAGGAAAATTGGCTCAAATTAGACAAATCGAGGATGATAATAATTTTTGGGATGTCGTGTGGGTATTAGTGTTCGAATATGTCCATTATTTGGAATCTTTTCCTTCACATTTTGATGACCTATTGTCGCACTTATGAGAAAATCTACAATAACTTCATTTGTCAAGTCTTTACTTTATAGGTAGGTCTTATGAGAGATAATCATTGATCCTAATTCAAAAAAAGAATGTCAGAAATGACTGAAAGCGAAAATGTCAGAAGATGAGTACTAATTTAACCAAAACACATTTGTTACAATGAGCAACAATGCCAATGCATTAAAGTTGGCTGCTGTTCATTGGTAACATGAAAATTTGGAAAAATTGTCCTAGAGGATGCAAATTTTCGACGGAATGTGATGACAAAGAAAGAATATCTCACCAATTGCCATTGTCCTTCAATGCAAAAAAGATTTAAGACATGACAAGTTGGTTTGAAAAAATTACAAACTCTGTCAAAACAGACCGTGAGCTCGAAACTGACATAGGAGACCTATAAAAGATGACTGACAAAATGATTGAGAAATTCAAAAGAATTGGATCGTGAATTACTTGATAGACTTTCAAGACTTGAATCGGAAGGTCACTATGTGGTTCGTATGGATAGTATATGAAAAGACTATTATAGAATTTCGATATGATTCAAATGCTCAAAGGAAATTTAATCAAAATGTTTAATTTTGTACGATTTTAAACTTTTATACAAATTTGGAATAATCTTTTGACTATATGGATATAGTATTTTTATTTAATCGAAAGTTAGTGATAAATTAGATTGGATTTTTGTGGAAATTTAGAAAATGGTTCGACTATATAGAAATATAGTATTTTACTCGATCCGAAAGTTACGAAGAAGAATGCAAGTTAATTGAAATTAATTGAAAAGATAAGTTTTCGAAAAGAGATGCTAGAAGCTTTAGTGATCGTAAAAGTAGAAGATTTTGGATTAGTTTGTTTAGTTCATGGATGTAATTATGCAGTAATAGTGTGTTAGTTTTGTTGAATTGTAATCAAAGGTAATTTAGATTTGTTTTGACCTTATATAGTTTTTTAATTTTTTATGTTTTGAAGGTCATAGAGTTCGAAAGAGGAATTTTGAGGATGGTACAATTTTGTACATCTTTTGAATTTTTATACTTTAATTTTTTATGATTTTTAACAGTTTTTTGGTTTTTTGAAAAAATTCCAGTGAGGATTCTACTCATCTCGAAATCTATCTTACTCTGTTTTTCCAATTCACTAAGGTTTGACAATGAGGGCTTTGATTTCTGATGGAATCTGATCTAACTTTCCCTAACAGCGACTGTGTACTTTAGTGCCAATTTTTGTAAAATAATTAGGATGACTAGAAAAGACGAAAAAAAAAAAAAAAAATTATATGCAGGGCATACGCGAAAATTACGATTGCTAAACAGATTTTAAAGTCCAAAAGTGGTCATCCTTTGATTAAATAGAGTTTACGTTACGTTAAGTTGAATGGAAAAATAAAAGATAAAAGTGAAAAGTAAAAAGGATTTAGAAAAAATAGAGTGAAATTCTAATCAAATGGTCGTAAGTAAACTTAAAGCAGGAAATATACAAAGCATGCATACACAACATATCACAGATGCAATAAAAATGCATAGAAATATCACAACATGAACAAATGCAAAAATATCACATATGAAATACGTAAGGAATGCGTATTAGAGGAATAAATACAAAATTTACATAGGGGTATCATTATTTTCAACACGTTTATAACCTAATCTAAACACGATTATATATACAGGAGTGATTCTTAATTCTAGAACTATGTACATTCATTTTTTGTTTTCGTTCTACTTTTAACTATTGAAAAAAGTTTTGAATCTTAATACATCGGTAACAAAGAAGATTTTTCATGTTTTTACTTTTCGAGTACATAAGTTGTTATCTTAACGAGTAAATGTTTTTTGAAAACTAAAAATATAACTAAAAATAACGAATTCTAAAATTAAATAGAACATACGAAAAAATAAGCAAAGCTGTTTTTTAAGTAGGTTATCTTACTACATAATGCATATATATAAGTGGATACATATAGATAAATAGAAAAATTTACAAAAACTAGTACCATTGGTTTCGTCGTCGAAGGACTGATAAAGTTAACAAATATGGGAATAGATTTTTGTACACTTTTCAAAATTTTGATTAAAATTAGTTTTGTTGTAAAAATGGGGAAATAGACAACGATTATACCTAACAGTATTTAGTATTTCAACAAAGTTACACACAATTAAAATTAGACTGAGAAATAGAATATTCTTAAAACTACATTACTTTTCATCTACATTTTGATTCGATATTTACGTTGAAAAATTTAAAATTTACAATTCGAAAAAAATACAGGGAAGAAAATTAAAATATACCTTTAAAAGAGACTTATCCTAACAAACGAGTATTTACTAAAATAATAGAGGCAGAAAAAATAAAAATCTTTTGTCTGTAGTTTTTGCAAAGTTATAATTATGAAAAAAGGTCGTTGATTTCATGTTAATTTCAAGCGATATTAAAAAAAAATTGTCTTGTAACATTTTTCGAAGCGTATATAAAAAAGAAAGATTGTTTCCTTTCTTCAGAATAAGAATAAAAATAGCCTAAATTGAAATTTTCATTAGAAAATAATTCTATAAAATAATTCAAGAAACTTAATTAGATATTTAAGTGCTCGAAATGCGAATGGAAAAAAGTTTAACTTCTAATGCTAAAAATAAGAGTCGTTTTCACGAATTAAAATTAATAAAAAAGTGATTATCGATAAGGTTTCGATTTCTGGTCACAATCAGCTACTTGTTGAGAATTCAAGCTTTTCAAATGTTCCTTGGAACTTGGACATGGCTTAAAAGCTCGGAGCTACGCTGTCGACAACATTGGGATTGATAAAGTATTTTCCGCGTTCTCCCGGTAACCAATTAGCTTTAGAAATCGAAAAGTGGAATTAATAGACATAAAACTTATGGTGCTAATCTAAAAAATACTTGCTCTAGCATGCAATAGAGCTTAACTAAAATTAGATGTACTCAAATATTACGTAATAAAATAGAATAGAAATGAAAAAATAAAAAGGGAGGGGAGGGGGGTCTATCTTGTCCCTATTCATGCAAGAAAATGAATCGAACTGATACACCCAGAATTCTAGTGAACTTTCCAGAAAAAGACCAATTTCTAATATACACCCTGAGGTGTCCTGCAACGAAAAAGCATCAAAATCGAGAAAAATTCGAATTCGATCAGAAATCCAAAAATAGGTCCCTATACGTGAAAGTTTTTTCTACTATACGTTCGTAAACGTCCTTCAACGAAAAGTTAGTTCCAACAAAGGGAGTTTTTGAAAATCTGACTAATGGGAAAAGGCTTGGCCCAATTTTAAAATTCATGCACGAAACATGAAGATCAAAATCAAGCAAAAGGAGTTTTATTTCGAAGATTCATTTAATGGCTATTTTTCCTGACTCAACACTCAATGACCTGCAACGAAAATTGCGTCATTTTCTAATATTCATCGAGTGTGGAAATTCAAGGAAAATTTCCAAAAATGAATCAACGAATTATTAGCTATTTCATTTTTTCCAAAAATGCACGAGGGTGCCCTTTTTGATTGAAAAAATGAAATGAGCTCTAATCATGAGGGCGATACTCACGAAGCTTCTCCCAAATTTCTACATGCACTAAAATGTAGATTTTTGGGAGAATGTCAAATCCGGGTGGTTGCAGCTGCGACGAGTCGATCTATGATGTTTCCGGCGTGAATTCGTCTGACATTGGTTCATCATCTTCGTCGATTGGGGAACAGACACGATGGTGCTCATCTTCCAGTAATTCCATCTCAGCATCGATGCATGCAACCCAAGATGATGGTTCGGTTGGCGATGTTGGGTTTTCAATGTCCATTGCTATCAACTCGTCGGGCTGTTGCTGGTCTATAGATGGAGCAGCAGGCACTGGAGAGAGCGAGGCTTCGGCAGAGTTTCGTCGCGAATCTGCTTCGTTACTCTCCGACGCTGGAGACGATAAGTACGTGCGAAGGGGTGAATTAGCGTTCTCTTCTGCAAGTATCTCATCAGCTATACGTTGCAGAAGTTCTACATTTACCTCTTCACCACGCGCTGTCGCCTCTTCTCGCTTATTGACCATCCGTAAACGGCGAGAGGTTCTCAAAAGTTCAATATCTACTTGATCCATGGTAGCCTCTCGTTCGTTACGCGAAGCCAATTTCTCTAGTGCGCTGCTCATAATTCGATCTAGAAGCAATAAATCAACATTTGCCGAGTCTTCGGCGGTTAGCGACACATTATTACGAGATAAATTTTCCTGAATTTGTACGTCATCGGACTGTTGAGTTTCATCGAAAAGGTTCAAGTTATTTATCATGATGTCACTCACCGAGGTGGAGTCATCGTTTTTTCGATTGAAATTCGACCTCCTCAGCACTTTTTCAGGAATAAGATTAAAATGCATTGTCATTTTTCTGATCACCGAGACGTATACTTGCGGATCGTAAAAGATGCCTAACTCATCTTCATATACCGGATGACCAGAAAGATCATTGAAGAATTCGCAAAGGTAGTGGGGATCATCTGCAAGCATTTGAGGCCAGTCTGTCGAAATCGACACAACTGGTAACATAAACCGCTCAATGACTCCTTTGGCTGCCAACAGCCCATGGAGGTTATCCAATCTCTTTGCGAAAATCTTCGGATCAGTCTTTATACAGCTATCGTACGTACCTATTGCCACCATTACACGAGAAGGTAAACAGTCGAATTCCGATAGGTTTTCTATCAGGGACTCGACTGTTAAATCCCTTCCGTATAATCCTTGATCGAGGGTGTCTGCAAACTTCTTACCCTGCAAAAGCCTCTCCGCAATCCCTGTTGCGTGTCCATCGCCAAGGAGGAGTATATCGTCGATGAAAATTACCGCCGGCATATCTCCTGACTTGGCCACGTACGCCGCAACAGTGCAATACAAAGGATAGGAATTAATAGGGTAAAAAGGTGCAAGCACCTCGGCTGGCTTATCGAATCGCTTCTGAAAGAGGGTACAGTTCCTATCGAGTCTCGTATTGGTGTTTCACAGCTTCACAACTTGGTCCTGTACAAGCGGAGAGCGATTCACCTCTTTTGCCTTCTTGTTCCCCTGTGATTTTTGAGTCTCCTTCAAGACGTTCACAGCCGAACAAGAAGGCAAACTTGCAACTCCCTCAGTTGTTGGCACTGGGCAGCTATTTCCCTGAGAGCCTGCCATCAAATCGCGTTCTTTGCCTGCTCCCATGGAAGACTGACCAGTAACAACAAGTTGAGGGGTGGGCACGAGCGGAAAGTCGGTCATAAAGCTCGGAAGCTGTTGCTTTCGACGCGGAAAAGATTTTTTACGTCTTTCCTGCGTGAGGTCAACAACCCCCGGCAATACAACCGGCTCGACAATCTCGATATCGTCACTCGAGGAGCTGTCCTTACTCTCAGCCTGAACTACGTCCCTATTTTTGTCCATATCAGTAACCGAGTCCCTATCTACCCTTCTCAAAGAGACAATGGGTTGCTCAATGCCGATGCTGGGCAACATTTCGGTAAATTGAGTCATCGCAATTGCGTCAATTTTGCCCCTCAACACAGAGTCGTAACTGGCCTTCAGTGTACGATACAGCATTTGCTGGGTGCTATGTTGATTGGTCAAAATGCGCAATTGCTCCTCAGCCGAATTACATCGATTGGTCAATCGCTGATTCTCTGCCTGCAATTCCGCTCTCTCGTTCGGCGTCACTGGAATCACAGGATCCCTCTGCCTCTGAGGTAGCGGAATGCGGACAGTTTTCGTCGAAACACGCAATCGATGATATTCGTTGCCCTTTATCTTTATCGAGCAACCTGTCACTCGGCACTGCAAAACCGTTTCCTTTTTTGAGTTGGTGTCGATACTGGAGTCGTGTGCAACACGTAAACAATTGTAATGATAAACGTGCCTGCACCGACTGGTAACAACTGGATAATCATCCTTCTTTTTCGTATTTGGGTGGGCTTTCTTTAACACATCTTCCTTGCAAATTTCGCACATAATTACCTCGTATTCCATTTTTACACAGTGTAGAATGAAAAATACGAGAAATTATGAAGAATTATAAAAAAAAATTATCAAAAATAGAGCAAATTACATTAAGATAGAGAAAAGAAAAATTTTAAGAAAGAGAAAAAGAAGACATAAAAGATTTCGTAAGAGTTGAAGATGTCAAATCAAAATAAAACAGAGAAGTACGAAAACTAGGAGGGAAAATTTACGTTAAGATAGAGAAAAAAAAATCTGAAGAAAGTAGAAGAAAAGGTTTCGTATTAGTTGAAAATTACGTTAAAGGGAAATAAAAACAAATCCGAAAATTTGAAAGGAGAAAATTTACGCAAAAAGAGATGTAACTGTCGCGAAAAAAAGGTTTTACAAATATCAATAGATAATCACGAGAAAAATTGCAACATTTTCCAAGAGAAAAAATGCCACATAAGCCAAAGAAAAAATCAGACGATTAGAACATCGATAAACTGTGACGATTGAGCAAAGAAAGAAAGCTCGACAAGTATGTTACTGAGACAAATTTAAGTAAGACCCAGTCAATCAAGCAGAGAGACAAATAGAAAGACCTATATTTTGATAAAGTTCCTAAAAAGAAAGGCACCTGTTGGAAAAAACACCAAAGCACCCAAAGTGGTATTTTTCACGAAACACGAGATCCTGCTATCTATTCAGAGACAGTACATTAGGCACATAAGAAATACGCATATGTGATAACAATGCACGAGATATTACTCGTAATATACTCAAAAATAGTCGGCTATGCCGTACTTACGGTTACCAAAAACGAAAGCTGGCCTTATTCCGGTCAATCAGCCTCCCAACGCACCAAAGTTGGGTTTCTGAGGACCGTTATAAGCCGCCGAACACACGCAAAAATTAACAAGAATAGCGTAGAAAAAATATACTACTATGTAGATGAGAAGTTTGAACGCTATTGAATGACGATAATTTTTTCTATCTCCAAATGCTCTAAAATCTGCGAGTCGAATACCTCCCCACCTGTATTTCTTGTGATAAATATATTTAGTACATCTGATAGTGCTTGAAATACAAGACAGGAGGGGTTTTTTGCTTTGTAGCGAGAACTATGTGGAGACATGAAAAATCTGTAACCTATGCGTATACGAAATGTGATAATAGTTGCTGTGTGAAAATCGCCGATGTTGTGGCTCTATCACAGCAGATAAGGAACGAGAGAGAGAGAGAAATGAGACGAAAAATGAACGTGAAATATCGAAATATTTCTAATGCTATCTCTGTCTAACTGGTTCAAACATATTCGACATCTCGTATACGTTGCAAAGCTGAGATGGGTAGCTTTGATGATGTGAGAAAGAGAGAGAAAGAAGTATCCAGAAGTGCATGTGTTGGTTATATTTTATTACTTCATACTGTCGTTGAAGAATTAAGATATATTTCCTCCCGCTGGTACTAGGCATTTTATTGCCCACTTGTGTTGATTGACAAGAAAGCAACAAATGCAAACACAATCTCCCGACTCCGAAATCGTTGTCTTGTATCAAAGGCAAGTTTTTCAAGTTCGTGAGATTTCGTCTAATACCACCGAGAGGATTATCTCGTTAAAGTTAGTTATTTGTTAAGTACCTATACAGGTTGCATACAGGTTGCACTGTGCGTAATGCACTTGTTAAAATGCAACGCTGTGTCGCAGCTGTGTTTTGAAACAATCAATTGACTGTAGCAAAACGCAACACGTGAGGCAACGTGTGCATCGTGCTTGTTATACCTGTATGTCGTTATCCTACCTCTATACCTATTCGTCATCCATATCATCCGCTTATTTTGCCTTTGAAGTTTTATAATTATTATCCTTCACGAATTTAGTATATAGGGCATATGATTGGGGTATTTGAATGAACAATGAAAGAAGGTTCGTGAGGGAAATGGAATGGAAAATGGAAAAAAATGGAAGGGGTATGCGAAATAATAATATTAGGAATCATCAGATGTCGATCAGGAAATGAAAGAGAAATAATAGGGCATCGTGAGGAAATAAGATATGACCGAATCTGATGACCATATTGCTATGTGGGACATATGTAGAGTGGCTAGAATGATATAAAACTTACTCACAATTGATTGAAGGTGAATATTTCTCAGGAATCAATGTTATGGGATAGGAAGGGTATAATGAGGGAATTATGAAAAAGGATTCATGAAAAGAATTAGCGAGTTTATTCCGCATATCACAGCAAAATTTTATTAGAATTCGATCTAGAGATGAAAAGGAAAAATGGGGTATAGTGAGGGAATGTAATTTGATCGAATCTGACTGAACTATTGCTGTGAAAATAATTTGACTTAGGTTGAAAAGGAATGGAAATAGGAAAACTCTGTACTTGAAAGTATCAGAATTGGTTTTTTTGGAAATTTACGAAAAATGAAATTTCAGCATTTTTAGGACATATAGTTGGGAGATTAAGAGAAGAGGAAACAATGAAGGAAATAATATTGCGAATCAATTCCACATCAAATGGGGCATGTGTTTAGAGGTAAAACTTACAAAAATTAATTCGCAATAGGGGGTGAATATGGATTGACTCTGTGCTATAAAGTATCAGAGTTGGTTAGACGGAGTTTGCGAAAAACTGAAACTCCAAAAGTTGAGGGATTGTAGGGTTAGAAAATATAGGTAAGTCTCAAAATATAATATTCTGAGAAAATAAGAATTTTGCGAAAACCTAAAATTCTCAAAAAATTACAATTTGAAAAATTGTGGGGGGGGGAATAGGTGAGTAATAACATAGGGCATATGGATTGCTAAGCAGCACGAATTTGATTGCACAATAAAGATGGAAACATTGGCACAAAATCGCGCATGAGGAAACAAAAGATTTGTTTTGTGGACTGCCTACCTACTCCTGAAGTTTGAGAAAATATTGGAAATAATTGGTAAATTTGGGGTCTCTTCTCGTGAATCAGTGCTGTATACTAGCAAGGGCATAGTGAGGGAAAATTGTAAAAAGGGGACTCACAAGAAGAGTTTATTTGGGAAAATTCTGTACTAGAGAGTACCAGAACTTGAGTTTTGAGAAAGATTTTGGGAAGAACCAAATGAGGTGGTTTTCTCGTGAGCCAGGGCATATGTTGGGGATGAAGTATAAGGAAAAGAGACTCACGAAAAAATAAGTGAAAAAGAAGTAAAGAAAAAATTAGTAAGAAACTGAGATTAAGTATTTTTCTCGTGACTCAGTGTTATTAAATAGCGAGGGCATATGGTAAGGATAAAATATTAAGAGAGATTCACGAGAAAATGAGTGGAAAATCAAGAAATTCATGAGGGGAAATTTTTCTCGATTTATAAGGAAAAGATGCAACTTGCAAATTTCCATAGGGGTTGGAATTTACGAACAACTGAAATTCCATAAAGTTTTGGGAAAGAGCAAAAAAGAGCTTCTCATTACCAATGTAATTTCGAAGAACCTTATTAGATGGGGGGGAGAGTTGGACGATATAGCACGCTAAAATTGCTACACATTGATTTTTCACAACAGGAATCGCCAACTGACAAGTGGAACTTAGCAGGCAACTAATCGGAGGAGTTTCGGCTTCCTCTGAATCGTTTATAGGACCACATTGTTTAATTGAGGGAGAATAAAGTCCAAAGAGATACTAATGGTGTCTGAGAAGAACTTTCAGCAAAATGAAAGTAAGATATGAGTGGAAATTCTCAGAATTCGATCAGAAAATGGAGAAAAAAAAAATAATGGAGCATAGTGGGGAACTATAATCCGACCGAATTTGGTAAAGTATGAAAATTTTGGGAAAAAAGGGGGTTAGAATATGGGGTATGAATTGTCAGAATTCGTTGACACATGAAAAGAAAATATTAGGGCAAAGTGGAAATTTATCAGAATTCAATCAGCAACTAGAAAAATATATTGGGACATAGTGAGGGGTGATCTGACTGAATCTGATAAAAGTAGAGAAAATAGGGAAAAAACGAGAATGAATGGCATATGAAGAAGTTTTATGAGGCAAAAATGAGGATGAAAATGAAAACCGGGATAGGAATGGTTATAGGCGACGTCAGTTATTTTTCCTAGTTCGTAATGTTTTCGTTAAAGTGTTAGAGTATGTATCACCTAAAGTTTAAGTTGTCAAATGCCCCTCGATAACGTGATTTTTTACGTCACGTGACCAAAAGGAATTTGATAGTCTTTCTCAAACTGAGTGCACATGATGGAGCATAAATCCAAACATGTGCCCACAATTCCAGGAAAACAACCAACCCGAGAAGTAGGTGTACATTTGTTATAGTTAGCGATTTATCTGACCACCTCCTCAAATCCAATATATGCACATGATTACGAAAACCTTGTCGCAGTATAGAGGGTTGAAAAGGTACTCAGATAAATCTGAGGTTGCATATAACTGGTAGGTGATTGCGCTCCATACTTCAAGAATGTTTTGAATTTTGGATACGCCTTCACACCACCAGGTATGCAATCTCTTGTCCTAGTTATGCGTTGTTCAGTTATGTAGTTATTTTGTCAAGTTTTGAGAATTCAGCCTTTGCGTCGCAAAATCTTGCACAGGGTTGCCCCAGTTTAAGACATGCGAGTACAAAAACCGCTTCTCTTAGTTATGTTATTTTCAATGAGCTATTTTTTCAGTGAACAGGTGTGTGTAAAGCACCTCTGTCCGCATTCAAAATAGGTTCATTTTAAGTTCGTTAATATTGTTCGTTAAGAGGCGTACATTATCGTAAGTTATAGTTAGTAAAAATGTTACACACTTCATGGAAATTCTATCTGAAATTTGAGACGCATTTGCCCCAGTTAGGGGGAAGAGACTTCTTCAAAGAAAGATTAATTGGGATTAAAGAGCTTTTTAGGTTTCTAATCTATCTAATTCTCACGGCTTCGCCTGATTATACGTGACTTGAACTCACGTTTAGAGCGTTTATGTCTTCTTTTTGAAGACCTAGACTTAGTAGAGGGAACATCTTTTTGAACAAATTTGAGTTCTACCTGTTTCACTTTCTCAGGATGTGATGTGGAGAGTAATGATTTATTTGGCTCACGGATCGTATTTGAGCCTAAATTTTTATCACTAATTTTACCTGAAGATTGAAGATTTTTCGTAGTAATCTTTGAGAGTGTGTTCTTTTTCCAAGAAATTTCCAGCTGGAGAATCTGGATGTATACTGCGATGTAGACTTCCAAATATATGTCCAACGATGGATAGTAGCGTTGGCTAGATGGTATAAACTGGAATCGATTATGCAGCGGAATTACAAGCCTTTGATCATCGACGGTAGGTCTAAGTTCTATTTTGTTGAAATGGATGTATTCTTCTGTTTTCAAAAATAGAAGAGCTGGCTCTCGTCTGAAAACAATTCTCGGATCTACCGCTAAACGAGTGTACATGTTACGAAATAAAATATATCGACCTAAAGACACCGGTTTTTCATGCCGTAACTTTGGCTTGATTAAAGGGTAAAGGAGAATTATTCTCTCAGCCTTTTTGTCATCAATCAAAAGGCTCAGAATGCACTGCATCTCTTTTTCTATACTATCAATTGGCTTATTGGAAAAACTTAACTCAAATTGTCCAAAGGAGATGACAAATTTTCTATTTTGCGGAAAAGGAACATGTATGAGTCGATTATATAATTCTGAGAGGCTTATCTGGTCTTGTAGGAATTTTGGTAATATAGGCGGTGGAGTCCTTTCACCTCTACTCAAGAAGTTAGCGATTCCATCCCCGATCCAGATATAATCCTCAAAAATATTTCTTAGGGGGTCCGATATATCGTCAGAAAGTGCCCCTGAACTCTCTAACAATTTTCGTTTCCCGAGTTTGACTCAAAAGTGTCCTGAGGATTTTGAAACTCAGAGGAAATTGAGTTTTCGTTCAAATTGGCATTTTCTAATTGTTCAATCGTATGGTTTAAAGACGCTAAATATTCCTCTCGTTCTTGTTGATCGTCTGCCTCATCATCTAATAATGAGACTTCGTTGGTATTGGGATCAATATATACGGCATGCACATTTGCATTTAATTCTCGAGACGGAAATTTAGGTTTAAATTTACGTAATACGATTTCGCTCCTATCATTCATATGAAAGGCTGGTTTGGGTTTTTTATTGTCGAATTTGGGAATATTGTCTTGACGACTGTCATTTGGATTTTTCGTGGGAGCAATATTTCTCGTATTTACATTAGGAGCTTGCTTCTCATTTGATAGAGGGGTGGGCTGCCTAAATGTAAATTTTTTATTTTGTAGATTGACGAACGGTTTTTGAACTTTTGGTACACTTTGGGCCTTGTTTGCATTCCAATCTTGTAAAAGCTGGGCATATGAAGGTACCAAAGGCATCGCTTTGTTCTCGAACACGTTTCGACTTTCATACACACGATTATTCTGAGTGTTATTGCGACCTTTGAGCACTACAGGGACTTCATTGAGAGGATCTTCCTGTATTGACGCGAGATTAGTCAATTTCAGAAGAAACTCATCCAATGTTTGTCCAGGTTGATGAAGACTTAGACGATATTCTGGTGGTGTTTTCGCAATGATAATGCGGATGAGTTCCTGCTCAGGATTCATACGAAAATGACGGAGACTCTTTATCCAACATTTCATGCGAACAGCCAAATCTTTTATATCAATGGACGTGGAGTACGTCTAGCAAAATGCCTTCCAAGCTTCATTCTGTGCTCGAATGTCCCAATAAAACTCAAGAAATTTTGCCTTAAAATCGTTGAAATTAGTTGCTTCGGACGAAAATTCCAAGAATTGGGTTCTATTAGACGTAATAATCACACCTTTCATTGCTATAATTTTTTGAGATTCAGGCGCGCGAGTGCCTCGAAAATAGTCCTCCATTTCGGTGATAAATTGATGAGGATAATACAACTTATCGTCAGAAAAATAGATACCTGCATTTCGGACTGCACCTGCATCAATATGCACACTTGCACGTCCTTCGTCTGAATCATTGGTGTGATTGTTCGAACGTTGTTTTAAAGATTGGATCTCACCACAAATTTGTCGGAATCCTCTGTCTCGAGTTGCTAAGTCGAGTTCAGATTTTTCCTTATACTTCGAGTAGTTTTGGTTGAAAATTTCAAAATCTGCTTTAGACATGAAATTTTCGTCATAGTCAGCGAATTTGCTTGTATGACTTTCCAAAATACTCGAAGTATGTTCGATATTTGCGGCGAGAGTATCTTGTAAGTCACTGATCTCTTTTCCTACGCGAGTATCTAAATTGACTACACAATCACTTAGTTTTTCCACTGCAATTTTATTTGCATTGGCCAAATTGGATACCAAGGTACTTTCCCTTGTAAGGGTTGCATGGTTTTCTTTCACTTGACGTTGGATTGAATCGCTCCAATTCCAAGTCTGTGTGAAAACTTCAGCAACTAATTCGTCTAATACATCGATGTATTTTTCAGAATTAAAAGGTCTGGGTTGCTTGCTCGCATTCCCTTCCTCACTTACGTCAGGGGTAGTATCTTGGTATTCATCTCCGGAAGTATGAGATGAGCTACCAAGTGATTGTGGTAAATCAATATCGACATTTTTATTAATTTCGCTTACCCCAGGAACTGATGGGGTTTCCGGCTCGGAGGTACGCGATTTCGAACGTGTGCGATTTACGGAATCAAGAAAATTTCCACTGGTTCTACTTCGCGTAATTCTAGGCTCGTTATTCATTATAAAACAAAGACGCGATTTAACCGAAAAATATGACGCGAAAAAATGGATGTACCGAAAAACGAATACTAAGTAATTAGGCGCGAGAGATTTACATTAAATCGTCGAGGGAATACATCTGATTTAATAACCGCGAGTTTAAGAGAGATGCAGTGTATGAAGCTGCGTTCCCCCTTTTTACTGTAACGGCAAGAAGGTGTACGATGAGTGTACGAGATGTATTTGATGGGTGGAGGTGGGGTATGTGGTAGGCACTGTGAGAATACAAGTACTCGTCACGTGTGTGTCACCAAGCATTTAGAAGTCTAAAAATAGATTTCTAAAAAATGAAACGAAGGTATGAGAGATGGAAAAGAGAAAAAAAAAAAAAAATGCGTAGATACGATGACTCAATGCCTACCAAAAGAGATAGGTATGAATCATGGATCTGCGATGAGAAAATAAAGAAAAAGGTATAAGAGGATGTGAGTCACCTTTACCTGAAGGTGACTTTGAAAAACTGGCGTACGTGATATTCTCCACGTACGTGATATTCTCCATGTGGAAGAATGTCACGTGTGCCGCTTTTCCCAAAGTCATCCCAATGCCAAGATGAGTCATTTCTTTCGTATACAACTTGACATTGAGACAACCATGGGAAAAACGGTGTACGTGATTTTCACACGGAGATAAAGATAGGTATGGAGCTATTTTTAGAAAGAAAATGGCTAACTGTCCGTTGAAATACGATGAGATCACCGGAAATGGGTATAGAAAGAATGTTTGGGGCCTATCTTGGGTGGAATTTTTGCACGTGAATTTTGAAAGATTCGAATTGTGCAATTTTTCAAATTGAGGTTTTTTCGAATAACGAACGAGTTTTTCGACGCGAATTTTTTGAAATTGAGTGGATTGGGTAGATGGAAAATTTATGAGGCGAGTTAAAATGAATTTTATGGCCTCGACAAGTATCAGAAACAAAGTTTCTGATTTTAACCTTCAAAATGGAGTCCACTAAGCAATTGATCCTGCGCAAGAAAAATATACTAAGAAGAACCCTATTTATGAAGGAGGATCTTTTCGAAGATCGCCGGAGTTTTATGCAATTAATTGCATATTTTGTGGTTTTTTCTGAATTTTAACCTAGAACTGGTCGATACCATACTGTCGAATTCGTGAAGATTTCGACATACAGTATCGATTGCTCAACTCAGACAAAAGGGAAAAGTCGTGACAAGAAAGATTGCACATGATTTGCAATCCAGAATATTGGAAATTTACGCCTTTCGCAGGCATGCACACACTCGTGAAGGTCATTTTTCAATGAAAAATTACATTTCTTCAGTCGCATATGTGTTCACACCTGAGAAATTTGAACTTTCCAATAATTCTTCGGGATGATAAGGAATAATGTGATTTTTTCGAGTCAATTTGTCGAACTTTAAATAAAGTGTTTTGCACATTGACTTCGAAAAAATACACAGTCGAGGTGTTAGGATGGAAGAAATAGCTTATAGGATCAAGATAGAAATTATTAGGAAACTTTTAGACAAACTGGTCGCGAGATCCTCTACCTAGCACGAATCTGACTATAATTCGCATGTGATGGAATATAGTGCAATTACGAATCTTCGGAAAAACACTGAAAATTCCAGGAATCTCAATTTTTCGTCGATTTTCGTAAACGAATCCCCGAAAAATAGTGAGAGTTCCAAGGAATTCAATTTTCTCCGTTAATTTTCGTTATAAAGCACATGAATCCATCACTACTAAAGCTAAATAGGAAACCTGCGAGCTGATAATAAAAAATATCCAAAAAACCTCTAAGAATGAGAAAATTCGAAAAATGGACCTAGTTACCGGAAATAGGGAAAGATTGGCATTTCCCATAGAATTTTTAGATACGAAATGACGAGCATTATGGGGCCTAAAAATTTCTACGAGTTTTTTTTTTTATTTTCTGTTAATTTTCTGGGGCGAGAAAATTACCAAAAAGGATGCCGAAAGACGGATTTGTTTAGACGTTCGAACTGCGGTGAATTTACCCAGCTTGGTCTCTGACAAAGCAGATACTGAAATAAATTCACGTCACAATCCGAAAATCTAGACAAATAGTTAGATGTTCAAATTCTTCAATCACAACGAATTCGCACTAAAGAATTCATGTAATGATAAAATCTGAACAACATAAAAATCCAAATGGTAGGCTTTGCTTAAAAATCCGAGTTACGGTAAGTCTACCCAGCATAGTCTCTGACAAGCAGATACTGAAATAAACTTACGTCATAACTCAAAAATCTAAACAAATAAGGAGAAACCTAAATTTTCTGATTACCACGAATTTGTATGAAAAATTCATGTAATCAAGAAAATTTTAACATTATGGAGTTCCCTAATTGTGATATTTGTCTAAACGTCCGATTTACGGTGAATTTACCCAGCATGGTCTCTGACAATGCAGATACTGAGATAGATTCACGACGCAATTCGGAAATTTAGGCAAATTGAAAATTGTTTGAATTTTCCAGTTACGACGAATTTGCACTGAAAAATTTGTGTAACCAAAAAATTCCAACACTATGTGTTCCCTAATGGTAAGATTTGTTCAAAAGTCCGAATTACGGTGAACTTACCCAGCATAGTCTCTGACAAAGCAGATACTGAAATAAATTCACTCATAATTTCGGAAATCTGAACAACTAAGAAGGTCCTAATTTTAGTCAAAATTCTTTCACTAGATTTCGGTGTGCATAAAAATACCGATTTCTAGCGCCTGTGGTATTTTTGATATTTTTTGCGGAATTTCGTGTAAAGAAAGACACACAAAAAATACCAAAGTTGCTCAAATTTTCGAGGTTGTCAGAACAATGTGAAATTGACATAACAACTGAAAATATGAACAACACCTGTGGAATTTTAGTATTCACGTGCGCTTCTCGTAAAAAATAGAGAATTTTTCGATGAATACTAAAACTTTGGAGAATTTCGAAAATTCAATTTATTGACGAATTTTCGAAAAAATTCGCCAAGTACCTTGAAATTTTCCGAATTTTTCAGGGGTGAAGATCCTACATGAATAGATTCTCGCTATGCGTCAGGCTAGTGAGAAATCCATTCGCTATTTTTGAGCTTAATATTTTCGTCCAATCTTCGCAAAAAAAAAGATTTTTCGAAAATATTAAGGGAGGGTTGAAATCCTAATTATGACGCAAATTTCGAGAAATTTGAGACATAGAGAGGACCACGTCCGGGCGCCAATGTAAAGACATAACCCGGAGTTAATGGTTAAGAGAAATAGATCAATAATAAACACCTAACGATATATATTAACCCTAGGGTGCCAATGTAAAGACCTATGAACCTGATGTAAAGTATATTTGCCTGGATAGCTTTAGCCGAATACCATTAATCCGAGAAATGCTTACATAAATCCGTCTATGATCTGTCCGAGGACCTATCATAGGGGTGTATTAGCACCTAATTAGGGGTCAGTACTCTAATAATTCACCTATCTACATTTATTCATTAAGCGCCTAAATAAATAAATTAGAAGAATAACAACACCTAATTAGATACTCCGTGTATTCGATGTAATTGTAATACACACCTTATAATTACGCCACAAATAATTGATAAAACTAACTATTTGTATCTTATAATAATGCTATCAACAAGTTCATCTTAACATATTTTATGGAAGAAGATAATTAGTTACTTACGACCATTGATGTTATGATTGACGCGGCGAGCACTTTACCTTAGCAAGAGTAGATAAAGAACATACGAAACGCGACGAATATATAACGATTATTTTGTAGCCCGTGGGTTGTATTAGCAATTTAATCGATACAAGTTCTTATTGACAACAAAAATACACTTTAGCAATGAGTCGAGCTGGGTTTTACGCGATACTAACCCACACGACCAGGACTGATATTAGAGAGGAGTTTCGGCTTCCTTGTTTCTAATATAAGTGGCGAGAGCTACCGATTCTCCGAGGCTCGATGCTGGCATCTCGCTAAGTCGGAGGGGAAGTTTCTCCCACTGGTCTAAGTAGGGACATCTTCTTTTAGGAGTAATCTTACACATAGACGCGGAGAGATATATGATATGTGGCAACACCTAAGAGTTGCAAGGCATAAGTCCCCTCACAATTGAATTAATTTCTTTGGTTTTTACAAGCTAATTTCAAGATGGGTTTGTATTTGCAGTGATTAGGTGAATAAAATAAGATCATGTGAGTACCTATTAGGATACAATCATATTATATTATGTATTTTTTACTTGTTTGGTTTCTCACTAGTTTCATAGATTGGATTTGCAATTTTATTTGTATTTTTTATGCAGATGTAGGCTTGTGTATATTATCAATGTGTACATGTTTTTCACCTTTTGGTTCTTGTCATTGCTCTATTTCGTTTATGTCTGCACTACTGCACGTTTTTATAGTACAATGAGTGCATTTCTTAATTGTAATCATTTTAAATTAATTTTTTTACAGGCTAATTTCAGAATGAGTTTGTATTTGCAGTGATTAGGTGAATAAAAAGAATAATGTGAGTACCTATTAGGTGGATAGTTATATTATATTATGCATGCATTACTTGTTTGTTTTCTCAATAGTTTCATTGTTTCATAGATTGGATTCGCAATTTTATTTGTATTTTTTATGCAGAATTAAGTTTGAGAATAATATCGATGTGTACAATTTTTACCTTTTGGTTCTTGTTATTGCTCAATTTTATTTTAATTTGGGTTTACCATGATTTTTTGTTTTTATAATAAAGAACCAATAAATAGTGGCACATTTAGACTATATATGTGAAGATTCATAAATATTTAAGCCTATAACCAATGGCAATTCTAGCACATAGGTGGAGCACTTTTGCAGGATTGCATGTTTGCACGACTGCGCATTTGCACGACTGCACATTTTCACGACTGCACATTTTCACGACTGCACGTTTGCACGACTGCACGTTTGCACGACTGCACATTTGCACGACTGCACGTTTGCACGACTGCACGACTGCACGTTTGCACGACTGCACGTTTGCACTACTGCACGTTTGCACGCCTGCACGTTTGCACGACTGAACGTTTGCATGACTGCACCTTCTCACGACTGCACGTTTGCTGTGTTTTTTAATAATTATTTATAGTACAATGAGTGCATTTCTAAATTGTTTTCATATTGAATTGATTTCTTTGGTTTTTACAAGCTAATTTCAAAATGAGTTTGTATTTGCAGTGATTAGGTGAATAAAAAGAATAATGTGAGTACCTATTAGGTGGATAGTTATATTATATTATGCATACATTACTTGTTTGTTTTCTCGATAGTTTCATTGTTTCATAGATTGGATTCGCAATTTTGCACGTTCGCACGACCGCACGTTCGCACGACCGCACGTTCGCACGACCGCACGTTCGCACGACCGCACGAACCGCACGACCGCGCGAACCGCACGAACCGCACGACTGCACTAACTGCACGACTGCACGAACCGCATGACCGCATGTTCGCACGACCGCTCGTTCGCATGACTGCACGTTTGAACGACTGCATGTTTGGATGACTGCAAGTCCGCATGTTTGCAGTGTTTTTTAATAATTATTTATAGTACAATGAGTGGATTTTTAAAATGTCGTCGACCAAACTTGAGAATTTAACGTCTGTAAATGCATCAAAATCCTGCATTCTCCTCCTCCCTCCTTCCCTTCCTCCTCTCCCTTGAAAACACCCAAATATTTGCATTTCTAGATCTGAAAAAAATTAATTTCCTTTTAATTTTCCATCTTAAAAGTATAAGCTCACCACCACAATAGTGATTATTTTTCGCTGAAAAAAAAACCCGACCAAAAACACTATGACGAAAAAATTTGTATGTAATTTAGCCAAATAAAGCTTTGGGGTAATGGCGCGGTAATTACCGGTATAATTTTTTATTTCTCGAGACAAGGCGGTAAACTGTATACCTATACAGGGGTACGTATAGGAGGAAGGGCACACGCGCCCCATCGCCATGCGAATGTTGAATAATACGCGAATGGTTTATGTAGGTATACATGGGGGGAGCTAGGTAATATAGGCCTGTAGCTTACATCGCAGCTTTCGCTGGTGGTGTATTTTTTGAAGTATAAAGTTAATAAATTTTGGCTACTAGGGGGCGAGACGAGGCGTCGAGCGAGGTGCACTGGTGGTTATTTGTTGATGAGGTAGGGTGGTGAGGTTGTGCCTGCTGCGCTGTGCTGTACGACGACGTACATACGACACAATAGTAAGTATAAGAAAACAGAAATAAATATTTTTCAAGATTTATGCGAAATGCAAATAAACTCGAACGCCTTTTCTTATTTACTTTACGGATTTCGAGGTACTGGTACAATAAAGCGGTTGTAGGGTTGGGGGAGGGGCAGGGGAACTTGAACTTGCGGACAATATGCACGAGTATAATAATTTGCTATGCTGGAGAGTCTGACTTGGTCACTGGCCCCTTATCTGGCCCGCGAAGGACCATATTGATAAGACGATGGAGTACCATATAACTTATATTCGTATGGTACGCAGATGCGCGACGCCGAATATGATAAAAAGCTCGGGCAATCTGTGCGCGTTTATATAGAAATTTTTGTTCGGCTTGAAAATATTTGTAGTTTGTATTTGAAGAGTTTTCGTATTGACCGAAGCACTTAGCGATGCTGGAGCAAATATCAACAAACATTTTGCTCGTATATAAGGCGAATTTAGCTATATAGTGTAGAGTGCGGCGAAGGCGAATGTGCACGTACGTGCAGCAAGCAAAGCAAAGCAAAGGCATGAGAAAGAGAGGAGAAAAGGCGAGAGAGAAGGGTTCTCTTTCCCTTTTTGTAGTCGGACTACAAATTGATGCCGGACGCCGCCTGGCGTCGTTATCTTTTCTTGGATGCTCCATTAACACCCATTTTGTCCGTACATCTCCTCGTCTTCACGATTTACTAACTCTTTTGCCCCGTTTTTGCGTTATTGCTATCTACTTTTTTTTCGGCTATCTTTCTGTCTGCGTTGCTCTCTATACGTTTGTCTCGCTCTTTTTGCATCGAGTTTTCCCTCGGGGCGAATATTTTTGCAATATATACGAGATAACTGTTGAACATTTGTCAAGCTTTTCTTCCATTTCTCGTCGTATATATATTTTTTTCTTTCTTTCTTTCTCTCTCTCTCTCTCTCTCTGTTTGTGTGTGTCGTCGTCGTCGTCGTCTTGTTCGTTTTCTAGCATTCTCTCCAAAACTTGTAGGCTCGGACGTCGTAATTTATTAGTATTTGAATGTTGTTGATGGTATAAAAATATCGTATAGAAGACGATATATATTGCCGGGCGAAAGAGTGAAATAAAATGAGAAAGGAGGTACGTGTGAGGGGTGTCGATATTTGCCAAAGCGACCGGGGCCAAAAACATGTGCGGGCTTTTTCATCAAACCTTATAAATCATTCTCTCCTCGCCTGCTCCTCTGGACCCATCATCAGTGTAGCTGGTAAATTGATACGGGAACATTTGAACGAATCTTTCTCTCTAATTGTTAGCGAACGAATGTACGTATCTGATATCGTGACCCAAATTACCGATGGCGAGTGTTTCTGTCCTCGTGTGTTGTTTAAAAGGACTCACACAAAATCCAAGATACGACGATATTCGCATATTGATGACGACGTATGGGTCTAAAGAGGTAGCTATCTAGTTGGTAAAAAAATGTGTTGGAAGAAAACTCTCGGGTTACTCGATGATTAGAAATTAGCCTGAAATGGTTGAGATAGAGACGTAGAGTAGAGCTCGCAGTATTGAGTATATAAGAAGGGTTCTATACTGGGTTATCCTGCGTATAGTAAGAGAGAAAATCATATTAGCATAGAAAGTCAAAAACAAACGTTAAAGCTAATAGGCTTAAAACCCTTGGGTAATTTTTAAAACACCATCGCACAGCATCAGCATCATCGTACCGAAGTAGTACACCCTCGTGTACCAGGGTAGATAACTATACACGTAAGCATACGTAGGAGTAGGAGCTATACTCGTATGAGTATAAGGGAGAAACCACGAGGCACGAGGACGATGAGACGATGAAGAGGGAGCAAAGTCTCGAACGCACGTACGCCGCATACTTTTCATTCCAATTTGCAATGAACATATCACTACACACCCTAAACAGATTTAATCCCTTCGTCGATAATGACCGGCACCCTTTTTTGTATTAACGACAAACTACTTTAGCCATTTTAACGTGCTGTGTAGCCTATTTTTGTGTATTTTGTTGTTGTATGGTGTAGGTTGTAGGTATGTCGTTGTCGTAATCGTAACGACCTAACGGTGGTCGTCGCCTATGCCTGGATTTAAGTATGCGAAAATGGTAAGTACTTGGAAGAGAGTATTGGGCCGAGATTATTTTTGAAATCGAAACGTTCGTTAATGAATGCGACTCGATAGTGGTGGGAATTCGGGTGGAATTGGTGATTATAATGAAGGTTTAGTATTTGTTATTTTCGGTGGTCTGATGAAGTGATCATGTTGTGAGGGGGTGCGACTGAAATTTTTACAACTTTCTTCACCAAATTTTTACAACTTTTTACCCCAGATCCCCCTTCCCCGCCCACCAATTTTTTTCATGCTAATTGGCCAGATTTGGTTCGAGTTAAATACCTACTTTTAAATGTTCAAAAATGATGCATTGATATTTGAAAAAAAAATCGAAGTATTCTAGATGTTGCAAGGTTAGTACTGAAATCAAAAATCGAAAATTCGCAACTTTTTCGTAATTTTTTTTGTAGTCTTTTGGTCTTTGAAAGTCAAATACAAAAACAGAATAGAATAATTTCAATTTTGTCCTATAAAAAGTTTCAATAACGCCAAAATTTTCTTCTTTTTGGTATTTTCGAATAAAATTTCGCATCATTTTTCATTATTTTGCACTTTTTTACACCAATACCAACCCTGCAGTAGGTATCTAGTAATTTGGTTAGGTTTCTTGAATTTCTGAAGGTAATTTTTCATCCTTGAAAATTTTTGAAAAATTGCACAGAATGAATTCACATTTGCTCAAGTGAAACGAGAGTACAGATAAAAGCTTTGAAAAAATTGATAATTCGAGAAGTAAAATAACTGATGCAAAAAGTTGATTTTTATATATCATCGACATTGAAAAATTTTAAGAATAGATTTCAGGAAATTATGAATTATGTATTTCCAAAAATAGGAATAAAGGCTCGAGTGGCGTGAGGGCAAAACCTTTCGAAAATTATAATAATTTTTCAAAAGTAAAACTACATTATTTTCGATTTGAGAAATGAATTTTTCAGCCTTCCAACTGTGATTAGAGGAAAGAAAAGGAAAAATAATCTAGCACTAGCGAAGCGAAGGCGAAAGCTGTGAAAAATTAATTAATACCAACTTACCTAATTCGAAACGTAAAAGAACATCAATCATGAATTTTTGATACTGGAAACAAGAAGAAAAAAAACAATTTTGATTCTGATTTTTTAGTTTAATTCAAAATTACAACATTTTTCATTTATTTTTCCATAATTCATTTTGATTGATTATTCAAAATTTCAATTTTTCAATTTTTTTTTTGGACCGTTTAAATTTGAAATTTCATTTTTTCCAATTGCCTGTTGATTTATTTTATTTTTTACTGATTCGAGATGGTTGGGCCATTTCAATTGTTAATTTTCAAACTGTTTCCTTGAATTTCATTTGTTTCAACTTTTTGAAAATCAATTCGTGATGTTTTCTATAATTTTGTTTCAACTGCGTCGACTGATTTTCCAAAATATTAATTTTTTCATAGCAGATTCAATTTTTTTTTTAATCTGGAACATCTTGAATTTGAAATTTAAACTTTTTAAATTGCATGCTCAATTTTTATAGGTAACCTTTTGTAAAAAAATATATTGTACATACATATTGATTTTCTAAAATACGAGTACCTACTACACACCTACCTACCTAATTTTTTTTATTGCAAATATAATTTTTTTAGTAGCTATCATTTGAAATTTGAAGTTGAGTTTTTTATAAAAATTTCATGCTTTATTGATACATTTTTTTCATTGATTCGTAATATTTTTTCCCTACAATAATTCATTCGATTAATTTTTTTATGTTTTTGTTTTTTTTATCGCAGGTCTCGTATTTTTTTAATTTATTTTTTTATAAACCATTTCAAATTCGAAATGTCAACTTTTTGAATTTTTTTTCTACTATAAATTCATTTTGATTGACTTGAAGTTTTGGTTTTATTTTTTCAGAAATTGGCAGGTTGTCCAATGTCTAATAAGCTGACTCATTTTTCAATTTTTTTGTTGGGGGGAAGGAGGGTTATTCATGTTTTTGGAATGAGTAGAGGGTAACGTTGACAAAAAATTCTGGGTCATTTTTATGCAGTCTCTCGACAGTTTTTTTTTTTAATATTTGAAAATAAATTTCTAGTTTTGGATAAATGTATGTCAACTTCTAAAATCTCTTCATACTCAAGTTTGTGACTTCGTGAAATACAACTTTTCCATTCGATTTTACGATAAGATTTCAAGCATGAAGAACCGAAAATTTGCCGAATAATATCTGAAAAAAAATCCAATTTTTCCAAATAGGTACCTAAAACAAAAGATGAGAAAACAATTCTGCCAGTTGATGAGTATTACTTATAGGTACAGGTAGGGTAGGTCTCATTATTATCTTGACTTATAAAAAGTTTTCGTTTTCACTGTTCAATTTTTAGAAGCTTTAAGGCTCAAACTGGGAATTTTTCATTCTGTAAAAGAGACACGAATTAGCTCGAACGTAACGAGGACTAGAGCTCTCAAAAGTTCGTAGGTATTTTGATAGGCGAAAAACACAATGCTTTTTATGCGAGATAGCGAGAAGTTTGATTTTCACGGTTTCAAAATTTTCGAACTTCAATTATGTTTTTTTTAATAGAAATTTCAACTTCGAAACTAAAGCAAACTGACTCGAACGAAATCAGAACAAAAGTTTTTGAAAATTGTTGATTTTTTTCTTTTCAAAATTTTAGAATTAGAATGATGTTTTTTTTTCTTAGAAATTCCAACTTCGAAAAAAAAAGCAAACAGACCCGAACGACATGAGAGCAAAAGCTTTCAAAAATTTTAGTTTCGAGAAGTAAAAAACGTTTATTTTTTAACTGAGAAGTTCTTTTTTTGATTTAAACATTTTTTGAGTGTGAATATGTAATAGATTTTTAGAAAGTTGGATTTCGAAAAAGAAAACTAACAGGCGTGAGTGAAGTGACGAGGGACAAAGTTTTCAAAAATTTATACTTCAAGAAGTACCTAAATGATTGGGTATTTTTTTTACAAGAAGACAATTTTTCTCCTCATTTGGCATATTTGAAAGCCACTTACTTAAGTGAGTGAGTACTGAATACCTAGGACAGACATTTTCCATGATCAGAAATTCAGAAACAGAAATGCTAATTACTACTTAGGTACGTATTTAAGAAGCTCGAGCGATACCAGGGCAAAAGCTTTCAAAAATGAGTTATCAAAATTCCAAAAAATTCGGCAAAAAAAAATTTCAAATTTGCCAATTTTGTCAAAATTTGCCAACTTTGCCGAACATTTGGCAACTTTTTCAAAATTTCACAACTTGGCCACCCTGGTCTCGTCCTAGGACTTGGTTTGTATCGAAAAAAGAATTGATCGGTCGTGATACGAGAGTCAGATTATGATGACGAAATTTTACTGAAATTAATGAGTGTTACTCGCGTAAGCAAGTAAATACTTACTTGATGCATGATTGAGGTAGGTATAATTGATCCTCAAAATACGTAGATCGAAATTCGGTAATTATGAATATTGAATATACAATTGACGAAGTTTAATTTTTAATATCTATTCAAGTACATATAAGTACATAAGTACATACAATTAATTAGTAATGCGGAAAAAAACTGCAGTACACACACAGAAACGTGATTGATGCTTTTTTTCAATTTTCAGGTACCTATTCAGATTATTTCTTGCTCGAGAACGAAGACGGCCCGGTCCGGCTCGGCGCGGCGTTGACAATGTGTAAGAAAGCGACAAAGGTGACATCATCGATAACGAATGATACCTACGATTAAATATTATCTTATTGTGACGTCACCTTGCTAGACTCCGAAATGGGCATTATTATATTCCGCTTATCGCATTTGATAACGTGTTCGTTAGAAGGGTGCGTTGGCATTTTATATAGTTTCGGTTCGGTAGTTCGGTTCGATTCGGTTTACAGCTAGATTTCGGGATTACGACTACGTGTGACATTTTAATTTCGCAATCGGTTCGTGATTATCGCGTGGGTGATATTTTTTTTTGCGTTGGTAGTGTTTGTTTCGCATTCGCGTGTTCCGGTATTCGTGTGATTATGATCAAATTTGACAACCGTTTTTACGCGTTTACTTTTTCGAGGTGCATAACTTGGGGGTATTTTTCGATCGTTCGATTTGATTTTTGAATTAAATATACTCGTAAGTACCTACGTACGTACTACGTAGTACGTATTTACAATCGAATCGAGTGTGCTTTTGTTTTCGTGGATTCATCTCGTCGGATGATTTTTTAAAGCGTTGTTCTGATTTGCGTTCTGCGTTCGTATAAATAAGCTTACGAATAAGTTACTCGTACGATGAATTTTGACAACCACTGATTGCAGAGCTACAGGTAATAACTTGTCATTTTTCTAATTAAGTATATTATTGTATTATACTCATACAAGGTATCTGCAGGCTGCATGTGACATTTGCTATTGCTATCAAGAGCTCACATTCAGATAATAATCACGTAAATATTGGAGAAAAAAGTTCGGTAAAATATATGCCCTTTTTGTGTCACTCGATTTACTTCGAATCTGAAAAAAGGACGTTCGTATTAACACATTAGGGTCATTTTTAAGAACTTATAGATATTGATGGTTGGATTTTTGCTGTTTTGATAAATACTTCATCTCACCGAAATACCATACGTGTGCCGAAGCGTGGCGAAGTGTAATGTGTAGTGACCGGGTGTGTGTGTGTTGGGGGGGGGGTGAAAACTGAAATTTTCCAGACTTTTTCCGCCAGACTTTCCCACGTTTTTTTCACCCCAGATCTCCACTTCGCTCCTGGATTTTTTTTTTTTCAACTAAATAGCTAAAACGTGGTTCGAAAATCAAAGGTGATGTGAGACACCCTCCCTTCAGCACACCTCTACATGTACGTACAGTGTAAATAATGCTCTGGATTTCAACTTATCAAATTTTGGTAACCTACTCAAGATCGACCATCTGTGTTATTTTTAATCGAAAAATTCTGTATTTAAGGTCTATTTCGCCGCTGAATTTGCCAGTAGAAATTCTGAGTGAAGTCTTTTATGCAGCTTTGATGGTATTTGGTCAATTTTTAATGCGTTTAGATATCTAACTTTTATGCGATTTTGTTCAAATTTTTGAGATATTTTATCTACTTTTAGTTACTTTAGATCGGTTGTATGCCATTTGAAAATGTTTTCTCGATATTTAAAATTTTGTGATTTTTAAGATAATTTCACAATTTTTACATGACACGTAGTGCAATTTTTTAGGAAAAAGGTCCTCCTGGAAGAAACTAAATTACTTAATTTTCGGAGGTGTTTTCCGGAAAGAGACTATCGAGTTAATTATTGAAAATTCTTCCCAAATGAGACCTTTCTTCGTTCTTATAAGTCCATGAAACTTCGTTCTGCTTTTTAAAATTTTGTAAGTGTTTTAAAAACATTGAAAACAGGGACCAAATTTCTGAAATTTCAATATTGAGGTACCTATGTCAGACTTTCAAAAACTTTGAAAAAGCAAAAAACATATCTAAATGATCAGAGCAAAGACATAGTTGTCGAGAACCGATGTGGGTCCGTGGGAAATACCTATCATATCGGGCCCCATATTTCTGAAGCTAAAGCTGTATTCAGGTTTTTAATTGAGGTGGGGGGGGGGTTGGCGATTTTTTTGAAATTTTTCCTGTGTTGAAAGACCTTGCGAAGGGATGACCAATGGCGCAAATCGAAGTCCTCTAGCCTTTTTTTGAAGGCTGGTAGGGGGTGTCAAAGTTTTCAGTGAACTTAAAATATATCGTATATCACCCATTTCAGCAGTGGATTACTGGATATAACCGCGATGCCTACCAAAATGGAATTTAGAGAGCATAGTTAGGGGTTTTGAAAGGCTTTTCGGTGATATCATAAAAATCAGTGTTGCCACTTTTTTTCGTACGAAAAATCAGAAAAGCTTCAAAACGTAGTTTTCATATCGTTCCGGCTCTAAAAAATTCTGAAAAAAATTAATTATGGACAACTTTTCATGCTGAACAACTTATTAAAAATTGCGATGGCATTATCTCGTAAAGCCGATTTTAAAAAAATTGAAAGTTCGCAAAAAAAAGCGATTTTTTGATTTAAATCATGGAAAAAAGTTTTGACTGGTAGAGTTGACCCATTTGACTCCTACTTTTACGTATCCGTTGAAAAGGTTGAAAAAACTCTTTCACTCGATGAAATGAACTCATCGCAAAAAAATCAGCAAAAAAAATCAAAATTCGAAAAAATTCAATTTTCAATTCCAAGCATCAAAAAATGTTTAAATTTATTCAGCTGTCTTATTTTGACCTCTTTCTGACGTATTTCATGAAAAAGTTGATAAAAATTACACTCACAATCAGCAAAATAATCAAAATTCGTTTATTTTTTGAATTTTTTCAAATTTTGATTTTTTTGTGAAGAGTTTATTTCATTGAGTGAAAGGGGGTTTTCAACTTTTTCAACAGATACGTAAAATAGGGGTCAAATGGGTCAACTTCACCAATCACCACTCAAAACTTTTATCCACGTTTTGAATCAAAAAATCGATTTTTTTTGCAAACTTTCAATTTTTTTAAATCGACTCTACGAAATAATGCCATTCCAATTTTTTAATATGTTGTTCAGCATGAAAAGTTGTCCATGATATATTTTTTTCAGAATTTTTTGAGAGTTGAAACGATATGAAAACTACGTTTTGAAACTTTTCAAGCTGATTTTTCGAACGAAAAAAAGTGACAACGCTGATTTTTATGATATCACCAAAAAGCCTTTCAAAACCCCCAACTATTGGGAAAAGTTCCATTTTGGTAGGTACCTATCGCAGTTATCGAGTAATCCACTGCTGAAAAATGGATGATATTCCGAGTTCACTGAAAAAGTTGACACCCCCTAGCAGCCTTTGAAAAAAGGCTAGAGGGCTGCAATTTGCGCCATTGGTCACCCCTTTGAAAGGTCTTTCCACAGAAAAAATTTCAAAAAAATCGCCGACCCTCCTTGCTACTTCTTGGTCGAATTGACGTGGAATGACCCCTTAGCCAAGCTTTTGAATAATTTTTAAGCAAAAATTTGATAAGTAATTTTAGTAAAAATCAGTAATTTTTGAGAATAAGAAATTACCTAATTCCAACATCTTTTCGCAATTTTTTTTTTTTCGAAAAGTAAGATTTTTCATTTTGCAACTTATGGCAATTTTACGTAAAAAATCGAGACTTTTCATCTCAACTGCAAAAAATCTAGAATTTTCAGCAATAGGGACAATTTTTGGGGAAAAATAAAACTTTCTAGAATTTTTTACGAAATATGACCATGTTAAGCAAGAAGCAAAACTGACGATGAGCATGAATTTTTGGCAATTATTGGCCAAACTGTTGAATTTTGGCGGGTGATATCCGGAACACCCTGTTAGAACAAAATTTCATCATTATCTAGATTATACATAGGCACAGGACCTCAAGCAAGATTTTAGTATTTTTCAAGAATTATACAAATTCATCCAAAAATGTAAAAATTGATTTGAACAACTGAAAATGTGGTATTTGATTATCCCCCACCCTCCAGTACTGAATCCAAAACTCCAGATCCAAAATATTGAAAAAATCACACATTTTGACATAGGTATAAAATTTTCTGACTCGAATAAATTTACACACGCTTCTCTTCTCTCTCGAATTTGACAATTTTCCTACCAGAAGTTCTGCTTTAGCCCCGCTTTATACCATGTTATCGTGCATCTTGTTAAACACCTCCATCTAGAATATCGTTTAAACGCCACAACTAGTTGAATTACGAATAAAGTATACGATTTTTGACATTGGTTCGAACACTGAACCGACTTCTACAACCAACAGATATCAGTCTGTTGTACCTACAGGGTAATGGGTAAAATTGCGAGGGAAAAAAATGGGGTTGAGTAATTGATACGACGGCGACGACGAGCAAAGGGTGCCAAATTAGACAGGGAACGAAGAGTGGTAAATATTTCGCTCGTTCTACAGGTTATATGCGGCACACGCTTCGTCGAACATGCGGTGAAAGTGAAACTCGGACCTTGATGATGATACGATGGCATCCGGTACGTAGAAGGGATTACAACTACAGCAAGCAAGCAAAGCGTATATAGCCGAGTGAAGTTATTAATTTAAATCTCGATTATACTCGCCTTG
Organism: Planococcus citri; assembly: GCF_950023065.1. Taxonomy (NCBI): domain Eukaryota; kingdom Metazoa; phylum Arthropoda; class Insecta; order Hemiptera; family Pseudococcidae; genus Planococcus; species Planococcus citri. The sequence goes on along the minus strand of NC_088680.1, from coordinate 7,136,490 downwards.
TTTTTTTCATCGTGCACCCCCCCTCCTCCCCCTCTAACGCCAATTTCCACCCATCCTGTATGCTGCGTGTGCCCTTCGTGGGTGTGGAACGCAACAACGCATCTCATTCATTAGAAAATTCCGCGAATTTAAACGAATTTCTTATGAAAATTTTAAAACGCCGCATCGCTTTTCGTGCTCTGAATAATTGAATTAGTAGCTCACGTCGACGATGACGACAACAAGGGGTAAATAGGGTGCTGCCTCACCGTGCTCCGCATTGCTGTTGTATTTTCGTACCTCGACTTGCCCCCTCGTCCACACGGTGGCGATGCTAACGACGATGATAAGAAACGAGCAGCGGTATATTTTTAAGAAACGAAGCACGTTTTATCAGCCATCAACGCCTTCGTATACTCGTATAACCAGGACAGGTAATAATGTCGACGAAGGCCAATTGTTCTCCGCTTCTGTATTTTTTTTATTATTATTCCACGTTATCTCGGACCTCGCTACGCTTTTATTTCGCCTTTGTTCCGATCCTATGTTCGTCTACAGACCCAGGGGGGTTCTGCGCCAGGAGCAAAGTCTCGCGATAACGCCAACGAGTGAACGACGCGAGCTGCGACGATATCGATACCTGTGATGTGAAAACCTGTAGGAGACTGTCGTCACGTGGTTGAGTGAAGTAATTTTTCGAGAATTTGGGACACGGGGGAGGCAACAGGCGGCTCGAATTCGACCCATTAACGCACACAACCACACATAGAGCAGGGAATTTTATTCGTTCGCGGATTTTTTTTTCTTCAGCTTTCGTCGTCGTCGTCTCGTTTTCGTCGTCTTCGCACGCTAAACTTAATGGTGAGAGAGTGCGAGGGGGGTATAGTGAAACATGTGTATAAGGCGCGCAAAAATCAAATTTTACTTCCTTTAATGCGTTTACTTTTGTCATGCTGTAAGCCTCGGATTGGATGTGACATTTTGACTTTTGAAACGTGCCGAAATGTAAAAGCAATTTACATATGTATGACGGTTCAATTTGTGTCGCGAAAAGCGAGCTGATTTTAATAAAATTTCTCGACGACGACGACGACACGCCGCAGCAGCAGCAGCAGCAACAGCAGCAGCGCTTTCGCGAGTACAAATACACGAGCACACCGACGAGTAAAAATATTAAACGAAATACGAGCAGACGCGTGTGATGGTGATTTCCCCTTCTGAATCCCTCTTTACTGTAACGGGGGGGGGGGGGGTCTTGAAAAAAAATCGTATAAGGCAGGGATTCTCAAATAAGTACACGAGTATGTGGATTTGGCTCCATACGTGTCCCCTTCACCTTACCCCCTCCTTAAAATGTATTTCTCGATAATCCATCGCGCGCCCATACAGAGCTCGAAATACGTACATATAAGATGGCACGACGAAGGAGAAGCTGGAGCGTGTTTTTACCCCGATTTTTTTTTCTTCTCCATTTTTTTTTCTTTTTTTTTTTTGTTTAATGCATTAAATTTAAATCCACATTCCATTTTTATATCACTGCGTTATATCGTAAAAGGACGCGAGTATTGCGATGACATGACGAAATATTAGCCCAACTTTTTTCTTCTTCTTCTCTGTGTTCCCTGTGTGTGCTTGGTTCGCTCGTTCAATTTTTTTTTCCTTCCTCACACGTAACACGTTCTCGAACGACGACGTCGTCTCGTACTCGTATTTTTATATTACGTACCTATATATATATTTCTCTCACTCTCTCTCTCTGAGCCAGTGTTTTTCTCACTTTGCATCTTTTTTCATCGTGGCTACCTTTTTTTTCTTGAACACTTGATCCTAGCTAGAGACGGTCGTGAAGCAGGATAGAGGATGAGGCTCTCTGTATGCTCAACTGGCTGGACCGAGGAGGTGATTTTATGGAAAGAAAAACGGTGGCTCGTGAAAGGTGCCACAATAAAGAACGACCACCGATTTCGAACAGGTGCGACACGAAATGGACGACGCGTCGTTAATATTATTTCGATAACGTCGTACCTACTCGTACTATATACTCGTACCTCGAATACATATCCGGAGTATTATCCTATGGCGTGTACGAAGTAAATTTCACGTCATTTTTTAACGCTCTTATGGGTGTCTGCTTATATGTAGTATATATGAAAGGATTTCAGAAGGGTATGAGGGTGTCTGTTGATTCAACAGTTGAACGTATTCAAATTTCAACCTCGCACTATCCTTCGTATTATTATTATTACTGGTATATTTTTATATAGTCGAGCTTTCAAATAAGATTTTCTTTCTGTTTTGTACATCAGTATGGTGAAATACTTATTCGTGTATAGAGAATCATTCGATGGAATTGAGAAGGGAAGGGAGGGGTATGGTACGTTTCAGAATTTACATTTAGATTTTCAGGTGGTGCTGAGGTGGAAATTTTTGCGATGAGATAAAAGTGCCTGGTGTTCCTGTTCATTTTTTTAAAAATGAAATCAGACGTTCGAGTTTGACATTGGAGAAAAGAGAAAACGTATTCGAATTTCGACACATGATTTTACGAAGGTATTTCAACGTTCGTACGTATAATTTTCACTTGGTGACTTTCAAATTCAAATTATTATCTATTCATAAATTAATCACAGGATATCGATTTTCAGAAAAATATCAAATTAAAAAAAAAACAAACAGGATTTTAAATAATCTTGTTTTTTTGTCAAAATTTTACCTACCTAGATACTTTTTTTCCAAAATTACCAAAAAGTCTAGCTCTTTTGTCAAAATTGCTGCAAAACTTAGTGTTTTTTTCTGCCAGAAGTCCTAAAATTTTTCTTCCTGATTTTCTGCCAAGGGTGCCAAAAATCCTAATCTTTTGGTAAAACTGCAAAAAACTCTAGGAAAAAATCGTGATTTTCTGCCGAAATTTCCTGAAATTCCAAATTTACTCGTGTGTACTTCCAAAAGTAGGTATTGAAAGATCTACTTTTTCTCCAAACGTCTCAAGATTTTACCTCAGCCCTCCCCCCACCCTGAAAAAATCAACTCCCAAGTTTTAGCATAATATAAAAAATGTTTGTTTTTTTTGTGATTGAATTGTCAAAACGTGTTGTTTTCATGCCATTTCAAAATTGAGGAGTCGGCCTGCAAAGTGACCTAACTGCAAAAAATTGATTTCGAGATAAATGAGAAAAACGTGTCCTAGGAAAATGAAGTCACATTTTCGAAATCTGTTTTCGGAAATCGAAAGGGTCAACCCTCACTCACTTAATCACCTTTTCGTTTCTGAAAAATATGAACACGGGTTCGCTACAGGGTGCAACAAAAATGAAAAATGCTGCAGTTAGGTCACTTTGCAGGCCGCACATACGTTTTTTTTTTGTTTTTTAGTGATATGTCCGCAATTTTCTCCGGTTTTTCATTGCGTATGTTATTTTTTATGAAAGCAAAGATTTATTCATTCATTCAAGATTTTTTTATGTACAGGAAGCTGGGTAGCTAAAACTGGAGTTGTGGCTTATTCTCAACTTACGATTTTACCATTTCGAATCACTCTGGAGCCTCCAGTGCGATTTTAGATGTCTCCAAAATTTTTGAATTTCTTCAGAAGGGGTTAAAATTAATTTTGATTTCAACAAACGGTACCCTATGAAACACATTTTCGGAAAATCGTAAAAATACCTCACTTTGCAGGCCATGCTTTTAATTTTATCATTTTCAAGGGGAGGGGAAGGTGTGTTACGAGTGAAATTGGATAAAGGTGATATATTCCTTTTGTAGGGCATGTCCTAAACTATCAGATAGCGTTGCTATCTCAAAAATCATTTTTTTGCAGTTAGGTCACTTTGCAGGCCAACTCCTCAATTTAAAGCTGTAAAAAAACTGTCTCATTGACCTCATTGTAAAAAAGTTTTGTTTTTTTTAACCTACCAAAAATCCTGACTTTTTTTGTAAAACTCGCTGAAGATGTAGAATTTTGTTTTTTCGCAAAAATTTATAATTCTCTATACTATTTGACAAAATATATTTGTCAAACAAATAGGTTTGTCTATCAAAATACCCAGAAAATTTCTACTTTATGCAGGGTTTGCTTTTAAAAAAAAATAGTCAAAAAATCCTCTTCCTTACCAAAATAGTCAAGAAGTTCTAATTTTTTGTTTTAATTACCAAAAAAACTTGTTTTTTTTTAATTTAATTGCAAAAGAGTTCTTTTTTTGCAAAAATAGCTAAAAAACTTGCTTCTTTGCTAAAATTACCAAAAAGTCATGAATTTCTGGCAAAATTGAGAAAAAAAATTATTTTTTTCTTTTCCAATACTTAGGCTTTTTTTGCCGAAAAATCTTGTTTCTTTGCTTAAATTTTCAAAGATTCCTCTCCGTTGACAAAACTGAAAAAATAATCATATTTTTTTGTGAAAATTGAAAAAAGTACTCTCTAAATTTGAAACAGTCAATTTCACTGCTTAGCAGTCACGACATTTTGCCTTTTTAAAGCAGTAGTTTTTTTTACTGCAAAACAGTGAAAAATTACTGAATTGGTCAGTAAAAAATCATTTTGACTGACCAATTCAGTAATTTTTCACTGTTTTGCAGTAAAAAAAACTACTGCTTTAAAAAGGCAAAATGTCGTGACTGCTAAGCAGTGAAATTTGACTGCTTTAAATTTAGAGAGTATAATTATGGTGCTTCTTACCAGGAAGTCTCTTTAATTTTTTTGATCAAACTGTGAAGTTCTCCATTCACTTTTTCCTTAAAACATTTTTTTTGTTTGCTTTCCAAATTGAATAAAATCTGACTTTGATAAATTTCGAATCAACTTGAGCATTTAAAATTTTGGCCATGAAGATTTTAGCCTTTTAGAGCACATTTTTCAACCGAGCTTAGTTTCGTTTGAATCTGGAGTATTTTATCTCAAAAAGTTTTCTTTCGTTTGGGGAACAAAAATTGAAGTGGTGTCCCTTAAGTATATTTGATTAAAATTTTGATTAGATTGGTGGCCGAAAAACGTTGGTATACTTACTCGTACCTACTTATTTCAAGAAAGGGTGGTCAAAATCAATGGTCCATTTTGTTCTTGATTTGTTGAATGACTTCGGTCTTACTTTTGCCTAGGTTTGGCAACGTTAATTTCAAAACATTCGATCGATTTTTCAAAAAAGAATGGGGGGAGCGAAAGTTTTGGGAAACAAAGTAAGAGAATCGATGGCAAAATTTTCACAACGTGGATTTGAACCGTGCTTATAAAAAGAACCTTGCAGCCTTCGTCAGCCCCTTCTATGGAATGAATGCGAATGCGAAATGTAAGCAATGAAAATCGTACATCGACATTTTGGTACAAATTTATTTTTGGAGAGCTTTCAAAAATTCAAAATTTAAACATTTTCTGCCATTCGATATTTTTTTTTTATTTTATAAAAACAATTTGAAAAGTCAAAACTTACGTAAAATAAAACCTCTAAATTTGATCAAAATCTTCCAAAACGTTTTTGAAATGCCCACAGAAAGAAATAAAAGAGGAATAATTGATGAAATATTGAAGAAAAATGGGTGTAAAGTCTCTCCTCTTCGAGAAAAGTTTTAAATCATGGACAGATCCGTCGAGAGGAGGGGGTGGTTAAAGGTGGGAGCAGTTTGTCTCGGGTATGTGATCCTTGAAGGTCCCGGCAAAATAAGGGCCTATGATGAAAGAAAAACGTTATGTTTTACTTCTCGAAATACAAATTTTCCAAAGTTTTTGCCCAAGCGAACAAGATCAAGATGGAAATTTCTAAAAAAATCAAGTTTTAACGCCAAAAACTAAGCTCCCAAAAAAACATAATTTTCATGTCCATCGAAACACAAATTTTCAAAAGCTTTCGCTCTCGCTCGAGTTTATCATCGCTTTTCTTTTTCAAAATCAACTTCCTAACAAAAAACTAAAAAATCATTCAAATTCTTAAATTTTGAAACCCCCCAAAAAACTCCTCGCATCGAAAAAAAAACTCATTTTTAGGCATCTCGAAATTAAAATTTCCAAAAGTTTTCGTCCTCGCTTCGCTTGGGCCAATTTTGTTTCGCGTTTTATGATAAACAAATTTCACATTCGAGGCCTCCAAAAATTAAAATTTTCAGAAGTCGTACGAACAATATATTAATTGGTAAAATTGATGTTTTTCTCCCACATCAGTCGACAAATTTTCAATCGACACCATCCAGCCCCTCCCTTCAAAAACCGCAATATTGGAGAGACCTTTTGATGGGGGGGGGGGGGAATAACACAACATTACTTTTAATGCAAAAATGAATTTTTCTACTGTCCGATTTTGGTTGAAGAAATGAAAAGGAAAATTACCTGAGCGAGGGCGAAAACATTGAAAATTTATTATTCGAGATGGTTTTTGGTAATAATTTGATTTATCCCGCTTACACAATTTTTTCGCAACTTTCTCAGTTCTCAAATTTTCCAAGTTTTTCCAACACCCAATTTTCCCCAAAATTCTCAATTTTTGCCTAAATTTTTCTGTAATGAAGGGGAGGGGGCATTTGACAAAATCAAGTCGTAGGAGCGTGATAGAGTAAGTCGTCGTCGATCGAAATTCAATCGTTGAAATGAATTTTCTTGGTTTCTGGCGAATTTTTGAAAATCCAGTTTGTATGGGAGAAAATCGCCAAATTGGCCTCTAGAATCATAGAAATTTTAAATTTGGTATTGTACCTTATTTTGGACCCACTGAATTTATTGGAAACGATTTCGAATTTTTTAAAATCAAATTTCAGCGTTCTAGACCAATTTCATGGCATTTTGAGTTTTTTTGCATTTTTGGCTCAAATTTCATTTTTAAAAATTTATCAAATATCGAAAAATCCACTTTGGCTCTTGAAATTTTGACTAATCGAGTATTTTTGTATGTTCTTTTGATTTGGCAGTGTTCGGTTCAAACATTTTTTCGCCAGTCAGGATACTCTCTTGATCTTGCAAAAGGAATTCCGCCTCTGTTGATTAGGGAATAATTTTCACTATCTTGGTTTATAACATATTTTGAGTATACTTACCTAATATAAGGATCTGGAGAAATTTTCTTTTAGGATCGAATAATGCGAATAAAACACCAAGTGCCTAGATACACTCTTTTATCATTTTTGAGCAATTTTTTTTTTTTTTAATGCAATACTGCTGAACTCTTTTTGTGCTGCGTGATTTTTAGAATTAAAAGAAAATAAATGAACGATTTAAGGGAGAGAAGAATCAATGTATTTAAGAAAAAAGAAACACGTATTAGATTATTTTATACCTATTAATGACAGAATGAACTAAAAGGAGTAAGTGTACTCCAGAAAAAAAGAAGAAAAACATTAGAATTTTTTGTCTTACATTCAAGAAGGATGGATTTTCAATGGATTTTTATTTTTTATCACCATGTACAGAATCTGCTACAGAACCAAGGCCTGCTGGATTTCCTCCGAATGCTTCGTCTTGTTTCGGGTTTACTTGTCCTGATTGGCCATCTTCTGGTTTTTCTTCTTGCGATATTTGCTGCTCTTGGGATGGTCTGAACATTAACACAATCAACAGCGTTATGCCGAATAAGTGAACGAATTTCATTTTTGGGTATACAATTTTTTCAGAAATATAATTGTTTGTTTCGCAAAGATGAACTGTTTTTTTTCGACTAGACGAAACACATACGATCGAATTATGTACTGAGTGAAGACTAAAAGACACCTCACGATGTACTCTGATTTTATAGTCAGTAGAATGCTTTCGGTAAATGGTTATACTTATCTAAAAATAAAGTGGTTCCTTATCCCTGATTTCATTTTTAAAAGTACCTATCCATATCTTAATTTAAAAGGTTTATTTTAGATGATGAATGCCCATTTAGTTAAAAGTCTTGCTAATTGCCCTCGTGTGACGAAATATATTAAGTGAGGATTTGAGCTATCTACTTAAGTGCATTTGTTATGAAAATACACATTAAGTGATTATTCAATGAGGTCATGTCGTGACCTATTTTGAGAGTAAATCATGGGTTCAATGTTACCTGAGAAATCAAATTATTTGTGTGCATGAGTGAGTGTGATTATTTTAAACCAAGTTTGAATTGTTAAGTACTAACAGTGATCAAAAATTCTGTAAAATCTGTAAAATTGACGTTACACTGAACATTCAAACCTCACTTTGATAAAAAATGAAACATTTTAGAACGATTTGTTGAAATCTTTCGATTGTATGGTGTTTTTTTTTTTGGATGGGAGAGAATGGTAAAAATAAATTGAACGATTCCAAACGAACGAGTGATTGTATTTAAGAAAAATTATCGATAGGCATGCTCATAAAAATCAGGTATAACTGAGGAGAAAGCAATATTCACAGAGTTATATTTAAATATTTTTCAATTCAATATTTTCTAACATACATACAAATTATTTCTCGTTATGTGGCATATTTAAAATTGGAGAAAATAAATTTAAAAAAATCATTGATGGGTGTACTACATACTTCTGTGGTCAAGTGTACCAATTGTGATGAAGAGAAGAAAAAAAATCATCTTACGTTCCAGAAATATTTTTATCGCGTTTTATTTTCTGCCCATGGGCAAACCTCCACTGCCACCTTCATCTTCTTGGTTTTCTCCTTCTTCCGGGGTTTCTTGTTGTTGTTGTTGATCTTCTTCGCCTTCTCGATTTTCACAACCTTCTTGCTGTTCTCCCGATCTCTGCTCTCCTTCACCATATTGTTCATTTTGTTGCCCTTCTTGCTCTCGTTCTTCTTCTCCTTCGCATTGGTGGTTAGCCTGTGTTACTTGGCTGAAAGCGAACACGACGAACAAAGTGATACCGAACACGAAAACAAATTTCATTTTTGATACGAATTTTTGTTTTTCCGCTTATTTGCAAAAAAGTGATTTATTTTTTTGTAAGTGAACTAAAAACACAACGATCGAAAGATGTGCTGAGTGGAAACTAGTGTAAAATTGACGATCTGTTCTGCTTTTATAGTCGGAATGCCTTTCGGTGCATGTATGAAAAAATGACGTGGTTCTTTTTTCTTGGCTTGTATTATTTTATTTCAAAATTTCATTCGAGATAAATGTCCATGTCCATTTAGTTTGCTATTTTTGTTAATTGCTTGTATGTATGTGACGAAGTGTTGAGTGATGATTCGTAGTGTAGTAGGCACTAATGTAGGAAAATTACCTGGGTGCATTCTCGTGATGAAGATAAGGTGGCTAATGAGGTCACAAGGTGAACTACTTTGAAAGTAATGGATTCTATTTCACTCGAAAAATCAACCTGCGAATGCACGAGTGGCTGAGATTATTTTTAATTAGTTGTGAAGTGTGAAAAATCGTGTGTTTTATTTTAATGAATTACAATTCTAAGTGTTTCTGTTTTCTAAATTGGCCGTTTGATCGATTGGAAGAGGCATCCTTACGTTATTTTTGGGAGTAAAATAGGTGAAAATTTTGAGATCAGGTGTTGAATCCTTCATACTCACTTATGCCATGCCATATTTTTAAAACGTTCAGAGTGGTTCAGAAAAAAATTTCCTTGCGAAAGATTTTACACACATTCCTGGTAAATTACCAGTATTTTTTTTGGTAATTTAGGTATGTACCACAGTGAAAATTTCTGGTAGTTTGCTGGTCTTTTCTTGTAAATTAACTGAAAATTTCCATTTTCTAATAAGTTTCTGGTAATTACTAGTAAATTATGGAAAAATAACTCCAAATTTCGTGTAAATTATTTTGCCATTTTTGATAAGTTTTTGGAAATTACCGGAAATGGGCAAATTACGGGTAAATTACAGGTAATTTTTGGGTAAATTACAGGTAATTTCTGGGTAAATTTCAGATAATTTTTGGGAAAATTAGAAGTGATTTCCGGGTAAATTACAGGTAGTTTCCGGGTGAATTACAGGTAATTTCCGGGTAAATTACAGGTAATTTCCAAGTAAATTACCGGTAATCTTTGGGTAAATTAAAGGTAACTTTTGGGTAAATTACAGGTAACTTTTGGGTAAATTACAGGTAACTTTTGGGTAAATTACATGGTAATTTTTGGGTAAATTACAGGTAATTTCCGGGTAAATTACAGGTAATTTCCGGGTAAATTACAGGTAACTTTTGGGTAAATCACAGGTAATTTTTGGGCAAATTACAGGTAATTTTTGGGCAAATTACAGGTAATTTTTGGGCAAATTACAGGTAATTTTTGGGTAAATTACAGGTAATTTTCGGGTGAAATACCGGTAATTTTCGAGTAAAATACGGGTAGTTTTTTTGGTAAATTACAGGTAATTTCTGGGAAATAACAGGTAATTTTGGGGTAAGTTGCAGGTAATTCCCGGGTGAACTATAGGTAATTTTTGGGTAAATTATAAGTAATTTTTGGGTAAATTACAGGTGATGTTTGGGTAAATTACGGGTAATTTCCGGGTAAATTACAGGTAATTTCTGATAAATTTGTGCCAAGTACCATAATGATGTTTGATTTTTTCGATTCGATCATCTCTTTTCCTCCTCAAAGTCGCCAAATTTTGATCGAATGTAGCAGATTTCCGGTTAAATTACAAGTAATTTCCAGGTGAATTACATGTAATTTTTGGGTAAATTACAGGTAATTGTTAGGTAAATAACAGGTCATTTCCGGGTAAATTACAAGTAATTTCCGGGTAAATTACAGGTAATTTCCGTGTAAATTACAGTTATTCTTTGGGTAAATTACAGGTAATTTCCGGGTAAATTACAGTTATTCTTTGGGTAAATTACAGTTATTCTTTGGGTAAATTACAGTTATTCTTTGGGGAAATTACAGGTACCTAACTTGTGGGTAAATTACAGGTAATTCTTGGGTAAATTACAGGTAATCTTTGGGTAAATTACAGGTAATTTTCGGGTGAAATACGGGTAATTTCTGGGTGAAATACAGGTAATTTTTGAGTAAAATACGGGTTGTTTTTTTTGGTAAATTACAGGCAATTTCTGGGTAAATTACAGGCAATTTCTGGGTAAATAACAGGTAATTTTCGGGTAAGTTGCAGGTAATTCCCGGGTAAATGATAGGTAATTTTTGGGTAAATTACAGGTGATGTTTGGGTAAATTACGGGTAATTTCTGGGTAAATTCCGGGTCATTTCCGGGTGAATTACAGGTAATTTTTGGGTAATTTCTGGGTAAATTACAGGTAATTTTTGGGTAATTTCTGGGTAAATTACAGGTAATTGTTCGGTGAATTACAGGTAATTTCTGGGTAATTTACTAGTAATTTCTGGTAAATTGGTGCCAAGTACCAAAATGATGTTTGATTTATTCGATTCGATCATCTCTTTCCCCCCTCAATGTCGCCGGATTTTGATCAAATCTGGCAGAGATTTTCATTTCGAGTTGAGAGTTACTTCGAAAAATTTTTAGTTTCGGAGGTGCCCCTGCAGGTAAGAAATGCGCTCTCGAAGGGGAAATTTTCGATACCTATTTAAAATTTTGAGTCTATCTATGCTATAAGCAAGTAGGTATGTATTTCTACATGTTGAAATTCAAGAATACTTTTAGGGTTCTACTAAACGATTAAGAAATTGCAAATTGCTCATTTTTGAATGAGTTCGTCTTTTGAAAAATGTTTTCTTCGAAAATATTATTTCGAATTGATTCTGTCAAACTATAAAAATATTTTGAAGCGCAGTAGTGCCAATTTTTTTGGTAATTTATTGCCAGTGATTTTTTTGAAAATGCCTCCCCCCACTTGAGAGCACATTTCTCGCCTCCAGTGGCATGGCACCTCTGGAACTAAATTTTTTTTGAGTCATTCAACTCAAAACGAAAGTCTGATTTTTTTCCTCAAAATCCGACCACTTTGGGGGGGGGGCAATCCACCCTAATACCTGCTTATGATAGGCCTCATCGTATTGAGTTTTTTCAGAGTTTATCGAATATGAAGAGCATCAATAAACTAATAATTTTTGGTATAGTTCGTGAAACACACCTACCTACATATTCGAATATTGTACAGTTACTAAAAAGTATTTTGATTTTAAAGCAGATGATATGTACTTACTTTGAAGAACTTTTATGAAATCTTTTGACTGCTTAAATGATTTTTTCGTGAACTTTTAGACAAATTTTCTTGAGGTTTTTGAGAAGTCAAGAACATTGCTGTGAACTTTAAGGAAATCCTTACTTTCAACAGGTTTTATTACATTTTTGCGAAATTCTCTCAACTTTTTTTTCGAGCGTTTTGGAAACGTTTCTCGAGGATATGATGACGAGGTTCATATCTGGTGGTGGAAATGTTAAGAAACGATCTATGGATCGAATTCACATTTGTGATAACTTCACTAATTCTAAGAAATGTTTTCGCAAAAGGTTTGAATTTTCCATGTTAAAAAAAAAATACAATTTATTTGGTATTTTTCATCAGTACAGACGTCGGAAAAAGTTCCGCAGTGATTTCTTGTTTAAATACGTATTGAACTGTATGTATTTATTATTGGATATGATAATTAAAATAATACAATCAAGAATTTTCAATTTTCTCTCGATTTTACCCATTTTTTGAAAAATTTTTGATGAATGTGAAACTCTTTTTATTCATCTAAAAAATAAGTTGGAAACACCGGAAATTATTTGAGAAATTCGTATGTGGAATTGTAGAAAGTACCTAACAATCTAATAGGTAGCATTCTAAGTGATCGTGTGAAAATGATACGTGAAAGATGAATGCTATAGATTTAAGTAATAAATAAACTTAAGTACCTATGTTATGTATCTGTACCTATATAACTGAAGTATACATAGTACATCTTATAGTACAAAGGTACACTAATTTTAAAAAAAATATTATAAAAATACAATGACCTGCTGAAATAATGTCGATTTGCAACTTGCCATTTCTTCAATTCGATTGACATATTGTGCATTCACCATTTCTGCATTATCTTCTATTGTTATTGTTATTAAAGTTGGGAAAATTATATCCATTATTCTTCTTATCTTTAGATGAGCTGGAATCGTCGCCATCTTTCTTTCCTGAATCCGAATCTTTATCTGATTTTCCGCTATCTGTTTCGTCTGGAGTTGTTTTTTCAGCCGGAAGCGATTTCACTCCGATGCTCATCACCAAAGTAACCAATAAGATCATACCGAACAAGTGAATTCGATTCATTTTGAATAATTAATTTATGTTGTAATTGGACGACTTGCTACTGCCAACTTTTCTTCAAAATTTCGTTTGGAAATTTTATATCGCAGCGAACTTCTTTTATACTTGTCCTACCTATAGGTATTTTTGAATACTAGAATTTAAGTACGAGTTATTTCCCTTGCGATGGCCTAGAATAATGCATTGAAAAAATAAAACGCGATTTCGTAATAATTTCTTGTCATAAATATTCGTTTGCTGGTGGCGTATTTAATTGATAAGGTTGTGAGTTTTTTTAAGTTTTATTTTCATTTTTTATTTTTACTTGCGTAATTAAATGCAATAGGTAATATACACGTACGAGTATGTAGTAACGATGGAATAATTCTCGTTGATAAGAGTTTTATAACATGAAATATGTGGTAACCACCTGCTTGTATGTAGGTAGATAATTTTGAGGTTGATGTTTGACCTGTCTGAATCATATGCCAATCTACCAACTCATGTTTTTTAGCTATGTAGCTAATTAGCTACCTATCGAATTGTTTGAAATGTGTGAAAAGAAAGAGAGAGAGTGTGTACAAAGTTAGATTTTATTACTTAAATTTTTTTTTTTTTTTTTTGAATTCGAACTAGGTACTCATCCCTCATTAGTTTGAATTTGATTCATTTCCTTTCAATTCACCCATATTCCTAACTTATAAACGGGATAATAGGAGTCTCTTTTCGTAAATTTTTTAAAATTAAAAATGTTCAGTGCTTTAACAATGGCACAAAATTTTAAGTCGTCAGAAAATGCGTTGAAATTCTTTTTTTTTTTTTTTTGAATTCGAATGACGAGGTGGAAAATAGACTTGAAGATCAAAAGTCCCAAAAATGGTAATTACGTACTTACTTTTAAATTACTAGTGATTTTGTTCTGTAAATTTCTGATGATATTTTGATAAATAGCTACAAGTAACTGGTAATTTTAGGGTAATTACTGGTAATTTTTGGTAAATTACTGATAATTTTTGGTAAATTACTGGTAATTTTTGGTAAATTACTGGTACTTTTTGGTGAATTACTGGTAATTTTTGTTAAAAATTATGGTAAATTCAGTCGATTACTGATGATTTTTGGTAGATTACTTGTAATTTTTGGGTAAATTACAGATAATTTTTGGGTAAATTAGAGGTAATTTTTGGGTAAATTAGAGGTAATTTTTGGGTAAATTACAGGTAATTTTCGTGTAAATTACAGGTAATTTTCGGGTAAATGACAGGTAATTTTCGTGTAAATTACAGGTAATTTCCGGGTAACTTACAGGTAATTTCCGGGTAAATTACAGGTAAATTACGGGTAATTTTCGGGTAAATCACGGGTAATTTTCGGGTAAATCACGGGTAATTTTTGGGTAAATCACGGGTAATTTTCGGGTGAATTACTGGTAATTTTTGTTAAAAATTATGGTAAATTCAGTCAATTACTGATGATTTTTGGTAGATTACTTGTAATTTTTGGGTAAATTACAGGTAATTTTTGGGTAAATTAGAGGTAATTTTTGGGTAACTTACAGGAAATTTTTGAGTAAATTACAGGTAATTTACGGGTGAAATTACAGGTAATTTCCGGGTAAATTACAGGTAATTTCTGGGTAAATTACAGGTAATTTTCGTGTAAATCACAGGTAAATTACAGATAATTTCTCGGTAAATTACAGGTAATTTCCGGGTAAATTACAGGTAATTTCGGGTAAATCACAGGTAATTTCCGGGTAAATTACAGGTAATTTCCGGGTAAATTACAGGTAATTTCCGGGTAAATTACAGGTAATTTCCGGGTAAATTACAGGTAATTTCCGGGTAAATTACAGGTAAATTACGGGTAATTTTCGAGTAAATCACGGGTAATTTTTTGGGTAAATCACGGGTAATTTCCGGAAAATTACGGATAATTTCCGGGTAAATTACGGGTAATTTCCGGGTAAATTACGGGTAATTTTTAGGTAAATGACGGGTAATTTCCGGTTAAATTACGGGCAATTTCCGGGTAAATTACGGGCAATTTCCGGGTAAATTACGGGCAATTTCCGGGTAAATTACGGGTAATTTCCGGATAAATTACTGGCATTTCTTAGTAAAATTCTATATTTTTTGGGTAAGTTACAGAGGTAATTTTGGGTTGATTAACCAGTAATTTTTCATTTTGGAAAAATTACAACAACTTTCGGATTTTGAGTAAATCACACGTAATTTTTGAGTATAAGTAAATTACCGTTAATTTTCGGGAAAATTTCTAGTAATTCTTGGATTAATTTCTGGTAATTTCAGGTAGCTTACTGGTATTGTTTTTGATAAATTGTGGATATTTTTTGGGTAAGTTACGGGTAATTTTTGGTTAAAATGTTGGTAATTTTCGGGTAAATGACAGGTATAACATTGAGGTTCATTTATGACGAAAAATGTAACGCAGTGGTGCCAACTTTTTATTCATTATGTATTACCAATTTCAAAAATTCGATAAAAATGGCCAAAAATTTGGGAAATTGTTTCAATCTTTTGAAATTGGCAATGACTGTCCAAAAGATTGGCACCAATTCTACGCAAAATTTCCAATAGTTTCATTTGGAACTGAGCTATTTTTCCTAAAACAGGTTTGGTAAGGGGCTATAGAACGAAAAAACTATGATTTTGTTGAAAATACCTCCTCTCTGAGGGCCCGTATCTCCACTCGAGGGGCACCTTGAGGGGCAAATTTTGTAGTTCTATACTAACAAATACGGAAAAAAATCAAACGAGATTGTGTATTGTGAATGAAATACTGTATTATGGGTATGTTTTTCAGAATACAATCAATCCAATTGAGCAAAGATCTGTTTTCTTATCCCAAAAATACTCCTCATTTATTAATATCGATACTTTTAGTCTTAGATAATTCATGACTCATCTTTCTCGGATTGGCTAGAAGTTTCTCCTGTCGTAGTAGCACTACGACTACTACTACTTGTACTGGCATCACTTTTTTTCGAATCGTCGTCGTCGCCTCCGAGACCCAAATCTGAAATCGGCAAGTCTTGTGATTGGACCATTGCATCAGGTACAAGAACAATGAACAGACTGATGGTGATAATTAGTATTATGTGAGCAGGTTTCATTTTCGCGAGGTCTCTTTATACATATGTAAGACTTACTTTCGCATGCTTGCGGAGTAGTTGTCGTGACACGTGTAGGTATTTGTGCACGAGGAGATTAGGTAATTCACTTACAACTGCGTGGTGTTTTTAGCTGAAAGTGATTAGCTGAAGTGAAGAGTATTCATGATAAAGAGAGAATAATGACATGGTTTTTAAAAGTCATGCTGGTTATTTGATATCATTTTGGTTTAAATTACGAAGTGTGTGATTGCTCAACTCAAATGTCAAGTTTTTATTTCGTTGCTTTTTCGATGAACCTGGTTTTACGCAATACCTTTTGATATGAAAACGTTGTGATAAAAAAGTTGGACTTTGTACGTTGAATTTATTTTTATAAAAATAAGAGTTTTCTCTTTCTTCCTTTTCATTTCTCTAATTTTTGCCAAGGTATTTCAAGCACGAAGTATTATTTATGAGATTATTGTCCTTCTACCTGGATCTGAACTTTGAAAATTGTGCTTTCAAAAAAAAAGCTCAAAGTGCATTTTTTTTTGTAAAAATTATCAACACATGTTTTCATTACCTACTAATTTACCGACTACGAATAATTTAATTGCGATTATAATTTGATAAAAACTAGGTGGCGAGCTGTCGTCTTTAATTTTAGCCTCTGATATGTACTTTTAGATTTTTTGTATAATTGATCTCGAAGAAGTTCAGGCAATTTTTTATTGAAAAAATGTGACAAAGTATTTCATGGATGGTGGAAATTGAGGAAAATGTACAATATCGAGAAAAAAAATTAATTCATCAGATATTTTCGTGAAATGTGCTGATATATGTAGGTATTTAGATAAGTATACCTTTGTGATGTGCAGCTTTTAAGTCTTGGTTGAAGGATTCGAGGGAGAGGGAGACAGGAATGATGATAAAATATCAAATATGCCACCATCTTTCACTCGACGATCCTCCATTTTCCGGCGGATTTCCTTCATCCGGTGATCCTTGACCAGCTGGTGGGCTTCCACCATCAGGTGATTTATCATCACCCGGTGGTCCTTGTTTATCTGGTGGGTTTCCATTATCTAGCGGTTTTCCTCCAATCGTCAGTGGAAATCCTTTATCGTCAGGAATCGGATTTGCATCTGGCGGTGAACTTGGTACATCTTGCTGTGATCTAACTTCAGTATTTATAGCGAATATCGCCAAAATAGTGACTCCGAATACGTTGATGAATTTCATGTTTTAGCTTTGATGTTTAATTTCACTAGTGTACACGATAAGAAGACTGAAAATAACAATGTATCTAGCTACCTATTTATTCGTAATGATTTACCCAGTTCTACGTACAAGTTTGGTATCGTTGCGGTATTCGTGCACTTTACTTACTCGAGCTTATAAATTCAATAAGAGGTACCGAGAATTTTGATTGTACGACGATCGTAATTTTTATGCATTATTTTAAAAGATTTCGTAAAATTTTGTAAATATTGTTGAAATAAAAATGCATACCTCATCGGAAACGTTAATATTAAAACCATTTTCGTTGAATTGTAATAATTTTCAACAGAAATTAGATAAAATTAAAGAGTTATACTCACACGTGGATTTCATCTTGTCATCATGAGTAAGGTGTTTCAATATATAGTCGGTGCCTAATTTAAATAAATTCCATAGAAAGGATGCAGGAAAGATCGCCCTCCCTATTTTTCAAAATTTGGTTACCTTGCCGTTCTTGGAAGCGTTAGAGGAGGACATTCTCACGAAAAATCTATATACATATCGAAATGATGGTTTTTGAGGATGCTGGTTTTGAATACGTTATAATTTTTACAATTTGAGCAATTGTGGAGCTCCGGGTAGCTACGGAAGGGCAAAACATTCACCCCATTCATCTTCTCCTCCAGAACTCTGCTTTCACGTTTGCTTCGATAGTAAAATCCATCAACGTATTCGAAACCAGGGTCTTCGAATACCATATAATTTCAATATTCATACAGATTTTTCGTAAATATTTCAACCCCCTCCCCCTCCGCTCATCGATCACTCAAATTGTAAAATCGACAACATATCTCAGTATGCAGCGAGGTTGAATGTTATGAAAATGTCCCCAAGAATTGACAAAATTTTGGATAAATAAGAGTTCGATCCCCCCTTTGAACCATCCTCGCCATTCGTCAATGCCCTTCCTATGGAGTTTGGCGAATGGCTCCTGCACCTAAAAATTTCATTAAAGAGTCCAGTGCATCATGTTGGTATCATTAAATACAGTTCATCATACTCCAAAAAATTGCAATTTGCCGCCGGATTTACGTAAGACTTGAGAGAGAGAAAAAAAATCAAACTCCAAATTTAAAAAAATTGTGGTGGCTGGGACGGTCCTTGGTATTCAGGGGAGAGCCCAGTCCTGTGCCACATATAATAAAGCCCAGGGAACCTAAACTTGACTGATATCCTTACGAAAGAGTATCGAACAGCAAAGGTGACGAGACACCGCTAAATGATCATAGACCGCAAATGATGTGACAATTTTATTGTAAACATCTCTGATATAAAACCGACATAGATTATTACACATAAAAAGCACAAACATTATTAAAAAAAGCACTTGCAATATCGATTGCAAGTGGAAGCTCTGAAATGCATCCGAATAGGAACACCAGTGAAAATATACTCAACGTTTTGTAACGTCTCTAATGGCGGAGTGGCTCAGCTCGAACTAATCCGACAGAGTGCACTACTTCGTCAGTGCTGCCACTCCGAGGGAACACATCTTCCCTTTAGGTGGAAGCTGCGGGCGCAACCCCTCCCGGTACAAAATGATTTTATTTTCCAGCAATTCTATACATTAATAATACTTACTCGTTATTCATAAACTAGCCGAATGCCTATTTAAACTATGTACTTAGTAAATTAGTTAAATACCAATGCTTGAAATACAATTTTTTACAAATGCGATTAGGTATACCTGGACCTACCTATGCCAAAATTCTAATTCTAAAATTTCATATAATATCTAGTGTTTCGCCAGCCCTACCAAAGAGGTTTTTTTGAAAAAAGGAGAGGGGAAAAGGGTTGCTATAGCACGTCAGGACTGGGTGTTGTAACTTGCTCCAATCCAACGATGCTCTTTCCTCTCAAGAGGGCCCCTTCTGTGCTCCTGAAGAAGGAAGGACCGGCGAATCAAAGTAGGTAGGTTAAAAATAAACGAGAAATTCAGCGTATTTCGACCGAAGTATTTTTAAGCATTAGGTAGTCGAGAATTTTAAGCCAAAATAATTGGATCTTGATTTTTGGGATTTTCGAAAAAGGTGTCATATGCAACATATCAAAATGTACTTATTGAACTTTTGGCAGACCATTCAAAATTCCTATTGAAATTTTTTTTCGGGCGCCTTTAATTCGCATTTTTCGTGCAAACTTGGGTCATGTTTTTTCCAGATTTTTAAAATGGGTAGATAAGCCACTATCTGAGGAGAAAAATAATAAAAAAAAAAATAAAAGTTTCTAACAAAACTTTTTTCGAGCATTTGTTCCATAATTATTTCTGCTTCGAATTTTGATTAATTTTTGGAATCTACTCAACGGAGGATAAGTAACTATGTGGTCTTTCAAATTATGTATGTAGAATGTAATTATTACGAGAAAGACAATACATATTACAAAGTTTTTGTAACCTTGTTATAAATAATTAATGAAACCTTTTGTAATTTAGTGCAGAAAAAATTCCAAAAATGATTAGTAAAACTGAATTTCATACAAATAAAAGAATTAAGTATGTGCTATGATTAGGTACATTACAATGCTGGAGAAGAGACAGTCTTTTAGGATTTTTTGGAGTTCAAATTTCCATTTGTTAGAACTTCTCTATCATTCATTATGAGACGTAAACGTATTTTTTGTTCATCAGGATAAAAGGTGATGTTAGTGCAGGCACTTCGCTCGAAATAAACATTTTTAATATCGAGCCCGGAGCAGTATCCGCAATTAATGTGACGAGTGCTTCGGTCACCGTTGCAATTGATGTCACGAAATTCAATACCAGGGAAGGGGTCTCTTACAACTTTCTCTAAAGCACCTTTAAGAGCACGACGAGTATTCCGATCATACAAAACTTTGAAAACACGAGTATACGGTACCTTGGGGTTTGAATTTCCATTTGTTAGAACTTCTCTATCATTCATTATGAGAAGTAAACGTATTTTTAAGTCATTAGGATAAAAGGTGACGTTAGTGCAGGCATTTCGCTCAAAATTAAATCTGCTAATATTGAGCCCGGAGCAGCATCCGCAAGCTTGAGTGCTTTGGTCACAGTTGCAATTGATGCCACGAAATCCAATACCAGGGAATGGGTCTCTTCCAACTTTCTCTAAAGCACCTTTAAGAGCAAGTTCAGTATTCGGATCATAGAAAACTTTGAGAAGTTTATTTAAATCACTTGGAAGAGCAGGACGAGTATACGGATCGGACAAAACTGGCGCTGATGGCGGCGCACTCTCCTTACAGGGGATGGTGTCTCTTCCAACTTCCGCTGAAGCACGTTCAAGTTCTCGTTCATTAGCATCCGGATTAAAGTTAGCGGGATCATAAATTTCTGGACCATTCTGTTCGCATAATAAAACTGGTGCTGATTCCGGCGCACTCCCAGTGCCGGGGATGGTGTCTCTTCCAACTTTCACTGAAGCACGTTCAAGATCACGTTCAGTATTCGGATCAAAGTTAACTTGGGAATCTCGAGGATCAACATAATTCTGTTCGTATAAAAGTGGTGCTGGTGCCGGCGCACTCAGTGCGTATGTCACTAATGCAAAAAGCCCCAATGCAAAAATTTGTTTCATTTTTTCGTGCAGTAACTAGGCTCCGACTTGGAGGTACTACAGTAGGAATTTGCTTAATTTTTGGTGTAGGTACTTGAATTAAAGACGTATTTGGTAGATAGGTAGTTACTTATTTACCCGAGAAATTTTGATTACGCTGCTGCGGTGGTATCAAACTGTCGCACTGTTTTCGACTATTGTCACAAAATTTCGTAATTTTACTTGAAAATCCGCATAAACGGATCGCTGGCGAAATATTTACGTGAAATTTTTTACTTTTGTCAAACTATTGAGAGACACAATCAACATTCACATAGTAACAAACAGAACGAAATAATAATATGTTTCATGTCAGATACAATAGAGTGTATATCGAGTACAAGTGCAAGTTGAAAAACTCTGCATGAGTTTATCTTACGTACATACGTACATACCAACGTAGCTACGAATATGTATAGGATAATCAACACATCGACTATCTAACAACTTTACCTACTGCGGTGAAAATTTGTCATTACCTTACGTACTGTAAATGCTTACCCAATACTTATTTATGCGGAAAATACACGTGTGGATCGGTTTTTTATCATATTCTTTTCACGTCCAAGTTTTTTGATACCTATGTGTTAACAAAATCAGGTAGACCTACTTGAATTTTCAATAAAACAAAGCGTATGAAAATCAACTTTTCGCATCAGTTATGTATTTTGCTTTCAAATTAGCTCTCGCTTCACTCAGCCAGATTTAAAAAATTACCTAACTTCATAAATTCAAGAAACACGACCGAATCAAAATGCAAAAAAACGAAAAAAGGCGCGAAATTTCATTCAAAAGTACCAAAAAGCACAACATTTTGGCGTTGGAAACATCTTATATCGAAAGTAATTTTTTTTTGTCAATCTTGTGATATGCTACTATGCCGTACGTGGTATGTTTAGGGCGCGCCCACATGGTAACACTGCGTTGCACTAAGGCAACACTGCGTTGTATTCTCGTCAGCTAGCCGTATTAAAGCTCTTTAATACAAGTATGGAAAAAGATTATGCTCTTAAGAAAGTCATAGCATTTTACGTATGTGTTACGTACTGCGCATGGCAGGTTGGTGTCGTCACGCAGTGGAGGTGGGTGGAGCAACCAATGGGGTGCAACGTTGTACGTGAACAGCTGATTTGATGCTTGCTCGCACACTGCGCAGTATGTAAAACTTACGTAAAATCCTATGACTTTCTTAAGAGTATAATCTATTTCCATACTTGTATTAAAAAGCTTTAGCCGTATGAGCCAAGCAACGAGAGTACGGAATGCCAGTAGCGTATCCGAGTGCACATGGGTATGTTATTCACAGTTAATCGGTTAATGCAGTCATTTAAGTATAAGTTTTTACCTCTCGAGTGTTACGTGTTTATATTAATTCTTCAGTTATTTCTAGTTAGTGTTTAGATATTATTAAGGTCCGATGTGCTGAGATTAGGTTCGAGGCAAGTAGGTGAGAAGGATTAGTGATCTACTCATCGCCATCAAGGTAAGACTGTATCATAGAGTACTATCTGGAATCCTCGCTGAAGGATACCTTTGCCACCCTACACCTCTCGAGTGTATTATTAGTTTTAAGAAAGTGTCATGTTAACCTATACTAATACATACTTTGATGTAATTGTATAGTTCATGTAACAGTGTTGTTAATATCACACTCATTATATATTTCTACTTGTATATCTTGTTGTTATTTATGGTATGTGTGAACATCTGTTAAGAGTGTAAAAACAACCTTTCCTACTCACGCCCTAGCCGCGCATGTGATATTCTGGTAAGTATTTATTAGAAATACTCTAAGGGATACTTCCAGGAAACAACACAACATTATAGGTACCCTATCCTATCATGCCCTAAGTCATTTTACCCTCTTACAATCTCAAGTATTGTAAATTTTCTAAAGCTTCCGCTTGGACAGAATCGAAAATCTTATGTTCTCGTTTAGAATTTGATTTTCAAAGACGGAAAAGCTAAAAAACAAAAAAATACGACAAAAATACGAAAAATTTCGAATTTTCAGTTTTGCATTTCAGTTACCAACAACCTTGCAAAAAAACAATACGAGTACCTGCTACCTACCAATCCGTATAATACATACACTGTTTTTGAATTTTGAACATTTAACACCCTTGGCCTGCTGCTTCGATATCGGCAAAATCGTCCTTCAAGACTCAAACCAAAACTTCCTCAAAATTTCTTTTAGGTTTCTTAGCCCTAACTCTTTTCTTTCTTAAGTTATTTTTTAAGTATTCTATTTGTAAAATTCGTGAATAGCGCAATTGCGCTGAACCGAATATTAATAAAAGCTATCTATCTAAAACATTATTTCACAATCTTGTTCTCAATTCCCTCTTCCAAAATTCGTTCGAACCACATCTGTCTAATCAGCTTTAAAATCTTGCTCGGTGGTGGGTGGGGTCGGCAAGGGTAAAAAGGTGGGAAAATCTGTCGAAAATGTTGAGAGAATTTTAGTGGTTTTTTTCAAACTTTATTTTTTTTCTTTGACCATGTTACATATCCTCTTCCCCCTTTGAGATCTCGGGAAAATTATGGTTATGCGGTATCATCAAGTTTGAAAAAAAAACAAATTCAGCCATGGACCCACCCCCCCCCCTCCCCAATTAAAAATTGAAGAAAACGCTCGAAGTTTTCACATCCCTGAAATTTAACTCATTGGAGGTTCTCTAGGTTTCCATGTTCTTGAAACAAATTGCTTTAATGGATGTAATAGCGTACCCTGCCCAATTGACCAAATCACAAAAAAGTTGAGCTTTCAAAGAAAAATCATGTTCCGAAATTCATTCTGCGAACTGATTTCAATACGATATGAAGTCGACTGCAGGTGGATTTCAAGTCGTTTTGGAGTCTCCTGCGACTTTTTGAAAATTACTGAAGCCTCCAGTAGATTTCTGAAACTTTAAATTTTCACAAAATTTCATCAAGTGGAAGTGAAAAGCCGAAATTTACTATTCATTCCAATAGTAACACCCACTCATTCCTAAGAAGGCGCATTTGACCTTATTTACACAAGAGTTTGAAACCAAATGGCCTAAGACTTTGGTAGTAAGTAGTAGATTGTCTGAGTGACCTTCCATCAAATATTTGTCTATTTTGGTTAGATAGATTAGAAGTATCAGGTTTCCGGGAAAAAACGTGCGCCATCTTAGGATAGAGTCCTCTATTCCAGCTCGAAACATATTTTTGTGCGTCGATTTCATACTTACTTGAAGATTAAAAAAATTCATCCTTTCGCCTCCACTTGAGGTAGGATGGGATTCAAATGACACCTTATTTTTGGCATTATTCCGAAGTAGATTGCACGAAGTTTCAATCCATTTTGGAGCCTCCTGCGCCTTTTGAAAAACTTCAATTTTTTGAAAAATTCGTCCAAAATGTGTAACTTTAGCACGTACCTACTGTGCAGAGTGAATTTCAGCTTTTCAATTCCATTTTGATGAAATATTAAGTTTCAAAAATCTGCTGGAGGCTCCAGGAATCATCAAAAAGTTTCTGGAGGCTCCAGCATGACTTGAACTCGCCTGAAATCATCTTCAGATAGTGCTAAAATTGGGGTGCAAGGTTTTCGGCTTGTCAGTTCCATTAATTGAAATTTTAACTTCCAGAAATGTAGTGGAGGCTCCAGTAATTTTCAAAAAATCGCTGGAGACTCCAAAACGACTTGAAATCCACCTGCAGTCGACTTCGTGGCCTATCGAAATTATTTTGCAGAATGAAATTTGGCTTTTCAACTCCATTCGTTGAAATTTTGTGGGAATTTCAAGTTTCAAAAATCTGCTGGAGGCTCCAGAACTACTCAAAACGGTCTGAAACGGTTTCCAATCGATTTGGCAGGTCGAAAAGAAGTTATGTATATTCCAAATTTCAGCTTTCTAGGTCAATTTGGTAAGATTTTGATTTTCCCCTCATTTTTGGCCCAAAATATTTGATTTTAAAAAATTCACCAAAAATCAAAAAAGGCACCTTAACAATTTAAATTTTGTGAGGTGATACATTTTCGCCTGCTTTTTCGATCTATCTTTGTATGGTTAAAAAAGTTGTGTGCTAGTCCTATGTTGGAACGCAAAATCTGCAATTTCAGCTGACCTGTCAATCAAAATGGCCGCCATTCTGTGAGTAGGGCCATGTTTTTTTTTTTTTAGACTTTCTGGAAATGTCAACCAAAAAAGTTTATATGTAACTAGAACGAGTTTTCGATAGCAATTTTTGTCGAATTGTTCTTTAACAGATGGTGAATTTTTCAACATACATATTTCAGATGCAATGGAAAAGTTGAATTTTTATCTCGTCGTGAAATTACAAATAAGTATGTAGGTACGTAAGAGTGCAGTTCAATGGCCGTTTGTGTTTCAATGAAACGATTTTGTATTGCAGTAGTCCTTTATTGAAGTAATGCACAGAAATTATGGTTACATATGAATACCTATAGATACTATATACTCAAGACTTGAGTAATGAAAATTAATTTTCGAATCCATCACCGCCCAACAACAGTTAAAAATAGTTAAAATATTACCTTAGGTCTAAAATTGAAAATGTGTATACTTGAATATGATCCAATGCAGAGCAGTTCTGAAGTGTTGGGGTACATATTAATAAGTTGTCGTGTTGAAATATAGCAATGAAGGTGAAATGTTTCTAGTGCTTAATGAAGTGGAAACGAATATGCTGTAATTCGAACAAAACCACAAAATAATTAAGTACAGTATTTATAATGATTTTACGTATCTCTCGACTAAATAAGTGAACATGTGTGAGTTAAATACTCGTAGATACAAATTTAGGCACAATAAATTTCCAATTTGGTTTTCTGATGTTACATCTCCGAAAAAATTGAAAACAACCCGCCAGCAACAAGGAATTTTCGAGAAAATTCGATAGGTACTGAAATTCTAAAGGAATCCCAGTTGGATTTTGTTATACCTACTTACTTTTTCAAATTGTCATCTTCACTTTGATGAAAACAGTTTTTCAAAATGGTTCAAGTGTAATAAGGGTGGATGATGGAGAGCTGAGGTGAAAAGTTCGAATCATCAAATGAAGAAGAAATATTTTCTGGAATGATCCTACCTAGATAAAGTTAGATCTAGCATTCCTGCAATTTTGAATGAATTCGGTTGAAAAAAGCGAAAAAATCGAAATTAGTATCATAAACGTCATAATCTTACTCTTTTCGGTGGGATAAAGGATGATCAGGCTATCTGGAAATTTTGTCGCGAGGGTTTTGGACCCCATCATGGACTAATTTCTACCTAATAATTTCAAAATATCAGCAGGACACCATTTGCCCTTCTAACCCGGATATGCTCTTTATCCCCAACTCTCCAAAAGTCAAATTTCAACAACTGCAAATATTGTAAAAAAAAAACAAAAAAAACATGAGAAACTTGTTTAGGCGGTTTAATAATATCGTAGGGTATATTCGGAAACCTCACACTACATTTCTGAAAATCTTCAGGTTACACTGTCCCTTTTCACTTTTAGGTTTCCATTTTCAAGGTAGCAGCAAAATCAACTAGAAAAATAGATTTAGTGACTCAAAAAACCTTTCCTGTACTTGCCCTTTTTAAGAATTTTGGAAAGCTAGAATGTCTCACCTCTCACTTTGCGCTTTTCCCCCATAAAGCAAAAATCCATACCTTTTTTTACTCCGTAAGTTTGCCCACCAAATTTAGCGGTTTTACGTCGGGTCCGTCGGGTTTGTCGTATCCCTCCGCGGATTCCTCGGATCCCTCCTCGGATTTCTCGGATTCCCCGGGTTTGCAGTCATCGGATTCCTTTTTCTCACCCTCGGCGGAACTCAGCGCAAATATCTCCGCTGCTAAAAGCATTACTAATATGTGAATTGGTTTCATCTTTGTGTTGCTCTGCGACTCCGCGCTGCTACAGTAGGTATTTGTTTTCGTCGCACAGTGTTCTCGACTCGTTTAGTGTGCATACAGCGATATTTGGCTACCCTTATACTTATATTAAGAAATTACGACCACACTAGCTGTCAAATTATCGCTTTATTTTCGACTTTGTCACCAAATTTTGTAATTTTTCAACTTGAAATGAAAATGGTTGCGAAATATTCAGGTACATAATATGTGAAATTTTTAACACTTTGTTGTGATGAAATTTTTCGTTGACGTAAAATGCTTACAAAATATTTATGCGCAAAGTGCTCGTGGATTTTTTGTACTTACGTACCTATATATTACGTAATATAGTGAAAATAAATTTATACAATTCATGTAACCTGGAAAGACTAGTACATACATCCTGCCATGGATTATTTGTGCAGGGAATTTTCGAACGAGTAGTCGAGTATGTTCTTAGCAAAATCTGTATTTATCATTGAAGTTTTCATTAGTACTTTTGGTGAAAATTAAGAGGTATGATTTTTTGGTAACTTTGATGCTTTTTAAACGAATTTTTTCTGCATACTGGCAGTTAGAAATACATGGTACCGTCACAAAATCTAACTACTTTGTAATTTAGCTAACAAAATTACTGGTATTTTTTGGCTAAAAGTCTTTTTTTCCATATACATAGCAACACATTTTCCAAAAGTCCTTCCTATTTATGTTGTAAATTTTTTTGTAAACAAAACGACAGAAAAATCTGTTTTCCCTTCAAAACCTAAATTAGAAATTTCACTTGCAAAAAAACCACTTTTAAGGAAAAGTTTTTGAAAAGGCCCACTTTTTATAGAAATCTCCAAAAAACTTATTATTTTGCCAATATTGCAGAAAAAACTCTGTAAAATTTAGTGTGTTTCTTTTCATCAAAATTCCCAAAAAAGCATGTTTTCCAATTACAAAATTTTGTTGTTATTAAAACTATCAAAATGACCGCATCTTTTCTGTTAAAAAAGCGAAAAATCCCTGTTTTTCACCAAAAATTCTTAATTCGAACTTCTCTGAAGTCTTGTTTGTTGTCACAAAAAGTCTACTTTCCTGTTACATTTACACCAAAAAAACTGTTTTTTTTTTGTCAAACACATCAACCAAAAAATTTTGGTTTTTTCCCAAAATGCCAAAAAACTATGTTTTTTTGTAAGAACTGTTGAAAGAATCCTACTTTTTTGTAGAAACTATCAAAAATCACTTTTTTCAAAAAAGCCAAAAAAAGTTCTGTTTTTTTGCCAAAATTAAAATAATACATTTTTTTTACGTTATCATTTGTATTGTACCGACTCCCAAAAACTCTGAAAAAAACATACCTACTATGGACATCTTTTTATGCTGAACAACATAATTATTACAAAATTGAGATGTCATTATTTCGTGAAGGCGATTTGAAAAAATTGAAAGTTTGCAAAAAAATGCAATTTTTTGATTTGAAACATGAAGGAAAGTTTTGACTGGTGAAGTTGACCCATTTGACCCCTATTTTTACGTATCCGTTGAAAAAGTTGAAAACCCCCTTCACTCGATGAAATGAACTCATCACAAAAAAAACAAAATACGAAAAATTCAGTTTTCAATTCCGCAAACATCAGAAAAACTTGAAATTTATTCGGTCGTCTTATTTTGACCTCTTTCTGACGTATTTCATTAAAAAGTTGAGAAAAATCCACTCATAGCAAAAAAATTAAAATTCGTTTATTTTTTGAATTTTTTCGAATTTTGATTTTCTTGATGATAATTGATAAATAATCCACTGCTGAAATGGATAATCGTCGACACCCCTTATAACTTCTTGGTCGAATTGATGTGGAATGACCCCTAATCTTACCTGGCAATACCCTTTGAATTTTATCTCGTCGTGAAATTATGTACAGTTCAATAAGCGTTTGTGGTTCAATGAGACGATTTTATATTGCAGTGTAGTCCTTTATTGAAGTAAAATGTGCACAAATTGTTCCTTAATACGATTACCTATATCTAAGTACCTAATGATAATTAATTTCTAAACCATCACCACCCAACACCGGTTAAAAATGTTGAAATATTACGTCTAAGTGTTAAAATTAAAAGTTTTTATCAATGTGATCCGACGCAGAGCAGTTCTGAAGTGTAGATAAATCGTGGAGTTGAAATGTAGCAACGAAGGTGAAATATTGTTTCATTGTGCTTAATAATGAAGTGGAATTAACGAATGCTGTAATTCGAACAAAACCAGAAAATGAATACAGGTAGGTAGGTACCATATTTATAATGATTTTGCATACCTATCTCTCTAAATAAGTAAGGTAGACAGTGTAAACACGTTTAGGTTAAATTGATACAAATTTAAAGACATTAAATTAGCAATTTGCTGACCATCAAATCCAACGAAACCTAGATCGAATTGACATAGAATAACCCACAAAAACACATGACCGAAGTTATTTACTTTTGAAATGGCAGCTTCGATAATATGGTAATCGCTCGATCCGGCGTCCATGTTACCGCTGACCATGAAAGCTAATTGGTTTTCTAATGTTACACCATCGAAAATTTTGAAAACAACCTGTCAGCAGCAACACATTTTCGAGAAAATTTTATATCGAAATCGCAGAAGAATCCCAGTTATGGATTTTGTTATATTTTTTTCAAATCGTCGCCTCCACTTTTTGATGAAAACTATTCTTCAAAATGGTTCAAAAGTTATAAGGGTGGATGAAGGAGAGATAGGGTGGAAAGTTCGAATCATGAAATGAACGAGAAATATTTTCTGAAATGGTACCTACTACCTAGCTAAAGTTAGATTCAGCATTCCGGCAGGTTTGAATAATTTCGGTTGGAAACAGCCAAAAAAAAAAAAACGAAATTCGTATCATTAACGCCAATTTTACTCTTTTCGGTGAGATTAAGGGATGAACTAGCGATCTGAAAAATTTTTCACGAGGGTTTTGGGACCCAATATGGACTAATTTCTACCTATTAATTCAAAAATTCCAGCAGGGAGCCCAACTGCCTTTCTAACCCGGATATGCTCTGTATCCAAACTCTCCACAGGTCAAATTTCAAGTGCATATTTTTGTAAAAAAAAAAAAAAAAAAAAAAAAAAACATAAGAAACTTGTTTAGGAGGTTTAATATCGTATATTCGGACACCTTACGCCATATTTTCGAAAATCTTTAGAACCCTCCGCTTTCACATTTAAGACTTCATTTTTAAGTTTGCAGCGAAATCAACACGAAAAATCGATATAATAAGTATAGAGACTCAAAAACCCTCTGTTATGCTTACTCATTTTTAGAATTTTGGAAAGCTAGAATTTCTCACCTTTCATTGTGCACCTTTCCTCCATAGGTTAAACAAAAATCCATACCTTTTTTATCAGATTTGTTTTGCACTTGTAGTACTCAACTTCCTTCAGGAGGCGGGGTGCCTTGGTCGCCAGATTAGCGACTGTCGTCGACTTTGGATCCTGGGATTCCCTTGACAACTTCTTCCATCAAATTTTGCGGCTCTTCTTTGGATCCCCCGGAGGAATCCTCGGGTTTTTCGGAATCCTCGGATCCCTCTTGGTCGTCCTGGGCAGAACTAAACGCAAATATCCCCGCTGCTAAAAGCATCAATAATAAGTGAATTGGTTTCATCTTTGTGCTGCTCTGAGACTCCGCGCTGCTACTGTATGTAGTTATTTGATTTCGTCGCACAATGTTCTCGACTCGTTTACTGTGCATATAGCGATATTTGGCTACTTATATAGTAAGAAATTGTGATAACACTGCTGTCAAATTGTCGCTTTATTTTCAACTTTGTCTTCAAGTTTTGTGATTTTTCAACTCGAAAATTCAAGTAAATAAAATGTTTGCGAAATACTTTGGCAGGTGCGTCAGTTTTCCACACTTTTGTTGTGGTGAAATTTTTCGTTGACGTAAAATGCTTACACAATATTTATGTGAAAATTGCTCGTGGATTTTTTTTTATCTACATGAATATTGAAAATAAATGTAGCAGGTGTACAATTCACAAAACTTGAATAGACATGGAACATCCTGCCATGGGTTACTCGTATTTGTGCTGGGAATTTTCGAACGAGTAGTCGAGTGTCTTTTGTTAGCAAAATCTACATAAAACTTTTTTAGTCAACAAAATTGCTGGTCCTTTTTGTCAAAAATCCTTTTAGTTTGCCCATTGCAAAAAAATTTCTAAAAAATCTTTAGTTTTTTTGTTGTAAAATTTTTTTAGCTAATAGTACAGAAAAATCTGTTTTTTTTTCTTCAAAACTTCCAAACCAAAATTACCCAAAAAAAGAATTACACTTTTTTGCCAAAATTTCGAAAAATTCTACTTTTTAGAAAAAAATGTTGAAAAGATACACTTTTTTCTGAAATCTCCTAAAAAATACTATTTTTTTGCCAATAGGTATAGAAGACTCTGTGAAAGTTATGTTTTTTTCATCAATACTGTCAAAAGGCTTCTTTTTTTCAATAATTACACACAATTTCTACTTATTTTTCAAAATTTTTAAGAAAAATCTGTTTGTCATTGAAACTATCAAAATGACCGCATCTTCTCAGTTAAAATGGCGAAAAAAGTTTTTTTTTACCAAATAAAAAATTCGATGATTTTTTTAAAAAATTATTTCAATTTTATCTGAAAGTCTTGTTTTTTGTCACAAAAAGGTCTGTTTTTCTGTTAAACTTACAAAAACAGATAAAAAAAAACGTTTTTTTTTCGTGAAACATGCGTATTAAGAATCTTACTTGTTTCCCAAAATTCAGTAAAATCAGGGTTTCTTGTAAAAACTGTTGAAAATCTTTATCTTTTGGAAGCAGCTTCGTTTTTTTTTTTTTTGACCAGAACTGCTGAAAATCACGGTTTTTATGTTGAAATTTCCGGAAATTTTTGGTTTTTAATGTCCTAAAAAATTATCTGTTCTGTAATAACTAAATTGCAAGGAAAAAAAATTTTCTATCAAAATTACCAAAAAAAATCTTATTTTTCTCAGAATTGAAAAAAGCCCCACTTTTTCATAGAAACCATAAAAAATGATTTTTTTATCAAAATTTCCAGGGAAATCTATTGACAGAATCCCCCCCCTCTTTCAAAAAAGCTGCGTTTTTCCTGATTGTCACGATTCTCTTAAAAGTCTGACTTTTTATTCGCTGAAGGGAATGATTCGTTCTTTGTCGAAGTAGTTCAATACTTCTTTTTGTTAAGTAGGTAAGGTACCTAGTACCTACTCAAATGTTCAGAAATTCTTATATTTCAACCTGTCATGGGTGACATGGCAGATTTATACGGGAATACCTAGTACCATCTTGTAGCTCTCATCACGGGGAACAAGGGGCTTGTAGGTAGCACGCTGTGTTCGCCTCGACGAGAGCTACAAAATGGTACTACTCCCGTATAAATCCCCCATGTCACCCATGGCAGGTCAAAGTCAAGTTTCTGGGAAAATTTATTCGAGGAATAGTTATTCAGGGAAAATTAATTTGGGAAATCGAATTCGAGAATTCAATGCTTGAAAAAAATAATGAAAAAAACAGGTATCATTTTGCAGAAAAAAAAACACATTTCTTCGACCAAAGAAAATGAAAATTTTTTCTGCAATTTTGACGAAAAACAAGCATTAGACTATTCGATAATTTTGACAAGAAAATAACAACCAGTCATTTTGACGGTGTTGACAATAAACAGATTTTTTCTTGGGAATTTCGGTACAAAAATAGGATGTTTCGCAATATTGGGAAATAAAATTGACAGATTTTTGGTGGAAAAAGGCAAGATTTTCTGAAAATTTTGACCAAAAAAGTTTTTTTCTTGCAATTTCGGCAAAAACCCAAGACTTTGGTTCGAATTTTCGAGTTGGGTTTAGAATGCAACTTTTGAAAAACTATGTCTACCAGATTTCTGATCCCAAAAAATCTGTAGTTAACCTTTGCTGCGTCCCCCCCCCCAAAAAAGGAGATGATCGCGATGAAATCGTAGAATCTTGTTGTATGTACTTAGGTATGTATTTGTTCATGATAGATGGTTCACAGGTTGATAACTGACTCCCTCCGTGTTCATCTGGTAAATAGGCCAACCACAAGTAGAAATATTTGCCTACCTTTCGAATTAGAGGTGCTGGGTTATAGTACTGGGATACGAAAAATGTTAACTCTCCATTCTCTACTACTGAGCAAAAAGGACGAATGCCCATTTGGGGGGGGGGGGGATTTTGAGATTCTTACATCATTAAAAAGCTTATGCAAACCTCTTTCCAAAATGATGTGAAAATCTCAAAATCGAAAAAAATGAACTTCCATTCTTTTTGCTCTGTACTACAGAATTTAATTTGCCCGTCGATTTTAATTTTTACCTTTATGATTACCTATAAGTACCCGAGAACTGTAATAGGCACCAAAACTCGTTTTTTAACATTGAGTAATAGTAGGGGTACCATGTCGGCTCATCGTTTTAAAATCGCAAAAGAGTGGCATCGGAAATATATAAAATTTTTGCGATATTCCTTCGAAAGGGGACCATTTCCCGACCCCGAAACCACCATTACATTTTTGAGATCGAATTGCAAAACCGATCCAGGGGTTCCCAAAGTTGTGAAAATTGGGCACCTCCGTTGTCATCTGTTTTGGCCAATAAATCCTAACCAAAAGGGGGTAGAGGGGTGCTTGTGGTCTCAAATAACTCGTATTGGATCACTCTTGAAATATTTACCCATGACCGTTCTCATTTAGTAATACCCAACATTTCAGTGGTTCCCAAAGTTGAATTTTTGTATTCCAAGTTTTTGAAGTCACGCATTCAAACGAATATTGTCAGTAAATGAATTTTGCAATCAAAAAATGTTTCAGATGAAAAATTTGAAAAATTGTATGACGATTTCAAAAATGTGTCATTTTTTTCCTTAGCATTGATAGGGGCCGAGGTGAGGGGGCTGGAACGTCAAAAAACGTGATCTAACAAAGTTGCATCCAACCCTGAATTTGAATTTCTCACGAGGTCTTACCGTTGAACTGTTTTTTTTCAGTTGAACTTAAGATTGATCTCGATACACGCAACCACAATCCACTCCCCCACGCCTCACCCCCCTCGCTAGAGCTTCAATACCTACTAAAAGTGCACTCTGAACCCGAAATAGCTTCACTTATGAGGTTATGTTGCTGAAAGTATGGACTCCAAATGAGCTTAAGATACCTCTCGATGCA
This sequence comes from Planococcus citri, assembly GCF_950023065.1. Taxonomy (NCBI): domain Eukaryota; kingdom Metazoa; phylum Arthropoda; class Insecta; order Hemiptera; family Pseudococcidae; genus Planococcus; species Planococcus citri. The sequence goes on along the minus strand of NC_088680.1, from coordinate 7,102,356 downwards.
TTTGACCATGATACCCCCCTCCTCCTTCTGTTACTGCTCCATTATCAATAAAAGTACATTTTTGAACTTGAAAGTTGTAATATTTTTACAACAAAATTATTCTATTAAATAAAATGAAAAAAGAAAAACTATAATTATAGGATAGGATTAGGGGTTGAAAACTGAAATAAAATATACATGTATAGTGACAGGACAATCTGGCCTTATTTGTATTTCCTTCTTTAGGGGATGCTAAATCGTAAATTGAAGTTGTAATTCCGCAATTTTCATAACCCCGCCTGGTGGCTAGCACTATTTTGAGAAAAAAATTAAGTACCAAGTAGGTGCATAGGTAATTATAAGCTTTTGGAAATGAAAAATTTTGGTCACTTTTTTTTCTCTTCCGGTAATAATATTCCATAAATCGAAATTTTCAATTCGGCAAACTTGATAGATTTTGTATTTGGATAATTTTGACCTAAAAAAAATTCAAAATTTTTTGAAAAAGTTACCAGAATTTTTTTTCAATTCTTTCATTTTTTTAGTGTTGTATGATGTATGACAATTTTTCGATATTTTCATCGAACTTTTCTTTTGGGAAAACTGCTTCACTGCGTCCCTCCACCGCACTCCCTCACAAAATAAGCTCCGGTACTCACTTTACCTCAAAAATAAAAGATGGATGAGATGTCTTTAAAAATAGAATTTTTAATCGATTTCTATTTTTTTTTCAAACTTTATTCTGCAACTCCAAAATCGAAAATTGAAATTCACATTTACAGAAAAAAATCACGCTGGACATCAATTTTCACAACTTTGGGAACCTCTGGATCGGTTTTGCAATTCGATCTCAAAAATTTAATGGTGGTTTCGAGGTCAGGAAATGGTCCCCTTTCGAGGAAATATCGCGTAAATTTTATATCTTTTAAATCACTAGTAGCCATTGGTATATGTTTTCTATCAATTTCTGGCGTAAAATGCAATCTTGGGGTCAAAAGTGGACTTCAAGTGATTATGGAGGCTTAAGTGGGAGTGTGGGGGTTGATTGTGGATGCGTGCATCGGAAAATATGTAAAGTTTATTGATTAGAGTCAACACTTTAGCAACATAAACCTCATAAGTGAAGCTATTTCGGGTTCAGAGTGCACTTTTAGTAGGTATTGAAGCTCTAGCGAGGGGGGTGAGGCGTGGGGGAGTGGATTGTGGTTGCGTGTATCGAGATCAATCTTAAGTTCAACTGAAAAAAAACAGTTCAACGGTAAGACCTCGTGAGAAATTCAAATTCAGGGTTGGATGCAACTTTGTTAGATCACGTTTTTTGACGTTCCAGCCCCCTCACCTCGGCCCCTATCAATGCTAAGGAAAAAAATGACACATTTTTGAAATCGTCATACAATTTTTCAAATTTTTCATCTGAAACATTTTTTGATTGCAAAATTCATTTACTGACAATATTCGTTTGAATGCGTGACTTCAAAAACTTGGAATACAAAAATTCAACTTTGGGAACCACTGAAATGTTGGGTATTACTAAATGAGAACGGTCATGGGTAAATATTTCAAGAGTGATTCAATACGAGTTATTTGAGACCACAAGCACCCCTCTACCCCCTTTTGGTTAGGATTTATTGGCCAAAACAGATGACAACGGAGGTGCCCAATTTTCACAACTTTGGGAACCCCTGGATCGGTTTTGCAATTCGATCTCAAAAATGTAATGGTGGTTTCGGGGTCGGGAAATGGTCCCCTTTCGAAGGAATATCGCAAAAATTGTATATCTTTCCGATGCCATTGTTTTGATAATTTTCTCTTTGGTACCCCTACTATAAGCTGGTTTGCGATTTTTATCGAAAAGATAATAAGTAGAACAAGTAATTTTAAAACAATTTTTGTCGAATTTTTCTTCAACATGTAGTGAAATTTTCAACGTATTTCAGACGCAATGGAAAATTTGAATTTTGTCTCGTCGTGAAATTGTGTACAGTTCAATAACCGTTTGTGGTTCAATGAAACAATTTTATATTGCAGTAGTCCTTTATTGAAGCAATGTGCACAAATTGTCCTTAATACAATTATCTATTATACTTAAGTACCTAATGAAAATTAATTTCTCAACCATCACCACCCCCAACACCGGTTAAAAATGTTAAAATATTAGTCCAAGTGTTAAAATTGAAAATGTGTAAAAATATGATCCAATATAGAGCAGTCCTGAGGTGTAAAATAAATCGTGGTGTTGAAATGTTGCAATGAAGGTGAAATATTGTTTCATTATGCTTAATGAAGTGGAATTAACGAATGCTGTAATTCGAACAAAACCAGAAAATGATTATAGGTACCGTATTTATGATGATTTTTGCATATACCTATCTCTCTAAATCAGTAAGGCAAACATGTTTACTTAGGTTAAATACTAATTTCCTATTTGGTGTTCTAATGTTTTGAAAACAACCTGTCAGTAGTAACACATTTTCGAGAGAATTTTACATCAAAATTCTGAAAAGAAGGATCCCTGTTGATTTCATTATATTTTTCCAAATTGTCACTTCCACTTTGATGAAAACAGTTCTTCTAAATGGTTCAAAAGTGATAAGGGTAGATGAAGGGGAGATATGGTGAAAAATTCGAACCATCAAATGAACAAGAAATATTATCTGGAATGGTAGCTAAAGTTATGAAACATTCTTCACGAGGACTTTGGACCCTACACACTGGACTAATTTCAATACCTGTTAATTTCGAAATACCGGCAAGGGGGCCCATTTGCCCTTCTAACCCGGATTTGCTCTTCATCCCAACTCTCCACAGATCAAATTTCAAGTGCATATTTTTGTAAAAAAAAAAAAACATAAGAAATTTCTTTAGGAGGTTTAATTTCGTATATTCGGACACCTCACGCACTATATTTTTGAAAATCTTTAGAGCCCTCCCTCTTCACTTTTAGGACTTCATTTTCAAGTTTACAGCGAAATCAACTCGAAAAATTGATTCATAGTGACTCAAAAAACCTCTCTTATGCTTACTAATTTTCAGAATTTTGGAAAGCTAGAATTTCTCACCTCTCATTATGCACCTTTGCCCTCCATAGGTACCTAAATGAAAAATCCATACCTTTTTTATCAGATTTGTTTTGCACTTCTTGTAGTGCTCAACGTTCGTCAGGAGGTGGGGCGCCACTTTCGTCAGGGGGTGGGGTGTCACCTTCCTTTTCGACGTTGACTCCTGGGACACCCTTGACAACTTCTTTCACCAAATCTTCCGGCTCTCCTTTGGATTCCTCGGAGGAATCTTCGGGTTCGGATCCCTCTTCGTCATCCTGGGCGGAACTCAACGCAAATATCCCAGCTGCTAAAAGCATCAATAATAAATGAATTGGTTTCATCTTTGAGCTGCCCTGCGACTCCGCGCTGCTGCAGTAGGTATTTGTTTTCGTCGCGCAATCTTCTCGACTCGTTTACTGTGAATTTATAACGATATTTGGCGGCTTATATATTAAGAAATTGTGATAAAACTGCTGTCAAGTTGTCGCTTTATTTTCGTATTTTCATCAAATTTTGTGATTTTTCATGTCGAAAATTCAAGTAAACAAATTGTTTGCGAAATATTTAGGCAGGTACGTCAGATTTCAACACTTCTGTTGTAATGAAATTTTTGTTGACTTGAAATGATTACACAATATTTACGTATGTGGAAAGTGTTCGTAGATTTTTTTTTTATCTACTTACATAAATATTGAAAATTAATGTAGATATATAATTCACATAACTTGAAATGACTTAGACATCCTACCATGGGTTATTTGTGTAGGGAATTTTCGAACGAGTAGTCGAGTATCTTCTGTGAGCAAAATCTACGTACATTATAGAAGTGTCCATGGGTACTTTCGGTAATTTTCATCAGAGATGTAAATAATCACAAAAAAAAATATAATAATAATTAAAAAGTTGGATTTTTTGTATGTAATTTTTAAAAAAGAAAATATTTTAAAGCGATTTTTTTTGCATAAGTAAGTAATTCGGTAATTAAACACATTATAAAAAAAATTGACAACAAAACAGTTTTTTGTGACAAAAACAGCAACACCATAAAAAAAACTTTTTAGCCAACAAAATTAATGGTCATTTTTGGCAAAAAGTCTTTTTTTCCCCATTGCAAAAATTTTTCCAAAAATCCTTACTTTTTTGTTGTAAAATTTTTTTTTTAGTCGAAACTACAGAAAAATCTTGTTTTTTTTTTCTTCAAAACTTCAAAACCAAAATTACCAAAAAAAATCTCAATTTTCTGGCCAATATTACAGAAAACTCTGTAAAAATGTATCTTTTTTTCATTAGAATTGCCAATAAGTCTTATTTTTTCCAATTGCACAACAATTCTACTTGTATATCAAAATTCAAAAGAAAAATCTGTTTGTTTGTATAAAAAAGCGAATAAAAAGTTCTTGCTTTTCACCGAAAATTCGGAGATTTTCTTCTTTTAATTCAAAGTTCTCTGAATGTCTTGTTTGTGATCACAAAAAGTCTATTTTGCTGTTAAATTTACTATAAAAGAAATTTTTTTTCATCAAACATTGCCTACCAAAAAATCTTGCTTTTTTCCCAAAATTCAGAAAAATCAGGGTTTTTTGTAAAAATTGTTGAAAATCTCCATTATTTGTCAACAGCCTTGTTTATTCTTGGTTTTTTATGTCCTCAAAAAAATATTTGTTCTGTAAGTATAAATTGCAAAAAAAAAAAGTTTTCTATCAAAATTACTAAAAAATCCTAATTTTCTCAGAATTGCAAAACGTCCTACTTATTTTGTAGAAACTATAAAAAAATCACTTTTTTAAAATTTGCCAGGGAAGTCTATTGTCAAATCCCCTCTCCCTCTCAAATTGTCGCGATTCCCGTAAAAGTCTGACTTTTCATTCGCTGAAGGGAAGATTCGTTTTTTGTCGAAGTAGATAGCTCAAATTTTCTAATATTGTTAAGTAGGTACCTAGTAAAATTTCAAAAAATTCTTACATTTTGAAGTCAAGTTTCAAGGTGAATTTATTCGACGAATAGTTATTTGGGGAACGTTGATTTGGGAAATTGAATTTGAGAATTTAATGGTTAAAAAAATTAATGAAAAAAACAGGTATAATTTTTCAGGAAAAAAAAACACATTTCTTTGACCCAAAAAAAAAAAGATTGCATGGAAAATGGAAGTTTTTTCTGCAATTTTGACGAAAAACAAGTAGGTAACTAGAATATTTGGTAATTTTGACCAGAAAATAACCAATCATTTTGACAGTGTTTACTACAAACTGCAGATTTTCTCTGGAAAATTTCGGTACAAAAACAGGATTTTTCGCAATTTTGGAGAATATAATTATGGTTAACAGATTTTTGGTGGAAAAAAACAAGACTTTCTGAAAATTAAAATTTCACCTTGTATGGTTGTGTGTTTACTTGTCAAAAGTGCTCGTTGAAAGATTTCGATTGATCCCAAAAAAAGGGGGGGGCTTGCAATAAAATCGTAGAACTTTGTTGCATTATTTCTTTCTGATAGATGGTTCAATGGTAGGTAACTTACTCTCTCCATTTTTATCTGATGAGTAGGCCAAGCACAAGCTGGAATATTCGCCTAGGTTTCGAATTAAAGATGAGCTGGGTTATGCTGATATGAAAAATAGTGCAATTTTAAACGTAGTTACGTATTTCAGAAGCAATGGATGGAAACGTTGAATTTCATCTCACTATAAAATTAATGTTTGTATTGTACCTACAGTTCAATATCTGTTTTTGGTTAAATGAAACGATTTTATATTGCAGTAGTCCTTCATTGAAGTATGTACTATGTACTATACACAAATTATGGTTGATACACATACCTACTAATTACTATACGTAATTACGTATACTTAAGTAACGACAATTAATTTCTAAACCATCATCAGTCATCACGCAACAACACCTGTTAAAAATGTTGAAATATAAGTTTTAAAATTTGAAATATGTGCATAGGTAAGTATAAATATGATCCAATTCGGAGCAGTTGTTGTGATGTATTAAAGTATTGATAAATCGTTCGTACATTTCAATTTCAAAATCCCAGCAGAGGACCCTCCAGAAGTCAAATCCATATTTTTGAAAATCATTAGATTACATACTCTCTTTTTCACTTCTACATAGGACTCAATTTTCAAGTTTGGAACGAAATCTACTCGAAAAACTGATCAAAAAACCTTTTCTGTACTTACCCATTTTTAAAATTTTGGAATTTTGGAACGCTATAGAATCTCTCACCTCTCACTGTGCACCTTTCCTCCATGAATCTTAAATCCATACATTTTTCATCAAACTTTTTTTGCCCTTGTAGTGCTCAAACTAGATTTTTCACTTGCTTAGGAACTTGTATTGATGTTTTGGAGACACTCGTATGAAATGAGTAGGAAAATACAACGTTTTTTATTCTACAGAAGAAAAATGAAAAAAAAATTGGAATCGCGAAAAGGATCGTGAGATAAGCGGAATCGTAACAGATTCTGTTTCATGCTGAAGTTGGGAAATTTACATCATAAAGTATCCGATTCCCCAAATCCAGGGAATCACGGTTGAGGAAAAATATACTTATTTGTAAGTGTATTTATTAGGTAATTGCATAGTAAAATAATGAGTTCCACTCACAACTATTTTCAGCACTGCTTTCGTCGTCACCTTTGTTTTGGCCACTATTTGGTGCTGTGATCTGTTACTTCCGCTGGTGCTACATAGATTCGGTGCCGGGGTAGTCAGTATCGGGGTAATTAATTACACCTGTTTCTTTGATCTTGTTTAATATAGCTTTGAAACCTCCAAAATCGCTCAAGTCAGCTCTGCTGTTCGATGAATCCGTTTCTGGGTCTTGATACGTGGAGTCTTGTTCTTGGAATAAGTCTTTATCTGTTGGCGTATCGCTCGATGACTCTTCTTTTGTTGGCTCTACATTATTGGGTGGGTCGTCTTCAGCTGATCGGACATCGGAATTTAGTGCCAATATGACCAACCCTATGAGTTGAACATAAACTATTTTTTGTACGGTCATTGTAGTGCTGTTTCGAGACTTGTAGCTGATGCAATGTTTGCTTGCCATGCACACTTTTGTACTGTGCTTCAACGATACCGTTCTGTTTACCTTATATGGCCAGAAATTGTGATTTACGCTGCTGTCAGATAACCTATCACGTTATTCGTAACTTTTGTCAAGAAATTTCGTAATTTTCCTCAAAAATCCTAATCTACTTACCGAACGTTTGCGAAATATTTAAGTCGAAGTATTTTTTTACATTATTGCGTTGAAATTTATGGCTGAAGTAAAAATTCACCAAATATTTCGATGATATGGGCACGTGTATTGGTTTTTACTACTTGGGGAAGAGTATACATTGTTGGATTATTTTTAAAAAAACAACAACAACAAAAAAAGAAAAACTTCAATCAAAAGCGTTGTCTAGATAGATTTCACCAGCCTGTCAGCAAAAGGCGAGGGGGACCCCCTTGAAGGGATGGAGCATGGTTAGAGCGAGTTATAGCATCAGGTCTCGACATTTAGAACAGCCCCCCTTCATCCATTTTTTAAAAATAACGGTCTGGCGAGTTGGCGAAATGGTAGCCTTCCTACACAGTCAAAAGCAGCCAAAATCATAGTTACTTAAAGTATAGAACATTGATACAGCACTTCTCGTTCCCCCTCTTCATTGAAGATAATATCTTTAGGTAGGGCTGAACGACCATGCTGATGACAAACATGAAGTCAGATAATCTCAGTACCTAGAATGAGGATGAGATAATACATTACAGAATTTTTCCCCTGAAAAAAGCGTTTCTGGCCACCCTGACTGAGGGGCTGAAGTGGGGGTTGGCTTTGGGCCCAAACGAATTTTTTTGAGGCTAAACATATCCTGTGAGCAATATCGAAATCCGAGGTTGAGGTCATTTCGCCTATATTAATAGTGAAGGAGGGGGGGGGGGGTACTCTTCAGCCACGATGCATTTCCTTACGTCATAATTTGTCTAAACTTTGCCACAAACAGGTGTCTGGTTTGAATTTTTGAGTTGGGTTTAGAATGCATTTTTTCAACAACAAAAAAAACTGCTCACTGGATTTCTATCTTCAAAAATTAAAAGTTACCCTAATAGAAAAAATACTAGTAGTAGGTGAAAATACTACTAGTTTCTTACCAGTTATTACTAGTAAGTACTGCTTTACCACTAGTGCATACTGGTTAACTGATAGTTTATCAGTATTTATTACTAGTGTGTACTACATCGCTACCAGTTCATACTGGTTCACTACTAATTGATCAGTATTTACTACTAATTAATACTGAATCACTACTAGTTCATACTGAGTCACTGCTGATTTATCAGTACTGATTACTAGTTCGTGCTGGATCACTACTAGTTGTTACTTTTCAACTACCAGTTCTTATCAGTTCTTAATGTCAGCAGATTCTCCCTTCTTATTATTCATTTATTTTACAGAAAATGAATGAATGAATCAATCAATTCTATTTATTTGGTAGTAGAATGTGGGTGATAGGTAGGGCTATAGGATTTTAAAGCGCCATTAGACACGTTTCAAGCGCTATAAAAATGCAAGAAAAATGCAAGAAAAAAGCAAAAAGAAAGCTGCTTTTAAATCTTTACTATGTTTCATATCGAAATGAAGGTTTTATTTTCAAACCCAGTAAAATACCTCCCTTAAATATATGCACAACTTGAACCAAAATAAACTAAGAAGAAGAAAATGGAAAAAAATGAAGAAAAACTGAAACTGAAACTAAAACTCAAAGTTTAAAAAAAATTATACAAACTGACAATTGAAAACCAATTAAAATTTTTATTTTTCAGTTTTTCTTCTCTTGTTTGTTTGAAATAATTCATTCAGATTTTTTTTTCAAAAATGTGCAAAAAGTAAAAGTTGAAAAATTTTAGTATTTTTGGAAGTAAAATCGCTGCAATATTTACCAATTTTTTATCCAAAAAAGTGTTAACAATGAAAAAAGAAACACAAAATAAGCAAAATTTCTGCCTTTTTGAACAAAAATAGACGTTTTAAAACATTAACACGTCCCAAAAAAGCAAAAGAAAAGCACTATGAACTTTCACCATTTGCCTCAGAATGGAATGAATCGCAAAGAAAATCCTATCCCTACTGATAGGTATGAACATTTTCATAAATTTGCAGAAGTAAGCCACAAAAAAATCATGAAATTGAAAAAAAAAAATGCAATCACTTTTTTAAAAAATACCAATTAAATTAAAAAAACTACATTTGTGATGGGTGCAGCTACTGAAACATGATAAAATGTTGTTGTCATCATACAAGCCCAGATAGTGTATGAATAACAGGAGGAATATACTTCATGAAATACTTTTACTATTCAAAAAATTTACTAAGATAACCTTTGCTGTGTTTTACCTGTAAGGTTTCGAGTTATCCAAAAAAAAAAAAAAAAAAAGAGAGGCTCGCAATGGAATCGTAGAACTTTGCTGTATTATTTTTTTCTGATATAATTATGATTCAAAGGAAGGTAAGTTACTCCCTCCATTTGTATTCGGTAAGTGTAGGCCAAGCACAAGTAGGAATATTCGCCCAGCTTTCAAATCAGAGGAGCTGGATTATGCTGATAAGAAAACTGGTGAAATTTTCAACGTATTTCAGAAGCAATAGATGGAAAAGTTGAATTTCATCTCGTAATAAAATTATATGTAAATAACTGTTTTTGGGTAAATGAAACGATTTTATATTGCAGTAGTCCTTTATTGAAGATACACAAATTAGGATTAATACACAATATACTTAGGTACTGTACTTCAGGCCATATTCTAAGGCTTACCTACTTAGTTTCGCATATTTTGCAAAGTTCCAAAAAACTTGCGCAGTTCCAAACATTCGAAGAAACATTTTTAAATTTCAAATCCGAGAATTTACATTTTGCAAATCGGTTATGAGACATTTATTTACCAATAACTTAGTTATACACTTCTGAGAGCTTTTGTCCATTTTTCTATTTCTGCTAGCCCAGTCAAATCACGATTTGACCCGGACATAATTGGGATCAAAGGTTTTTTTTTTGCGAATATTGTCTAGGATGGTGTAGTGAACAACATACTAAAAGCCCCCGTCCCTACCCCTAGAGCTAATCCCCCCACAGTGGATCAAAGCCCCCCAAAATCCGTTTTTTGTCAAAAAATTACTTTTGAGTAAAATGAGCACTGATTATTTAATCTCTCCTCAAATACCTATCAAATGAGCTATCAACCAACTCCCTAGCCCCAAGGGGGGCGCTACGACCCCTCAAAGTGATGTGATTTCAATTTCATGACTTTGGGCCTTGAAACCTGTTCTAATCGATCAAATAAAGTCAAACTTGGGGAATGAGATTACTTTGGGACCTAAAGTCGACCCCTAGGGTGGGGGAGGGTCAAATTCGAAAATTACGGTAAGGTCATTTTTTCGGAGGGCCATAATATGGTCCCAAATGAATGAAAATGGTCCAAAATCATATCATTGGTCAGTACTCCCATTGTGATCAACATATCCAAATTTCAGCTTCCTAGGTCATTCCCACCCCATTTAAGGCGGAATTAAGGTGGAAACCCCCTCATTTTACCCCTATTTTCGGGTTTTTCCTCCTTAAAAGAAGTGGGGATGACCTAGGAAGCTGAAATTTGGATATGTTGATCACAATGGGAGTACTGACCAATACGATGGCAGCAATGATGCCGCATGTATCCCAAATAAAGAATTTGAATTTGAATTTGAATTTGAGATTAAATAATCAGTGCCCATTTTACTCAAAAGTAATTTTTTGACAAAAAACTGATTTTGGGGGGCTTTGATCCACTGTGGGGGGATTAGCTCTAGGGGTAGGGGCGGGGGCTTTTAGTATGTTGTTCACTACACCATCCTAGACAATATTCGCAAAAAAAAACTTTGATCCCAATTATGTCCGGGTTCACCCATTTTTTCCCGCTATTTGACTGGGAATGCATGAATCAATTGGCAAAATTGTTAGGTATTCCATCTCTTATTCATTGTTATTTTATACAGCAAAATTCGTATTAAAATTTTAACTGGACAGTGGACACTAGGGTGGGATGTCTTTGACTTTTTTTTTTGTTGGAAATTTGGTGAGAAAGGGAGATAAAAAGTTGTGGGGGGAGGACCTCGAAAGACTGTAGGAAACATTTAACGTCTCAGGCTCCACCCAGCACTTTGCAGTCGGGGTTCAAAATTTCAAAATTTTCGAAAAAATCAATTTTTTAAAAAAAAATAGGTATTTTTGATTTTTTTATGGTAATTGGTCGCATTATGCCTAATTACATAGAAGTAAAAAGCAATTTTCGATCGATTTTTTTTCTTCGTTGGAGATTTTATCTCACATTGAAAGGTACGCAAAAACAGCCATTTTTCAAGATAATTCGCGATTCATTTTGATTTTTACAAATTTGTTATTTTATTTGAAGTCTATAGGATGCTTTTTGCCACTATATGAGTTGAAATGACCCTTCGCCTCCCTCACTCCCTCAACTTCCATAGTCAACCGTCTCACCAAATTTCCAACAAAAAAAGTAAAAGACTGCCCACCCTGGTGGGCATCCCCCTCCTCCCTCGAAAAAGCTTTCTAGTTTATTCCCTGTTCGTCGTCCACAAAAAATTAGTATGAGCATTATAGTGCATGAAAAAGCAGAAAAGGTTAGAGTAACGAATTTGCAGCATAATATCGTAAGAAAAATTTGTTGAGGGGAATTTACTTGCGCAGCTGCGAGTTTTCTTTAGAATATGACCTGTTATACTTAAGTAGGTAACTAAAATTAATTTCTAAACTATCGCCACTCAAAACCTGTTAATAATATATTAAAATATATAAGTTTTAAAATTTTAAATTAATGTGTATGCTTTAGTATGATCCAATGCAGAACAGCTCTGAAGTGTTAGGGTACCTATTAATAAATCGTCGTGTTGAAGTATATATAGCAATGAAAGTGGAACTTTTCACCGTGTTCAATGAAGTGCTGTAATTCGAACAAAACCAGAAAATGATTAGACACCGTATTTATGATGATTTTACCTGGATACCTACGAGTATGTCTCTGAAAATTCTTAAAGAATCGTAATCAAATATTGTTAAATTTTTTCAAATTGTCACCTCGACTCTGACGAAAACAGTGCTCCTCGAAATGGTTCGAAAGTGGAAAGGGGGACGAAGGGAGGTGAAAAGTTTGAATCAACAAATAAACGAGAGATATTTTCTGAAATGGTACCAAGCTAAAGTTACATCTAGCATTCCCGCAAGTTTGAAAAAATTCGGTTGGAAACTGCCAATAAATGGAAATTTGTGTCATAAATGCCAATTTTACTCTTTTCGGTGCGATTATGAAGATGAACTAGTGATCTGAAAAATCTATCACGAGGGTTTCGGACCCCACCGTATGGACTAATTTCTACCTAATAATTTCAAAATCACGTCAGGGAGCTATTTGCCCTTCTAACCCGTACGCTCTTTATCCCAACTCTCCACAGGTAAAATTTCAAGTGCATGTTTGCAGCAAAATCTAACTCGAAAAATAGTGATTTAGTGACTGAAAAACCCTCTCTTGTGCTTACTCATTTTTAGAATTTTGGAAAGCTAGACTATGCACTTTTCCTCCATAAATCAAAAATCCATACCTTTTTTATCAGACTTATACTGGCCTTGTAGTGCTCAAATTTCGGTAGGAGTTGAGGTGGTGTTACTGTTGCCGGAAGTGTCATTGCCGCCGGTCGCGGGGGTGCTACCATCTGCTTTGTCTGGGTGTTCGGCCTTATATTGTTCAACGAATGCGTTGATTTCGCCTATTAACCCATCATAATATTCCTTGCGTTCTTCGCTGTTGCTCGATGGATCCGGGTTCGTTGTTGGTTTTTGATCTGTATCGCTTGATGACCCTCCTTCTGTTGGCGCAGCTTTATTGGTTGGCTCGTCTCCACCTGATCGGACTTCGGAACTTAGTGCCAATATGACCAACCCTACGAGTGTAAACACGTAAACTATTTTTTGTACGTTCATTGTAGCGCTGTTTCGAGACTTGGAGCTGATGTGTTAAATAGCTACGTAGAGGCGTTGCGTACGTTGGGAGGATAAGAATATTTCCCTAATAGGTCAGGATGAATCTAACTCCCTAAGAGATGTAATATATCACCTTTTAAAACAGTACTTACCCGCTGCTAGCTCAGCTCTTTCAACACCAATATGTATAAATTTAAACAGATTTAGTCGAGTTTACCTTGTATTAATTCGAACCGCACGCGAAATAAGAACACACGATAAACACGAACTGTGTATTATAATTTGAAATAAATTATAAAACGATACTTAAGTCTAAAACATTTAAAACTCTACGCGTATAACCAATAAATATTCCACCGAATAGTGGCGTAAGTAGGATCGCTTTTACCCACCTACGTGTAACTATCAAATTGCCCGCGTTGGGTAGCGAATTTAGAAGACTTAAGTTTAAACGCGAATACTCTCCCTTAAACACGAACGTTAAGGCAGAGGACCTGGGACTCAAGCACAACTCTTACGTAGGAGTGAGTGGCCTTATTACTTTTCCGCGGTCAGACCTACCAGACGAAGCGCGAATCGACAAGTGAAGATCAATTCCATTTCAACTTGGCTTCTAGCCTCGAGTTGAGAAGGAATTGAGCTTTACGAACTTGTGAGCTTTTCACATCTGCCCTTAATGGAACGATGTGAAAATACCTCTTGGGTGGTTCCCACGTACTTAACACCTTACCTAAGTGCATCGAATATATACTTTCATCTAAGTAAAGTACTGTAGAATCGAACTATTGATTGGATTCTCCAGTACTTCCTTTAATGATGAAAGATTTATAATCCCACTGAGAGAGATACGATGAATATCCCTGTCTAGCCAGTGAAGGCATATTGTCCCCTTACATTTGCCCCTAACGTGGGTTTACTTCTAAAGTATCCCCTGAGGAAATGTAGAGGAAAGCACGGAAATTTTGAAAAAAGGTGACATTGTGCTTCACTGGATGTGACCCTATTGCCCCCCGTACTTTGCTTGAGTGATGCGGGGAATAGTAATCCCAAAATAAATTTTGAAACTCTTTGGTTTTTATTATAATTCCAAAAGTGAGGTGGATTTTGAGTGTGCTGGTGAGTTGACTCTTACTGACAAAGAGTAACTACAATTGACCATCAATATTTGACCGAAGTCAATATGTCAATAAATCAATCAAGAAGCTACCTTTGATCTGGTCACTCCACAGCAGGGTCATGGCCGAAATGGTAAGTATTTAAGTACGATTTAATTTTTGAGGGGGAGGGTAAATCTAAAAGGTACCCTTCCTCAATTTTGTGTTTTCAGGAGAAGATGGAAAAAGCTCAAGAAGTTCGTGGTTGTTTGGCTTTGTTGTCTTTGGATAGTCTGACCAAGAATTTTTGAAGAAAAATTGCTGGTACGGTTGGCTTGAGTATAGCTATTGTTTTTACTAAAAATTTTGAAAAAATGGATGATTTTCTATTGGAAAATCATTCATTGAATAATTTGGGTAGAGTTTTTAGAGTTAAAAAAAAAAAAAATTTGAAAAAAGAAAAAGTTAAAAAAAAAAATTAAAAAATCAAAAGAAAAAAAAATTTTTATCAAGGTTTGATGTAATTTTTGATGCACTTTAAAATGTTCAAAACTAATCATTGATAAGGAATAATAAAAAAAATTTGAAAAAGTTTGAAGAAAGTAGATAATTTTTCTATTAGAAAAGTTGTCATTTCTTCAAAGAAATTTAGGTAAATTGGTGAAAGAAAAAGTAAAAAAAATTGAAGAAAAATGAATTATTTTTCTATTGGAAAAATGTTCATTTTAAAATTTGAGTTTTATGATAGGGGGCTAAGTTTTTGAAAAAATTACAATATCTTTCTATTTGATTGTTTTTTGTGTACACGGAGTTCGGTTGAAGGCGAAACTACTTACCACCACTATTCGATGAAAAACAGTAAAAAAAATTAATTTTAAAAAAATTTAGAAAAATTAAATTTTCAGATAAATTATAGAAATAAATAGGAATCTAGTTAAACACACTTAATTCTAATCAACGTTGTTCTTCTTTATTTGTGTTTAACGTTGTTTTATAGTTAATTATAAATAAATTAATTTCTAGTCAGTCTTATTTCTCATAATTAATTTCAAGTTTTTTCTTCTTTTTTTACAGGTGTATTTTGGTCAACGACGATGACAAGAGAATTGCTTTGTTTATCAAAACTAAAGATAAGTACAAAAACATATTTACATTTTTATTAAAATAGTGTAAAATTTAAGAGCATTTCTGTTACTTATGAATAATCAGTCTAATTTAAACACATGATCGATTTAAAATATCTGTACAATTTTTATTTCTAAAAAAAATTTTTTTGATGTTGTAAATTAAATAAAAAAATGTTGATTTTGTTTAGGACCAGTTCTGAGAAAGATGGGTGAAACTTAAAATACGATTGAGCCAAAGTTGAACCAGTCTGTTGGGATATTTTTCGTATTTACAATGAGGTGAGTAAATCTAAAAATTTGGCTTAATTTTATAGAGTATTTACTATTACGTAGTTTAAAATTAGTTATTATAAAAAATAATAGGAAAAAATGATGGTTAAAATGATAATTTTAATTTTAATTTTAAAATTAGAAAATTCTAACCTAATTCTTTTTGTTCCAGTAAGAAGACAAAGAAGATTTCCTTAAATAATAATGCACAGATCCTTTTTCTTGGCTCATGGACTTCTTTTCCAGGTTGTATTTTTTCATAGAAAATAATTTAGAATAAAATTTAAAAATAAAATTTGAGTAAACTTATGCCATTTTTGTTCCACAGGAAGACAAAAACAGCTAGATTTTTGAAAGGAATGTTATCCGTCTACGGTCTGAGTCAACATGGCCTTCTGTGCCCTGAATATAATATCTTTACTTAAAAGAAAAAAATTTCTAAAAATAAAAAATAAAAAAAATCGAAATTTTTGTAAACTTTTTGGAACAGAACTTTTTGAGTTTGAATTTTTGTTTTTGTAAACGTATTTTACGTTATTTAAGTTAAAAATTGTAAAAAAAATTTGAAAAATAAATGAATTTATTTTAAGTTTGTAAAAAAAAAAAAAATTTTATACATACATGTACTATTGTATCGTAGTTTTTAGAGTACAAATTTTGTATTTTTGTAAAAAAAATTTTATGCTATTTTGTAACATAATAGAAAAAAAATTAATGCGTAGAGTTTTTATAAAGAAAAAAAAAATATCAATAAATATTTAATACATTACATCTTAATTTTATTTACATTTTTGGTTGTTTATTTTCTCTGCTCTACGGGTTGTTTTAATGGTTGGAACGATGAATGAAAAAATGGAATATGGGTTGGCACAGTTTTTAGGCAGCTTGGCGGTATTACTAGGTTACTGGTGAAGGTCGTGAACGTAACGGTACCAATTGTGGGAAGGTGGATGTTGTCTTCCAGCTGGGTGGTCTTTTTTGCAACGTGTTTTTATTTTTTGAAGACTACCTAAGCACTTATAAAGCCAAAATTGTGCTTTTTATACTGAGTCAAACGGTGGATAATTTGTAAATATTTCGAGTTTTCATTTATTTTAATTCACACCTTTTTCCATTAAAAAATCATTCTGATTTTTTCAAAAAAAGAATTTAGAGGGTAAATTTAGTAATCAATCACTTTTAAACGATAAAGAAAATTATTCAAAACTTCAGAAAATCTAAAAAACGAAAAATTATAAGTTTTGACTTTTTCCTGTTTATTCCAGAGAAATTTTGTTCAAACTAAAAAAAAATAAATAAATAAAAGCTTTCGAAGCTGATGTGAAATTAAAAAATAACAAAAATTGGAGGAAAAATATCGTGATTGATTTTTACATTTTTAAGAGGGTCGTTTTGCTCGTATCGACATGTTTTGGGGTTTTTTCTGGTGATTTTGGTACTTTAGTTCGAGTTTTTATTTTTATTTTTTGTTTTTTAGTCGTATCTGTACCTAGGTAATTTTTTGGATGGTATTTTTTCCAAAATTTGAGTTTTTTTTGAAAAAGTAGTTCAAATATTTGGGTGTTTTTACGCGATATGTAAAATTCAAAAAACTCTGTGCAATTTACCTTGAGTCGATAGAGCATTGAAATATGAGCCATTAGCCCTCTTTTTTCTCTTCGTCACTAGAGATGACGATGGGCTCTTCAGTGAGCGACACGTTCGGTGTTTTTGGTGCCTTTTCGGCGTCGTCTGTTGTTGCGCTGGTTTGGTGTTCCATTTCCTGGGTCCAACTCTGCGCATGCTGGTCAAATAGCGTTTGCCAGTTCATCCCGAAGGTGAGGGGTGGTATCACCTGTTGACCGTTAATAGTGGTGAGCGTCACTTCTGGCAGGTTAATAGCCTGAGCGGAGGTCGATGACATGTTCAACGTGGTCGAATTTAGATCGGTACGAGGGGTCAAAATTGGCATTTGCGGTGACGTATTTTGCGCATCTTCGGGTGCCAATTCTGGGTTGGTCGAAGTTCGTACAGGGTGCTCATCGGATTTGCCTAATTGGGCATTTTCAGCTGTTTGTTGTTCGATTAATTTTTTCCTTATTTCGATCCGTTTTAATTCGGCCAACTGATCCGGAGTGTAAGGTTTATCGTCAGTTTCCATTTTTTCCTGTTTGATGGTTGGCTGGACTGACATGGTCGGCTTCGATTCTGTGTCTTTTGAAATTAGGCCCTTTCGGAGCATTTCAATGCGTCGTCGATCTTTACTCGGTGGCTGAAGTACTTTCCCTTTTTTGATTTTTTCTTGTAGAGAAAGTGGTAGGGGGATGAATTTTTCGGCCAATTGATCCAAAATTTCTTCGTAACGCTTGATGTTGTGATATGGACCAAATTCATCTCTGGGCGGTGGGATTTTATCCAATTGCTCGAAAAATTTATCTACTCGCGTCGTTTTAGCGCCCGCTATCAGTCCCCAGTCTGTTTCTAACGCCAATTTAATATGGTCGAACGCAATGTTGTTGTGCTGAGGAGTGTGGACTAATGGTGCCAAAATTAGCTCCTGGACTTTCTTCTCTTTAAGGAGGTCTGCAATTTTCTTCATTTCTTCGGTGAAGTCGTCGTAGGGGGTGTTGCAGACTACGTCGAAATTACCGATCGAGATAAATAGTTTTTTCGGTAATATTATCATTGATTCAAGTAATCGAAAGAGATCAGACGCTAAGAGGTCTCGCCGATAGATGGTATTATCGAGATATTGGCCATATTTTTGCTCATCAATCATACACTGCACCATCGAATAAACATGGCCGTCCCCTATCATCATCGCTTGGTTCATAAAAAGTACCATGTGAATATTCCCAGCTTTGTCTTGTCTACCCGCAGCGGTGAAATAAAAGGGGTACGCGTTCATTGGATAATAGGGCTCGAGTTCGTTTGAAGATCTGCCAAAACGCGACAGGTATTTTTTATGGTACCGGGGCTGGTCGGCCGATGGGTTTATCTTCTCCTTGCGTTCTTCGGTTTCATCGTTGTTGCGCGGAGATTGCGCTCTCGGTGACGGGCCTCGTTTCGTCGTACCTCGCGGCATCCTGAAGATTCGCCGTTCGTTGATCCCGCGTCTCGCTCGGTTTGCTGAAGGGAGGGAGGAACTTCGATCTCTATAGTATTCTTGCGTGGGGTAAAGTTGATTCAGGGGGGTTGAGTACTCAATTTTTTGAGGAATCGAAATTTGCGAGCTCATCGTATCCATAGGTTCAACGCCCGGTGCGTCGAATCGAATTTGACGCTGGGGTTCGTGGGTGAGATCGTATTCCGGCGGTCCCACGTATGAGGTACCTAGTTCCATTAAAGCTGGAATCTTCGTATACGAGCCTGATGCAATTGAAGACGAGGAGGCGGAAGCTTGAACGTATTGATTCAATTTTTGCTCCATTAGAAGATTGAATCGTCGCTCTAAATCGGTCAATGAACTCGAAAGCACGGCATTTGCATCGATTTTTTCTTTCAATTCGGCTGCCTGTTTCTCATTTTTCGATTGTAGGTTTTTGATTAGTTCTTTCAGAACTTCCATTTCTTTTTGGAGCTGTCCAATTGTCGATCTCATTTGCCTTATGTGCTCATTGTTAGGAGGTTGGTTTATCACCTGTGTCCTCGTTGGACATTCTAACTGCACAAAGTCAAAGTTAGTTAGACTTCGATTGCACATGGGATGGCGGCAAATGATGCGAGAGGGGGTCGTAGTCGTGTTGAAAAGATAGTGGATACATCCCCAATGGTACGCATGCTTACAAACCGTTACGTATGGTGGATCCTCCTTTTTCACCCCATTCTCGTCCTTTGGAGCGTGCTCCCCTGGCTCAGCTAACGGTTCCGTACACTCGTCGCACAATAAGATCTTCATTTCCGTCTGAAAAAATAAAATTTACAAGAAATTTTTACAATTAGTAATTTATTAAGGAAAAATTATTTTTTCATCTTTTTCAAAAATGAATTTATTCTACAACTAAAAGTTGTATTCAACTTGTAGTTTTTTCGATTGAAATACCGCTTATTGGGTTTTAATTATTCCTTTTAGGAATGTTTTAAACTTTTTAAACGATTCGAAACCAGTCGAAATTAGTGATTTTTTGGGTTACTTGGTCAGTAAGGGGTTATTATTTATATTTTGTTTCGAATGTTCAAAAGATTGGCCAAAGAGTAAAATATTTTGCAAATTTTTAATTTTTATTAATTATTTTGAAAGCTGTGATTTATTTCGATAATTTTTTCAATTTTTTGTTAGTTTTAGTTTTACTAAGCCAAAGATTTTTATTTTTATCAAAATATTAATTTTCTAGTTTTTTAGGCTATTATTTAGTTACCAAAAATGTTTTACTTTTTTCTGAAAATGTGATTTTTTCGGTTTTTATCATTTTTTCTAGTCATTTAATTGCCAAAGATTTATGTTTTTAAATTGTTTTAACATTTTTGTTGGTTTATTTTTATCTTAGGTGTTTTTTGTTAAATTTTTCTATTTTTCTTATAAGATAAAAAATAATATTCTCAAAGTACATAGGATTGGTCAAGTTAAAAGTTAGAGATTTTATTGCTATTTTTCTGAAGAATATTTTTGAAAATTTTATCGTGTACTTAATTCAATTTCGAGTTTTGGTGATAGGCGAAAAAATGCTAGAATGATATGATTTTTTGTTTTTAGTACCTGAGAGTACTTGTTGGGGTTCACATTGTTTTGAAAAAATGTAATTTTTAATCTCAGTTTAGTTGAGATATGATTTTCCAAATTTTGAAATGACCTGTATCCTATGTTGTCAGAAATGCTGAATTATTTTCTAACAAAAATTGAAAATGGTTCAATTTTTTGTGAATTTTATGGGACAAATTTGCTAATTTCTAAGTATTCGATTTTCTTCTGCTTTGGCATGAATCGAGTTATTTTTCATTAAATTACCAGCTTTTCTATTTTCATGACTGATTTGGTGGGTATTCAAAAAATTTGAAGTTTGGTTTCAGATCTGCGCTAACTTTTTTCAATTCTCTCATTTTTAGTTTGCGAAGAAAGTTCCAAAAAGATTTTTACTTTGAGTATTGTATGGTGTTTTTTGGGTTCTAAGCTCGAGTAGAATTTTTTAAACTTTTAGTTTGTGTTGTGAATTGAAAATTCTAGGCATTAAACCAAACTTGAGTGGTGAATTTTTAAATTCGTACTTTAGCTTTGTCTATGGGTATAATTAGAAAATTTATAGGTGATTTTTGAGTAAATCAACTTTTTTCTAAAAGAAAATTTTAACCTGATCAAGATTTGATTATTTGGTACAATTTTTCAGGGTTTTTGTTTTGATAATTTTGATCGTCAGTAAAAATGGGGGTGAACTCGAAATGACACTGAATTTGCTATAATATTTTGTGGCTTTCTAAATTAACACTGAGTTCGGTTCATTGAGCAGTTTTGTATAATTTTTTGAGAAAATCATTTTCTTAATATTTTCAAAAAGACCGTTTTTTCAAAATTATTGTCCAAAAATTTCACCGTTTTACAGTGATCATTAAAATTGCGCGTTGATAATAAGTATTCGAAGGAAAAATACTTCACGAAACTATTTTCAACTATTTGTCTGAACATTTGTTCGTTTTTTAGGGAATTCTTTCTTTTCACGAATCTTTACAAAGCGTTGAATTTCATGTTCATTTAGTGAGATTTGTATACTTTTGACTGTAGAATTTTGATTGCTGTTTATAAATTTTTCTGAAACAGATTTTGGTAATAGTTTTAGTTTTAGTACCATTTCTGGTGTTCGGTTTTCAAAATTAGAGTTTGTTGCACTTTCCATTCTAAACGTTTTAATGTGGGTTTGAGAATTTTGTGTGGTGTTTGAACTAACTCAACATTGAATAATTTTGATCCATATGGTATTTGGGATTTTTCTTGTTCGAACCGGGATACTTTATTAGTGAGCTAAGTGCACTTGTACTTACTTCGGTTCTGTAGAAATCTTCCAATAATTCGTACATCCAGTTTTTGGAATAATCCACTTTCTTCAATACTAGGTTTAGGCGTTTCAGGTATAACTTATAATTGTTTCGCTCAATTTTTGCAATCGAAAAACACAATGTTTTGAAAGTAAAAAATACAACTGTTTTGATCGAAAATTGATAATAATTATCAATCGCGTTCAGCTCGATTCACTCAAAATTTACCGAACCAGTTGACGTTCGATTCACACCGTGGGTGGCGTACGGTAACTTTTCTTTTTAATTAATTAGCCGCGTGTTAATTTTTAATTAATTTATTTTTCGCGAAAAGAAAGAAAAGTTATTTGGTTGAGTTTTTTATGTAATATTTTATTCACGGAGCGAGTAAACACTTTTAGATCGGTGTAGTTTTGAACAAATCGAATTATAAAAAGCACTTCTCACTTTGGGTTAACTTTATCCCCGCACAATGCATAAATTCTTTTAGAAACAACGGTGTTCGAATTTTAAAATCACTAAACTGGATGAGAATTTCAATTAAGTAAAAATTTAGAAGTTGCTGCCTTCGAACTAAGATTTGAACTGAATTTAGTTTCGATTTTCGAGTTTTTATTCCGAATGTGTTTTTTACTCCCTGAGTTCTCTTCCCAAAGAGCTAATCTTTGTAAGGTCCAGACTCTCGTATTGGAAAGTCTGGTACCTATCGATTTTTACAGTGTGAATATTCGAGGTGTCGAAGGATTTATTTTCGACAGTGTTTTAGTTTGACAGATTTATACCTACACAAGTGTGGACCAAATACGTTGTCCATGTTCTCGTAGTCTGGAGTAATTTAGCCTATAGGCATTATTTTTTACGCTGAGTGTATGTATGATATTATGAGTTACCTTTTAAGTTTATAAAAAAAAATATTAGGCGACACATTTTACATCTTTAACATATTTTTAATATTAACTTAGGAAAAAGTACTAGATACGAATGTACATGATATGGTACGAAGTCATCGAGAAACAAAAAACAAAAACAAAAAAAAAAAAAATATATAAGAAATTATTCTTTTTTGTCTTCTCTTTTGGTACTTAAATATGTTTTCCCCAAGTCATACAGCCAATAGCCGGCTATTACGAGGCCCATGAATCTGGAGGTAGGGCGTCCCTTTACCATTATCGGATTTTTCTTCGTTGGCGGTATGTTTACCCTCACCTCCCAGTCGCTCGTTTGATTTTTCGAGTTTTCATCTCCTTTCGGCATCTGCAGACAGAAGGGAGGACAAAAAAGGGGAAAAAATCGAGGGATTTTAATTATTGTTGTCAGTTCATTATGACTTTAACTTTATTGACTTAAAGTTTTGTGGTCCCATTTTATTCATTTTAAGAATATTTAATTTTGATTTAAGAAATAGGTAGGTACGTATACCTATTTCTTTTGATTCTGAAAAAATTATAATTTTTTGTCATCGAATTTTGTTCAAATTTAACATCAGTTTTGGATTAAACAAAACACAAAAAAAAATCGTAAAAATTGAAATTTTTATAGTAAGTAGGTACCTATTATTTGGTTTTTCAGTTTTTTATCTATTTAGATCATTTTAATTTCCAAAGTTCATGTTGTTGAAAAATGTTCCACGAAATTTTATCATTTAGATCGATGAAACAAACAGAAAAAGTTTTATTGATGTAAATAGGTATACCTACCAAACTGAAATTTAGATTAGGATTTATGTTATAAAGTTTTCTCAGAATTATTGGGAATTTTCATTTTAGTGTGAAAATAATGGTTTTGAAACAGTTTCAAAATTCATTCTGATAGGTCCCTATCTGATGAAAAATTACTTTATTTCAGAACTCTTGTTAAAAAATTTTCTTCGTGCGTGTAGAATTTTCATTTTTAAGGAAATTCTAATTTTTATTTCATTTGAAGAAAACTGAATAGAAAATTTGGGTAAATTAGTAGGTACCTATTTGTGCGTGAATTTTTGAGTTTCTCATTTCAAAACTTTACCTATTAGGTATTTTTGTCGTATTCAAGCCAAAGAAAAGGAGAATTTCTACGAAATCTTCACAAAATTTGTTTGATAGGTACCTATTTGGATTTTTGGTTTTTATTCTGAGGTTCAAAATAGGATTATTTGTGGGTAATTTAATACTAAATTTGATTGAGATTAGATTAATTTATTTTTTCGAAGACAAATTTTCTACTTTGAGAGATAATTTTGGTTTGGTAGGTATCTACCTATTTATTCAGATTCAACTGATTTTTTAGTTATTTTTCTAAATTTTCATTTTTATTTTTGGCCAATAGCCTTTTTAGATGGTTTTTTACTAAACCGAATCATTTTCAAAACACAAAAGTTGAATTTGGATCTAATTTGAAATTGTTAGAATACTTTTAGGGACCATATCACTTTTGTGTCGTAAATGCTAAGTGACGACTTTTCCAAATTGGTTAATTTTTATTGATCGAACCTACTAGGTTTTTATGTCGTTTTTCGAAATTATATCAGAAATTTTGTACTTCAGTAGAGTACTTGGGAAATGTTTTGTTATGGTGGGGGGTAAACCAACCATAATTTCCCATTTTAGAAGTGTTTCTCAATTTCATTTTTGAAACTTTTTTGAGAATTCTAAATTGTTGAAAATCTTTCTGTTCGTGTTAATGAACAGAAAAATTACCTAGTGCCAAGAGGAATGGAATTCAATTTTGGTTTAGTAGGATGATCAAATACTACCAACTGGCTTGTGATTCTTTCATCCTCCACCTTATCTATGCTATTACATACACGTTTATATACATAAGATGCAAAATGAAAGTACATAAATGTATAGGTCAAAATATACATGATGCATGAATGATATTGTTACTTACAGTAAATGTCAATGACAACAATCCTCGGCGAAGTAGGGATGCTATTAAATTCTTCAAGATACCAATGACGTAAAAAATGCTTCACAATTATGCTTAATACTCGAAAATACACCTTTTTCACTTCAAAACGCGTTTCGTAGCTTAGAAATTTGCTTTATTAGATACACTGTAGCACAATAATCTCATACGTTCGTCAAACAGAAATCATTCAGATCTATTTTCATTATTGTATCAGTCGGGGGTATTATTATTTTATTTATTGTGATTAGGTTTCAACCCGTCCGGTTTTGGCTAAGTTTTTTCCTTATCTTCAGATATCTGCCTTAGAATGTTGCGAAATTCGAGGAAATTATCGTGCCTCGGCGACGTTGCAGATAACATTGTCGTCGGATGGCTAGTAGACAAATTGATAATCTACTTTTGATTCTTCCTCTCATTTTGCTTTTAGGCAGGTGTCTTTTTGCAATGTCAATATGATTGACTATTGGTGTTAATTTCAGGGGAGATTTTTAAAGTAATTATTTTCCCATGAAAGTTCAATTTTTTGGTGAGCTTACAAGCAAAAAGTGGTTTTTTGACCCCTTTAGAGTGCATTTTTGGTATGGGTAGAGGAAAGGAAATCGAAGAGGATTTATTTCTTCAACTTTATGGTCGATCGTTTTTAATTTTTAGCCCATATCCGTCCATTTTAGCCCTTTTTTATAATTTTCATTTTTTGGAAAAATTTTCAATTTTTCAAATTTTAATGTTTTGAAGGCTTTTTATCTTCCTGACTGTTCACATTATGTTGGATCGTAATGAATTTCTACGTTTCGATCAATTTTGAATATTTTCATTTTTTTTTTTTTTTTTTTTTTTTTAAATTTTGATTTTTTGAAAAATGAGTTTTTGCAAAAAAATTTTAGATTTTTTACAAGTATAGGGGTATGTAGGGATTGGATATTTTCCATTCTTCCCTAGGTTTCGTGATTTCAACATATACCAATTTTTGTCAAATTTTTGGATTTTTACTTTCCCCAAAAATTGCTCTAACTTCCTTGATTTTTGATCTGGAGGGTTGAGGGTTTGAGGTACGAAATTTTTCCATCCCTATGCATATTTAATGTGATTTCTTAAATACAATAAATATTTGTGAATTTTTTCAACTCCTTTCAGGTTTTGAATTTTTGGTTTCTTCATCGAAGTGTCGAGAGGGTGGCCTTTTTACCAGAAAAAAGCCACTCCCTGTACCCTTCGAGAAAAATTTCCAAAGGTGAGAAAAGTGATTTTTTGAATGAGTTATTCAGCATTTTGAACGCCGTTTCCTTCATTTCTGTTTCAGGGGTTTTAATTTTTGTTTCCCTCTGATTAACAATTTTTTCAAAATTCTTTCAATTGTCATAATTGGGCGATTTTTCCGAAAATTGAAAATTTCAACTTTTTTAACTGGAGCAAGCGTGGGGTAGATTTTTGAGTTTTCAAAATTCTATTTCAAAATTTTAATTTTTGAAGTTTCTATTTCTTGACAAAATAGTCAAAGGGACAAACGTAGGTTATTTATTCCTTTCTAGGACAAATTTTTTGTTCAAAAATGAGGCAAATGTTTTGTTTTGACGAATTAGGGCAAATGTTTAGGTGAACTCTTCTGAAAAAATTAAACAGAATTTTGGGAACTAATTCTGAAAGTTTTTCCATTTTTTGAATTTTTTCAAAAGGTATTGTTTTTCTTTTAGAGAGTATTTAAGGGTATTGTTCGAAATTAATAATTATAATTCTGTTAGTTTCTTTAACTCTTAAAAAGCTGATTAAAAAGTTTTTCCAAATTTGAGTTTTTAACTTTTCTAAATTTGAAAATCTGAGTATTTTTTCCAAATTTTCAATTTTCACTTCCTTTTCTTATGATTTTGAAGCCTTTGAATTTTTATTCTTAGTACTCCTAAGAAATTTTTCCAAAATTTATCTTTGAAAATAATTTCGGAAGTGGATTAAGGTTGTTTTGTCTAAACATTTCTCTCTCAAAAAAAAAATTTTATTCTCACTTTTGAGAGCAAATTTTGGATTTTTCTTTTTGCCATTTTTTGGTTAGAGATTGAAAACTTTATGAGTTTTTTGGGGTATTCCTATTGTAGATTTTGTCCAAAAACTCTATTAGTGGCGAAAGACCAAACTACAACGAAAAAATGTTTTTTCATTTTTTGATGTAGTTTGCTGAGATTTGGAAATGGGCCATTTTTACGTGGTTTTTACATTTCCTGAAAATTTTCAAAATTCTAATTGGATTTTGATTGTTCATTCACCCTCTCTTTTTTATTTTCTGTCCCTCATTTCCTTAACTAATTCTTGTAAATTTTATTTCTAAAGTTTCAGAATAGTGATGGAGAAAAGGTTTCAGAATTTTTTATATTTTTTCTAGGGCGAATGGGTTTTTATTGTTTTTAACAAAATTGGGTACTTTCTTTACATACCTATCTCTTCACTCTCCTTCTTTCTTTCTTCCCTTGTTCCTACCTTTTAATTAAAAAAAAATAAGAAGCGTGCTGAAAAAAGTTGAGTAAAGCAAATAAGTACATTTTATTCATCGAAAGTTCTTTTATTTAAAAATGCATAAAATATGCGAAATAAGATTGCAATAAATATTGCCGAAGCGAAAATTGGTATCAACCTTTTAGTTGGTCGAAAGCTTATTCTGGCATCTTCCTGTGTTGTCTCTGTCTCAAAGAAAATGATTGCGCTTTGATCATTTTCTATGATAGTGACCACTGAGCTTTCAGAGCTGCTATTAGGAGAATTTTCTTCAGTTGCCTGTCTGACCAATTCTATGGTTTCATTTATTCTTTCATAAAATTCAGAATCGTTTGAGCTTTCTGAATCTTCGTCGTCAGTTGTCCTAAATGGATTTACCACGACTTCTATGGCATTTTGGTCAGCATCTTTATCTTCCAAAACTGTCATAGAGTTTATGCTCTGATATTCTTCGTTGTAGGCTTCCATGACTGCTTCAAAGAATAATGAGTAAGGATCTTCATCGCTATCCGAGTCATAATCCAATTTCTTTAATCCCAATCTTGGTCTTTTAATGGTTTTGGGGTCTTCCCCTAGGCGCATTTTTCTTTCTAATATGCGTTTTGAACGCTTTGGAGGTGAGGTGACCTTGTCATTGTTTGACTTTTTGAAATCAGATTTCGTGATAGCTTGATTGATTACTGATTTTTCTGAGGTTGAGTCGCTCAATTCCTCATCAGTTTCGAGACTTGGTAATTCCCCAAAGAAATTTTCATTTTCATCTTTTGGGTTTGAATTTTCCAAGTTTATAGTGATGTTAGGCTCACTAGTTGGTTCACCGGTGGGCTCCAGGGGAGTGCATTTTTTGGGTCTTCCTCTAGGTCTTTTAGTGGGTGAGGAATCCTCAAGTAGTGCCCCTGTACTTAAGTCTTTAGAATTTTCAGAATCTTGG
This sequence comes from Planococcus citri, assembly GCF_950023065.1. NCBI lineage: Eukaryota > Metazoa > Arthropoda > Insecta > Hemiptera > Pseudococcidae > Planococcus > Planococcus citri. Next base: position 7,074,582 of record NC_088680.1, on the reverse strand, counting down.
GCTTTCTTTGGGTCTGTTGGGCCCAATTTTTCCAAAATTTTGTCCTTCTGAGTGGGTTCTAGTTGAATAATTTCTTCTAGAATTTTATCTGTATCAATAGTACCTTTTTTATTTTCAGTTACTTCAGGAATTTGTTTGATCTTATCAAAGTCTATTTTCCTAGGTCTCCCCCTCCCTCTTTTTAGGGTTGGGGTTTCTTGGACTGCCCCAGCAATTTCTGGCTGTTCGGGGAATTCCAATTTTGGAGCTTTTTCAGTTTTTTCGGGAGTTGAAGTTTTCGGATTACCTTCAGCTTTCTTGGCCTCCCTTTCCGCTGCACGTTGTGCACGCGCATTGGCACTGAGCTCTTTCAAAACGTTATTTGAAGCGTTTTTTAGGTCACTTTTTGAAATTGGCTCAAAATTTGGAGTTGAAAACTCATCAAATTCCTCATCCATTTCGTTTTGAAGTTCTTTTTCATATTCTGTTAGAAAATCTTTAATTTTCTGTTCTAATGTTCGTGAGTCTAATTTTGACTTTAAACAGGTGTCGTTTTTCAGTTTTTCCAAATTTTCTTTGGAAATGAAAGGGGTGAGTTGGCGTATGTTGGCTACCCTATTAACTGTACTTCCATCCTTAGGCTGTAATAAGTAACAGTTGTGCCCATTTCTCTGAATTATTACAAAGGGACCTGTCCTCTTTTCATACAATTTTGAAGCAGTTTTTCGTTCCGCATTTGATTGTTTGTGATTTGTCATAAGTACCCAATCTCCTGGTTTTAATAGGATAGGGTCTAAGTGCGATTTATTGAAAGCATATTCTTCTTCAATTCTTTTTAATCGCCTCTTCTCTCTTATGAAATTTTCAATTACTTGTCTTTCAGACATTTCACTTATACATTGCTGTTTTTGCTCAACTGTGTAAACAGCCTTTTTTGCAAGATTATCAGCAATTATATTCGTGTATTCATGTTTTCTGGCATAAACATGAATAAATTCTACACTTTCAAATTCCAGTTTTAATTCTAAGATTTTTTTAAATAGCATTTCATGGTGGACTGGTTTATTTTTAGCATTTTTCCAGTTATTCGTTTGCCATGTTGATATGCTATAATTTAGAGCTTTTACAGCATAATTGCTGTCACTCAAAAGTTTTACTTTTTTGATATTATTAGCTCTTAGCACTCTAAGTGCCACATGAATCACCATTAATTCTGCCAAGTTGTTAGAAGTGGCATAATGCTTGTTGACAATTCTTTCAGAAATGTTCATTTTGGAATCTGGAGCAAAACATATTCCGATTCCAGCTATGGCGTTTATGTCGCCATTTTTAGAACAAGCCCCGTCAGCTGTCACCCTGACGTAGCCATCAGTGTCATAAATTAAGTCCTTTTCTGGATCCAACTTATTTTCCATGCATTTTAAAAATGTCGTCGAGGGAATTTCTTTCTCAGATATCTTTTTTCTAATTTTTGTCAATTCAAATTTGAAATCAAATTTCATTGATTGTTGAGGTAGGGTTTCGCAAATTTTATCTTTAATGCCCCATGCCTCATTAGGTTTAAAACCAAAGGAGGTTGGAGTATTATTCAACTCCAACTCAACCTCAGTTATGAGTAGATGCCATCCCAGATGAGTTTTATAAGGATCATGATTTTTATTTAATTTGACCCTAATTTTATCTCCAATTGATCTCATCGTCCTTTCCACAGAAGATGATTGTGGGTTATACACATTTGTGTGTGCCACTTTGATTCCATGGTTTTCTAATAGATTATACCATGAGTCCGAAATAAATTGCGACCCATTATCTGTTATGACCTTTTTGATCTCAACCTTTTTATTGTTTATGTACTCTATGATTGTAGCCATTTGTTGGCACACTTCTTTCTTTTTAATTTGAAATAAGGTGCGCAACCAAGTTTTATTTGAAAAAATATCTTTTACAACCAAGAGGTATTTTGGTTGATTTTTTAAAGCAGGTAGGGGTCCATAAATGTCCGCTGAGAGTACATCACCAATAGCGTATGCCTCAATCTGAGCATATTCTATTGTTTTGCTATTTGTGTAGCTTTTATTGACTTTGCATACGATACATGTATTGCAAATTTCCTTAATGTATGCCAACAAGCATTGATGGTAGTAAATTCTGCGAAAAATCATATCTAATTTCGCAGCCCCTACATGGCCATAGGAATCGTGTAAATAGTCTATGGTGTCATAAAAAAGTTCGTCTGGGAGACATGGAACTTTCAGTCCATTTTCCAAAATTCTGTATAGAACTTTTTCATTGTTCTTAGAATTTTGAATTTCAAATTTCATCATTTTCAATTTCTGAATGTCACGTTGTTTCTTATTATTTAAGGGAACTTTTTCATCTAAAATTCTCATAATTTTTTGACACGTAACATCAAAGCTTTGAATTTTACCAATTTGCTCTAATTTTCTGTGCAATTCTGAAATGTGTTCTTGCATAAAATTTACTGAGATGGGCTCAAGATCGGAACCAAAATTTTCGATATCAGTTTCTGAATTTCCCAAATCAGTGTCCGAGCTTTCAATATCAGCTTCATAGCTGTCAATTTCTAAGGCTTTAATTTCCAACTCAGGCGCTTTGATTTTGTAAAGTGACTTATTTGAGTGGATCATGTCGTACACTAAGTCAAAACTGTTAAGCACTGTAATCCAGTGAGCCGCTTTTCTGTGAGTTTGAGAAATTTCTCTGAATCTATTGACTATTGGCAATAAATTTGATCTCACATGAACAGTTCTTCCATGTAACCACATTTGCAATTTTAAAATGCTTTTTACGAGACACATTATTTCTTTATCAAATAATGTAAATTCTTTCTGATGCTCTTTGAAAGCATTTGAGACAAACATGATGATTTGTTTTTCCTCATCACGTCTGAAAAATAATACTCCATTCATCGCATCTTGCGATATTTGGGTATCTAAGTATAAATCTCCTTCCCTGGGGGGTTGCTGCAATTTAAAATCTTTGTTATATAATTCCTTGAGCTTTTCAAAAGCTTTTTGCTGCTCCTCTCCCCACTCTACGTTTTGAGATTCACCTTTTGTGAGCTCATAAATGGGCTTCACAATTTGGGAATATTCGGGAATAAAATTCCTATATAATCCTGTCAGACCAACTAGGGCTAAAATGTCATTTTTCTTTTTCAAAGAAAATTTACCCCTTTTGGTATTTTTCTTTTCGAACTCTTCCAATTTTTTCAGTTTTTCACTTTGTTTCTCAATGCCTTTGTCACTGAGCACAAATCCGAGATGATCAGCTCGATTTCTGAAAAATTGAGTTTTCGTTGGGTTGAGCTTTAAGCCACTCTCACGAATGAGTTCAAAAACTTCAATTAAGTTGTCCAAGCACTCTTCAAAAGTTTCTCCTGAAATTTTCAAATCATCTACGTACTTGGTACGACCCTTTTTATTTGCAATTATTGCATTGATCATGAGTATAAAAAGTCCACTTGATACTTTAGTACCATAAGGTAGTCTTGTGAACTCATAAACTTGCCCCTCTAATTGAAAGGCAGTAAATTGTCTGGATTTTTTATTCAATAATCTTTGTAAAAATCCAGCAGTGAAATCGAGAGTACAAAATAGGATATCTCCAGGATTATCAAAAATCATACTTTCAATTGTATCCGGCTCTGTCAGTACGTTTTCTAGGTGTTTATTTAATTCATCCGCATCCAAGCAGAGCCGAATATCCCCGTTCTTTTTAACAACAGGTGCGAGCGTATTAATATAAGTCGAGTGTGAAGGTCGAATTGTATCAAGCGCAAGCATTTTTTCTACAGCTTTTCTGATGCCAGGTAAAAGTTTTTTACTTGGTCTGAACTTTTCACCTCTCCAAGGTTTCAAGTGTTCATTTCCAGGTTTGAATTTAAAGTCCACTTCTTCACCCTTATAGCATCCTGGGTTCAAGCTGAAGATGTCCTTATATTGGCATAATTTTTCTTCTGCCAATTTAGCCTGTTCTGGTGTGATTGATTTATTTTTCACAGCATCACATAAGTCTTTATTCAAATTTTCGAGAAAAAGTTTTCGAGCTTTTTCTTCTTCTAATTTTATTTCTTTATGGATATCAGCCAATTTTGTGTATTTGGCCATATCTATAACCATTCTATGGCCCTGCCTACTAGTTTGAGTGAGTGAGAACATAGTGAAAGCTTCATGAGCTTCATCTGCATTCATGAAAGGAATTACGTATTCATTATTGGGGTCCATCTTACAGGTGGCTACCCTTTCTGGAATATCAATCAGAATTTTTATGTATTCTAATGATATTCTCCCCATAATGAATGTACTTCCCGAAGATTCGAGTACATAAAATGGCACTCCAATGAGCTCAGTGCCGAATTCAAGTTGAATTACAGCTAAATGGCTCATTGACCTTATGACTGTATTGTCAGCCAACCTAAGTTGGACTGTACGTCGGAGGGGTATAAATCTGATGTACTCAGGTGATTCCCTCAGCAAGGTTGTCAATAATTTTTTCGAAATTGCGTTTGGTAGGGCCCCTGAGTCCAATTGTAGAGCGAAGGTTTTTTTGCCTATGTGTATTGGAATGACACAAGTAGGGTCATTCACGGTTTGGGTCACTAATTGTGGCCCCACGTGTCTGCAAATTTGCTCTGGGTCAATTAATGCGTTATCAATAGCATCTAGTGCTTGTAAAGGTTCATCTTTTTCGAAACACTTTACTAAGTTAAGTTGCTTTGCCCAGGAAACTCGTTGCTTTTTTACAACATTCACTGGTTTTTTCTCAAGTTTGCGTTTTAATACGCTTACAGGTTGAAGAAAAGTCATTGAGGTTTTTTTTCCTCGTGATTTAGTTTTTTCATTTCTTTAGAAAGTTCATCCTCTTGATCTAACTCAGTTTCTTTCTGGCCTGGGTCAATAAATGGAGCTGTTTCAGGATCATAGATGTCCTTTAGGGGTCCAGTTATGTTCCTGCGTCCATCTGCTGCTGTAAGTTGTGCTCTAATTTCTTCAAATTTATAAATTTCTTCAGACATGAGCACAAATAATTCGTGATATGTCGCTATTAATGGAAAATAGCGCCTTAGTGATTTTACGTAGTGGAATTTATCCACATTTGGTATCACAAATCCAGATTCGCTCATTTTTGGTCTTGAGCGTTCTATCCCATGAGGATTGAGATAAGTTTCCATTTCTAGGTATCTGTATGCTGGTTTTTTCCAAATAAAAACCCTAGTATCGTTACATACTCTCGAGTAAATTTCTCGAAAAGCGATGTATCTAGCCATAGTAACTTCCTGTTCTGCTATGGCTCTAGGCTTTACTATCGGAAAAAGTAAGATTACGCACTCTGCTTCTTTTTCATTTATAAGCATTGCAATTATTTTTCGTAATAATTGTTCAAGTACTTTATAAGGTTTTCTTGAGTAGTTTATTTCTACTTGACCTGAAGATAATATGAATCTTTTATTTTTTGGAAAATCCACACTTTTTAATCTATCGAATAAATCCTCATAGCACAATTGATCTCTTAGGTAGCCAGGTATCTGCTCTTGAAATTGCACTTGGCCCCTTTTTAAAAAATGCGCTATGCCATCTCCAGCCCATATGTAATTTTCGAACATATTACTGGGGGCCCAAAAGTCATTAGAAGATGCCCCGCTGTCCTCTAATGGCTCCCGTTTCCCGCCTGCGAATTTGTTTTAGCCAAATTCACAAGTGCCCCTGTAAGCATTTGCATGTCCAGGGGGTCAGCATTGGGGTTACTTAAAATATTCGTTAAAATACCCAATGCCTGGACGTTCATGGGCGGAATTTCTTCCTCAGTGTCACTCAACTCGTAATATTGATCAGTTTCTGGATCATATTCTAAGTGGTGCACTGGTATAGCTTGACCTGTCGAAGGACTCTTGGGTTTAAATTTTTTCTTTATAACTTCACCATTAGGCCCTTTTTGGACTCCAGATTCAGTTTTAATTTCAGCTGTTTTTGGGCTTTCTTCGCCCGTGGAAGTTGAAGGTTTTTCTGGAGTTTTCGCATATACAGGTACACGAATTTTATTTGTATTTGTTGGGTTTTGAGCACTTTGAGCTGCTGGGGTCCATGGTAGCTTTTGCTGTTGAACCGTTACCTGAGGTCTTTTTCCTATTATGTAGGGTACCTCATTTTTAGGATCTACGTCAATTTTTGATAAAACTCTGAGTTTTTCAATAAATTGATCAATAGTTTGACCTGGTTGAGTAATCATTGCTCTGTATTCTAATGGGGCTTTATTCGTTAGAACACGAATGACCTCAGAATCATAATGATATGTGCGATAGCTCAAAGTTCTCGCCCATCTTATCATATGTACCGCCATGCTTTTTATGTCATCGACGTGTACATTATTATATCTACATTCTATCATAGCGTCATTTTGCGCTTCAATATTCCAATAGAATGATAAAAATTGATCTCTAACTTCCTGATAGGTGCTCATGTTTTTTATGGTTTCTTTGAACTGAGTTTTATTTTTAGTTAAAATAACAGCTCTGAAAGCCATAATTTTCTGAGCTTCCGAACATCCTACTCCTTCGAAGAAATCCTCAAATTCCTTTAAGAATTCGTGAGGAAAGTGTCTCATTTCGTCAGAGAAATAAATTCCTGAATTTTTGACACAATTAGGGTCAATCATTTTATACTTTTGAGGTATAAATTGTAAATCACCGCGAACAGGTGTAGGTGCTGTCATTCTCTGTTGGATAGTTTTAATTTCTTCCAACATCCTCTGGCATCCCTCATCTCTGACTCTCAGAGAGTCCCTGATTTTGGTTTTCGTTGAGCATAAATCTGCTGAAATTTCTTTGGCGATTTTCTCACTCTTTTTCAATTTATGGTCAATATCGTCGTACCATAAACTGACGTCTTGAATGACTTTATTTGTTTTGGTTGTAGCTGCCTCAGCTTTTTTTATAGCTGTTTCAGCTTGGCCTTTAGCCTCTCCTGCCAATCTTGCATTTCTTAAAATGCGTTTATCTTGAAGTTCATAATTTAATTTTATTTCCTTCTGCATGTCGTCCTGCCATTCCCAAGTTTTATAAAAACATTCTTATGTTTTATCATCCAATGTTTCCTTGTATTCGCCAGGTTGAAAAGGTCGTTGAAGCCTTTCAGGTTCTTCTTCTACTATCTTTTCAAAGGTTAAGTTTAGTGGATCATTTTCTTTGTCGAATACTTCTTGAGTAGCCATTTGACAAGTACTTGCATTTTGATTGTCACTAACCTGGCTTTCAAAAAATGACTCGTGAGAAATGTGTGGCATATAATCTTCAATGTCCGACATTTTTCCTTGTTTTGGAGTACTTTCTGTACTTTTTTCGATTTTATTCGAAATTAAAATCTTCGTAGGTGTTAAACTTCTAGATTCCAGAATGCTGCTCGCCTTCTTTTCTCCCTTTTTTCTTCTCGTATTAAAAGCAGGACCGTCCTGATTCATATAACTACACGTAAGGGTGAGAAAAAGGTTTCCAGACTCGTGTCTGTATTTAAATACAAGTAAAAATTAATGAGCAGACTTCGTGTGCTATCTTTGTAGTGATTTATTAACCTTTAAGGTTTTTCAATAATCAATTAGTCTATCAACTCTGCAGGGTATTTCGCGACTGTCAACAAACACTTGAGAAACACGTTCGTTTCACCCTTGTTCCGGAGGGTGGTTTGTTGTATACAACGTCGCAGGTAGTTTTACAAAAACTACACGATTCTGGGTGGCGGTAGGGGCGCGTGGCGGTTAATGTGAATACGTAACTATATTTTAACAATAACCTATTTTTCGAATTTTAATTTTAATTAAACACAGAAAAATGTCCACGATACAGCACACTCAAAATTGTAAATCCCTTTTAGAGATTTTGAAAATTTATAAATTCCTTTTAGAAATTTTGAATTGAGATTAAGTAATCAAATAGATTACGAATCAAATAACAAATTAAAACAAAAATAACAGTGTATAAAATTGCGTTTTGACAAAAAGGGTGGAGGTTACCTATTTTGACGTAGGTAAAAAGCACAGGAAAGAAATAATTTAGATAGGAAGCTATCTGGTAGATTTTTTCGAAAAAATTTCTACTAGATAGAGAGGAGAGGATAAATTTATTGAATAATTGTACCCAGTTAGTTCAATTACACAATAGATTTTTATGACTAGATAAATTTAGTCACAATTTTTCTTCACAATGAGCTATTTTGAGAAGAAAAACTGAATGCCCGTGAGTATTTTCTATGTGAATATTATCGCTTTTGCTAGGTCGTCCGCACTTTTCGATTCTCTAGGAACTTTTCTACCTTTCAGTTCAACTAAATGTTGATCTGAAGTTACTCACTTTAAGTAGAGCCTTGAGTAGGTAGAAAAAACGAGTAGCAAAAAACGTTAATAAAGCACTTTATAAAAAATACACTGAGTATTGGAATAATTATTTTCGTGAATATTTGTACTTTTCAGTTCAAATACACAGAAATTAATTGGGTTTTCGAAATTTCTTCGAGTCCAACAAGTCTTCAAACTCTTAAATTATCAGACTTTTGGATTTTCGAATTTTATTGAAAATTTCGAGGTTCCTTTATTTTAAATAATAAAGTTACGATTCTTTGCTAAATGTCTGGCCTACGAGCCTTTAGCATAGAATTACGTCTCGCAAAGTACGTGCTACCCTTCAGGAAAGTTTTACTATGACGTTTTGAGTAAACTGTCACTTTAAACAAGCAGTCAATGTCGTAAATCTTTTCACAGAAAGGAACGTTTGGGCGCCAATGTTAAATAGCTACATAGAGGCGTTGCGTACGTTGGGAGGATAAGAATATTTCCCTAATAGGTCAGGATGAATCTAACTCCCTAAGAGATGTAATATATCACCTTTTAAAACAGTACTTACCCGCTGCTAGCTCAGCTCTTTCAACACCAATATGTATAAATTTAAACAGATTTAGTCGAGTTTACCTTGTATTAATTCGAACCGCACGCGAAATAAGAACACACGATAAACACGAACTGTGTATTATAATTTGAAATAAATTATAAAACGATACTTAAGTCTAAAACATTTAAAACTCTACGCGTATAACCAATAAATATTCCACCGAATAGTGGCGTAAGTAGGATCGCTTTTACCCACCTACGTGTAACTATCAAATTGCCCACGTTGGGTAGCGAATTTAGAAGACTTAAGTTTAAACGCGAATACTCTCCCTTAAACACGAACGTTAAGGCAGAGGACCTGGGACTCCAGCACAACTCTTACGTAGGAGTGAGTGGCCTTATTACTTTTCCGCGGTCAGACCTACCAGACGAAGCGCGAATCGACAAGTGAAGATCAATTCCATTTCAACTTGGCTTCTAGCCTCGAGTTGAGAAGGAATTGAGCTTTACGAACTTGTGAGCTTTTCACATCTGCCCTTAATGGAACGATGTGAAAATACCTCTTGGGTGGTTCCCACGTACTTAACACCTTACCTAAGTGCATCGAATATATACTTTCATCTAAGTAAAGTACTGTAGAATCGAACTATTGATTGGATTCTCCAGTACTTCCTTTAATGATGAAAGATTTATAATCCCACTGAGAGAGATACGATGAATATCCCTGTCTAGCCAGTGAAGGCATATTGTCCCCTTACAGATGCAAAGTTCGCTTGCCATGCACACTTTTGTACTATGCTTCTACAATACCGTTCTGCTCAACTTATATAGCCAGAAATTGTGATTTACACTGCTGTCAGATTGTCACGTTATTCGTAACTTTTGTCACGGAGTTTCGTAATTTTGCTCAAAAATCCAAATCTACCGAACGTTTGCGAAATATTTAAGTCAAATTTTTTACATTATTGCGTTTAAATTTATGGCTGAAGTAAATCCTTACCAAATATTTCAACGATATGTGCACGTGGATTGGTTTTTATCACTTATGGAAGAACATACATTGTTGGATTATTTTTAAAGCACAAAAAAAAACGCAAACGAAAAACTCCAATTAATTTGAATCACTTTGCATCCGTTAGTTTTAATAATTGTGTGTTTATTAAAAAACAAATATCATTTTGCAGTAAAACTAAAAAAAGATTGTATTGAAAAGGGAACTTTTTTCTGCAAATTTTAATGAAAAACAATGCTTTTTGGCAATTTTGGCAAGAAAATAACCGATCGTTTTGTTTTCTTGAAAATTTCAGTATAAAAGTAGGATTTTTCGCAATTTTGGGTAATGACAGATTTTTTTGTGAAATAAGCAAGACTTTCTTGAAACGTCCACCAATTTTTTTTTTTTTGCAAATTTGGGTATTTCCGGGTAAAATAGAGGAAATGCTCTTGTCCTGGGATTTTTGAAATTTTGATGAAACATTTTTGGATGCCTTTAAAAAAAATGTTGGATTTAAAAAAATTTCTCCCTACTTCACCCCACTCTCTGTCCACAATGGCAAGAACACTTTTTTTTTGGGGGGGGGGAATCATATTTAAACGAGTCTTGAATAAGAAATTTTGAATTTGCCTAAAATATATTGAGGAGGCATAAGTCTAGCAACGTGAGTTTTTTCCAACATGGCTCCCCCCTCGCGAGGTAGATATTGACAAAAGAAAATTTGAAACCGCTGTATCTCCGAACCTATTTCTGGTACACAAAATTTGTTTTCTTTCAAAAATATATCTGCATGAGTGTAGGTATGTACTATTATTGGTATTTCTTTTCGAATTTTTTCTCCAGGTGGGTCATCTTCAAAAACTCAAAAAATACTCAAAATCGTGTTTTTATGCCGCAACTGTTGCCCAATTTGTGTGTCGAGAAAAACAGCTCAGTCCCAAATGAAAGTATTTGAGATTCTGCGTCAATGTAATGCTATTTCCATCTAAATCCAAGGCCACTTTCAAGGTTCTACAGAGTGATTGTGTAAGGAGGAGTTATGCCTTGACTGCCTTGGGTGATGCAGGTAACCCTCTTCACCTGAGGTAGTCTCTACTGTACCCATTCGCCGGAGGGGAAGGAAAACTAGTTCCAAAAGAGGGGAAACGTGGTAACTTCTGAAGATCGATGGTACGACCATGGATCGTCTTCGCGGTAAAATCACTTGGATGTAGTATCTCGAGCCCGCTACATCTCTGTCACTCGGTAAACATTGTACTTATGGCTGGCGAGCCACTATTTGAGTTATTAGTAGTGCCCACTCAAAGATGGTTAAAGTAATTGTATATTAACTCGTGATCCCGTTATGCCGTTGCGTTCACGAGGTACCACAGGGCATTTATCCTGGATTCCGGACATGGGTAAGTGTCTCTAGTTTAAAATGAACCTGCTATTGTTAAAAGGGCATCATTCCACTTTTTTGAGGTATATGAGTTATGCACTAGGTCATATTCTTGAAGGGTAGACACATCTGAGGAACTATAGAAAGTACTCAATCCACAATTTTTTCTATGGTTTATGGGCGATCGAAATATGCAGTTAGTGTTAAAAGGTATTCATTCCAAAGATTTGTGACATATTACTGGAAGGAAATTTCATTCTCTACAATTTCGTTCAAAACCATTTTTATTGTAGAATGTACCGTTCGCCCAGAAAATCAACTTTAATGTCAAAAAATGTGAATTCAAAACTCATATTTGCAAAAAAGTTGATTTTCTCATCTTTTGACAATAAAGTTGATTTTCTGGGCAAACGGTACATTCTACAATAAAAATGGTTATGAACAAAATTGTAGAGGATGAAATTTCCTTTCAGTAACATGTCATGAACTTTCGGATTGAATATAACAATGGATGTTTATTTCAATTTTTCTGATGAAAAAAACACATTTTTTTTTCGTTGAGTGTTAAAAGGGCACCATTCCCGATTTTTGAGGGGGGTTCAGGGAAAATTTGATATCGGTAGTGGTTGAAGGATGCTGAAATCTATCTATGGTTAAAATTTCATCAAATTTGGTTGATGCTGTGAAGAATAAGACAGTTTTTTTCGATTATCTCAGAACCACTTTTAGTGGAACGGTTACCTTTTAACAATAGCCGGTTCAAATGTACTTTCTTAACGTGTCCCCTAAACAGGCCTTAGTATTAGGAGAGCCTAAAGGTGTAGGGTGAAGTGTACAGTGTTTTGAGGTACTTGTGCCTCCTTTGCTCATCCTTTATGAGTACACCGTCGAGTATATCCTCAGGTATATCGACTAATTCATAAGGGATGTTAAGTTTAACTACTTATTGACAGTCTTTGACCCATAATCTGCTCATCACCGAGTGATGTAGGACTAGACCTAAGACCCCTAGTCTAACAACCTTACTAAGTACCCAGTTTTCATATACTTTGTTTGGCTTACATTGCAGGGATATTTGTATAAATATACTATTTAAACAAATCGTCTCATATCTGTTTTTATTCACGTAAAAATGGACACATTATGTGATAATGTCATTAGATGATTCGTGTTACTAAGTGTACTCTGAGCTGGCTGGTTAAAGAGAAATGTTCACTCTCTAGGGAATATTTCTATCCTCCCCCCAAGGTATTTAAATTGATAATAATCACCACACTTAATAATTCTCGATTACCTTTTAACAATTGAAAATTTGCAATTCGTTTATTTCTGAGTTAATTGGTGTTTTGAAAATGTTTTCTTCGTAAATGTTTCGAGCATTAATGGCGACAAAATATTGAAAGATATTATTCCCTAAACTGAGAAAATATTTTGGAATGCGGTAGTGCAAATATTTTAAATTCCAAAAAATCGAGAAAAATCACCAAAAATTTAGGAAATTTTTTTGATTTTTCGAAGGTTGCAACAATGATCACAAAATTGGCACCACGTGAGTTCCAAAATATTTCTTCAGTTTTAGGAATGGTATCTTTCAATATAAGTACATATTTGGCATCATAAATGCGAAATATTTGCAAGGAATCCCAACCTGAACATGAATTCTGAAGGCCATATTCCATACATTGGGTTACCTAGAAATTGATTTTTTTTTCAATGAAACATGCTTCATCGCCCCATTGCGTTAAGTATTTATGCCATTTTCACGAAAAACTCAATTTTTGGGCATCCCCTCCCCCCCAATGTGACCCTTAGAAGGGTCCAGCTGCAAATCTAACTTCGTATTCGTGTTCAGCGAGTTCGATTCATATGATAGATAGGTGTCTGGTTCGAATTTTCGAGTTGGGTTCAGAATGAATTTTTTAAAAAAACCTGACCACTGGATTTCTGACCCCAAAATTCCAAAAAATTAAAGGGTAACGTTTGCTTTGTTTTCCCTGTAAAAAGTGCTTGTTGAAAAATTTAGATTTATCTAGAATAAAGGGGAAGGGGGGGGGCTCGCAATGAAATCGTAGAACTTTGTTGTATTATTTTTTTCTGATAGATGGTTCAGAGGTAGGTAAAGATATTAGGTAAAACTTACTCCCTCCAGGTTTATCTGGTAAGTAGGCCAAGCGCAAGCAGGAATATTCGCATAGCTTTGAAATAAAAGAGGAGCTGGGTTAATTATGCTGATATGAAAAATAGTGAAATTTTCAACGTAGTTATTTCAGATGCAATGAAAAAGTTGAATTTCATCTCGTCATAAAATTAAGCAGAATTCAATAACCGTTTGTGGTTAAATGAAACCGTTTTATATTGCAGTAGTCCTTTATTGAAGTAATATTCACAAATTATGGTTTTCACTTCACGCTTTTCCCCCATAAATCAAAAACCCATACATTTTTTCATCAGCTTTGAGGTGTGCTCCTGCCACTGTCATCGGGGTTGTTTCCATCTGCGGGTTTCGATCTTGCAATTTCAAGTGCACAATTGTCTACTAGATTTTCTAAATCTTTTGTAGTCAATTTTCTGGTGTTGCTCGATGAACCAGTTTGTGTTTTTGGATCTTGAGCCGGCGATCCTTGGTGTTGTGATTCGTAATCTTTTAGCGTATCGCATGATGACTTCCCTTCTGTTGGCTCTTCATCACTGGCCGGGTCATCTTCAGCTGATCGGACTTCGGAACTTAGTGCCAATATGACCAACCCTATGAATTGAAACACATAAACTATTTTTTGTACGTTCATTGTAGCGCTGTTTCGAGACTTGGAGCCGGAGGTGATGCAAAGTTTGCTTGCCATGCACACTTTTGTAGGTACTTATACTGTGCTTCGACGATATCGTTCTGTTTAAATTATATAGCCATAAAATTGTGATTTACGCTGATGTCAGATTGTTGTGTTATTCGTAACTTTTGTCATGAAGTTTCGTAATTTCGGTCAAAAATCCAAATGAACTGAACGTTTGCGAAATATTTATCTGAGTTAAATTTTTTTACATCGTTGCGTTGAAATTTATGGCTGAAGAGAATGATTACCTAAAATATTTCGATAATATGTGCACGTGGATTGGTTTTTATCACTAATGGAAGAATATTTTGTTGGAGTACCAACATATTTTTAAGAAACAACAACAACAACGAAAACAAAAAGCACTCACCCGAACGCGTGAGAAGACCCGACTTTTCTTCAAATAAAAATCTTTTACGAACGAATTGATTCTTTTTTTGTGAAAAATTTGCATAGCAATTGATCTGTTTACGATAGAATCGGATCATTTACCTACTACGAACGACTGGAGATTAAATAGATGGATTGATTTCTCGGCGAATCATTCACAAACGGATCCGGTAATTTTCGTAGTCTTCTAAGGCGTACCTACTACTACTACCCACTTACGTCTATGCAACAAGGATACATCAACATGTCACGTGCTTTTCTATTGATGACGAAATTGATGCAATTTTCAACTAAATGATTCAGTGAATCATTCACGAACGAGTTGATCAAATGTTGGTAAATCATTCGTGAAAGAAGTGATTGATTTTTGCGAACGAATTGAATAATTTTTTGGCGAATCATACGCGAACGAATTGATTCGTATAAGCGACTCGTTTTTGAACGAATCGATTCATTTATTTAATTTTTTGTGAATCATTCACGAACGAATTGAATAATTTTTGGTGAATAATTCGCGAATGAATTGAATAATTGTTGGTGAATAATTAGAGAACGATTCGAATAATTGTTCGGTGAATCATTCGCGAACGAATCGATTCGTATCAGTGACTCGTTTGTGAACGAATCGATTCATTTAATTCTTTTTTGCCGAATCATTCACGAACGAATTGAATAGTTTTTGGTGAATCATTCGCGAACGAATTAAATAATTGTTGGTGAATAATTTGCGAACGAATTCAATTGTATAAGTGACTCGTTTATGAACGAATCGATTCATTTAATTCATTTTTGCTGAATCATTCACGAACGAATTGAATAATTGTTGGTGAATAATTCGAGAACGATTTGAATGATTTTTCGGTGAATCATTCGCGAACGAATTGATTCGTATAAGCGACTCGTTTGTGAACGAATCGATTCATCTAATTTATGTTTGGTGAATCTTTCACGAACAAATTGAATAATTGTTGGTGAATAATCAGAGAACGATTTGAACAGTTTTTGGTGAATCATTCGCGAACGAATTGAATAATTTTTGGTGAATAATTCGTGAACGAATTGAGTAGTTTTTGGTGAATCATTCGCAAACGAATTGAATAGTTTTTGGTGAAGGTGAATCAATCGCAAACAAATTGAATAATTGTTGGTGAATAATTAGAGAACGATTTGAATTATTTTTCAGTGAATCATTCGCGAACAAATTGAACAATTGTTGGTGAATAATTTGAGAAAGATTTGAATTATTTTTCAGTGAATCATTCGCGAACAAATTGAACAATTGTTGGTGAATAATTTGAGAACGATTTGAATAATTTTTCGGTAAATCATTCGCGAACGAATTGATTTGAATTAGTGACTCGTTTGTTAACGAATCGATTCATTTAATTCATTTTTCGTGAATCATTCACGAACGAATTGAATAATTTTTTTGTAAATCATTCGCGAACGAATTGATTCGTATAAGTGACTCGTTTTTGAACGAATCGATTCATTTAATTCATTTTTGGTGAATCATTCACGAATGAATTGATTCGTATAAGTGACTCGTTTGTGAAGGAATTGATTCATTTAATTCATTTTTGGTGAATCATTCACGAACGAATTGAATGGTTTTTGGTGAATCATTCGCGAACGAATTGAATAGTTTTTGGTGAATCATTCGCGAACGAATTGAATGGTTTTTGGTGAATCATTCGTGAACGAATTGAGTAGTTTTTGGTGAATCATTCTCAAACGAATTGAATAGTTTTTGGTGAAGGTGAATCATTCACAAACAAATTGAATAATTGTTGGTTAATAATTAGAGAAAGATTTGAATAATTTTTCGATGAATCATTCGCGAACGAATTGATTCGTATAAGTGACTCGTTCGTGAAGGAATTGATTCATTTAATTCATTTTTGGTGAATCATTCACGAACGAATTGAATGGTTTTGGTGAATCATTCGCGAACGAATTGAATAATTGTTGGTGAATCATTCGCGAACGAATTGAATGATTTTTTGGTGAATCATTCGCGAACGAATTGATTCATATAAGTGACTCGTTTGTGAAGGAATCGATTCATTTAATTCTTTTTGCAGAATCATTCACGAACGAATTGAACAGTTTTTGTTGAATCATTCGTGAACGAATTGAATAATTGTTGGTGAATAATTTGAGAACGATTTGAATAATATTTCGGTAAATCGTTCGTGAACGAATTGATTTTAATTAGTGACTCGTTTGTTAATAAATCGATTCATTTATTTAATTTTTGGTGAATCATTCACGAACGAATTGAATAATTTTTTGGTGAATCATTCGCGAACGAATTGATTCGTATAAGTGACTCGTTTTTGAACGAATCGGTTCATTTAATTCATTTTTGGTGAATCATTCACGAATGAATTGAATGGTTTTTGGTGAATCATTCGCGAACGAATTGAGTGGTTTTTGGTGAATCATTCGCAAACGATTTGAATAGTTTTTGGTGAATCATTCACGAACAAATTGAATAATTGTTGGTGAATAATTAAAGAACGATTTGAATAATTTTTCGGTAAATCATTCGCGAACGAATTGATTTGAATTAGTGACTCGTTTGTTAACGAATCGACTCATTTAATCAATTTTTTGTGAATCATTCGCGAACGAATTGATTCGTATGAGTGACTCGTTTGTGAAGGAATCGATTCATTTAATTCATTTTTTCTGAATCATTCACGAACGAATCGAATAATTGTTGGTGAATAATTCGATAACGATTTGAATGATTTTTTGGTGAATCATTCGCGAACGAATTGATTCATATAAGTGACTCGTTTGTGAAGGAATCGATTCATTTAATTCATTTTTTCTGAATCGTTCACGAACGAATCGAATATTTTTTAGCAAATCATTCACGAACGAATTGAATGGTTTTTGGTGAATCTTTCGCGAACGAATTGATTTGTTTAAGTGACTCGTTGGTGAATCATTCTTCACGAACAAATTGAATAGTTTTTGGTGAAGCATTCGCGAACGAATTGTAAATTGTTGGAGAATAATTCGAGATGAACGAATTGGATAATTTTTTGGTGATTCATTCGCGAGCAAATTGATTGATTGCGTGGTTTGTTTTGAAGTTTTCGTAATGATGTGCTAAAATTTGTTAGAAGTCCTTATATTTTGTGACAACATTTTTCCAAATTACTCTTTCTTCTGAAAAAAAAAACAACTTTCTCGATCCTCTCAGTAATACATAATTATTGGTCTTTGTGTTCGCAGTGCTCTCCAAATGCGGAGATTTTTTTTTAAAAATTGAAAATATGTAAAACAATAGTTAGTGCAAATTGTAAGTTTTATTTCAAAAATTTTTCATTCATACTGCATAGTGCTCAAATATGGTCGTTTTGGTGTTCAACTGGACTCTCTGATGTGTTTTTTTTTACCGACTTTTCGCACGAAAAGTGAAGGTATTGTATTTGTCATGAAGGTTCGGGATTTGGGTGGGGGTGGGTTTTCTTGACGTTTTGGAGTGTGCTGATCACGATAAGACGTATGGCACCAAACGAGATAAGTTTATATATATACATATGTATGTATTTATTTATTTATTTATATATCAATTTATGTACAAATTTGTGTCACGCTGAACTCAAAAGCTCCGAACTTTAAGTCGAAACTGATGATGGCAAAATATTGCTGTGATACTGAACTAGAGAAATTTTTAATTTGGTCGAAATCGATTCAGCCGTTTACGAGATATGAACGTTTAAGTGTGTTTCAACGTTATGGATAAGCTGAAATATTTGTAAACCCTTATATCTCAAAAATGGCTCCTTCCCAACATACTGATGGGGTGGTTAGGGTGTATAGGTTGAAGATTGGTGCGCCGGAGGTCGGGTGATCGAATCCCGCGTGAGTCAAGAGATGAAAATTTTTTGTCGATTTTTTTTACTGACTTTTTTTTTAAATTTCATCCTTTTAATTTTTTTAATATTACCTTAATAATTTTTTGCAATCAAAAATCAAAATTTTTCAAAATTTCTAGTATTGGAATCGCGAATTGCAAATCAATAGTTATTTTTGGCGAATAACTGGTTGTAATACTCGTTTAAAAAAAACGTAAAGTTTTTGGTGAATAGCTAGTAACTTTTGATAATTTTTTTTTGGTATATTACCTAAATAATTTTTTTGCAATCAAAAATCAAAAAAAAAAACGTAAAGTTTTTGGTGAATAGCTAGTAACTTTTGATAATTTTTTTTTGGTATATTACCTAAATAATTTTTTTGCAATCAAAAATCAAAATTTTTCAAAATTTCTAGTATTGGAATCGCGAATTGCAAGTCAATAGTTATTTTTGGCGAATAACTGGTAATTTTTGTTTTAAAAAAACGTGAAGTTTTTGGTAATTGGCCAGTAAATTTTGATAATTTTTTTTGGTAAATTAATAGTAATTTTCAGTAAATAAAATAATTAGTTATTTTTGGTGAATTACTTGTAATTTTTGGTAAAAAACGCATAACTTTAGCTGATTACAGGTAACTTTTGATAATTTTTTTGAAATAAATTACTGGTGCTTTTTGGTAATTGTACCGGTAGTTTTTAGTAAATTACCAATGATTTTTGGTAAATTACCAGTATTTTTTGGTAAATTACTCGTAATTCTTGGTTGGTAAATTTCTGGTAATTCTTGGTTGGTAAATTACTAGTAATTCTTGGTTGGTAAATTACTGGTAATTCTTGGTTGGTAATTTACTGGTAATTCTTGGTTGGTAATTTACTGGTAATTCTTGGTAAATTAAATTTCTGGTAATTCTTGGTTGGTAAATTGCCAGTATTTTTTGGTAAATTACTCGTAAGTCTTAGTTGGTAAATTTCTGGTAATTCTTGGTTGGTAAATTACTGGTAATTCTTGGTTGGTAATTTACTGGTAATTCGTGGTAAATTACCAGTACCAGCAATTCTTAGTAAATTACCGGTAATTTTTTGTAAATTACCAATGTGTGCTAGGGAAAAGTCGGTTGATCTTGCGCGCTGCGCAAGATTTTTTTTTTTTTTTTTTTTTTAAATTTACGAGACGAATAATAATATGTACATATTTTTATTTATTAATCAAATCCATGTAATAAAAACACGAAGTACCTATTATTCAAAATGTGACATTTTAAAAAAAAGCATCACGAATTACCAAAGAGACTAAAATTTTTTGTTCTGTTTTCGCCAAAATGTAGGTGATTGGTTGGCCTTTCACTGCATGACATGTGTTTATAACTACCACCGCCCTCCACCTCATAGTTACTCTACTCCCCTGCAAGGGATCTCATGCTCCCACCCACTCTATTTGTTGTGAAATTTTGCGATTTTTATCGAAATGAGAACAACTACTAGAACGATTAAGTTTTTGAAAACCAGTATTGTGGGATTGTAATGGCAATTAAATAAAGTTGAATTTTATTTCGTCATAAAATTACGTACTTATGTACCTACAGTTCGATATAACCGTTTGTGGTTCAATGAAACGATTTCATAATGCAGCAACCCTTTATTAAAGTAGTATACACAAATTGTCGTTACACATTAATGAAAATTAATTTATGAACCATCACCACACATAACCCGTTAAAAATATTAAAATATTAAAGACTTAAAATTTAAATATGATCCAATTCAGCGCAGTGTTAGGGTAGGCACCTAATAAATCGTCGTGTTGAAATATATCGTATTGTAATGAAGGCAAAATGTTTCACAGTCCTCAATGAATATCTTGAGGAACGAATGCTGTAATTTGAAAAAAAAACACAAGAAAATGAATAGTTATCGTATTTATGATGTTGATGAATTTACGTACCTACTCGTACGTATCTCTCTAAATAGGTAAAAATGGCGTAGGTTAGATTGTGTATAATTGAAGGCATTAATTTCCAGTTTAGTTTCTGATGTTACACCATCGAAAAAATTAAGTATACACAACCCACAAACTAGCAACTATGCATTTTCGAGAAAATTTTACAAGAATCCCAATTGTATTTTGTTACCTAAATTTTTCCAAATTGTCACTTCAAATCTGATGGAAATAGTGCTTCAAAACGGTTCAAAAGTTGTAAGGGAGAAGGAGAGTGAGATGAGTAACATTTCAACCTAGTAAATACTTTGTAAAAATAAAAAAAAATAAAAACTTAAGAAACCTTTTTGGAAGGGTTTGAGACATCATTCTTTAAAATTACACTCTTCCTTTTCACTCTCAGGACTCCATTTCAAGTAAGGAGCTAAGTAAATCAACTCGAAATACTTAATATAGATTTAGTGGCTCGTAAAACCTCTCCTGTAACTTCGCCATTTTCAGAATTTTGGAAAGCTAGATTGTTTTGTAACCCTTAGATATTTAATGCTTTAGAGAAACTCGTATGAAGTAAGTAGGACAATTCAACGTTTTTTATGCTACAGAAAACAGAAAAAAGAAACAAACGAACAAGGAATCTGAATCGCGAAAAGTATCGCGAGGTGATCGGAATCGCAATAGAATTCGATTCCTAGCTAGGAGCTACTGAAGTTGGGGAATTCGCATCACAAAGAATCGAATTCTGTAAATCAAGAGAATCTTGGTTGGGGAAGGGTAATTCCATAGAGAATGGTGAGATGAGTTTTACTTACAACCATTTGCCACGCTCGCTGTCTTCCTTCGCTTTAGCTTTATATATCGCCGGCGCCGCCACCGGGTCCACTGCTTCCAGGGGTGCCGCCAGGGGTGGGGGTTTCACTGTTTTCATCTGTTGGGCTGCTTTCATCTGTAGGGCTGCTTTCATCTGTAGGGCTGCTTTCATCTGTTGGACTGCTTTCATCTGTTGGGCTGCTTTCATCTGTTGGGCTGCTTTCATCTGTTGGGCTGCCACTGCTGCTTGGAGGTTTGCCGAAGGACCCACCGGTATCTCCTTTGGAACCCAAGTTAACACCCAAACCCTTTTCCAAATCGCCAATCATTCCCCCGCCTTCTTCGTCATCTCCTCCGGCGGAAATGAGCGCGAATGTCTGCACTGCTACAAGCATGAATAATAAATTAATTGATTTCATCTTTGTGCTGCTTTGTGACTCGACGACGTTGCTGAAGTAGGTACTCGTTTTCGTCGCACAATGATCCAGACTCGTTTACTGCGTAGGCCTATATATAGCGATATTTGGCCAACTTAATATGGTAAGAAATTGTGATATCATTGCTGTCAAATTGTCACGTTATTTTCATCCTTGTCACCAAATTTTGTGATTTTTCAACTCGAAAAATTCAAACGAACAAAATGTTTGCGAAATATTCAGGTAGGTGCGTCAGATTTTCTACACTTTTCACTTTTGTTATGGTGAAATTTTTCGTTGACGTACGTAAAATGCTTACACAATATTATTTATATGGAAAGTGCTCGTGAATTCGTTTTTTTTATCTATATAAATGAGTATGGAGAAAATAAATAAATGTACAATTCACATAGGTTGAAAAGACTGCGATATCTGCCACAGGTCAATGTGCGAGGAATTTTCAAACGAGAGTTTTCGTAGCAATATCTGCATTACATCGTGGGAGTTTTCATCGGTAGCTCGAAATGCTATGGACTGCGAATCACCATTCTTAACTGAGTAAGCTCTTCGATGCTTTGAAAGAAATAAGGGAAACAATCACCTCCCCATGAAATTGGTTCGTTGTTAATTTGTTATTAAAATTGGTTCTGAAATATCTTGAATAATATGTTGGTCAGTATTGGAGAGAAACTGGTTGAAATTTTATTATTTTTGCAATTCTATTTTGCATCCTCATCACTGAGGTACCAGAGTTCGAACCTGAGGATTCTTTGTTTCCAGACATGTGACCCAGTAAATCCTTTAGGTCCTGACCATCCTCCATTTACATGTGCTTGTGACGCATCTTCTGAGTTCACTTCAGAACTTGAGGGCATTCAATCTCGCAAAAGTTGAAAATCCAAGTACGTGGAACTGGTTTCATTTCGAGTTATTGCTATTTTGCAACAAGGGAACCTAATGAGGTGTCACACTCCGATTTGAACGGGACTGCGATTTTTGAAAACTGCATAGTCTAACACCCCATAACCAAATTTTCAGCTGCCTAAGTTCATTTTTCGATTTTTGGCGAATTTTTGGAAAATTCAAAATCGACTGTTTTTGGCGATTTATGTTTTTTTTTTAAAAGTACGTACTTGGTGAATAAAAATGGTCAAAATAAGTCCCAAAGCTAATATTAATTACCCAAATCCAAATTTCACCATTTCCAGCCACTCTGGAGCCTCCAGCGTGATTTTTCAATTTCTCCAGAATTTTGAATTTGCTCCAGAAAGCGTGAATATGTAGTTGGGTAGCTAAAAATCGAGTTGTGTATTATACTCGACCTGTTTAACGGGTTTATCTACATTTGAGCCGATTTTGGGCGTGACACCTCAACAGCGGTTTTTTGACCAGCTTTTTTTAAAATTGAAAAATCCAAAAAATCAAAAGATAACCGTTTGTGAGGACATTTTTGAAATATGCGCGAATCGCTGTATTTTGTCCGTAATTAACACCCCTAATCAAAATTTCACAATTACCAGCCATATTGGAGCCTCCAGCGCGATTTTCAATTTCTCCAGAATTTTGAATTTGCTCCAGAAAACGTGAATATGAAGTGGGACAGCTAAAAATTGAGTTGTATATTACACTCGACGTGTTTAACGAGTTTATCCACATTTCAGCCGATTTTGAGAGTGACACCTCAAAAGTGGTTTTTTTAGGTGCCACTCGACTCGTTCCAAAACAGCTGGAAATGGTAGAATTTGCGCTCCGGGGGTTAGTTCTTGAAGAATATACAGCAATTCACGTGAATTTCAAAAATTTTCACACAAACGGGAAGCTTTTGATTTTTTTGGATTTTATAATTTTGAAAAAAGCTGGTCAAAAAACCACTCTTGAGGTGTCACTCCCAAAATCGGCTCAAATTCAGATAAACTCGTTAAACAGGTCAAGTGTAATACACAACTCGATTTTTAGCTGCCGAACTGCATATTCACGCCTTCTGGAGCAAATTCAAAATTCTGGAGAAATTGAAAAATCACGCTCTGGAGGCTCCAGAGTGGCTGGAAATTGTGAAATTTGGATTTGGGGGTTAGTTTTGGACAAAATACAGCGATTCGTGTGAATTTCAAAAACTTCCACACAATCGGAAGACTTTTGATTTTTGGATTTTTTGATTTTGAAAAAAGCTGGTCAAAAAACCGCTGTTGAGGTTTCACTCCCAAAATCGGCTCAAATTCAGATAAACTCGTTAAACAGGTCAAGTGTAATACACAACTCGATTTTTAGCTGCCGAACTGCATATTCACGCTTTCTGGAGCAAATTCAAAATTCTGGAGAAATTGAAAAATCGCGCTAGAAGGCTCCAGAGTGGCTGGAAATGGTGAAATTTTGATTTTTTTTCTCACATTTTGGCAAAAATTTGATTTTTGAAAATTTACCAAAAATCGAAAAAGGCACTTTAGCACTTGAAATTTTGACAGGTGATGAAGTTTCGCCTTCTCTTTCGATCTACCTTTATACGGTTTAAAAAATTTTATGACAGTCCTACATGTTGAAATGCCAAAATAGCCGCTATTTTGCAAGTAGGGCCACTTTTTTTTGAGGATAAGGGCTAGAAATGTTCCTCAGGACTCCCCCTTTAAGAAAAAAGTGGTCCCGGAGGATCGGCAGGGGAAGCAAGTGATTCTTATGTAGGAAATAGGATCGGACCATGAGAGTATTTTTCGTCATCACAGTAGTAAGAAATTGTGATAATACTGCTGTCAAATTGTCACGTTATTTTCACCCTGTCACCAAATTTTGTGATTTTTCAATTCGAAAATTCAAACAAACAAAATAATTGCGAAATATTCAGGTAGGGATGTCAGATTTTCAACACTGTTGTTGTGGTGAAATTTTTCATTGACGTAAAATGCTTGCACAATACCTACTTAGTATTTATGTGGAAAGTGCTCGTGAATTTTTTTTTTCTTTATAGGTATAAGTAAGGAATAAATGAATAAATGTACAATTCAAATCACCATTCTTAACTGAGTATGCTCTTTGATACTTTTAGAAGAAATAAGAGGAAAAAATCACCTATCCATGAAATTGGTTCATTGTTGATTTGTTATTAAAATTGGTTCTAAAATATCTTAGATTTGTTGGTCAGTATTGGATAGTCGAGTCATTTTAGCAAAATTTTTAGTCTAATTTCGAAAAAATTGGGGGAAAGCTGAATTTCACATTATTTGTTCGGATTAGTTTCTAAATCAACCCATCAAAAGTTGCACCCTGCAATTTGCCGACTACCCCCGCAAGAGGTCATTAACCTTTGCCGGTACAGATTTTTCGGCTGTATCGCCGAAAAGAATGGTCGGAGAGGAAAAATGTTCGAACAAAAATTTTTCTACGCTAAATTTCCTATCAACGTGATCAATTCAGATTTTCCCAAATCGGGGATTTCACCCTTAGTGAGGAGGGGGTAAAGTTGGAGACTCCAGTAGATATTTCAATGCTCCAAATTTCCATAAAAATTTACCAAACAGAGTTGGAAATCCAAGATTCACTATGTACTCAGATTTCAATACGCTATCAAATCGACTGCATGCAGGTTGGTTCAAGTCATTTTGGAGTCTTCAGCGACGTTTCGAAAATTCTTAGAGCCTCCAACAGATTTTTAAGAACTTGGAATTTCATAAAAAGCAGTTGGAAAGCTGAGATTCATTCCGTAAACTAATTTCAATACGGTATGAAGTCGACTACCAGTAGATTTCAAGTCGTTTTAGAGCCTCCAGTGACTTTTTGGAAATTGTCGGAGCCTCCAGCAGATTTTTCAATGCTCGAAATTTCCATGAAATTTTACCAAACAGAGACACCATATTTTTGACACTATTCTGAGGTGAATCGTAGGCAGTTTCAATCCGTTTTGGAATCTCCAGCAGATTTTTAGAAACATATTATGTTTTTCAAAAAATTCCACAAAATCTATCCGAATCAACTTTTGGCTGTAGCCAACTTCATGTTGATGAAATTTTGTAGAAATTGCAAGTTTCAAAAATTTACTGGAGGCTCCAGTAATTTCCGAAAACTCGCTGAAGGCTCCAAAACGACGTGAAATCTACTTTAAGTCGATTCAATAGCGTGTTTAAATTGGATTGCAGCGTGAATTTCCAGTTTCAAAAATGTGCCGGAGGCTCCAGAACTGCTCAAAACTGTTTGAACTCGTTTCCAATCGATTTGACAGGTCGAAAATAGGTACGAGTATACCTTATGTCCTAAATTTTAGCTTTATAGCTCAATTTGGTAAAATTTTGATTTTTATTCTCATTTTTAGCCGAAATTTGATTTTCAAAAATTCACCAAAAATCGAAAAATATATTTTAACTGAACTGGTCATGCTTATAGGGAAATTTGTCGTAGAATGAATTTAGTTCAATCACTTTTCTCCCTCCGACCATCCTTAATTTCGGCCATATATAGCCGAAAAACGTAGACTGACAAAGATTATAATGACCTCTTTCGGGGGTGACAGAAAAGTTGCGGTGATGCAACTTGGTCAAAATATTTTCGGGTCTGTCGTGAATTGAGTTCACGTTTTAAATTGTCGATTTTCATTTTTAAAACAATTTTCATAAAATTGACAACTTTACCCCCTCCTCACTAAGGGTGAAATCGCCAATTTGGGAAAATCTGAATTGGTCACGCTGATAGGAAATTTAGCGTAGAACAATTTTTTTCCGAACATTTTTCCTCTCGGACCATTCATTTCGGCGATTCAGCCGAAAAACCTGTATCGGCAAAGGTTAATGACCTCTTCAGGGGGGTATCCGGCAAATTGCAGGGTGCAACTTTTGATGGGTTGATTTAGAGACCAATCCGAACAAATAATGTGAAATTCAGCTTTCCCCTAATTTTTTAAAGGTTTGACTAAAAGTTTTGCTAAAACGACTGGACTATGGAGAGTAGGTAACTGGTTGAAATAGTTTTTGCGATTCTATTTGGCATCCTCATCACATGTAGCCTTCTGCCTTCACTTCTATCAGTTTTATCATCATTAGGTACCAGATTTCGAACCTGAGGATCCTTTGTCTCCAAACTGTGACCTTGTAAATATTTTACTTCCTTGCATGGGGCTTCAAACACCAAATTCAAACTCTTGCCGCCACTTACTGTATTGCTTAAAAAATTTGGCAATTTTTTATTGAGATGAGAATAATTACTAGATCGATTAAGTATTTGAAAACAATGTTTGTGGAATTGTAATGGAAAAGTTGAATTTTATCCCGTCATAAAATTATCTGTATGTACAGTTCGATAACCTTTTTTGGTTCCATGAAACGATTTCATAATGCAGTAATACTTTATTAAAGTAATATACACAAATTCTTGTTGCACATACCTACAAATACTATATGTAGGTAATAAAAATCAATTTCCAAACCATCACCACCCATAACCCGTTAAAAATGTTAAAATATCGAGTCTTAAAATTTAAATTTTGAATAAGTAGATACATAATATGATCCAGTTCAGAGTAGTTGTGAAGTGTTAGGGTACCTATTAAATCATCCTGTTGAAATATAGCAATGAAGATGAAATGGTTCGCAGTCCTCAATGAGTAGGTATCTTGAAGAACGAAGGCTGTAATTCTAAAAAAAAAACACACACACAAGAAAATGATTAGTTGACGCATTTAAGTACTCAATACATATCTCTCTAAATAGGTAAAAATGGTGTAGGTTGGAGTGTGTATAATTAAAGGAATTAATTTCCAATTTAGTTTCTGATGTTACACCATTGAAAAAAATGCAATGTAACCCCAAAAGAAATTTCAAGTAACTGGAGAGTGGAGACACTCGAACATAATTTTAATTCACAAAAAAGGGGATAAACACAAATTAGATATATTGTAGACCAATGAGTTTAAACTCAACCTTATCAAAAATTTTCTCAAAGGTCATTGAACACAGAGTAAGAGTTTTCTTGGAGTTTCAGCAAACCCCAGATCAGGCAGGGTTTAGGGGGGGGGGTTCTCAACAACTGATCATCTCTTTACAGTTAATCAGCTGGTGGAAAAAGCCAACGAATTTCAAGTCTCTCTCCACCTCACCTTCATTGATTTCCAAAAAGCCTTTGACTCCTTTAATCATAATTTTATACTGAAAGCCTTGAAGAACCGGAGGAGAGGGGTACCAGGGGATTATATAAACCTGATTTGCAATATGTACACGGAACTAAAGGCTAGCATCACTACCGAAATCAAAGGGGAGCCATTCAGCATTCAAAAGGGGGTAAAACAAGGAGATCCATTGTCACTGGTCATCTTTTGCGCAGCTCTGGAAGAAATTTTCAAAGGATTGAAGTGGGGGAATAGGAGTATCAAAATTTGTGGACAACTTGAGGTTTGCTGATGATGCAGTCCTGGTGGCCAAAAGACTATTTATGAGCTTTTAAAAATGGTCTCTGGATTGCAAATGGCATGTCAAAAAGCAGGACTAAAAATGAATGCTTCCAAAACTAAGATCTTATCCAAAAGTTCAGAAGGGAATGAAATTAATATCAATGGTGAACAATTTGACAGAAACAAAATACCTGGGTCAAATTATTTCATTTGATAACAAATTGGTGAAAGAAGTTAATATCTGAATCTCGACGTGGTAGAGAAAATTCTGGTCTTTAAAATTTATTCTAAAAGGAAGTTATTCAAAATATAAACTAAAAACTGATATAATTAACGCATGTGTCTTCCCAGTGATTTCTTATAGAGCTCAAACTTGGAACTCTCAGCAGCAATCTTGTGGAAAAAATAAATGTTACCCAAAATGCCATGATTCGCTCAATGTTGAGGGTTTCAAGAAAGCAACAAATCAGAATGACAAGCCTCAGACATACCACCAAGAGTAATAGGGTGTCAAACTCATAACATTAGAAGGAAAAACTGGGAATGGGCTGGACATATTGTGAGGGCAAATTATGGTAGGTGGGGAAACGAAATCCTAAAGTGGATGCCAGAAGGGGGAGAAGGCAAGGAGGACAGAGGGCTAGGTGGTCGGATTACATTGTCAATAAATTCCTAAAAACAAAACACTACTGCAGAACAGGCTTCTCGGATCGAACCAAGAAACTGGACCAATGACCACGACCGGATGACCCAAAAATGCACACAAGACTGAGTGGACCAGACCGGACCTTCAACCTCTAAAAAAAATATATGTGAATATTAACCGAACAGATGACCCTTTTCAGAAAAAATAACAGGGACAGGCCGAGACCGAAGACCTTTATAAAAAATCAGTCCAATGACCACAGTTTGGACCTCAGTCATGTCCAATTTTTCAAATTTATAATGCCATTTTAGATGCCTATTTCGAATAAATTTCCATTGTGATTTAATTTCTTTCAAAGTTTCAATGTATTGAAAGTAAAAATCCCATTATTCAACTCATCTTATATGTGTTAGGATTAGGAAGCTTTTTTCTTTCTGAAAAATGAATACCATTTTTTGGACCTGGGCTGACCCATGACCATGATGAAAATTTCTGGTCAGGACCAGACCAGACCGACTTACAAATGAGACAAGAAATGCAGAACCAAATGACCGGACCCTACTGTTTGAAAGCTCCAAACTGGGACCTTGATGCAGTCCTACAAGTCTGCTGCAGAATAGCGCTTAACTGGGCTGAATGGGCCCGGCTAAAGGAATCCTTTGCTCAAGATTTGGGTCTGGCTTACTAGTACTAGAGACACAACTGTAGGTATATCTAATGTTTGTACATAAAGCCAAGAAAGGAATTTATTCATTTATTTAGTGACTCATAAAACCTCTCCTGTAACTTTCCCATTTTCAGAATTTTGGAAAGCTAGGCACATGAGACTGGAGACCCGAGGGTAAAATAGCCTCAAGAAAAATGGTGAATACAGGCTGTGCTTAAATCCAGTGGATCCTCGAAGAAAACTTTACAGAAGCAGGCTTACTTGACAGAATCATCATGGACAAGGGTGAGGCAAGGTTTTTCTCAACCTTGGACTTTGTAAGTGGTTTTTGGCAGCTTTTGCTGCATAAGGATTCGAGGAAATATTGCGCATGCCAAGTTGATGGGAGGGTGTATCAATTTAAACGCCTCCCATATGGACTCAAAGTATCATTAGCTGAGTTTGTAAAGATGATTAATCGAGTTATTCCAGACAGAAAGGGAGTATCCAAATACATGGATGATAAGGAGTAGGCTCTGAACAGCTGTCGTTTATGTTGCATATCGTGAGGGGCAAAATATCGCCTTTCTCCTGTGAAATAATAAAAAATCCATCACTTTTTATGTGATTTTTTTTCCTCATGTAGTGCTCAAAATCGATTTTTTTCAATTGTTTTGGAACCCTTAGATATTTAATGATTTAGGTTTAGAGAAACTCATGTGAAGTAAGTAGGACAATTCAACATTTTTTTATGGTACGGAAAAAAGAAAAAACCGCGAACAAGGAATCTGAATCGCAAAAAGGATCGCGAGGTGATCGGAATCGCAATAGAATTCGATTCTTACCTACTCAAATTGGGGAATTCGCATCACAAAGAATCAGATTCTCTAAATCAAGGAGTCTTGGTTGTTGAGGGTAATTCCATGGTGAATTGTGAAGTTGAGTTTTACTTAGCGACCATTTGCCACGTTCGCTGTCTTCGCCGTTCTAGCTTGATTCACCGCCGGGGCTACTTTCGTCAGGAGGGCTGCCAGGGGTGGAGGCGTCACTTTCATCGGGTTGAGGTTCCTCACTGTCGCCAGCTGGTCCAGGTGTATCATTGTCTTCAGGCGTGTTCTTTTCTTCAGGTGGTGTCTCACTTTGTTCAGAGTCGCTTCTCCTCTCACTGCCGCATGTGGGGCTGCCAACGCCCCCACCGATATCTCCTCCGGTTCCCGCTTTAATACCAGTCATTTCTTGTAATTCGTCTATCAAAGACGACTTGTCCTGTTTGTCGCACTGTTCGTCATCACTTCCGGCGGAAATCAGCGCGAATGTCTGCACTGCTACGAGCATCAATAATACATGAATTGGTTTCATCTTTGTGCTACTTTGTGACTCGACGTTGCTGAAGTAGGTCTAGGTACTTGTTTTCGTCGCACAATGATCCCGACTCGTTTACTGTGTAGGCCTATATACAGGGTGGCCCATCTAAGAGTGTGCTCATTTTTTTTATTTTTTTTATTTTTTTTTTTTCATTATTTTAATTTTGAGATCAATTTGGAGGCGAAATGGAGCGTTCTACGAGAAAAATATGTCAACCAAAATTGTAGAGAATTGAATTTCCAACAACCTATAAGAGATTCATTTTTCTCCAAAATGCATATTTTTTCCGTTTTTCTCAAAAAACAAAAATCTTGAGTGTGCTCATTTTTTTTATTTTTTTTTTATTATTTTAATTTTGAGATCAATTTGGAGGCGAAATGGAGCGTTCTACGAGAAAAATATATCGAGGAAAATTGTAGAGAATTGAATTTCCAACAACCTATAAGAGATTCATTTTTCTCCAAAATGCATATTTTTTCCGTTTTTCTCAAAAAACAAAAATCTTACGATGATATTCGTAAAACTTTCTTATTTTGAGAAAAAACGGAAAAAATATGCATTTTGGAGAAAAATGAATCTCTTGTAGGTTGTTGGAAATTCAATTCTGTACAAGTTTGGTCGATATATTTTCCTCGTAGAACGCTCCATTTCGCCTCCAAATTGATCTCAAAATTAAAATAATAAAAAAAATAAAAAAATTAAAAAAATGAGCACACTCTTAGATGGGCCACCCTGTATATAGCGATATTTGGCTACTTATATACCTGAGAAATTGTGATAACATGGCCTGTCAAATTGTCGCGTTATTTTCACCCTTGTCACTAAAATTTGAAATGTTTGCGAAATATTCAGGTAGGTGCGTCAGATTTTCAACACTTTTGTGTTGTGGTGAAATTTTTCGTGTACGTAAAATGCTTACACAATATTATTTATGTGGAAAGTGCTCGTGAATTTGTTTTTTATCTATATAATATAAATAGGTACATAAATAGAGAAAATAAATAAATGTACAATTCTCATAAGTTGAAAAACTATATGTGACATGCTGCCACGGGTCAGTGTGCGAGGAATTTTCAAACACGTGTTTTTTCTGGTTAGCAATATCTACGTACATCGTTGAAGTTTTCATCGGTAGCTCGAAACGCTCTGGACTGTAAATCACCATTCTTAACTGAGTATGCTCTTCGATAGGTACTTTAAAAGAAATAAGGGAAAAAATCACCTCTTCTCCATGAAATTGGTTCATTGTTGATTTGTTATTAAAATTGGTTCTAAAATATCTTAGATTTGTTGGTCTGTGTTGGAGAGTAACTGGTTGAAATTTTTTTTGAAATTTTTTCTGTGGAAAGATCTTCAGAAGAGATGATCAATGGTGCAAATCGCAGCCCTCTAGCCATTTTTTAAAGGCTGCTAGGGAGTGTCAAAGTTTTCAGTGAACTTGAAATTTCATCCATTTCAGCAGTGGATTATTCTATATCCGCTCAAAAATTCTGAAAAAAACATATTACGGACAACTTTTTATGCTGAACAACATAATTAAAAAATTAGGATGGCATGATGTCGTAAAGTCGATTTAAAAAAATTGAAAGTTTGCGAAAAAAAATGCGATTTTTCTTAAAACATGAAAAAAAGTTTTGAGTGGTGAAGTTGACCCATTTTACGCGTTGAAAA
The DNA here is from genome assembly GCF_950023065.1 of Planococcus citri. Taxonomy (NCBI): domain Eukaryota; kingdom Metazoa; phylum Arthropoda; class Insecta; order Hemiptera; family Pseudococcidae; genus Planococcus; species Planococcus citri. The sequence goes on along the minus strand of NC_088680.1, from coordinate 7,042,390 downwards.
AGTTGAAAAAACTATTTCACTCAAGAAAATAAACTCATCACAAAAAAATCAAAATTCGAAAAAATTCAAAAAATAAACGGATTTTAATTTTTTTGCTATGAGTGGATTTTTATTAACTTTTTCATGAAATACGTCAGAAAGAAGTCAAAAAAAGACAAATACAATGAATTTAAACTTTTTTTGATATTTGGAAATGAAAATTGAATTTTTTTGAATTTTGATTTTTTATGATGAATTTATTTCATCGAGTGAAAGTGTTTTTGAACTTTTTCAACGGATACCTACGTAAAAATAGGAATAAAATGGGTCAACTTCACCACTCAAAACTTTTTTTCATGTTTTAAATAAAAAAATCGAATTTTTTCGCAAATAGTCCAGTTTAACTTTAGCATTGAATAGTGAATCTCTTGGCGGCATGCTGATTTTTGGTATACTGGTCCATTTTGATGTCCTGAAAACGAATCCGAGGAGTCCCCAACTGTCCGAGGTGAGCTTCCCCCCAAATTGTGGATCTTAGCCCCCCAAAATCGGTTTTTGACCAATATATCAAAAACTATTGACTCTAGCGCAAAAATGTTTCAACAAAAGTTGTTCTACATCAAATTTCACATCGAATGAGCCATTGATCGGTTTTCCAGCCCCAAGGGGGGCGGACCTGCGACGCTTCAAACATATGGGGGTTTGGAATTGCGCCATAATGTTTGGTGGGTAATACTGATCGTATTGCTTTCAATGGTTCAAAAATGGTATGGGGATGGTTCTATTTATTTTTCTGAGGTACACAACGAACCACAGCGTCACCTCTCCCCCTCCTGCCCCCTCACCATTCAGTAATTAGCCGATATACGTACGTGAGGTGAATTGAAATGTACTAAAAAAATGTAAAAATGTCGAATGGAATGTTAATACGAGTTTCAAACACCAATTTTAGCGTATTGTGACTACTTCTCCCCCTTTGTGGATCTTAGCCCCCCAACATAGGTTTTTGACCAATATATCGAAAAATATTTACTCTAGCGCAAAAATGGTTAAAACGAATGCTGTTCTATATCTAATTTCCCATCAGATGACCCATTGATTAATTTTTCAATCCCAAAGGGGGTGGACCAACCCCTCCTGCCCCCTCACCATTCAGTTATTTGCCGATATACATATGTGAGGTGAATTGAAATGTTCTTAAAAAAAATGTAAAAATGTCGAATGGAATATTAATATGAGTTTAAAACGCCAATTTAAACGTAGTGAGACCAATTCTCCTCCTTTGTGGATCCCAAGCCCCCGAAACTTTTTTCCATCCATCTTCTTCAATATTTGTCGAATTAAAAAAAATCTGCAATTGTGGATTTTTCAAAATATGACTGGAAGCTTCAGGATGGCTTGAAACCACTTCTATAATTGACTCTTATGTTGAAATCAGAAACACCTTGAAATAGTAATTTCTATAATGTATCAGCCTTCAAATAGTAATAAGATTTTAAACATACGAAAAATTTGCGCAAAAATGATCAAAGAATGCGATTGGAATGCAACTTTATAAATTGTCTGTAACTCTACTGAGAGTTTTTGGGAATTTTTTAAAAATTTTAGGCTCAAAAATATCTTTTTGTAGGAACAGATTTGAAATTGCGCCCAAAACTTGGAAAGCTCGACTTGTGACCAGATCTCAGATTTGTTGTACGATTGTATGTACTTTATGTGTATGTTCAATTCTGAACCAAGATGGCAATTTTTCGAGAGTCATTACCTCTGTTTAGAAGCTCGTATTTTCAAAATTTGTGTGAAATAGACGCAGTGAATGCTCAACGAATTCATTGCTCGCCGCACCGACCGACTTCCAAAAGTACTATTCATTCTAACATGATTAAAAAGCCACCACATCGCACAAGCACAACGAAAATTGGCATTTTGATTCAGAATTGAACCAGGAACACGACGCTGCATTCCCCAGCTCTCTACCGTTACCCATTTCCAAATCCAAATTATGAGAAAAGAGGCATTTTTTATTGTTTAAAATTATAATCAAATTTTGAATTTTTTTAATGCATTTAATCTAAGTATAATTAATCAGTTACCCACTCTCAAATATTTACGTTGTTTATTGCGATTAAATTGGAAATTTTATTCACGCAGATTTAAAAATTATAGGAACGAGAAGGTACATATTCAATGATTTAGGGTCACCCCCCCCTTAAGAGATGCGAAATATGAACGAAGGTTCATTCCAAGGCAACGATTCCATGAATTAGAACATACCAATTGCAGAATGTTTCCAATTCGACAAATATTGAAGAAAACGGATGGAAAAAAGTTTCGGGGGCTTGGGATCCACAAAGGAGGAGAATTGGTCTCACTACGTTTAAATTGGCGTTTTAAACTCATATTAATATTCCATTCGACATTTTTACATTTTTTTAAAGAACATTTCAATTCACCTCACATACGTATATCGGCAAATAACTGAATGGTGAGGGGGCAGGAGGGGTTGGTCCACCCCCCTTGGGGTTGAAAAATTAATCAATGGGTCATCTGATGGGAAATTTGATATAGAACAGCATTCGTTTTAACCATTTTTGCGCTAGAGTAAATATTTTTTGATATATTGGTCAAAAACCTATGTTGGGGGGCTAAGATCCACAAAGGGGGAGAAGTAGTCACAATACGCTAAAATTGGTGTTTGAAACTCGTATCAACATTCCATTCGACATTTTTACATTTTTTTAGTACATTTCAAATTCACCTCACGTACGTATATCGGCTAATTACTGAATGGTGAGGGGGCAGGAGGGGGAGGGGTGACGCTGTGGTTCGTTGTGTACCTCAGAAAAATAAATAGAACCATCCCCATACCATTATTGAACCATTGAAAGCAATACGATCAGTATTAACCACCAAACATTATGGCGCAATTCCAAACCCCCTTATGTTTGAAGCGTCGCAGGTCCGCCCCCCTTGGGGCTGGAAAACCGATCAATGGCTCATTCGATGTGAAATTTGATGTAGAACAACTTTTGTTGAAACATTTTTGCGCTAGAGTCAATAGTTTTCGATATATTGGTCAAAAACCGATTTTAGGGGCTAAGATCCACAATTTGGGGGGAAAGCTCACCTCGGACAGTTGGGGACTTTTCGGATTCGTTTTCAGGACATCAAAATGGACCAGTATACCAAAAATCAGCTTGCCGCCTAGAGATTCACTATAGCCCCTATTTTTTTGCTTAAGTTACTGGACTAAAACTTTCAATTTTTTTTAAATCGATTTCACGACATAATGTCATTCCAATTTTTTAATACGTTGTTCAGCACAAAAAGTTGTCCGTAATATAGGCCTAGGTATTTTTTTCAGGATTTTTGAGAGTCGGAACGACATGAAAACTACATTTTAAAACCTTTCTAGCTAATTTTTTGTACGAAAAAAAAAATGGCAACACTGATTTTCATGATATCATCAAAACGCCTCTTGTAACCCCAAAAAATTGAAAAAATACACTCAGATTTAAAAATGATTGAAGTTTTTTAAAAAAACTGAATTTTTTCGATAAGAATTCCATTAAAGCAGAATTTTAAAAACCGAGAGAGCGCAATAAAACCCGAAAATATGGGTTTTTTCTATCTCATTTTTTTTTGAAATTCGATACATCTACTGGAGAAACCAGTTTGGGAGAGGGGTTGGAGGAAGAGGGTAACGTCGCGTCGTCAGCTCGATCAAATATTAATGATCCAAAAAATTCAAAAAAAATACCTACTTACCTACTCTTAATTGTATGTACAAAAAACTTCAAAATTTTCGATACGTGTTTTGCAATAAAAATTCCTGGATGTTTTGTCGATTATTTGTCATTCGGGGAAATGATGTTCGGGTATATTGATTCGGGAAAATATTTTTCGGATGTTCGGCAAGCGGAATTTTAGTTTTCGGGTTGATGGATTGGGGGAAATGGGCGGTAACCAATTTAAATTCTCGACGATTTCGTGTGCGTAAAATTTTCCTGGGATGCTTAGTTTCAAAATTCTACGCCTTTGAAGTTGCAGTAACGAAAAATTGGTCTCATACAGACCAACAGATGTAGGTTTTTCAAACTTGTGCACCCTACAAAAATTATGCCATAGGATCAAAAATTGTTGTCCCCTTTCCAAAATGCTGCAGGTAAAGGGTCCCCCTTTCACTGACACGTGTTTCTGACCCCCTCTCCACCAAATATGTACTTTACTACCTTGTAAGGAGTTTCAAACACCAATTGCAAACTTTTGCTCCCACCCACTCAATTGTTGTAAAAATTGGCATTTTTTTTGAAATGAGAATAACTACTAGAACGATTGAGTATTTGAAAACATTTTTTGTAGAATTGTAGATAGTGGAAAAGTTGGATTTATCTCCTAATAAAATTACATGTGTACAGTCTGATAACTGTTTGTGGTTCAGTGAAACGATTTCAGAATGCAGTAATCCTTTATTAAAGTATAGGTAGTATGCAACATAAATTGTCGTTACCTACACAAACCTACTATACACCACCCATAACCCGTTAAAAATATTAAAATATCATGTCTTAAAATTTAAAATGTGAATAAATATGAACCAATTCTGAGCAGTTCTGAAGTGTTAGGGTTGATAATAAATCGTCGTGTTGAAATGTAGCAATGAAGACGAAATGTTTCACAGTTCTCAATGAATATCTTAAAGAACGAATGCTGTAATTAGAAAAAAAAACAAAAAAAAAACAAGAAAATGATTAGGTACCGTCAAAATGGTTAAAAAGTAGTAGGGGGGAAGGAGAGTACGGGGTCAAATTAAATCAAAAGTAGCATAAGAAACCAGTTTAGGAGGTTTTGAAATATCTTTAAAGTTTTAATTACACTCTTCCCTTTCACTTTCAGGACACCATTTTGAATTTGGAGCTAAATGAACTCCAAAAATAAATTTCGTGACTCAAAAAATTTATCCTGCAGTTACTTAACTTGAGTATCAATTTTCAGAATTTTGGAAATCTAGCCTCTTTCGAATGTGAAAATGCCCTTCTCGGTGATGAAGAGGTCACCAGGGGTATGTGTAAACCCGAGTGGGGCATGCAGCATTCACATACCTGAGAGGAACTTTTGCAAACCCGGGTCTTGGGTGTAAAAGTGCCCCCCTTGGGTATGACGATGCTTCTTTTGGATCCATATACTTGTATACCTCACGGGGCCTTTTTACATCCGAGAGGAGCTGATGGTGAACCTGACTCTCGGGTGCGAAACTGCTTTTCATTTAAAGAGCTACAAGAAGCTTTGAAAACAGCAAAAAATGCAAAAGCTGCAGGAGAAGATGGCATACCAACAGAATTGTACAAATATGCAAGTGGCGAATTTAAAAGAAGACTTCTTGAATTCCTAAATACGGGGCCTTTTTACATCCGAGAGGAGCTGATGGTGAATTCAAGTCTCGGGTGTGAAAATGCCTCTTGCATATTATAAGGGGTAAAATGTCGCCTTTCTCCCATAAATCAAAAATCCGTGACTTTTTTGCTCGTGGGGTGTCGAAAATTAATTTTTCAATTGTTTTGCAACCCTTATTCAATATTTTAGAGAAACTCGTACATATGAAGTAGGTAAGTAGGACAATTCAACATTTTTTATCGAACAGAAGAATAAAAAGACAAAAAACGAAAAAGGAATCTGAATTGTGAAAAGGATCGCGAGGTGATCGGAATCGCAATAGATTTCGATTCCTACATACTGAAATTGGGGAATTTGCATTACAAATGAATCGGATTCCCTAAATCAAGGGAATCGTGGTTCAGGAAGGTAATTCCATAGTGAATTGTGAAGTTGAGTTTTACTTACAACCATTTGCCACGCTCGCAGCTCGCTGCCTTCGTCGCTTTAGCTTTATGCACCTTTGGCCGGGTCGTCGTCGTTACTGTCGCCGTTGGTGCTGCTGCCACTGTAGCCTGGGTAGTTGCCAGCGCCCCCCTTGGCTCCTCCTCCGAGTCCCCCATCAACACCCAAACCTTTCTCCACGCTGTTAAGTGCTCCCCCGCTTTGTTCGTCATCACTTCCGGCGGAAATCAGCGCGAATGTCTGCACTGCTATGAGCATCAATAATAAATGAACTGGTTTCATCTTTGTGCTGCTTTGTGACTCGACTTTACTGAAGTAGGTACTTGTTTTCGTCGCACAATGTTCCCGACTCGTTTAGTGTGTATTTAGCGATGTTTGGCTATTTATATAGTAAGAAATTGTGATAATACTGCTGTCAAATTGTCACGTTATTTTCACCATGTCACCAAATTTTGTGATTTTTTAACTCGAATATTCAAACGAACGAAATGTTTGCGAAATTTTTAGCTAGATAGGTCCGATTTTCAGCACTGTTGTTGTTGTGGTGAAATTTTTCGTTGACGTAAAATGCTTGCACAATACCTACTCAGTATTTATGTGAAAAGTGCTCGTGAATTTGTTTTTTATCTATGTACTCGTATATTTTATACCTATAGTTAAGTATCTAATTATATAAAAATCCAATCCCCAGTAGCGAAAGTATGTAAATTTTTTGGCTTTTTCACGTTACCCATTTACCCAGCGTTGGTTTGTTTTGTTTACAGCGTTTAGTAGGTACGCGAAATAGGTGCCCACGAACGAGTTTTTTTTTTTTTTTTTTTTCATTACTCATTTAAATCGAAAATAAATTTGAAATGCGAATATTTTCAACTTGAAATTTCAACTAAATGATTTGTAATTAATTAATCGAAAGAATGTATGGTACTATAACACGTATGCGAAAGTATTTTTCAACAAAAATGAGAAATTAATAGTTGCATCTCCATGATCTCCGAAGTTGTTTGATGTCCTTGAGCAGAGACCAGACAAGAATATCCCCCAACCCAAGGCAATTTATTATCAATTATCACCTCATGGATTCCCTTTGATTTTTTTTTCATCTGGTTGGAGCGTTGTACGAAAATAATTAATAATTATTAATTGCTTAGAAGATCATCGTTATCTTTTAGTATTTGTAGTATAATTTTTAAAGCGTGTTCGCTGCTTATACAAATACTATGTGTCCTTTTTTAATAGTTCTATGATCAGTTCAATACAACGTCATTAAGTAAGTATTCTGTTGAATACATAGATTTTAAAGGAAACTCATAGTGTAGCTTGCTGATTTTCATAGTTTGCTTCTCTTCTATCATTGCAGGAATTGCAGACAACGGTCGTAAATAATTGTTCAGAGTCCTGAGTCGTAATATTTTTCCTTTAGCACATCAAGAGCTACATATTTTGGCGATTTGCTGTTATTTTCAATCAAAACAATTCGATTATAGTACAGATAGAGCTGTGGATAATTTTTTCTGCCTTATTTGCTGGTAAGTGTGATGATAACGATATTTCGGCTGTGTAACAAAACTCAAGTGTAGCTTGCTGATTTTCATAGTTTGCATCTCTTCTGTTATTGCAGGAATTGCAGACTAAGGTTGTAAATAAAAATAATTGTTCAGAGTCCTGGGTCGTGATATTTTCCCTTTAGCACCATCAAGAGTTACATATTTTGGCGATTTGCGTTTACTTTCAATCAAAACAATTCGATTATAGTACAGATACAGCCAATATACAGCTGTGGTTCATAATTTTTCCTGCCTTATTTGTTGGTAAGTGTAATGATAACGATATTTCGGCTGTGTACCTCCTACAAGTATAAAAAATGCTCACCTTCGATTCATAATTCATTCTAATACATTGTGAATTTGAAAAAGTGTCATTTTTGAAATTAGCATTATGATCCATCATTAATCTTACCTGTGTTTTTACTGTTTTCAGGAACAGAGGTGGGCTAGGCTTCTACCCAACGCCTAACGAAGACAAAAGCAGACAAATCAATTTCTGAATATTTATATTGTTATTTTTTTTTAAATGTCAATGTTGTTGTAATTAGATTTCCACAGTTTTTCTTGTAATAAATCAAATTGAAATAAAATAAATAAAAAGTGTAAAAACAATTTTAATTCATTTCACATCAAATCAAGTAACCAAGTAACCAATTGAATTGTAACCAAGTAACCAATTGAATTGTAACCAAGTAACCTATCGAATTAATTGAATAATTGAGTAATTGAATAATTGAGTAATTGAATTGATTGAATAATTGAATTGATTGAATTAGTAACCAATTGAATTGTAACCAAGTAACCTATCGAATTAATTGAATAATTGAATTGATTGAATAATTGAATTGATAATCAAATTTCAAATCTATCAGCCAATCACATCACAGCAGTAAATAAATTTTGCCCAAGTTATCTGATTTTTCTGACATTTCTAAATTTTGACTGAACAGGATACAATTATTCATTTATAAAAATGGAACTTGAAAACGAAATTATGAATGATTACATAAGTGGTGATAGGATAAATGAATTTTTTGAAATCATTAATAGGCAAGGGTTTTCTGTGCATTTTAATAATGTTTATCTCATGGGTATATGGGATCCTGAAACATGGAATTACGTTGATAAATTTAATGATAAACGAAAGAAATTTTTACAAATATTACCTGATGGACCAATGTCTGATATGGATGATGTAAGACATGGGTGTTATTTGAATTTGGAAAAAAAAATATAATGTATGTGTATGACAGTTTGAATCGTAATTCTGTAACTGAGAATCAGATGAAATTTTTGAAACAAAGTACAAATATTCAAAATCTTAAGTTTGTGCATAGAAAAGTTCAACAACAAACGAATGGGAAAGACTGTGGTGTATTTGCATTAGCTTTTGCAACCAGTAGATTATATGGAAGAGATGTGACAAAATTATCTTATTCAATAAGCGATATGCGACATCATTTGCTGGATTTACTTAGAAGAGAATTAATTATTGAATTTCCTTATGCAGACCAAAGTAAGACTGTTCAGTTGAGAAATGATAATGTGAGTAATTGTAGGCCTGTGAATACTTGTACTGATAGGTTAAATATTGAATATTCTTCCATTTATGAAAAAATGATGGACCCCTCTGCTATTACTTATTCTGCAGTTTATGATGAAGGCATTACTGAAAATATTTATGTCCAGAATGATGTGGGTAATGATGAAGCTATGGAGAAATATATTACTACTGTTGAAGAAATTGTTTTATATGATTGTGAAACTGAACAGATGATAACTGATTGTGATGAAGAGGCTTCAGCTAATGTTGTTCAACTTGATCATTCATATAGCAAATTTAATTACAAAGGAAAACATGGGATACAACAAGCTTATAATACTTTTGATAATAAAAGACAAAAAATGAAAAATTCTCCTTACAATCTTACTACCTTTGATCATAATAATTTTTCAGATGAAATGCCATCACATCATTGTGGAAATCTTGAATATGAATGCAATATTTGTTCAGCACTACATTTTAAAGGAGAATTGCCCTCAGATGGTAAGTATACTAATTGTTGTCATAAAGGTAAAGTAAAAATTGAGCATCCAAAATCTATAACTTTAATACAAGAACTTTTAACCAATGTTTTACATCCCAAACATCGAAATTTTATGACAAATATCAGACAATATAATAGTGCATTATCCTTTGCGTCATGTGGTGCTCAAATTGATACACTTTCTGGTACTGGGCCTTATTGTTATAGAATTCATGGACAAATTTATCATAAAACTACTCATTGTCAAACTTCATCAATATTACCACCAAAATATGCTCAGTTATATTTTCTTGATAGTGAGGAAGCATTGCATGAACGTTTAAAAATGAATGCCAATAAAGAATGTGACAAGGATTTATTAAAAGAGTTGGATTTAGTAATACGGTCAATTAATCCATATGCAAAAAGCTATAAAATGTTAAAAACTTTGGAAAATGAAGAAATAAGTAGGCAGTCACAAAATTCTGAGACAACAGTAACTGAAAACAATGTTTCTATGATGATACGTCAAAATAGAACTGTCGATTGTAGACGCTATAATTTACCAAATTGCAGTGAAGTAGCTGTTATATTCAAAAACAATGATGGTGCTCCACCTTTTCAACGTGACATTCGTATCTATCCAAAATCTGAGAATAATGATACTTTCATAAATATCAATAGTTTTAGCTGTAATTTAGACCCTATGTGTTACACTTTAATGTTTCCATATGGAGAACCTGGATGGGAGCCTAATATGCTTAGTAATATTCAAAATGATGATGAAAAAGAAAAGCACATTACAATGTTGCAATATAAAAAATCTAAATTATCTATAACTACTCAACAACAGAATCCTTTGCTTAACTATGGTAAATTACTTCAACAATATGTTGTAGATTCTTATGTGCAAGTTGAAGCCAATAGATTGAATTTTGTGAGAAATCATCAAAAAGATTTGCGTGTTGAAAGCTATACTGGTTTAATGGATTATATGAGAAATAAAACAGAGGAAAATGCTTGTGAAGTAGGAAAGCAAATTATTTTACCTAGCTCTTTCGAAGGTTCACCTAGAAATATGAGAGAAAAGTATTTAGATGCAATGTCAATTGTTAGTACATGTGGATCCCCAGACCTATTTATTACATTTACTTGCAATCCTAAATGGCCAGAAATATCAGATAATTTATTGTACTCACAATCTGCAAGTGACAGACCTGATTTAGTATGCAGAGTATTTTCATTGAAACATAAAGAATTAATTCACGATATTGTCGAAAATAAAATATTTGGCGAAGTAAGTGGTTATGTTTACACTATTGAATTTCAAAAACGAGGCTTACCACATGCTCACATGTTATTCATTTTGAAAGATAAAATATTGAGTAGTGAAATGATTGATAGATTTGTTAGTGCTGAAATTCCAGATCCTAAAGTGTATCCTGCATTACATGAAATAGTCAAAAATAATATGATTCATGGTCCTTGTGGTGCAATGAAACCTAATGCTTATTGTATGGAAAATGGAAAATGTGTAAAAGGATTTCCAAAAACTTTTCACAATGAAACTTGTATGGATAGAGCAGGTTATCCTTCTTATAGGCGTAGAAATGATATCGAAATTACTAAAAATGGTGTTACCTATGATAATAGATATGTTGTTCCTTATAATAAGTACCTATCAAAGAAATATAATGCACATATTAATGTTGAAGTATGTACAACTGTAAAAAGTGTAAAGTATATTTTCAAATATATTTACAAGGGTTATGATTGTGCTTGTATTAAAATAATGCATCAAGGAACTTCGTTATTATTGTATGATGAGATAGAATCCTACCTAGATTGTCGTTATATAAGTGCATGCGAAGCTGCTTGGAGATTATTTGAATTCAAGTTACATGATCGATCACATAGTGTCATTCGTTTACAAGTTCATTTACCAGACGAACAAAATGTGATGTTTAAAAAAGGAAACGAAGAAATAGGTTTGCAACGAACTAAGAGTACTCTGTTAGCTTGGTTTGAATTGAATAAGAAGAATGACCATAGTAGAAAATATAAATATACTGAAATACCTCAACATTATGTGTTTAATAAAAGTAATCAGGTTTGGTCACTAAGAAAAAAACATTTTAATGTTGTATCACGTATGTATATGGTAAATTCAAAAAATGTGGAATTATATTATCTGAGAACATTACTTTTACATTGTATAGGTGCAACAAGTTATGAAGATATCCGAACTGTAAATAATATTTGTTATAATACGTTTGAAGAAGCAGCTTTAGCAAAAGGTCTCATTACAAACAACAACAGTTATATTCAAACTTTGCAAGAAATGAGTGTTTATGCAATGCCTGCAGAATTAAGAAATACATTTTGTTATATTTGTCTGTTTTGTATTGAAAGCAATCCAAATATTTTATGGAATGAATTTAGTGATGCATTATCAGAAGATTTTCAGCGACATTATTCTGATCCCATTATTGCCAAGCAAAAAGCATTAGAAGAAATTGATAAACTTTTACATTTACATAACACTTCTTGTGAAAAATTACAATTACCAATTGATAGAGAAATGTTGAAAAATTTAGCTGAACAAGAAGATGCCAATAATTGCACACCAATAATTGATGAGCAAGCATTACAATTACGCATAGATTCGTTAAATGAAAAACAGTTGATAATATTTAATGAAATAAAAAATGCATTTGAAAATAAAAATAGTTCACAGAGATGCTTTTTTGTAGATGGACCTGGAGGATGTGGAAAAACCTATATATATAATACTATTATGCAATATGTACAAAGTAAGCATGGAATTGTTTTCTCATTTGCAACGACTGGTATAGCTGCACTTTTATTAGAAAATGGCCGTACTGCTCATAGTGGATTCAAATTACCTGTTCCAATTTTAGATGATTCAACTTCATATATAAAAGCTGGTTCTAAAGAAGCTGAGGAATTGAAAAAATGTCAAATGATAATTATTGACGAATGTTCTATGATGGACAAATATATTTTAGAATGTATTGACAGATTATTGAGATTCATTATGCAAAATGATTGTAAATTTGGAAATAAAATCATGATTTTAGGTGGTGATTTCAGACAAACTTTACCTGTGGTTCCTAGAGCAAATGCTACTGTTATACTTGAACACTGCTTAATATATAGTTCTTTATGGCGTCATTTTAAATTTTTTTCATTAACTGAAAATATAAGGTGCACTAATAATCATTTTAATGCTTGGCTGTTATCAATAGGAAATGGAAGTATAAATGATAGTGATGATAAAATTGAAATACCACAAAAGTACATTTCAAAAAATCTTATTGAAGATATCTATGGTAATGATTTCAGCAAAAATGTAGTAAAATCAAAAACAATTCTTTGTGCACTCAATTCCACTGCATTACTAATAAATAATGAAATTTTAAGATTAATAAATGGAGATGAAATAATTTATTACAGTTCAGATAAAATTCAAAGCGATGATCCTTTAGAAATTGAAAGATACCCTTTAGATTTTTTATATAACCAAACACCTTCTGGTATGCCTCCACACGAATTGCGCTTAAAAGTAGGATGTGTAGTCATGTTATTACGAAATCTAAATGTCCGAGAAGGTCTCTGCAATGGAACAAGATTATTAATAGTACGATTATTCAATCATTTCATTCAGTGTGAAATTTTGACTGGTACACATTCAAATAAAATAGTCAATATACCACAAATTGATTTATTACCCAGTGATTCTACCTTACCATTTCAATTGAAAAGAACTCAACTACCTGTAATTCCTGCTTTTACAATGACAATAAATAAAAGTCAGGGTGATATAGTGGTAATTGTAATAGATAGCAGTGGTAGAAAGTAACTAATTACTTTTGACGGTAAGAAGTTTTGTCTTGCGGCTCATAAAAAGGGAATAATTGCCTGATACCTAACTAGCTCTGGAGGCAGGCTCTTTCTATTAGCGAACCACTATCATTTATAAAAGTTGAGCTTTACGTACCATTAAATAAAACTCGAAAGAACATGTATAACTCGCCTATATTGTATTTATACAACTATACATGGAAAATACGTAAATCACAGTAGCCAAAAGAAGATTTACATAGAAATACATCTCGAATGAACAAATATTCGAGTATGCGGTAAAATAAGCAACATTTGACAACACGTAGATACTTAGTTGTCAATTAGGGCAATAATATAGGTATGAACATAGACACGATAAAATTATGTCTACTCACTATTAGTTAGTCGTAATATTAATTATGATTAATTAATAAAAGGAGTTAACCACAGCAGAGTGCCAGACTCTACGAGTAAGCTTTTTTCATTACTTACCCAGAACTATTCGCGTTAAATTATCTCTCCTGTGGACTCACCAATACCAGGTCCGATCGATAATTCTGTTAAGTCTGAGGAATACATTTTGAGCGAGATCACAGCCCCAAGATCCGGATTATGGGACGTGATCCAAAATACCATAAAAACGATATAACGAGACGATGTATCTCACGATTTACATTACGTTTAAAAGACATACAAATTCACACCGAACAAGCGGGTAATACTTAGAATAAATTGCAAGAAGGATACTGTGTAACCCATTGAACGATATGAACAATCGTTTTGGTGACGAGAAGTTCTACCCTGGCCAGACGTAAAAGATCAAGTGAGAATCGAGTGCGGTTCGCCTAGAGACGAGCCCTATGCGAAATCGGAAAAGTCCTTGACTGACGTCAAAGCTTACACACACACACACACACCATAGTAGAACAATACATGAAAATATCATGTACTGGTTTTTCATAGAAAAACCAGTATAACGAAAAGATACATTAATACCCGCGAGTATAGTGGGTATTAGAATACACACGATACGCGGTTAAGGCATTCCTGCTCCTCACATATGCCCCCCATAGTCTCGCTCAATGAGCCAAGCCATCGGGGGAGAGTATGGAAAAGGAAGAGGAAAAAGGAATGAGAGTGGAATGCCTAACTAAAACCCCCCTCTGCTCCCCTGTCCTATCTGTATCCACTGAGGGATACCACCTGCCCCTCCCTAGTCTGCAGCGATGGCTACAGGCGTTTTTGAGGTGACGCAAAAAAGAAAGTCCAAAAAAGAGAGAACAAAAAGGCAGGCAATTACAAAGTGTGCTGAAAGTTGTTGGCATAATCACTACAACAGCAAAGGTTGAGTGAGCAAATCAGTGAACAATTTACCACTGAGAATGATAATAAAATGCTACAGCAACGACAGCAACACTAACAGGGTCGAAAAAAGAGAGAAGGCTACTAATTAAAGGTAATAAAAGAAAGGCTGTGCGCTCAAAGGCGTCTTTTAATTAAGCAAATTAAAGTATTATTTTTGTCTTCGTCAGTGACGGAAAAAAGAAAAAAGTGGCTCAAAGGCACACGAAAAAATTCATAAAATCCATAAAATTATAACAATGTAAATATTTTTGAATACTGCAGTGAATTAAAAGGTCAAATAAAGATAAAGGTTGCTTAGAAGAAGACGATAGCAACATTAAACGTGAACCAGCATCAGAATCAGCATCCAAACAGAAAGTAAACACAATGAAGGAATACTTGGGATGTGATCTGGCACAGCAAAAAGGTACAAGCGATTTATGCCTGACTTTTGCGAGTTCATCTCGAAGCAGCCGTTACATCAGCTTCTTCAACAAATTTTTGTAAAATGTACTGCAGTAATCAATTACGTTAATCAAAAAAGAAAATTACTAAAATGACAAAGAATTATGCAAATTGCACAGTAAACGAATTACAACAAAAAATTGCGTCGCAATCAGAACGATCTGAATAATAAAATGAAAGCGATAATGAATCCAGAATTCAAGTAAATTTTATGTGGATTCCTAAGCACGTGTAGCAGAATACATTAATCTAACATCCAATTTACACTCGATTCAGGAAAACGATCAAAAGGACGGAACGAATTTACGAAGGCACATGGAAAAAGAAAATAGAAGTTTACGTAAATATTTCGAACGTGACTGGAGCGCCTTTGTATCATGTATACGAGCAAAGTAAGCAATCTTTTGTGTGTGTTTGATTTTTAAAAGTATTTAAGAGAAAAGGATTTTCTTCTTCTTTTCATTTTTTAATCATAATGTCTACATTTTCGCAAAGCTCCATCTGGAATTAGCCAAATTTGTTTCCACCTAAGCATGAGCTTTCTTCTCAGAAAATGCAGAGAGAAAATTAATTTTTCTTTTATTTTACGTTAAAATTTTCAATTTTTATGCAATTATTTTGTTGTTTTTCGAGTTTACGAATTCTTGACAACTTTAACTTTAATCTTTTTTCGAAAAAATTAAACGAACCAATATACGTAAAAATTCTAAAAGAGTTCGAATATCCTCGCGTTATTTAAGGGATGGAGGTTTTTATTCATTCGTCATATTTCCAAAAATAGAAGAACCTATTTGATTTAATTGACGAAGAAGGATATTTTCCGAAAACAAGAAGCGAATTGTGAGAATCTAAAACGCAAATCCATTCCAAATTCCTGATATTTTTAAACAGTTGTCAAGTATTTAAAACGTAAATTCAATTTTTTCTTTATTTATTCTTATCATATTGAAAATTCTGACTCGTATTTTATTCTTTTGTCAGTATTTTTTTTTTTATTATTGAAGAAGAAGAAAAGGTTTCTCGGTTAAATTAAAGAATATTAATGATTCTCATAAGGGGTCATAAATGCGCCAAATGCATGACTGATGACTGATTTGCATCAGTTGCATAACACTTCATCGTGATGAATATGATGAAGACAACGAAATTTGAGAATCGTGGTAATTGATGATGAAATGAAATCATCATCGAAATCTCCGTCTGCGGTCGAAGAATATTTTGATTGATCGCAACGACGGGTAATTATGAAAAAGTGTCATTTAGATTCCTAGAAATGAATGACGAAGAACTGAAAAAGTGCTTCTTAACCTTATCTGCGCCTTTTATCTGAACTGGAAAAATCAGTGCCGGATGGCAAATTCGCGAAAAAAGACGAAGAATTTTTGAAGTACGTCTTCTGTCCATGTAATGAAATATATTGAAATTTTGGTCGCAGAAAGGAAAAAGAAGTATAAGAAAAGATTATGAAATTTTCCGCGGAGAAAACGTTCAGCAAAGAACAGCGCAATTCCGCTTATTCGTATTGCATGACTTGCAAATTCATTGACAATTGCAGAGCCAAATTCAACAAGGACGGAAATCCAAATCCGGTTTGTGCGTTTTGGACGACTTGCTAGATTCGCTGACCCTTGAAGAAGTGGGCGAAAGACTTTACAGCTGCATCAGCAGAAAACTGATACCAACTGCAAAAGTACCGAATCATTTGAAGTCAAAAAACAAGTTAAAAGTACCGCAAAAAAATCCAACCAATATCGTAAAGATATTAGTAACGAAGCAGTCAAAAAGGAATCTAATTTCTGTAGCTGAGAAGAATTCGACGAATTAAAGTCGAATTGTAGTTATGCAAGTAAGTAATCTTTGGCCTTTGGTAGATTCTTGATTAATAAAATTTCTCGCTTGTTCAATGTTTAAAAATATGTCTAATTTTTGATTTTTTGTTTTTTATGAGAATTTCTCAATTACAAGTATGACGAGTTTCAAAAGCCGGAGTCTTTTTTTTATGAACTTATAAATTTGTTTTAACGTCATCTTGCTTTAATGGGACTATTTTGTATGTAAAAAAAAAAAAATAACCTGTGTCAGGAGTGACGATTTGAAGGGGATTAATAGAAAAAGAAAGAATTTTAAAAAGCACTTAAAAATATATGTACATGATCAAGAAGCTTTACGTCACCCTGGTGGCAAGAAATTTGGACTAAATCTAAGTTTTTGAGCCAAAGTTTTAACAATTTTTGAAATTTAGCTTATATTCTAGTGGCTTTGGGGTTAACAACTTTTAATGGGCATACGTTTAACCGTAAGCATATTTCTAGATTAACTTATAAAATATAGAATGCTGTGGAAAACAGAAAAAGGAACATACATACACGCATATACAGTACATGAAATAAAATCAAAAAATGCAAAGAAATAATGAGACGTAGCGGCAGAACGATGGTGTTATCTCGAACCGTCGTCAATATTATCACTCTATAGAGAGTATCATTCGAATTGTTAAGCGCTGGACATTTCATATCGTCGTGTATGGTGTAGCTATTTCTCGTACAGCAAACAATAAGAGCATTAGAAAAAAGTAAAAAATAATCTATAAAATAAGGGGAATCGTGCAAAAGTAGCAACAAAAAGAAAAAAAAATTAGTGATTCCTGAAATAAAAACAATTAAACAAAATATACGCAAATGTACAACCATATACAAGTTACAAGCTAAGCGAAATTTGAACAATTTTGCCTTTCGGCGATACTTCTATACTTTACTCCTCATTTTCCGGAGGTGCGGGGTCATGAATGGTCGTATTCGTGAGGACTTCGATTGCCTCAGTGATCGCATCCTGTGCTGCCTCTTCGTCGGAAATTTCCTCTCGCCATGTCGCAGAACGTGTTGTAGCTGCGTTTCTAGAGGTGGAGGGTTGAGAAATATTAATTGTAAAAAGGTTTAAACTTCGAACCTGACGTTGTGACATTTCGTTGAGCGTAGGCACAGTGCCGGGTGTAGTTTGCTCCTTATGCAGAGCTTTGTGCATGATGGTACGAAATAGCTCTGCTCTCGCCTCAGGATCCTCTACGTCGATCGTCATGGGTTCTTGTGAGTTACGTCTGATCTTTCCGATCTTACCCACATGACGATAGTCATCAGCGGTTTTCTCCGGACGTTTATCAGCCATTAGGGCTGCTCGTGACGTTGATGGCTGTGCTTCTAGGAGTCTCTGTAGCTCAGAAGAATTCTTATTAACAATATTATCATTATTATTCGAGTTATTTGAGCGAGTTGATTGAGGAGGTGTAATAGGAGCGACAGCAGGAGGAGGAGGATTGTCATCTTCGGAGTCGGAATCGATGTTAGCCTGGGCCCTACGAACAATAGGGGGAATAAAACGACGTCGTATGAGACGAGCCGTCTCATGGTAGTAATGAGTGGGGAAAAAAGGACCTAATTCATTACATCCACTACGTTGTTCATGTATAGTCATGAAATCTTCAGGAATTCGGGTAATGGTGCCTTCTAAAACACCAGCCCAGTTAAGGGACAGAATTTCGGAAATTACCACATATGGAGTGCGATGGTTCGAGGGTTGGGGAATAAGAGGTAAAAGAATGACTTCTCGAACACCTAGATTCTTAAAAAGTTCCATCAGCAGTTTGAAATCTCGATAAAAAATTTCATAAGTTGTACCTTTATAGACGTCAAAATTGCCTATTGACAACATAATTCGTCTAGGTAAATGCTCAAAGGTCATGATGTATTGGAGGAGTTCAGCCAAGTATAAGTCTCGTCTGTATAAGTCCGTATCTAAACGACTCTCATACACTCGACTATTATTTAAGTACCGAGCCAATCCTTCAGCGTGTCCATCCCCCATTAAGAGGATGTTATACGCAAAGTAGGCTATGATATAGGTATCGATGTCAAGCTCATATCCTACCGCCGTAAAGTAGTGAGGATACGAGTCAATCGGGTAATAGGGATGTAATTCATGTGCGTTAGTGCCAAATCGTCGGAGATAACGACGATGATGGGCGCTTTTATTCGCAAAAGTCCTCCTCTTAGGCGGACGTCCTCGCGGGCGTTTTGCCGGTTGAGTAGGATTCGGATAGGTAGAAGTACTCGGCTGATTTTGAGCTACTGATGGCGGAGGTGGTGGAGGGGAAATCTTCACCGAAGAATCGTCAGTAGAAATTGCACTATGTGGTCTTTTCGGTGTACTTCCAGTCTGAGTAGGAGCTGGAGCAGGTACCGAAGCTGAAGGGTTTGAAACAATAACGGAAGCCGAATGCGAAGAGGGTGTCGGGGGTACATTACAAATTGAAACCAGAGCTGGAACCGGAGTTCTAGGTGGCTCAGGTCGAATAATCGGGGGTACCATTGAAGTAGGTACGCGGTTCATTCGGGGTTGATTCGGAAAATATTCGGCATTAGGGGGTATCCTTGAATAAGGAGGTGGATGCTCGTAAGCAGGTGGGCGCATGCTCAAATAAGAGGTATTTGAGGGTATGCCCGAAGTAGAAGGGTTTGAAGGATTAAAGGTTGATAAATGGTTCCCATGGCGGGGTTCCATTACAGAGTTGTATCGAGCGAAGAGCGTCGCATACTCTCTCTGAAAATGCTCTGATTGATTTCTCAAGATTGCATTTTCACGAACAAAGGTGTTCTCCAAACGGGTGAGATAATCGTGTTGGGCTGTTATCTGACTGGAAAGTTGAGAAATATGGGCATCGATAACAGTCTGTACTCGGAATAATCGAGTACGATGATTGACACGGTAGTATCCACTCGAATTTAAGGGACGATGGCAGTCTTCTGCCGGACATTGGAAAATTCGATTACCATTTTCGTCAATTTGAGTAGAATTACGGTAGTACGTAATCAAGCAAGAATGATGAAAAAGATGATAGCAGATGGTGATCACTAGGAAGTCGCCTACCGGAGGAGGATCGATGCCTGGCAGAGCCAGGGACCTATCACAGGCTTCACAAAGAATTTCACGATAGGAGATCGACATCATTTACGCGGTTTACGAGAGAAAATTCGCAATTTAGTAGTGTGTTAAATTACATACGTAATAAAAGTCACACTCAAGTATCGAAAGTACATATATAAAGCAGAAATATGATGATCGCGAGATTCGGGTAAAAAGTCGTTGAATGCTTACCAGGATACCTCTTTACTGGAACTCGTCGTCGCACATAATAAGCTGTGGTTGACGATTGGAATTGCTTCGTCTTAATTTTTCAGACGAAGAAATATAGAGGATCGAAAAAATGTCCCCACCTTTAGCACATAAAATTTCAAGCGACCAATGTCGAAAACGGACGCTGGTGTGCTTTAAGGAAGAGGAACGAAAGGGTATTTCGAAAAAATCGTCGTGATTTTTATGAGAAGAAAGAGAGAAATAAATGTGCAAGAGAGAACGAAATATGTTTTCGAGTTTTTAATAGCTACGCCGCCTCCTTCTAAAATAAGGAATTTTAGAGAACTGGCAACGTTCGTCTGGATGTTACCATCTCGACGAGGTAAATTAATCGAAAAAATGATTAATTTGTAGAAAAATTCATGCGAAATGTATCAGAGGTATCGTGGAGAAATTGCATTCATGAATGGTACTGAAAACTGCATAATACGTGGGCGAATTGTTAATTCATCGTATTATTTTCATTCGCGTAGTTGACAAATGTTCTATAAATCGCTCGTTGAAGGTATCGCGAGGTAGGCCTATGCCTGCATCAGCGCTTTTTTACGAGCGTGTGGAATGTTTTTACATTCGTAAATTTTGGGCAAAAAAGGTTAGCTGAAGCGCGAAGTAGTGATTAACAACTTTGTAATAGGAGACCGCGATGCGTATGTATGCGTAAGTCGTAGTTTCGTTGCTCAAGGTTCTCTTGGCTAATGAATTACCAGAGGATTGACGAGATTTGTCGTTGTATTGGTTAATAAACATCGCGTGAAAACAATGAGATACCAATACACATGATGAATACGATCTCACGTAGGCAACAAGATCTGGTTTTGGAAGTACAAAGTTGTTTTGGCAAAGCACAAAGTATAAGCGAATATGTATACTGAAGAAGTTAGCTTTCATGACGAGCATCTTCGTGTATAGTTACAGAGATTTAAAATACGAAAAGGAATGAAAATTGGATCGAATTGATTTTGGATGATATTTGGCAGAGAATGAATCGAATGAAAATGTCATTATTTGAGGGATTGAAAAATAAAATACATAGCTTGTAGAATATACTAGTTGACTATTTACATATCATCTCGGCGAAATATTACCAAGGCATTACGCGACATACAGTGTACATACACGGTACTTACCATCGCGTAGTATTTTCGTTGATGAATGGACAGGTACAGGCGGCAAAAAGGTGTTTGAAAGAGACCGCGCAGCATATCTGTCTTCGTAATCGTAGCAACGGGTTTAAGGTCGTAAAAGTCATCGCGTCGAGTAATCACGGCTACTGTTTACATAGGGGTTGTTTACCTATGTGGTTAATTTATATAGACGCGACGAGTCTTTTCGTAACATATGGCGAGGGTGTAACCTCGCTTTATCGTGCTAAATATTACACGAGTTAGATGGTGTTTTATTGCATAAGTAGCTCGCAAGTATTACAAGCTGGGTGATTTTTTCCGATACAGAAAAAATGTAAAAAATACCATGGCAATTTGTTCAGCATTGGGAAGTGAATTATATTTGAAGTAGACAATTATCATATGGCCTATTTCCGCATAGGTCATTTGTATGGTGAGATAAATTGAGAATTCTGTAAGCTAATTCATAGACATAGATTTTTCAGGGCATATGATGTAGAAAGGAATTGAATCATTCAGATGTAGGACATTGAGAAAGAGCTAAATCACTCAGATGTAGGGCATATGCATTTTGATTAAACATCTGAATAATTTTGGCTATCTGGTTTTTTGATGGTAAAAATGGAATAAGTAATGAGAAGTACTTGGACACTAGACACATGTATTTGAGATTGGTATCCAAGTATTCTCATTTATTTATCGAGGGGTGTAGTCCTCGTCGTCTGATTTTTCATCGGGAGCCATGTCATAAAATCTCGCATAAGGTTCTTGGTCGTCGTCGGAAACGTAGTTTATAAATTTTAACTCGAGCTGTTTTTTCCCTGTGTCGAAGCTTGAACGCATTTGCCTCGTCGTAATTCGCTCTGCACGTGTTCCTGAAGGTAAGGAAGTAGGGCGTTTTGCTTGTGATCGAGTTGTACGTTTTATGACAATAAGCTGTTGAGAATCTGGTTGAGAGTCGATATATCCAGAGTCAAGCAATGAATTCTGAGATGTTGTAGAATTTTGAGAGTCAAATTCAGGTGTATTTTGGGAAATAATTGAATCGTCGGTTTCAATAGGATTATCTGAACCAAGGTCAAAGCTGTTTTGAGAATTTTGAGATTCTGATTCTATCTGATTTTTTCGAGGTCTACCTCTTCTCTTTGGAAGGGTTTGAGGTGATCCAGATGCCCCACTCGAAGTCGAGGCTGAAGGTTGAAATAAAGTTGATCCTCCTGGAAGTCGTTTGTCTAAGGTTGTTTGCTTTTCATGCTTGTTTCGAGCATTGCTGCGTCGATCACGAGCTGTTTCGACGACTTCTTTCAGCACAACTTGCGATGCACGTTTGAAATCTTTTCTACTTATGACGATTTCTGGAGGGTTGTCGTAGTCAGAGTCTGAGTCTTGTACTTCTTCTTCACTCTCTTCTTCGTATTCTTCATTCTGATAGTCGGTGAGGAATTTTTTAATTCGTTGTTCAAGTGACCTGAGATCAAGACTGGATTTTAAACACGATTCTGTTTTGAGTTTCTCAAGGTTTTCTTTCGTGATGAATAGGGTAAGTTGGCGAATGTTGGCGACACGATCGATGTCTGAGTCGTCAGTGGGCTTCAAAAGATAGCAATTGTGGCCATTTCGTTGAACCACAATGAAGGGTCCTGTCTTTTTCTGGTAGAGTTTTCCAGAAGTACGTTTTGCATAGGATGATTGGCGGTGATTTGCCATAAGTACCCAGTCGCCTTGTTTGAAAAAGGTAGGATCAGGGTGGCATTTATTGAAGGCATATTCGTCTTCGATCCTTTTGAGTCTACGTTTTTCGCGGATGAAAGTTTCAATTACTTGGCGAGGAGTCATTTCATTAATTCTCGTTTCAGTATGTTCAATAGTATAGACCGCTTTTTTGGCTAAAGAATCCGCAATGATATTCGTGAATTCATGTTTTCTTGCGAATACATGAATAAATTCAACTTTGTCGAATTCTTTACACAGCTTTAAAATTTCTTTGAATAGATCTTCGTGGTGTACAGGTTTATTACGCGAGTTTTTCCAATTATTGGTTTGCCAAAATGAACATGTGTTTGTTAAAGCTTTAATCGCGTAGTTCGAGTCGCTAAGCAGTTTAACTTTTTTAATCTCATTTGCTCGAAGTATCTCAAGAGCAACTCGAATCGCTATCAATTCAGCGAGATTATTAGAACTTGGATATTTATCATGAGTGATACGTTCTGAAATATTCAAAACTGAATCCGGTGCAAAGCAAATACCTATACCCGCAATTGCATTCGCGTCTCCATTTTTGGAACAAGCACCATCAGCGGTGACTCGAGCGTAACCGTCAGTGTCAATTACGAGGTCAATGTCTGGATTTAATTTCTCTTCCAGGCATCTTGCAGAGGTAACCAATGGTAGATCGCGTTTTGACATTTTCTCTTGAATTTTTGTAAGTTCCTTCTCAAAATTGAACTTTGAGCTTTCATGAGGGAGCTGCAGACTAATAGTATCTGCAATGCCCCAGGCCTCATTAGGCTTAAAACCAAATGATGTTGGAGAATTATTAAGCTCGTTCTCAATTTCGATTATGAGATCTTGCCAATCGCGATGCGAACGAAACGGATCGTAAGTTTTATTTATTTTGACTCGAAGTTTATCGCCTATGCATCTCATCGTTCGTTCGACAGATGAGGATTGTGGATTGTAGGCGTTCGTATGAGCGATTTGAATTTGAAACGAATCAAGTAGGTCATGCCAAGCGTTTGAAATAAATTGAGTGCCATTATCTGTAATAACCTTTTTGATTTTGACCTTGTGGCTTTCGATATCGAGAATTACAGTTTGCATTTGTTGACAAACTGACCTCTTCTTAATATTAAAGAGGGTTCGAAGCCATGTACGGTTGGTAAAAACATCTTTTACGACTAAAAGATATTTAGGGTCATTTTTGAGCGCTGGTAAAGGCCCAAACAGGTCAACAGATAAGACATCAGCAAGAGAATATGCTTCGATTTGCGCATATTCGAGTGTTTTGTGCGTCGCGTAATTTTTATTTACTTTACAAAGGATACACATGTTACAAATATCGCGGATGTACGCGAGCGAGTTGTTGTGGTAATAAATGCGTCGAAAAATTACGTCAAGCTTTGCTGCTCCTATGTGTCCATATGCACAATGGAGATAATCAACCGTATCGAAAAATAAAACATTGGGTAGGCAAGGTACTTTTGAACCATTTTCGAGTTTTCTATATAGGATTTTTTCACCTATAGTATTCTTTATGATTTGAAATTTCGTGAGCTTTATTTTTTGAATGTCAGGTTGCTTCTTATTGTTCGGTGGAACACGTTCCTCAAGGATTTCTACGAGGCGTTTGCACATCTCGTCGTCTTTTTGAAATGACGAAATGTCCCTGAGACGTTGATGAAGTGTAGGTATATTTTCAGTTAAAAATTTCAACTCGTAAGGTTCAATAGCAGTTTCGAATTCAATTTCCTCTTTTTCAGGCGAAATATTATCTGAATCGGATGAGGAATCTTGTTCAATTTGCTCAGTAGCTTCTGTTCTAAGATGGCCAAGATAGCTGATCTCGAGTTCAGGAGCTTTAATTCAATATAAAGCATTATTCGAATGGGTCATGTCATAAATCAGGTCATAGCAATTTAAGACAGTGATCCAATGTGCAGCTTTTCGATGTGTTTGCGCGATTTCTCGAAAGCGATTAATTATGGGCAGAAGATTGGATCTAACGTGAATGCGGCGTCCATGGAGCCACATTTGAAGCTTTTGTACGCATTTCACGAGACACATTGTTTCTCGATCGAAAAGAGTGAAGTTCGTTTGGTGTTCTTTGAAGGCTATGGATACGAACAAAATTATCCGTTTTTCGTCGCCTTCCATGTAAAATAGAACTCCATTCATCGCATGATCGGATAGTTTCGTATCGAGGTACAAGTCTCCCGTTTTGGGAGCTTGTTGAAGTTTGAAATCTTTTCGAAATTCAGATTTCAATTTTTCGAAAGCATTCTGTTGGACTTCGGTCCATTCTACAGGAACATCACCTTTAGTAAGATGGTAAATAGGATTAACGATTTGCGAATACTCAGGAATAAAGTCACGATAAAGTCCAGTATTACCAATTAGAGCTAAAATGTCATTTTTATTATTAATCGAAAATTTGCCACGTTTTGTGTGTTTTTTCTCAAACTCATCTAATTTTTTAATCTTTTCACTTTGTTTGCCTACTCCTTGGCTCGAAATAATGAAACCAAGGTGATCAGCACGATTCTTAAAAAATTGCGTTTTTGTAGGATTTAATTTTAAACCATGATTTCTGATGAGAGTGAATACTTTCTCTAAACGGGCAAGAGTTTCTTCGAAAGTGGTACCGGAAATTTTTACGTCATCTACGTATTTGGTAATACCGTCTTCATTCGGAATGACTTGATTAATCATATGGACAAATTCTCCTGATGAGATTTTGAGACCATATGGCAATCTAGTAAATTCATACACTTGACCTTCAACTTGGAAGGCAGTAAATTTTCTCGATTCCAAGAGAGAACGAGTTGCCAAAAACCAGCAGTAAAGTCAAGTGTACAAAAGAACTTGTCACCAGCATTGTCGTACAACATGCTTGCAATAGTATTCGGTTCGGTTAGGACATTAATTAGGTATTTATTGAGCTCATCTGCGTCAAGACAAAGGCGAATATCACCATTCTTTTTGACTACAGGAGCTAATGTATTTATATAACACGAATGCGAGTATCGAATAATACCGAGCGCGAGCATTTTATTTATAGCTTTCCTTAAGGCTGGTAACAGTTTTTTACTCGGACGAAATTTTTCACCTCTCCAAGGTTGAAGGTGTTCTTCTCCTTCAAAATTGAAGCTTACGCGTTCGCCTGTATATCTACCTGGGTTTAAGTCAAAAATGTCTTCAAATTTGCTCAGACTATCGAATCCTGCATTCGCTTGCTCAGGTGTAATTAATCCGTTCTCTGCTGTTTCTCGTAGGTCATTTCTTAAATTTTGAATAAAAGTGCTGCGTGCAAATCGACGTTCTTCGAAAATTTCTTGTTCTTCAGCACTGTAGGTTGTTTCTGACATGTCATCGGAGATGTCGTTATAGAGTTGTTCATCTTCTTCAATATTCAAAACAAGAGAGAAAACAGTCAGAGCATTCTGGAATTCTTCAGGATGCATAAAGGGAATGTAAAATTTATCGCAAAATGGAGGTTGACATTTTGCCATTCGCTTATGCACGTTCAGTGATATTTTCAAGTAATCCATGGATACACGACCCATGATAAACGTTTGGCCTGGTGCGTCGAGAATGTAAAAAGGAACTTTAATTTCCTGTGTACCTAGAATCATTTGAATTTCGACAATATGTGTCGCCGCACGAATTAGCGAGTTGTCGGCTAATTTCAGTTGAATATTTTTCGTGATTTTTATAAATTTTATCCAACTAGGCGCTTCTTCTAAAAAGGTCTTAATTATTTGTCGAGTTAAAACGTTTGGAAGTGCCCCTGAATCCAGTTGCAATGCAACTTTGCGAGCACCTATGATAACGGGAATGACGCAGGCAGGGTCATTGGTTTTTTCTGAAATTAATTGGGATGCTGTTGACAGATCCGGTTCTTCTAGATCGATAGGTATATTATCAATCACGTCAATATAACCAATTTCGTTTCTTTTCTCAAGCTTGTGAGCTTTTGACGTAGCAGATTTTGATTGATATTGATGATCATTTATTCTAGCGAGTAATAGATTGCCAAAATCGCAATCTAGAGGCGTGTTTTCTAATGAAGTATCGTCAGTTTGGATTTCTTTTGTAGCAAAAACAGATGGAATTATTATTTTCGTTTCTTGAGAATCATCTTCTAATTTTTCATTTTTGGAAGGTTCAATACTCAATTCCGGATTTACGTCAACATTCTGTATTTTCAAATTTTCTTCATTCAGCCTATCAAGTGTACGAATGGATGAAATTAGCGCATTACGAACATCTCGATATTCTGTGATGGAAGGAAAATAGCGTTTGAGTCCAGGGATGAAATGAAATTTATGCACGAGAGGAATTAATTCGGTTTTCGGACCAATTTTTGGTCTTATAAACGGTTTATTATGATTTTGTGCTCGTTCTGTTTCTAAAAATTTCATTGATGGGTTGCGCCATAACATGATCCTATCGTGGGTAGCGATTCTTAAGAAGATATTCTTGAAATCAATGTATCGATGTAGGCGTACCTCAGGGTCACCTGGAGTTCTCGGTTTGATTAAAGGGAAGAGTAAAATTATGCTGTTTGGCTCTTTTTCAAGTAAGGTTACTATGACTGCGCGAAGTTGACGTTCTATTATGCGATAGGGTTTCTTTGAATAATTTAGCTCTAGCTGGGCAGCAGAAAGTATGAAATCTGCGTTTTTCGGAAATTTTGAGATGGAAATTTGGTATTGCAGATCTTCGAGAGCTATTTGATCGCGTAAATAACGAGGAAGTTGCGTTGCAAAGGCCACTTCACCGCGAGCCATAAAATGGGAAATTCCATCGCCTATCCATATGTATCTATCTAATGGAGGTTCAATAGGGGCGTTCGTAACACTAGGAGGTGCCCCTCGGCTGCCTAGTGACTCTCGTTTCCCGAAGACGAATCATCTTCGGTGATAGAGTCTGTGACTTTCGTCGTAAGCATTTGAACCGCGGCTGTGATTTGTTGAGAATCAATATCATCGGAATTTTCGAAAAGAGTGTTAAGCATATTACAAACAGCAGTTAGATCGGTGGAATCTTCTTGAGAGGTTTGAATAATCACGTCGTCATCGTCCTCTTCGTCAACTTGAATGGTTTTGACAGGAAGGGGAATGCTGGCGGATGGTGTTTTCGGAATAAATTTTTTCATTATGAGATTACCACCTTTATCAACGTCAAAAGGTTTCGCATACGTTGTTGGAGTAGAATTTGACGTATTTTTAGAGGTTTGAATAGGATTTTGTGATGTAGATTTTGATTCATATTTGTCTTTTTGTGGATATGTACTCGAATTCTTATTTGCGGATTGCAAATTACTATTATTAGTGGTTTGATAATTACCACGATTATAATTTGAATTTGGCGTAGCGTTACTATTATTCTGATAGGTACCGCGATTATAATTCGAATTCGTCGCGGTAGGTTTAAGCTTTTTAGCAATGGTTTCAAGTAAAGACTGCAACTGATTGTTATCCAGTGCTTGCGTGGAAGTATATCTCGGTTTCGAAGGAGCTTTAGCGGTATAGTCGTCAAAACGTTTTTGATTTCTATGAAAAACAATCGGAACTTCGTTATCCGGATCGCGTTGCATACGAGACAATTTATTAAGTTTCGAGATGAATTGGTCCAAAGTTTGGTTGTCATCGGACAACATCCATTGATATTGCTCAGGCGCTTTTCCGAGTAGAATTTCTATGATTTCTTCGTCATTACCATGACGATGATGTTTTAGTGATCTAGCCCAACGAGTCATTTGATTTGCCATGTCTTTGACATTTTCAGAAATGACAAAGTCATATCGGCAGAATTTCATGGCTTCGTTTTGAGCACGACGATCCCAATAAAAATCAAGGAATTTCTGCTTCAATTCGCGATAATTATTAACATTGCGAACCGTTTCCAAAAAAGCTTTACGATCTTTTGTGGTGATGACACCTTTAAACGCGAAAATTTTATGTTTTTCGAGAGCATTCGTTTCAGCAAAATAGTCATCGAATTCTTGGAGGAATTTGTGAGGAAAATGCAATTGCTCATCAGCAAATGCAATTCCTGCATTTTTTACAGATCCTGCATCGATAGCCAAAGATTTAGCTTTCGCAGGTGCCGTAATTGGATGGCGAATAGCTCGTTTTAACACGTTAACTTCGTTTACCAAATTACTGCTACCTTCGTCACGAATCGTATTGTCATTTTCAATTTTATTTAGCGAATCCGAAATCGATTTTATATCCATTTTATTTTCGAAGATTTTTTCATGCGCGTCGTCGATGGTAATTTGCGTATCATTAAATTTCGAGATTAATTCGTTATAACACATTGTAGATGTTTGATTATTCGCATCATTCGAAGTTTTAATATCCGAAATTTTCTTTTTCAAATTATCAACGTCATCTTTATTTTCCGAAGTCATAGTCATATTTTTCGAAATTTCTTCTTTAAGCTCGGCGTGATTTTTACGAACTTCTTTATGGATATTTTCATTCCATTTCCAAGTTTTTCGAAAGATTTTATAGACTTCGTCGTCAGTAGTATCGCGCAATTTATCATAATCAAAAGGCGGAGTAATAATTTGGGTACCGATGCCTTCATCGGTTACAAAAATAAAAGCATTTTCATCATCGGATGAATTTTCTTTATCTATGATACAAGAATGATCACTAAATGATGAAGTATCCGAATCAATAATCTTAGCAGATTTATCCATATTCGCGAGAGAATTATTGCAAGGGAGACTTTGAAGTAATTTATCAAAGTTCAAAGCTGGTAAAATTTGCGACTGACTTACCCTACTTCTAGTGTTGAATGCCGGAGGAGTATTCATATACTCGAGTCGAGAGAGAAAAGACTGAAGAGATCCGAAGAGCTCAAGATCAAAGCACAGAATGATTTTCGTATCGAACTGGAAGCTGAACTTAACCAAGGAATCGAAACGATGGTACAGGTGTCCTTGACTAACTAGTGCGATTTTATGTCACCAGTTCAATGCAGGACGATGTCGGCATCGTGACTGTGTCAGTGGGCCAGATTTTAACGATGAACTTGACCATGAAAAGTTCGCGAATTGCATGGCCTTGCTAGGTCGGCGGCTGTTCTCATCTTCGTGTACCTGCTCGTAAAAATATTAGCAGTTTTACGTAATTTTTACCTAGAGAACTGTAGCATCTCCTGGCGGCATGCTGTTTGACATCTTTACCTATGCTTTGACAAAAGTGATTAGTACAATTTTTTCGGCATAGAACAAAAGAATATAATGGGTGGAAGGTAGGGGTAAGCGGTGGTATGGCGCTGAGTGTATTGTTACGAGATTAAAAATCATGGTTTTGTCTGAACAAAACGAGAGAGAAGAAGAATAATTTTTATTACACTCAACGTATATGCAGTTGACATAGGTAATGGTTTTTCTTTGAGATTGGTCAGTTCTGCCGCTCGTAATTTCCAGAAAAGCGGAGATTTCTGTGCTTGCTTTGATTTTTACCGCGAGCACTAATTACCTTGAAAAATTAGTACCAGTGTCAAGTACATATTCTTAAGCTTAATTACTAATTTTTATTATACTGAAGCATATGGGACGAAAAATTGTCAAGCCATATCTAGTCTAAAAATAGTGTGTCTCTCTTCTTACTTCAAGTGAAGAAAAATCGTAAAAAATTACATCATATTGTCGGCTCTCTTTGATGGAAGAGCCTAAAGACGATTCTAGATGGTCAGGATGACATTTCCAGACTCGTGTGGAAAGATGGCGTCGTGTCTATCCTTGAAAATTTAGGCTTAAAGTCACCTCTAAGATCGCCTGTGTCGTCTGTAGGGACGAAAAAACGATCGAAAAACGTGGTCTTTTCTAGCCTAAACCACCTCGTTTTTCGTAGTTCTCTGCCAAATATTACAGAGATACGAAAAAATTTTCATTTTCAGATTTTTGAAATTTGAGATTTTGAATAAATGCGTTTCGGAAGAGAGACTTATACTTAATTTGTAGTATAAGGAACATGAATTGATATTGTTCAAATTCGTCTCAAAGTATTCGAAACAGATTTTTGAACAATGCCACATTTTGGTGTTTCATCATTTTCGAATTTTCTGATTATTTGCAAAAAATCCAAAAATGACAAACATTAATTTTGAGACTTAGAAAATAAAGCGTTCTTAGATTCATTTCTACTTTGAATTTTTCTGATAGTATCATTTTTTACGAAACCAAAATGATCTTCAAAGTGAATTCAAAGTTATCACCTAGTGTTTAGAAATCTCATTTTTTGAATTACAAGATTCTGTTACTCTGTGGGAATAATCATTATATCTAAATCTATGGTAAATTATTTTGAGAGTATCATTTTTTACGAAACCAAAATGATCTTCAAAATAATTATTCTCCAATTATGAAACGAGTTGAATTTTCGTTCCTCAGTTACGAAATCTCAAGCCATTTCATACTTGGTGAATTTTCTTAACTTAACAGGTTAGAATTTCGTGAAATTACCCAGCAAGAATTTTTCTCTAATCAAAAAATTGTTGGCCATGATAATTTCAAAGTACAGATTCAAAATATTTCGTGACTTTGAAAATAAGTGAAATCTCGTCTCGAAATATTTGGTGTCTATTTTTGAAAAAAGCTTAATTTTAGATATTCTAATTCTAACATGACTAGGAAGAACAAACACGAGTCAATTTTTTACAGTTAATTTTCTCTGTTTGAAGAGAGAAAAAGAACTTACCATGACTTGTTTTCGAGTATAAATGGGTCGATAAAATTACTCAATTTATTCCAGTTTTCGTAATCTAGTGAATCCCTGTTGTTTCTCAAATTTGAAGTGGTATATATCCTCACGGTTCTCCTGTGTTTAGAGATGACCACCCCACTGTGATACTTGTCAGACTCGAGGCCTTGCTCACAGATAGGGTCTAATCTCAATTGGACACAACTTGAATCGTGATTATTTCACACATCGTTAATTCGATATCAACAGTTTTTCACGAGAATTTCTCACTTTCATCTTTCCAAAGAAATCCGAGAGGTGAGAAGAGCATGATGTTTAGAAAAAGAGTACATTTCACCGAACCATTTTACACTCGATAATTTAGCTTAAACTACAAGAAAAGCGTAAATTTAGATTTGAACTATGCTTTGTTCTTAGCTTTTTCCGTTCAATATTTAGATGAAATTATAAAGACATAATTTATGGGTGCCAAGATTTGAGGAATGAATCTCAAATTCGACGAAAAATTCAAAAGTTCGTCATAAATAATGCTTATAGGCAGCTTTTTGGTATTTATGAACGACTTCAATTTTTCAAAAGTATAAAAAAATTCATTGAAAGTTAGGCAAATTCGTATTTTTGATTTATCTTTGGACTCACGTAAATACGATGATTCGAAACATAGAGGTTTTCTGACCCATAGATGCCATCAATAGAGGTCTTCTATATCAGTCAGGAAATATCCGATAATTTTCGTGCATTATATTACGTGAATTTAAGAGTAAATCCCCGAATTAGGCATTTTCAAATTTTTACGAAAAAATTTGAAGAAAAGGAATTATTAGTGAATTCGTTTTCGAGACTTATCTCCAATCTCCGTAAATATGATGATGCGAAACATAGAGGTTTTCTGACCCATAGACGCCGTCACTCGAGGTCCTCTATATCAGTCAGAAAATATCCGATAATTTTCGTGCACCATAATTACGTACATCGAAGAGTAAGCCCCCAAAGTTGGACGCCAATAAATGATATAGTGGTAATTGTAATAGATAGCAGTGGTAGAAAGTAACTAATTACTTTTGACGGTAAGAAGTTTTGTCTTGCGGCTCATAAAAAGGGAATCAAATAATTATTCCCTGGGAGGGGAATAATTGCCTGATACCTAACTAGCTCTGGAGGCAGGCTCTTTCTATTAGCGAACCACTATCATTTATAAAAGTTGAGCTTTACGTACCATTAAATAAAACTCGAAAGAACATGTATAACTCGCCTATATTGTATTTATACAACTATACATGGAAAATACGTAAATCACAGTAGCCAAAAGAAGATTTACATAGAAATACATCTCGAATGAACAAATATTCGAGTATGCGGTAAAATAAGCAACATTTGACAACACGTAGATACTTAGTTGTCAATTAGGGCAATAATATAGGTATGAACATAGACACGATAAAATTATGTCTACTCACTATTAGTTAGTCGTAATATTAATTATGATTAATTAATAAAAGGAGTTAACCACAGCAGAGTGCCAGACTCTACGAGTAAGCTTTTTTCATTACTTACCCAGAACTATTCGCGTTAAATTATCTCTCCTGTGGACTCACCAATACCAGGTCCGATCGATAATTCTGTTAAGTCTGAGGAATACATTTTGAGCGAGATCACAGCCCCAAGATCCGGATTATGGGACGTGATCCAAAATACCATAAAAACGATATAACGAGACGATGTATCTCACGATTTACATTACGTTTAAAAGACATACAAATTCACACCGAACAAGCGGGTAATACTTAGAATAAATTGCAAGAAGGATACTGTGTAACCCATTGAACGATATGAACAATCGTTTTGGTGACGAGAAGTTCTACCCTGGCCAGACGTAAAAGATCAAGTGAGAATCGAGTGCGGTTCGCCTAGAGACGAGCCCTATGCGAAATCGGAAAAGTCCTTGACTGACGTCAAAGCTTACACACACACACACACACCATAGTAGAACAATACATGAAAATATCATGTACTGGTTTTTCATAGAAAAACCAGTATAACGAAAAGATACATTAATACCCGCGAGTATAGTGGGTATTAGAATACACACGATACACGGTTAAGGCATTCCTGCTCCTCACAAGGGTCAAACATTTGAATTTGTTGGAGTAAACTTAACTCATGAAGTTTTTGCACATGGTCAATTATATACTGCTTTTTCCAGAGTACAAAATGAAAATAATTTCAAAGTACAGTTATCCTCTGAATGTGTAGAATTTAAAACAAAAAATATTGTGTATAGAAGTGTTGTATCTTAGTTCATTGATTGCCTTATTAAATTTGCAATATGGTCAGAATGGTAATTAGATCTCAAGCCTTGCTGCCTTGAAGCTGAGGAGAGAAGATTTTAAATGTCCTATGGCTATTTTTGAAAATGAGGACCCTACAAATAGACCAATGTATTTGGAAGACTTAGTAATTTTTGTTCTGTTTCATTTTATGTTAACTTTGTGGTGCTTGTGATGAGTATTTAACTGTGGATTAGGCCTACAGGGGAAACCACAATAAAAAAACGCGCCTACATCAGTACCTCAGGGGTGGTGCGGAAACCTGATGATTAAAATATTTCCTACCCACTTTTGCGGTTGGAAAATATGTCTTTAACCCAGCCATCTAAACATGTGTGGAAAGTTACTTTCCTCCCTAAGAACGTAAGTCTAAGTACAATGGCAACCCTGATTCTTTCATCATTTACAGATGTTCACTGTACCCTGTACCCGCTACACGGGTACCCACTAGTAGTGAAAATGAATTGAAAACGAGAAAAAATCATTTGACTTTCTGACATAATGTCAGACTTTTAAACACTTGGAGAAAATTATCTAATTCAGTTTTCAATATTATCAAAACTTCATAGCTCGCTGATTCTACAGTAGCTATTTTGTGTGACTTTTGAAAATTTGAAAAAAATGCTGATGAATTTCGGATATGATGATTGAATTTTGATGGCTTGAAAAAAAAACGTACTTAGAATTTCTGACATAGGTAATGGGTCATTCCACCTCGACTCAACCAACGTTTTCGAGTCATGTCATTCGATTTCGATCATTTATTTTTTGCAATGTATTGTGTACCCACCCAATAAGTAAGAAACCTGCAATCAGTTTGGTCCCAGCCCTCCACAGGGGTGAGTGGGGCCAGTGGGGGGAGGGCTTGATTATTTTCAAGTTGGAACCACCATTTACAATTCTGAAAACAATTTCCATAGATGTACATTTTGATGATTTTTGAAATATTCAATTTTCGAGATGGGGTCTTTTAATGGTGGGGCACCCCCTCCCCCAAATTTGGGCAAAACTTTCAAAAAAAAAAATGTGAGACACGTCATATATCGAATTGTATGTTTTCGGTGACGCTGAACACAAATATGACGTCAGATTTTTGATTGGACCTCATCCACAGTCCCTAGCACCTCCCCAAAGGGGGAAACAGTCAGAAAAAAAATGGTTTCATCATTCGTTTGACGCATGAGATAGTATATTTTCGATATCGTTGAACACGAATATAGCCTTAGTTTTTCCAATTTACATCACCCATGGTCCCCAAAACCTCCCTAATGTTTGAAATTTCAAAAAAATTGTTTTATTTGTGTCGGGGGCCGTGCATGGGGTCCAATCAAAAATCTGCATGACAGTCATATTCGAATTCAGCGTCATCAAAAACATACAATTCGATAGGTATTATCACAATTATCACATGCCTCAGATTTTTTTTTTTTTGAAAGTTTTGCCCAAATTTGGGGGAGGGGGTGCCTCATCATTAAAAGACCCCATCTCGAAAATTGAATATTTCAAAAAGCATCAAAAGGTACATCTATGGAAATTTTATCAGGATCTTAAACGGTAGTTCCCACTTACAGCGCCATTTTGTGAAAATAATTTGATCCCCCCTCACCACTGAAGGGGCTCGGACCAAACTGATTGCCGGTTTCGGTCGTAAGTGGCAGGTAATCGCCTAGCCACTGAATACAGGATAACTTTACACTTGTTTTGTCATTTGTGTTCAAAGTACCTTCTTCAATGTATCTATATCCTTAATAAAAACATTTTAGTAGTTTCTATGAGTGTGTTTTATTATGATTAGAGTACATCTGTGTTTTTTTAGGGGGGTTTTATCCTCTCTTTACCTCTTTTGAGCTATCCAGGTAAGAGGTAATTATTCCCCACCTAGGGAATAATTATTGTCCATCTGCAGTAGGAATAATAAAGTAATTCCCGCTTATTATGATAATTCCAACTCTCACTATATCATGTTGTCTTATTTTGACCTTTTTCTGACGTATTTCGTGAAAAAGTTGATAAAAATCGCACTCATCGCAAAAAAATTGAAATTCGTTTACCTATTATTTTGAATTTTTTCAAACTTTTATTTTTTTGTGAGGAGTTCATTTCATCGAGTGAAAGGGTTTTTTCAACTTTTTCATCGAAAACGTATAAATAGGGGTCAAACGGATTAACTTCACCACTCAAAACTTTTTTTTACGTTTTGAATTGAAAAATCAAATTTTTTCGCAAACTTTCAATTTTTTCAAATCGACTTCACGACACAAGGCCATCCCAATTTTTTAATATGTTGTTCAGCATGAAAAGTTGTCCGTAATATATTTTTTCAGAATTTTTGAGAGTCGAAACGATATGAAAACTATACGTTTTGAAACGTTTCAAGCTAATTTTTTGTACGAAAAAAAGTGGAAACACTGATTTTTATGATATTACCAAAAAGCCTCTCAAAATTCCTACCTACAGTATTAAAAAAAATCCATGGTGGTAGCTATTGCGGTTATTGAGTAATCCACTGCTGAAATGGATGATATTTTAAGTTCACTGCAAATGACACCCCCTGGCAGTCTTTGAAAAAGGTCTAGAGGGCTGCGATTTGCGCCATTGGCCATCCCTTCAAAAGGTCTTTCCACAGGAAAAATTTTAAAAAAAAATCGCCGCCCCCTTACCACTTCTTGGTCGAATTGACGTGGAATGACCCAGGTAAAGGGTCGCCCTTTCACTGACACGTGTTTCCAACCCCCCTCCCCCACCATATACTTTACTCCCTTGTAAGGAGTTTCAAACACCATGCGCAAACTTTAGCTCTCACCCACTTCATTGTTGCAAAATTTTGCGATTTTTTATTGAAATGAGAATATAAAATAATTTAAATTCTCGACGATTTCGTGTGCGTGAAATTTCAAAATTCTACGCCTTTGAAGATGCAGTAATGAAAAATTGGTCTCATACAGACCAACTCTGTAAAACGAACTTTTCGTTACTCCAACTTCGAAGATGTAGAATTTTCAAACTATGCACCCTTCGAAAATTTTACCTAGGGACCAAAAATTGTTGTTCCCTTGCCAAAGTGTAGGTAAAGGGTCGCTCTTTCACTAACACGTGCTCCCCCTCCAACATACTTTACTTCCTTGTGAGGAGTTTCAATCACCAAGTGCAAACTTTTGCTCCCACCCACTTCATTGTTGTAAAATTTTGCGATTTTTTTTTTGAAATGAGAATAACTTCTAGAACGCTTAAGTATTTGAAAACAATTTTTGTGGAATTGTATATAACGGATAAGTTGAATATTTTATCTCGTCATAAAATTACCTATGTACAGTTCGATAACTGTTTAGTGTTTATGGCTCAGTGAAACGATTTCATAATGCAGTAAACCTTTATTAAAGTAGATAGTGTACAACATAAATTGTCGTTACCCATTCCTACTATGCTTAAGTATAGTGTAAATTAATTTCTAAACCGTCACCACCCATAAACCCGTTAAAAATATTTAAAGATTAAGTCTTAAAATTTAAAATGTGAATAAATATGATCAAATTCGGAGCAGTTGTGAAGTGTTAGGGTACCTAATAAATCATCCTGTTGAAATATAGCAATTAAGACGAAATGTTTCACAGTCCTCAATGAATATCCTAAGGAACGAGTGCTGTAATTTGAAAGAAAAAAAAAACAACAAGAAAATGATTAGGTACTGTCAAAATGGTTCAAAAGTAGTAAGGGGGAAGGAGAGTAAGTGGTCAAAAAACGAACAAAAAAAACTGGGTATACGAAACTTGTTTAGGAGGTTTTGAAATATTTTTAAACCAAAACTTCTTCTTTACCTACCCATTTTCAGAATTTTGAAAAGCCAGCCCCTTTCAAGTGTGAAAATGCCCTTGTCGGGGATGAAAAGGTCTCCAGGGGTGTATGTAAACCCGAGTGGAGCGTTCACATATCCGAGAGGGGCTTTTGCGAACCCGGGTACTGCGACTTTTTCTCTAACACATTTTCTCTAAAACAATTTTTTCTGATAGAAAATTTATCTAACGTCAATTTCTCTAAAACACATATTTTCTACTAAAAATTTTTCTAACATTACTTTTTCTTAAAAACATCAATTTCTCTAAAACATATTTCAAAGTATGAAAATTTTCCATTTTTGTGTTTGAATTTTTCTGAATATAATTTCTTTTTTCAAGAAAAATCCCTCTCTTGGTCTTTCGCAGAGGTCTCCAAAATTGGAAAAAATAACAGACAACCATTTTGAAATCCAAAATATCAATCTGATAAATCAAATCAAAAACCTTCTCTGCGTGTGTGTAACAATCACAATCCCAATCCCAAACACTCCCTTCCCCCCCCCCCCCCCAAAAAAAAAAACAAAGTAAAGTAGGTAAGGTAACTTAAAAATATAAAAATTTGAAAAATTTTCATTTTCTGGTCAAAATATTTCTGAATATCCCCCTTTCACATTTTCAATAAACAGCCTCATCCTTCCGCCCATGTCCGTAATATTGGTCCCCTTGTACAACATCTCTGCTATAGGCAATCAAAATTATATTGCAAATTTTGTCTTTTAGAAGAAATTGTGTTAGAGAAAATGCGTTAGAGAAAGCGACACCGACGTTAGGAAATTCATCACTAGTGAATACAGTTTTCGAAAAAATTACATAAGAAAAATTTGTTATTAGAGAAAATGCGTTAGAGAAAACGTCATAGAATCGCGAACCCATGTCTCGATTGTAAAAATGTCCCCCTTGGGTATGATGATGCCCCTCTCGGGTCTATAAACACCCAAGTGGACCTTTTTACACCCGAGAGGGGCTGTAGGGAACCCGACTCTCGGGTGCGAAAATGCTTTTCTTGGGTCCGAAAATGCCCCAAAGTAAGAAAAATACATGAACATGGGAGACGAACGCGAGACAGAGAAGAGGATGGAGCTAAGGGTAATCAAGGTGATACAAGTTTTATTCGTGGCGCGGCCGTGGTTTATATGTTGCATATCATAAGGGGTAAAATATCGCCTTTCTCCCATAAATCGAAAATCCGTGACTTTTTTTTGCTAGTGCGGTGCTGAAAATTAATTTTTCAATTGTTTTGCTACCCTTATTCAATGTTTTAGAGAAATTCGTACATATACGAAGTAGGTAAGTAGGACAATTCAACGTTTTTTATCGAACAGAAGAATAAAAAGACAAAAAACGAAAAAGGAATCTGAATCGTGAAAAGGATCGCGAGGTGATCGGAATCGCAATAGATTTCGATTCCTACCTACTGAAGTTGGGGAATTTGCATTACAAATGAATCGGATTCCCTAAATGAAGGGATTCGTGGTTCAGGAAGGTAATTCCAAAGTGAATTGTGAAGTTGAGTTTTACTTACAACCATTTGCCATGCTCGCTACCTTCGTCGCTTTCGGTTTATTCAGCGCTGGGCAGGTCACTGCTGTCAGTGGTTTTGCTGTTACTGCCGCCGGAGGTGTCCTTGTCTTCGGAGGCGTCCTTGTCTTCGGAGGCGTCCTTGTCTTCGGAGGTGTCCTCGTCTCCGGAGGTGTCCTTGTCTCCGGAAGTGTCTTTGTCACCAGTGGTGCTGCTGCCACTGCCGCCTGGGTAGCTGGAGCTGCCAGTGCTCCCACCAAGACCTCCTCCGAGTCCTACTTTAGTACCGAGCGTGTTTTCCGCTTTGCTTATCACATCCGACTTGTTCTGTTCGTCATTTCCTCCCGCGGAAATCAGCGCGAATGTCTGCACTGCTACGAGCATGAATAATAAATGAATTGGTTTCATCTTTGTGACTTGTGACTCGACGTTGCTCCAGTAGGTACTTGTTTTCGTCGCACAATGTTCCCGACTCGTTTACTTTGTATGTAGCGATATTTGGCTACTTATATAGTAAGAATTTGTGATAATACTGCTGTCAAATTGTCGCTTTATTTTCACCCTGTCACCAAATTTTGTGATTTTTCAACTCGAAATTTCAAACGAACGAAATGTTTGCGAAATATTCAGATAGATACGTTAGATTTTCAACACTTTGTTGCGGTGAAATTTTTCGTTGACGTAAAATGCTTGCACAATACCTACTTAGTATTTATGAGGAAAGTGCTCGTGAATTTGTTTTTTATCTATGTATTTGTACATAGTAAGTATAGTGAAAATGAATAAATGTACAATTTACGTCATAAGTTGAAAAGACTGCGACATCCTGCCACGGGTCAAGGTGCAAGAAATTCTCGAACGAGTATCTTCTTAACCAAATCTACCATATATTATTGAAGTTTTGATCGGTGCTTTTCGTAATTTTCTTCAGAAATGTAACAGGGATATGATTTTAGCTCCGTGGCCGAGATTTTTTTAAAATTTGCGACGTCACGCTGACTTGAAAACGAGAAAAAAATCTTTTGACTTTCTGACACACGATGTCAGACTTTTAAAAATTTGTAGAAAATTTGTTCAATTTTCAATATTAATAAAGCTTTATAGCTCGCTGATTCTACAAAAGCTATTTTGTGTGGCTTTTGAAAATTTGAAAAAAATGCCGATGAATTCCGGATAATTATGATGATTGAATTTTGATGGCTTGAAAAAAAACGTAGAATTTCTGACATAGGTAATGGGTCATTCCACCTCAACTCAACCAACGTTTTCGAGTCACGTCCATCGATTTCGATCAATTTTTTTTTTGCAATGTATTCTGTACCCACCCGATACGTAAGAACGCCGCAATCAGTTTGGTCCCAGGCCCCCAGGGGTGATTGGGGGGCGGACTCCAATTATTTTCAAGATGGAACCACCATTTAAAATTTTGAAAAAATTTCCATAGGTAGATGTGCCTTTTGATGCTTTTTGAAATATTCAATTTTCGAGATGGGGGTCTTTTATTAGTGGGGCACCCCCTCACCCCAATTTGGGTAAAACATTCAAAAAAAAATCTGAGGCATGTGATATATCGAATTGTATGTTTTCGATGACGCTGAACACAAATATGACGTCAGATTTTTGATTGGACCTCATCCACGGTCCCCAGCACCTTCCCAAAGGGGGAAACAGTCAAAAAAAATGGTTTCATCATTCGTGTGACACATTAATAGTACGTTTTCGATATTGCTGAACACGACTATAGCCTTAGTTTTTCAAATTCACATCACCCATGGTCCCCAAAACCTCCCCAATGTGTAAAAGTTCAAAAACTTTGTTTTATTTGGGGTCCAATGAAAGATCTGACGTCATATTCGTGTTCAGCGTCACCAAAAACATACCATTTCATGTGTCGCACGAACAAAACACTTTTTTGTACTTTAATATCCTATTTGGGGAGTTTCTGGGGGGACGCGGATGGGGTCCAATCGAAAATATGACGTCATATTCGCGTTCAGCGTCATCGAAAACTATCAATTCGATGTATCACATGCCTCAAATTTTTTTTGAAAGTTTTACCCAAAGGGGGAGGGGGTGCTCTCGCTTCATTGAATCATCCCATCTCGAAAATTGAATATTTCGAAGAAGCATCAACGGTACATCTATGGAAATTTTATCAGATTTTTAAATGGTAGCTCCCACTTACAGCGTTATTTTGTAAAAAGGATCGGAGCTGAGCTCCCCCCTCACTCCCCCTGAGGGGGCTGGGACCAAACATGACAGGTTTCTTAAAATTATTGGGTGGGTAGAATTTGAGTGAAACCCAAAGACATGACTTTCAAAATCGCATTTTTTTGGTTGAGTTGACATGGAATGACTCCGACGTCAGACTTGAAAAACAACACGAAGAAAATTTAATAAATTTTCAGTATTATCAAAAGAATAGCTATTTTGTGTGACTTTAAAACTTGAAAAAAATACTGATGTATTCTTGACATGTTGACTGGCTTTTGAAAATTCGAAAAAAAAAATTCAGTTGATTTCCAACGTTGCTTAGGTACTTAAAGTCAAAAATTTGAAAACTTGGTGAAAGTTTTATGATAGGTACCTAGCTGATTTTGCAATACCTATTTTGTCAAAAACTTGGAAACAATTCCGACGAATTCCTGAAATGAACACTGCCTTTTAAAGTTGATTTTTGACGTAATGTTAAATTTTTAAAAACTTGGAGAAAATTTGAATCATTTTAAATATTATCTCACGTTTATATGTCTAGCTGATTTTACAATAGAGTAGGTCCACCTACTCGTACATATTTTGTCTGGCTTTTAAAAACTTGGGGGAAAAATTCAATGAATTTTTGACATCAAGTCAGACTATTGAAGACTTTTATCCGGCTTTAAGTAACCCTTTCGAGGTCTCATAGTTTGAGTCAACCCTGAATCCTGTCCTGGTTTTGGTTTCACAAATCAATTTGTTCGAATGAATCGAAAATTTGTGGTGACGAGTTGAAAAGTATATTTTTTTTACAAGTTGGGAACTTAAATTTGAAAAAATACGAGTCGTCAATTTTTTGCAACAAAATTCTCGAAAATGAATTTCTTTTCCCTCTAAAGTTAACTCCTTCCTCCTAATTAGGGCGCTATAACAGGGAGTATGCTGGTCCGTCATTTTCTTGCGAAAGCGAACTTTCTAATTAATCGAAAACAACTATGACATTTGCAGAGTGTAGAAAAAAAAATGTCCAACTGTGCAAAAATCTTGAAATTTCATGCAGTTGAACCTGAATTTTTTTTTTAAATATAAACCAGAAAAATGTTCAGTACTTTTTTCATTTTTTCAAAATCTTGGTTTTACTGCATGAAATTTCAAGATTTTTGCACAGTTGGTCTTGTGTTCATTAGAGTGGTGCTTATTTCGATGCTTTGAGATTTTTTTTAGTCTATTTATGAGAAAAATGTTTCAACTTTTTTATTTCTACTCGAATCTGAAAAAGAATTCGGTGACTGAAGCCTGCTAATGTTGAAGAAATCATAAAAATGCAATGAAAAAATTTATTGAAAGTTTTTAATTTTTCAGGAAGAATTTCTCTATGTAAATTTTTCCTCGTTCTGAAAAAACCCCTTCCCGCGATCCTCCCAATAATATTGGTTTTCGTGTTCGCAAAACCCTGCAAATGCTTAGACCTTATTTCTGAAACTGAAATATTGAAGTCTGCGCAAATTTTTTGAACATTTTTTCATTCATGCTGCATACTTAAGTACCTAACCCATTCTTACGAAAAAATCTCCCCGTTCAGTTAAATTGCCCCCCCCCCCTTATGAAGAGCCTTAAAAAAGTTGAATAAAAAAGAAAAATATAAGTAAATGTTCAACAAATGTTATATTTCCAAAAAAGGTTCTCTCTTGAAACAGGAATTATTTGAAATGAAAAACTTGTAAAAAGGATGTTGGGTAGGTACCGTACTTTATTTTCAATTTTTCAAAAATATTTTGTTGCTTCAAACAATCATAAGTTGGGAAGCAGTGAGAGGTTATTTCCTGAAAAGAAAGAAGTTGTTTTAAAAAGTGGATTGTATGGAGCTCCCATAGTTTGGAAAATTAAAGTGAATAAAATATTATTGTATTAGAGCTAAAGGAGATTTCTTCTTGAAGACGCTACTTCAAAATTGAGTAGGTATTCTGACAGAAAATTTCGAACCTGAGAATCCTCTGTATCCGGACTGTGAACCTGTAAATCCTTTAGGTTCTGACCATCCTTTATTTGCATGTGCCCATCTGCCCATGAACTCGATTTACTTTTTTCAACATACCTATAGGTACATATTTTATTATACCACGATATTTTCTTACTATTTTGCCATAAAATAGTTGTCTCGTCAAATTTTGGCTTTTGTCGTTGAATTTCGTAGTTTTACTCGGAAAATTCAATCACAGCAAATGTTTATGAAATATTTGACTTTTTTTTTGAGTCATGGTGTTCAATGAGGTGCTGTAGTTGAATCAATTTTTCAAAACCTGTGCATTGTATAGTTTGTATAAATTTATCACTGTTCCTGAGTTTGGAAAATGTAGAATTTTAATGGAACTGAATTTCTTATAGGTGAGGTATGATCCAGTTATTTTTCAAGAATTGAGCCTCATACCAGAACGAAATGGTTACCGGTGCATTGGTCGAGAAAGACAAGAATTCAACCTCAAGGTAAGATCATTATTAGTTCTGAAATAACATTTTTATAAAACTTTGAGATGATTTTCAGAATGTTTGACTGATATTTACATTAAAAAGTGAGTAGGAATAAAGATGCTAAAACAATTTCCAAGTTTTTTGCCCGAATAAGTTCTTAATTTTCAATTACAAATCTCGATGAGAAATGTTCATTCGATTAATTTAAATGCACCTACTAAAATTTGAAATGATAATAATAATCCATTATTTCATTGTCGTATGATTACATAATAATATGTACTCGTATTATCATTAGGTTTTATTAACATTACAACATAGGTATCTAAATATACAATTTGTAATATACGAATAAGGTAGATTATCTTCAGCGTGTCCGATATATTGGAACGAGAATGGCTGAAATATGAAATAAGTAATTAAGTGTTGAAGAAAATAACTAGGTACCTAGGTACTAAGAATATGATATCTAAATGCATAGATATTGTGTGATAACGTGAACATTGGGTAAATGTTAAAATTCTCCAAGCTGGCCACAAAAGCTTTTGATACCATGAACCACGGAATTCTACTGGGAAAGTTGAAAAAATATGGGATAAGGGGTCCAATCCACAGTTGGCTGAAATCCTTCCTTGAAAATAGGGTACAAATAGTCAAAATCCAAAATGGCGAGACTTACACCTTTTCTGAAGAGAAAATAATAGACAAAGGAGTCCCCCAAGGTTCAATACTTGGACCTCTGTTGTTCATTCTCTATGTTAATGATTTGTCATCTTACATTAATGCACTTCTAACACAGTTTGCTGATGATACAGCTATGTTTTTAAAAGGTGGTA
This sequence comes from Planococcus citri, assembly GCF_950023065.1. Taxonomy (NCBI): domain Eukaryota; kingdom Metazoa; phylum Arthropoda; class Insecta; order Hemiptera; family Pseudococcidae; genus Planococcus; species Planococcus citri. Next base: position 6,997,394 of record NC_088680.1, on the reverse strand, counting down.
GCTGGGACACACTGCTTAAAAAAACAGAACATGTTCTCAAAAACTTAATCTGTTGGTTTAATGCAAATTGCATGAGCTTGAACTTGGAAAAAACAGTAACAGTGCCTTTCAATAGTTTCAATGTAACCCCCAAGGAGGCAGACCTGGTAGCAGAAACTCTCTCAACTCTACCTAATGTCTCAAGTGCTGCAAAGTTCTTAGGAGTTGATGTTCAATGCAATTTGAAATGGGATGTATACATCACTAAATTAACCTGTCGTTTGTCATCTATAAACTTTTTACTATTTCAGCTACACCAAATTACAAATAAAAAATTCTCAGACTTGCATATTTTGGACTATTCCACTCTACAATGGCCTATGGGGTAGTTTTTTGGGGAGGTAATGCATCTTATGTCGAGCAAATTCTCACTTTACAAAAACGTGCGATAAGAACAATTTATAAACTACCTCTAAGACAAACATGCAGGCCCACCTTTGGTGATAATAAAATTCTCACTACAATATCACAATATATTTTGGACATATCTATCATGGTTTATACTGGGGTTATAACCTTTCCAAAAATTACCCATCCATACAGTACCAGATCACGAGGTAACCTCAGAACTCCCCACCACCGCACAAAACGTCTTCAGAGTAGCACTGTATCATCTGCTGCAAAAGTATATAATCGGATTCCAGGGAGTGTAAAAAACCAGCCAACTGCAAAAATAGTATATTACAATACAAGGAGCGAGACCAAACATTCTTCACGTCGCTTCTTGCATTGTAAGATATTTTTCATTATTCATGCAACGAAAATAAGTTTTACGCCCATTTTGGTTGAAGTGATGAGTATGGCCCCTTTTTTTGCATCGTAAATATATCGAATACTAAGCCTCCTAGAAAAAAACTAAAGACATCATGTCGATTGGAAATTGAATTCTCTATAATTTTCCTCGACTACATTTTTCTGTAGAATGCTTTTTTCCGCCTCCAGAGCGCTTTAAAAGTTGAAAGATGTTCATTTTCGACCCGGGTAAACATAGAGCATTTTTGTAGCATGCATGGAGGGTGGAAAACTTATACTTACTTTTGTAGCATGTATAATGAAAAATTCAATAATGCCCTCAAAGAATTGCTGATAACTAGGGCTTATTATACCCTGGAAGAATATCTCAGCTCCCCAAATTAATAAATATTCAAAATTTGTTTATTTATTTATTTATTTATTTATTTATTTTTTTAAAATTTTTAAAAATAATCTGGAGTAGATTTTATGTACCTATAGTCTTAAACTTTTTATGTTTTAATCATGTCTTTTTATCCTATTTAAAGCTGAAATTGAAGACGTCATAACAAAAAGGGGTATAATTATATGTCCTTTTTGAGACGAATCCATATTGTTATTCTTCAGACCCTCCTCTATCATATGAGACCACCCCCACTTCACAAAGTCGAAAATCCAGTGAGATATCGCCATTTTAAAACTGTGAAGTCGATTAAAAATTTACTACTCATGGTCAATTTTGTGTTGTCAACCATTATTTACCTGGTTTAAATCCAAACATTTGCTCAAAAACATTTTTAAATCAATTAAAAAAAATTGGCCAAAAAAACTTCTTTTTTTTTACTCAACATAGCGATCTATTTTCAGAGATAATGGGTTACTCATGGTCGATTTTTTGTTATCAACCATTATTTACCTTCTTTAAATCCAAAAATTTGCTCAAAAACATTTTTAAATCAAAAAAAAATTGGCCAATTTTTCGCTTCAAAAAGGACATATAATTTGAAATGTTTGAGCGCTTACCGCTAACACACAGTTTCCTCCGGACTGATGGTGCATAGCATTTCATATTAGTTAGATAGTGGGTAAATAAGATAAAATTGTCACCATGTTCAAATATGCACATTTCAAAACTTCACAAGCACTCAAACTTTCAAACAATTTTTTCTCAAAATACAGTAAAAATCGCTTAATGTTATAACGTTTGTCCCAGCCCATTATAATAACATTAAGCGACTTATAACACAAACCGATTGAACAAAAAAATGATTTTTTTTCCAAAAATTTTGATATGGTCAATTTTTTACTAAATATGTAGTCATTGAACTGAAATTTCGCAAAAATTGCGAGACAAAAAGTTATGAAAAAAATATCAAAAAATGATGTCAATTAGAAAAAAATCAGAAATTTCAAAAAAATTAGGCAAAAACTGGGTGAAAAAATGTTGAAAACATTTTAAAATTCCATAAAAATGCGAAAAACGCTTAAAAATCACTTAAAAATTATAACATTATCCGATGCTCTAATTACAATAACCGATGGAATTTCAATGTAATGAGATATAAAAGATCGGGACCGGACGATTTTAATAACATAAAGCGATTTATAACATTAACCGTTATAATAATAAGCGATTTTTACTGTACAACTTTCACACATAGGTATGTCCTTTTTGCTATGACATCTTCAATTTATATTCTATAGATTTCAACTATGGAATGCTTAACATGATATGATGGCAGCAATGCTGCCGCATGTATCTCGAATAAAGAATTATTATTATTATTATTATTATTATGTGTACTTATTATGTTTTTTGATGTTGTTTTTTTGCTGCAAAATATCTCAAATAATCACCTGTGTGTTCATCGTTCAAATCTTTCTCTTCTTATACGTATTTCATGTTACGCAGTTTTCTAGTTTGAGGGGATGGGGGAATTATTATTATGTATGATTGTTTTTTTTTGGGGGGGTTTTTTGTTTGTTTTTTTTTAATTACTTATGCCATTTTTTCATGTATTTATCTATTTATTTAGTTATTTTTCTGTTTTTTTTTATTGTTATTTCAGTTGGAATGTACGTATAGTAATAATAATCCGGCTCCTCGCCTCGCCTCTGGGCATAGAGGGGTTGTTAGTACTTGTGTTGATGTGCGATATCAGAAAATAATAATAAATTTTCATTTCATTATATGAACTTCTTGGATGAAATTTGTTTGTATTGTTTGCATAATAATTGCGAGTATTTTCAATAATATTTTCCAAAAATTAAAAGTTGAGCTTTTTCAATAGTTGAATTTCCAACAGCTACATATGAAGAGAAATTTGGAGAGTTGAAAAAAAAACGAACCTCGCCTCACCTACCTCAAGGGTGATTTGGATGTCATGACAGCGGTTTTTTCCATCTTTCCTAGCAAGAAACCTACAAAAAAGTGGACAAAATCAGAGTGCTTATTGTCTTGACCTAAACCCTAGTTGATTTGGTATGGAATCATCCTGATGGCCTGATTTGAATAGGTAGCTTTTTAGGCTGTAATTTATGAAGGTTTCTGTATTGTTGATGAGCGTTCGAAAACACCTACCGTAACTTTGATGTGGGAATAATAAGCCTGAAAAACTGCCGTCAAAGTTACAAGTGCCGATAACACTACAGAAGAGTGATTAAAATAATTATGGCAATTTAACAACAGATGAATTGAACTGCATTGATGAGCTTTTAAGGCTCAAAATTCAAGAGTACTGATCAGAAAAAGTCAATTCGAGAAGAATTATGAAAAGCAAAAGACCATCTATAGTTACTTAACTGTTGCATTTGTGCATAAGAGATAAAACACTTTTAGCATATTTACATTCACGTATTGAGATGAAAACGATTTGAATTTTTCCTCCTTTTGGTTCATCACTGTGATCTTATTGTCCGTTCTTATCATCATCGAGATTTTCAAAATAAATGACTATACCAGCTTTTAAACTCCTTCTCAAAGTTGGAATCTGACGTTGGTGACGAGTCGTCATCTTCTGATGAGTCGTCATCTTCTGACGAAGTCAATGGGTCTACAGGTCCTGGCGATGGCGACGGGTCTACGGATCCTGGCGATGGCGACGGGTCCACGGATCCTGGCGACGGCGATGGGTCCACGGATCCTGGTGACGGCGATGGGTCCATGGATCCTGGCGACGGCGATGGGTCCACAGATTCTGGCGACGGCGACGGGTCCACAGATCCTGGTGACGGCGATGGGTCCACGGATCCTGGCGACGGCGACGGGTCCACGGGTCCTGGAGATGGCGACGGGTCCTCGGGTCCTGGAGAAGGCGATGGGTCCTCGGGTCCCGGACATGGCAACGGCGACGACAATATGCTCGCCGGAAGTGCGAATATCACAAAACCTATCAATCCATACATATAAGATAATTTCATCTTGATGGCGTTTTGAGACTTGAAATACCCAACTGCAATGTCAGCATAAACCACAATATTCACAATGCACTTCGCTTGTTTAATTTGTATCTTAAGTACTTCAGTTTACCACCATGGTTCTGTATTTAGGTATAGCTGAAACTTGTGATTACGTTGCCATCAAGTTGTCGCAATAATTCAACATTGAATCACAAAATTTCTAATATTTCGTAATTTTGCCCGAAAATTAAAAAAAATTGTGAAATATTTACGTCTAATTTTTTTTTTGATGGTGAAATTTTCTGCTGACATAAATTATTTTGTCAGTTATTTTGACAGGAGGTACGAAAAATTGGTTGTTATCAATTGTGAATTTTCTTGTATACTTGATTAGTATTCACAATTTAAGGTTTGAAGATTTGCTCAATATGGATAAAAAATTCAAAACCGAGTATTATAAATCTTCGAAGACGGAAACGTTTTGCGGAGTTCAAATTCTCATGTGAATGAAAAGGAGGAGTTGCGATAAGGACATTTTTTTGGCACCACCCGCGTAGCACTGACGAGATCGTCATTGGCCTCGACAAAAGTATCGACATGATTTTACATGATTGTTGATTTAAAAAAATCGGAGCATTGTCCACAAATGGGTTAATCTAACTACGTTTACGATAATTGATTAAAAACTTACACTATTTTCAAAAACCATGATGAAAATGCTGATGGTCATCATTGCTGTCCGCATTTGTATCTGTGGACAAGTAACAGAACTCATTTTCACGAAAAAATCTCCCCGTTCAGTTAAATTGGTCCACCTGTAAAGAGCTTTAAAAATGGTTGAATAATAAATAAAAATGGAAATTTTAAAAAAATGTTACATTTATGCGTCAAAGTTACTCCAAGAGAAATGCTCCTTTCAAGAAAAAAAATCAACACCGGAACCTCCAGTTTTCAAAGAATATTTTTCGTGACGTTTAATTTTTTTATTTAGCCTATTATTAGGTACTTTTTTTCATTTTCTTTGAAATTTCTCTTAGAAATGGAATCAAGTATTTGAAGAAATTTTGACCAGAAATGGAATGAAAATGTTGAAAAACTGATGTTAGATACATATTTTATTTTCAATTTTAAAAACAAAATGTTTTGTAGCTTTATTTAGAAACCATGCATAACTTTTGAAGCAAAGAGAGGTTAGGTTATTTTCTGAAAAGAAAGAAGTTTGCATAATTAAAATAAATAAAATAATATTATTGTTTTAGAGCAAACTGCCAAGGGAGATTCCTTCTTAGAGACGCTGCTTAGAGTTGATTAGGTATTCTGACAGAAAACTTCGAGCCTGAGGATCCGTTGTCTCCGGACTGTGAACCTGTAAATCATTTAGGTTCTGACCATCTTTCGTTTGTACATGTGCTTACGATGCATCTTGTGAATTCACTTCAAAATTTGAGAGCACGAATATTGCAAAAGTTGAACGTGAACTGAGTTCATTTCGAATTATTGCTATTTTTGGAACTTATGCAGGGATACACAATATACTTGACTCTATTCACTTTCTTCACCTACCTATATGTATTTTATTATCGCGATATTTTCTCATTATTTTGCCATAAAATAATTGTCTTGTTATTTTTGGCTTTTGTCGTAGAATTTCGTAATTTTACTTACTCGGAGAGTTCAACACAGCGAATATGTTCATGAAATATTTGACATTTTTTTCTTGAGTCATGGTGTTCAATTCTTTAAAACCTTTGCATTGTATAATTTATATAATTTAAGATGTAGAATTTTAATGGAACTGAATTTCTTTATAGGTGTGGTATGATGCAGTTATTTTTCAAGAATTGAGCCTCATACGAGATGGTTACCATTACATTGGTCGAGAAAGTCAAGAATACAACCTCAAGGTAAGATCATTATTAGTTCTGAAATAACATTTTTATTTAAAATTTTGATGATTTTCAGAATGTTTGAGTGATATTTCCATTGAAAAGTGAGTAGGATAGATGCTAAAACAATTTCCAAGTTTTTTGCCCAAATAAGTTCTTAATTCTCAATTGCACCAACCACGATGAGAAATTTTCATTCGATTAATTAAATGCACCTATCTACTAAAATTTGGGATCTTGAAATGATAATAAAATGCATTATTTCACTGTCGTGTAATTACAATATTATAATGGGTTTTATGATTAGGTCTACGTATGTATTATTGATAACATTACCTACAACATATCTAAATATACAGTTTGTAATACGAATAAGGTAGATATCTTCAGCGTGTCCAATGATATTGGTGCGAGAATGACATGAAGGAATTGAACTGCATTGATGAGCAATGGCTTGAAATTCAAGAGTACTGAACAAAAAAAGTTGATTCGAGAAGAATTATGAAACGCAAAAGAGTGTAGCTGTTGCATATTGTACATAAGAGATCAAACATTTTTAGCATATATTTATCTACTCACTTTTTGAGATGAAAATGATTTGAATTTTTCCTCCTTTTGGTTCATCACTGTCACTTTATTGTCCGCTCTTAGCATTAGGGTAACCCGATATATTTTTTTGAATGTTTTTTTTTAACACTCCGATTACAAATGTAACGAAATCATTTCATGTTTCAGAAAATTTCATTTCAAATAAGCCCAACTACATTTCGAATTTTCGAATATTTTGCCTTAAAATGCATATTTTCACATGTTCGATTGCATTTAAATATTTTCGTCAAAAATTACCACATATTTCACAATTTATCGAAAATTTTTGAATTTTTTGGAAATTTTTCCATTTTGAGAATCGCAACACAGTAAACGTTATTTTCACAGTACCTATGTTGAAAATGAAAAAAATGGATGTTTTTGATGATGATGAAATGATTGATGGAATGATGATGAAGATTCAGTTATAGATTAAAAGCTTCGATGTTGTTTCTTTTTTTGACGATTAAAATAGAATTTAAAATCAAATTCAACAATTTTGTTGTATTTTGCGAATAGTGTGTGTAATTTAGGAAACAAAACCCAACGATATAACCATTTTTGTAATGTGCATGCCAAGACAAGTGAAACGATACCCATTTTGAATTCGAATATTTTTAGGGTATTCGAATATTTCGGCAATATTTTATTCCAAAAAATCGAATATAATACCTACCTATTCAAGATTTTACCTCGAATGAGAGCATATTTTGGGTTGCCCTACTTATCACCATCGGAATTTCCAAAAAACCATGTAAAGATGTCCCAAGAGTCGGGTTCGCCATCGGATCCTGACGAAGGCGACGAGTCCTCGGATTCTGACGGGTCTTTGGATCCTGATGAAGACACCAGATCTTCGGGTTCTAACGGGGGTTCTGCGGAAGCCGACGGCCCCTCTTCGTCGGAGTCTGTCGGATCTTCTTCGGAACTTGACTGGTCTTCAGATCCTGACGAAGATGCCGGGTCTTCGGTGGTTTCTGTCGCGTTATCGGTTCCTGAAAAAGACGCCGAGTCTTTGGATCCTGACGAAGACGACGAGTCTTTGGATCCTCCAGCTCCAATTCCATCTAATAGACGATCTCCTGGTAAGCCCGAATTTACTTCGGAACTCAGCGCGAATATCACGAAACCTATCAATCCATATATATAAGCTAGTTTCATCTTGAAACCGTTTTGAGACTTGAACTACCTAACTGCGATGTCAGCATAAACCACACTATTCACAATGAACTTCGCTTGCTTAATTTATATATGAGTACCTACTTCATTTCACCGCTGTGGTTTCGTATTTATATACAGCTAAAACTTGTGATAACGTTGCCATGCCGTCAAGTTGTCGCGTTAATTTCAACATCGAATGACAAAATTTCTAAAATTTCGTAATTTCGCTCGAAAAATTACAACAAAATTGTGAAATATCTAAGTCAAATTTTTTCTATCTACGTATTTTGGATGGTGAAATTTTCTGCAGACGTAAATTATGTAGTCCGTTATTTTGATGGAAGTGTGAGGGAATTGGTTGTTATCAAAGCTGAATTTTATTGTATAGTTGGTATTCACAATTTAAGCTTTGAAGATTAGCTCAATATGGATAAAAAATTCAAAACCGAGTACTTATTCTAAATCTTCGAAGATGGAAATGTATTGCGGAGTTGTAAATCATTACATTTCAAATTCTCGTGTGAATTGAAATTTGAAGGATTTCTACAGCATGGTACAAATAATACAAGTCATAAAAATGAGCAAGTCAAGAGGGGTAGGAAGGGGGTAGTTTTTTGTTTTCCAAGATGTTCATTTCACGAGAAGCTGTCTTGGCAAATACCTATCTGAATTGTGTGCATAATAGTCCGGCGTATGACAATAGGAGTCGCCAATCTTCCGGGACAACTTTTTTCTTGAAGGGGACATCCTAAGGGACATTTTAAAGCAAACTTGCCCAAAAAAAGTTGGCCTTACTTACAAAATGGCGACCATTTTGATTGACAGGTCAGCCGAGATCGCAGATTTTGCATTTTAACATGGGACTTGCACGAAATTTTTCAAACATTACAAAGGTAGATCGAAAGATCATGCAAAAATTCATCACCTGTCAAAATTTCAAGTGCTAAAGTGCGTTTTTCGATTTTTGGTGAATTTTTGAAAATCGAATTTAGGCCAAAAATGAGGGAAAAAATCAAAATTTTACCGAATTGACCCAGAAAGCTGAAATTTGGGATATACCCTATTTTCGACATGTCAAATTGATTGTAAACGGTTTCAACCCGTTTTGAGCAGTTCTGAAGCCTCCAGCAAATGTTTGAAACTCGAAATTCCCACAAAATTCCATCAAATTGGAGTTGTAAAGCTGAAATTTATTCTAAGAACTAATTTCAATACGCTACGAAGTACTGCAGGTGAACAAGTCGTTTCAGAACCTCCAGCGACTTTTTGAAAATTCCTGAAGCCTCCAGTAGATTTTTGAAAATTGAAATTCCCATAAAACTTCATCAAATCGAGTTAAAAAGTCGACTGCGGGTGGATTCAAGTCATTTTGGAGTCTGAAGCAACTTTTTTGAAAATTACTGGAGCCTCCAGTAGATTTTTGAAACTTGAAATTCCCGCAACATTGAATTATCAAATGGAGTTGACAAGCTGAAATTTATTTCGCAGACTACATGGTGATTTCAAATGGTTTTGAAGCTTCCAGCTACTTTTAGGAAATTTCAATTTTCCAATAAAACGTCATGCGACCTTTCAAAAAGTCGCTGGAGGCTCCAAAACGACTTGAAATCCAGCAGCAGTCAACTTTGTAGCGTATTGAAATTAGTTTGCAGAATGAATTTCGACTCTCCATCTCAGTTCGATGAAATTTTGGGGAAAGTTCAAGTTTCAAAAATCTACTGGAGGCTTCAATAATTTTCCAAAAAGTCGCTGGAGGCTCTAAAATAGAGTAGATCATTTTCCAAGTTCAACTTTAGAGAAGTCACCTACCTACAAGTATTTTATTATGTACTTACTGAAAATGAAAACTTGCGAGTATGTTTCCAAGAAACACCTAATAGTCTTGTTATTTCCGGCTTTTGTCGTAGAATTTTTAAATACTCGAAAAATTCAATAACAGCAAATGTTTATGAAATATTTGACAATTTTTTTTGTTGAGTCATCTAATCATGGTGTTTAATTAGGTGCTACTTGTATAAATTAATTTTTCAAAACATGTGCATTGTATAGTTTGTATGTATAAATTTATCTATTTTTGAGTTTGAAAAAATGTAGAATTTTAATGGATCTGAATTTCTTACAGGTGAAGAACTATGATCCGGTTATTTTTCGAGAATTGAGCATCATACGAGGTAGTTACCAGTGCATTGGTCGAGAAACTTAAGAATTCAACCTTAATTATGGTAAGATTTTCAAGTATAGGTACCTACGTAATTTTAAGAAATGTCAGAAATAACATTTTTCTTTAAAACTGTGATAATTTTCAGAATATTTGAGTTATATTTTCATTGAAAAGAGAATAGGAAGGATACTAAAACAATTTCCAATTTTTTGGCCCAAATAAGCTTTTTATTTTCAATTACGCCAACCTCGATGAGAAATTTTCATTCGAATAATTAAATTCATGTACTAAAATTTGGGTCTTGAAATGATGAATAATATGTACAATATCTACATTGCTTCATTATCGTATAATTACATAATATGTAGAATAGGTAATATGTATTATGATTAGTAAGTAACAATACAACATAGGTATCTAAATATACAGTTTGTAATATGAATAAGGTATAGAAATCTTCAGCGTGTCCGATGATGTTGGTGCGAGAATACCTGAAATATTAAATGGGTAATTAAGTGTTGGGAAAAACAATTAGGTACATAGACATACATACGTAAGTAGAATACCTAAGTACATTATGTATTATACAGAGATTGTGTGATAATGTGAACATTGCTGGCGTGTGGATGGGTAATGAACTTGTTTGTGCCCTACGGATGAGTCATTTGTCATTTTACATCGAATTGGCCCGATTTTTTTTTTTTTTTTTTTGCAACAATTGAATAAATGTCTCGTCGTAACGCTTATCCTGGGAGTTCAACTGCTTTGGACTGTAAAAACTTGAAGGAAATTTGTTTGCGTTGTTTTAAAGATAATTGAGAGTATTTTCAAAAATATTTTCCAAAAATTGAACGTTGAGCTTTTTTTATCGTTGAATTTTCAACAGCTTGTCAGATTTCGAAGATATCAATAATTGAATTTTTTTAATTCAGTGAGCATACATTTTTATGTTATTTACAAATACCTACTTACGAGATTTTCGTGTTGGGATTTGCAAAACCATAGGTAGATAAGGGTTACAAAGCACCAATGTCGAATACCTAATGGAAAAAGCTCATTTTTGAACTTTTGAAATTTTCGAAGAATACTTCTTAAACTATTCTTAACTGTTCAAAATGTCACAGAAACCTATTTTCTCCAAGTTGCGGCAGTACCTAGACCTAGCTGTCAAACTCTAAACTGGGGCATAATGAAGAGAAATTTCAACAGCTGAAAAAAAATGTGCCTCACTTGCACTAAAAGTGATTAGGATGTCATGATAGCAATGTTTTCCATCTTTCCTAATAAAAAAAAAAACCTAAGTACAAAAAAATGAACAAAATTAGAGTGTCTATTGTCTTAACTCAAAACCTGGTTGATTTGGTATGGATATGGAATCATTCAGATGGCCTAATTTGAATAGCTTTTTAGGGGGGAAAATCTATGTGAATTGAAACTAGACAGCTAAAGTGTGCGTAGCTAGCTGCCTTTTCTACAGCTATAACCGTTATTACATCTAGGTAGTGCATAAGTGAATCAACCATGTCACAGTGATGAGAATTTTTGAAACGCTCACTGCTTCAAAATAACAATTGTTTTTCAGTGTTTTCATATTTTCCAAATTACAATAGGTATTTCAGAATAATTTATAAGCTTGTATTGCTTCTAAATTAAGAAATTTCTAGTTGTTTTTCATAGTTTGCATTGTTTTAAAATTTACAAAATTTCAAATCGATTTCCCGAATTCCCCATCGCTACAATTTCATAAAGTTTTCAATAAATTTTCAGAATTTTGCATTGCTGCTGAGTTAGGAAATTTGCAATCAATTTTTAGAATTCACATTGCCTCTAAATACCTAGTCAAATTTTGAATAATTTTTCAGAATTCTTATTGTCTTTAAATTAAAAAATTTCAAATTCAATTTTCAAGTTCATATTGTCCACAAATTGTAAAACGTTTACTCAATTTTTGGAATTCACATTGCCTCCAATTTTTCAGAATTCTCATCTTCTTCATAAATATTACAATACTTATTTCATATAATTTTCAAGTTCACATTATCTGCAACTTACAGAACTTTTAATCAATTTTTGGAATTCTCAGCGTCTCTGAATACAAATTTTCATATTATTTTTTTTTAGAATTTCCATTGTCTTCAAATTTATAAATTTTTAAACCAATTTTCAGAACTTGCTTTTTATTCTAAATTAAGAATTAAAACTTATAAAATACCTATGTTAAGAATTTGCATTGCCTATTACACGAAAAGAACATGGGTAATTTTTACAAAAAAATTTAACTAAATACTCACAATTAAGTACCAGATCCCATTCAATAATTTTTACTGTAATCGTATAGTAAAACTTATCATTTTAATAAATTTTGCTATAGGTACCAATATTAAAAATCATTTTGTTTTAATAATTTTTACTAAATCATGATAATAAAAATTACATGTTTCAATTGTACAAAAATTAGTTTAATTTCTCATTTTGAAGTAATTTTTAAATTATAAGTAGTAAAAAGTTAAAAATTATTCATGCAGCGCTAGTGTGTTTGCATTGTTTTAGAATTGAAATAGGGGTATAGTTCCAAAAGTTGCCACCTCAATTAAATGCAAATTCAGGTGCCGCGCTAGTGTCGTTTAGTTGAAATAGGGGTATTAGTTCCAAATGTTGCAACCTCAATACTTATGGTTATAGGTAGACAAAAAATTGATGAAATGAATTTTTAGTTAGCAAATGATATCATAATTCATAACTCAGTTTCAGCATTATTTTTGCCCCATTACCATATACTACATAGTAACTCCAAAGCATTTACCTATCCAATTTTCCTATGAAAAATCCGTCACCTACCTACTTACCTCACGGGGATTCGAACCTGGGTCCCTAAATTTCCTATTCCTACCTACATGCCCTAACCACTCAGCCACCACTTTGCTACGAGGGTTAGGGCATTAAAATAATATATTTGTTTGGTAAACGCCCCACCAAACCACGCCCACTTGGAATTTACAGCTAACGACTGGGGGTGTAACAGGGTACAATGAAACACAGCTGGTGATGGAATAGACTGGGGGTATAGCAGGGTACAATGAGCGGCAGGTGTTCTACAAGTCCCCTCTTCCCTTTTTTAGGATTTAACGCATTAAAATAATGAACTAAAATTGCAATTACTCAGCAATTACCCATCCGAATTGAATGAAAATTAATCTATTCCCTCCGCCTTAATGATTCTCAAATGGTATCCAATAGGTACAAAAAACGGTTGGATAGCTTAAGAGAACATTCAGTTCCAATAAAATTTCATTTCTCAAAGCGAAACCAATAGTGTGCTACGCACACTAAAAAAGTGTGGCTCAAATTCGAACGCTGTACAGAAAGCCGCATAAAACGTAAATAAATATGAAACGCAAAAGAGCGTAACTGTTGCATGTGCATAACCCGCACAACAATTGTCTACATCGACATTTACATCGACTACGTTTTTTTCCAACACATGATGGAAAAGTGATCAATTAATTATTTAGTAGGAATCTTCTGTCCATACAAAAGCCAGGTAAATGAAAATTTTCGAAATTTTCTCATTATTTCTGATACCTCGACATGCCATCTCGACATGTAGATGTAAAATTCGATGCTCGAAATTTACATCTACAACTATGTCGACCAATTTTTCAGAATTAAAATTTCTGTTTTAGTGTTTAAAATTTTAGTAAACATTACAAAATAATGATCTTGTTCAATGTGGAAAACAAATTTTTTAGGGAATTGATGAAATTATTCACTTTTCCGCAGTTTGGAGTTGTAGATGATATGATGTTGATATTGTGGATGTATTTGTTGATGTCGAATTTCACATCAACATTAACATCGACATGTCGACATGAAAATGGATTAGTTTAGTACTCGCAGATAAAGTATTGCACCATCTTTGATATAAGGGATTTCTGTTGAACTTCTTGATTATACAGACTTTTCGTCTGTACTTCTTCGGAAGTGGACTTTGCATCGATGCTGTTTTCAGCACTAGCAATAAGCCACATCGGAGGAAATAATTTTTGGAAAAAATATTAAAAATTTTTAAACTCAAATTCTATAACTTAACGAAGCAGGGGGTAGACATAAATTTCGATGTGAATGTCGATCCATCCACATCCGTCACTTTTGGATGCCCCATGTCGATGTGAATTTCGACCCTGTGTGGAGCCAATTGTCGACACGAATGTAGATCAACATCAGTCGACAATTACATCGACAATTAGCTCGACACAGAGTCGAAATTCACATCGACATGTGGCATCCAAAAGTGACGGATGTGGATGGGTCGACATTCACATCGAAATTAGCATGGTCATTGTTGTACGGGAAGAGATAAAACACTTGTAGCATATTTATACTAACGTCTTGAGATGAAAATGATTTGAATTTTTCCTCCTTTTGGTTCATTACGGTCATTTGGATTCTGTGCTCGTATCACCATTGGATTTTCCAGATGAAAGACCAATATATTCCAAGAATTGCTGCCAGATGTTGGGTGCTGGCGGAGACGACGAGCCACTGGCATCTGCAGGCGGAGACGAGTCACCGATGGCTCCCGGCGGAGACGTGCCACTGGTATCTCCAGGCGGAGACGAGTCACCAACGGCTCCGGGCGGAGACGAGCCACTGGTATCCCCAGGCGGAGACGAGCCACTGATATCTTCAGGCGGAGACGAGCCACTGGTATCTTCAGGCGGAGACGAGCCACTGGTATCTTCAGGCGGAGACGAGCCACTGGTATCTTCAGGCGGAGACGAGCCACTGGTATCTCCAGGCGGAGACGAGTCACCGACGGCTCCAGGCGGAGGCGAGCCACTGGCATCTCCAGGCGGAGACGACGAGTCTTTGGATCCTCCGCCTCCAAAATTTGATATTTCGTCTAATCCTGGTATACCCGAATTTACTTCGGAACTCAGCAGCGCGAATGTCACGAAACCTATCAATCCATATATATAAGCTAGTTTCATCTTGATGCCGTTTTGAGACTTGAACTATGTACCTAACTGCGATGTCAGCATGAACCACAATATTCACAATGAACTTCGCTCGTTTAATTTGTATGTACCTACTTAATTTTACCACCGCGGTTTCGTATTTATATACAGCTACAACGCTTGTGATTACGGTTGATGTCAAGTTGTTGCGTTAATTTCAACATTGAATCATAAAATTTCTGAAATTTCGTAATTTCGCTCGAAAATTTAACAAAATTGCGAAATACGTACGTATTTACTTACGTGAAATTTATTTTTTATTTTTCGATGGTGAAATTTTCTGCTGACGCAAATTATTTTGTCCGTTATTTTGATGGAAAGTGCGAGGGAATTGGTTGTTATCATTGCTGAATTTTTTTGTATAGCTAGTATTCACAATTTAAGGTTTGAAGATTAGCTCAATATGGATAATAAATTCAAAACCGTGCATTCTAAATCTTCAAAGACAGTAACGTTTTGCTGACAAGTCCCCATGGGAGGGGAGGGGAGGGTATCAAGTCGATAAAGTCCACTATTGATTTTTTTTTTTGAAACCACTTTGTTGTTGGAGAACGAAGAGAGCTTTGGTAAATTTTATACCTAGGTATATTTCAAATTTGTGTATAGTATCATCGTCGAGTGAATTTCTACAGTTTTTTCAGTTCACTGAGTTAAGGTCTTTGATAAGGTTTACGAGGAAAAAAATTACAGAAAGCAATATCTCTTTCAGTTTTTGGATGAGTAGAAATGTGTTTCAAGTACAGGGGCGAAGCAAACCGTTTTTTTTTAAGAGGGGAGGAGGGATGAGCTTGAAAGTGTCCAGTATACAAAATCGTAAATTTTCCAACAACTTGGCTAGTTAGGTATGTAGATGTAGTTGGAAAAATTGAAAGATATAAATGAAAAATGATTAAAATGTAACGTGATTTCGAAGAGTTTTTTAAAATTCAGAAGCATCAAGAGAGGCGTCAAATATTACCCGAGTGGAGCGAGGGCTACAATTTCTTGAGGAATTTTGTTTGAAAAATGAGGGATTTTTCAATTTTAGACACAATTAACAAATTTTAGAGTTGTCACAGTTCATCATTGAACATTCAAAATTGCCAACTTCCGAAATGGCCAGGGGGTAGAGCCCCCCTCATCCCTTGGTCACGTTGCCTCTGTTTAAGTATAAGTTATCTATTGACCATACTTATGTACCTACTTGGGTACAATTAATCCTGGATTTCTGGTGAAATCGAATAAGCAATCATTGCCAAACAAAAAAGTTCTTCTATTATTAATTTTTCTGATTTTTATAAATGTATTTCAATCATAAGCAAAAAGGTCGAAACTACAGTTACTATTGATGAATGATAAATTACGATAGGTATAGATAAAAATATGCATTCGTGTTTTGATGGCTCTTCAATGGATACGATACTGCTCAATTTTTCTCCAACAATGTTAATTTTTGATTGTTCCCGAGGCATCTGAAACGAATAAATTTCAAGTTAATTCCTCTGGAAAAAAAGACCAGTTGAAAGTCAATTTGTTTGTTTGAAAAATCGTCTCATCTAAGTACACTTTGATTAGATGAAGTAACTATTCTTAATCAATCAGGAAAAATCGAAATTCACTCAAACACTTCTCGAATAAACGACTGGTGGTTCCAATCGTACTGGAGCCTCCAATGGGTATATTAGATTGTTTAGTTTTGAAAAAATTTCAAAACAATGGATGAAATCGTCCAATTACAGCTTTTTACATCAATCCCTTCATATGTAAAAGATGAATTTTTCACTTACTCGTACCATGTAGCCTTATTTTTTAAAGCATTTTTTCAACAAAAAAAAAAAGAATTGTCGAAGAAAACTTTTAATTTGAACAAGCAGAAATACATATTTTTTGAAAAAATGTTTGCCTAAATCGATCAAATGGATCATGAAGGTGATAAATCCAAGTTTTTTGGTTCTTTCTCTGGGATTTCTTCGGAACTGAAAAATCCAAAGACCCATTGGAGGTTCCAGAATTTATCTCAGGATCCTAATCAAAATAAGAGCCAATCTGACCCCTCCTCCTTCCACCAACTCTTCGCTTCACATCTGGCTTAAATTTGAAAATTTCCCTGTGAGGCTTCCAAATGCTTTTGTTTTTGTCTCCAGTCGTTATGAATTGCTAACAACTTTGAAAAATTGTTCTTGTTCATTTCTTAACAAGTCACTCTCCCCTTTCAGCAATATTTTAACACAAGAAATGGAATTTTAGGAAATTCTGGCAAAAAACATGACTTTTTGGATATTTTGTCCAAAAATCGAAGTGTTTGGCAACTTAAATTTATAGATACGAATTCCAAAAAAAGACGATTTGGTAGAAGAGTCGTTCAGATGATTTAAATTCGAAATAATGGATTCGGGGAGTTTTACCAGAATCCTTGGAAACTCGATCAATTCATTCGAAATGTTGAAAGTGAGTTATGAATACAATTTTATCATTTATAAGTAATTTTTTCATGTACCTATGTAAAATTGGTCAAATGACTAAATTTAAAAACTGACATGGAATTTTTCGAAGAAAGACGTAGAAAAGAACTTCAAAGTCGAGCCACCAGGTTAGCATTTTTCAAAAAAAAAAAAAAATAGGTGCTTTTTATAAATTGTGCACTCGCCCAATCATTAGCAGTGTGATAGTGAGTACATTATCGATGAAAATTATTTGAAATTCAATCAGGTACTCACCTCGTTCCCCTCTGCACAATTTCTAAGTCTCGTCAACGCAGCTGAGTTGGTATAATTTTTGTAAAAACGTATTATTCGTATCCAAAATGTAACCGAATAAATCTTCGAAGTGCTGATGAACGATTTCCTTCATCGATAAAGGTGGTTTGATGATGGTACCATTATGAGGCAGTACAGAGACACTAATAGTTCCTGTTCCATTTGTTGCATTTTGCAATTGGACTAACACTACGTTTAACGTAAAAATAACCAGAAGTGCGAGAGTACGAGTGTGTTTCATTTTAAATTATTTGAAATAATATGATTTTACTACACAGGTACAAGACTGTATGCAGTACTTGCTTTTTATACCTATGGTTTGAAAATTTTTTTAATGCTAGGTAGAGTGTTGGTGACTGACTGTAAAGATTCAATTCGATCTGAGTAATAAAGTTTCATTACTTTGTTTTCAATTTGAAACGAAGGTACTCGTGATGTGATGGGTTAATGGCGATTTAGTTGATATTTTAGAGTTTTATTTCTTGATGGTAGATTTTCAAACATAGAAAAACATATGTGTAATGTGCAGAAATAATCGTGTCGAAAAATTAAACGATTTTCGTCGCTTTGAAGTATCGGAGATGAAAAGTGAATGCTTACATATAAAAAACTTATAAACAATATAATTACCTATTTACATACTTTTAAACACATTAAAATTCAATTTTATGAGGGCTATACTTAAATGAAATTATTGTCGTTGGTGTTTGGTTGGTCGGTAGAATCGTGAGAATTTTTCGAAAAATCTTCAGTACCTACCTACCTAGTCTAAAGGTGAAAATACTTGCTCGAAGATCTTTCTGCCTCTCATTTGTGTGATCCGTCTACACTTTTTAAAAAATTTTTGAATTTTTTTTCTACTTCTACCCACTTCACGTTGTTTAAAATTAAGAAAGAAAATTGTTGAATTTTAATTGAAATTAATAATTATAAGTTTAAATAGTTCGTTGTTGAAGATGGAAGGCCATCTCCGGTCATCACAGCAATTTATAGGTCCTCCTATATTATTATCAAAGTCTGTTTCAAAATGTCTCTAAAGAACTGCCAGTTTGAAAATTTTGAAAAATTTTAAAATTATACCTAGGTATAAAATTTTTGTCCTCTTCTTGAGAAAAAATGTCCCTCAGTCTCCCAAACAATATTGGCTTTCCTGTTTAGAGCTCTCAGACTAGGATTTTTTTCAATTTGGAATGCGAAGGGGCCGAACATTATGAAGGATGAGAGTCAACGTCATTCAAGGATTTCGAGTATTTTTTTTTTTTTTTTGAAAAAGACTGTGTCTTAAATGAATTAAGTTTGAAAAATTGAGCATTTTCAGTCAATCGATTTGGACGTCAATTGCATCAGAATGATTTTCTTCTGCCAGTTCAATTTCTCACGGTGATTGATTTTATTTTGCGGCTAATACCTCTTCCTTTTGAAAAATCACGATCGAAATACAAAGTCATACTATCATTATCATTATTTTATTTCATTTTTCGTTTTTGCTTTTTTTTGGAGGGAGAGGGATCCTTTTGACGTGGATTGCAAAATTTCTCGATAGGAATTCTTATTTTTTATGATTTATGGTTCAACATTTTTCAACGCAATATAAATCATATTTTATCTACGAGCGTCATTGTTTTTATTCGCATTTTCTTTCCTATATTTTTTTGTCACAGTTATCAAGTATTTTTTACTAATGATTACAGAAACAAAGGCGTTTGAATATTTCGTTATCGTTTCTGTTCTTGTTGTTTTTTTTACATGCGGTGTAAAATTTATAAAATTGAACTTACATTGACGTTTGTGATTTCGATAGCAGTGAAATCGAAACATTAGCGAAAAATTTGATTAATTGGAGTATACCTATATGCTGACGACTGCCACTTTTTTAGAATTTTAAATTTCAATATTTCTTTGCATTTTTTGATAAGAAGAAAAAAAGCAAGCTTAATGTTTTTTCAGAGGGATTCTATGTCGTTCTTGTTGCCTTCATGGCGAACCGTTTAATTATAGTCAAAAAATTCACTTTTTTGTAGCTACAAGAACAATGGAGAGGGCTGGAAAAGTCAAAGCTCTCCAAATTCATAACTAGGACACCCAATATACGCGCCAAAATGCATCCCTCCAACCTCTATAGTTCAATTTTGAGGGGCTCCACGACTCCAGTGACAACACAGAATTGAAAACTGCGAAGAATGGCTCGAAAATTGTTTTTTTTTTATAGCTGGAAAGGGGTTGTTGGATGGTATATGCCAAATTTCATTCTCTTAAGGCAATACCTAAAGGGTACAAAGGTTAAGATTGTAATTTCCATGCAGTATTTTTTGGGCCCAAAATTTTCAAAAAATTTGATTGGGTAGTCACAATTTTGGTGTCATCTTTTCTAATCACAAGTCAAGCTTCCTGAAGTTTGGACGCGGTTTTGAGTCTGAACATCCAGAAAGTTATTTCTCGATTCCAAAATATTTTAAATGCTCAAAAATGGTCGAAAAAATAGGACTAAGTGCTAGATGGCTATAATTTTTAAGGGCCATATTTTCTAGTCACGAGTCTAGTTTCTCGAAAAAGGTATTTTTTGTATCCAAAATTTTCAAAAAAATTCCAAAAAATGGTCTTATGGATGCGCAGAGTCAAAATCGCCCCCAAACTACAAAAAACTTGAATTTTTACTCAAAAAGACGATTCCAAAAAATGTAGCTACCCGCTGGAATATTTCAACCATTTCGAGCGACTTTTTGAAAGTTTTGGGCTCAAGAAAATCTCGTGCCCGAACTCCAGAAAATTCTACTTATGAGTAGGAAATAGGTACGATTCCCAAAGTTATATGTGGCTTTCCAATCGCATTTCTTCGCCATTTTTGAGTGATTTTTCAGCTATCTTGGGCCCAAAAAAATACACAGTTTTCAATTTTGTTGCGAAATTGGCCATAAAACTAAATTTTGAGACTTCTGTTTCTGTACCCTTGTAGAACCCGTAGTTTAGCGGTAGGGCAGTTATAAATTTTGTGCTAGAGTACCCTAAGAGTCCTTTACTTTGGGGAAAAATTGGGTGAAATTGGTAAGATACTGCACATTCGTGAAGTCCCTTGTTATCCCATAATGCTAAATTGAAGCAAAGTTTTTCGTTGAAACATCTTCGACTACAGTGAGATGAGAAGGGTGGTGCATTGCAAAGTTTATGTGTAACTCCGCCACCGATCCGGGAATCGTGATAAGCGTAAAAGCCTGGTTTTTCCTTCGGTATTGTCAGATGACATGAAAGCTGAGGAGAGGGAGATGAAAAAAGTACATATGTACCGTTGAGTTTTGAGATTTCAACGGCTATTTTCAAACTACTTCTTTTGATTACCTATCATAGAGAATCGTCAATTGTTCCAGATCTTGTGTGATCTTCTTCCCCTCTTATTTTAAAATTGAGATTTCGAGGAGACAGTGAAACCAAATAACTTCAACTTCAAGTATTTTACGTATATTAGGTATAATTTTAAAAAATGTTCAATGTACGTACAATGCCTTAAGTACA
The DNA here is from genome assembly GCF_950023065.1 of Planococcus citri. Taxonomy (NCBI): domain Eukaryota; kingdom Metazoa; phylum Arthropoda; class Insecta; order Hemiptera; family Pseudococcidae; genus Planococcus; species Planococcus citri. The sequence continues at coordinate 6,976,168 of NC_088680.1, read as the reverse complement.
TACATGATGAATGATGATGTTGTCAATTATACTTGATGTAGGTACCTACATAGATGTATTTTCAGAGTGTTTGTTGGTGTACATAAGTGTGAGATCAGCTGGAATATAAAATTAAATGAAAATATTTGTGTAAAGAAAATCGATATTTTTATTATGTAGGTACGTACCTACTTATTTTTAGAGTGAGTTTGTCTAGAGCATGTCAGGAAAAATTCAAGAATGAGACAGGAAACAAATTTAATTTGGGACGTTTATTTATTTATTGAGAGCCGTTTACAGCAACTTAGGCTAGGGGCTCTATATTAATACAAACTTATGATTAGGGTACATACATATGATTAGGGTACATACATATTTAGAAATAAAGTTACAATCAATACAGTGAGATGGGCTATCTAAGTATAATTTTAAATTTTAAATTTTTTTATCCAATTTTGTGGCGTATAGAAATTTTATGTGACTGTGCATTTGAAAATGTTCCTTTGTTCTTGCAATCGAGAGGTCTGACTTTAGAATTTTGTATCGACTGGTAAAAGAAGAGTGTCTCATATGCATTTAAAATTATGATTTTGACAAACGAGGAGGAAAAGAGATTATTTATTTAAAATTATTCTAGCTATTTTAATTCAAATATCCTCGTTTGGTGGAAAATTCAAACTGAAAGTTGGTTTGTTTTGTATGTATTTTGGTAAGAAACTAGGTAATAGTATTCAACGTTTTCAAAAGCCCTGAAAGTCCGTCATTTATTAGAATTTATGGCCTTGTATATTTTTTTCGTGATTAGTGGTCGAGTTTATTGCCAAAAATATCGAGGTATTTGCTATTATGTGCAGTAGAGTTTGAAAATTGGGTGAATAATGTCGACTTGAGGTTGAACGTACAAGAAAGAATTTTTAATAGAAATGTAACTTTTTAATATGTACCTACACTTATCTATTCGTATGTAGGTACAACGGATAAGCATATTTTCAATTTGCTCACCTCGTAATATGAAACAGATTTGATTTTTTTGATGATTTGTCATTCTTCAGTTTTGTTCTTGTGGGGTATCTTCTTGAGCGTTTGCGTCTGCTGAGGTTCCACTTCCTTCTGAAGACGTATTAGCACCTTCTGATGGCGTTTCATTATTTGAGGTTTCACCCTTATCATCTTCTGACGGTTGATCTTCGCTTCTTTCGGAGGGTTCACTACCGGAGCTTCCAATACCTAAGAGGTTAGATAAGTCTGACAGGAGATCGACTGCCATTTTAGAGGTCGCGTTGTTACTCGAATCTCCTTGTGTCGACTGCTGATTATCGTTTGACGAATTTTGCTCTTCCGAGTTTTTCCTGTCGGAGTTGTCTTCGGATTGTTCTTCGGATTTGTCTTCGGATGGTTCTTCAGATTGTCCTTCGGATTGGTCTTCGGAGTTGTCTTTGGATGGTTCTTCGGATTGGTCTTCGGATTTGTCTTTGGATTGTTCTTCAGATTTGTCTTCAGATGATTTATTCCCCAAGACCAGGTCGGGCATGTCTATCTCATGCGATTGGACTTGGGAACTCAAAACGAATATCACCAACACGGCGATACCGAAAATGAAAATAAATTTCATATTTTATTCAACGTTAAACTCGTATGTACTACACGTAGACGCGGATACTTCGACCAGTGCCCTAATCTGCGTTTTGAAGTTGGGTACTGCAATGCCTATCACTTGGAAAGCACCTACGTTCACACAATGAACAGGACAGGTTTACTTTGTATGCAAGTACTGCATTGTAACTCCGTGATTTCGTATTTATATAGCGAAAACTTGTGATAATATTGCCATCAAATTGTCACGTAAATTTCAACTTTAGTTACAAAATATGTATGCATCTAATATTTCGTAATTTCCCTGAAAAATTCAATATTTGTGATATATATTTAAGTGCGTCAAATTTTTTGTATTTTGTCACGGTGAAATTCGCTGCTGACGTTAATTCTTTTGTCCATAATTTTGATATGGAGTGCGAAGGGATTGGTTCTTATCAATGCTGAATTTTACACGTGTATTATTCATAATTTTCAAGTTTTGAAGATTGGCTGGTAAAAAATCGTTAAAAAATACAAAATCGAGTAAGTATTCTAAATCTCCTCAGCCGAAGGTGAAAATAGTTTGCAAAATTTTTCAAAGTACGAAATTCTTTTGTGTGACTTGAAATTTCAGAGTAGGTAAATTTCACCAGATTCAAGGGGGAGGGGTGCAGTACGAAGTGTCCACAGGTCGAAAAAGTTCAGAATTCAAGTTTCAAGTCGAGACGATTTGTTCTACTCCAAACGTCCAGAAAAACCATGGTTCTTTTCCCAATCATAATTGAACTTGACAGTGTTGTACTGGGCCAGTTGAGGGCCCCTGGTGGTTGCACCGAATGAGACCCTCACAATTTTATCCCCTTCCCGTTAAGAATCTTTCTTGTCCAGTTTCTTTTTAGGCTTGGATACTTGAATGCAGGTTGTGCAATTTATTTATTATTCAATTTCCAAACTATTAGTCATCCTGACATGAACAAAATTAGAGAGGTTTTTTGGGAGGAAGGGGGAGCACATTGGTGAATTGACCTATGATGTTCCTGGCGGTCACCATCCAGGGCCTCCGAGACACTAAGGGACCCCCAAGGCCGTGTTTAAACCTAAAAATATGCCATTTTCACTTTCTCTAAACATGAATTTTTGCAAGCTTTTGTCCTAGTTTCGCTCGGTGTAATTTACTTTTCTTTTACATATTTCACAATCAAATTTTTAATTATTACATTGAAATTCTAAAATTGTCTCGTCAAAAAATAAATTTATCACTTACCTCTCAAAAGAGGAGGAAGTTTTGAAATTTTTCACTCTCGTTTCGCTTGATCCTCTTGTGTTTTTTTCCCAAATGGAGATCAAATCTGTTATCAAAAATTTATTAGGTATTCAAATTTTGAGAAATGTTCAAACCAAAAAAAAAACACATTGAAAACCATTGTTTTTCTGCCTCTCGTAACTATCTTTTGTTCTCTCTCTGCTCGGGCTTGTTTGCTTTTCATTTTTCAAAACTTGAATATTTTTAAAAACTCGTCATTCAAATTCTGAAATTTTTAGCCAAAAAAGATGAACAAATTTTTTGAAAAACATTGTTTTTTACCTCTTTAAATACGAATTTTTAAAAGCTTTTTCGACCTCGTGTCAATTTCTGTTTTTTTTTTTTTTTTTTTTCAAAACCAAAGCAGAATCTATTTTTGAAACTCCCATAAATTCAAATGGGAAAATAACAATTTTTTACTTCATTTTAAAAATCTCGTCATTTTATTCTGCAAAAAGTGTACATATTTTTTTCTCATGGAAAATTTTTCTCTTCCTCCTCCCTCTCCCCTCTCCTTCCCTCCCCGCTCACTCATCTCCAAAAAAAAACTCCTCCAGTTTTGTTCATGTGAGCCGCAGTGTTGTGAAAACGTTATCAAAATTTTGATCCTGAAATCTAAAAGAAAAATAAACTGGCTCGAGCGAAGCGAGGGGAAAAACTTGCGAAAATGATATGTTCAGAGAGAGCTTTCCAGATCTCGGGTAATTTTCTTCCCCTCTTCTCCTTGAAAATGATTGTAAATGGTTAAAGTTGAGATTTCGAAGAGACAGTGAAAAACAAATAACTTCACCTTCAAGTATTTTATATTATAATTTTAAAAAAATTTCAATGTACGTACAAAGGCTTAAAGTACATGATGATGATGATGATGTTGACAATAATATACTTGATGGATACCTATACATTTTCGGAGTGTTCATTAGTTTAGGTAGGTAGCTATAGGTACATAAACAGTGAGATCAGCTGGAATATAAAATTACCTAAGTGAAAATATTGGTGTCAAGAAAATCGATAATTATGTTTGCTTATTTTTAGAGTGAGTTTGTCTGGAGTATTTGAATGAGATGTGAAAAAAATTCAATTTGGGACGTGTGACTTTGTCTTTGAAAAGGTTCTTATGTTTTTGCAATCGGGAGGTCTTACTTTAGAATTTTTTATTGACTGATGACAGGAAAGTGTCTCATGTGTATTTAAAAGTATGATTTTTGCAAACGAGGAGGAGGTGAGATAGTGTATTCAATTTTTCTAGCTATTTTAATTCAAATACTTAATATACTCGTTTGGTGGAAAACGCAAACTGAATGTTGGTTTGTTTTGTATTTTGGTTCGAAACTAGGTAAAATTGTATGATGAAAAAATTTATTCAGCGTTTTCAAAAGCCCTGAAAATCCCTGATTTATGAGAATTCATGACCGTACATATTTTTATCGTGATTATTTCCCAAGTTTATTGCCAAATTTCGACAGATATTGGGATCTGGCTGTTATGTGCAGTATATAGTTTGAAAATTGGGTGAATACTGTCGACTTTATAGGGTGAACAAGAAAAAATTTTGAATGGAAATGGAACTTTAATAAGTAAGTTACCTATCTATTCGCAGGTACAACGGGTAAGAATATTTTCAATTTGCTCACCTCTTAATATGAAACAGATTTGATTTTTTTGATGCTTTGTTATTCTTCAGTCTTGTGCTTGAGGGGTATCTTCTTGAGCGTTTGCGTTTGCTGAGGTTCCACTTCCTTCTGAAGACGTATCGCCACCTTCTGATGGCGTTTCATTATTTGAGGTTTCACCGCTATTATCTTCTGACGGTTGATTTTCGCTACTTTCGGAGGGTTCACTACCGGAGCTTCCAATACCTAAGAGGTTAGATAAGTCTGACAGAAGATCAACTGCCATTTTAGAGGTCGCGTTGTTGCTCGAATCTCCTTGTGACGACTGCTGATTATCGTTTGACGAATTTTGCTCTTCGGATGGTTCTTCGGATTGTTCTTCCGATGGTTCTTCCGATGGTTCTTCGGATGGTTCTTCAGATGGTTCTTCAGATGGTTCTTCGGATGGTTCTTCGGATGGTTCTTCGGACGGTTCTTCGGATTTCTCTTCAGATTTGTCTTCAGATGAACCACCTCCAAAGCCCAGGCCGGACAGGTCTACCGCTTGCGATTGGACTTGGGAACTCAAGACGAATATCACCAACACGGCGACACCGAAAATGAAAATAAACTTCATATTTTATTCAACGTTGTACTCGAATGTAAGTACTTATTTCACGTAGGCCTTCGACCAGTGCCCAGCTCAGGCGTTATACACTGTTGTAATAATATTCCAACATTTACGTAGGTAGTGCTTATTTATAGGGCGAAATTTCACCCCATTTGTGGTATTTTTTTCGACGAATTTCGTAAAATTGTGCGTATAATTTTGTTTTTATCATTTTTTTTCTCTCAGTTTTGAATTTTTTGACAAACGCATAGGCCCATAATAAATTATTAGGAAAAAGCTGCCTATGCCGATGTTAAGCAACAATTAGGCAATTGGTTATGATACCTGAGCTCTTCTCTCCTCTTGTATTCCCCATTTTGAAAGCGATAAGAACCTTAAGCCGAATATTTTTTAGAATAGGCAGTAGATAGGCCTAATTGTGAAAATATTCTAGTACAACTTATAAATCATCAAAATAAATTATTATCATTTAATGTGTCAGAATCAGTGTGTTGTAAATTTTCGTGGAAATTCGTTGACAAAAAAAATACACACGTGAGAATCACCTACGATAATATTTATTACGCATATGGTATTACCTTATGTTGAAATTGCGAACGTCATTCTGTATAATAGAAGAAAAAAAATAGTACGAGTACAATTTTGAATTAAAAAAAAAAAAAAAAAATGAAAATTATTGTCATCTTTGGTGTCGTTGTATTGGTGATATTCGCCTTGACTTGTCAAGCTCAGTCGAAGGATGAAAAACCGTCAAGCGATGATTCCCCAGCAGAATCGCCAGATCAAAGTTCCCAAGCTGGACAGAGTTCATCATCCTCGATACCAGAGTTTACTGAGCCTTATATCTACGAGGTTCTAAAATCAATCCTTGGAATTGGCGATGGTAGTGGTGGTAATGAAGACAGCAGTGATGAAGATGAAGGTGGAAATGACAACGGTGAAGATCCTAAAAGCAGCAATTCTTGTGGTTATGTTGGAAGATAAGTATCAACAGCTGTCTAGTTTGAATCGTGATTTATCAATAAGAGTGTAATTAGGTATCGTTAATTTTAATACAGTATTAAGGTTATTTTCATTCGGATGGATCACGAAAAAAAGTCAACGGATTTTTACCAAATTTAGCAGAGACCTTCATTTTGAGGTCGAAAGTTACCTGCTCAGAAAAATTTCAGCCCCGGAGGTATCCCTAGAGCGAAGAAATGGGCCTTCGAAGAGGGCTCACAGAAAAGGCATTTTAAAAAAAAAATCGGAATTTTCTCGCTCCTGTCGCTACCCAACCTGTTTTGGGTAAAATGGCCCACTTTCGAAAGATGGTGTTTGAGATTCTCATCGGCCTGGGCTATATTTACATCAGAATTCAAGCACATTTTTAGGGTTCTACTGAGTGGTTGAAAATTTGCAAATCGCCTATTTTTGAATAAATTCTGTTTTAGGAATTTTTTTGGCAAATATTTCGCATTAACCCTTAAACACCAAGGCTAATCCTGAGATGTTGCGTGAAAATGCTTTCAATTTCCTGAATTAGCTCATCACAAGCATCACTTTAACCCACAGTTTGCCCCCCCAGCCCCTTAAAGCAATCTCGTAAAAGCCGTACCGATTTATTCAATTTTCCTTGAAAACCGAGAAAGCAAAAACCCGAATGAGGTCAATCATGGAACTGAATGATATAGTATCATTAGGTATACTGAATGAGTGAAAGCATATCCCCAAAGAACACCCCACCCCGTTTGGGGGGGCAAATTTTGAAAAAAGTTGAGATAAAATAAAGGGACCCATGCTCCATTTTTGGATGAACATATAGATGGTAGACCCTTCACAAAACGAAATCATGAACGGTGTGAAAATGGTGGACCAGAGCGATTTTTTAAAAATTTGATTCGCTTGTCTCGATAAAAACCCGAAAAAACAGAGCATGAATACGCAGAGTACATAATATGGGAAATAATATCAAGTAGGCTTGAAATGACAGAAACAAGAATTGAAAGGAACACATATGCTTTTAACAGCACATAAGTTCAGATAATCTACAATCCACCCATCAAATCTGTTTATCACACCATGGATAAGTATTCTTTCTCGATATTTGTCACCAAATAGTTACATCCTACAAAGGTTAGCAGTACGATTGTTTTTCTGCAGAAATATCGAAATAGGTTTATCTACCACTTTGAAAAGCTTTACACAGTCAAATTGCAGCACTCCCTGGCATTTCATAATGTTCAAGCATTCATGAAGAAGTCACTATCCCTCCTCGATCATAGATAATGTAGTTCTACATCATGAAAATTGCTTGAGCAGAATTTGTTGTTTCCAATCATGATATTTCATGATGTTGAACTTCACTATCTGTGATCGAGGAGGGATAGTGACCTCTTCATGAATGCTTCAACATTATGAAATGCCAGAGACAGCTGCAATTTGACAGTGTAAAGCTTTTCGAAGTGGTAGATAAGCCTATTTCGATACTTCTACAGAAAAACAATCATACCACTAACCTTTTGCGGGATGTAACTATTTGTTGACAAATATCGAGAAAGAATATCAACTTCAGCAGGAATTTCTCAAAACATTCAAAAGTTCAGAGTTGTGGTTGAACAACAGTTGAAAGCTTTTTACTGAATCTCAAATCCCCTGAATCCTGTAGTCATAAGCTAGACACAATCTCATGATTGTAAACGACAACTTCTGCTCAAGCAATTTTCATGATGTAGAACTACATTATCTATGATCGAGGAGGGATAGTGACTTCTTCATGAATGCTTGAACATTATGAAATGCCAGGGAGTGCTGCAATTTGACTGTGTAAAGCTTTTCAAAGTGGTAGATAAACCTATTTCGATATTTCTGCAGAAAAACAATCGTTACTGCTAACCTTTGTAGGATGTAACTATTTGGTGACAAATATCGAGAAAGAATATCATCGGAGTGATAAACAGATTTGATGGGTGGATTGTAGATTATCTGAACTTATGTGCTGTTAAAAGCATATGTGTTCCTTTCAATTCTTGTTTCGGTCATTTCAAGCCTACTTGATATTATTTCCCATATTATGTACTCTGCGTATTCATGCTCTGTTTTTTCGGGTTTTTATCGAGACAAGCGAATCAAATTTTTAAAAAATCGTTCTGGTCCACCATTTTCACACCGTTCATGATTTCATTTTGTGAAGGGTCTACCATCTATATGTTCATCCAAAAATAGAGCATGGGTCCCTTTATTTTATCCCAACTTTTTTCAAAATTTGCCCCCCAAAAAGGGATGGGGTGTTCTTTGGGGATATGCTTTCACTCATTCAGTACACCTAATGATACTATATCATTCAGTTCCATGATTGACCTCATTTCGGGTTTTTGCTTTCTCGGTTTTCAAGGAAAATTGAATAAATCGGTACGGTTTTTACGAGATGGCTTTAAGGGGCTGGGGGGCAAACTGTGGGTTAAAGTGATACTTGTGATGATCTAATTCAGGAAATTGAAAGCATTTTCACACAACATCTCAGGATTAGCCTGGGTGTTTAAGGGTTTGTGGACAAAATTTGTAAAAATACAGTAATGATCAAGAAAATTGGCACTACTGCGTTCCAAAATATTGGTTTCCAAAGTTTCCCGGAAGGATATATTTCAATATTTTGGCTAAATTGATGCAAATTATTTGCAAAGTAAAAACTAAAAAAAAAAAAACGAATTTTCCCAAAAATTGAGGTTTTTCAAGTTTTTAACTGCTCAGTAGAAAACCCTAAAAAAGGCCTTGAATTTTGACGACAACAGCACAGATTGACGTAATATCAAATACTTTCATCTGAGACTGGGTCATGTTTCCCGAAACAGGTTGAGTAGCGAAGGGGCGAAAAAACCATGATTATTTTTTGGAAATTCCGCCTCTTTGAGGGTCTATTTTTTTCTCACCCCTCCCTCTATCAGGAACACATTCGGAGCTGACATTTTTTCTGAGTAATTTTCTACTCAAAATGAAGGTCTCTGCTGAATTTGGACAAAATCTACCGACTTTTTGTCTGGGTAATTCGCCTTCATTTTTATTATTGATTTGAACATTGTTTTTTTTAATTTTTTGTGTTTTTAGCTACCTATCTACTTCAATCTACCTCTCAGTTATTTTAGAATAATAATTTCTTCATCTCTTCAATTTTTCAAATGCATTCGGTTTAATTATTTCTTTACTATCTTCATCTTGGCAATTTACCAAAAGTGTGAATGAAACGAGGATTCCTTCCCTATTTTATTCAGCGTGGAGAAGGGGGAGGGAAATTCTACAAAATTTTTCTCAAGTAGAGAGCTGAGAGGACACTGGAATACCCAGCTGGAAATTTCTGGTTCTTTGCCTCCCTCTCTCTCTCTCCTACAAGGAACCATTCGCTACAACTCTCGATACTTATTTTATTCCTTGAGAAACTTGCTTTGTCTCCTGTGTGGGTAAAGTCTGCTTTATATTTGCGAAAGGAAAGACTTGAATTATTATGAGTGTTTTTGTTCAAGTCGTTAATGCTTAAGATTTCAAATAAAAAGAGAAATCTGACACTTATTTTTTTGGAAATTTGAGTTTTTATAAGTCAGACTCGATGACTAAAATTTTACTTGAATTCAAGTACAAATTTCAGAATTTGGAAATTTTTATGGCGTACCTACTTATTATTACCTATCTAATATGTCAGAACCACTGGTGTCGTAAATTTCTGTGGAAATTCGTCGGAGAAAATCCGCACACGTGGAAATTATGATAATGCTCACTACGCATAAAGACTATTTTTTTAGATGACGAAATTTCCAACGTAATTTTGTACAACTGAAAGGGAAAAACTTTTGTAATATTACAAAAAAGTACAATACCGTGTTTCGTAACTGTGAAGTACATACCATACCTACCCTACGAAGTACAACATCGAATAAAAATGAAAATTATTTTCATATATTGTGTGGTTGTTTTGATGATATTTGCCTCGAGTCCCGAAGTCAAATCAGAAAATTCAAACGTATACTTGGGAACAGAAAGCGGTAAATCGAATGAAGGGTCGTTAATCAATAATATACTTGAAGAATTGAAGGTTCGAGTTTCTGATGATGAGCATATTTCACCAAAGTCAACCCCCGATGGAGATTACAACGGAAGCAGTGATGGTAAAAAGTCTGAATAAGGCAGCTGTTCTTGTGGAAGTCGCAGATAGAAAGCTATTTAGTTTAAATGTAAGTAACGCGTTTCAAGGAGGGATTTGTTTTGTTTATTTTGATTTTATTTTCATAATTGATTAGCCCATTCATTTTGTTTTGTTTTACTTAGTTTTAATATTTATCCAACTATTTTCACCCAAATTCATCGCGTGTTTAGGTAATTGTATGATTCATTTATTCTCCTCTGTACTTGTTTTCTCAAGTACATTCTATTGCATTATCTCTTCGCAATCTTAATATTGTTGATGATGGTGATGATGATGATGATGACGATTTTTTATTTTCAACAATTATGTCAAATCAAATCAAATATACCTATTTTTATTTTATTTTTTTTGCAATAGGCAGCATTCTAGCTCGGTTTCGTTCCAATGGGTGATTCTGAATTCAAAAGGTGCTCTTGTGAGCATATTCCAGAACGGTTTTCTGAAAAAACGAATTTTCTAGGATTAGGAAAAACCAATACATATGTATCTATTAACTACATTCCTTTTCTTATTCCAGTAAAACAATTTTGCAGAACGTAGAATGTTGTTCAGTAGGTAATAGTCCTTTATCTTTTTTAGAAACGAGGAAAAGGACTTATTTTTTTTCCAAGTTAGAAGTTACCTACTCTGAAAAAATTCCAGCCCCGGAGGTATTCCTGGAGGGAAGAAATGGGTCTTCGAACAGAACTCAAAGAGAGGACATTTTCGAAAAAATCTGTGTTTTTCGTTCCTGTTGCTAACCAACCTGTTTTGGGAAAAATCACCCACTTTCGAAAGATGATGTTTCAGATTCTTATCGGCCGGGGCTGTTTATATCAAAATTCAAGCACACTTTTAGGGGTCTACTGAGCGGTTGAAAATTTGCAAATCTCCTATTTTTGGGGATAAATTCGTGTTTTGACAATTTTTTCTAAGCAAATATTTTGCATTAATTTAGACAAAATATAATAGGTAGGTATTGAAAAATATCATTCATTAAATTGAGTGAGGGTATACTTTGGAAATCAGTAGTGGCAAATTGGCAATCTTCGGTTGAGTAGCAAAGGAGCGAAAAAACCACGATTTTTTTGAAAATTCCGCCTCTTTGACGAGGGTCCATTGAATTGTGAGAAATGTTTCTGGGTAATTCAGTTTTTGAAATTCAAAAGTCAAGAAAAAGTTTGAAAAAAACTGAGTATTGCACTTGGATCGATCAACAAGGTCGTGGAAGCAGGAGTAAGGTGGTTCGATTTTGGACCTTTCAAGATTATTGGTAATCATCCTAGCATAGATTTGAGAACTTTGTAGTTTTTTTGGTCAGCTAGGGATGACCAGTTGGGAAATTCACGATATCTACCCAGTTGGAACTTTCTGGTTCTTTGCCCCCCTCTCTTCCTCGAATAAGAGACCATTCGCTACAACTCTGAGTATTCTATTCCTTGAGAAACTTTCTTGTCTCCTGTAAGGGTGAAGTCTGCTCTACAAAAGGAAATATTAAATAATGAAATGTTTTTGCTCAAGTCGTTAATGTTTGGGATTTCAAATAAAAAGAAAAATTTGACATTTCTTTCTGAAAGTTTGAGCTTTTATAAGTCAGACTCGGTGTCTAAAATTTTACTTGAATTTAAATAGAAATTTCAGAAATAGGTAATTTTTATGATGACGTACCTACTTATTATTATCCAAGTTGTCAGGATCGCCGGTGTTGTAAATTTTTATGGTAATTCGTCGAAAAAAACACGCACACGTGGATATAATGATAATTTGATAATGCTTATTGCGCATACAGAGACTGTACGTATTTCTAGATGTCGACATCGTATAGACGTCATTTTGTGCAACTGAAGGAAAAAAACCGTTGAAATTTGTTGTAATATTACAAACAAGTGCCATACAGTGTGGCTCGCATTACATACCTGTATGCTGAAATAGGTACCTACCTACCTACCTATCATACGTGGTACATATGTACATATACAATATCGAATAAAAATGAAAATTATTTTCATGTTTTGTGTGGTTGTTTTGATGGTACTTGCCTCGAGTGGTGGTATGCAAATCTTCGTAAAAACTCTCACCGGCAAAACCATCACCCTTGAAGTCGAATCGTCCGATACGATTGATAATGTAAAATCTAAAATCCAAGACAAAGAGGGTATCCCTCCCGATCAGCAACGATAGATCTTCACCGGTAAATAATTGGAAGACGGACGTACATCAGAATAGATAGGCAAGTTATATACATCTCAGTTTTTCAAGTTACTAAAGTCAAGGAGCGCTTAATTTATTTATTTATTTTGATTTTATTTTCATAATTGGTTAGCCTGTTTATTTTGATTTGTTCTAGTTCTAAGATTTATCCACCTATTTGTACCTTAATTCATCGCGTGTTTTTGGTTCTATACCACCATAGGTAGATAATTTACCTCTAAGTAATTTTAGTAAAGCATGATTAATTGATTATCTTCTGTATTTTTTTCAAGTGAATTCAATTCACCATCTCTTCACCATCTTAATATTGCTTCGTATTGTTGGTGATGGTGATGATGATGATGATGATATTTTATTTTCAACAAATTATAAATAGACCGTACATATTTCAATGCATAATTATGTAGGTACATTACATATCAATACATACTCGTAATATGTGTTACCTACACTCCTTTTCTTATTCCAGTAAAACAATTTTGGAGGATAGTAATAGTCCTTTATCTTTTTTGAAAACGAGGAAAAGGATATCTTTGAAAGGGTATTCCACGGTAAGATAGGCGAAATGGCCCTGTCCCCAGATTTGGAAAATTATGATGGATTATTGTTGGGTACCTCCAATGAAAATTTTTGAGCGGAATTTCCGCCCCTCAACCCCCCCCCTCCTTGGTCTGTATAGCCAAAAAACGCGTTTTTTACGAGAAAAATTCTGTATCCATGAGTTGTGGGGAGAAAATTTTGGTACCGCGTGGAATGTGTAGGGGAAGCGTGGGTCTTTTAACACGATTTTTTTCAAAATTTTTTACCATAGTGGTGGGGGTGAAATTGACAAAAGAAAATGGTGAAGATCCGAAAAGTAGCAATCGTTGCATTGATTTTAGAAGATAATAACACTGTCTTGTATGAGAAATGTGATGTATTATTAAGAATGTTGGTATTGTTGATTTTAGTATTATTTTCCTTGGGGTAGATTGCGAAAAAAAAACCGGTGGGTTCTTCCCAAATTTAGTAGAGACCTTAATTAGCGGTTAAAAATTCGCAAATCACTTATTTTTGGATAAATTTGTGTTCTGGAAATTTTTTCACCAATTTTCAAAAAATCGGGAAAAATGTGCAAAAATTTTTGAATTTTTTTTCAATTTTCTAAAATTAGCAGGAATGATCAAAAAATTGGCACTACTGATATAGTTTGAGGAGGAATTAACTAGATGGTGGGAATCGTTGTATTTAATTCCTACTGGATCGGGACAATAATTATTCCTTACGTGGGGAATAATTACCACTTACCTAGATAGCTCAAGAGATGAAGTGGGGTAGATAATCCTGCCTGACTAATCACGTATGTACTCTAATAATAATAAAACACATTCGTGATGAACTGATGACTACTAAAATGTCTTTATTAAATATTAGTTACATATAAGAAGGTACGTAGAAAGCAATTACAAACTACACATTTTCAACATAATGAAATGGTCAGGCGCGTTACCTGCCACTACGACCTAGATAAGGCAAGAATTCCAATTAATTACATATTAAGTGAGTACCTAATACGTAATCAACCAGAATGTCACCAATGATCGAGATGAAGTTACAATCATTATGAGTTAATTTGGGTAGGTGTTACAAATAATATATTCCTACTTCGACTAACTCAATTAACTAATGCTAAATTATAATTAATTGAAGGAACCATCAGGCCCAAATAAGTATTTTTCAATACTTACCAAAGACACTGTACATATTACCTATCCAATTGGTGTACTCACTAATTCCTGGTACTTGATAGGTACATACCACACGAGGTTTGATGTAATGTGAGAAATGCCTTTGATGCCCGGGGTAATCAAATGTGCATTCAAAAGAACCATATTGATTATGTAAAATTAATCAATATGTTCAGAAAAACACTAATTACCACGTTAGAAGTGGGTTAAACACGATAAATGGTACTTGATCTTAAGGACCAAGCACTTTCACATTTTCTGGTGCCGAAGCGAGAACACATATTTACAACGTTGACTTAGCTCCAGAGAGCTCGAGATTCCGGTGCTAAGTGAAGAGCCTTGCTCGCGATCTTGCAACAGTTGCTGCCAGATCCACGAGCAGAGAATCCCCCACGTTCCCCTTACTTCCAGTATAGGTATAATTTTAGAGAGAGCAAGTAACAAAGTATCTCCCTATAAATAGATCGAGTAATATTGTGCAAAAAGGGAGTTATATTAATAATCGCTAAGGCGGTTACGGGCATCCTGCATCTCACACTACTGCATTGCAAAATATTGTCCCAGTTTTAGGAATGTCATTTTTCAATATTTTGGCTGAATTAATGCAAATTTTTGCGAAGAAAAAACTTTTGAAAAAACGACTTTTTCCAAAAGTGGCGTTTTTCAAATTTTGAACTGCTTAGTAGAAAACCCTAAAAGTGGCTTTGAATTCAAATACTTTCATTTGCAACGATCCCTATTTTTCTAAAAGCAGGTTGAGTAGTGAAGGAGCGAAAAAATCACGATTTTTTTGAAAATTCCTTCTCTTTGGGGGCCCATTTCTTCACAACCACCCCCCCTCCCCAAACAATATCACTTTCTGAGCTAACATTTTTTTCTGAGTAACTTTCAACTCAAAATGAAGGTTTCTGTTGAATTTGGACAAAATCTACCAATTTTTTTTCAGGGTTGGGCATCTACGCGTAGAATAGCCTATTCTACATTTTGGTGTAGAATACGTAAAATTTGATGTAGAATGCGTAAAATGCGTAGAATGCGTAGAATGCGCGTAGAATGCATAAAATACGGTGTAGAATGCGTAGAATGCAACAAAATCACCCATCTGAAAGCCAAACAAATTGTTTATTTACCAAAAATGCACTTTTGAAAAATGAAAGTTCAACTTTTTTGTTCAGGAAATGAAATTTGAAATATGAATTTGGGTTTTCTTCTTTTGAATTATATAAATTGATTATAACAATTAAGAATTTGATTTGAGAAAAGAAATCAATAGACTTAGGTACGAACTGAACAGAAAAAGTGATAAGACTAGTAATCATCTATAGTATAAAGCTACAAGCAAAAAAAGTTCACCAGGCTCTCATTCGGCCCCCATTACACCTAGGAAGCTGATTTTTTTTTAAAAGAAAGCCCTCGACGAGTACTTGATGCGAAAACTATAGCGAAGGCCCAATTTTGATTTTAAGGGCCTCAAATTTCGGAGAAAGGGGGCTAAAATCAACATAAAAAAATTTTGGAAATACACTTTCTTCCAAATTGCGTTTTAAACCGAATTCCAAAATTTGAACCAATTTGGTCCCATACAGAGGGAGAAATGGCCCAAAAACCAATTTTTGGGCCCCCTCCTCTAAATTTATGAAAACTGAACCGATTTTGCTCATTTTTTTTTTCAAAATATTCCTTATGACGTGTAGATACGTTATAAAACATTTGTAATTCAAAATTTTTTAGTTTAAGCATGAAAAATTAAAAATCAAAAAAGCATTATTTTGAACAATCATAACTTTGAACTTTAATTTCTCAGCCGAATATTTCCAATTTGCTAAGCATTTTATTTATCATCAAAATAATAGTAAACAAAAAATCCAACTTATACTTCTCAGCCGAGTATTTCTCTTTTCAATTACTCATTTTGCTTAGTAATATAATATAGTTTGTTGTAAGGAAAGGGACTTGGGGGCAACCTTGAAAAAGCGAGCTCTAAGAGAGAAAAGGGAGAGCGATGGGGGGTTTGGGGGCGCAGCCCCCAAGAGCGAGTTCCGAGGGCGAAGCCCGAGGAACGAGTACGGGGGTGAGGCCGCGAAGCGGCAAGGGGGCGGAGCCCCCTAGTATAATCATAATGCCAAAGCCGAATGAAGCTGTGTTAGGTGAGCTTAATTTCAAAATTATAAAAACTACAGGAAAAGCAGGTGATTTGAAATACGTTGCTGGTTACTATTTTGTTCTTGTTCTTTACCTTATAGGTACTGTTACTATTTCGTTTTTTTTTAGCTTGTTGTTCTTCTTATTTTGTTTTTTTAACCTTACTATTACCATTTCATTTTTTTACATACCAGCATTAAAATAAATGATGTAAAAAATGAAAAAAATATAAGTATTTTGAAAAAATAAAAATAATCTGCATGTTTATTCTACGTTGTATTCTACGCATTCTACGCATTCTACGCATTCTACGCATTCTACACTTGTTTCAGGCTATTCTACACGTGCTATTTTACGCGTAGAATGCCCATGTATTCTACATGGTGTATTCTACGGCACAACCCTGTTTTTTTTCTATCAGGTATTGATTTTGACATTTGACTAAGTATTAAATTAATCTTAATTATTGTTATCCTAGTTTTACTTTAATTTTTTGTATTTTTAGCTACCTACATATATCTACTTCAAGTTCAATCTACCTCTTAGTTATCTTAGAATACATAATTATTTTTTCTCTTTAATTTTTAAAATATAATATTCGGTTTCATTACTTCTTCACTACATATACATATGTATCTTCATCAATTGACACTTTACCATATAAAATGAAACGAGGATTCCTCCCTACTCTTATTCAACGAGGAGAAGGGGGGAAATTCTTTAAAATTTTCCTCAAGAGGAAAGCTGAGAGAACTCTAAAGTGAACTCAAAAAATGAATCGATTGAACTGAACAACCTAAAATTTGTGAGAATTCACAAGTCACCCTTTGTTAATAATTTTGTAGTTCAATTTTTGATGGAGGAAGGTGTTAGGTGGTTTGATTTTGGACCTTTTAAGATTATTGGTACTATCCTAGCATAGATTTGAGAACTTTGTAGTTTTTTTGGTCAATTATGGACCAGATGAGAAATTCAAGACATTTACCCAGTTAGAAATTTCTGGTTCTTTGCCCCCCTCTCTTCCTCAAATAAGAGACCATTCGCTACAACTCTGAGCATTCTATTCCCTGAGAAACCTTCTTGTCTCCTGTGAGGGTGAAGTCTGTTCTATAAAAAGAAATAGGTATTTAAATTATGGAATGTTTTTGCTCAAGTCGTTAACGTTTAGGATTCCAAATGAAAAGAAAAATTTGACATTTCCTACTGGAAGTTTGAGTTTTTATAAGTCAGACTCGATGTCTAAAATTTTACTTGAATTTAAATTAGAAATTTCAGAAATAGGTAATTTTTATATTATGACGTACTTACTTATTATTATCCGAGTTGTCAGGACAGCTGGTGTTGTAAATTTTTATGGAAATTCGTCAAAAAAAACACGCACACGTGGATATTACGATAATTTGATAATGCTTATTGCGCAATGCGCATAAGAGACTGTATTTCTAGATGTCGACATCGTGGACGTCATTTTGTACAACTGAAAGAAAAAACCGTTGAAATTTGTTGTATAATATTACAAACAAGTACAATATTGTGTGGCTCGCATTACATATCTGTAGCTGAAATAGGTACCTACCTATCATACGTGGTACATATGTACATAGGTATACAATATCGAATAAAAATGAAAATTATTTTCATATTTGGTGTGGTTGTTTTGATGGTATTTGCTTCGAGTTCCGAAGTCAAATCATCACAAGATGCAAAAGTAGACGAACAATCAGGAAGCAGTAAATCTACAGAAGGATCTGGAAACGAAGACTCGAAAGATCAAGGATCGTCTGAAACTCAGTCGCAGGATGGAAAATCGTCAAGCGATGATTCCCCTGCAGAATCATCGGATCAAGGTTCCAAAGCTGGACAGAGTTCATCAAAATCGATAACCGAGCTTCCAACTGAATCCCTCAAGTTACTAGAGTCTGAAGTTAGAGGTTCTTGTACAAGCTGTAGAGGTTCTTGTAAAAGTAGTAGATGAAGATAAAAATCTGTTTGGTTTGAAATGTAACGCGTTTCTAGGAGCGCTTAGTTTATTTAAGTATTTGTTTTGATTTTTATTCTCATAATTGGTTAGCCTGTTTATTTTGATTTGTTCTAGTTCTAAGATTTATCCACCTACGTATTTTTACCTTAATTCATCGCGTGTTTTTGGTTCTATACCCTAGGTAGATAATTTACCTCTCAGTAATTTTAGTGCGGTATGATCACTTGATTATCTTCTGTATTTTTTCAAGTGAATTCAATTTCATTATCTCTTCACCATTGTTGGTGATGGTGATGATGATGATGATGATATTTTATTTTCAACAATAATTTACTTAAATAGGTATTTCAATGCATAATTATGTAGGTACATTACATATATCAATACATAAGTGTTACGTTCGTTTTCTTATTTCAGTAAAACAATTTTGGAGAGTAGTAATAGTTCTTTTATCATTTTTAAAAATGAATAGAAGGATTTTATCGTTGAAATTTTTTTACAATATGAGCTGCTGGGAAGACTTTGAGAGGTTATAGCCTACTCACAAATATTCCGAAAATAAATTGATAGGCATTGAAACTCATTATCATTAACTTGAAATGTGTGAGAATGGACATAATATGTTCTACGATTTTAATTCTGACTATTTTTTCCAACTTTTTGAAATTTTAAAAATTTCAAAAAATTTGTCATAAATCTGAAAGTGGAATTAGGCATCTCAAAAATTAATAGGTTACCGGGCCTTAAGACTTGCTCTTTTAATCTAGCTCGGTTTCGTTCAAATAGGTGGGTGTGAGTTCAAAAGGTGTCCTTGTGAGCATCTTCCAGGAGGTTTTTCTGAACAACCAAATTTTCTAGGATTAAGAAAAGAATATGAAATTTTCAAGGTTAAATTTCGAATTTTAGAACGAATTATTTTGACCTAAGACTTGAATTCTTTACTTTTTCAACCTATGGACAGCTTGCTCTTTCACACATGAGCGAAGTAAAGCCGATAAATTCAAGAATTTTCATGTGATAAGTTGATATTTGAAAAAAAAAGAACTGCATTCGAGTGATTACTTACGTATTTCAGAAATTTAGGGGTCTCTTCAATTTTTATTCGAGAGGTCGTGTTGGTTTCCTAAGCCAAATTCACAAATACGCAGCTACGGTAACAAAACACCGAATCCATAGTAATTTTCTATACACTTTTATCAGTTATTACAAATGTTTTTGTTTTTTTTTTAAAAAATATTCGAGTTGTATAAATCATCAATATACATTATTATCATTTAATTTTGTCATAATCAGTGTGTTATTGTAAATTTCCGTAGAAATTCATCGAAAAAAAACAAGTAGGTACACTCGTGAGAATTACGGTCCTACCTAAATACTATAGTATTTATTACGCATTGAGCATTACTTTATGTTGAAATTGTTAACGTCATTCTATAGACCACAGTAGAAGAGAAAAAACCGTACGAGTGCAATATTGGATAAAAAAATGAAAATTATTCTCATCTTCGGTGTCGTGGTATTGGTGATTTTCACCTTGACTTGCCAAGTCCAATCGCTAGATTCAAACGTAGACTTGGGAACAAAAAGTGGTAAATCGAAAGAAAGATCTAGAACCGGAGATTCGGAAGACCAAGGATCGTCTGAAACTCAGTCGCAGGATGAAAAATTGTCAAGCGATGATTCATCCTCAGGAGAATCGCCAAATCGAGGTTCGAAAGCTGGACAGAGTTCATCAAACTCGATATTAGAGTTTAAGAAATCTTATTTCTATGAGTTTCTGAAATCAGTCTTTGGAATTGGCGATACTAGTAGTGAAGCTAATAAAGGCAGAAGTGAAAAAGATGACGGTGAAAACGACGATGGTGAAGATTCTGGGACTAGCAATGGTAAAGACGCCAAAAGTAGCAATCGTTGCATTGATTTTAGATGATAACAACTGTCTAGTTTGAAACGTGATGTATCATTAAGAATGTTAGTATTGTTAATTTTAGTATTACGTATTTTAATTGTGGAGGGGGGGAGGGGATCACAAAAAAGTCACCGAATTTTTACCAAATTCAGCAGAGACTTTTATTCGGAGTTCAAAGTTACGAGTACCTACTCAAAAAAATTTTGACCCTGGAGATGAAAAAATCTGTGTTTTTTCGCTCTTGTCACTACCTACCCAACCTGTTTTTGTAAAAAATGGCTCACTTTCGATAGATGGTATTTGAGATTCTCGTTGGCCTGAGCTATTTACATCAAAAATTTAAGCTCACGTTTAGGGTTCTACTGAGCGATTGAAAATTTGCAAATCTACTATTTTTGGATAAATTCGTGTTTTGAAAATATTTTATTGGCAAATATTTTGCATTAGGTAATTCAAACAAAATATTGGAAAATGTCATTCTAGAAATCGGAGGAGGGATATTTTGGAACTCAGTGGTGCCATTTTTTTAGTCATCGCTACCAATTTTCAATCAATCAAGAAAAATTTCTGAAAATCTTTCATTTTTTTTTTTCGATTTTATTGAAACTGACAATAGTGGCTAAAAAATTGGTACCACTGCATTTCAAAATATGTTTCCTGTTTCAGAAATAACATCTTTCAATGTTTTGGCTAAATTAATTTGAGCCGATTTTGGGAGTGACACCTCAAGAGCAGTTTTTTCACCAGATTTTTTCAAAATTAAAAAATCCAAAAAAACAAAATTTTCCCGTTTGTGTGGAAATTTTTGAAATTTGCGCGAATCGCTGTGTTTTGTCCGTAACTAACCTCCCTAATCAAAATTTTACAATTTCCAGCCATTCTGGAGCCTCCGGCGCGATTTTTCAATTTCTCCAGAATTTTGAATTTGCTCCAGAAGGCGTGAATATGAAGTAGGCAGCTAAAAATCGAGCTGCATATTACACTCGGCCTGTTTAACGAGTTTATCTACATTTCAGACAACTTTGAGAGTGATACCTCAAGAGTGGTTTTTTGAGGTGTCACTCGCTCGGTCGCTCCAAAACAGCTGGAAATGGTAGAATTTGCGCTCCGGGGGTTAGTTCTTGAAGAAATACAGCAATTCGCGCAAATTTCAAAAATTTCCTCACAAACGGTTATTTTTTGATTTTTTGGATTTTTTAATTTTGAAAAAAGCTGGCCAAAAAACCACTCTTGAGGTGTCACTCTTAAAATCGGCTCAAATGTGGATAAACTCGTTAAACAGGTCGAGTGTAATGTACAACTCGATTTTTAGCTGCCCAACTTCATATTCACGCCTTCTACAGCAAATTCAAAATTCTGGAGAAATTGAAAAATCGCGCTGGAGGCTCCAGAATGGCTGGAAATGGTGAAATTTGGATTTGGGGGGTTAGTTTTGGACAAAATACAGCGGTTCGCGTGAATTTCAAAAATTTCCACACAAACGGGAAACTTTTGATTTTTTGGATTTTTTAATTTTGAAAAAAGCTGGTCAAAAAGCCACTTTTGAGGTGTCACTCTCAAAATCGGATCTAATGTGGATAAACTCGTTAAACAGGTCGAGTGTAATATACAACTCGATTTTTAGCTGCCCAACTTCATATTCACCCCTTCTGGAGCAAATTTAAAATTCTGGAGAAATTGAAAAATCGCACTGGAGGCTCCAGAATGGCTGGAAATAGTGAAATTTGGATTTGGGTAATTAATATTAGTTTTGGGACTTATTTTGACCATTTTTATTGATCAAGTACGTACTTTTTTGAAAAAAATCATAAATCGCCAAAAACAGTCAACTTTGAATTTTCAAAAATTCGCCAAAAATCGAAAAATGAACTTGGTGCAGCTGAAAATTTGGTTTTGGGGGTTTAGACCATGCTCTTTCCAAAAATCGTGGTCCCGTTCGAATCGGAGTGTGACGCCTCAAGAGGTTCCCTTGTTAGTAGAAAACCCTAAAAATGATCTTGAATTTTGACGACAACAGCATAAATTGACGTAAGATCTGAAATGCATTCATTTGGGACTAGGTCATTTTTCCAGATACAGGTTGAGTAGCGAAAGAGCGAAAAACCCAAAAGGAAAGACTTAATTTATGGGTATGCTGTTTTTACTCAAGTCGTTAATGCTTAAAATTTCAAATAAGTTGAAAAGAGAAATCAGACACTTCTTTTTTTTTTGAAAGTTTGAGTTTTTATAAGTCGAATTCAATGTTTAAAATTTTATTCAAATTCAAGTGGAAATTTCAGAATTTGGTAATTTTTATAGTGTAGGTATTTATTATTACCTATCTAATTTGTCAGAACCTCTGTTGTCGTACATTTTTGTAGAAATTCGTCGGAAAAAACCCGCACACGTGGAAATTATGATAATGCTCACTACGCATAAAGACTATTTTTAGATGTCGAAATATTGTCAACGTCATTTTGTCTACAACTGAAGGGGAAAAACGTTGAAAATGGTTGTATAACTCTGAAGTAACTACCTATTAGTACGTGATACTTACAAATAAGTATACAACATCGAATAAAAATGAAAACTATTTTCATATTTGGTGTGGTTGTTTTGATGATATTTGCCTCGAATACCGAAGTCCAATCACAAAATGCAAAACTAGACGAAGGATTAGGAAGCAGTAAATTGAAAGAAGGATCTGAAAACGGAGACTCGAAAGATCAAGGATCGTCTGAAACTCAGTCACAGGGTGAAAAATTGTCAAGCGATGATTCCCCAGGAGAATCGCCTGATCAAGGTTCCAGAGCTGGACAGAGTTCATCAAACTCCACAGAATTTTTCAAATATTTCTACGATTTTCTGAAATCAGCCCTTGAAATTGGTGATACTGGTAATGGAGGTAATAAAGGCAGCAGTGATGAAGATGAAGGTGGAAACGACAACGATGAAGATTCTAGGAGTAGCGATGACGAAGATCCTAAAAGCAGCAATCCTTGTGCTGGTGCTGGTAGATAACAGCTGTCTAAATCGGCTGAGTAACTTTCAAAGCAAAATGAAGATCTCTGCTGAATTCGGACAAAATATACAGTTTTTTTTTCTGAGCGATCCGCCGTAATTTTTATTATTGATTTGATTATTAAATGAATCTTAATTGTTATCCTAGTTTCACTTTAATTTT
Organism: Planococcus citri; assembly: GCF_950023065.1. NCBI lineage: Eukaryota > Metazoa > Arthropoda > Insecta > Hemiptera > Pseudococcidae > Planococcus > Planococcus citri. The sequence continues at coordinate 6,952,803 of NC_088680.1, read as the reverse complement.
TTGTCTTTTTAGCTATCTACTCGAATAAACCTCTCATTTATTTTAGAATAAATATTTTTTCTGTTCAATTTTTCAAATGTGTACATTCGGTTTCATTATATTTTCTCAACCATCTTCATCTTGAAAATTTACCATAAGTGTGAATGAAACGAGAATTTTATTCATTCCCTGATTCAACGAGGAGAAGGGGGGAAGAAAATTCTACAACGCCAAAATTTTCCACCTGCTCATCCATTCAGCAATCGCATCAATTGAACAAAATTGAGACGAACAATCGAAAAAAAAATTACTTGAAATTTTCTATTCATTTGGCTTTTTGATTCCGTCTGCATCTTTACCAAGTTGGCTTTTGAATTCAACAAAATGTTTTGCAGAAAATTGAGGAAGAAAATCTCTAATCTACAAAATGAATGATTTCAAATGCATTTTTTTTTTCAAATATCACAATCTGATTGTTCTGTGCAACTTTATCCGTTGAAATTTATCGATTATTGAACTTCTTCCGGGCGTTGGAGACTTAGAGAGAGCTAATTTCTCGAAAAATTTGGACTTCTGTTTGATTTGCTCGGATTGACACGCAATCGCCAATCTCGTCGCAATTTCCATCAAAACGTTAGACAGTAGAATTTACGTCAGCAACAAAATTTCACCGTGAAAAACTAGAAAATGTCACTCGAATGTTTCGCAATATAATGTTGAATTCTAGAGTGAAATTACAAAATTTTATGAAATTTTGTGTCCGACGTTGAAATTTAAGCTACAAGTTGACGGCACCGTTATCACATTTTCTCGCTATATATATAGCTTTAATGGAGTAAGTACATACTCGTACATAATATAAAGTGGGTAAACGACTCAAGTAGGTACCTAGGTTGTGTGTGCTTTATTCTGACTTTGTAGTGATTCAAAGTATCAAAACGATATCAAAATGAAACCAGCTTATGTATTGATGGTGAGGATAAAGAAGAAGGTGGAAGTGACGGAGGTGAAAATTTTAAGAGCGAAAATCGTTGTTATGATCCACGAACATAGATAGCAGCTGGCTAATTCAAAATTCAAAGTGAACCTACTTACGTGTAGGTTTGTTTTCTAGAGGGCTGGTCTTAATATTTATCTTATTTCACTTTAATTCGTCCTGTTTATGGCTTTCTTTTCTAATCTACCTGTTGCTAATTTTAGTAGACCTACATACCTATGAATAATTCTTCCCTTCAATTTTTTAGTTAAGTTGGTACATTCGGTTTTATAATTACATGTATCATTATTCCTAATCTTGGCAACAATACAATAAAAATAACGATAGTGTATTCCTTTAATTTCTTTACTTACTCGAGTAAAACATTTTAGCGTAGATAGGCACTGAAATTGTTTTGCTCTTTCTACACTTTTGTTTTTAAATTTCCTGTCTGTCGATTTTCTGATGTTTTTTTTTTTTCTATTCTGAGAAGGTTTGTTCAGGAGGAGTAGGAGTTACTTGTAGAGACATTCATTCTGTTCTGAGTAATTCTGATGCAAAATTGGGAAATTATTTGGTAAAAATCGTTTTTTCCCCAATCGGTGAGAAGTGCAAGAATTAAATACAGAGACACGTCAACATTTTTTGATAGGGGGGGGGGGGTGCTTTTTTTATTGATGTGAGGTCGTCTGGAAAGAATTCTAACTTATAAATTTTTGAAGAATTTTCAAAGTTTTCATCGACTTCTTTTTTATTTAATTTTTAGTCGGGGAGCCCCCATAAGGATCACCTGCACCCCCTGCCGATCCTCTGGGGAAATTTTGTTCTTAAAAAGGGAGTCCTAAGGAACATTTATAGCCCTTGTCCTCGAAAAAAAAGTGGCCTACTTACAAAATGGCGGCCACTTTGATTGACAGGTCAGCTGAAATCGCAGATTTTGCGTTCCAAAATAGGACTTGCACGAAATTTTTTAAACGGTACAAACGTAGATCGAAATTTCAAGTGCTGAAGTGCGTTTTTCGATTTTTGGTGAATTTTTGAAAATCAAATTTAGGCCAAAAATGAGGGAAAAATTAAATTTTACCAAATTGACTAAGGAAGCTGAACTTTGGGATACACCCTATTTTCAAAATTCCAAATTGATTGGAAACAGTTTCAATCCGTTTTGAGCAGTGCTGGAGCCTCCAGCAGATTTTTGAAACTCGAAATTCCCATAAAATTTCATCAAATGGAGATGGAAAGCCGAAATTTACTCCGCACTCCAAGTTTGACACCCTCTGAAGATGACTTCAGGTGGGTTTAAGTCATTTCGAAGTCTCCAGCGACTTTTTGAAATTTGCTGGCGTCTCCACAAGATTTTTGAAACTTGAAATTCCCACAACATTTTATGAAATGGAGTTGGGCCGGAAGCAAAAATTTAGTCTGCAAACTAATTTCAATACGCTACGAAGTCAACTGCAGGTGGATTTCAAATCGTTTTGAAACCTCTAGCGACTTTTTTGAAAATTACTGGAGCCTCCAGTAGATTTTTGAAACTCGAAATTCCCATAAAATTTCATCAAATGGAGATGGAAAGCCGAAATTTACTCCGCACTCCAAGTTTGACACCCTCTGAAGACGACTTCAGGTGAGGTTAGGTCATTTCGGAGCTTCCAGTGACTTTTTGAAAATTACTGGAGTCTCCACCAGATTTTGGAAACTTGAAATTCCCACAACATTTTATGAAACGGAGTTGGGAAACCGAAGTTTGATCTGCAAACTAATTTCAATAGGTACACTACGAAGCCAACTGGTACCTACAATATTTTAAATCTGAATATTTTTTTCATTTTTTAAAAATTTGTCATAAATCTAAAAATGAAATTTAGCACTTCAAAAATTTGGTTACCCAGGCATAAAACCTACTCTTTTGATCTTGCTCGGTTTCGTTCAAATAAATGAGTGTGAGATTCAAACATTGCCCTTGTGAAATTTTTTCTTTTGAAAAATTCTGATGCTGCGTGGAAACAGCACCAATTTCTGTACGTTGACCGAAAATTTCCTTGAAATTCCAAGATGAAATTCGATCAAAATCCAAAACTTCGGCGTTATTTCACCCTATTTTATTCCAAATTTTGTTGAGATTAAACAATTTTTCTATGTGAACCTTTTATAGTTTTCTATGGTGAAATTTTGTTGCTGACGTAAATTCTTCTGCTTAACGTTTTGATGGAAATTATCTATAGTAGAAAGGTGCGTCAATTCGAGCCAATCAATGAACAAGTGCAAATTTTTCGAGAAATTAGTCTTGTTCACCTCAATTTTTTTCATATCTAAAACCAGCAAAACGATAAATTAGATCGAAAGATCTGGCAAAAATTCATCATCTGTCAGAATTTCAAGTGCTAAAGTGCGTTTTTCGATTTTTGGTGAATTTTGAAAAATCAAATTCAGGGCAAAAATGTGGGAAAAAATCAAAACTTTACCAAATTGACCAAGAAAGCTGAAATTTGGGATATACCCTATTTTCGACCAGGAAAATCGATTGGAAACTGTTTCAACCCGTTTTGAGCAGTTCTGGAGCCTCCAGCAGACTTTTGAAACTCGAAATTTCCACAAAATTTCATCAACTGGAGATGGAAAGCAGAAATTTACTCTGCAAACTAATTTCAATACGCTGCGAAGTCAACTGCAGGTGGATTTCAAGTGATTTTGGAGCCTCCAGCGACTTTTAGAAAATTACTGGAGCCTCCAGCAGATTTTTGAAACATTAAACTTCTCCAAAGTTTCATAAAACGGAGATGGAATGCCGAAATTTACTCCGCACTACAAGTTTGACACCCCCTGAAGATGACTTCAGGTAGGTTTGAGTCATTTCGGAGCCTCCAGCGACTTTTTGAAAATTACTGGAGTCTCTACAAGATTTTTGAAATTTGAAATTCCCGGCTCATTCCACGTCAATTGGTCCAAGAAGTGGTAGGTGGGTTCGGCGATTTTTTTGAAATTTTTCTTGTGGAAAGACCTCCGAAGGGATGACCAATAGCGCAAATCAGAGCCCTCTAGCCCATTTTTAACGGCAGCCAGGGGTGTCAAAGTTTTCAGTGAACCTAAAATATCATCCATTCCAGCAGTGGATTACTCGATAACCGCGATACCTACCAAAATTGAACTTTTCCCCATAGTTAGAGGTTTTGAAAGGCTTTTTGGTGATATCATAAAAATCAGTGTTGCCACTTTTTTTTTGTACAAAAAATTATCTCAATAAGTTTCAAAACGTAGTTTTCATATCGTTCTGAATCTCTAAAATTCTGAAAAAAGTATATTCTGGACAACTGTTCATGCTGAACAACATACCATTAAAAAATTGAGATGGTAACTTGTCACAAAGTCAATTTAAAAAAAATTGAAGTTTGAGAAAAATTCGATTTTTTGATTTAAAACATGGAAAAAAGTTTTGATTAGTAAAGTTGACCAATTTGACTCCTATTTTTTCGTATCTGTTGAAAAAGTTGAAATGCCCCTTTCACTCGATAAAATGAACTCATCACAAAAAAATCAAAATTAGAAAAAATTCAATTTTCAATTCCAAACATCAAAAAAAGTGTAAATTTATTCAGTTGTCTTATTTTGACCTCTTTCTGAGGTATTTCATGAAAAAGCTTATACAAATCACACTCACAGCAAAATAATTAAAATTTGTTTTTTTTTTTGAATTTTTTTCGAATTTTGATTTTTTTGTGATGATGTATTAATTTCACCGAGTGAAGGGGTTTTTTCAACTTTTTCAACGGATGCGTAAAAATGGAGGTCAAATGGGTCAACTTTGCCAATCAAAACTCTTTTTTATGTTTTAAATCAAAAAACCGCATTTTTTCGCAAAGTTAAAATTTTTTTAAATCGACTTTGTGACAAGTTACCTACCATCCTAATTTTTCAATATGTTGTTCAGCATAAACAGTTGTCCATAATATATTTTTTTCAGAATTTTTGAGAATCGGAACGATATGAAAACTACGTTTTGAAACTTTTTGAGCTAATTTTTTGAACGAAAAAAAGTGGCAACACTGATTTTTATGATATCACCAAAAAGCCTTTCAAAACCTCACCTATGGGAAAAAGTTTCATTTTGGAGGAATCGTGGTTATCGAGTAATCTACTGCTGAAATGGGTGATATTTTAGGTTCACTGAAAACTTTGACAACCCCTGGCTGCCGTTGAAAATGGGCTACAGGGCTGCGATTGCGTCATTGGTCATCCCTTCGGAAGGTCTTTCCACAGGAAAAATTTCAAAAAAATCGCCGAACCCACCTACCTTTTTTTGGTCCAATTGACGTGGAATGACCCTATACCTAATTCAATTTTTAAGAACAGTTTCGCGGTAATTCAGTTTCTGAAATTTGAATTCAAGAAGAGGTTTTAAGAAACTTAGTTATTGCGCTCGAATCGATCGAGATGATCCTAGAGGAAGGAGTTCGTTTGATTTTGGACTTTTCAAGTTTATTGATATTATCGACTGTGAAAAGTGCAGTGTTTTGAACCATATTCCTAGCATAGATTTGATAACTTTGTAGTTTTTTTGGACAAATAGGAGCCAGTTTATTTGGTTAATATCGAGGCATAAAATGTACTCTTTTGAACTTGCTCGGTTTCGTTCAAATAGATAAGTGCGAGATTCGAAAGGTACACTTGTGAAATTTTATCTTTTGAAAAATTCTGATGCTGCGTGGAAACAGCATCAATTTCTGTACATTGATAGAATTTCCTAAACTTCCGAAATGAAATTCGATCAAAATCGAAAACTTTGGCATCATTTCACCCTATTAATTATTTATTCCAAATTTTGTGGAGATTTAAAAATTTTTTCATGTGAACGTTGAAATGACATTTTCCATTTCGAAGCATTTAATTTATCGTTTCGCTGGTTTTAGATATGAAAAAAATTGAGGTGAAAAAGGCTAATTTCTCGAAAAATTTGCACTTGTTCTTTGATCTGCTCGGATTGACGCAACTTTCTATGTACTATAGAAAATTTCCATCAAAACGTTAAGCAGAAGAATTTACGTCAGCAACAAGATTTCACCATAAAATACTAGAAAATTTGACACGAATGTTTGGCGTAAAACTTTACGAAATTTTGTGTCTAAAAATTTGAAATTGAAGCGACAGGAGTTCTCATCAAAACGTTAAATACATAGAAGAATTTACGTCAGCAACAAAATTTCACCACGAAAAACTAGACAATTTGACTCGGATGTTTCTCAAAGGTTGAAAATTATAAAAAATTACGAAATTTTGTGTCCAAAAGTTGAAATTGAAACGACAATTTGACAGCACCGTTATCACAACTTCTCGCTGTATAAATAAGAATTCGCAGCTACAATGAAGTACATACTACTTACATACGAAGTAGGTGAACGAGTCAAGTACATTGTGTGTGCTTTATAGTCTGACTTTGTAGTGATTCCAAGTCGCAAAACGACTTCAAGATGAAACTAGCTTATGTATATGGGCTTACGGTTTTCGTAATATTCGCGGTGCTGAGTTTCCAAGTAAATTCAGAGGATTCCAGCAACAGCACATCGGATTCTGACAAGGGTTCCAAAGGGCAAGAATCCAGCGATTCCGGCGCGTCAGGCAATGGTCCCATCGTGGACTTGAAGAAGTTTTTACCACCGTTCCTTGGAGGAGGTAGTGACAAAGGTGGAAATTCTGAGAGCAAAAATAAGTGCATTGATAAACGATAGATACCAGCTGACTAGTTTAATGTGTACCTACTTATTTAGTTAGTTTATTCCTAAAGCGCTGCTTTCGTTAATTTTATTTTTATGTTCGTTGGTACGGTATTGATTGGGCGATTTAGTTTTGTTTTGAGTTTTAATATTTATCCTATTTTGCTTTGATTCGTCGTGTTTTTGGCATTATTTCCTAATCTAGGTACCTTTTGCTAATTTATTATTACTATCTACTTAGTACTTACCTATGAATAATTTTTCCTTTTAATTTTTTAAGTAAGTAGGTACATTTGGTTTCATTACTTATATCATTATTCACCATCTTAATCTTGACAATAATATAATAAGAATAACGAATTTACGTGTATTCCTTTCTTTCTTTTCTGATTCGAGTAAAACATTTTGCCACATAGAGAGTTACGCAGATGTTTTGAATTCGCATTGGCATAAAACATAATTATGAAAGTCCACCATTCGCTCTATGTTTTTAGAATACCTAATTCGATTTTTTTTTTTTTTTTTTGATTTTCAATCGATATTCGAGAACGATTCCTCTAGACCAGTTCATAAAAAATCAAACGCAAAAAGAAGTTTTGAGAAAGGCTTGATTCAAATTAAAAAACTTTTTCCAATTTTAATATTACCAAATTTTGATATAAATTTTTTTGAGAAGAATAAAATAAAAAACGTCGATATTATCTCATTTCATTCAACAAGTTACTAAAAACGGTCTCCTTTTTTTTTTTTTTGCAAAAAATAAAATTGCTCCAAAAGTCTTATTTTTCTGCCAGAAATTGCCAAAACTTTTGACATAGGTTAGATTGGACGCCTCGGGTAGAGGGAGAGGAGGAATTATTTGTTTTCCTATGCTAGTGAGTTCTAGAAATATCACCTTAGGGGTGAATATTTCCCTATTTGCCTGGATAGCTCAAGACTCTCTATCTAACCAATAACCTGACATAACTATGCAAAAACTATGTAACGAACATTGAAATAAAGACAACCTACATTACAATTTAAAGAATTTATTATAACGTATTTGTGCATAGGACTTCGGTTCTACCTATCGGTAGCCTATGTCTACTACGATCCGTCATAAGGAAGTAAAATGCATAATTTATAACTAGTACCGAGTGCACTTAATTAATTTCCTCATAGCAATCCGCCTATTTAGGGACTGCTGACGAGTAGAAAAATAAGAAACCTATACACAAAATACACGATGAAGTCATGCAAAATACCATTAATAAAAATTAGGTAGGCATGGAATTCTCCGATTCCACAGACCTACCTATAACAATAATTAGTAATAAGCCAATTACCTTGATGATAAATGCGCTTTAACATTTACCTGAAAACTGTCCACATTGACCATCTCTATCTGGGGTCCTACTAATACTAAGGACTTTGATGGCACCTTAACTAAACGAGATTTCACGTAACACTTCGCATAATTTACAGGTGACTGGTTACACCTCAAACTACCGAAAAGAACTCCAATACAATTGATCATCGGATCAATTGATTGTCTAAATCAATTATACAAATTTCACAGGCGAGGTGTTAACAAATAAAAACTTACTACTAGGATGACGAAGAACCATCTTACTGCAGGAAACGGAACTAAGTGAGGAAAATGCCGCGGACTACTTGTATATATAATTTTTTAAGATAGTCATGTGACCAAAGGCTAAAATCTTTGTCGGCATTTTTCCCTATTTAAATAATCGACTCGCGGTTGTGAGCTTGATACAAAGACCTAACTTGTCATCATAAATCTGTCATTTAATTGATGACAAATTACTAACTATTTTACCCTTTGTAAAGAACACGTTCTCAAACTTTTCAGTTTAAGGGGTTCACAAAATCATCCCCCTTTAGGCGATGGAGGCAGTATGCCCTATATCACTTTATTTTAATAAAATTTCTAAAATCTCTTTTCGCATAACATTGCGAAAAAATCCCACTTTCTTGTAAATACCTAATTGCTAAAAAGACCTACTTTTTAAAAAATTGCCAGTAATTTTCACTTTTTACTGAAAATTTCAGATAGACTTGACTTTTTTGCTGAAAAATGCTAAAAAGTTGTTATAAGGGGGATTGGAATAACTGATAGAAGGGAATAGGGCAGACATTCTCTCCTAAGATGACTGTGTCAACTGTCAAGAATTATTCCCTAAGCGGGGAATAATTGCCTGGTCCTGGATAGCTCAAATACGGACACTGGGGTAATCCCAACTCGCCTCATACATCATCAAAGAGTGTCAAACTACAAATAAATATATTTGTGAGATCACTTAACTAAATTTATTTGTAGGGTAAATGTGCCTAAGTTTGCGCACCTAATTTTTAAACAGTCACTACTTTTTATGAAAAGGAGCTAGAATATTGAAATTTGTACAGAAGGTTCTTCAAACATTTGGCTATGATTTGCGCCAGAAATAAAATTTTTAATCGATTTAGTTTTTGATATTTTGACCAAAAACCAAAAAAAGTCAAGTGCGCAAACTTAGGAATATGCCTTCCTAAGATTGCGCATTCACCTTCCCAAGATTGTGCACCAGTGAAAAACATAGAAATTCATCAATATTGTTTAATTAATGATGAAAGCAAACAAAATGTCTCACAAGAACGTGCATTTGAAACTTCTGAGTGAACCACACTGGAAATGCGCTCATATCTGGTATTTCCAGCATTACACCCATTTTTCCCTACCTTTTGACAAGGAGTAAACTCGATACACATATAGAAGGTGTCATTTCATTCAAATAAATTGAATTCTTAATAAAAATTTTGAAAAGTATCATTATTATTCTAGAAAAGTAGCAAAAAATAAAAATCACAATCTTAGCCACAGGGGTGTTTTTTTAAAAAATTGAAAAATTGAAACCTAATTAAAGCAGAAAATACTTTAAATATGTGCTTGTTATAATCCCCAGTCAATGACGAATCTAAAAATAGCTTATTTAGATCTCTACTGCCATTTCCATAAAAATGGTCGCGTGCGACTTTTATTGGAAAAGTTATAAAAAAATTTGAAAAAAAAGTTTTTCGCTTGTCATTTGGCAACACTTCGTGCTACCATCACCAAAAAGCGTCATGTATGGTCATTTTGATTCTTCTTTCAAGTAAAGGTGGTATCAATGTTGTAACTCTCACTGGTTCTGAGAAATTGTTACTGCGCAATCTTAGGAAGCGCTCAAACTTAGGCACATTTACCCTAAGAATCTACAACAAGTAAAGATCATAGCATAGGTAATCACACATGTATGATGTATGTGATTCCTAGAAAGATACATGTCTAATTAGCGGGTGTTGGAGAAGACTTTGTTGATCATATGAACAAACTCGCTGTTGGATATTTTTAATCCATATGGGAGTCTGTTAAACTCGTATACTTGGCCATTTACAATGAAAGCTGTATAAGGTTTGGATTCTCCATCAAGCTCTAACTGCCAGAATCCTGAGGTAAAGTCTGGGGTGCAAAATAACCTATCAGACGAACCACTGAAAATAACATTTTCCATCATGGCTGGTTCAGTTAGGATACTCTGAAGGAATTTATTGAGCTCATCAGCAGCAAAGCAAAACCGGATTTCGCCTGTTTTCTTAATTACTGGAGCGAGGGTATTAATTTGGACAGATCGAGAGTAGTGAATAATCCCAAGTGCGAGCAGTGCTCTCTGCTCTAATTGAAGAACAGTTGTTTTTGGCCTATGTAAAAAAGAGTTCTGCCTTTTTAGACAAAACTGTTGAAAAGTCACGGTTTTTTGCCAAAACTTACTCGAATTCACAATTGTAGGTATTTGAAAAAAAAAATTTAAAGGCTCACTTTCTTCTCAGAATTTGCAAAAAAGCCATTTGTTTTTCTGGTGTTGTCGAAATCTTGGTTTTTGCCGAAAATTCACAAAAACTCTCGTGTTTCACCAAAATATCTCAAAAAGGTATTATTCTTTAGAAAAAAGTTCGAAAAAGTTTGTTTTTTGATAACATTTTTGAAAGCATTGCTTTTTGCCTAAAAATTGACTGAAATTTTTTCGTTTTTCCCAAAAATTTCAAATTCTTACCTACTGCTTTGTTTTTATTTTTATTTTTATTTTTTTTTCGGTAAAATTTGTCAAACAGTCTCATCTACTTCCGAAAAATCCACCTCAAGTATTGTTTCTTTTTGGTCAGAAGTTTCCAAAAAGCACTGTCAAAATCTTGCATTTTTTCAAAAGCTGCGATAAAAATTCTGACTCTTTCTGACCTTTTTTAAAGGACTTCACAAAATTTTGCAAGTCCAATATCGAAAAAATTTAGAAAATTCCCCCTCCCCTCCATCGAAAAATTAGCTCACAACAGCTGAGGAAATGAATTTGCGTTTCCTCGGAGGAGTTTCTAGAGAAGTAGGTAATAGGTGCTCAAAGGGGGGGGGGCTTGCATTTTCGAAAAAATCGTAGATTTTTCACTCTAGCCCTTACCCAACCTGTTTTTAGAAAAAATTGCTCAATTCTGAGAGTTGTTATTTGAGATTCTACGTCAACCCAGGTGATCTCTGTCAAAATCCACGACCACTCTCAGGGTTCTACTCAGCAGTTAAAAATTTGCAAATTGACTATAGAGCAGGAAAATAGGTACGTAAAAAAGCGAGGGCGAAATGGAAAAAATTGGCACATTAATTTTTTCTTCGGGAGTGTATTCAGATGAACCCCATGAACTACCAAAAAAACCGCACTTTCTACCCCTGGAGTTAACTTTTTTAGGGGGCTAAGACCGGTTTCAATTCACGTTTTTTGCGATTTACTCCGAAAATATCAGGTTTACGATAAAAAGTACAATGACAAAAAATGTTCCCCTTCAAATTCTCTACAATTTGATACTAGGCTCGATACCCATCCCTCAAAAGGGGTGTCTGAAAAAAGGGGTGGAAAGAGTAGGTGTTTCAAAAAAGGCCAGTTCAATAAATTGATCAAAGTTACCACTTTATATCATTCGTTTTCGCTCAAATTTTTTTTACAAAGTCTACTCACTCAACTTTTAATTACACCACCATTGATTGGTCTTCAATCCTCCCCGGAGGTTGGTGGGAGGGGGGGTGATTAATTTTTCAAGTAACACACAACTGAATCATGTATTTGAAAAACGAATCTGGACATGTGATATATCGAATAGTATTTTTTCGAGGTCACTGAATACGAATACCAACTTATTTTTTGGGTCCAGTTCCTCAAAGCCCCTCTGTGCCCCAAAAAGGGGGTTAAAATTTTGAAAAATCGTGAAAAGTCGAGTGATATATCGAATGGTATGTTTCCGAGGTTGCTGAGTAGGAATATGAACTTATTTTTTTGGGTCCCACCCCCCCAATGTCCTTCTGTGTCCTAACAAGGGGGCTAAAATTTCAAAAAATCATCAAAAAGTCGAGTGATACCTATATCGAATAGTATGTTTTCAGGATTCTATTTTGAAATATTTTATCAATTTATGAGTTTTTCCAACAAAATAATTAATAATTCGAGTGGCACATACCTAAGCAAAATTTACAAATAGAAATTAGTTGGATGGTTATACATTTTATTTCGACGAAATTCGACAAAGCTGCTGTAAAAGTCCTAGTTCCATTTTATTTTCTATTAAAAAGTAATCGAAAACTGGTAGGTGATGAGTGCTGAGCCTCGGTTTAATTCTAAACGTGGGCCTCAAATTTGCTCAAAGAGGCGCTATCTTTCGAAAGCGGGCCATTTTTTCCGAAAACAGACTGTTTGAAAGGTGGAGCGAAAAAATCGTGATTTTTTTCGAAAATGTATCCTCATTGAAGACCCATATCTTCCCTCCTGGAGTATTTTCGGGAGTTGAATTTTTTGTGGCAGGCTTTTAACTCAAAAGTGAAGGTCACCATTGATTTTGGTGAAAATCCAACATCCTTCGATATTTTTTTTTTCTCTAGAAATATTTTAGAGTAGGTACCTAATAAGATGAGTTATAAACGCGTCAAACTGATGTAAAAATATTCGAAACAGGATTATTTCTCTTTCTGTTAACTTTGGTCATTTTTTTAAATTCGGAAAGCTCTGGTTTCGAGGGAGGCAACGCAGTCTCTCAGATCACGAGTACGTAATGGTTTCCAGCGCAAGATTACCGACGATGAGCATTCGATTTCAGACTTAATGTATTCAATGTGAAAGGTTGAGCTGCTCGTGGCAACAAACAAAAAGCTCCAAAGATGGGATAATATTCACAAATTTTTGTTCCACGTAGATTAATTCAACAATTAACATCTACCAGCCAAATCCCTCTCCATTATTCTACGTAACGACGAGGTTAAATTTCGTTGAAATTACATGCGAACGAAAGAAAATATTTAAGGCGCGAATATCGCATGTATCGGGGCCATTTATAATCGACTGCTGCGGTTGCAAATGCGGCCAAGCACGGTTTGCTTTTAGCCGAGTAAATGATCTGTTATTGTTTACACGGTTTTCGTGAAAACTTTGCCAACTCATTGGAATCCGCCATCGCCATCCTCGTGCTGCGTGGAATTTCGAATAGTTGAAGCGTTAAGAGAAAAGCTCGTGTTCGTGTTCGGAGTGTGAGAATGGATATGGTGGAATAGTTCGAGATTCTTTCTTTTTGGAACCCCTTCTCTGACCATCCTTTTATGCACGTTCCTGGTGACGTTTCCCTTTCCACTCCTCGATGAGAGACGCCTACAGAAAGTCCACTCATTATGAACTGGAATAAGAGATGCTCGTGTACGAGGTTTTTTTTCTCCTCGATTTTTATCTGAAAATCTCATTACGTCATCGCGCGAAGGTTGTTCGGTGTTTTTTGCATTTCAAGCAAAAAAACATCAAAACTGATAAAAATCGCTCGACTTGTGTAATTTATTACGACGACGAGGCTGCGAGAGAGTGAAAGAAAAAAAAACTTTCTCGATGAAAATATCATCTTAAATATATTACGTTTTCTCATTTATACGATAAATCAAATACAGTAATTTTTTCAACTAGAGGAAAAAATGAACATGTATTCTTCAGCGTTGCTGAGGGTATTAAAAAAAAAAAGCAAAAACCTGAAAACTGAATAAAAATAAACGAGCTTAAAGAAGTGGATACGACGACACGCACCCACACACAGTGTACTCGAAGCGATTGCGAGAGAAAATGAAAAAAGAGAGAGGCCAAGGTATATCTCTAAAGTCTGTTTAAAAAATATATATTTTTTGCGTTAATTCCAGCAGTAGTACCAAGTGCGAGAGAGGAGACCGAACGAGCAAAAAAGTTTGCCACGATGCGATAGAACGATGCGAGCTGCAACAGTAGCACAGCGAGCAAAATAAAAGAAAGTGCTTGACGTATATACAACAGATAAAAACTATGGTTTTTCAATTTAATAATAACTTTTAAACAAATTACTTTTATGGGTTGTATTTCAAAATAAAGTACAAGAGGTTTAAAAGATACGCGCGTTTTTAGAGTTTACAGTTTTAGGTATAGGATGTTGTCGACGGTGCAGTGGTGTTTTTTTTTTCCTCTCGAGTATTTTTTTTCTTTCTCGCTTCCTCGACGATGAGGACGAGGACGAGGCGAGGCGCCCCTTGAACTTATACTGTGCGCCGAGCTACTTGTTGTAATAAAATACGTTTTGTCGGCAATTTATGGCGTTTCAAATTGAACATGGAGGTAATTCGTGTTGTGAAATTACGAAAAGGCGGAACTTTATAAACACTCGTTTTGATATGTCGATTTAAATGCACATTAGATATAACGACTATCGTAAAAATTATACTCTCGCCGAATGTTATCCTCGCGTAATGTGCGGTTGTGTGGTTGCAGGAGGGAAGCAAATATACTCGCGAATGGAGTGTAGAGAGCGGTTTGAGTTGGATTTGTGATGTTTTGATCCAAATGGGGGGAAAGAATTACTCCAAAAAATTTCTGGAGAAAGATATTTTCTGTAAAAATATGTGGTCACAGGGTGCGTCGGGAAAAAATGTCGGAGGAGGTTGGATTTTGACCAAATCCAGTAGAGATCTTTTTTTTTAAAGTTGAAAGCCTGACAGAAAAAATTGGTAACCGGACACTTCCCCGAATCCACTTCCCCGAAAGACGTTTTCCCGAAAGACCTACACCCGAAAATTGAAAAAAAATTGAGTTAAAAATTTTTTTAATTTTTTAATCTTAAAGATTGATGTTATTACCTAAAGAGCGGAGGTATTCTAGTTCTGTACCTTCGTCCATGTAGTCCTCGTATCTCAGGGTAATTGTGCGAAGTCGCTGTTGAAATTCCATCCACTTACGACGTCCTGCTCCCTTTGCACTCTTACAGCCTCACTCTTCGGCAATCCCAATACGTTTTCGTTCCATCTGGACTTTTCTTTGACTTCACGTAGACGTACCCTTGCAACAATAATTTCCCGGCACTGATGGCGGCCATTTCTTTTTATACCTAATAGAAAATTCAATTTTCATACATATGAGTAACATAAGTGCTTACACGGCACAGGTAACCATTACACCTCATCATTTCTATTTCCATGGTAAATGTACTATTATTCGGGATACACCGAGGCATTCGGGATGTAGGTGTTCGGGATATATGCATTCGGGTTAAAGGCATTCGGGATTTTGGACGTTCAGGTTACAGATTCGGGTACACGGCATTCGGGAAAATGGATTCGGGATAAAAAAATTCGGGATTTTGTCATTCGGGAAAATGTCTTTCGGGGAAGTGGATTCGGGGAAATGTCCGGTAATCGAAAAAATTTCTCCCTCGGAAGTGTTGCTAGAGGGAAGATATATGGGTCTTCAAAAAGAGCGGATTTTTGAGGAAAAAAAATCGTGATTCTTTCGCCCTAACCCTTACCCAACCTGTTTTTCGAAAAAATTGCTCACTTTCAAAAGATATTATATTTGAGCAAATTCAAGCCAAGTTCAGGATTCCACTGAGCGTTTGAAAATTTACAAAACGTCGAAAAACATCATTTCTGAAACTGATGGAATATTTTGAAATACAGTGGTGCCAATTTTTGGCCGTTTTTTCCTGTTTCAAAAAATTGAGAAGAATAGTCAAAAATAACAACAAAATCGACATCATTAAAATTTTCAAAACACGAATTTGCTCAAAAATAAGCAATTTGCAAATTTTCTACCGCTCAGTAGAACACTGAAAGTGGTCGTAGATTTTGACAGACATCGGTTAGGTCGACGCAGAATCTCAGATAACAAGTTTCAGAACTGTTCATTTTTTTCCAAAACAGGTTGGGTTAGAGCTGGAGCGAAAAAAATACGATTTTTTCGAAAATTCTCTCTCTTTTAGGACCCACATTGCTTCTCTATAGGAATGCCTCCGAGGAAATCACTAATGAATGTTTTTATTTATCTTATCTCATCTCTCTCCTTACCTGATGAAATCAAGATGATTATAAGTTATAAAAATGAATCAAAAACAAACAAAAAATCTTCAATTACTCGTAGTTCGTTTCGTGTTTCATTATTTTGATCTTTTTTCTTTTTTCTCTTTTTCCAATTTTTTATTTATTCTTCCCTAATGCTGTTTTGAGTGTTCTTGCATCATTTTATTACGCTTCTTGAACTTTTCCGTACATTTTTGGAAATGTTTTTGAAAATTTCAATACTTTTTGGCAAGTTTTAGAAGTTTAAATTGAAGAGCTCTATTCCAAAGTGGGTTAAGTCATTTTTTTCACCAAAAAATGCGTTTAAAATTTTTGTTGCTAAAATTTGTTCTGTTTCGAAAGGTCGGTGCACATTTCCTTTCTTTGGACATAGAACAAAATTGCTTGTTGAAAAAATCACTTTGAAAAATCGATTACTTAACTCAATTTTGAAGTAAAAATCTCCGTAAAACGTGCATTTTTTTAAAATGACTTAACCCACTTTGGAATAGAGCTCTTCAATTCATTTGAGGCAAATTTGGTTGAAATTTCGTGCATTTGTGTGCTTCAAACAATTATTTCTGTAATTTTTAATTCTTTTTTGAGCATTTTTGGAAAATTTTGTCAAAATTCCATTAGTTTATGGTTATTTTTGACGCTTCTATTGCCTTTTTGAGTAATTTTACATAATTTTAAGAAACCATTGACTGCTTTTTTCAATGAGTTTTTGATGAATTTTATTACCTACAATTTTTTTGAGTAGGTACTTATTGTTAATTTTTAGAGATTTCATCATTTTTTTTTGTATTTTGTATTTTTTTTCATCATTGCAACATAGCTTTAGCACTTTTTTATGCATTTTTTTGGAATTTCATCAAGTTTAAATCATTTTATGGGTATTTTCAGTGTTTTTACATCATTTTAAACGATTATTCAACTTTTATGTTCATTTTTGGCTAATTTTGTTAAAATTTCATCAGGTTTTGGTGATTTTTAGACTCAACTTTCACAAATTTCCAACTCATCTGAAATTTCCAGATTCACATGAATTATGTTTTTATTCATTTTTGGGTTTTATTGTATCATCTCGACAGTGTGTTTCATTTTTTGTGCATTTTTGGCCCATTTTATTGAAATTTCATCAAGTTTCAGCAGTTTTTTAAGTGATTTAAATGCTTTTTTGGCTAATGTAACGGAACATTCGCCACAATTCAATGAATTTTCTAGTCTTAGTGTACAATAGTTCAGAATACTGCGATGAGAAATTGACCAGCGAGATGGGCGGGTTTTGCGCCAGGAATGAAAAAATTAGGCTCAAATTGCCTCCAAATGAATTTAACATGGAAAATTTGGATCAAAAGGAGTACCTACTTAGGTACGTGAGTTTTGCATCAAAAATAATAAATTCGACACCCCCTCTTCATCTCAGAATAAGCAGGAAACGAAGTGGGTCATTCATTCTTTTGTGACCCTCCCTTCATCAAATGATTTTTTAGCATTTTTGTGTTCGGGGGCAAGGAGGTATCTTCAGAAATTAGAAAAAGTGTAACTTAATGGATTTCTAGTATTGGTTCGCAAGTGTTTGGAATACCACGATGAGAAATTGTGGCCAATAAGGTGGGCGGGTTCTGCGCCAGGAATGAAAAAATTATGCTCCAATTATCTCAAAAGGAATGAAACATGAAACATTTTGATCAAAGGGGTATCTGCGAGTCTTTGCATCAAGAATGAAAAATCTGACCCCCCCCCCCCCACTATCATAGAATGAACAGGAAACGGCGGTGGGCGGTTTCTGCGCCAGGAATGAAAAAAATTGACTCAAATTACTTCAGAATGAATGAAACGTGGAAAATAGTGATCATAGAAGTACCTATGTAAGTGAGTCCTGCACCACGAATAACAAATTTTACACGCTTCCCCCCCCCCCAATCGTTCCCTTTTCACAGAGCAAACAGAAAACGAATATGGTCAGGGTCATCCGTTCTTCTTTTCCTTACTCCCATCTAGTGTGACCCTCCCCATCAAAAAATAATTTTTTAGCGTTTGCGTTTGGTGGTGAGGTGTCTTTAAAAATTATTGGAAAACATAATTCAATGGATTTCTAGTTTTAATTCAAAAGTGTTCAAAAAATTGTGGCCCAAGAGGCAGGCGGGTTCTGCGCCAGGAATGAGAAATCAGGTTCCAATTACCTTAAAATGAATGGAATATGAAAAATGTCGATCAAAGGGCTACGGATTCTTGGTAAAGAGAGATGAATTTCGATTTTATTTGATTCCCAAAGATTGCAATACCTACTTATTTGAAGAAGATGTTTTTCAGAAAGTTCTTCTCAGTTCCGTTTGTTTGACATCGCTTGTATGCACTCATTCTTTTCTATTTTTTAATAGTGAAACAAAAGTTTTAAGACTCCCTCTTCCGAAAAATATTGAGGTATTTTTGGAGAAATGACTTAGTTATTATTTTATATTTTATATCAGGAACTTCTGAATTTGCCATATTCTTCTCGGCCGTATTTTGAAAATTCGAATTTCTAAAAATTTTCTCACAAGTGGTGATAAATTTTAGAGGAAAGATCTAAACATTTGAAAATTTTGAATTGAAAAAAATCGAAATGTTTTCTTCAGTACCAAGTGAAAAAAATTGATATTGGTAATATTGAACCAATGAACCTCTTCCCCTTCCATTCGAATAAAATTAGAAAGATTTGTTGAGATATCGAACCAAAATTAAACGTTTTTCATTTATTTATTTTAAAAAATGAAAAGAAAATAATTGTAAACAAAAATATTTACGAACGAGTTCGTTGAACTCAAAATAACAGAACGTATCTAAGACGCAACGTTTATAGAACGAAGTATAAAATCAATATGATCGCGTCGTGATACAAAGCTAACGTTTTTGAAGACGAAAATAAACTTAAAAATACGGAACCAGCAATATTTCGTTGAATTTAAAAATTGCTGATATTTGAACTGGCGCAGCCAGCAATAATTCAAATGTTAATCGCGATAAATTTTGAAATTATCGCAACACCCCCTCACAAAATTTACGCGTCAAACGTGAAAAAATAACATAAACATTGATAACACGCGAAAACGTAAATAAACAAATCGTAGAAATTTAACAATGTGTTACTGATACCGAACGACTTAAAACGAAGTAATTAATTAAACAATTTTTCGAATAATTTATCAAATATAACATGCGTTGTCGATTTAGTGAATAAATCCGCTATTTGTTCTGATGATGATATTTTCATCAAATAAACGAGTTTTTTCTCAATTAAATCCCTAACGTGATGATAACTAACATCAATGTGCCGAGTACGACGACTTTCAACGGTGTTACCTATGGCGATAGCAGAGTTGCTATCTGAGTAGATGGGAATCGTATCAACGTAAATATTTAAATCGACGAAGAAATTACGCCAAGCAAGTGCTTGTTTAGCCGCGAACGAAATTGCGATGTATTCCGATTCTGCCGAAGACGTAGAAACGCAGTTTTGTTTCTTTACACACCAATCAATTATGTTATTGAAATGGTATACGACTACACCTGATGTTGACTTGCGGTCAAGTAAGTCGCCGGCAAAATCGGCATCAACAAATATCCTTAAATTGTGTGACTCATCACACTTTTCACCTGGTTTTTTATACGTTAAATTTATATCTTTCGTAGAATTCAGAAAACGAAGAATACGCTTTGAATATTCATAAATTTCTTTATTAGCGACGTGTTGGTACCTGGATAGAAAATTTACGGCAAACGCAATGTCTGGACGAGTGGCTCGCGATATGTATCCCAAACAACCAAGAATTCCTCTTACTTTTCGTTCGTAAGTTTTATCCAAAACTAGATTATTTACTTTCAAGTTCGGTTCCATTGGTGTACGTACACTATTACAATTGACCAAATCGTATTCAGTGATCAAACTATCGATATATGTACGCTGATGTAACAATGTAACCGAATCTTGACGATCAATTTCGATTCCTATAAATCTACGTGATTGTTTTAGATCCCGAATTCCGAAATGTGAATTCAAATTTTCAACGAGCCATTCGATCAGTCCATCATCGAAACCAGTAATCAGAAAATCGTCTACAAAAATGACAAAAACGCAACGTGAAGGATTTTCGGCATCGTAGTATACGCAAGGATCAACCTTAGATCGAACGAAACCTAAACTGATAAGATACTCATGTAACTTCGCATTCCAGTTTTTTGGTGAAGTCTTCAAACCATAAAGAGACTTCTTTAATACGTACACTACACCCTTCTGCTCACAGGCACCTTTTGGCGGATCGAAAACAATAGTACGTGTAATATCCCCGTTTAAGAACGCCGTAGACACGTCTAACTGTCTCAATTGCCAAGAATGAACGGTAGCCAAGTTGATTAATGAACGAATAGCAGGGTTGTTCGGCGTCGGCGCGTATACTTCGTTTAACTCGTACTTGTGAGTATCTTTAAACCCACGAAGTACCAGCCGAGCCTTATATTTTACCCCCCCATTGATGTCGATTTTTTTTCTTAGGACCCACTTGGAGTCGACCTTGGAATAATCATCCGTACCAATATCTTCAATCGTAGTCGAAAACCAAACATCTTTAATGTCCATTGCATTCAATTCATCTCGAATTGCTTCACGCCACTTTTCACCTTCTGGACCTGAAATCGCGTTCTCGTACGTTAAATCCTTCTCATCATTCACCTGTAACGCATAATCTATATCTGTACCATCTAATAACAAACCTGTTCGATTTTCAGCTAAATAAGAACTACTCGTTCCAGTACTATCATTCGAAGAATCACTGCCGAAATCGCTAGAGTTTTGCCTCGTACTGCTTGAGTTGGAACAGCAAGGTAAGGGATCCGAAAAATCGTCTAATCGAATATTATCAACATTATTAATTAAATCGTTGTAATTTTTTGTTTCATCAAACTGAACGTTTGAAGACATCGTGATTTGATTTTTGAATACATCCAACATTACGTATCCCGTATCTGTGAAACCAACAAGAAGCATATCTCCCGATCGTTCACCTGTCTTCGCATTCGTACGTTTCTCTTTCGGAATAAAAACTCTACCGATGCAACCAAAAAGTCTAATCCACGATAAATTAGGTACCCTTTTCTCCCATAACTCATACGGACTTTTGTTGTCGATTAACGAAGAGTTCGGTATTCTATTATAAATAAAGTTGGCTGTGTACGCGGCATATACCCAAAATTTAGCAGTCAACTTCGCATCAAACAACAAACTACGCATTTTCTCTTGCAAAGATCTAAAAAAACGTTCGATTGTACCGTTGTGTTGTGATTCGTAGGGTTCACTCGTCTGTAACGTCATACCATCGGCTTCAATAATTTCACGAAACCTCCCCCCCACGAATTCTGCAGCGTTATCACAACGTATACGCTTAACTTTACGATTCCAGATGTTTCCCGCAACGTTTTTGTATTTTTCAAAAAAATAACCCACCTGATCTCTAGATTTCATCGCAAATGTAACAGCCCACCTAGTATGATCATCAACAAAACCGATTAAATATTTCTCGCCATCGATACCTTCACTCATAGGTCCCATTACATCAACATGAACAAGATCAAGAGGTTCAGGAAATCTAAATCGCGTAGAATCGTATGGTAACTTATGCTGCTTTGCTTTACAGCAGACTCCGCATTCGTTCAACTTCGGACATGGACAATTTTTTAGACCTGGAATACCGTAGATTACCTTTTTACTAGAATGCGCTAACCTACGATGCCAGATATCACTTTTATTCGAATTGTTGCTTGTTTCAGAAAGGTTTGATACATTCACAGAATTACCAGAAGTATCAACATCGTCGCCATTACTAACAATGATAGCGTTAGTATTCTCGTTATCGTTTGAATTATCCGAAGAAGAATTTTGTGACAAATTAGAAACAAGTGCGTAATCGTAATTATGAACTATATTCACCAAAAAAGTTACCGAATATAAACCGTTTACATTTTTGTTAATTTTAGTAACAAAACGACCAACTCTATCAACAATGCGAGGATTTTTATCAAAAATAATCGAATAACCGTAATCCTGAAGTTGAGATACCGAAAGTAAATTACAAGTTAAATCCGGTATGTACAAAACGTCCTGCATAATATACACTTTACCTTCGTCACTCTGTACCAGTGGATTACCGATGCCTTTTTTTTCAATGAAACTATCCTTTTTAGCAATGGATATTGTTTCACCTTCGAGAACTTTTTCATCTCGTAGCAAACCAGAAAATTTGACCATATGATTGGTCGCACCAGAATCTACTACAAACGTAACGAAATCTACACCGTCGTCCGAATTCTCAAAATTTTGACCAGCGTTCAACGCTACTAACGAACAATTTTCCTTCGACGTATATTTAACCCGAGATAGACCAGAAAAATTTGCCATCGCACAAGCAACCGAATTATCACGTGGATTTACGTTAACATTTACATTCGAATTTTCAACACGATTATTGTATTGAAATAACTCACGTGAATTTATATTTCCAGAAACTGAACCGAATTCCGGATATTTAAACGTACCAGCGATCATCGCAGCAGCGGGTCGAGGTTTCACCGGACCAGAATTATTTGTCGTAGCATTATTTGAATTTTGCTCAGACGTTCCAGCACCATTAGAATTTTGACGACGATTGTTGGCTTCGTCGCCGTATCTCGGACACAAGCGACCTATATGTCCGTTGCCATTACAACGATAACAAACCAGAGGACCCTTCGGCGATGCATTTTTACGAAAATCGCCAGAATTATTCCTACACGACGAAGCGATATGCCCGAATTTTTTACATTTGTAACATTTTTTACCGTTATTCGAATTACGTTTATCTTTATCGTTTTTAGGTTTACCTTCGACATTATTGGCAACCATAGCGGCACCTTTCGCTTGAGACGTACCTGATGTATTAGACGAGGTTCCTTTTTTCTCATCAAACGTTTTGAGAAGCGATACGATTAAACTTGAATCTGCCGAAGATGTATGCAGAGCCGTTCGTGCTGACGTACAGATGCTATCAAACCGAGGTTTATCCTTCAACCCATTAAGGTAGTGGCTAAACTCTTCAGTTTTGCTTACCGTTACGCCTGCAGATTCTAAATTTTTAATTTGTAAAGCAACCTCGTCACAATACATTTTGCAGGTTTTAAACTTGTCCACATCTAGACGCGCTAAAGACGTACGGGCTTCTAAAACCTGAACATCATTCACGATTCCATAACGTTTTTCGAGTTCATCCATCAACAGTTTTGCCGAGGAATCTTCTCTACACAGCTTAAAAACGGAATCGTCTAAATGACGCAGTATCAACCCATAAGCCTTAGCAATGTCTTTCGGTTGAGCCCTAGCCTCGTCATCAATACAACCTAATAAATCCTTTGCACGTAAAATCGCCAACATACGGCGTTTCCATAATGGAAAATTATACCCCTTAAAAATAGCGCTAACTTCAACCTTATCCCCTGACATTTCGAAATTTTTTAACGAATTACTACTTAACGTTGAATCGTCGCTCGAATACCCTTTTTCGTCGTCAGAATTTTCGTTACTCTCGTCACTACTTTCTTGGTTTTGATCACCCAAATCACCGTCGTTTCTACCAGCACCAAAATTATCGTTGTTACGTTCTCGATTGATCGAATCGTCGTTTCTACCGTTATTAATCACCAAATTACAATCGTTGCTTAAATTCTGCTGGACTGTGTCGTCGCCGCCGCTATTATGTTCAATTACGTTTGAACCTGCGTCACTGCTAGTTGAAGCTGCGTTCGTGACACTGATCGTTTCTACTTGTACGTCGCCGCTTACCGAAGTCGCGTTCGTCGTCGTATTAGATGATTTTTCACCTTGGTTACGTTTAAATTCTTTTGAAAGCCGTTTTCTTACGTTTCGCTTACGATTTCTAGCTGCTCGAGCCGAATTTTGGTCGAACCCAGAAAATTCGTCAGTTGTATCGTCAATATTTAACGAATCGTCGATATTTTCACTCGACTGACCAATGGAACCTCCTCCGACCAAAGCTTTCCACATACGAAATTATATCAACGAATATGACCGCAGAATTATCGAAAAACCACGCTCTGCTACCATGTTGAGATATCGAACCAAAATTAAACGTTTTTCATTTATTTATTTTAAAAAATGAAAAGAAAATAATTGTAAACAAAAATATTTACGAACGAGTTCGTTGAACTCAAAATAACAGAACGTATCTAAGACGCAACGTTTATAGAACGAAGTATAAAATCAATATGATCGCGTCGTGATACAAAGCTAACGTTTTTGAAGACGAAAATAAACTTAAAAATACGGAACCAGCAATATTTCGTTGAATTTAAAAATTGCTGATATTTGAACTGGCGCAGCCAGCAATAATTCAAATGTTAATCGCGATAAATTTTGAAATTATCGCAACAAGATTGTCCTGCTTTTGACTATTTTTCTATTTTTCAATACTTGAACACAAATTTTGGGACTCCTCTTTCTAAAAAATATTTAGGTATTTTTGGGGAAATGGCTTGCTTTATTGTCATATTTTAAATCAATAATTTTTGAATGTTCCACTTTTTGTTACCATTTCTAAACATGTTCTCTCAAGTGATGATAAATTTTGAGAAAAAATCCGAATACCTATCTGGAAATTTTTAATTGAAAAAAATCCAAATTAATGCTTTCTTAAGTAGTGAAGAAAATTTATAGTAGATAATAATTAAACCTCCCTCACCCCTCTCCCCACCCAAAAAATTGAGAAGTTGTCACGTTTTTGTCCAGTTTTTTCATGTTTTTTCAGTTTGTTGGAGAACTTTTCATGTTGAAAATTACAAATACCTATATGGTAAGCAAGTAACATTCATTTGTAGAATTTGCGTACAAATGCGCGAATTTTAACATCACTACTTAGGCAAGACTGAAAAATTTGACCCCCCCTCTCCCATCAACAATATAAGTATCTCAGAACGAACAGGTAACAAAGAGAGCCATTCGTCCCCCCTCCCCCTTATGTAGGTAAATCTAAAAATAATCATATCTGAGTTGAAATGTTGGGTTTAGAAATTTTTCTTACCCCCCCCCCCTCCTTAAATGTTTTTTCCGTTATTCGAGTTCGGTGGCGGGGTGCATTTTAGGAACTGAAAATTGTGCCTCTCGAAGGGACGGATTCTGCGCCAGGAATGAAGAAATTTGAACTCCATTTGCCTCATAACAAACAGGATATGAAAAATATTCGACCAATAAGATGAGCGGGTTCTGTGCCAGGAACTGTGTAGAAATACTCCATTTGCTTCAAAACGAACTGGACATGAAAAATTCCACACAAATGAGGTACCTAGGCGGGTTCTGCGCCAGGAATCGAAAAATCTCACAATGACTCTCCTATTCCCTCCCTCAACGTCTCAAAATAAGCGGGGAATAAAAAAGGCTGATTGTTTCTCATGTTCTAATGTTTTCAAAACATAATTTTCAAGTTGGAATTCGAATTAAATTTTTGTAAATTTCTGTGACCCCCCCCCACCCTCCCACCATGAAAATATGTTTCAACGTTAATGTTCGTTCCGAGGAGTAATTAAGTAAGAGGGTAGATATTCAGAATTGCAAGAAGTATAATTGAATAGATTTTTCTAGTGTCAGTTTATAAAATTTTCACCAATGAGGCAGGCGGGTTCTGCGCCAGGAATGAAAAGTTCGGTCCTCGAATGTCTCAGAATGGACAGAAAACAAAAAGATCGGTTCGTTTTCATTTCTCTTATGCCTAAAAAAACAATCTTCAGGGTAAAATTTCAGGGTTGGAAATTTTTTGTCTTTCACCTTCCTCCTCCAACAGTAATTTTTTGCCATTTTTGCCAATTTAAATGGCTTTAATGATTTTTTTGGATGTTTTCAAATCGCCCTTGCAGATTTCTAACTTTTTTTTGTGTATTTTCGAAAAAAAATTGTTGGTATTTCATCAAATTTTGCTTCATTCTCCACAGAAATATATGTTCTGGAGGGAGAAGAAGAAGGGGTTGAAATCTCTCGGCAGAGATGAGTGCATAATAGAGTTATTGCTATCCATATCGTGTCGTATATCGATTTCATGGTTTTTTCGTTCGCCGAATCCGAATCCGCGGTTAGTTTTTCATTCAGAACAATTTTGAAGCTAGTATAGACAACGCCACAATCCCTCGGGTTGAATATAATATCGTAAAAAATGTAAGGAAATTTTCGCGTCTGAAAAACGAATAAACGACCGAGGTGATTAGTCGAAGAATTCGAAGAGGCGAGATGTTCAGATGAGGGTAATATTTAAAAAAATTCTCGAATCACGCCATTACTCACGATTGGTTGAACTCTCTCAACCCTGCTATCATCCACCCCTCCTCCCTCCCTCTCAACCCAGCAGCTTAGAGAGAGCCCCGTAAATGAAACCGATACGAGGTTGAATGCCTCTGTGCTACGATTATATGCTTCGTACTATACGGGTATAAGAAGAGAAACTTATTATAATCGAGAAAAAGAGGAGGAACCTTTTTATGGGATGAAATTACGCGGCCGTCGAAACGAAAACGAACTACGAAGACGAGAATAGTACGTATACTATATTCGATGTGTTTTATTTTAATAGGATTGTACATTTTGCTCGATACGATACGATAGGATACCCCATGATGGGCAGGGAAAAGGGGAACAAATAAAGGAGCGAAAAATTTCGCTGCTGGTATTGTTGTTGTTGTTGGAGAAAAAGACAGAGTTGTTGGTAATTATTACGATCGACTTGGTATTATATTTATTTGTGTAGCATACTCGAGAGAGAAAGAGAGAAAGAGAGAGCGAGAGAGATGATGAAAATGAAGTCGACCAAAGCGTCGCGCACTTTGTTACCAAGCGTGTAGTTCAATTTGGAATATTATATAAAAGGGTTTGCCTCTCGATGAAGAGGTCCGGTGCTGAGCCGCCGCCGTCTCCGCGTCCGTCGCGCCGCGCTCTCTTTTACATTATGTATTGTTTCGAAAATCGGTATGATTTGTGAAAACTTTAAAATATGATTTAAAACTTTTGTTTTATTCTAGTTGTTATTGTTCGATGAGTTGGCGCCTCGTAGTCGTCGATTTGTCTTCTGTTTTCCTCCCTGTTTGCACCCCCTCATCCCTTACCCTGCTCGTACTCGGTTCCATTGCAGTGTTCGCGAAAAGGCTCGCGTTCTCGGTGATGGTGGTGAAGGGAGGAGGTGAGCAGGGGGTTGGAATTTTTATCTCGCGATAGAGTTTTTTCGAGTTTTATTTTTTTGTATGCCATGGTATGGTGTACGAGAAAGACGAGGAGCTTTTGTAAAAAGACGCTTCAACAAGTTTGTCGTGTCGGTGTTTGAAAGGGGGTAGTGGTGGGGGGAGGGGGTGAATTTAACACGCGAAAAATAAGGGTTGGATGGTGCGGTAACGTTATATACCGGTGCATACTTGTGTATTTGGCTAAAATATAATAATAATTCGGGGCGAAAGAGCTCCGCTATGCGTTTTATTTATTCGCCCAGCCAAATGGTATATTTTATTTCCGTTTGGTGTTTTTTCGACGACGATGAGATTCGCTCGTCGGTATCGCGAAATGCTGTGGAAATTACTGGTGGTGGGTTTTCAAGGTTGTGGTGGCATGGCAGTGCGAATGCAGGAAGGTGGGGATGATGATTTACAGCTCGAGGAATTTTGATTTAAAGGATATGGTAAGTACTGTGAGGCAAACTCGCCGAAATGTCACATTACGATAAAAATGAAATTGAAAACAAAAAAAAAACACAAACGAATGAAAAAAAACTCCTGAAACAGCATCTATATAATATGTATGTGTGTGAGGATCTGGAAAGAATGCTACATCGTGTAAAAGTTATTTTTGTAACTTTGAAATGTGCCGAGTCCTCGGAAACAGCAGCTGACGCGTATTTCGCACAGGAGTATTTTTTTTTTGCCTCTCCGATGATGGTTGATTTTTTCGCCATATTTTTTTCCTCGCCGTGTGTTCTTCGACGTCGTAGTACGTATAGTGTAAATACGGGTACTAGAAAAGGACGAAGAAGACGAGGGCATAGTGTGAAAATATATAGCACACATATCGGCAGCATTTGTCCGAGTTGGAGGCTATATACACGAGTAGTATGGCAAGGAAGAGGAGAGAGAGGTGAGAGGGACTGGTGTGTAAAACAAAAGCCCTATATATCGGGTTATCGGCGTTTGAATTATAGTAAATTAAACGTTGAGCTCGGTGTAATTGGTAATTACACCGTTTAAACGGTGACTAATTGCGAACATTTATCGGCGTTACCCTTTGGTATACGATTTTTATTCGGATTTCAATTCTAAATACGGAGAGTGACACGAGCCAAGTCATTTGTTTTAACGGCGGGTATACGAGACATAGAGCGAGGTCAGTCCTATAATATGTACTCGTGAATGAGGGGTTGGAAAATAACGTGTAATTTTCGTACTGCCATCGAACAGGTCTTTTTTTATTGGGCGTATAGTGTGAGCTGGATTGGGTAATTGACTGGTCGATGCGACGACGATGATGTGATGGTGAGATGACGAATGAGATGGGTAATAAAGGATGGTGTTAGATTACTCGTCTGATGGGTGAATTACAATGATGAGAGGTTTGAATGCATTAACCTCTTTTAGGTGTTATTTTGATGTTTTTCGTAGTGCTATCCATGGATTTAGTGATACCAGTTCAGATTAATTTTTAGTACCTATATTTTTCATTTTAGGATCTCATCTCATGATGAAATTTGACTAGTATTTTGCCATTTTAAATTTAAGCTATATTGTTGAATTATTTCAAATCAACTAATCGACAAATTGTTTTTGTTTCATGTTCCAGGCGAGTGAAGAATTTTTGATTCAACAAGAAAATAATTATGTAGGTAGGATATTATTATTTTTTATACCATTATTCGTTATTCTGAGGGGGAAAATGAGCATAAATAGACTGTACGACCTGTCCAGTTCTGTTTATTAGAAATGAACAGAAACTTTAGAAACAGAGGCTATCTTAATGTTACTTACAAGATCTCAAAACTGAAATAAAGTGAAAATGGATTAATTTACATTGCGTTTAATGGAGTAAAATGAAAATATATATGAACAAAGGTAAACTTATTCGAATTTAAAATAAAATAAATTAACTTAAATTATACGAGTAGGTTACTAGGTACTAGAAGTACATACGAATATGAAACCTCAACTTGGAAACTAAATAATGGAATAAGTAGGTACATAAATTGTGTTAAAAATAAAAATTAAACTTATTCATATGAATTTAAAATAAATTGAACTAGGTAAATAAAATTGAATAAAAAAACAATTGATTGATTTGAATTAAAACTAAATTGAAATAAATTATACATATTTAGAAAATGTGAATTAAATCTAATATAAAAGTGAATAAAATGATAAATGAATAATATTACTTACCTAATTATAAACAAATTGAAACGAATTAAAAATTGATTAGGTAGGTACATGAGATTAAAATCAAACAGGGCTCGTGGTGGGTTAAAGTGCATGTAATTAAGTGACTAAAACAACCAAAATTAACGTTTGGTCACTTTTTCAAAATTTTATAGTCGAGTTCTAAAATTATATATTTTTTTTAATTCACAAAAATTCAATTTATCTGAAACGCCTTGGTCTTATTTTAAAGAAGAAAAGGAAAAATGTTAAAATGGCTGCATTGATTTTTCAGTCATTCAGTGTAATGGTTTAAAAAGCTCTTCTGAAATTTTCAATGTCCAACATTCTGCGAAAAATGGCAAAAAATCTCGCCTTCCGTCAAAAATTAAGTATTACTTTTTTGCAAACAAAAAAAACGAAAACCAAAAAGATTGATTTTTTAAGTTAGCCAGATACCTATGGTACCTACTCAAAAGTCTCGTTTTATTGCCGAAAATTATCAAAAATTGTCAAAAATATTCGCCTTATTCACTAAAAAAAAATAGCGAAAGAGTCTTATTTTTGCAAAAAAGAATCACCTTTTTCGGACAAAATTACCCAAATCTTCTTCTTCTTACCAAAATTATCGAAATAGTCTTGCCTTTTTAGAAAAAAAAACTGCCTGAAAGCCCAATTTTTTCGCAAAATTGATTCAGACTATGACTTCTGCTAAAATTGTCAGTCTTACTTTCTGTCAAAAAAAAAATAAATAAATACAAGTCCCTCATTTTGTCAAAATTGAAAAAATTCTCGTTTTGTCAAAATTGATAAAAATTGTTGCTTTGCAAAAGAAAAGTTCAAGATGTCTTGTTGTTGTTTCAAAAATTGTCAAAGTCTCGCTTTTTGACAAACATTTCCAGAAGACTTACTTTTCCTAAAATTTTTTCAAAGTCTCGATTAGGTTTCATTGTTAATTAATAATTATTGGAATGTTTTGTTTGGTATTTTTTTTCTTATGTAAATTCATTGCCACGTTTTGAAACTTTTTTGGTTGCTTTTCGGTTGTTTTTTCAAATTTTTTTGATTGGTTATTATGGTTATTTTTTTTAGAAAAAATTGAGTGGGAGCCCTGATAAAAATCAATCTGGTATAATATCTAGGTACTTAAGTTAAACTGATGAATTAAAAAACTTGAATCATTAATAAATTAAAATAAAGTAATCGTAACTAAATTGAACTATATACTTATAAAATAAAAAAAAGAAATTGAAAAAAAATCGTAATTTGGTTATCTAACTTGAAACGTTGTCGAATAAAATTTAATTTCATATAATTGAAAATTAATTTCATTTACATAAGTATCTTAACCAGCAGAAAAATTATCATAGCATAGGTACTAAAGCTGGATGGAATATATGAAGAAAATCCCCCCCTCTCAGATAGAAATTTGGGGTGCTGAAACGTATTTTTCAAAATTTCAAGACATTTTCAAGAACCCAATTTGAACAAAAGAGTTTAATAAGTTAATATTACGTGCTTCAGCTGCATACAAAACAAAAATTTGGAATGGGTCCTATTTTTGTCCCCCTCCCTTCCTCACCTCGTTTCCTCGTATGTAACAGAGGAAGGGATGAGAAGGATCCAAAAATTGGTTAGTTATCAGATTTTCAGCTTTATAGTCCACTTTCAAAAAAATTTCGATTTTTTTACTCCTTTGGCCCAAATTCGATTTCTTAAAGGTGCTCAAAATGTTGGAAATAGACTTCAGCATCTGCTTTGGGGGAGGGGGAGATGTGCTTACATCGTTGCATGATCGATTTTTCGATCTGGCTTTGATAAGAATTCGAAAATGTTTCTGCTAGCTCGAATAAGTAGGTATCTACCTTTTTTTGTGTGGAAATTTTTGAAATTTGAGCAATCTCGTGAAGTGTAGAAAAGATGAGTAAAAATGGTCAAAAAAACAGCAATTTTTGAAATGCATTGTAAAATTAGTAGATAAGAAAACGAGTTGATTTTTAAAGAAAATACGAATTTTTCATCAAATTTATTGGTGAAATTTATAGAAAATTTGACTCTATCACAGTTTTGAAAGCCAGGATTTTAATCATTTTACTTTAGTTTTTTTTTAAATGTGATTTGTGTTCTGGATTTTTAGATGGGAAGTGAAGACAATAGTATAGAAACCTTTGTAGTTGAATTTGGGTTCTTTTGCGAACTTTGAGGGGGGGAAGTTCAGAAAACTTGGGGTTGAATAGTGAGAGCGTTTGGTGATTCTTGAAACTTGTTCTACTTACGTTGGATAAATTATGTTTATTTTTGAAAAAATTTTGAAAAAATTGTGACTTTTAATAGGTAGGTAGGTTGGGAACACTGTTGGAAAAATCCTGTCTGGTGCTTTTATTTAAAATTTCCTTCTTGTGGATTGAGATTTTTAGGTATTGGAGCTGGGAGAAATGAATTGAAAATTTCTGGAATCGACTTTGGGTCATTTCTGCGGACTGAGAAAATATTTCTGAAGATGTGATGAACAGTGCTGGAATAAATTGAGGAAAAAGTAGTGATTTTCAAATTTCAATAGGTACCTATTATTCTGTAAAATATTTCAATAATATTGGAGGTTTGTTCAAAAATTTAGAAATTGGCTTAAATTTTTATTTACAAATGCCAAGTGACCAAAAAAATGTGACTTAAAAATACCTATATATTTTTTCTTAAATTTTGGAAAAATTTCTGATTATTTTATGTTATGAAATCGAATAATTAGGTAACTAAAAATATTTTGAATTATCCCGGAACATTTTATTTTGAACAAAAACTGGATCAAATTACCATTTCTAGAAAGTGTGAGCCAATAATCGTTCAAGTTTTTGGAGGTTTGTGAACTGCTTTTATGAATTTATTCTTGTTTCTACTCTAAAAAAATTTCATTGAGGGGGAGAAAGTGACACAACGCAAAATGCAATTCTTTTGAGTTTTAAGCCACATCTGGCTGTTTTAAATCGATTTACTTAGAAATTAGTATGAAGGTGAAAGTACTTTAGGGTACCTATCTAATGAGACTGATTTTTTTCAATTTTTTTTTTTTTTGTTTGACCTAAATCACTGACCTCAAAACCCATTTCGAAAACTTAGATTCTGTATAGGGGGGGGGGTGACTGAATCGCAGCTCCATTGGGCCGTAAGCCATTTTAAAATGCATTTTTTTCGCTATTTGAACGCACTCGTAAGGAATTTATTTGAACCAACGCGCTCGAATTTCAAAATAATTCAGCGAACTAAATTTAATGAGCCTGCCTTATTGAAGCCTTCTTAACCAATAGTTTACGAATCAAAGTTGATTTTTGAATTTCTTGTGAATTTTTGAAAGATTCAAAAAGTGTAAAAAAGTTGCTGGGTGTGATGGTAAATATTACATTTTTTTATCATTCATAATACAATCTTGTTTCGAAAAAAAAAAGGTTGTTTGAATCCTTCTAACTGGACAACGGCCATTTTCAGACCATTCTCATTTTATTAAAATAATTTTTCCAGTTTCTTAAACATGGCAAAAATTTTATAGACTTTCAGATCTATTTTTTTTTTTTTTTAATATATTATAAAATCATCGGGGTTTGATATGGTTTTTCCCCTGAATTTCTTACATCACCAAAAGCAACCGTTCACTTTTGTCAACTATGAAAAAATTTAGAGAAAAATGTCCAAATTTTGATCCACCCTAATCGACAATTTTAGCTGGTAATTCGACTCGGTTGATCGAAATAAACGACGTCATTTTGGCGGTGGTAACGCCGTGCAATGGTTATTTTCGGTCTCGGTATAAAACTACTGTCAATGATGCGGAAGAAAAAAACGCCTAGAAAATTTGTAATTCAAGTTAGCTATTCAAAAACTGACTCGTGATGATATTAGCATGTCGCGTCGCGCCGTCGAAGTCATCATCATCGTAGTGTAGCCATTCGATGAAAATGCAAAAAAAAAAAAAACACCAGGGAGGAAAAAAAATTACAAAATAAGAAAAGCATCGAAGTAACTCGGCGTTAAATTAATTCCGATCTATGAGCAGCGTCTCGTTGGCAAAAAAAAAAAAAGAAGAAAAAATGAGAAAATGTAGACAGAAAGAAAGTCGAGGAGATAAAATGGAAAAGACTATACATATAGGTACCTTTACGCTAACATAGAAATATAGGACGTACCGAGTAGTGAGTATAGTAAGTAAGTACACTGTAGTGTGTTTAGTGCGCGAATACGCGAGCACCAGCCCAGCAAAAGAGATTCGAGGACGAGGTGAAGAAGCGCAGGATAATGCAGCAGCGAAAATATAATGAAGTTGTTTACATTTCGCCGACGTTTTCTAGCCTAATATAGCTAACAAAATTCTCGCCATTTTTGTATTGTAAACAGTTAACAAACGCCGGACGAAAATGGGTAAACAAAAAGAGCACACGGCGGAAAAGATTTTCACGCTTTTTTCCTTCTTCTTCTACTTCGTCGTCTTCGCTTTTCGACGTCGACGAAGAAAAAGACGAAGACGACGACGACGTCGGCGATGATGATGATGACGACGACGATGACGACGTTTTCTTGTTCGATATGACAAAGACGACGTTTAAATTACATCGCTAAGTACTTTCGTCGCTCACTGCTTTCACGATTTTAGGCTATCTAACGT
Source organism: Planococcus citri (assembly GCF_950023065.1). NCBI lineage: Eukaryota > Metazoa > Arthropoda > Insecta > Hemiptera > Pseudococcidae > Planococcus > Planococcus citri. Next base: position 6,918,658 of record NC_088680.1, on the reverse strand, counting down.
CAGTGAAGGATGGCATGGCGGCAATATACGCGATCAATCAAAAGAAAACCATCGATGAGGTGTACGCACTTTGAATGGATGTAGGAGGAAGAGGGTGAGGGGAGGTGGAGGTGAATTTTATCGTAGGTGGTTATAATCGGTGGGATTATAGAACACGTGTCTGTATAGTTGAGAGGACGTTGCAGTTGTATGTAGTTGAGAAGATAAGGGATCTACTTAAAAGCGAAGTCAAAAATATTTACAATAATGCTCACTGTTTTATAATTTTTGAACATTTTGACACCCCCCCCCCCTTGGGCAACTCATCTGAAATAAGTTTTCAAGTTTTAGATTATTCGAGAAAAAAAAATGGATTCAGTGCCCCTGAGTTCTCCTTCTCTTTAATCCGTTCATTGACAGGTCGTTTGAAATCGCAGATTTTGTTTTCCAACATAGGACTTGTAGGTACTGCATTTTTTGAACTGGACAATGCTAGATCGAAAGACCGTGCGAAAATTTGAAAATCAAATTCGTGCCAAAAATGAGGGAAAAAATCAAAATTTTACCAAATTGACCAAGAAGGCTGAAATTTGAGATAAGTATACCCAATTTTTCACCTGCTAAATTGATTTGAAACGATTTCAAACTGATTTAAATAGTTCTGGAGCCTCCAGCAGATTTTTGAAATCTGAAATTCTCATAAAATTTCATCATATGAAAACGGAAATCCGAAATTCACGCTGCACGCCAATTTAAACACAACACCAAGTTGACTTCTGGTAACTTTACGTCATTTTGGAGCCTCCAGCAACTTTTTGAAAATTCTTGGAGCCTCCAGTAGATTTTTGAAACTTGAAATTTCCACAAAATTTCATCAAATTTCACTCTGTAAACAAATTTTAATACAATATGAAGTCGACTTCAGGTAGATTTCAAGTCGTTTTGGAGCCTCTCGTGATTTTTTGGCAATTAATGGAACCTCCAGTAAATTTTTGACACTTGAATACAACAAAATTTCATCAAATGGAGTAGGAAAGCCGAAATTTTGTAGGATCTCTAGACCTAAAAAAATCCAAAGAAGTAAAAACAAATTTGAATGTTGAAAAATTTGCTAAAAATCAAAATAATGAATTTAAGCAAATAGAATTTTGGTCGATGGTAAGTATATTGTGGAATATCCTCTTTCAATTCACCTTTGTTCGGTTCAAAAAAAAGTAAACTCGTCTGAAAAATGAAAACCCAAACTACAAAAAAAATTATTTTAACTTGACAACCTGACCAACAAATTATGCAAAATTTTTGGATAAAAAAACCAAAACGTCAACGGCGAAATAGTGAAATTTAAAAAAAAAAAACGACGAAATATAGATACCTATTTACAGGCAGTTGTTTCTCATATTTTTGTACCTCCTGTTAGTATGCAAAATCAAAAAAAGCACACCCCCTCCCCCAAAATTCGAAAAAAAGGGAAAAAACACACCCTTATCTCCATAAAGGTCAGAGAAGGATGTAGCTTAAAGCTTCAAAACGACTTGAAACCACCAGCAGTCGACTGTAATTAATTAGCAAAGGAGATTTGGGCTTTTCAATTCCATTTGACAAAATTTTGAGAAAATTTCCAGTTTCAAAAATTTACTGGAGGCTCCAAGAATTTTCAAAAAGACGCTGGAGGCTCTAAAGTGACTTGAACCAACCAGAAATTGGCTTTTCAACTTGATTTGATAAAGCTTTGTGGAAATTTCAATTTTCAAAAATCTACTGGAGGCTCCAGTAATTTCTAAAAAGTCGCTGGAAGCTCCAAAGTGACTTGAACTCACCAGCAATCGACTTTTCAACTTGATTTAATGAAGTTTTTGGAAATTTCAATTTTCAAAAAATGTACTGGAGGCTCCAGCAATTTTCAAAAAGTCACTGGAGGCTCCAAAACGACTAGAAATCCACCTGGAGTCCACTTTATGGCGTATTGAAATTAGTTTACAGAATTAATTTCAGCTTTCCATCTAGATTTGACAACATTTTGTGGAAATTTAAAGTTTCAAAAATCTACTGGAGGCTCCATGAACTTTCAAAAAGTCGCTGGAGACTCCAAAGTGACTTGAATTCACCGGAAATCGGCTTTTCAACTCGATAAGATGAGGTTTTGTGGAAATTTCAATTTTAAAAATCTACCGGAGGCTCCAGTAATTTCCAAAACGTTGCTGGAGGCTCCAAAACGACTAGAAATCCACCTGGAGTCCACTTCATGGCGTATTGAAATTAGTTTACAGAATTAGTTTCAGCTTTCCATCTACATTTGACAACATTTTGTGGAAATTTAAAGTTTCAAAAATCTACTGGAGGCTCCATGAACTTTCAAAAAGTCGCTGGAGACTCCAAAGTGACTTGAATTCACCGGAAATCGGCTTTTCAACTCGATAAGATGAGGTTTTGTGGAAATTTCAATTTTAAAAATCTACCGGAGGCTCCAGTAATTTCCAAAACGTTGCTGGAGGCTCCAAAACGACTAGAAATCCACCTGGAGTCCACTTCATGGCGTATTGAAATTAGTTTACAGAATTAGTTTCAGCTTTCCATCTACATTTGACAACATTTTGTGGAAATTTAAAGTTTCAAAAATCTACTGGAGGCTCCATGAACTTTCAAAAAGTCGCTGGAGACTCCAAAGTGACTTGAATTCACCGGAAATCGGCTTTTCAACTCGATAAGATGAGGTTTTGTGGAAATTTCAATTTTAAAAATCTACCGGAGGCTCCAGTAATTTCCAAAACGTTGCTGGAGGCTCCAAAACGACTTGAAATCTACCTGAAGTCGACTTCTAAGCCTATTAAAATTAGTTTACTGAATGAATTATGCTTTCCAACTGCATTGTACGAAATTTTATGGAAATTTCAAATTTCAGAAATTCACTGGAGCCTCCAAAATGACTTAAACTCATTATCGATTGACTTGTTGGCGTTTTTAAATTGAGTGCAGTGTAAATTTCGAATTTCCAACTTCATTTGATGAAATTTTTAGGAAATTTCAGGTTTAAAAATCTACTGGAGGCTCCAGAATTGCTCAAAACGATTTGAAACTACCGATTTGGCTGGTCGAAAATAGGGTTTATTCCAAATTTCAGCTTTCTAGGTCAATTGGTAAAATTTTGATTTTTTTCTCATTGTTGGCTTGAATTTTATTTTCAAAAATTCACCAAAAATCGAAAAATGAATTTCAGCGCTTTAAATTTTGGCTGATGATAGATGTTTGGTTGCTCTTTCGATCTAGCTTTGTCCAGTTCAAAAATTTCGTACGAATCTTACTTTTAAAAGCAAAATCTGCGATTTCGGATGACCTAGGTCAATCAAAATCGCCGCCATTTTGTCAGTAAGGCCTTAACTTTTTTTTGGCAAGTTTGCTTTAAAATGTTCCTTAAGGTGTCCCCTTCAAGAAAGAGGTTCTCTCAAAGGATCGGAGGTGGGGTGCAATTATTCCTATTGTCATTTTGCGCGACTAGAAGGCACAGGTAATGCTTTTGAACAGGGCGAAAAATAACTGTACTTTCATACACCCTTCGCTTTCCTTCTCAAAATAGGGTCTTCGTAGTCAGAATAGAGTAATTCGATGTGAACGATTTCCAATGAAAATATGCGTTGCATCGTTATAAAATTCTGGTCACATTGAACGAGTTCGAAAATCGCTTCCTATGGTGACCCAACGAAGCATGATAGGTACCTACTAGACAATGATGCAGGTGGTGGCAACGATGGCATTAAAAACCTGTTAGTTATAGTTTGGCCGACGTATTAACAAGAGCTGAATGAACGGAACTCGCAAAATACCTACTTTATTAGTAGGGTATCTATCGGAGAGAAAAAAAAAAGAGGAAGAAAACGAAGGAATAAGAAAGGTGGGTTAGTTTCAAACGATACGACGAGCAATGCAGCCTTCGGCTGCTGCAGGAAATTGCGCTCCATTTCTGTGTTGGACAGAGATGGAGATAAAATGACGTAGCATTATAGTAACATTTTGAGAAGCAGCAGGGTGAAAAAAGATAGAGATAAAAGATAAAGATGAACAAGAGTGTTGAGGAGAAGATGAGGAAGAGAAGGACCAGTAGGTACGTACGCACGGTGCGTCGTCGTCGTCGTCGTCGCAACGTCTGCGTCTCTTTCTCTGTTCTCGGAGGAGTTGGTTGTAATTTACGATTAGACCGCATTCAACCGCGAGTTAATGGTCTGGAATCCCCAGCACTGGCTAATTGATTTCTTGCCGCCACCGGTTATTACTTTTGCGAAGCGACTTTTGACTCGTGCCGCCATTATTTTGGGCCATGTTGAATGTTACACTCGGCGGAACGGTGGCGGTCTAACCCAAATATTCGTCGTTAGTCTTGTTGCTTTTGTGCTCATATTCGCGAAGATAGATACTTGTAAGAGTGTGTTGGAGAAAATTTACAGCAATGGAGGGATAAAGGTCGGTGTACTTTTTGATGGGTTTTGAATAAAAGGACGATTTGTGAGGTGTTTAGACTTTTTTTTTTTTTTTTTTTAATCGGTGAGGTAGATGTTGATAAGGAAACGCTTCGAGCTCACATTCTACGAGTACGAAACCACAATACTAGATCGAAAAAGGGTGCCCTAAAACGCTTCCGAAAACGAAATATGAGGTTAAAAAGTTCAGTTTTGGATTTATGGCCAAATTTTGAAAATTTAATAGAACTTGAGAAAGATTTTTTAAGCCTATCAATTATCACAAAATAGAAATTTTTTGAGCGAAGTGAACAAATGTGATTAGTTGATTCAATTCACAAGGTATAACATGTAATGAAAGTAGTGATTTTTGGCAGTTCTAATTGAAAGTTTGGAAAACATAATTTCAACTTAGAATAGTCTGAAAGTCTTTCTCTTTTAAGGTTGACTGAAGATGACAAAAAAAAAAAAAAAAAAAAATAGGTAATTTTTAATTCTCATGAAAATAATTTCGTTTTACTTCACGATGAATCCCATATTTTCCAAAGCTTCAGGCTAGCTTTGCTGTGGTCAATTGTCTTTTCTATTCCAGGATCAACTTTTTTTTGAAAATTATGCCTGGTTCCTCACTTTTGTCACATTTGAACAAATTTTGCAATAATTATTTTTCCGAAATCAAAGTTATCCGGAAATTCTAAATCACTGTGAAGGCTCCAAAAAGGTTACATTGACATTTTTTCTGTGCCTGATGATCACTTAAGTATAGATATGTGAAATTGAATGAGTATGTTCTTAACTACATTTATGAACAAATGTGTTGACTTTGCAAAAACCGAAATGTCGTGGCTACTTTGAAAGTGCTGATTTCATTTTTGAAGATTTACCTATTGTATGGCGCTACCTTGCGGCCAAATGAATAAGTTCTTATGTAGAGAATACAAACAGTACATATCATATGCATGTACTTGGATATCTATACCAATCTACGTAATTTACTTAGGTATACCTACTTAATTTAAACGAAAATTACTCTTAATGCATTTCAAAATTGATCATTTCAATATAGGTTTTCTAATTTCATTTTCATCTTCACTGGATTCCGTTGTGGAAATAACGCTTTTCGAGTCGGATTCATCAGAATTTTCTGAATGGTGAGACCCATCGACTACCTTTAATTTTAAAAACCACACGTAGGAATTGTAAAGTTGTGAGAGATTTTTAATCAAGCCAGGTATGTTATGTTACCTTAGTATCAGTCAATAATTCTGTTAGCCTTTCTACAACTGACAAGAAATTTGGCCGATCTTGAGGCTCAAAATTCCAACAATCCATCATCAAATTGTACCTGCAAAAAAGTATACGAGGATTATGCTATCATCTTTGTTGATTATTCACCAAGCAAAAGAAGTTAATTGGAAATTTTAAAGCAGAATTATTGAACTTACACTCTCGTAGATGCATTTGCGGGCTTCTCCATTCGATAGTTTTGCTTTAAAGCGTGATGAAGTGCAGCTTGATTATCAATGGAAGGATATGGGTTACCACCCAGGGTTATAATTTCCCACAACAGTATACCGTATGACCAACTGAAAAAAAAATTGAGTGTAATTTTCTCTTTACTTTCTACATGGTAATGGTAGTTTCTAGCTTACACGTCAGATTGCGTTGTGTATCTGTTATGAAACAAAGCTTCAGGTGCCATCCATTTTATGGGTAGTCGACCGTTTGATGTCTTCTTGTAGTATTCTGTCTGTCTGACATCTCTGGCAAGGCCAAAATCGGCTATTTTCATCGTGTACTCAGCTGTTACAAGGATATTGCGAGCCGCCAAATCTCGATGAATACACTATAAGAATTAAAATGAAAATAATAATTGGCGAGTGTGATCTGTAGTGTGGTAAGATGTCTGAAAAAAGCGGCAGTTCCGAGTTGAAAATTTTCCGTTCAAAGTCAACTAATTGTATGCTTTGGTTGACTTTGAACCGGAAATTTTTATATGAAAATACAATTATGGGACTTTATGCTGATCACAAGCTTCTATTAGGTGAAAATTTTTAAATGGGTACGCACTTTCACTGAAGATAGATAAACCATTCCTTGCGCAATTTGACGAGCATAAGTCAAGAGAGTACTAATTTCTTCTATTTTGATGAAATGGTGATGATTTTTCTGAAGAAAATTCTTGAGGTTTCCATTTTGAGCATATTCTGTAATTACAAGCAATGGTCCTCCTTGGCTGCAGCAGCCGAGAAGTCGAAGGATGTTCGGATGGCTCCCAAGTAATTTCATCAATTCCATTTCAGATACCAAGTCTATCATGTCCGAATCCAAGTGATCATCTGAATTCAAGTTGTGAGAAAATTACCCATTGATTTTCGTACCTTTCAACTACAATATACATATTTCACTGTAGTCTGGTACTAAGTACATATAAATTAAGAAAACTACATAAATACTTAAGGTACTGTGCCTATTAACGCCATGCACTCGAAAAATTGGAATTACTCAGTCACAATTTAACTTATTCCCATTCTCATTCGTGTAGGTGATGAAGGGTACATGAAGGTATATTTTGAGTGAATGTTTAAATTTTTATAATCTTTTTCCTTCGAGCTATAACAGTTCAAAGTGAGGTCACCGTTTTGGCGTTGTTAGGCACTCAGTTCCTAATAACGCCAACATTTTTTTTTTTTTTAATTTTTAAATGTAGAATTTGGCGATATAACCAATTTTGAGTGCAATTATTGAAATCTACGATAAAAAATGTATACCCGACCACCAAAATTATCCGCAAAAGTAAATTTTAACCCCAATAAAAATGCATTTTCAAATTTCAAAAACAAAAAAATAAATTGTAAGAAATACAAAAAAATGTATTGAAAATCAATAATATTTAAATAGGTAATTATTACTTATTAATCACCTCTACGTCTTTTTGACATTTCTGAAAAAAAAATTTAAAAAAATTACCCTTGGCGTTGTTAGGACACCCCTATGTTCAACTTTGAAGAAAAATTTTAGCATGAAAAAAAGCATAAAATGGATCGTCTATGAGCTTAACATGTAGAAAAAGGTACACATACATTCATTAGAAAGCTGATGAACTTGCCAAAAATATTTTTTTCTTTGTCTATTTTCAAAATTACGTTTTTGATATTTGCACCGCACCACCAATGAAATACCAAAAAAGAACAACTCGAAAAAATGCTCTGAATATAGAATTATCACACTGATGAGCCACACATTGAAGCTGCTACTCTCCATCATAAATGCCAGAATTGAAAAGAAGATAGATGAAAATCTAAGTGAAACCCAATATGGCTTTAGTAGCGAAAAAAGGGATGAGAGATGCAATTGCCCTGCTGAAAGTGATCATTCAAAGAGCACTGAATGCGAATAAGGAAATCATTGCTTGTTTTGTCGATTATGAGAAAGCATTTGATCGTGTCAACCACGAGAAGATGTTGGAGATCCTGAAAAAATACAACATTGATGACAAAGACCTGCAAATAATCAAGAACCTGTACTGGGAGCAAAGCGCTAACATCAAGATTGGAACTGAGTACACGGGGAACGGATTTGGAATAAAGAGAGGTATGAGGCAAAGATGCACCCTTTCACCCAGGTTGTTCAACGTGTATGCAGAAGAAATAATGAGGAAAGCGCGAATGGAAAGAATGGGCTTCAAGATCAACGGCAAGAGAATAAACAAAATTAGCTATGCAGATGACAAAGTGATCCTTGCTGAGACAGAAGCACAGATGCAGAAGATGATCGACGAAATCAATAGCGCAGGATGGAAATATGGAATGAAAATAAATGCAAGCAAGACCAAGGTGATGAGATTTACAAAAGGAGAGGATAATATAGAGGTCAAAATCAACATCGGACCACAAGTAATTGAAAATGTAAATCAATTCAGATACCTTGGAGCGCTGATAAACAACGATGGTAGAGATCACAAAGAAATTAAATCACGGATTGGAATGGCAAAGACCACTTTCAACAACCTTGCCAATGTGCTGGGAAATCGAACAATGAGTAGGTATAGATCTGAGGAAGAGAATTATGCGATGCTATGTATGGACTGTTCTGAAGTATTCCTGCGAAACATGGACCATGAGTGCAGAATGCGAGAAGAAAGTATCCGCTTTCGAGATGTGGTGCTATCGAAGGCTACTACGGATCTCATGGAAGGACTTCGTTACCAACAAGGAAGTATTAGCAAGAATAGGAGAGGAGCGGAAAGTCGTAGTTGAAGATATCAAAACTAGAAAGCTAAAGTATTTAGCTCATAAAATACGAGAAAACGGTATTTTCATGCTAGCGGTACAGGGGAAAATCCAAGGAAGATCGGTGAGAGGGAGGAAACGATTGGAGCTGTTAACAACAAACTCACTGGCCAACTCTCCCTGTAAGACCCTGAAAGAAATGATCAGATACGCTAGATACCAGCTAATATAGATGGACATATACGCTATCTCCTGTAAAGGAGCGCAACTACTACAACGACGACCAATGAAAAAATTTGATTGCAAAATTTTTGGATTTCCACTTTGAAAATCACAACAAGATTTTGCTGGTCACGTTGTTTTCATTTATAGAATACCTGAGTATGTGTTAGAGCCCAGTATGACTTTTAGTTTTCGAGATATTAGCTGTTGGCGTTATTGGGCACCTGGCATATTTAGGGCGCAGTACCTTATATATATTGATAAAGTTGTTATTCAAGCGTTGATTTAAAGTACCTAAGTATATAAAGACTAACCCTTGAGCATTTTCACCGCTACTATTACAGTTTCACTTCCATGACCCCAACCATTTTTCGCCTTGGCTTGCACTACTTTGCCGAATTCACCTTCGCCCAAAGTTTCTCCCAAGTGTAAATTTTGTCGAGGATATTCCCAACGTTCGTCCAATGACATTTCATATTCGCCTACCGACACCATGCCATTTTTCACTTTACCAGATTTCAAACGTTCAATTATAACGACAGGCATATTCTGTTGCCAGGGTATAAAATAATAGTAATCAGTTTCTTCAAGTCAGAGTTGAAAATCTGCGTAGGTTATTTAGCTACCTATGTTTTTATGCAGGTTATTAATGTTTGTATGCATCTAAATACCTACCAAAACATCGGGTAAATCTTCATCGATGTTGATTTGTTTCTTCACTACTATCCTTTTCACCAATTGTGTCATTTCTGCGATTCTGGTATCTTTCTGTCTCATTTCTCTATTTAATTGTCACAAGTTTAGAATTTGAAGTAAGCGTAAGAAAGTTTTGGCTTACTTACCTACTTACCTTTTGTATTTGCAGGACATGAATAAACCACAAATTGCAGCAATTATTAATATCAGTCCTACCACAGTGACCAATATCTTCATTATCATGTCATCTTTTCCACACGCAGGTTGAGATGATTTTTTTATGAAATCATTCATAAAATTTCATTACTCATCTTATGAATGTGAAGCTTACCTAATCAATTGATGCTAAGCGGTATACGGACAAAAAAGCAATAATGCGAAACAACCACAACAATAACAAAATGAACATCGCTGTAATCTACTAAGTAGCAAGCTTTGCAAAAGTACCTACCGCAAGTTGGTGGTTCGTCTTCGCCACCGGGGCAATCTTTTTTTCCGTCGCATTTAACACTGGCACAAACCAATATTCCACCAGAATTGGGACAGTGAAATTTATCATTCGCTTTACACCGATCTAAAATCAATGCGAGAAAAGACACGTAATAGGTAGAATGTTGCAAATACATTTGCTACATGGAATACTTGATTATATATAAGCGCTATTTATGTATATTCAAGGATGATGAAACACGATGACAATACCTGAGTCCGGGCAGTCTTCTTCATCGCTCTTATCTCGACATGTGGCGTTTTTATCGCACCTGCCTAATAATGGGAAACATTCAGTCGTGTACCTATCCTTGCAGCGAATTTCCGAAGGAGAACACTGGAAAGGAAGGTTTTCTGCAATGGTATAAGGGATGATTTGCCAATCAAGACTTGTTTCAAAATTCGAAAAATATATACCCATAAGTAATTTGTAATAGTGACTGAAATGCTATTTCTACTTACCTGAGAAAATATGAACATAGAGGTTTTCCGACGATGCACCCAACGAGCCAATTTTTTTAAAAGAAGTTAGGTGATCAGATAATGTGTCAGTGACATGTCTCCTGATTAAAAAATTAGAGAACTCAAGATCTACTACAGCCTTCGACTTAGATAAGTCAGTTACAATTCTGGTCAATTAGAAAAGAAAGAAAAAATTATCAATTTTTTTCTTCATAATTCAAAAATGCAATGTCAACAATTATTGTATCACTTACAAAATAGCCACTAAGCGCGCAACGACAAAATTTGTTTCGGAGAATATTTCATCAAAACCAGTAGCGATTTGACGTTCGTATTCTTTAAATATTAAGCTAGAACGGTTATTGAAATCATAAGTGTAAGCTTCCGTAAGTGTGATATAAGCTCGGAAATGGCCTGAAAATGAATAAAGCAAAATTTAAATTTAATAAATAAAGAGAAGTTTACTCAACATTTCAAACTCACTGAATACAAAATAATGGCGCATACAAAAACCTTTACAGCCCGTCAGTAGAATAAAAATGGGTGTAATTATAGGTATGTCTCCTCTTCAAGGAACGTTTTAAATGAGACCGCTTTCGTGAGGAGGGAGTGTTACTACAGATTCCTCTAAACATCACGAATTTGAATAATATTGTACTTTCATCAGTCAAATTATATAAGTGTTCTGCTCTTTGACAGTGAATTCTACTCAAATACATTCTCAAAACCTGTTTTCAAACTCAAATCACGCAGTATTGTCTTGAATGACGGGGATTCACTCTCTCTTATCAATAAATGTTCATGCTTGGGTTTAAATGTGTACCATAACACAGTTTAAAAAAAGGAAATTAAGGTACGACCTATGGATAGAGTCTGGCGGTAAAATTTTGATAACAAAAGTACGAGTTTTGAAACTAATACAGCCACTTATTGTTTTGTTTTAAAAACTTTATTAACGGGTATTAAGCCGGATTACAAAAATAAATTTTGCTAATATTTTGCAAGAATTACATCTAGCTTCTTCAGAGCAGTGTTCGCCACTGAGGGTTCCTTCTTGATTGAGATCTAGTTATAGGTCCAAGTTGGGTTTGGTCCCAGCACTAAGGGTGTGGCCTGTCACATGGGTGTAAGTCTGATCATTGAGTAGTTGTTGGATTTTGTTGTTGTAGTCCACTTTGTTCATGATAACTGTGGCATTGCCTTTGTCTGCTCTAGTCACAATGATGTCTTTGTTTTTGGTCAGTTCTTTCAGAGCTGTCTGTTCATCTTTGGTTAGGTTAGCCTTTGGTGGTTTTGATTTCATCAGTATGTGTACAGATGTAAGTATACAGGCCACGACGATGGAGTTTTCAGGGTTTGGGGGGACTTGACCCATACATAGTGGAGGGGGGTTGGGGGCCGTTAAACTATATGCACGTGATGCCCGAGTTGGTATCTACACAATACCACTGAAAAAATTTCAATTGTCAATAGTATTCAAATAAACCACCGGTTACATGATTTTTAAACTTTTTTTGAGAATTACCCATGGAAGCCTATACTCCAAAAAAGACAAATCTCAAAAAGCCACCAGGCTGAAAATTGGGAAGAATACCTCAATCAAGGACACACCCAGGAAATGGAACAAAGACAGGGCAACACCTCAGACTCTCACTCAGAGGACCACACCCAACACAATGAGGGAAGAAGCCACACCCATGTGACAGGCCACACCCTTAGTGCTGGGACCAATCAGGAGAGAGACCGCACCCAACTTGGACCTATAACTAGATCTCAATCAAGAAGGAACCCTCAGTGGTGAACACTGCTCTGAAGAAGCTAGATGTAATTCTTGCAAAATATTTGCAAAATTTATTTTTGTAATCCGGCTTAATACCCGTTAATAAAGTTGTTTAAACAAAACAAAAGTACCTACAGTCAGTCCTTGGACTGTGAGGCGGTGACCTTCATCACTTGTATCAGGAAGTTTTGTTGCCAAGATACATTCGAGATGTAAAATGAATGCATAATACATTGCAGTACAGTGAAAACCAGTTCTTAAATATTTTTTTGGTTCCAACTTTAATTTTCATAATTATTGTTAAATGCTTTCGGAGAGGTCGCGCGGAGGGCATAATTTTTTTCCCAGAAAGTTTTTTTTTTCGCGGATCAGTACTGTCTTATGTAATTTAGTGGATATAGCCCCTCTCATATTAAAGTTAGGCAATATGTTTATTAGGTTTATGAATCATTTAAAATACATAAAAATAATCAAAATTCGTATCAAGTCTACAAAGAGTTGTAATGAAAACGGGCACCTAAGATTTTGGTTATTATGAACTACCCCTGCCTCCTACCTCTACTTTTCATTCAAATCCGTGTGGAGCATAGGATGTTCTGAAGGTTCCTTGTGAACTGTGACAATAATGAATAATGATAATGGTTTACTCACCTGTCGCAAAGATAAGGTTAATTTCTGCATAGAATGGTTCAGGGGTTATACTATTTATAGCTTTACACACATATTTTCCCATGTCGTCATTGGAACTGAAATTGCTGGAAAAATGCATAAAACGCAATATTAGGCATTGAACGTTATTTTTTAAAATTGGTAAATTGCTCCTAATAATATTATAGAGTTTGTTAATGATTAGATTTGGAACATCACCTGATCGTTATTGTTTTTCCATCATCTGAAATAGCATAATGTTCACCACTTATTACTTCATTATATCCTTTCATGAATGTAACGTTAGGAGAAGGAACACCTTCCACTGGGCATGTCCAGTTGAAAGGCTCATTAGTGTTAGCTACAACAGTTATGTTTCGTCGGCTTTTATGTTTGAGTGTAACCTTCTCAGCTGAAGAATAACAAACAGAAACGCATTGACATTAAAATGAAATAACATGTTCGTAACGGGCCTAATCAATAAGTGTAAGTAGAGACTGTTCGTCAATTTTACCGGGTCTTGTTAAAAGGTGTGCTTCTTTATACACGTGTCCGTAATTATTTGAGGCCTCACAGCCGTAATTTCCAACATGAATGTCAGTCACTTTATCAATTCGAAGAGTGGATTTTCCAGACTGAGAGTTTATTTGGTAGTCTGCCTTGAAAGGCCATTCAGGTATGGGCTTGCCATTGAAAATCCAGGTAATGTTTAAACCAAATCTTGACTCTTGATCTGCGGCGCAGTAAAATTCTGCAGATCCACTTACGTAAGTAATCCATTCTTGAGGTGTTTTGATGAAATATGGCTTGCCTGGAAAACAACAAGTTCCACAGGTATTCAAACTTCAATGTACAAAAATTTCAATTAGGTTATTAGTAATCGTAAAATATAGGATCGCAGTGCTCACCAATGTTTACGGTAAATTCATTCTTCTCAAGTATTTCTTCATTTTTGTACACTTTGCAAGCGTAATTTCCAACGTCTTCCGGCCTGAATGATAATATTTTAACAACGCTTCCAATTCCCTGTATGAGAGTGTTATCTTTGGATACAAGTTCTACGCCATCTTTCTCCCATAAAATGACAGGGAGTGGGCTATAAAAAAGTGTGAATTACAAATTAATAAATTCGTAGTTACTAGCCAGATATTGGGTAATAGGTACACAACTACACATTATTACTGATTGGAGAACTGAATAAAAATCACTTAATTATTACCAACCTCGGCCAGGTATGGAAAGTTAAAAGATGAAACTTTAGTTTTAACTTTTGGCTCCTCAAATTAATGAAACTTTCTAATGGCTAGCTTTTAGCTTCCAAAAATCATTGGCTTTCAGCTTTTGGCTTTTAATAATTTTCACACATTGCTACAATACAGGAGAGTACACCATGGATACTCACAACAACAACAAAAATCGGGAAAATGGCAAATGGCTATAATACATATGTACTTAGTTTTCAAGAAAATAGAACTTACTTACTGCCATAATAATTTCACTGATTTTTAAAAAATAATAATTAATTTTGAAATAGATACGTAATTACAAACGTTGATGCGGAATGCGTGAAGAGGGCTGTATGAGTAGGAGAGGAGCGAAAGAAAAATGAATAGGTAATACATTTCACTGAACAGATTGATCTTTTATAAAAATGTTATAAACGCAATTTTCACTTTTTTGGAAATGGTTTTTGAGAATTTGGAGCCCAGGGGTGGCACCAAATGAAATTTGTGCAAGAATCAAATGTTTGAAATTTTTCAAGGAACAAAACTTTTATTCCATGATTTTTCTTGTAGGAACAATATTCAAGGTGGTAGAGAAGTTTTCAAAGGAGGAGGCGGTGCGCCCCCGAGGAAGGGGTGGGGGTAGGGATCGGAATACGAACTAAATTGACTAAATTTACTTGTTTCAATGTAAAACGTAATAATCAGTCGTAAAATCGTGTTTGACGACTAAATCAACCATTTTAATTAAATAGTCCTACCAAGTTTACTCAAATTCCGACACATTTACCCAACTGATATTCCCTAAGTGAACCAAATCAACAAAAATTTGGATAATCAGAATTTTTAATTTGCAATTTTCGTGGGAGGACAACCACAGTCAGTATTGATGAAGAAAGAAGCTCAAAAACTGGTATATCATGATAACCTACCACTCAAATAAACCATATTGTACTTTCTTTACCCACTAAGAAATTGTTTATCACCTGAATTTTCAATATTTGGGGTTATCATGTTTATTCATCAGAAATTGTAGTAGGGATCAATTTTCATTGCTCTTATCTAGTCAAAATTTTTTCTCAAATTCACATTCCATTGGTCCTACCAAGTTTACTCACATTTAGACATGATAACCCAATTTAAATTTCTCGAGTGGACCAAATCATCTGAAATTGGGATAATCAGAAATTTTAATTTGCAATTTTGGTAGGAGGGTAACCACAGTCATTATTTATGAAGAAAAAAGCTCAAAAATTGATATACCATGATAACCTACCACTCAAAATCATCACAGACTTTCTTTACCCAAAAAAGACATTTTTTATTGCCTGAAGTTTCAATATTTGGGGTAATCATAATTATTCATTAAAAATGTTAGTAGGAATCAATTTTCATTGCTCTGATCCGTGGAAATTCTTTCTCAAATTCACATTCCATTAGTTCTACCAAATTTACTCAAATTCAGACACATTTACCCAACTGATATTCCCTAAGTGAACCAAATCAACAAAAATTTGGATAATCAGGATTTTTCATTTGCAATTTTGGTAGGAGGGAAGGCCATATTTGGTTTTGAAGGAGGAAAAGATCTAAAATTTGGGGTTCCACAGCAACCTACTCAGATTCAGTGTAGAGAATGTAGATTATCTCGGATCCTGAGCTAAAAACTCAGCAGAGAGTCATTGGTGAGGTAATCAATTCAACTTCAAATAGTCTGCCGTAGGTTTTGACCAATCATGTGTTTTCCATTACAGTAGCATTCTTACAAACTTCAATTCAAAATTCCTAATTTCCTACGTCCCTTTTCATTTTTGATGCATTATCTTTTTCATAATAAGTACATGCAATGAAATGTCGGTATAACACATCTGATAAATGTTGAGAAACGCTAGAATTACAATCAAGTTCCAACTAGCATTGAAAAAAACATACAAATAGAGTTGAATGTATTTTTTTCTAACTCGTTTATGTTTTAACGCGCTACGATTGGAGGAAAAAAACACCCAAGGGAAGGAAAAAAGCAACCGGTATTTTTTCTTCCCTGGGTGCTTTTCTCCTTCCCTAGAGAAGGAGAGAAGCAACCAGATATTTTGCTAATTTACGTAAATCGGTTTGTTTCATTGCATTAATTACGAAAAATATCTTACAATGCAAGAATCGAACTGGAATTTTACGTATTTTGTGCATTTGCTTCACTCGCTCCGGTCGTTCAGCAATCACATGCACTCAATACGTTATAATTCCAGTTCGACTCTTGTATCTATAGTATACAGCTACAAGCAAAAAAAGTTCACCAGGCTCTCATTCGGCCCCCATTACACCTAGGAAGCTGATTTTTTTTTTAAAAGAAAGCCCTCGACGAGTACTTGATGCGAAAACTATAGCGAAGGCCCAATTTTGATTTTAAGGGCCTCAAATTTCGGAGAAAGGGGGCTAAAATCAACATAAAAAAATTTTGGAGATACACTTTCTTCCAAATTGCGTTTTAAACCGAATTCCAAAATTTGAACCAATTTGGTCCCATACAGAGGGAGAAATAGCCCAAAAACCAATTTTTGGGCCCCCTCCTCTAAATTTATGAAAACTGAACCGATTTTGCTCATTTTTTTTTCAAAATATCCCTTATGGCATGTAGATATGTTATAAAACATTTGTAATTCAAAATTTTTTAGTTTAAGCATGAAAAATTAAAAATCTAAAAAGCATTATTTTGAACAATCATAACTTTGAACTTTAATTTCTCAGCAGAATATTTCCAATTTGCTAAGCATTTTATTTATCATCAAAATGATAGTAAACAAAAAATCCAACTTACACTTCTCAGCCGAGTATTTCTCTTTTTAATTACTCATTTTTGCTTAGTAATAAGTAATATATAGTTTGTTGTAAGGAAAGGGACTTGGGGGCAACCTTGAAAAAGCGAGCTCTAAGAGAGAAAAAGGAGAGCGATGGGGGGTTTGGGGGCGCAGCCCCCAAGAGCGAGTTCCTCGGGCTTCGCCCGAGGAACGAGTTCGGGGGTGAGGCCGCGAAGCGGCCAGGGGGCGGAGCCCCCTAGTAGTAACATACTATTACAATCATGTTTGGGAAATGTCTCTGAATGCATTTTTAAGGATAACTCAAAAAACGGTTTTTTCAAACCTAAAACCCTACCTACCCCCTTGAACTTTAATCTTTTATGACCCTAAATCGTGAAAATTCCAGATAAATCGGCAGTTTTTTCTATTTCACATGCATTTTTTTAACAAACACCTCTAACTTTACTTATGAGTGGTTTCAACATGCTTTGATAAAAGTGTTTGCTATAGAGCTACAAGTTGAACCCCGCGAGTTGTGACCAGGTGAATATGTCGGATTGTCAGTGAAGGTTGTTGCTTCGACACCCCCTATTTGAAACAACCAGAAAGTTGATATTTATTTGCATGAGGTCAAAATTTTGCAACTACCCAACTTTTGCAATTACCCCACTCTACCATACATCATATAGATCAACTCCTCTTAGAAGACCAATATTTTTCATACAGAGGTGAGGTTTTATCTCCAGAATTAAAATGTTTTATGGGCGACATTCCAACTCAAAATGAAGGTCTCCAGTTCTCCGCTGAATTTAGTTGAAATCACCGACTTTTTTTTCTTCGCGATTCACCTTACGTTAGATGTACGTGTACTCATCTTGCCATAAAAGAATGAATAATCAAAGATTCTTAATTTCGCTGAAATTGCACAACTTAACTATATGTATACCTTATCTTACTATCAGCCGCTCAAATAGGTACATAATAGGTACATTTATGTAAAATTACACTGATTTGAATTGAGTGGTAACCTACTGAATGCTAATTATCTGTCGTCATTGTGAAATGTAGGCTTACG
Source organism: Planococcus citri (assembly GCF_950023065.1). NCBI lineage: Eukaryota > Metazoa > Arthropoda > Insecta > Hemiptera > Pseudococcidae > Planococcus > Planococcus citri. The sequence continues at coordinate 6,900,609 of NC_088680.1, read as the reverse complement.
CGTACACCTACATCATACTAGGTCAACTCCGATACAAATTAGGTACATAAAGCAGTGATAGTACTGATAAACTTACTTTCCCCCATAAATGCAAAACAACTTCACCGTGGCACCTTTTTCAACAATTAGATTTCTTTGGCTCACGAATTGCTTTATAGGATCGGTAGGAACAATAACTTCATTGGGTGATTTCTGTACTTTTAATGTCGTTTCACAAACTTCATTCCTAAGAGTAACAAAATTAGTTTTTTCGTCAGTCAGCACGCCTGTGTATTCGTAACAATGGATCTAAGATCTAGCACCTACTTTCGTCCAGCAATGAAATAATAGTACTTTCCGAGTAACTCGTTATTATTTTCGGAATCATGTATTTGTGAAATTCTTGAAAACCACAAAGTACCATCTGGTATTTGGATTATCTGAGGTTCTTTGTAGGATTCTTGTGGTAGATTCAAACTTGAGTGTATAGGCTGTTTGGTGAGAAAGATTCACAATGTTTATAAATTGAATGTCATGATGGTGAAAAATCAAAGTTAGTCGATGTCCTTAGATTACTTATTTGTATAAGGTCGAGATTGTAGTAGGTGCTAATCTCTAGATACGCTTTTTTTTTTAGTGCAGGATATTTATGTGTTGTAGTCAACCGGAAACAATTGTCATAAAAATAAAGTTTTTGGTTATTTTGTGAAAAAGGCCCCATACTCTATCACATATTGAAAAACTTTCACGATCTATTCCCGATTTCAACTATCAAATCATTTTTTCGATGCTCCAAAAGTACGAGGTATAAGATGACTGTTTGTTTTTGATTTTTTTGCTCATATTTTGTCAAGATACAGAATTCGCTCTCAATTATACCTACGTGGATTTTGATGGGGGTTATCGGGAACGCGAGTTTTTCAAATACCTAATACCTGATTAAATCTTCGAAAAATTGAATTATTGCAGCGCACTGCCATAAAAATCAAAAATATTACAAAACAAACCGATAATGTTGTTTTGGGTGAGTATTACGACAGTTGAAAATTGAAAAATTGACTAAAAACAAGAAAATTACAACAAAAAAATATTTCAGAAAACTGCTCGAAATAAAAAAATTGTAAATTATAGTCATTGTGGAAATATTTTTGGTGATTTTTAGCAGTCAACTTTGTTGAGAGAGAAGGGGGAGGCAGGGCTGACAGAGAATTAATTTCATTGTCAAATACATACTTACACCAGATTATCGAAAAACATCGTGTTCCCCCTCCCGCAATTACCCCGCATTGAGAAAATTTTTCTAATCAGTTCCACGGGTCACGCAAAAGCTTCTCACCACTCTTGTATGTATGTATGTTTGTAGCACTAAATTAATGTATTGAACATAATTTTCATAGGCACATAAATATTCTAGTGCTTACTTTTCGAACCCAGTAATTGTTTTCATCGTTCACTAAGTCTTGTGGAATTTCGCAGGTCAGATCAAATGGCTGTCCTTCGATGGCATTTACTGTTCGTTTTTCAGTAATCCTTTTAGGTATTTCAACGAACCTGACGTCAGTAGAATTGGACATCGCAACACCGACTCCATTCGAGACAAAACATTGATAGCGACCTATAAAATGCAAATTATCTGTAAATTTTCGATTGTAGGTACCTACCTACAATGCAAGTAAGAGTACCTAGATACAGGGTGCCCAGAAATATCGTGAACCCCCTAAAAAAGTTTTCTGTTAAATGTTTCGGTTGATCACAGTGACTGATAATAATGATAGCGCATGATTGGTTGTTAGACTGTGATGATAACATTCCACCAATCATATGCATCTATTTCGCATTGTCATACCTGTATTTTTAATTTTAAAAGATTTCTTAGGGGTTCACCATATTTCTGGGCACCCTGTAGGTATACATATATAAAAATATTCAGCTACCTAAAGCATATGCAATTATCCGCAAGTAACTGCGGAACGTCGCAATTATTCAGCATATAAGAGCAACCAGAAGAATTTTTTAATGGAGGGTATCATTTTTATTTCAATTTAAATCACTGAATTTTCAAATATTTGGAATTTTATGTACTTACTTATTCAAAATTGAATACGTGCTAGTAAGTAGGTATAATTAAGCTTACCAGCATTCTTTCTCTTAGCGCTTGCTATATTTAAGCCGAATTTATTGTCAAACGGGGAATAATCCAAAGTGCCGTCTGAAGTATTTACACCATTTTTAGTCCACCAAGAGACCCAAAACGTATTTCTGAAAACAAAAAAGTCGATAAGTACACATGCAAGAGCAAAGAATAGTGTACACCTTCTTTTCTTTCGCTTGTTTGCAGTGTTCAAGTTTGCATAAAAATTAAATTTGATCACTGTATATGTAGGTACTTATCTATTAGAACAGCTATGAAAAAATCGCTCAAAATTGGTATAGTGTTTCAAGCGCAGTTTCCTGCCGAGTTCTTGCAAAAAAAAAATGTCAATAAGCATACTTTCATCTCTAGAATAACTTACTTCTTTGACGTGTCTTGCCCTTTGGCAAGACAGGGTAGGAATATGGTTGTATTTTCGAAATATATGTAAACATCGTCTTCTGGTTCATATTCTAAAACGGGAGGTGTAAGCTGTTGTTTCTCTAAGTTCGTTGTATCTCCTTGCCCCAAATTTGAATTCACCATTACCAACAGGTAGAAAAGTAAAAAAAATTCTTTCGTCATTCTAGGTATAATTTAACTTTGTCACTTTCTAAAATAAAACGAGGTGCTTCGTGATGAGAACGGGTTCCTGAAACGAATAAATCATTAACGCATTTACTAATCATCACAATACGTAAATTGGAGAAAAAAACTAACCATGTAAAACATGACGTAACCGAAATTTCAATAATTTCACTTCCTGGAAATACCTAAGTACACATAGTCATAATGTGAAAATACGTTGATAAAATTTATTGTAATATTATCTGATATTACTTACCGATCGTACCTAGTACCTACTTATGGATAAAAAAAAATTACCGTTGGACGCATCGAGTCGACTTTTATGCGCTGTTTGGGAAAGTTTCTAAAATTCAATCCGTAATTTGATTGCAAAGAAATTAGGCTGACCCAACTGACCGGCAAAGGCCTATTGTTCACTCAAAAATTCCATCTCGAGAAAAAATTTTCGTAATGCATTCTCTCCTCGCAAAAAAAATCGTATGATTTTGAAAATATCATAACCCAGTTGACCAAATGCTAGCAAATTTTGTGCTAGCGTAAATGGTGCCGGAATTTGAGACACTTTTTTAAAAAAATGCTAGCAAATCAGTTGCGATTAGGTCGCATTAGAGTAGCAGAATTGCGCACAAATAGCTAGCTCGTAGCTGGCAAAAAGCTAGCATTTTGTTGGCACTTTGCTCTGCATTCTGCTACGTACATGCGACTAAATCGCGACTGCTTTGCTAGCAATTTTTGCAAAAAGTGTCTCATATTCCGGCACCATTTACGCTAGCGCAAATTATGCTAGCAAGAAGCTAGCATTTTGCTAGCGTAGAAAAACTTTGATCAGTAAAGTAATTACTACTAATTAATTTTTAAAAATTCTGGGTGTTTACCTTTAACAGGTGGTAGTTTTCCAGGAAATTGCAAAAATTAGGCGACTGTCCCTCAGAGCTAGCATAACGCTAGCATCTTGGGATAGTATAAGAAGAGTGATGTCACTCTTCTTACTTTTCAACAAGATACCACCTTCAGCTTATATTCAACTTGATGACACACTTTATCTAAGAGTAGCAAACTATACCATGAGAGAGATCGACGCTAGCAATTCGCTAGCATTATGCTAGCGCTTAGGTTGAAAAATCTCTTTATTAAATAAAAAATGAAGTTTTTTTTTAAATAGAAAAATTGTCAGAATTTAAAATTTGAAAATGAAGTAACTTATCAAACAAACCATGAAAATGAAAAATTTCAAAAACATTTGAACAACATTTTAGTCCACGGCAATGGGGGTAATTGCACCCCCTGCCGATCCTCCGGGACAACTTTTTCCTTAAAGGGGACATCCTAAGGAACATTTTAAAGCAAACTTGCTGAAAAAAAATTGGCCTTACTTACAGAATGGCGACAATTTTGATTGAAAGGTCAGCCGAAATCGCAGATTTCGCGTTTCAACATAGGATAACATGTGAGATGATTCATGTGATCGATTGCGTAAGCTCTTACTTATGATCGACATGGTCAGAATCCTGTTTGCACATTTCTTTTTGCTTATCAGTTCTGCTTTTATGCTTTTTAATATTTCAGACGTCACGATTATAATGTGTGTGGATGTGCGTAGCATTTTATACATATACCTAGGTATATTAGGTGGAAGTTTCGAAAGTGAGCAATTATTATTACTCAAAATTGAAAGAATGCTGATGGTGTAGTAACGTCACCTACGATATTCTCTCCTCACCCCTCCCTCCTCCCCCCTCATCCCAGAAATTATAAATAACGAAATAAACACAATTGTAAGATTATTCATTGGTTTTGAAACTGTCTCCAAAATCCCGTTATACCTAAGCAAGCTCGAAAATCTTTTGAAAAAATTGAAAATTCGTAGGAGCTGCGGTTTTGTTGGGTCATCTAGATAATTTTTGAGTGGAGTTAATGAGACCTCCACAAAACATACGTGCCTATCCCAACTTTTTCACATTATTGAAATGAAGCTTAGGATGCTTATAGTGTTGTGGGATCCAGCTAGAAAATAATCGCAAATTTGGCCTTTTTTTAGTATCCAGCAAGTTTTCAAGGTTATTTTGAAATTTCAAATCGCACTGAAAACTCTAAATAGGTCATATTTGCGATTGTTTCTGTGTCTGATGATCAGGTGGACAATACATACCACACGATTTCTCGCCGAAAAAATCGTTTCTTACGCAGTGTCCTTGGAAATTGTTTTTTTTTAACTTATTGTTCGTCTTGTTCTAGAATATTTCTTACAAATTGTTCAAAAATCCATTTTAAAATTAACACTATTGAAATTTTGCAACAACCTCCTAAAACGTTGCCGAGGTGCCCAATAAGCACCAACCAAAATTAGACGTTCCAAAATTCACTTTTAGCCCACCCAGATCGATTTGTGATTTCTGGAAGATATTGAAAAAATCGCAGATTTAGACTTCAGATAATACAGTCCAAAATTGAGAATAAGAACCTGGTATTTCAGGTTCGGTCAAGTCAAGGTCTCATAGCACTCTCTTTCGATCTACCTTGGCTAAGGTTCCCTTTGTGAGGTTGCTTTGTAGCATTTTCTGTTACTGAGTCGAAACTACGACAAGAAATGAATACAAATATACAATTAGACAGCAGTGTATAATACATATAATTGTAGTATTTTTGATATGAAATTGATTTGTAATATTTCTAAGTAGGTACATACATAAATATAAACAAATATTCCTAATTTTCATATTCGTTGAAACTTTGAAAAAAATAAATAAAAGTAACTTTACTCACTTATATACAAATGAAAATAAAATCAATGTATGTTGTAGCTTGTAGCTTCCTTGAAAGTGCTGAGTTTCTTTTTGCAGATATACCTATCTATTGTATGGCCCTACGGCCTACACCTTGCAGTCAAACAAATAATTTCTTATGCAGAGTGCAAAGAATAGAAACAGTACCGACAAACTACTGCCTAGGTAGGTATATCGAATCGATCATCCCAAAATAGGTTTTCTAATTTCATTTTCATTTTCATTTTCGCTGGATTCTGTAGTGGAAGTAACACTTTTTGAGTCGGATTTATCAGGATTTTCTGAATGGTATGACTCATCGAGTACCTTCAATTTCAAAAACAACACAGTAAGGATTGTAAAGTGGCGAGCGATTTTTAACCAAGCCAGGTGTGTTGAACATTAATGTACCTACCTGAGTATAAGTCAATAATTCTGTTAGACGTTCCACTATTGACAAAAAATTCGGACGATCCTCGGGTTCAAAACTCCAGCAATCCATCATCAAATTGTATCTGAAAGAAATTACAGGAGAATGTTGTATTTAATATCTTTGTGACTTTTCACCAAGTGCAAGTATCTGAAGGAAATCTTTAAAAATTCAAAATAAATTTATTGTAGAACTTACACGTTTGTGGATGCATTTGCAGGCTTTTCCATTCGATAATTTTGCTTTAAAGCGTGATGTAGTCCGGCTTGATCATCAATTGAAGGATACGGATTACCACCCAGCGTTACAATTTCCCATAGCAATATTCCGTACGACCAGCTGAAAAAAATTGAGTGTAATTTTCTCTTCATTTTCTATGTACATGCTAATGGTAGTTTTCATTTTACACGTCAGATTGCGTTGTGTATCTGTTATGGAATAAAGCTTCGGGTGCCATCCATTTTATGGGTAGTCGACCGTTTGATGTTTTTCTGTAGTATTCTGTATGTCTTACATCTCTGGCGAGGCCAAAATCAGCTATTTTCATCGTGTACTCAGCTGTTACAAGGATATTGCGAGCCGCCAAATCTCGATGAATACACTATAAAATTAAATTAAAAATAATAAGTAGGTAGATTAGATACTAGTGTGATCTGTACCTAATGTGGCAAGATCACAAGATGTGTGGGAATCCGTCATAATTGTAGGTATTACGCTTTGAGCTGGAATTCTATACTTCAAAGTCGACAATTGACTTTGAATTGAAAATTTTTTTGGTAAAAATGCAATTATGGGACTTCCTGACCCAACAAGTTACAAGTTTCTATCAAGTGAAAAGTTTTGAATACACACTTTTATTGAAGACAGATAAGCCATTCCTTGCGCAATTTGACGAGCATAAGTCAAGAGAGTAGTTTCTTCCATTTTGATAGATTGGCGAAGACTTTTTCGAAGAAAATTCTTGAGGTTTCCATTTTGAGCATATTCTGTAATTACAAGCAGTGGTCCTCCTTGGCTGCAGCAGCCAAGGAGTTGAAGGATATTCTGGTGGCATCCGAGTAATTTCATCAATTCCATTTCAGATACCAGGTCTATCATGTCTGAATCCATGTGATCATCTGAGTTCAAGTTGTGAAAAAATCATTGGTTAGTGTTCCTTTTCGACATTATTTCACTTCACTAGGTATTCATAAATTAAGTAATTTATCTACTAATATTGATAAAATTCTTATCTTCCTATTATGTGTATGGACATTGATCCAATTTATGAAGACTAACCCTTGAGCATTTTCACTGCCACTATTACAGTACCATTTCCATGTTTCCAAATGTCTTTCGCTTCGGCTTGGACAACCTGGCCGAATTCCCCTTCGCCCAAAGTTTCTCCTATGTGTAAATTCTGTCGAGGATATTCCCAACGTTCGTCTAATGACATTTCATACTCGCCTACCGAAACCATACCTTTTTTCACGTTACCAGATTTCAAACGTTCAATTGAAACGACAGGCATATTCTGTTGGCAAGATATGAAATTGTGTTCAGTTTTTTATATGTCGAAGTCAAAATTCTGGGTAAGTTGGTATGATATTGTAGATGTTATTGTGAAAATGTAAATGCTTACCAAAACAACAGGAAAACCTTCATCGATGTTCACTAATTGCTTCTTTACTATAATCCTTTTCACAATTTTTGTCATTTCTGCGATTTCTGACTCCTTCATTCTCATTTCTCTGTTAAACAGTGAAGAATTTAAAATTTGAAATGAGGGGAAGAAAGTTTTGCCTTACTTACTTTTTGTATTTGTAGGAAACAAATGTACCGCATATTACTGTAAGTATTAACGTTATTACCAGCACGGTGACCAATACCTTGATTATCATGTCATCTTTTCCAAACGAACATTGAGATGAATTTTTTGTTATGAAATCATTTTCAAATTTAATTACTTGTCTTATAAATGTAAAGCGTACATTACTACCTAGTCTGTTGATATTGAAACATGTTTAACCAAATTTTCGCTTGCAAAAAATTATGATTATCAAGTACATACATATATATTCAGTGATTAATTTTCGAAAGATTTAGTTGGCCCTCGCATCACCTATGTACATAGGTATATAAGCCATTTCGTTTCTTGAGTTTCACTCGGAAAATTTTCTAAAATGCATCCATTCCCTCAAAATAAATTAGTGAATGGCAATCTGAATGAGTACGGTAGTCTTTTTTTTGTGGGGAGAGGGAGTAGATTTGAATGCGCTCAGTAAAGGTTCACTGATCCAGCCCTACCTGTCTCACCAAATTGAACCTAGACCATTTGAAATCCTCGGCCAGCTCCAACCCGAAAACTAATCTAGATTTTCCTCCTTTCTGTACTTACCCACAAACCTAAAATTTTCTTCAGAAATTTATTATTGCGTCTCCTCACTCGGAGCAGTTCAAGAACCTACAATATAATCAATGTAAGTCCGGTTGTTTTTTTTTGCCCAACATAAGAAATGGATGTAAGTAAATGTCTCCTCCGCAGGGGAAGTTTTAACTCAATGTTTCGAATTCCAAATAAACAGGAAAAGCTGGCGCAATATTAGATTAGAATGATAGGTAAGTACTCGTATTTTTGAATTTTTCACATTTTCAGGTACCTAAGCTGATACCTTGCATTGCCTTATTCTAAAATTCACTTCTACCTACTTTTCTTCCCTAAAAATATTTAAAAATAAGTATCGGAAAAGTGTTTTACCATTGTCGTTGGAGGAACCTGTGGAAACATAAATTAATTAATAGTAGTAGGTGAGTAAATCATTTTCAATTTGTTGGTTTTTTTCTTTTACTTTTTATTAATTTACGTGAACTTATGCAGGTAGCTAAGTATAGTTATTCGAACTTGTCAACAAATGAATGGGTTACCTACTTAATTTTGCTATACACACAATTGGACTGACTGACTCGTCAGCTAAGTAGGTATAGTTGAGAAGTATCGTAATATAGTTTTGAAAAAGGAAATGTACCATGGATATATATATTATACATAGGTACTTATATCTGTGGTAATTTACGTAAATTTGAAAACAGAATTAGAGGGCCTGCCCTTCGGCCGTGAGGTGGAGACTTTTATTATCTACTTATATATGTATCAGGAAATTTTGGTGCCAATACATTTTGACATGTGATGAATAGAATGCATAAGAGCTGCAGAACACCAACAACTCACTCGTTCCAGCCCCAGGGAAGCGCAAGAGCTTCAGAGTGAGTAGGCGAATACCAGCGCCTAAAAACTGGCAAATTCGGCTAAGGGAGTAAACCCCAACAGAAAATCATGGTGGAAGGCAACGGGAAACCAACACCATTATATTTCCCTAGAATTATATGGACATCAATTTAGCAACGGCCCTAAGTCTCCGTCAGGCTGATCCTCATCCGCCAAGGCAGCCGGATAGGGTGCTAAGAATACGCGGAGTTAAAACAAGGCGGAACAACATCAACGTTGCAACCTGGAATGTACGAACTTTGTATAAAATTGGACAACTTGCTAGTGTAATTAAAGAAGCCAGGAGATTGCAAATCGACGTGTTAGGAGTAAGTGAGACCCGATGGACTGGAAACGGTAGATACCGGGTAGATGAAAATTATGAAATGATCTTCGCTGGGAAAGACACACACGAACAAGGTGTGGGTATATTAATACATACCAGAATCAGCGATAAAATCAGTGCCATAATTCCAAAATCAGAGAGGATACTACTCGTGAGATTGGAGGTCAAGCCAAAACCAATGGTGATAATTCAAGTTTATGCGCCAACAGCGGAAAGCAGTACAGCAGAAATCAACAACTTCTACAACGACCTAGAAGAAGTGATGAGATGCTCGAAAAACAATGATGTTGTGTTTCTGATGGGAGACTTCAATGCCAAAGTTGGGAAGGATCATGGCAGCCAAGTTGCAGGGAGATACGCACTTGGAGAGCAGAATGAAAGAGGTGAAATGCTCGTAGAGTTTGCTGAAAGACACGATCTAGTAATATGCAATACCTGGTTCAAGCAGCATGAAAGAAGATTATACACATGGGTCAGTCCTGGAGATCGAGTCAGAAACCAGATAGACTATATACTTGTAAAAAGAAGATTCAGGAACACAGTGAAGAACTGTCACACATATCCTGGTGCTGACTGCAACTCTGACCACAAACTACTGGCTGCAAAATGCCAGGTAGTCTTGAAGAGCCAGAAGAAGAGCAAAGAAAGATACCAACAACTTGACATTGCAAAAATCAAATCAAAAGAAGTTCAAAAGAAATTCCAAGAAGAACTGGAAAAGCAAAAGGAAGACAGGTTGGAAGAAGAACAAGGTATCGAGGAAAAGTGGCAAACATGGAAGCGAAAGGTTAAAACAGCAGCAGAAAAGTCTATTCCATTCAAAGGAAGAAGAAAACACAAACCATGGATGACTCAAGAGATACTGGATCTGATGGAAGAACGAAGACAAGCAAACAGACCAAGTAATGAATACACAGTGATAAATAATCAGATCATGGGAATGTGAAGAATGGCCAAAAACAAGTGGTATGAGGAGAAGTGTCAAGAAATAGAAGATCTGGAGAAAAGGCACAACTCTAGAGAAATGCATACCAAAGTGAAGCAGATGATGGCCACCCACAAGAAAAGGAGAAGTGGAATAGCATATATGCGAGGAAAAGACGGAAAGTACTGTGTTACCAATCAAGAAACTGAAGAGGTCTGGATCAGCTACATACAAGAACTGTATGGAGATGATACACGTCCGGCTCAATTTGCAGTTTCATCCACAGAAGAGGCACCACAAATTGAAATGTGGGAGCTGAGGAATGCTGTGAAGCGAGCCAGAAACCACAAAGCAGTGGGAGAAGATCTCATACCAGCAGACTTGATCAAACATTTAACACCAGAGTATGAAAAAGAGCTGCTGAAGATAATAAACCAAATATATGATGAAGGCACTCTGCCTAAGGACTTCAAAGCAGTAAATTTTGTACCAATACCAAAAAAGAACAACTCGCAAAAATGCTCTGAATATAGAACCATCGCACTGATGAGCCACGCACTGAAGCTACTACTCTCCATCATAAATGCCAGAATTGAAAAGAAGATAGATGAAAATCTAAGTGAAACACAATATGGCTTTGTAGCAAAAAAAGGGACGAGAGATGCAATTGCCCTGCTGAAAGTGATCATTCAAAGAGCACTGAATGCAAATAGGGAAATCATTGCTTGCTTCGTCGATTATGAAAAAGCATTTGATCGTGTCAACCATGAGAAGATGTTGGAGATCCTGGAAAAATACAATATCGATAACAAAGACCTGCAAATAATCAAGAACCTGTACTGGGAGCAAAGCGCTAACATCAAGATTGGAACTGAGTACTCAGAGAACGGATGTGGAATAAAGAGAGGTGTGAGGCAAGGATGCCCCCTCTCACCCAGGTTGTTCAACGTGTATGCAGAAGAAATAATGAGAGAAGCGCGAATCGAACGAATGGGATTCAAGATCAACGGCAAGAGAATAAATGAAATAAGTTATGCAGACGACAAAGTGATCCTTGCTGAGACAGAGGCGCAGATGCAGAAAATGATCAACCAAATCAACAGTGCTGGATTAAAATATGGAATGAAAATAAATGCAGGCAAGACCAAGGTGATGCGATTTACGAAAGGAGATGATAAAGAGGTCAAAATCAACATCGGATCACAAGAAATTGAAAATGTAAAGCAATTCAGGTACCTTGGAGCACTGATAAACAACGATGGTAGAGATCATAAAGAAATCAAATCACGGATTGGAATGGCAAAGACTGCTTTCAACAACCTTGCCAATGTGCTGGGAAATCGAACGATGAGTATTGATCTGAGGAAGAGAATTATGCGATGCTACGTATGGACCGTTCTGAAGTATTCCTGCGAAACATGGACCATGAGTGCAGAATGCGAGAAGAAAGTATCCGCTTTTGAGATGTGGTGCTATCGAAGGCTACTACAGATCTCATGGAAGGACTTCGTTACCAACAAGGAAGTACTAGCAAGAATAGGAGAGGAGCGGAAAGTCGTAGTGGAAGACATCAAAAACAGAAAGCTAAAGTATTTAGCTCATAAAATACGAGAAAACGGTATTTTCATGCTAGCGGTACAGGGGAAAATCCAAGGAAGATCGACGAGAGGGAGGAAACGATCGGAACTGTTAACAACAAACTCACCGGCCAACTCCCCCTGCAAGACCCTGAAAGAAACAATTAGATACGCTAGATACCGGCTAATATAGATGGACATATACGCTATCTCCTGTAAAGGAGCGCGACTACGACGACGACGAATAATGGAAACATTCGCCAGAAAAAAAAATGTTTTTTGGTTCGAACCGTTTTCATAGTGTTGTTGAATGTTTCCGGAGAGGACGGGCGGGGGTATGATTTCTGTCCCGGAGATTTTTTTTTGCAGTTCGATGATTCTGAGAAATTGTTTTACATGTCTAATAATTTGGTTTACTCACCACTATTAAGGGTAACGTTAACTTCTGCATTGACGGGTACAGAGGTCAGTTCATTGGTAGCCGTACACGCATATTTTCCTGAGTCATTGTAACTGAAATTGCTGCAAAAATTAATAAAACGCAATATTAGGCATCATCGCTATATCTTTCATTCTTTTTTCATTATAGGCACTATTTTTAATAGTCCTGAAACATTCGAATGTACATCTACTTAATAAATCTACATTGAAGTGGTGTTTTCTTTGTAACGCAAACACTGCAAAACGGCTGGACGGAAAATTTTGAAAAAATACTCAAAATGTTCAGCGTGATGCGTAGATAGTTGTACTGGAATTTTTTTCGCGATTGGAGGCCTTAAAAAGCTGTAATTAAGCTTAATAGTTTTGATGACGTCACGAATATCTTTGAGCTTTCATTTCGCTGCCGAATATTTCCGATTTGCTAAGCATTTTACAAAATCATCAAAGCTTCAATTTTTAACATATCACACCTCGGGAGTAATAAGGTGACATCTCAAAAAAAATTGATTTTGATGTTTTTGCATTTTTGGGGCTTGTATGACCCCCCTCAACCAAAAATTACACTTTGAGTTGGGTACATTATCTAGATCATGTAAAAAACCCGAATGGCCTAACTCAAAATCCCAACAACATTGCAAGTTGTTTGGAGTTATAAGGTGACATCTCAAAAAACTCCACTTTTTTGAGCAAATTTCGTACATACAAAGTGTTAACAAACAGTTTTGATTGTTTTGAATGTTTGTCAGTTAGAAATAGTCACAAGGAGTGCATTTTTTATTGGTTTGTATCAAATGGAAAAATTTTTTTTAATTGATCACTTTTCAGAAAAATGAATTTGCACATATCATGAAATTTTAGTTTTTTGAGAAAAACTCAAAAACTAACGACATTGTGTCGATTGGAAATTTAATTCTCGACAACTTTGTTGGCATGAAATTTTTTTGGACGCTTCCTTTCGCCTCCACATCAACTTTAATGAAAGGTTCTAACTCAAAATGTTTTCCAAACATTGAAATATTTCCTCTTTAAGATTTTATTTTTCAAAGTGTTCTTATGCTAAATGAAGGTAAGATACCAGATCTTTAAAATGAGGTGCTATTCATTCCTCACAATTAATTATAAGTTGATAAAAATAATGAATCAAGTTTTTAAAAAAACGAAAATCACTCTCCTGTAAAATTTCACTTTTTTGAGATGTCACCTTATTACTCCCGAGGTGCGATATAGTCTGGTCTACGTAAGAAGCATAACGCTCTAACTGAAAAGTTTCTATTTTGTAGCCAAATAATTCTGGCTTTTATTGAAAACTTGAGGTGCTTCACCACTTGCGAATAAATGTAAAACAGATTTTTAAATCATTTTTCATTTTTAAAGCCATTAGATGAATTGGGAAGTGTAGGAGAAAGGAAAAAAATGAAGTAATATGCAAGATTATGAAAGGTTTTTGCCTAAATGAACGTAAATAGATCAAAAAATTGTTTTAAATTTTCATCTCGAGTATTGATGCAGCATGCAGCCTAAGTTGACAAATAAATATGAAATTATTGGGCTACAAAACAGAAACTTTTCAGTTAGTGCGTTATGCTTCTTACGTGGAACAGACTATAGGTACTTACTTAGAGAATAGGAGATCGAAGGTGAATCTATTCCTGAAGAAACTCGAAAAGTATGGGTGAGCTCATTGGCCAATCATATCTCTTCAACTTCATTTTTTTTTTTTTACTTAGTCAATTTGGAATTTTTACTCCTTGCATAAGAATCAGTTTAAAGACGGGAAATGTGATAAATATACCTATCCAAAATGGTTAGATTTTTTTTTGGATTGTCAACTTAAAATTTTTACACCTTGCGCATAAAATCAATTTCAATACAAGAAACTTGATAAAAATTGCCAAGTTGCCTTTATGTAGGTACTTAATATGCTAATCTTGCCCTAATCTCATGAATAGATGCACCACTATGCATGGCAGAAAAGATGCAAGTGATTGAATTTGAACATTCTAATTTTGATAATTGAAAGAACAATGTTTTGTTATGGGAAGAATTTGATTGTTTTGGCTTGAAAATAGAAATTTCAGTTCTAAACGAAAACAAAAAGACCCAAACAAAGTGAGGGTAAATGCTCTCAGAATTGTAAAAAAAAATGTCTATGTGAGATCTCAGAATTGTAAAAAAAAATTTCTATGTGAGAAATTTATTTATCCATTTTTTTAAAATTTGAATAAATAATAGATTTGGGAAAATTCGAGTTTTTGGCTTGAAAATTTAAAAATTTGAGTGATTTTTTGTAGAAATTTCAGTTTTAAAAACCATAAGCTAAAAGACCCAATCAGGGCAAAAGCTCTCAAAATTTTGTATTTCGAGAAGTAAAAAAACATTTTTTTTCTGGTAAATAAATCTCTTTATTAAGACTAAAAATTCACAAAACTAAACGAATTCATCGAGTCTGGCGAAACATATTTTTAAAGATTTAACAAATTTGGGGAGGGAGGTCTGATCAAAGTTTATCCCCTAAGGTATAGTTTCGTGTATGTCGACCTTGAAGGATCAAAAATTAACAATACTCAAGCTTCAAAACGAGTTGGAAGCACTTGCACTAGATTTCATAAGGTATTGAAATTAGTTTGCATATTGAATTTTAGCTTTCTAAATCCATTTGATGAAATTTCGTGGGAATTTCAAATTTCCAAAATCTGCTGAAGGATCTGAAAATTTTTAAAAAATCGATGGAGGCTACAAAATGACTTGCACCTACCGATTGGAAAGATGGGTAAACTTATAAGAAAAAGTTAATTGCGATGCTGCGATTTAACTACAACGATTCACTTTTGTTGTAAATACGATTCAGAGTCTGATTCTGAATCCGATTCAAAATCAATTCACGATTCATTTCTGCGATTCGAATCGCACAATTTTTAATTTTGACTATAGACTGAAGTTGGAAAGTAGATATGGTCTAATGGACTTTGGATTTTCATAAATGCCATCCAAATTTGGGATTCGTCCAGGAGAAATGGGCCTTACAATGAAATCATAAATTTCAAAATGTAGCCAAAAAATGACAAAAATGTCAAGAAATATCAATTTTTTATAATTGCTCAGTAACTAAAAATATGATATTTTGCGAGATTTTCTTCCATTATTATATATGTACCTACTACATATCTTCATAAAAATTTGAAGGTTACTTCAATACGTACATTATTAAATTCTATTCCCTGCCCGAAGGGTAGGTAATTTTGCTTGTAATATATACATATATATGGTACCTTACCAATTCCTTACTCACCCAATGATTAATTTTTTTCCACCATTTAAAAAGGTATAATAATTATCATCATTTCTTATTACTTTATCTCCCTTCATGAATGTAACGTTAGGAGAAGGAACGCCATCCACCGGGCATGCCCAATAGAAAAGCTCATTTAGTTTACCTTCAACAGTTTGGTTTGATTTGCTTTCATCGGTGATTCTAACCGGCGCACCTGAAAAACAACAAACAGAAACGCGTTGACATTGCGAAAAATTAAATAAGAAATTCGTGATGGGCCTAATCGATCAACAATAACTTTAATGCATAGGTAGGTATACAGCTATTCGTCGCTTTTACCAAGTTTTGTAAAGAGGTATGCTTCTTTGTACACATATCCGTAAATATTTGAAGCGTTACAGCCGTAATTTCCAACATGAATGTCATTCACTTCATCAATTCGAAGAGTGGATTTTCCATACTGAGAGTCTATTTTGTAATCTGCGATGAAAGGCGATTCAGCTATGGGCTTGCCATTGAAAATCCAAGTAATGTTTAAGCCAAAACTTGAATTTCCGTCTGCGGCGGTGCAGGAAAATTCTGCAGATCCATTTACGGTAGTATTCTTTTCTTGAGGTATTTTGATGAAATATGGCTTGCCTGAGAAACAACATTTTCCACAGGTATTAAATCTCAATGTAAGTATACAAAAATTTCAATTAGGTAAAGTACCTAATCGTTAAAAATGGAATCGCAGTGCTCACCAATGTTTACAGTAAATTCATTCTTCTCATATATTGTGTGATTTTTGTGCACTTTGCAAGTGTATGTTCCAACGTCTTCCGGCCTGAATGAGAATATTTTAACAACGCTTCTAGATTCCTCTATGAGAGCGTTATCTTTGGATTTCAATTCTACGCCATCTTTCTGCCATGAAATGACAGGAGGTGGGCTATAAATAAGTGTGAATTACAAATTGATGAATTCGTAGTTAACTATAGCCAGGTATTGGGTAATATAGGTACACAACTGATCGGGGTACTGAATAAAAATCACTTAATTATTATTAATCTCGGCTGTAAAGTCGAATGCAGTGATAGTACTTAATGACAAACTTACTTTCCCCCATAAACGCAAAACAACTTCACCCTGGCACCTTTTTCAACAATTAGATTTCCTTGGGTCACGAATCGCTTTATAAGATCGGTAGGAACGACTTCATTGGATGATTTAAATACTTTCAGCACCGTTTCACAAATTTCCTTCCTATTAAGAGTAACAGAATAAGTTTTCTCGTCAGTCAGCACGTCTGTGCATTCGTAATAAAGGATCTAAGATCTAGCACGTACTTTCGTTCAGGAATGAAATAATAGTACTTTCCGAGTTTCAGGGTATTATTCTCGGAATCATGTATTTGTGAAATTCGCGAAAACCACAAACTACCATCTGGTATTTGGAGTACCTGAGGTTCTTCGTAGGTTACTTGAGGTTGATTCACGGTTGAGTGTAGAGGCTGTTCGGTGGGAAAGATTCACAATGTTACTAAATTGAATGTCATGATGACGAAAAATCCAAGTTAGTGGATGTCCTTAGATTACTTATTTGCATGAGGTTAAGATTGTAGTAGGTGCTTATCACTAGATACGCCTTTTTTCAGTGCAGGATATTTATTTGTTGTAGCCAACCAGAAACAATTGTCATAAAAATGAGGCTTTTGGTTATTTTGTGAAAAACGCCTCATACTGTATCACATATTAAAAAACTTTCCCAATCTATTCCCGATTTCAACTATCAAATCATTTCTTCGAGGCTCCAAAAGTACGAGGTATAAGATGGCTGTTTGTTTCTGATTTTTTTGCTCATATTTTGTCAAGATACAGAGTTCGCTTGATGGGGGTAATTGGGAACGCGGATTTTTCAAATACCTACCTGATTAAATCTTCGAAAAATTGAATTATTGGAGCGCACTGCCATAAAAATCAAAAATATTACAAAACAAACCGATAATGTTGTTTTGGGTGAGTATTACGACAGTTGAAAATTGAAAAATTGACCAAAAACAAGAAAATTACAACAACAAAAAAAAATGCAGAAAACTGCTCAAAATGAAAAAATTGTAAATTAACTTAGTCATTGTAGAGATATTTTTGGTGATTTTTAGCCGTCAACTCTTTTTGGGAGAGAAGGGGAAGTGAGTTCTGGCAGAAAATTAGTTTCATTGTCAAATAAGTACATACTTACACCAGATTATCGGAAAACATTGTGTTCCCCCTCCCCCAATTACCCCGCATTGAGAAAATTTTTCTAATCAGTTCCACGGGTCACGCAAAAGCTACTCACCGCTCTTGTATGTTTGTAGCACTGAATTAATGCATTGAACATAATTTTTATATGTAGGTACGTACATAAATATTCCGGAGCTTACTTTTCGAACCCAGTAGTTGTTTTCATCGTTCACTAAGTCATGGGGAAGTTCGCAGCTCAGAGTAAATGGCTGTCCTTCGGTGGCATTTACTATCCGTGTTCCAGTAATCTTTTTAGGTATTTCAATATACCTGACCTCAGTAGAATTGGACATCATAACACCGACTCCATTCGAGGCAAAACATTGATAGTAACCTATAAAATGCAAATTATCTGTAAGTTTTCAATTATAGGTACCTATCTATAATACTTACAAGTAAAAATACCTACATATATAAATATTCAGCTCATAGCATATGGAATTATACGCAAGTTATTGTGAAACGTTGCAATTATTCAGCATAAGATCAACCAGAAGAATTTTTTAATGGAGGGTATCATTTTCGTTTCAGTTAAATCACTGAATTTTCGAATAAGTATTTGAAATTTTATGTATTCAATTGAATAGGTGCTAGTAAGTAGGTATAATTAAACTTACCAGCATCCTTTCGCTTAGCGCTTGCTATATATAAGCCGAATCTATGGTCAGTCGAGGAATATTCGAAACTGATGCCTGAAGTAATATTTACTCCATTTTTGGTCCACCAAGAGACCCAAAACGTATTTCTGAAAACAAAAAAGTCGATAAGTAGGTACACGTGTACGAGTAAAGAATTTAACCCGTGTAGTGAACACGTTTTCTTTCGCTTGTTTGCAGTGTTCATGTTCAAGTAAGTATCTAAGTATCCACTCGTATCAGAACAGCTATGAAAAAATCGCTCAAAATTGGTAGTGTTTCAAGGGCAGTTTCCTGCCAAATTCTGGCAAAAAAAAAACCAGTTCAATAAGCATATTTTTTTATCTCTAGAATCACTTACTCCTTTGACGTGTTTTGCCCTTTGGCAAGACAGGGTAGGAATATGGCTGTATTTTCGAAATATGCGTAAACATCGTCTTCTGGTCCATATTCTAAAACGGGTGGCGTAAGCTCTTGTTTCCCTGGGTTCGTTGTCTCGTCTTGCCCCAAATTCGAATTCACCATCACCAACAGGTAGAAAAGTAAAGAAAATTCTTTCTTCATTTTATAATTTTTAACTTTGTCACTTTCTAAAACAAAGCGAGAAGCTTCGCGATGAGAACGGGTTCCTGAAACGAATAAATCATTAACACATTTACTAATCATCGCAATAAATTGGAGAAAAAATCTAACCATGTAAAACACATGACGTAACCGAAATTGCAATAATTTTACTCGCTGGAAATACCAATCTACAAATAGTCATAACGTGAAAATACGTTGATAAAATTAATTGTAATTATCTGATATCGCTTTTACCCTATCGTACTTAAAAAATTCCCGTTGGATGCATCGAGTCGACTTTCATACGCTGTTTGGGAAAGTTTCTAAAATTCAATCCGTAATTGTGATTGCAAAGAAATTAGTCTGACCGAACTGACCGGCAAGCTTACCTACTTATTGTTTACTCAAAAATTCCATTTCGAGAAAAATTCTTCGGCTCTCCTCACAAAAAAAAATGTATGATTTTGAAAATATCATAATAACATGTAGGATGATTCATGTGATCTATGGCGTAAGTCCTTAATCATGATCGACATGGTCAGCATCCTGTGTGAATATTTTTTCTTACTTATCACTTATCAGTTCTGCTTTCATGCTTTTTAATATTTCAGACGTCACAATTATAATGTACGTATGATAGTCATAGTATGTACTACGTAGTTTGGATGATACTGAGTCGAAATACCTGCATTGCAATGCATACTTAGTTACTTACTCGTAGGTATTATGACAAGAAATTAATACAATTGGACAGAATTGCACAAAAATGTAATTGTAGTAGTTTTGATGTGAAATTAAATTATTGTATGTATTCCTAAATACAATAGTTCATTTAAACAAACGTAGATACCTACCGACTTTTCATATTCGTAGAAAATTTACAAAAAATAAATGAAAGTATACCTACTCATATTATAGGTATGTAATAAAACAGAAACCAATGTACTTATGTGGCTACTTTGAAAGTTCTGAGCTTATTTTCGTAAAAAAATGCCTATTGTATGGCACTACCTCGAGGTTAAACAAATAATTTCTTATGTATAGAGAATAAAAGCAGAGCCGAAAAACCATATCGAACTGATCATTACGAAATAGGTTTTCTAATTTCATTTTCGCTTTCACTGGATTCTGTTGTGGAAGTAACACTTTGTGAATCGGATTCATCAGAATTTTCTGAATGGTAAGACCCATCGAGTACCTTTAATAATTTCGAAACCAACACAGTAGAAATTGTAAAGTTGTGAGAGATTTTTAACCAATTCAAATGTTAAACATACCTTAGGCCTAGCATCAACCATTAATTCTTTTAGGCGTTCTACTATCGATGAGAAATTTGGACGATCCTCCGGTTCAAAACTCCAACAATCCATCATCAAATTGTATCTGCGAAAAATCACACGAGAATTTTGTAATCGTCTTTGTTTATTTTTTTCCGAGTATTTGAAGGAAATCTTTAAAAATTCGAAATAAATCTACGTATTGAATTTACACATTTGTAGATGCATTTTCGGGCTTTTCCATTCGATAATTTTGCTTTAAAGCGTGATGTAGCCCGGCTTGATCATCAATTGAAGGATATGGATTGCCAC
This sequence comes from Planococcus citri, assembly GCF_950023065.1. Taxonomy (NCBI): domain Eukaryota; kingdom Metazoa; phylum Arthropoda; class Insecta; order Hemiptera; family Pseudococcidae; genus Planococcus; species Planococcus citri. Next base: position 6,879,863 of record NC_088680.1, on the reverse strand, counting down.
CCAACGTTACAATTTCCCATAGCAATATGCCGTATGACCAGCTGAAAAAAGTTGAGTGTAAATTTCTCTTCATTTTCTATAAATATGTGTACTTCTACGTCAAAAGGGCCCATTTGGTCGGTGCCGAGAAGGGTGTAGATTTTATTTTTCAAAAATCGGTACAATCTTCCAAAGTTCTCCAATTGATTTAAATGGCGCGCGAACGTGAAGCTTTCATGGACAGCTTCACACTCAAACACTGTTGGAATCCACCGGAGAACATTGGAAGCTTATTTTGATTTTTGAAAAATAAAATCTATACCCTTCTCGGCGCCGACCGAATGGGCCCTTTTGACGTAGAAGTACACATATAGTAATGGTAGTTTTCAGTTTACACGTCAGATTGCGTTGTGTATCTGTTATGAAACAATGCTTCAGGTGCCATCCATTTTATGGGTAGTCGGCCGTTGGATGTTTTCTTGTAGTATTCTGTATGTCTCACATCTCTGGCGAGGCCATAATCGGCTATTTTCATCGTGTACTCAGCTGTTACAAGGATATTGCGAGCCGCCAAATGTTGGAATAATTCGGCTCTAATATACTCGCGAATCGTAACGATAGAAATAAAAACACCATCGGGGCTTAAAGCCTTTATTTAGAATTAAAAACATCGCGTCAACATACACGTACATATAGCCAACTTCTATACATACGCGACACCACCGAACTGGTTAGCCCAGCTAGCTAGCCGCGTACCTATGCTCGTAAGTATAGACTCGATCATCTGGGAATACATAGGGCGTGGCTAGTACAGTATAGTACAGCCACGATCTAACACTCCCCCTATTCACAGATGATAAAAATATAAAATTTTGAAAAAGACAAATCGCACCACGCAGAAGCCCCGCCACAGTGAAAGCCAAAATACTGTGACTATTTATAAATCGCACCTCATCATGAATAAATAAATCAATTTTGCATAACAACTAAGTAATAATTAAAATACATCAGAAATCATTTCAAGTCCAATTCCATGTCCTCGTCATTGGCAAACAATTCAATTTCAAAATCATGTTCCATGGACTCATTATTTGGACACGCATTATTTGGTGACACATTCATTTCTGAAACTTACAAAAATGTATTAGAAAAATGCAATAGTTCTTTCTCATCATGCAAAAGTTCTATATCTCATCATGCAACAATTCGTGTCTCAATTTCACGAATCTAGCCAGACCAAGTGGCTTAGTACAAATATCAGCAAGCTGATCTTCGGTGTCAATTTTCATAATTAGCACCTCGCCATATTTGACACATTCTCTAACCAATTGTTCCTCTTCCTCAATTACATGCTTGAGTTTAGGTTTACTAGTAACAGTAGTGCATTTGATAGCTGACTCACTATCACAAAATGCAACCACCGGATATATATAATCTCGCATCACACTTTTAATTGTGCTTTGAATGCACTTCATTTCTCTGATGCCTTCATTTAATACTCTAAATTCGGCTTCACAAGTCGAAGTTACGCGCCTCCTTCGTTTTCTTGCAGCCCAAGAAATCACATCTCCAAATACTTTGATAATAAAACCTTCAGTAGTTTTATTAGAGGGTTTCAGATCTTTATAACTGGCATCGGTATAAATTTCAACTTCATTTGTCGAACTAGTATATACTAATTTCAAATCTCTTGATCCTTTCAAATATCTAAGTACACGTTTGGCTCTCTGTCAGTCATAATTTGTAGGATTTGACATTTTAGTTGATAATTCGTGCACAGCATATGCAATGTCTGGTCTAGTACCATCTGTCAAATATCTTAAAGAACCAATCAACTTTCTATAAGGGTACTCAGTTGGTTCTAAGAGTTTTCTCAATTCACTTCCCTCGTCACTTTCTTCAATGGCTTTTAGTTCTTTGGTCATCACACCTTTTTCCACCATAGGTGTCTTAACAATCTTACAATTACTCATCTCAAATCGATCCAAAATATTATCGATATATTTTATTTGATCGAGAGTAATAATTTTCTTACCTCGGTCTCTCACAATGTTAATGCCTAGATATTTTTGTGGCTCACCTAAATTACTCAACGAAAAAGTAGCAGACAAATTTTCAACAATTTCATTCAATTCACTGGTATTATTACTCAACACTAACAAGTCATCTACATAGATCACTATTATCACTAATTTATTACTAATGTATTTGAAGAAAATACACGGTTCGTTCAATTTATTTTCAAAACCTAATTCCTTAAGTACAGACTCCAATTTTTCATACCACTTCTTAGGACTTATTTTCAACCCATACAACGCCTTTTTCACTCTACAAACATAATTCTTCCTTTGAGTATTATCCATCGCACCTTCAGGAACTTCCATAAATACTGGCTCATCTAACTCTCCATACAAGAATGCCGTCTTCACATCTAGATGGACAACATCCAGATTTAGCTTATTTATTAGGGAAAATATGACCCTAATATTAGGCAATCTCTCAACTGGTGAGTAGGTCTCATATAAACCATACTCAGTCGGATCTTCAAAACCACGTACCACAAGTCTTGCTCTATATCTCACCTCTCCAGTAACGCTAATCTTCTTTCGAAATACCCAAGTGTAAGTCATCACTTTCTCATGAGGTTCAACTTCGTCTCTCTGTATCAAGTCCCACACATCATTATTCTTCATTGATAAATTCTCATCATTCACTGCTTCACGCCATTTCTCACAATCATTACGTGAAATTGCATCAGCGTAAGAAACTGGATCTTTATTTATTACAGCCTGAACATCTCCATGATCTTCAAGTAAGGCCAATGCAAGCAACTTCTGATGAATATCAGACTTAATTTCTTCCTTCTCAGAAAGTATCTTTTTAGCATCTAGTCGCGTGAATGGCTTATTCAAACTAGTCCTTTTCAACGCCTCTAATTCAGAAATCTCATCAGAAAACCATTCATAATAATTCAACTCATCATCAGGCAAAGGAATAGCATTCATTTTCAAAATTTTACTCACATCTTTATAGACAACACCTCTATTAAGTCTCACATCACGGGTCTTGACAATCTCACCTGTTTGAATGTCCAGCAACTTATAGCAATTCGATTCATAACCAATCAGAAAATACCTTTTCAAGTTCTCTACAGGAGACTCTTTCTGAACATAAGTACGAGAATCAAATTTTCTCAGATCACTTCTTTTTAAAACCTTTCTATAAGCTAAACATCCAAAACGTGACAAATGATTTATCTCATTTGTATCTCTAGGATCAAACTTAGACAATGGAATCTCAAAATTTATGCCTTTATGACAAGTTCTATTCAAAACATGAGTAGCTGCTTCTACAGCCAAAGGCCACAGGTTTGCAGGAAAACCTGAATCAAGCATAAAGCATCTTACTGTATTTTGAAGTTTACGATTCCATCTCTCTGACTTTCCATTCAATTGTTGAGTATAGGGAGGTGATACGTCAATCTCAAATTTCTCCCTATCTTTGACCTTCAACATTTCACCTAAAGTATACTCTCTAGCGCCATCACATCTCAAATAACAAATTTTCGCATCATGGCCCAATTTATTTCGAGCACTCACCAAAAATTTCTCAAAATAGCCAACAACCTCATCTCTAGATTTCATACAATAAGTATAGGTGTACCTTGAATACTCATCAACGAATGAAACAATGTAACATTTTCTCTCTGGGAAGCTCACTGGCTTAATTGGTCCCATAATATCTGAGTTCACAATTTCTAATGGTTTCAAGGCTACTCTCCTATTATTCTTGAAAGGTAAACGAGCCATTTTACTAGCAATACACACCTCACAATCCAAAATAGAATCATCAAAATTAATATTCTCAAGTCTCTCATGAACAGTCGCCATTTTCTTTAAATAGGTTCGAGAAATATGACCTAAATTTTCATGAACTTTGAAACCTTCTGACTTTTTCAAGACCTCAGGTGTCTCGTTATCAACCAGTCTGACCATTTTCTTTTGTATCACATCAGGTTCATAATTATGATCATAATTTCTCTTTCTAGTGCACACACCACTCATTATAAACTTCGTTTCATTGCAAAATTCCAAGATTTGCTTCTCATCACACAATTCAAATTCAACGAACCATAAATTATTCCGATATACGCCATTGATTATAGTTTCATTTGTCTCAGGGTCAAATATACGCACCACTTTTGAATTCAGCAAAACTGAATAACCCAAATCAGTAAATTTTCTCAAGGATAGTAAATTTTCACTTCCTTTATCTGAATATAGCACATTGCTAAGTACAGATACTTTGTTTTTCTCATCACATACCAATAAATCACCACATGTAGTAATGACCAAATTGCTATCATTACTCGCACCTATTAAGGACAGCCTATTGTTTGGCTTCCTGATATTAATCAACGCATCTCTATCTTTAATTAAATGTTCGCACGCACCACTATCTGCGATAAATGAGATCAACGACTTACTTTTACGTTGAAGCTGCAGAAACGCACCACCTATATTATTTTCTGCCACGCCCGCTTCATTTTGGTCGTTTACTCTATCTGTAAAATTTATTTCTTTTTAGTTATAGCAGTCTCCCCCTTCTCCTGAGACCGCTTGAATTTTCTTTTCATACCTGTTCTTGGCGGATTATTCGAATCAGAGGACATTCCTTTACAGGACGACGAAATATGCGTTGCATACCTTTTACATTTGTAGCAAAATTTTATACCACTATTAGGGTCGATAGGACACTCGTGAGATTTGTGTCTGTTTGCGCCACAATTATAGCAATGTTGCTTTGGATCATTAAAGAAAGTCCTAGGCTCATTTCTAGGTTCAATTCTTTGAAAACGTCCAAATCCACGTCCACGTCCTCCTCGTCCAGATTGTTGACCTCGACCTCGCCAAGAACTACGCCCACGACCTTGCCAATCAGAATTAAAATTTTGACCACCAGAATGGTATCCACGACCACCACGATTGCGACCATGAAACACAAACGCACCCTGTTCACCTGAAACATTTGATTTCCAGGTTCCTTTATCCTTTTCATTTGCTTCGAACCAAAGAGCTAACTTGTATAATTCCTCATAGTTTTTAGTCAGAAAACGGTTTTCAGCAATAAGCTCAAATTGATCGAATTCCTCACGCACAGCTATGATGAATCGATTACATTTTGCAGAAATATCGAGAGGGCTACTTAACATTTCATACTTTTCGACAGCTGCCTCAAACCGAGCTGCAAAAATAGCTACAGACTCCTTACGTTTGCTAAACCTAACATCTTCGAGTTGTTTAAGTAGAGTCGATGAAGTAGTGTTAATTTCTGCGATTCTAAATTCACGAATTTTGAGGAGAGCCTCATAGGGATCTCGAATGCTGATTATTTTATTGTGATAAGTTTCATCAATACGATTGATCAAAATGTGTCTCACTTTTGCCTTTCTCCGTTGAGTCTCACCTTGAGTGAAAACTCGAGGAGGAGGTGTAGTAGGTTCAACAATATCCAATAAATTCAAGGCGGATAACTCACTCGTAAAATTATCATACCACACATCGTACCTTACATGGGAAGTAAGCTTATAATCCGTTCTAATATTCAAATTAACGCTACGCTCACCGTCTGCTTCTCCAGGGTTCATGTTTCGTAACAATTCGCTATTCTGCTGTATCAAATTTGAAACCAAGTCAAGTAATTGATCTCTAGATTGATCTTGAGGAGGTATTAAACCACCTCTTCCATCTTGACCACGACCTTCACCTTGGTCCTGACCCTGATTACGACCTCTACCAGATCTCAACATATCTGAAATATTCGACGAATCAATTTATTCAATTTATTCAGATTCAAAATTTCAAATTTCTAACCTCAGCTTTTGTATATGGAACACTCATACACATCAGCTACACGTATTCACAACTCAGCCTCAGTATAAGGAACACTCATATACGTCAGCCATACGTAAGTAATGTGCTCAAACTATTCAACTGTTTCTCAAATTTGCTCATATGTCAAATTATTCGATATTTTTCTCGGATTATTCAAATTTAGAAATCACTTTTAAGGTCACTCGTAGATTGATCATCACGGTATAAGTGAATACATAGAACCCACTCAGATTCGATAGCCAATGATTTCAAGCTGTAGGTAGGTATATGGAACGCTCATATGTCTGAACCAAACAGCCATCTATCAAAAATCAAAATTCAAAAATCCTAATTACATGAGCTCGAAAATTAAATTTATCAACTCAAGACACGATATCAAACTAGACTCTTATGTTCCAGTTCAGTAAATTCATAGCAATCTACACAGCTCAAGACATGATATCAAACTAGACTCTTATGTTCCAGTTCAGTAAATTCATAGCAATCTACACTCAAAATTTGTTCCAGTAAATTAATCATCATAAATCCGAAATTCAAAGACATGCACATATTAAAAATTCAAAGACACATCAAAATATTCAAAGTTTAAATAATCAATATCGACTCACCCAACAGTTGATAAGAATACTTCGAGAAATGTGTACGTACGTCTTTTCTATACCACGAGAGCACAAGAGCACAAGAGCACAATACAAGTTATCACCTTCACCAGGTAGCACAATATAAAAATTGTATTCTCATCTCGACTCTGTGCTGGTACCTTGCAGAGGTTGCAGCTGCAAGTTTCTTTCCACCCCTTTCTATCATCTCTAAAACTAGACAATATTTTTATTTTTCATTTCAAATAATTGTCAAAAATCGACATATTTATGGCTTGGTACCAAGTCTCGCATCTCACAACAAATATACAATATTCACTGCATCGTTACATTTATTCTAGAATAATAGGATTTTATAAAATCAATTTCCGTTCTCACGATGCGTACTGCTCATTAACTAAAGGCAGTAAAAATCAACGCACCTTTCTCACGATGCGTACTGCTCATTAGGCAGTAAAAATCAAGACAGTAAAAGTCAACGCACCTGCACATGTGCTGCACCTCACATCTCATTATTATCCTTCGCGTCTCATACGGCCAAACAAAAATTAAAGTCGTAAAAACGACTGTGCGCATCGCATCTCGTAGGTACTCGTATTTACATACTCGACACTATCAAGGGCTGTGTCCACGCCAGGTACAAACAACGCTGTTAAAAATAAAAAGGCCGCGTCTCGCCATCTCACCAATGTACCTCTCGTACCTACTGGCCATCGCATCTAACCGGCAAGTTTATCTAATAAAAGATAACGTTGACAAAAGTAACTAAAACCCTGTACCTATCACAGGTAGTAACTTTGTCTACGGCTGCACCAAGGCCGCATGCCGCCACCACACCATATCGTTAACGTTTTAAAATATCATCCGGGGGTATGTCCATGGGGGTTCCCCTTCGTAACGCATCTTGGTGCCTACAGCTAGGGTAGAATACCTTACGCTGCTCTATCAATGTGTATAACATGCACACATTTACGTACCACATACTAACACACCAATATGGCCATATAAACGCACCTAAGGTAGGTAGGTACCTATCATATCCACGAATGTGCACCTTACGTGGATAGGTATCTATCTACACACATGCACATATACACATTATCTATAAATTACGTATCTACGAGTATTTAATTCACATGCAACACAATCTAAAATATTCTACTCGTATGTACCTGCCTAAGTTGCGCAACTTTAAAGACTTTTAGTAGGTATCATAATATGCAATTCGTAATTTCGTAATTCGTAAATAATCAAGCAATAAATAAACGAAACAATCATACCCATGTACGAACTGATACAGTTTACCAAAAATGAAATGATCATACCCAATTTGTCCAATGTGCCAAGTACCATCTTCGTCTTCGTAGGTATCTGCTTTTTCATTTCCTCAGCATCTTGTCACTTCTCTGAATACTCGAATATTCGTTCCGGGGGGGATACTCCGGCTGCCTCCACCATGTTGGAATAATTCGGCTCTAATATACTCGCGAATCGTAACGATAGAAATAAAAACACCATCGGGGCTTAAAGCCTTTATTTAGAATTAAAAACATCGCGTCAACATACACGTACATATAGCCAACTTCTATACATACGCGACACCACCGAACTGGTTAGCCCAGCTAGCTAGCCGCGTACCTATGCTCGTAAGTATAGACTCGATCATCTGGGAATACATAGGGCGTGGCTAGTACAGTATAGTACAGCCACGATCTAACACCAAATCTTGGTGAATACACTATATAGAATTAAAATAAAAATAATAACTTTCAAGTGTGATCTGTAGTGTATTAAGATGTCTGAAAAACCACCGTTCTCAGTTGAAAATTGTCAGATCAAACTCAAAGTCAACTGATTTGTTTGCCTTGGATAACTTTGAACTGAAAATTTTCAGATAAAAATACACATATGGGACTTTCTGCTGATTGCAAGCTTCTGTCATGTGGAAAATTTTGAATAGGTACACACTTTTATTGAAGACAGATAAACCATTCCTTGCGCAATCTGACGAGCATAAGTCAATAGAGTACTTTCTTCTATTTTGGAGGAATGGTGAAGATGTTTTCGAAGAAAATTCTTGAGGTTTCCATTTTGAGCGTATTCTGTAATTACAAGCAACGGTCCTCCTTGGCTGCAGCAGCCGAGAAGTGGAAGGATGTTCTGGTGACTCCCGAGTAATTTCATCAATTCCATTTCAGATACCAAGTCTATCATGTCTGAATCTATGTGATCCTCTGAATTCAAGTTGTGATAAATTAGTTATTGATTTTCGTACCTTTCCATCTGTTTTACTTTACTATTCATAATTAAGAAAATTACGTACCTATCTAAGTACTTACCAACTGATAAAATTGCCGTTATTGGCGTTATTGAAGCGTTGCGATTTAACGTACAATAGTTCAGTCATTTTAGCAAAATTTTTAGTCAAACCTCGGAAAAGTTGGGGCAAGCTGAATTTCACATTATTTGTTCAGATTGGTCTCTAAAACAACCCATCAAAAGTTTGCACCCCGCAAGAGGACATTAACCTTTGCCAAAACATGTTTTTCGGCTTTATCGCCGAAATGAAGAGTCCGAGAGGGAAAATGTTGCAATAAATATTATTCTACGTAAAATTTCCTATTACCATGACCAGTTCAGTTTTTCCCAAAATGTCGATTTCACCCTTGCTAAGGGGGGGGGGGTAAAGTTGCCAATTTTATGAAAATTGTTTTAAAAAATGAAAATCAACCATTTAGAACGTGAACTCGATTCACGGTACACTCGAAAATATTTTGACCAAAGTTGCACACCGCAACTTGTATGCTACCCCCCAAGAGGTCATTAACCATTGTCAATCTACTTTTTTTGGCAATTTAACCGAAATGAAAGGTCGGAGGGGAAAAAGCGATTGAACTAAAATTATTCTACGTTAAATTTCCTACAAGCATGATCAGTTCATTTTTTCCCAAAATGGCGATTTGACGCTTACTCACGGGGGGAGAGGGGTAAAGTTGTCAATTTTATGAAAATTGTTTTAAAAAATGAAAATTGACAATTTGAAACGTGAACTCGATTCAAGGTACATTCGAAAATGTTTTTAAAAGGAAAGGGATGAAGTAATTATATGTAAACAAAATTAAATAAAGAAAAAAAACATGAGCCAAATTATACATCCCAGTTTTGTATCCATCTTCCTCGTTTTTTTTTTTTTCTAAATGGGATTATGATGAAACGCTCATAACTTGTGAGAAATTCAAAAAATAAATTTTCAGGTTTAAAATGCTCTAAAATTTGCCGGAAGTGTTTTGGTGTAGAGTGCCTTAATGCCATCGAAGTTTCTCAAATGGATTCTGAGAGCGAGAGTGAAGATGACTGTTGTGATACAGATGACATGGAATCCGTTGCTCAAGTGCTTGCGCGTGAGGTATACATTTTTTCCTGCACATCATTTATATATAGTATATTATTTCAAATTGAAAATTCACTCCCACCCCACCATAAAATACTGAAATTGCAAATTCACGAACAACTGAACTGGTCATGCTCATAGGAAATTTGACTTAGAATAATTTTAGTTCAATTACTCTTATCCTTCCGACCCTTCATTTCGGCGGTATAGCCAAAAAAAGTAGATTGACAAAGGTTAATGACCTCTTGCGGTGGGGGAGATGGTGACGGACAAATTGCGATGTGCCAACTTTGGTCAAAATATTTTCGAATGTACCTTGAATCGAGTTCACGTTCTAAATGGTCGATTTTCATTTTTTAAAACAATTTTCATAAAATTGGCAACTTTACCACCTCCTTAGTAAGGGTGAAATCGCCATTTTGGGAAAAACTGTACTGGTCATGGTAATAGGAAATTTAACGTAGAATGATATTTATTTGAGCATTTTCCATCTCGGACCCTAAAAATGTTTCGGCAAAGGTTGATGACCTCTTGCGGGGGTAACGGTCAAGTTGCGGGGTGCAACTTTTGATGGGTTGTTTTAGAGACCAATCTGAACAAATAATGTGAAATTCAGCTTGCCCCCAATTTTTTCGAGGTTCGACTAAAAATTTTGCTAAAATGACTGACCTACAATTATGTAACTTACCTACCTATATACGAGTAAATGTGTGTAAAGACTAACCCTTGAGCATTTTCACTGCTACTATTCCAGTTCCACTTCCAGGTGCCCAAACATTCTTCGCCTCGGCTTGCACTACTTGGCCGAATTCACCTTCGCCCAATGTTTCTCCCAAGCGTAAATTTCGTCGAGGATATTCCCAACGTTCGTCTAATGACATTTCATATTCGCCTACCGAAACCATGCCGTTTTTCACTTTACCAGATTTCAAACGTTCAATTATAACGACAGGCATATTCTGTTGGCAAAATACGAAATAATAGAATCAAAAGTTCTCGGTAGGTACCTATATTTTTGTACGCGTTACTATTATGCATTGATTGGGTACCAAAGCATCGGGAAAATCTTGGTCGATGTTGATTTGTTTCTTTACTACAATCCTTTTCACCAGTTGTGTCATTTCTGCAATTTTGGTATCTTTCTTTCTCAATTCTCTATTTAATCGTTACAAGTTTAGAATTTGAAGTACCTATGTAGGTAAGCTGGAAAAAGTTTTGGCTTACTTACTTTTTGTATTTGCAGGAAAATAATGTACCACATATTATACCACATAGTTATTGCTGCAATTACTAATGTCACTACCAGCCCGGTGACCAATATCACCTGCATCGTGCGATCTTTTCCAAACGAGGGTTGAGATGATTTTTTTATGAAATCATTCGTAAATCTTAATTACTTATCTTACGATGAATACGAAGCTTACGTGTACTTATTGTTAGTCTATTGAAACTCTTTTTGCCATGGTTCAGGACTGAGAGATACGCAGAGGAATGTCATTGAGCATGTATTCAGGAGAGTCACTGGTGACTTGATGGCGATGAAACTCGATTTAAAATATATAAGGTAATAAGTATTATGGATTAAAATTTCGCATAGAAAATAGTGCTAACTAAATGTTACGGGCTACTTTCCATTTTTTTTTGTTTTTTGTTTTTTTTTTCAGATAATTTTTCGAGATTTTTTTTAAATGGGTGAAATTTTTCTCTCCTCTGATAGTAATTAAAAATGTCGTATAATGCTTACTTGAATATGAGAATTCTGCAGATGTAAAAGAACTACTGAGGAGGCTAGAATTTCCATCAGGGGGACGACCAGTTGTGGTGGTAGATGAAGGCATTGAAGGCCCATAGCCAAGATGATCAGAAGTAGCATTGCTACTGAAATTTGCACCTGTGAAAGTACGAACTTATTAATTATGATATTGAAGTACCTATTAAATTTTATTATTGTGGCATGTCCTTATGCCGCGTAATTCACGCGACTATGCTTTAAAGGCTTTTAGAACCGTTTGTTTGTCATATACGATATAGTTTTTCAATTCGACATCATTTTTTAAAAATGTTTTCATTTTGTAAACTCATGCTATTCGTCCTATTCCTTAACAATACGCACTTTTTCTTTTCGCTTAATTCAAATTATTACTGAACGTGTTCGTTACCTACCATTATTGAAGGAATTCTCGTAGGGAACATTTTTCCTTTCAGTGGCAGTCTGGTTGATTGTATCATTGTTGACGAAGGTTGTAGATTTAATTTCAACTGAAGTATCCTGACCAATTTCTGCGGGAAAATAAAATATTGAAATTAATAGAATCAATTTGAAGATACCTACGTATTTTGCTAGATATTATATGATGCCATCTCTGTTTTGATGTATGAAAATATTACCTACTTTTTCAACATTTTGAATCTTACCTCTTATACTTGAAGAAATAACCAACGAACAGGTCGTGATGATGATTCCCAATTCGATGCTTGCTGTAAATATGAATCGTAATGATTACATGGTATTCTCGCTATTTAAAAGATAAGACTATACCTCATATTTTAAATAGGAACATAGGATAGGTCCTGATTTAGTGTAATAGGTACTACGAGTAGGTAGTAGGTATTTTACAACGTTGAAGGTGCAGATGAACAAACCTTTATATTTTACCTTTGACGAGTGCGACCGCGCTTAATCAAATACGCCCAAGCGACATTTAAAATTCGAGTTGTGATTGTGTAGCAATTTCGAATGGCGTTTAAGCAATTGATAAGTTAGTCTTAATTATATTGCAGCCTAATTGAATTACAAGCACATAAATAAATATGACATAGGTACTTACGTTTAGAACATACAAGAATTGGTGTAATCATATCTCTCATAGGTAAGGTACAGGATCAAAAATAAATTGTATACCTAGGTGCTCAATCAATACTGTCAAATCAACGAACTGGCAGAACTAACTTTCACGTTGCAAATTATTTTACGTAGGTACTTTGGTAAAAATTTCATTTCTGTTCTGTATTTATGATGAGATGAAATTGACTAATATTTTTATCGCATCTATTTAAAAAATTGTATAGTGAATCATTTGATGATGCGGATGAAATGTTTGGCAGTTTTCAGCACGTATTTCGCCTTTCAACTACTTGAACACGTTGCTTTTTCAACTCCTTACGTCGTGGTGAAATTTTATGTCATTGAGGTTATTGTTTTTTCTATTTATTTATACGCAAAGAATCACCAGGTATGATCGATTTCAGATAATCATGGATGTAATAATATAAAGCTTAATAATGAGGAGAATCGAAATTATTTTTTTTTACGAGATAAATTTGTTCCCCAATTTCTCTGCGCAACAAATTCACGTTATCTTATGTTCCTGTTGCCAGGATTTGAAAAAAAATTGACGGTTTTTTTATCGCTATCATTACCTAAATTGTACGTACTTCTACCTATACATAAAGCAGTGTATATCCGTTTCCTGTGTTGTTCACGACATTGGAATATAGGTACAGATAAATTCAGCAAATGTCCTTATCATAATTTTCAAAAAATCGAGAAATTACGTTCCAAAATTTTCCCCTAATTTTAGGAATGATGGCTTTCAATATTTCGCCATAATTAATCATTTTAAAAAAACAAATTCGGTTACCTAGGAAATTACATAGATATATGTATATTTGAAATTGATAATGTATAAGTACGAGTGCAATGAAATGACAATATTTTTAATTGATCATTCTAAAATAGGTTTTCTTTCATTTTCATCTTTACTGGATTCCGTTGTGGAAATAACGCTTTGTGAGTCGGATTCATCAGATTTTTCTGAATGGTAAGACCCGTCAACTACCTTCAATTTCAAAACCAACACTGTAGGAATTGTGGAATTGCGAGAGATTTTTAATCAAGCCAGATGTTAAACATACCTCAGGTCTAGTATCAGCCAATAATTCTTTTAGGCGTTCTACTATTGACAAGAAATTTGGACGATCCTCGGGCTCAAAACTCCAGCAATCCATCATCAAATTGTATCTGCAAAAAATTGTGCGAGAATTTTGTAATCATATTTGTTGATTTTCATCGAGTATTTGAAGCAAATCTTTAAACATTCAAAGTCAATTTATTGTCGAACTTACACATTAGTAGACGCATTTGCGGGCTTCTCCATTCGATAATTATGCTTTAAAGCGTGATGTAGCCCGGCTTGATCATCAATTGAAGGATATGGATTACCGCCCAGCGTTATAATCTCCCAAAGTAATATGCCATAAGACCAGCTGAAAAAAGTCAAGTGTGAGTTTCTCTTCATTTTCTACTTACCTACATGATATTGGTGGATAGTTTTCATTTTACACGTCAGATTGCATTGTGTATTTGTTATGAAATAAAGCTTCGGGTGCCATCCATTTTATGGGCAGTCGACCCTTTGATGTCTTCTTGTAGTATTCCGTATGTCTCACATCTCTGGCGAGACCGAAATCGGCTATTTTCATCGTGTATTCAGATGTTACAAGGATATTACGAGCCGCCAAATCTCGATGAATACACTGCAGAATGAAAATACATGAAAACAATGATTTGCAAGTATGATCTGTAGTGTGGTAAGATGGTTTGGAAAGCCACCATAATAGTACACTCTGAGTTGGAAATTTTCAGTTCAAACTCAGAGTCGACTAATTGTTCCCCTTGGTTGATCGACTTTGAACTGATTTTTAGATGAAAATACAATTATGAGACTTTCTGCTGATCACAAGCTTTCATCAGGTGAAAAATTTCTAATAGGTATAGGTACACACTTTTATTGAAGATAGATAAACCATTCCCTGCGCAATTTGGTGAGCATAAGTCAAAAGAGTACTTTCCCCTATTTCGATGGAATGTTGATGATGTTTTCGAAGAAAATTCTTGAGGTTTCCATTTCGGGCATATTCTGTAATTACAAGCAATGGTCCTCCTTGGCTGCAGCAGCCGAGAAGTCGAAGGATGTTCTGGTGACTTCCAAGCAATTTCATCAATTCCATTTCAGATACCAAGTCTATCATGTCTGAATCCAAGTGATCATCTGAATTCAAGTTGTGAGAAATTATTGATTTGCGTAGCTACCTTTTAACTATTTTACTTTACTATTCATAATTCATGTGTAAATTAAGCAAATTACGTAAGGTACTTATAAGATTAATAAAATGGCTAACCCTTGAGCATTTTCACTGCCACTGTTACAGTTCCACTTCCATGTCCCCAAATATTCCTCGCCTCGGCTCGCACTACTTGGCCGAATTCACCTTCGCCCAAAGTTTCTCCCAAGTGTAAATTTTGTCGAGGATATTCCCAACGTTCGTCCAATGACATTTCGTATTCGCCTACCGAAACCATGCCATTTTTCACTTTACCAGATTTCAAACGTTCAATTATAACGACAGGCATATTCTGTTGGCAGGATATGAAATAATAGAATCAAAATTCTGGGTAGGTACGTATGTTTTTGTATGATTGTGTTATTAATATGCATTGATTGATTGATACCAAAGCATCGGGAAAATCTTCGTCGATGTTGAATCCTTTCTTTACTACAATTCTTTTCACCAACTGGCTCATTTCTGCGATTTTGGTATCTTTCTGTCTCATTTCTCTATTTAATTGTCGCAAGTTTAGAATTAGAAGTAAGAGTAACAAAGTTTTGGCTTACTTACTTACTTTTTGTATTTGCAGGACAAAAATACACCACATATTGCTGCAATTATTAATATCATTCCTACCGCGGTGACCAATATCTTTATTATCATGTCTTCCAAACACAGGTTGAGATGATTTTTTTATGAAATCATTCATAAAATTGAATTAGGTATACTTATCTTATGAATGTGAAGCTTACCTAGTCTATTGATGCTATGTGGGGTACGGACAAAAAAGCAATAATGCTAAACAACCACCACAATAATAAAGTGAACATCGCAGTAATCTACTGGCAAACTTTGCAAAAGTACCTTGGCCGCAAGTTGGTGGTTCGTCTTCGCCACCGGGGCAATCCTTTTTTCCGTCGCATTTCACACTGGTACAAACTAATACTCCACCAGAATTGGGACAAAAAAATTTATCTTCCACTTGACATCGATCTAATCAATGAGAAAAAGGACACATAGGTAGTTATACTAATAGGTACCTATAGGTGGTTGTAAGTAGGCACGTACAAATAATTTCTACACGTAATACTTAATTAGATAAGTATAAGCTCTATTTTATAACCAGGATGATGAAACGCGATGACAATACCTGGCTTCGGGCAGTCTTCTTCATCACTTTCATCCAGACATGCGGTGTATTTATTGCATCTGCCTGATGATGGGATACATTCAGCTGAATTATTGCAGGGGATTTCCATAGGAGAACACTGGAAAGGAAAGTTTTCTGCAATGATAAAAAAAAATAATTGCCGCTCAAGACTTGTTTCAAAATCAAAATTCGAAAAAAAAAATACATACTTGTGGCGGCAACTGGCACCCATCTGCCAGTCTGCCAAGCTGCCAAGCGCAACTGCGAGCGCAGCTAACTGTGACGTAGTGGGAGGCATAGTACCTCTAGCCACAGACGCAGTTCACCTAATTATTCATTACTTTATTACGTTTATATCTCTCGCGCGCAATTATCTTGTACTTATGTTGTGTTCCCCTAATAAACGTTTGTCAATTGACACCCATCTGTCATGGTGACTATTTATTTAATCAAGTCGTAGCTTGACGTTTTCGAGTTGAGGCCTAGACCTCACAGTGGTGACCCCGTAAGTGCGTTTTTTCGCGTTTTTTGAGGTGATTTAAATTATTTTTGATTGTTTTTGCGTGTGTACACGTTCGGAGCAATTTTTTGTGCAATTTTAGTCGTTTTTCCGCGATCTTCGGATGACGATGGCGAATTCAAGTTCTGTTGCAGACGCACCTTGTTCTGGTGAAAGTTTTGATGCTGCTCTCCAAGAACTCCGTGACCAACTTGCTGCTGTTACCAAAGCTGTCAATGAGCTGACAAACGACCAACTGTCCGAGCAGTCAAGTAGCCAGTCATCTAGTCACAGGTATGTCCCTCGTAGTATTTCAAAAAACCAGCAGCGTGTGCCGTATAATCATAGTTTCTGCTGGTACCACAACCGGTGGGGCGAACGTGCCAAAAGTTGTTGCAGGGCATGCACCTGGCAGGTGTCGGGAAACTGCCAGTAGCGCCGCAAGTACAGGTAGCGGCTTGTGGCGCGCTGGAATTGAAATCTAAGCGATTATTTATTTACGATCGTGGCACAAATCTGACTTTTCTCATAGATAGTGGCGCAGATGTGTCTGTCATTCCGGCCAAGCCAACTGATCGTCGTTGTAGGGCGTCATACACGTTGTATGCAGCAAATGGTACCAAAATCAATACGTATGGTACTCGCCTATGCCACCTAAGCTTAGGCCTACGACGCGACTTTGTTCTGCCGTTTGTTGTTGCTGACGTAGATCAGCCGATTATTGGCGCAGATTTTTTAGCGAAGTTCAACCTACTGCCTGACTTGCGTCGCGGTAGGCTTGTCGATGGGTCCACGTTGCTGTCAGCTGGCTGTACAGTCAGAAACGTCAACATTGTCGCAACGTCTCTCAGCACTGTCGATCAGTCTGCCAAATTTTCCAAACTCCTTGCCGAATTTCCGGAGTTGACACGCCCCAACGTCCGTCCTAGGTGCGATGTAAAGCACACAACGGAGCATGTCATCGAGACAGAAGGGCAACCTGTCACTGCCAAGGCGCGTCGCCTTCCTCCTGAGAAATTTCGTGCCGCTAAGTTAGCTTTCGAGGGTGTATGACAGGCGACTACCGGCGGTTAAACGCTATTACAAAGCCTGACAAGTACCCAGTGCCGAATATTCTCAATTTCAACATTGGCTTGCATGGTAAAAAGATCTTTACCAAAGTTGACGTTCGCAAGGCCTATTCTGGCATTCCAGTCGCTTTGCTGGACATTGAAAAAACTGCCGTCATAACTCCTTTTGGGTTATTCGAATTTCCTCTGATGCCTCCTGGTTTGAAAAATGCCGCACAGACGTTTCAGAGATTTATGGATGGTTTATTCAGAGACCTACCATACGTCTATATCTACATTGACGACATTCTGATCGCGTCTGACTCGCCAGAAGAGCATGAGGCACACGTCAGGGAAGTTCTGAGGCGTTTGGCAGCTGCTGGCTTAGTCATCAAACTGAGCAAGTGTGTCTACGGTCAGCCGAGTGTCGATTTCCTCGGTTACAAAATCACACCAGCTGGAATTCAGCCGTCTCCTGAACGTGTCCAGCCGATCATCAATTACCCTCAACCAGCTGACGTGTCTGGTTTGAAAAGGTTCATTGGTATGATGGGTTATTATCGTCGCTGTATGGCAGGCGTTGCCGGAGTTCAACGCAGACTCCAGGCCATCATTCTTACGAATAAAAAGAATGATAAAACGCCACTCAAGTGGACACCTGACGCAGAATCCGCATTTGCGGAGCTCAAGTCGAAGTTAGCCCCAGCTGTCCTCCTCCATCATCCTGATCAGTTGTTGAAGCTCGTACTAATGACAAGACGCCTCCGACTATGCCATTGGCGCAGTGCTGCATCAGATTTGTAAAGACGTTCTGCAGCCACTCGCGTTCTTCTCTCGTAAGCTGTCTGGTGCAGAGACGAAATACAGCACTTACGACAGAGAGCTGTTGGCAATTTTTGCTTCTATCAAGCATTTCCGATGTCAGGTGGAAGGTCGTGAGTTCACTGTGTATACAGACCACCGTCCCCTGACATATGCCTACGTGCAGTCGAATGATAAGGCATCTCCGAGACAGATGCGACAGCTTGACTGGATTGCGCAGTTTACCACCGATCTCAGATATGTTACTGGCGCAGAAAACATCCCTGCCGATGCTATGTCGAGAGTATGCACGCTCCAAGCACCAGTGACAGTCGATTACATTGAGATGGCAAAAGAGCAGCTGGCAGACCCGGAGATATGTGACATGGTGGCTGGTAAAATTCCACACAGCCTAAAACTCGCTTTCTTCGCCAGTACCTGACTCCACTGCTCTGCTGTTATGTGACGTGTCAGGCGCCAAGCCGTGTCCGCTTGTTCCTATCAAGTTCAGACGACATGTGCATGACAGCATACACAATTTGTCTCGCCCTGGCGCTAAGGTGACTGCTAAAATGGTTGCAAGTTGCTTCGTCTGGCCAAACTTGCGTCAAGACTGCCTCAAATGGTCTCGCGCATGTGTCAGATGCCAGAGATCCAAAATCGGACGACACACTAAGTCGCCATATGGCGAATTCGCGTCCGTTCCTCGTTTTCATCATCTGCACATGGACATAGTCAGACCTCTTCCGCCATCCAACGGTTACAACTATGTCGTGACGATGATTGACCGTACCTCTCACTGGCCTGAGGCGTTTCCTGTGTCGCAGATAACTGCCGAAAAGATTGCCGAAATCCTCACTAGAGAGTGGGTACCTTGTTTCGGTGCTCCTGCTACGATTACCACCGATCAAGGTCGTCAGTTCGAGTCAACCTTGTTCCAGAAGCTGGCTGAGCTTTTTGGTGCTCAACGTAATCGCACCACAGCCTACCATCCACAGTCAAATGGCCGCATCGATAGATGGCATAGAGCTCTAAAAGCAGCAATCATGGCACATCAAACACCTAAGTGGTTCGATGCTTTACCCATGATCCTCCTTGGTTTACGATCTGCACTCTGCAGAGACCAAGGAGTGTCCGCAGCTCAGCTCACATTCGGTACAGAGCTCAGATTACCTGGTGACTTTTTCACCCCGTCTGAAGCTCCGGTGGATGAGCCAGAAGTTGTACGTGGTATTCGACAGGCGATTCGTAGTATGACGGAGACGACGCGAACGCGCAAACAAGGCGCAATCTATGTTCCAGATGCTCTCAAAGACTGCTCTCATGTCTTTCTTCGAGTCGAGACGCAGCGTCGAGCATTACAGCCACCTTACACTGGACCTCATAAAGTCATTCGTCGTACAGACAAGACTGCTGAGGTTGAGGCTGACGGACGTACCATTGTTGTTTCTCTAGATCACCTAAAACCAGCCTACTTACTTCCTGATGAGTCAACGGAAGTTCCAGAGCCAAAAATCATTCCAGAGCCTCAATCTGAACCTCCAAAGAAACCAAAGCGGAAGGTCAGATTCCAAGGAACCTACTCGAGATAGTATCCTTTTTTATATTTTAATCGCACATTTTTCGTTTTATTTTAAAATATTATGTATTGTAATAATTTTATCGTTTTATTTTTTATTTTATGCATTTTTATGTGTTAATTCTAGTCATTTTTCATATTAATTTTTCTCATTATTTTACTCGTTTGTTTTTTACTTTTACTTTTTTTTCAAATTTCGTAATGAGTTTTTATCGTATGTATCTTGTGTATATTTTTACTGTATATTTTTGCATTATTTTTATGTTTTTTGTCGTAGTCGTATCGCGGCTTCCCCACTAGGGGGGAGTACTGTGGCGGCAACTGGCACCCATCTGCCAGTCTGCTAAGCTGCCAAGCGCAACTGCACGCGCAGCTAACTGTGACGTAGTGGGAGGCATAGTACCTCTAGCCACAGACGCAGTTCACCTAATTATTCATTACTTTATTACGTTTATATCTCTCGCGCGCGATTATCTTGTACTTATGTTGTGTTCCCCTAATAAACGTTTGTCAATTGACACCCATCTGTCATGGTGACTATTTATTTAACCAAGTCGTAGCTTGACGTTTTCGAGTTGAGGCCTAGACCTCACAATACTCATAAGTAATTTGTAAGGATAGTTGAAACGCAATTGCTACTTACGTCCGAAAAAGTGAACATAGAGGTTTTCTGGCGATGCAGCCAACGAGCCAACTTTTCCGTGAGAAGCTATCTGATCCCATAATGTGCCATCGACAGATCTCCTGTCATCAAGTAGAGAACTCGACATCCACTACAGCCTTCGACTTAGATAAGTCAGTTATAATTCTGGTCAATTAGGAAAGAAAGAAAAATATGATAAATTTTTTTCTTCATGATTCAAAAATGCAATATATCAACAATTGCATCACTTACAAAATAGCCACTAAACGCACTGAGACAAGATCCGGTGCAGACAATATTTCATGAAAACCAGTAGCGATTTGACGCTCGTATTCTTCAAATATTGAGCTAGAACGGTCATCGAAATCATAAGTGTAAGCCTCCATAAGCGTGATGGAAACTCTATAATAGCCTGCAAATGAAGACAGAAAACTTTAAATGCAACGAAAAAGACAAATTGCAACTCATACTCGCTGAATACAACAAAACAATGGCGCAAACAAAAACCTTTTCAGCTCGTCGGTACAGAAATAATGGGGTAAAGTCTACTCTCCAAGGAAATAAGTATTAAATCATGGATATGTTTTCTGTTTGTATAAGTTAATAAATAAAATTTTACACAAAAATACTGCCAACCAACCTACGAGCTGATTTCAACTTTTTTGGAAAAATGTTTTGTGATTTGTTTTTAAATGGGTGAACCTCCTCTCTCCCCTGCCAACTTTTTTTTTATCAGGCATAAAGTAAGTGGTAGTAAAATGGACGCCCTTAGCTTTTTCTCTCGTTATGTGCTTTTCACCGGATTGAGTATTTTTGCTGGACAACCATTAATTATTTTCTGCATTTGCTAGTATTATTCACTGACGTTTTTATTAATCGTAATATGTATTACTGAAAGTACATATTGTGGTTAAGTCACTTTTGCACTTGTAACTTACTTACCGTAATGGTGGCTAAAACTGACTAAAGTAACCACACTTTACAGTTTAGCTTCAGTTTGTAGGTACTCATAATTCTGCTGGAGAGAAACTGAGTAGATAAAACGTATCAGTTATTTAGGCAGGTGTGAGTACATCAACGATGAATAAGTAGTGGTAGTAGATGTTTTAAAGCCACCCGAATTTACAGTAGCCACGTGTTTTTTGAGGAGGGGTGAATGGAAAGTTACCAATCCAACTGACTAATGGGTCATTCCACGTCTATTAGACCAAGAAGTGGTAGGGGGGTTCGGCGATTTTTTTGAAATTTTTCCTGTGGAAAGACCTTCCGAAGGGATGACCAATGATGCAAATCGCAACCCTCTAGCCCATTTTTAACGGCAGCCAGGGGGTGTCGAAGTTTTCAGTGAACCTAAAATATCATCCATTTCAGCAGTGGATTACTCGATAACCGCGATACCTACCAAAATGGAACTTTTTCCCATAGTTAGGGGATTTGAAATGCTTTTTGGTGATACCATAACAATCAGTGTTGCCACTTTTTTTTCGTACGAAAAATTAGCCGGAAATCGAAACGTAGTTTTCATGTAGTTCCGACTTTCGAAAATTCTGAAAAAAAAACATCTAATATGGACAACTTTTCATGCTGAACAACATATTAAAAAATTTGGATGGGACCATGTTGCAAAGTTGATTTAAAAAAAATTAAAGTTTGAAAAAAAATGTGATTTTTTTATTTAAAACATGAAAAAAAGTTTTGACAGGTGAAATCGACCCATGCATTATTTGACCGCTATTTTTACCTAGCTGTTGGTAGAGTTGAAACAACTTTCACTCGATGAAATTAACTCCTCACAAAAAAATCAAAATTCAAAAAGATTCAAAAGATAAACGAATTTTTATTTTTTTGTTGCGAGTGTAATTTTTAGAAGTTTACCACGTTACCACACTTCCAGTGTATAGGTATATAAAACATACATTGCTAGTAATAGCCTACGTATATAAAAGCATCGCCTAAAAGGGAATAATACAAATAACTAGCAAAGGGTGACGGCAATCCTCCTCATTACAAAGGAGATCAAAATAAGACAACTGAATTTTAAACGTTTTTTAATGTTTGAAATTGAAAATTGAACTTTTTCGAGTTCTAATTTTTTGTGAGGAGTTCATTTCATTGAGTGAAAGGTTTTTTTCAACTCTTTCAACAGATACGTAAAAATAGCGGTCAAACGCGCCAACTTCACCTATCAAAACTTTTTTTCATGTTTTAAATCAAAAAATCGCATTTTTTTTCGCAAACTTTAAATTTTTTAAATCAATTTTGCAACATGGTACCATCTCAATTTTTTAATATGTTATTCAGCATGAAAAGTTCTCCATATTAGATATATGTTTTTTTCCGAATTTTCGAGAGTCAGAACGATATAAAAACTACGTTTTGAAACTTTTTGAGCTAATTTTTTGTATGAAAAAAAGTGGCAACACTAATTTTTATGATACCACCAAAAAGCATTTTAAAACCCCTAACTATGGAAAAATGTCCCATTTTGCTAGGTATCGCGGTTATCGAGTAATCCACTGCTGAAATGGATGATATTTTAGGTTCACTGAAAACTTTGACACCCCCTAGCTGCCTTTAAAAATGGGCTAGAGGGCTGCGATTTGCGCCATTGGTCATCCTTTCGAAAGATCTTTCCACAGGAAATATTTCAAAAAAATCGCCGAACCCCCCTACCACTTCTTGGTCCAATTGATGTGGAATGACCCTAACCGACAATCATAATCAAAAATATTTTAAAACGCTTACTCGTATCGTTTGGGGAAGGAGGGGGGGTATATACTCGTAGAATGATGCCATCCTTATAAACGTCAACCTGACGGACGTCACGGTGTCCATACTCAAAATTGATGTCGTCGTCCGGGATCACTGAGTCTGAAAGAAACGATAGGTAATTATTCGGTGCATAAAAACACGAAAATTTTGGTATAGGAATTGAATAGAGAATTCAATCCGTTTTTATTAGCTCGGCAATTGCTACCGCTGTGACGTACTTGTGGAATTATTCTGTGCACCGCCTGCATTAATAATGTAACAAGTACATATCGCACCTCGGGAGTAATAAAGTTACATCTCAAAAAAGTGAAATTTTACAGGAGAGTGATTTTCTTTTTTTTAAAAAAACTTGTTTCGTTATTTTTATCAATTTATAATTAATTGTAAAGAATGAATAGCACCTCATTTTAAAGATCTGGTATCCTACCTTCATTTAGCATAAGAACACCTTGAAAAATAAAATCTCAAAGAGGAAATATTTCAATGTTTGGAAAACATTTCGAGTTATAACCTTTCATTAAAATCGATCTGGAAGCGAAAGGAAGCGTTCAAAAAAAATTTAATGGCAACAAAGTTGTAGAGAATTAAATTTCCAATCGACACAATGTCGTTAGTTTTTTTCTAGAGTGCTTAGTTTTTGAGTTTTTCTCAAAAAACTGAAATTTCATTATATGTACGCATTCATTTTTCTGAAAAGTGATCAATTTAAATTTTTTTTCCATTTAGTACAAACCAACGAAAAATGCACTCTTTGTGACTATTTCTAACTGACAAACATTCAAAACAATCAAAACTGTTTGTTTACCCTTTGTATGTACAAAATTTGAAGGGCTAATTGTGAAAGTCGCCTCAGTCATTTTTTTGTTCACACAACTTTAAACATTTTTTTTTTCATATTTCATCAATTTTAAAGGAAAAAATGAGTATTGTATTGCATTCTGGGATAGTTGAAGATGTTTTTTTAATACTTGACCATGAAGTTTTTACATTATCACTGAAGCAGGACAACAAGTCAACAACGTTTTCATTGATTTGTACAAAAATCACTGCTGACTAAGGCGACTTTCACAATTAGCCCTTCATTTGCTCAAAAAAGGTGGAGTTGTGATGAGCAGGACTGCCCTGACCGCCTGTAGGTGTTCTTAACGTAAGTTCTCCTCAACGTAGTTTTATGATCTTGCCAACCTTAGGCAAGATTACGCAAATCTTACTGTAGGGGCGCGATCAAGGCTATTGTGCGATAATTCTGTCGAAGCTAGGGTTCAGCTCCAGCTTCGTATTCATTAAAAAATCAGTTTCGGACGGAACAGTTCGCAATAGTTTCCTCTTAAGCTCAACCAGCTAAATAGGTGACCAGGGAGCCCTGCCTAGGCTCTCTGGGAATCACACATTCGATGTACCCATCCGTAGCTATGGTAATTTTATACTTATAACGTGTCGCGTCGTTAATTTCCTTGTACAAACATGGTAGGTACTATTTTAAATAACGCGATTCTTCATTAATTTCCTGCGTAAGATCATGGTACTTTTTTAATTATTGGCCAGATTAATCCGGAAATCTGAGCCTCTATCTCTACAAAAATGGGTCTTCTATTCATACCTGCTGAAGCGACTATTATTGGGGTCGCCAGGGAGAGGCAGGCAAAGTGTACAGTTATTACAGAAATGTACTCAGATCACCTCAGGTAATTGTGAATCCTTTAATACACGGTTGTGTGCACCCTTAATTTATCTAATTATGCAAATTGTAACGTCAAGCATAATTGTATTAATCGATAGATGACGATGTGTTAATCACCATCGATTGGTCTTTTAATAAGTAGAAGCTGTTGTAATTTATCTTACTTATTATTTTACTTTACTCTGCCTTTAAACCAATCTTCCGAGCATAGCTCGCATGTGTTTTACATAATCCCCATAATCTTGGCCGATGATGCTGCCTCCATTGTAACGTCATGGCAATACAGAATAATTTACGCCCAGACTCTTGTAAATTATTTGGTACACCTTGCTCAATTATTGTAGGTACATATTTTCGATTAAATTTATTGTACATAATTGCTCCTTGAGTTATCATTTCGTTTTGATTAAAAAGGTAACCAAGGATTGTTCTAAAAGAATAGTGAAGTCGAATGACTAAGTCTCTCCATCTCGAGCTAAGCAGGCAGCTAAGAAATATTTCCTCTCTAACAAATATTTCTTAGAATTCGCTTAACATAAAATTATAAGAATTTCTCTCATACACAGTCATAGGTATCAATAATCTCCCCTTCTATAAGTTATTCGCGCTTCCACTATTACAGAGTTTTTTGAGATATACTCTTACCTCCAAAAAAACTCTTCAAAAAAGAATTACACCCCGCCCTCTCCACGATTCCTAATGAACCTACTCCATGAACAAAAATTAAAAATTTCAGTAAGAAAATGTTATGATATCATGGTGGAATCCGCCCCTAAGAAAAACAACCTACCACTACACCATTTATTGTATAAGACAATCTATGAAACAGCTAATGAGCCAAAAATTTGGGGGCTGACAAATCTTCCACACTCCAGAGTCAAGTTAGATTACTAAAAATATTTGAGGGATCTGTCCGCCCAAATTTTAAATAAATTAGGCATACATTGTATGTACCTACGTAAATTCGGTAAATTAATGTACTGAGTGCATTAAATCACAGGAATTTCGGCTCATGAGAATTGAGTAGAGAACTCAATCCAATTTGATTGCTAGGTATGATATTTGATTTATATTTGCACCCACAAAAAATACATAATATGTATCCAGATGTGTTATTTGTTTCGGAAAATCGAAATGTGTAAAATATTTATTTGCAAGTCCTTTTTTAAATTAAAATTTCTTAATGCGAACCTATGTATATGTACTATTGAAATATTTAAATGTAGGCATGAAAACGTTTCGCGTGTAATAAGTATGATAGCATTGACCACTATTCCGCTTTACTTCATATTGCTCCGGTATTGCTTTGTGTATAGAAGGGAGACTATAGTGTTATTCCGGCCTGCACGGAAAAATTGTTACCTAGTTCCGTTTCCTCAGGACGACCACTTTCAGATAGGGGGGAGTGTGCTTCGTTTGTGCTCTTTGTGCAAGTACGCTTATTTTTTGGGCTCCCTCCTCCCCTCCCCTCAAATTTTTGAAAACCTATTTTGGCTGGTCTGGAGAAATTAAAATCAACCACCTCCACCCCCCCCCTCTTGATGGAAAAAATTTATAATTTATATCTAATTTGGCTGAAATTGAGATGTAAGGATAGTTGATATGTATCAGTCTAGATATGAATTTTAGCCGTAAGGGTCACCCGAAAGTGGAGGCGGAGATTTCCAAAATAGCGTAATTCAATTTTTTTTAAAAATAATTGTAGGTAAGTATTATACCTACCTACCTACTATACATAAAACATGGAAAAAATTTACGAATTTGGTTCAAATTCAGGTTGATGGTATCAATTTGCGTCTTTCATGAGATACTACGGAGGGGAGAGGGATTTGCCTGGAATTTTATCGTGCATAAAAGAGCACAAAAGAGCACAACCGATTGACACCATTTTCAACCCCCTATCCCAAAGTGGTCGATTTTCATTTCTCCAGACCGACCAAAATGGGTTTTCAAAAATTGAAGTGAGGGGGGAGCACAAAAAATAAAAAAAGTACGTGCACAAAAGAGCCCAAACGAAGCACAAACAATTGACATCACTTTCACCTCTCCCCCCCAACTTCCCTAATGCAAAGTGGTCGATTTTCCCTTCCCCAGGCCAACCAATTTTTTTTTCAATTGAGGGGAGGAGGAAGAAGCACGAAAAAAAAGAGTACGTCGACATAAGAACACAAACGAAGCACAAACAATTGACACCACTTTCATCCCCTCCCCCTGAAAGTGGTCGTCCTGGGGAAACGGACCTACAATAGTTTTCATCGCTTCTGGAGGTCAAATGAAGGGAGGATATCACGATAGACCCATGATATACTCACTTCGGACATTCACAAAAAACAAACGTCCTTACTTTCAAAAAAAAAAAAAGATTGTGCGCGAAATTGCAATTTGTAAAAATTGAAGTTATTGCTTCGTGGTACAACAGGGTGTTGTACTTGGAGGTACGTGATGATTGCAATGTATGACGAAGCATGAACAGATTTTACAATACAGCAGCCAAAGCTAAATGAATCAAATATGGAAATGCTAAAAGCTATTAGAACCGTTTGTTTGTCATATTCCACTGTTTTTTCAATTCGACGTCATTTTTTGTTTTAGTACCTATCTATTTCATTTCGTGAAATTATTATACTTATCATTCGTCCAATATTCCTTTACAACACCTACACTTCTTTCTTTCTTAATCAAAATTAGATACGGGAAGTGTTCGTAACCTACCATTATTGAAGGAATTCTTGTTGAGAACATTTTTTGTTTCAGTGGTAGTCTGGTTGATTACTCGTATATTATTGTTGACGAAGGTTTTGGATTTAATTTTAACTAAAGTATCCTGACCAATTTCTGCGGAAATTTAAAAATGTTGAGATTAATACAATCAACATGATGATACATAAGTATTTTATTAGATAGGTACATGGCGTCATCTCTATTTTGATGTATGAAAATATTACTTTTTCAAAATTTGAATCTTACCTCCGATATTTAGAGAAGTAACCAACGAACAAGTTGTGATGATGATTCCCAATTCGAAGGCGATGCCTGCTGTAAATATTAATCGTAATGATTAAATGATATTTTCGTTATTTAAGAATTGAAACTATGCCTCACATTCTAGGGTACCTAGGTCCAGGTTTAGTGTTGTACATACTCGTACTACTGTATTTTACGACGTTAAAGGTGCAGATGAACAAACTTGTCTATTTTACTTTTGACGAGGTGGACCTCGCTTAATCAAATACGTCCAAGCGACATTTAAAATTTGAGTTGTGATTGTGTACATATATGGTAGGTAGCAATTTCGAATTACGTTTAAGCAATTGATAATCATAATATTGCAGCCTATTAATTGAATTACAAGCACATAAATACATAATACATAGGTACTTACGTTTAGAACACATAAGAATTGGTGTAATCATATCTTTAGGTAGGTACAGGATCGAAAATAAATTGTATTGGGTAGGTGCGCAATTAATGCTGTCAAATCAACGAACCGGCACATCCATCTTTCACATTACGAATTATTTTATTTTGGTAAAAATGTAATTTTTATTCTGTATAAATGACGAGATGAAATTAACTTATAATCTTATCGCATTTATTTAAAAGATTGTACATACAATGAATCATTTGATAATGCTGGTGAAATTTTTGACAGTTTTCCTCGCTTATTGTCACTACGGCTCAATTCACCTTTAAACGGATTTATCAACACTTCGGACAATTCAGGGATTATTTTGTCAGGGTTCATGATTTTTGGGATTTTTCGACATTTTTAGGGATAAAAATGTACCTATTCTATTGAATTTTTATACGAGAGTTCTCTTATCTTTTTGCGCAACAAATTTTACGTTATCTTAATGTTCCTGTTGCCGTCAGGATTAGAAAAAAAAATCGATGGGTATTTTAATCGCTATCATCGTCTAATTTAAACGTATCTACGTAAGCAGTGTACATCCGTTTCCTGTATTGTCGTTCACTGCATTGGAATGTAGGTACAGATAAATTCAGCAAATGTCCTAATCATAGTTTTAAAAAAATCGAGAAATTTCGTTTCTAAAATATTTATCCAATTTAAGGAATGATAGCTTTTAATATTTGGGTCACTAGAAAGCAACGGGAAACTACTAGTGAAAGCTCGAAACAACGTCGATTCCCTAGAATAATCGCAGTGGCAATAGGCATACGCCTCGCCCTGTTAGGGTACCACAAAAATGCGATTTCCAATGTCCTGTAAAGGATAAGGAACCACGACGACGACGAATGCGAAATATTTTCGACGACAAAATTTTCAGAACACAAATTCACCCAGAATAAGCGATTTACAAATTTCCAATCGCTCAGTAGTAAAACCTTGAAATTTGTGATGAGGTAAAATCTATTCCAGAAGGAAATATTGCAATTAAAATGAACAAAAGTGCCCTGACAAGAGTAGTTTTATTTCAAAATAATTATTCGAGTGCAAAAAATGATGAAATTTTCTTTGAATTTTTTCAAATCACGTCGACGTAATATTCAGTAGAATGAGGTTCGTATTGAAATTCTGTCGCATTTTCGTATTCATCAGATTCTGTCGAATAAATGACATTTGGTACTGATTCGCATTCATTAGAATTTTCCGAATGCTTCGACTCGTCGATTACCTGAAATTTCAAAAACGAACACAGGACATTTTGAATTATCTACGTATATATGCGAAAATATGATTGAATAGGTACTTTGTGCATGCTCTTACAATACATACCTCAGTATATGCCAACAATTCTAGCAGATGCTCTGCGATAGTCGAGAAATTCGGACGATCCTCAGGTTCAGATTTCCAACAATCCAACATTAAATTATACCTGTGAAAAATGACACAAGGTTTACGAAATTATTTATTTAAGGTATGCTAATTTTATCACAATGGCAGATTTTTAAATTCAAAATAATCCGTGTAATTTCACTCACACTTGAGTAGACGTGTTTGGGGGCTTCTCCATTCTATAATTTTGATGTAAAGCGTGATGTAGTGCAGTAAAATTGTTTATCGAAGGGTATGGATTACCTCCCAACGTTACTATTTCCCATAACAATATGCCAAACGACCACCTGAAAAATAACATCAAAAGGAAAATGTTATCTTGTTTTCTGCATACTTAATCGTTTTGGTTTTCATCTTACACGTCAGATTGCGTTGTGTATTTGTTATGAAACAAGGCTTCAGGTGCCATCCATTTTATGGGAAGTCTACCGTCTGATGTTTTTTTATAGTACTCGGTATTTCTTATATTTCTGGCGAGGCCAAAATCGGCTATTTTCATCGTGTAATCACCTGTGACGAGGATGTTTCGAGCAGCCAGATCTCGATGGATACACTATGATGAGTACATGTAAAATGAGAATAAATATTATACGATTTCAAAAATTGAAAAATTCTCTGCTCCTTGAAGGGTCATTTAGAGTTCTCACCTTCAACGATGCCAAATAATCCATCCCTTGAGCGATTTGATGAGCGTATGAAATAAGAGTAGTTTCTGATGGTTTCGTGGATTGTTGGAGATATTTTCGTAGAAAAGTTTTCAGGTTTCCATTTTCAGCATACTCCGTGATTACGAAAAAAGGCCCTCTTTCGCTACAGCAACCGAGGAGCTGAAGAACATGTGGGTGATTTCCGATCAGTTTCATTAGTTCCATTTCCGATACTAAATCTATCATGTCTGTGTCGTTATGATCATCTAGATATTTAGATAGGTAAATTAAATTTCAAAAAAAAAATTATTATTTCAGTTTTTGATGCTTGCAATTTTGTTGTTGATTCGATATTGAGTAGGTTAATTAACCTTTGAGCATTTTTACTGCAACAGTTGTAATTGTCTCATCTCCCTGTCTTGAAATATCCCTCGCTTGGGCTTCGAGCACTTTTCCAAATTCGCCTTCACCAAGAGTATCTCCAAGCTGTAAATTCTCCCGAGGATATTCCCAACGTTTATCTATTGGCATTTCGTATTCACCATCGGAAAATACACCTCCTTTGACTTGACTTGGTTTCAAATACTGAATCGAAATAACTGGCATGTTCTGTTAGGAGGATATAGAAAAGTAACTCTTTTAAATCATGATTCAAGAATTATTACTAACGTAAGTATACATCAGGTATACATACTAAGGCGTTTGGAGAACCTTCATAAACGTTCATTTGTCTTTCGACAACGACCTTTTTCATCTGCTGTGTCATTTCTGCGATTTCTGTTACTGTTTTTCTCATTTCCCTATGCAAATATTTTCGTGTGTTTGAAATACATAAAAATAATAATGGGGAGGAAATGAAGAAAATATCGTGAGTCATTACCTTTTGTTTAGCCAAAAGAAAAAGGCTCCAGATATTATTGCAATTATTATTGTTACTATCAAAATGGTCATCAGAATCTTCATAATTGAGCCGTCTTTTTCGAACAAGATAAGTGTGATTTCAATAAAGAAATCATTCGAGAAAAACAAAATTATTGTTAAATTTTATGTTCATCTTTAAGCATTAAAAAATATAATTATATTTATATAGTGTAACATCTTCCATCAAGATAATTTATGAGACGAATTTTTGCGATGGTAATTTATGAGCCTGAAAAACACCGTCCACAATTTACTTCTTCAATTTACCCCCCCCCCCTCCTCCTCCTCCTCTGTCAATCGAATCAAATTTTGACATTTTCTTGTCAGCTTTGAACGATTTTGGAGTGCTTAGATTTTTAGAGAAAAGTTAAATTATAAAAATTATAAAGAGGTATTCAAACTTAGTAATCTTAAATTATTAGTAATCGACATGTTCTTCAAGATTATAAAGTGTAAAGGAGCGACTTTTACGCTACCTACTTAAAAATATACATAATTGAATTGACATTTTGAAATCAGTGTTTTTCAGGTTTCTTGGGGGTGGAGGGAAGGGAAGAGGGGAGAAAGTGAATTAATTCCCGGCATTGTGAATGAGGAAAGAAAAGTAAAGTAGTCGTACGCAAAAATTTAATGCAGATTTTAGCTTCATGTCTTCAAAAAACATGACTTAATTTATTGGAAGTACCTAGGTCTAAATTCCAGAGGGAAGGGATGGTCGATGAGGATCTGAATTATCAAAATGATTCAAAATGAAACACGTTACTCGACTTTTTATTCTAATTTAAGAGATTACATGTGAAGTTTATCCAAAAAAATAAATTCATATTAAAACTCATTATACGAATCATTTATTTTTATTTTTTTCAATTTAGCCCAAAATTTGAAGAAGCTCACGAACCCCTCTCTCGAGTTCCAGGATCTCAAAACGAAATCTATACTTACTGAATAAAGTTTAGTTTTATATGGAATAGCTCAACTTTTAATTTTCGGAAACTTTCAAAAAAATATATATTTTTCGAATCTCGTTTGAATTGAATTTTCAGTGATGCAAACACATTCACGTAAAGTAGATAAGTATCTATAATTATTAAGAAACTACAAGCTCTCAAAGTTGAGCAGTTTCTAAGGAGAAGACCCGTCAATTTGAGATGAATGACTCTCTCTTCCCCTAAGCACCAATGAGCTCAAATGGTAGTTTTTTAATTTGAGGGCTGACAAAAATTATGGAATGAGTGAGATCGAATGACCCTTGGTGAAATCTTGAATCGATCACGCTTTCAACTTCTACTCTTATCTAGAATATGTAGTTTAGCTACATATTATGCCCTGAAAGTTCAATTTTGAGCTTTTCAGATTTTAACCCCTCCTCTTGTGAGTTTCATTTGAAACCCCACGAACTGTTTTACTCCAAGTTCGAACAGATTTGAGGTATGAGACTTTAGAATTTGGTGGTGCGTGAGAAATGACTGATTCTTGTAGCTTACGAGGTTCAGCCCCTCTCCCTTTTTTTCTGACAATTTTGGAGAGCCTTTGAACGGAATTTGTTAGAAAAAAAGTTCGAGGAAGATGGGAGGACCCGACTTTATTTACGGTTTCAGTTTTAATTTACATACAGAATAGGCTTGAAGGTGACCTTTGATGTTAATAAAATTGCATACTCAGTTCGCCGTAAATACAGCTCATTATTTACGGCGAACCGAGTATGCAACTTCTTCAACACCATTTTTTCTCAATGCGATTTCTTGATGAAACTGTTCTTATGATAAGGGCTGGTATCTCGAAACTGGTTATAGGTACTTGGTGTAAATCTGTTTGCAGGGTTTGAGAAATAATTGTTGAGAGATTCAAATTCGGTCACAAAGCTTTCGAGAGCTTAAATATTGAATTTCAAGTTGAAAGTACCTCAATTTGCAAAGGAGTAAAAATGAATAAGAGCGCAGCTGTTTTAAAATTTCATTCGAGATTATTTTTACACTCTTTCGAACAAAACAAGTTTCAAAATGAGATTTTTGTCACTCAAGGGGGGGGGGGTTACACAAAGGTTCTCAATTTTATTCAAAAATCCAAAATTATTTGAAAAATTATGCGGTGGTGTACCAATTTATTATGTAGTTCCAAAGATACTGAGTTGAAATATTAACCTTTATGTTCAACTTCATCTCTCTATACCTGCCCCACTCCCCCACTCCCTCGAGTGCTTGAAAAATGGCAAAAATAAATCAAAAATCAAGCCCCAATTTTGAACCAAGTTTTTAAAAATGATGAAAACGTGGTGTGAAATGTCCATTTTTACTAATTCTGGGTCGCTCAGTTAGAACGAAAGTTGTATTGCATGTTCAAAAAAAGTCGTAGCAGTATGCCGCTACGTAAGAGCCAAATTTTTGTGCCAGAAACATTGAGGGCTCTTGAACTACTCGTACCCTCGCTTCGCTCCTGTGCTTCGCCTGCACTTGGGGGAGGGGGACTTTGTCCCCCCTGAACCCCCCTTGAGCTTCGCCCAACCCTCTCTTTCCGCTATTTCCTTCTTGTATTCACGGGGGGACAAAGCCCCCCTGCACCCCCTTGAGCTTTGCCCAACTCTCTCCTTCCACTGTTCCCAACTCTCTTCTTCCTCCTGCAAAAAGTATGGTAAAAAACCTGTCTTGACCCTGAAACAGGTCAAATGGGATTGGAAGGTTATAACCGGCAAACGGGTCTTCGGGTACATCCTCCCATTGTACTGTGAAAATTTGTACCCTCTAGGTCAATTTGGAGGTGCTGTAGGCAGTCCTAAACATCAAAAAACACATTTGACCCTGGAAAGGGGTCAAATAGGGTTGGAAGGTTTAAACATGCAAAAGGCACTTCGGGTACACCCTCCCATTGTACTGTGAAAATTTGGACCCTCTAGGTCAATTTGGAGGGGCTACAGGCTGACTGAAAAATTGAAAAACACATAAAATAGCAAAAAAATCCACTTTTTTGACCCTGGAGAGAGGTCAAATGGGGTTGGAATGTTGAAACCTGCGAAAGGCACTTCGGATACATCCTGCCAATGTACTGTGAAAATTTGGACACTCTAGGTCAATTTGGAGGGGCTACCTACAGGCTGTCTGAAAAATTTAAAAAGGTGTAAAATAGCAAAAAAAATCACTTTTTTGACCCTGGAGAGAGGTCAAATAAGGTTGGAAGGTTGAAACCTGCAAAAATCACTCATGGGGCACCCTCCCATTGTATGCTGAAAATTTGGACCTTCTAGATCAATTTTGGGGGTGAGGAGGTCAAAAACTGTGGTCAAATGTGGTTTTTCCCACCTTAATCAGGGTGGGGATGACCTAGAAAACTGAAATTTGGATATGTTGATCACAATTAGAGTACTGATCAATGGTATGATTTTGGATCCTCTTTATTTATTTGGGGTCATATTATGCCCCTCCAAAAAAATGACCTTTCTGTAAAAATAGGGTTGGAAGGTTGAATCATGCAAAAGGCACTTTGGGTACATCTTCCCATTGTACAGTGAGAATTTGGACCCGTTAAGTCAATTTGGAGGGGCTGTAGGGTGTCTGAAAAAAATTGAAAAACTTGTGAAATAGACCAAAAATCCACTTTTTGACCCTACAGAGAGGTCAAATCGGTTTGGAAGGTTGAAACCTGCAATAATCACTCATGGAGCACCCTCCCATTGTATGCTGAAAATTTGGACCTTCTAGATCAATTTTAGGGGTGAGGGGGTCAAATGTGGGTTTTCCCACCTTGAATGAGGTGGAGATGACCTAGGAAGCTGAAATTTGAATATGTTCATCACAATGGGGGTACTGACCAGAGGTATGATTTTGGACCCTTTTCATTCATTTGGGGTCATATCATGCCCATCCAGAAAAATAACCTTCCTGTAATTTTCAACTTTAACCCTTCAAACTGGGGGGGGGGCAATTTTAGGTCCGAAAAGAACGCTATTCTCCAAGTTTGACCTTATTTGATCAATTAGAACCGGTTCCAGGTCATAAAATGTAAAAATCACCATCACGCTGAAAAGTGCTGAAACTTATTTATATAAATATTTATATATATAAAAACTGACACACCGGGAATCGTCTAGTTTGAGGTCAAAACGTCGAGAACTATCAAAATTTTTCACCCACGACCTTTTTATCCAAAGTTGGGCCTACCGCAATAGCCATCATTTTTTACAAAAATTTGGCTAAAAACAGCTTCCCAAAGCACCATGGAAAAGAAACCCGGGATTTTTCTTTTTAAAATTTGTTCAAAATGTTGTCGCTTACCGTTATCTATAGGAGGAGCGATATTCCAAAGTGCCCTTATGTTAGTTCATTTTTTTCGAATTTGTTCTTTAAAAAAAAAATAGTGTTCCAAAACGCACTTTGTCCATTTTTATTGAATTTTTTTAGCGGTATCTGGTGGATGAAGTGTATAGCTACACTCCTACATCATAGTAAATCTACCCAAATAAAGTGTTAAACTCGCCTAAACAGCCAATTTAGGTACCAGCTACCAGATTAAAGGAGAAATTTCAAAAATTGGGCATAGGGCGTTCTGGAATATCGCTCCTCATATCACCTCTTTGAATACCTTCTGTAGTTTTAACAATCTCAACTGATGAAGGTGTAATCGTACGAGTACTATCATTAGGATCATCTTCTGTGGAAAATAAAACGAATCGTAAAATTAGTACCGGTACATTCAACGTACGAAATTACGAAAATTGAGCCCCAATTTTGAACGAAATTTTTTTAAAATGATGAAAATGTGGTGTGAAATGCCGATTTTTACCAATTCTGGGTTGCTCGATCAGTTTTAGAACGAAAATTGTATCGCGTATTTAAAAATTAAGCTTCTTGAGGCACAATGGGAAATAAAACCACGATTTTTCTTTTCAAAATTATTCAAAACGTTGTCGCTTACCATAATCTATATTATCAGCTGTTTGAATATTTTCGGTGATTGCAGCAATCTCACTTGGTGAAGGTGTAATCATACGAGTAGTGTCGTTAGGATCAAGTTCTGTATAGAAAATAATGCGAGTCATAAAATTAGTACTTTATACCGGTACACTCAGGATTTTGTATTTTGATGTGTATGATTACCATTGAAGATTTTCAAATAAAAAGTATCGATCGAGGTCCTTTTTAGATGTGGTATTCTGCATTCGTACGAGCCTTGATGTCGTTTTGTTGTGTTAAGTATTGGAAAGCATGTCGAGTTCCAGGAAAGAGGTTTTGTTTCATTCTGTTGATTTTATAATCAAGTTGAAAAATTGAAGTCGTAGTTAGGTAGATACTTTTTGTTCGTATTGTGATTTTTTTTTTTTTTGAGTGAAATTCAAACTGATGTCTTACTGTGATCTTCGTTTGATTTCCATTTTGAACGAACCATTGGGATTTTCCAGTAGTCGAGTTGAGATAAGAATTGCAGCACAGTTGTATATTTTGGCCTAAGGTTTCCTCCAGTGTAATTGCATGATTCCTTGTTCCTGTAATATTTGTAATAGGTATGTTCAAGTAGGTACATTATTACTTAAAATGGTTACTGGATTTATTAAATTTTTTTTCAAATTGTTATAAAAATTGCAGATATGTGGACTTACCATTGACTTGAATATGATGATAGGTATCATTAACACAGCCATTCGTATTACATATGAAAAAAGTGAATGTTTTTGCCCATCTCAACTCGTCTATAGGTATCTCCAAGTAATCAATTCCCCAAGCATGGCTGAAGTATTTTGGCTCCTCACGATGATTCCTACAGGTTATATTATGTGGCTCTGGATATCCTGTTTGGAAGGAAGTTTTTTTTCAGATTTATTATAGAAATTTCTTCTCACATATGGAATATGGACCTGTAGGTACCTCTGGTATGAGTTTTTATCAGTAAGCGATTTCTTTTATCCTTTGTGATACCGATGGTTTTCTTTAAAATGTAGGGTGGTGCTAGGCCTTCGTTGATTTTTTCCAAGTGTTGTTTAAGGTGATCTTGGCGTTTGTTGTCTGAAAATTTCGTTCAAAAAATATAGAAAAATATCACTCCTGGTTTTGGTTGACGGGTTTTACTTATGATTTTATTGAAGTTAGGAATTTGTTTACTCAATTCACGAATAATATTGTTAGTTCATCAACAAAGTACTTCAGTCATACCTTCGCATCTTACTTCCAACCAAATTCGACGAATGGTTTGGCGAATGACTATTTCCTCTTCTTCTTCAGATACATTCAGGCAAGAATACCATCCAGTGTCGTATATGGATATAAATGACAATGAAATGTTAACCGTCGATGAATCCCATATCTCGTGAATTTTCTGTGAAAATAAATCGACTTACTTACATATTTTGTGTACCATATTAACATGCATTTTTATACCGATTTTTTTTTTTTCTTTTTTAATTCCAATTACTAATCGGAAATAATATTTCACTGTTAAAATTTGAATTGAATAGTTGTGAAATCTGAGACGAGGGTGGGGATTATATAATACCTACATTATATTATAGGTATACGTACGTATATTATAAAACCTACTTCTACTCGGTACGTGGATAATTGATCTAATGAATTATTCGATTTCATTTTTTTCATTTTTTCAAGTGATAAACGGTACCAATACCACACAGGCTCACTTGGTTTATTCGGGATATTGCATGATAATACCACAGTGTCGCCACAATTACTCGTTATGTTATCGAATTGCTCTGGAAATAAAAATAGTCATCTTTGAGATAGTGAAAATTTGATTTTTTTTTTGAAAATGTAAATCGTACCTGGTGCGTTTGAGGAGATTACCACCGAACACGTTGTGATAATGATTCCTAACCCGAGGGCAATGCTTGCTGTAAATAGAAAGTGATGCATGCTAAGGATGAGATTGAGATTATTTTACTATCAGAGTGGCATGTACCTACCTAATTATTTTCAAAAGAGACCAAAATCATCAGAATGAAAAAATACCTACCTACCCATTGCGAGAATTTCGTCGAATTCCTGTAAAATTTCATGAACAATTACTTACCTACTCAGCTTGTGTTTGAGGAAATTTTGTTGAAAATTAGTAGATAGGTAATGATAATTTTTCGAGAAGTGAACTAATGGAGTTTAACTTTGTTTCTTTGTTGCAGGTTAATAATACCGAAGTGTCACAATATTGCAGTCAATAATGATCAATAAAAAGTCAAATAGAAATGGGTGAGTTTATTTTCATTCAGATGTAAAAATTTTATCATACTTACTGTAGATGTTTTGAACCACGACGAATAAATTTGTCTAATTAGTTTCAAAATCTACCTACTCATGATGAAAGTATTTTTAAACTGTAAATGATTAAATCGAAAAAGCATGCGATTCGAAAAAAAAAAACGCATCAACTGTCCTAAGTGGCAAAAACCGTTTTGACCATTTCTGGAGCCTCCGACAGAATTTCAAAAGTTGAAATTTCCATAAAATTTTACCCAATGAAGTTGTAAAGTGAACAATTTACCTCTGTACTCTAATTTTAACATGTGGAGTCGATTAAAAGTGGTTTTAAGTCTTTCTGAAGCCTTCAGAAATATTTTCGAAATAAAAGATTTCATAAAGTGGCATCAGAAATGTTTTGTGAGATGAACTTCAGCACGTATGAACGCATTTAATGGTGTCTTGGTTCATTTTGACTGATTTTTTGACTTTTTTGAGAAACTGAAATTTAAAAAAAATCACCAGGTGTTCCAAAACGGCCTAAAACCACCTGTATATGGCATTAACTGAATTTCAATTTCTTTATGCCTCAAAATTTTTTAAATTTTCATTTGAGAAATCGCAGGAGAAATATTTCGGGCAAAAATTTTAAAGGCTCAATTGCTTCTTCCGGTTTTTGACGAATTTTTCAGTTCTTCAACGTCATTGAATAAATTTTGGTGAAAATTTCAGCTTCCAAAAATTTACTAGAGGCTTCATAACTGCTCTTAAAAGGTTTGACGCCATTTTCAATAGATTTGGAGAGATAATAAAATAGAGCACATAGAAAATTTCAATTTTTTAGGTCAATTTGGTGACTTTTTTCTTTCTTTATTGGCCCTTTGATTTTCAAAAATTCGGAAAAAATTGAAAAATGCACTTCAGCATCTGAAATTTTAATCGTTTATGAATTTTTGTATTCTCTTTTGATTCAACTTGTTGTTCGAGTTTAGACAATTTTCCACCAATTGGAAAATTTTCCTTGTTTGAGCCAAGTCACTAAGTGTTTTCACCTTTCCATGATATTGTTTGGAAACTCGATTTAACTGAACTTTCAGTATCATTGTTAATAAGTTTTGGATAACTTACGTTTGAATAGTTGAAACGTCATCGAGATCTTCTCGTCCTGTTCAGAATTGGGATCTGAATTCTACACGATTGATTCAGCAAAATCAACGAACTATAAAACTGACATTTCTCATCGCGAATGATTTTATCCTCGTAAATTAACGAGATTTATTATGTGCGAACATTCTATCAGTGGTAACTGAGTTACAGTACCTACGTACCTTACATACCTGATAGAAGGAAATTTATTGGATAGGTATTCACGTACCTATCGTATGTACGCATTTGATTAGGCAGAAATTCAATTAATCATTTACATAGTAGGCTTTTTATGTAGGTACTACATGTATAAGGATATTTTTCTATGTAAGTATCGTAACACGCAAAATATTTTATCTCATCGTAAGGAATTTAAACTTGCAAATAAATAACAGAAACTAATATGGCGTAGATAGATATGAAAGTAATTCACGAACGTATTATTTTTTCCGAGTATTTTGATCATCATGTGATAAGCTCAGTGATTCGTGGTAAAAATTCTTACCTGCATTCGAGAAATAATTTAATAACATCAGAATGAGAGAAATTTCATTGGATGTAGGATTTTTTATAATTATATATACCTATATCATTCAAAGAGTTGAGTATGGGATGTTGATTGTTCCCCCGCCTTTCCAAAACTCACCAAAACTTCGGAAAATTTTCGTTTTTAATGTAATTTTTACAGCTTTTGATCAAATGCGATGTGTTTTCCCCGATTTTGAGATCAATTTTACAATTTTGGGATTTTTAAAACGGATTTTATGCAATTTTCTCGTATTTTAATGATATTTCTCCGAGTTGGAATTTTTTTTTTGGTATTTCAAGCAATTTTTATTTTAGATGTGGCAATTTTAAAAGTGGGCCATGATTCTTACTCAAAATTGAAAGAACGTTAATGTTATTTTTAACGGCATGTGCAATATTCTCTCCAACGCTCACCCGGCCCCTCCAAAAAAAAACTCAGAAATAATTAATAAAACGAAATAGAAATAAATGTAGGTATTTATTGGATTCGAAACTGCCTCCAAAAACTCGCAATAAATAAGCCCTAAATTGTTTTTTTCAAATTAAAAATCCTATAGAAAGTGCAGTTTTGTTAATCATGAAAAGCGTGAATTTTGAATTTCCAGATAAGTATTTTTTGAATAGAGTTTCTGAGACCTCCACAAAACATACTTACATACGTATGTGCCTAACCCAACTTTTTCACTTTTGTGACAATGGGGTAGGGGCTTATTGTAGCGTCCAGCTCGAAAATGATCGCAATTTGACCTTTTTGTGTGTTATCGCCAGCAAGTTTTCAAAGTTATTCTGAAATTTCAAATCACACTGAAAAGCTCTAAATAGGTAGGTCAATTTGCGATTCTTTTTGCGCCTGATGATCATATTGTATTCTTGCCAAAAAACTCGTTTTTTATGCACTGTCTTTTGAAAGTTTAGTATTCTAACAATTGAATTTATAAATAAAAAATTTATTATTAAATTATTAATTAATAAAATTAGGTAAAAATTAATTAATAAAGATAAAATATTATTATTAAATAATAGATTTAAATTTATACATAAATAAATAATAGATATATAAAATTTTAATTATTGACTATATTTTTTACAAAATTGTTCAAAAATCCACTTTCAAACTGGCACTCTTGACATTTCGCGATAACCCTCTAAAACGTGGGTTAGGGTGCCCAATAAGCACCAACCAAAGTTCCACGTTCATAAATTCACTTTTGGCCCCTCCAGAGTGGTTTGAAACTGGAAGATATGTATTGAAAAAATCGTTAATTGAGACTTCAGATAAAATTCAAAATTGAAAATCAGAATTTGAAATTTCTGTTTCGAAGGTTTTAGAGCATCCTCTTTCAATCTAGCTAAGCTTCGTTCAAATTGGAAAGTGCCAATTCAGAAGGCTCCCTTGTGAGGTTGCTTTGTAGCATTTTCTGCTAGGTACAGAGTCGAAATATCTAATTACCTATACCTACATTGCAATGCATACCATAGGTACTACAAGAAATGAATACCTATGTACAATTAGACAGCAATGTGTATACTTATACTTAATTGTAGTGGTTTTATGAAATTGAATAATAATATTCCTAAGTACTTAAGTAGGTACATACATATCAAACAAACGTACAAACGTTTTATATTCAGTGAAAATTTGCATAAAAATAAATGAAATAACGTATGTAGGTATACTATACTAAATACTATAGATACTTATACCTAAATTGTATGGCGCCACCTTGCGGTCAAACAAATAATTTTTTATATACCTAGAGAATAGAAACAATACCGACAAAAAAATAGTATCTAGGAGGTATAACAAATTGATCATTCCAAAAAAAGGTTTTCTAATTTCATTTTCGTCTTCACTGGATTATTCCGTTGTGGAAATAACACTTTGTGAGTCGGATTCATCAGAATTTTCTGAATGGTAAGACCCATCAACTACCTTTAATTTCAAAACCAACACAGTAAGAATTGTAAAATTGCAAGAAATTTTTATCACTGCCAGATGTGAAACATAAGTAGGTAGTAGGTACCTTAGGCCTAGCATCAGTCACTAATTCTTTTAGGCGTTCTACTATTGATAAGAAATTTGGACGATCTTTCGGTTCAAAACTCCAGCAATCCACCATCAGATTGTATCTACAAAAAATCACCCAAGAATATTGTTATCATCATTGTTTATTCTCACCAAGTAACTAGGCATTTGAAGGAAATATTAAAATATTTAAAATAAATTTATTGCTGAACTTACACGTTTGTAGATGCATTTGCGGGCTTTTCCATTCGATAATTTTGC
This sequence comes from Planococcus citri, assembly GCF_950023065.1. Classification (NCBI taxonomy): domain Eukaryota; kingdom Metazoa; phylum Arthropoda; class Insecta; order Hemiptera; family Pseudococcidae; genus Planococcus; species Planococcus citri. The sequence goes on along the minus strand of NC_088680.1, from coordinate 6,837,221 downwards.
TTCAAAGCGTTACGTAGCCCAGCAAGATCCTCGATTGAAGGGTACGGATCATCACCCAGCGTTAAAATCTCCCAAAGCAATATGCCGAAAGACCAGCTGAAAGAAGTTGAGTGCAATATTTCCTCTTTATTTTCTACATAGGTAATAGTAGTAATGGTAATTTTTATTTTACTTACACGTCAGATTGCGTTGTGTATCGGTTATGAAATAAAGCTTCTGGTGCCATCCATTTTATGGGTAGTCGACCCTTTGATGTCTTCTTGTAGTATTCTGTATGTCTCACATCTCTGGCGAGGCCAAAATCGGCTATTTTCATCGTGTATTGAGCTGTTACAAGGATATTGCGAGCCGCCAAATCTCGGTGAATACACTATTGAATGAAAACAAAAATAATATGTACCTACCTACTCGTAATTGCATGTGTGATATGTATAGTATGTGCTGTCTAAGATGTAGGGAAATCCGCCATAATAGTACACTCTGAGTAGAAAATTTGCAGTTTATACTCAAAGTCAACGAATTGTTTTTTTTAGTTGGCTTTGAACAGAAACTTTTAAAGATTAAAATACAGTTATGGGACTTTCTGCTGATCACAAGTTTCTATCGGGTGAAAAATTTTGAATATTCAAGTACACACTTTTATTGAAGACAGATAAACCATTCCTTGCGCAATTTGACGAGCATAAGTCAAGAGTGTACTTTCTTCTATTTTCATGGATTGGTGATGATGTTTTCGAAGAAAATTCTTGAGGTTTCCATTTCGAGCAAATTCTGTAATTACAAGCAATGGTCCTCCTTGGCTGCAGCAGCCGAGAAGTTGAAGGATGTTCTGGTGACTTCCAAGTAATTTCATCAATTCCATTTCAGATACCAAGTCTATCATGTCTGAGTCCATGTGATCATCTGAATTCAAGTTGTGAGAAATTATTGATTAGCGTAACTTTCAACTATATTTCACTTCGCTATTCATATATTAAGCGATTCACGTACCCTTGAGCATTTTCACGGCCACTGTTACAAGGTCATTTCCATGTTTCCAAATATCCTTCGCCTCGGCTTGCACTACTTTCCCAAATTCTCCTTCACCCAAAGTTTCCCCCAAGCGTAAATTTTGTCGAGGATATTCCCAATGTTCATCTAATGACATTTGATATTCACCTACTGAAACCATGCCGTTTTTCAGTATATCAGATTTCAAACGTTCAATTGAAACGACTGGCATATTCTGGAAATAATAGTAATCAGTTTCTTTTAGTCAGAGTCAACGATCTGGGTAGGTTAGTATGTTTTTATATAGGTAGGTTATTATTATTTGTATCTAGATAGATATCTACGTACCAAAACATCAGGAAAGTCTTCATTGATGTTGATTTGTTTCTTTACTACAATTCTTTTCACCAATTGTGTCATTTCTGCGATTTGTCTCATTTCTCTAGGTATTTAATTGTCACAAGTTTAGAAATTGAAATAATTGTAAGAATGTTTTGGCTTACTTACCGTTTGTATTTGCAGAAAAAAAGTATGCCACATATTACTGCAATTATTAATATAATTCCTAGCGTGGTGACCAATATCTTCATTATCATGTCATCTTTTCCAAAGGCAGGTTGGGATGATTCTTTCATGAAATCATTTATAAAATTTCATTACTTATCTTATGAATGTGAATCTTACCTAGCCTATTTGAACGTCGACTCGGTCACTGTAGAAAAAAAAGGTCTTCAATTTTATGTAAATGAATTTTCTGTGGTGATTCAATAGTTATTTCATGGTGATCTAAAATACATTACATGCTGTAGGTGCAGTAACATTGCATGAACTTTTCATGGCAATTTCGAATGAATACCGGATGTGGATGTGACCATCAAAAGCCACCTGATTCAAGGGTTACACATTTTCATCTACGAGTCTTTAAGAACTACTTGAGGCCAAGTGTATGCGGTCTTGAGCGTGAAGCTATTGAGAAGTCAATTTAGAGCTGAAATTTCGAATTCATACTTATCCTAAAATCCACGTTTTTAAATTAGTTATTTTGATTTCCAGAGTAAGAAATATGATTTAGTTGATTTTTAGTTGTTTTTGAATAAAATTGCTCTTGAGACTCTGTCTCAACTATTTTGAATACTGATGTAAATGGGATTGTATTTTAATAATGGAAATTGAATTAATCGAGCAAAATAGCGTATGGTCATGATTACCAGGTTTAATTTTAGATTTCATCCTACAATTCGTTTCGTACCCACTTTCCATCAGTTTCATCCTATCCATTATCCTATTTTCCTTTTACCTACCGAATTTATCTATTCAAATGATGCTCCTGACAAACATCTACTTTCGAGTAAAAAATGTCCCTGTCCCACTTACGTGTAACAATGACATAGGGTAAAGTTGACAAAAAAATGTGTATTTTGATGAGTAACTATTTACGTTCTCCCAATGTACGAGCTGAATAATAAAATTGTCTGCAAAAAACTTTTTGAAATGTCCATTTTTTGCGTTTTTTTTTTTTTTTTTTTGGCAATAATGTAATATGTACAAGATGCGTAAAAATGTCGGTAAAGAATAACAATTTTTCAGCGCAAATTTCAACTCCAAAAATGTGTTACAAACTTGACGAAAACACACCCAACAAATTGTGCGCGCGAACGCATTACATTTGAAGTGAATTCCCGAAATAGGGCCTTGAAGTGCCTTTTGCATGTTTCAACCTTCCTAATAATAATTAATTCATTAATATGCACTACCGTCGTGTTACAAAGCCCACAAAGTTTTCTGTACAAAAATTTGGCTCTTACGTAGAGGTCGACTGGTACGACTTTTTTTTTTATTTTGGTGAATTTTTTAAAAATCAAATTTAGGCCAAAAATGAGGGGGAAAATCAAAAATGTTACCTAATTGTACTAGAAAATTGAAATTTATGATAGGCATTTACTATTTTTAACCTGCCAAATCGGCTGGAAACGGTTTCAACCCGTTTTGAGCTGTTCTGAAACCTCCAGCAGATTTTTGAAACTTGAAATTTTTCCACAATAATTTCATCATATGCAGTTGAAAAGCCGAAATTCATTCTGTAAACTATACTAAATTCAATACACTATGAAGTTGACTGCAGACGGATTTCAGGTCATTTTGGAGCCCCCAGCGACTTTTCGGAAAGTACTGGAGCTTCTAGTACGATTTTGAAAGTTGAAGTTCCCACAAAATTTCATCAAGTGGAGTTGTAAAGCGAAAATTCTCTAGAATCCGCTCGAAGTGCATTCTCACCATTGGCGGTAGTCTGGTAGGTAAAACTTGAGTCATCTTCATCGACGAGTGTGGCCGGGGTAGAGTCTGGAAATGTAAATGATACATCAGTACGTTTGACATGAGTACCTACGTAGTACGTATGAACTAGATTATTGTTTTTTTTACTCACCATTCGAAATTTTCAGATGAAAAACACCGATAGTCATCCATTTTGAATTCTGCAGCTTTCGGCATTCGTAAAAGCCTTCATCTAGATAGTCGATTTTAGGCCTTTGATAGACAGTACCAAATCCTGAAGGAATTTGCATTTCCTTCTGTTGATTTCAATGAACCAAAATTAAATTGAATAACTACTTCACAAAGTATTTGAATTTTTTTCAAATCTTTTATTCTAAGCTTTTTTAAATGATCGACGAGGAGAGGGGGGATCATTTGAAAATGAGTTTTATCTTACTGTAATTATTGTTTCTCTTGTGGTATTAACGAACCATGTTGCATTCCAGTCCGAGTAGAGTCCATTATCACAGCGTAGTTGTATAGCTTGATTCGGACTTTCTTCTATTACAATACGGTTTCCTAAATGATTATAATTAATAATTATAGCGCACCTAAGTAGGTAATATACTTATCGAAGTAAGGAATTATCAAATTTCAACTTGGTTTACGAGTAAATGTGTCAAACTTTCTGTATTGGCTCACCAGTTACATGAATAGAGTGAATCGTATCATTAATGCAGCCATTTGTATTGCACGACAAAAAGAAAAGAGTTATTGGCATTTTTAGCATAGTTATCGGAATTTCCGAGCTGATTATTGCATCATAAACATTGTACATTTTTAGAGAGGTTTTCTGGTGATTCTTCACGTATGTTATATCATTAAATTCTGGCATCGGATATCCTACTCAAGAAAAAAAAAATTGTTGAAATATACTTTGGTGCTGTGCTTACCTATAATTTGCCACCTTTTCCACCAGAATAAACTACCTAATGCGAGTACCTCTTGCACAAATGTCCAAGTATACAGTATCTCCTTTTTGTACATTGAAAATCGTCTTCATAATAACGTAAGGTGGTGCTGTACCATTCTGAATTTTTTCTATCTGCTGTTTCGTGTGATATTTGTTTTCATTACCTAAGGATTGTATGTAGGTGTCTTTACAGCTGTTTTATTCAAATAATGATTACCTATCTGGACTTTTTACGAAATTTGAAGAAAAAAAAAAGGAATTTCGAGAACCTACTTCAATAAGTACCTAAGTATCATTGAAATGATTCTTTTACAAAAAATCGTGTAATCGTGAGATGAAAATTGAACGATGTAGAACGTTTTGATTGAATTAAGTACTACACAGCAAAGATACACTTTTTCAATGAGAAATATTTTCTGCCAATTTTTTTTATTTGATGACAACATGCGTACACGGAAAAAAATTTTAATAAGAATTACTATTTCAGTATAGTAACCGGATCCCATTCAAAAATAATAGTGATTTTTACTCAGCCAAAAAATACATTTTACCTAGAATTAGGTAAAAATTTATTACTCTCATAGTACAAATCACAATATTTTCTGAATGGGATCCGGTTACTGCGAGAAATAGTAAAAATTATCCATAATTTTTTTTTCGTTTACTAATGAACACATTCAATGATGTAAGGAAAAAACTTGGTTCATCTTACCTTCACATCTGACTTCCAACCAAATACTGCGAGTGACCTTTGGGTATCCCTCTGTCGACAGATTTAAGCACGTATACCATCCAGTATCAAACCGAGTTAGGTATAGCAATGTAACATCGCCAGTCTTGGAATTTTTAATTCTATACAGAGTGCTCTGGGGGGAATTAATCACCAAGTAAATATCTTGTAATTTTAGAAACAATCGATTTTATAGGGAAACTTTTAGAAATCTCCAACTCAGATCGGGCTGAAATTAGTCTCGCTAAAAGAGCATGTCACTCAGACCTCAAACCCGAATTTTTAGCTGCCGAAGTTGATTTTTTTGGTTTTTGGCGAATTCACTGAAAATTTGGTTCTGAAGTCTTGGTGACATTCTCTAATGATCAAAATTTCCGTTCGATCGCAGTTGACGAGTTGTAGAGGTGTGCTCATAACACAAGAATGTAAATGCTTACTTCTACTTTGTACGGAGATAATTCATCTATTGATGATTCGTTTAATATTTTCTGAATTTTCTCGAATGATGAACGATACCAGTAATGTTGATGTTTCGTGTTTATGACTTCGCATGATAATAACACATCATCTCCGCAATCCTTAGTTATGTTGGTAAATTTTACTGCAGAAAATTCGCGTTGAAAAAATAAATACATTTTTTTTTTTTTTTAATGCAGGTGAATCTTACCTATTGAATCTGAGGAAAACACCAAAGGAACTGTTGTTATAATAATCCCTGACCCGATGGCAATGCATGCTGTAATTACCCGGGAAGAAATGTTTAGATAAAATTTGATCAAAAACAGGTGATCTAATTTGATCAAAAAAATGTCTCTATCAAAATACATCAATGTTGATTAATTTTTATCAAAATTGATATACTTACCTAATAAGATCTATTTTGATCGAGACATTTTTTCGATCTAATTAGATCACCTGTATCAACTTTGATCAAGTTTGATCAAGTATAATGCACATTTCTTAAAAATAGCCATATTTACCAATAAAATTGCTTAAATTACTGCAAAAATGTGAGCCTCGCATAATATCAGGTGTTGGTTGTAATTTTTTTTTAAAAAGTAGAGAAAAAATGTTCAAAAATTCATGCCCTGAGGTGGGATTGATCCTATGACCTTCCACATTCCAGATTATGTCCTTAACCATTAGGCTACCCCGTTCCTTCTGAATAGAGGGGCATCAGGAGTATATATTCTCCTTTGATAGGTCTGGACTTAGAAAAATTCACTTACTCCTTATCATACAAGAGCAGATTTCAACGATTTTCAAAAATTTGTCTAATTCATCAAGTATTAACTTCAGAACATTTTTTTCAAATGTGAATTATACATTTTTATAGACATTGAATGTGATAGTATTTTTTTGGGAACAAAATGAAATGAAAATATTTTTGAAAACTGTATCAATGCATAATAATTATTGGGTCTGACACATGAATTGAATGCATAACCCATCCACATACTCAATACAATTTTTTTTCTTTTTTTTTTTATTGAAAAATTTGGCATAATTTAAAATTTTTTTATCAAATTAGATCAAGTTATATCAGGTGCATGCAATAATCTGAATGTTGTTTGATCTAACTTGATAAGGTTGGTTGAAACATTTGACATAATTTGATCAAATTAGGTAACATGATTGACATAAGGATATCTCTTTTGATCTAAATTGATCAAAAAACGCTGGGAGCAATGTATGTATATTCCTTGATATAACCTAATCTAAGTTGGTCAAATTTCATAACATTTGATCAAACATGATAGGGTTGATCAAATCACTTGTATCATATTTGATATAACTTGATCAAACTAGATCTAAATTGATCAAACAACGCTAGGGCCAGTGTATCTTTCTTGATAAAACTTGACATAGGTTGATAAAATTTCATAACATTTGATTTAACTGAATAAGGTCGATTAAAATAGGTATATCAAACTTGATCTAAATTGATCAGACAAGGGTGAGACCAGTCTATCTCCCTTGATATAATTTGATCTAGTTTGATAAACTTTCATACAACTATACCAAGATTTTAATCAATATTGATCAACTTTTATCAAACTGTATCAAGGTGTTTGGAATTGGAATATTGGGGATACTTCTGCAAGAACTAAGAATTAATTTTTAAAAAAAATCTTGAAGTTTGCGATTTATTGGAAGGAATTTTTGAGATTGAAAAAAAGAGCGAGTGCTATAAAATCCAAGTCTGAGGCTCCAGTACGAGCTTTTTTCTGCTTTGTTTTTGTTCAATTTTATCGGTTATTGATCATACAATACTAGAGGGAATCAATGGGATGGAAATGTTTGCAATGTAACAAAATCCTAGGTACCAATGAGGTATAGACTATTCTCTGAGAGTAGGTATAATCTACCTACCTATAATTATATTATGATCAAGTATTACTTACCCTTACAAATTACGAATATTAACGTGAACATAGCTAAAATGAATAATTCAATCGAAGCGGCGAATACCATGAAACAAATTCTCACGTCGTCGCAAATAATTACCTATGCTGGTAAAATTGGAGCATTTGTGAGTTGGCATTCCATGGTTGTACTTACGTGTTTCATGAGATAAAACAGATAAAATTGAACGGAATTTGTATGTCTCGCTAAATGCGATGAATCATTTGATATTTTTGATCAAATTTTCGTACATAATACGTACCTAGGTATAAATTTATCATCGTGACTTGTAAAATGTGAAACTTTTTGCCTCATTTTTCATCAGCTTCCGTTGAGAAAAATTATTGATTATTTTGAAATTCGCAACACGAAAAAATTCGTCGCTGTGGGAATGAATCACATAAATTATAAAATTCATGCTGTCAAGAGAGGTATTCCAACGGGCGGAAACAGTTTCGAAATGATGAACTAGATAAAGCTAAATCGAAAGAGAGTCCGAATATACCAACTTCACGAGCCACTGCTTTTCGCCAAAAAAAAAATGTTTGCTTTTGCCAAAATTATCCTAAAAAGTTCTGTTTTTTGCCAAATCATTGTCAAAATTTATTTTTTTCGTGGTTATCAAAAAAAAAACCGATGTTTTGTCAAAAAAAATAAATTATACACTAGGCAACTACTCGTACATACTTTTGTTCGGGTTGAAAATGGACTTAATCGATACTTTAGACCCCAAAACAAAACACAGAGTGGGGTTTTTCAATTTGAGTTGTTTTCGAGGTCAGGAGAGACTGTCAAATTTGCGAAAATGACCGTTTTTGCCCCACTTCACGAGTTTGTAGCGACATCAGTGTTGTTTTGCGAAAAAAAAACAAGGTCATTTCGAATTCCACGCACTTTTTTAAGTAAACTACTTTCCCCGATTTTTGGTTTTCGAAGTCTCACGCGCATACGAAAGATTTTTATTTGTACAAATATTTTAAAACTCGGAGCGCTCGACGCTGGCGTTACTTCACCACGTAATCATGGCGCGGAGCTGATGTGTTCACCCGAAGTTTAAATTGAATTTTTCGTATTTAGAAAAATTAGTCTTATCCGCTTGGAACTTCGAAAATCAGAAATCGGGGAAAGTAGTTTACTTAAAAAAGTACGTGGAATTCGAAAATGATCTTGGTTTTTTTCGCAAAACAATACGGATGTCGCTACGAACTCTTGAATTGGGGCATAAACGGCCACTTTCGCAACTTTGACAGTTTCTCCTGACCACAAAAACAGCTCAAATTTAAAAAACGTACCTACTCTGTTTTTTGTTTTTGGGTCTAAACTATCAATTAAATTGCGAGCTCCGCAATATCAACAAATCTACCAACGCTTCATACGAATATTCTGTCAAAATTCGCAATAAATAAATGAAATTATACATAATTAATGTATATTACCTACTAAATAATACGGTAAATAAGATATAGGTACCTATTGTATGGTGCCTCCTTGCGGTCAAACAAATAATTTTTTATGTAGGTATCTAGAGAATAGAGACAGTACAGACAAACTACTATCTAGGAACATCAAATTAATCATTTCAAAATAGGTTTTCTAATTTCATTTTCATCTTCACTGGATTCCGTTGTGGAAATAACGCTTCGTGAATCGAATTCATCAGAATTTTCTGGAGGGTAAAACCCATCAACTACCTTTAATTCAAAAACCAACACAGTAGGAATTATCAGTTTCGAGAGATTTCTAACCAAGCCGGATATTAAACGTACCTTAGTATCAGTCAATAATTCTTCTAGGCGTTCTACTATTACCAAGAAATTTGGACGATCCTCAGGTTCAAAACTCCAGCAATTCAACATCAAATTGTATCTGCAAAAAATTACGCAAAAATTTTGTTATCATCTTTTCTGATTTTCACCAAGCATCTAAAGGAAATGACTAAAAATTAAAAATTAATTTATTGTTGAACATACTTACACATTTGTGGATGCATTTGGAGGCTTTTCCATTCGATAATTTTGCTTCAAAGCATTTCGTAGCCCGGCAAAATCCTCGATTGAAGGATATGGATTATCACCCAGCGTTACAATCTCCCAAAGCAATATGCCGTAAGACCAGCTGAAAAAAGTTGAGTGTAAATTTCTCATCATTTACTACATAGTACATATGTACATGGTAATGGTAGTTTTCATTTTACACGTCAGATTTCGTTGTGTATTTGTTATGAAATAAAGCTTCGGGTGCCATCCATTTTATGGGTAGTCGACCGTTTGATGTCTTCTTGTAGTATTCGGTTTGTCTCACATCTCGGGCGAGGCCAAAATCGGCTATTTTCATCGTGTACTGAGCTGTTACAAGGATATTGCGAGCCGCCAAATCTCGATGAATACACTAGATATTGAATGAAAATGAAAACAATATGTACTCGTAATTGCAAGTGTGCTCTGTATAGTGTGGTAAGATGTAGGGAAATCCCCTCATAATACGTAGTAAGTACACTCTGAGTTGAAAATTTTCAGTTCAAACTCGCAAAGACAACCAATTGCTTGCCTTGGTTGACTTTGTTGACTTTGAACTGAAAATTTTTATATGAAAATACAATTATGGATCTTTCTACAGATCATAAGCTACTAAGTATCAATCGAAAAATGTCCAATAGGTACACACTTTTATTGAAGACAGATAAACCATTCCTTGCGCAATTTGACGAGCATAAGTCAAGAGAGTACTTTCTTCTATTTTGGTGGAATGCTGAAGATGTTTTTGAAGAAAATTCTTGAGGTTTCCATTTCGAGCATATTCTGTAATTACAAGCAATGGTCCTCCTTGGCTGCAGCAGCCGAGAAGTCGAAGGATGTGCTGGTGACTTCCAAGTAATTTCATCAATTCCATTTCAGATACCAAGTCTATCATGTCTGAATCCAAGTGATCATCTGAATTCAAGTTATGAGAAATTTTTGATTGGCGTACATTTTAACTATTTTACTTCATTATTCAAAATTTAAGCATAATTACGCAAGGTAGATACTTATAATTATGTATTATTGATAAAATGGCTAACCCTTGAGCATTTTCACTGCCACTGTTACAAGGTCATTTCCACGTTTCCAAATATCTTTCGCCTCGGCTTGCACTACTTTCCCAAATTCGCCTTCGCCCAAAGTTTTCCCCAAGCGTAAATTTTGTCGAGGATATTCCCAATGTTCATCTAATGACATTTCATATTCACCCACCGAAACCATGCCGTTCTTCACTATACCAGATTTCAAACGTTCAATTGAAACGACAGGCATATTCTGGAAATAATTTTGTAATAGAAATCAGTTTGGAAATATTTGTAATAGAAATCAGTTTCTTTCAGTCAGAATCAACAATCTTGGTACTTAGGTTAGTATGTTTTTATATAGGTAGGTTATTAATATTTGTATGCATCTAGATACGTACCAAAACATCGGGAAAATCGCCATCGATGTTGATTTGTTTCTTTACTACTATCCTTTTCACCAATTGAGTCATTTCTGCGATTCTGGTATCTTTCTGTCTCATTTCTCTATTTAATTGTCGCAAGTTTAGAATTTGAAGTAATAGTAAGAAGGTTTTGGCCTTTTGGCTTACTTACTTTTTGTATTTGCAGGACAAAAATAGAACACATATTGCTGCAATTATTATTATCACTCCTACCGCGGTGACCAATATCTTCATTATCATGCCATCTTTATCCAAACGCAGGTTGAAATGATTTTTTTTATGAAATCATTCATAAAATTTCATTGTTTAACTTATGAATGCTAAGCTTACCTATTCTATTGTCGCTAAGCGGGGTACTAGCAAAAAAAGCACCCTCGCACACTACGTAAAATTCTGAACAAAATGGCGTTTTGAAAATTTTCCGGCAACACCCCACTTCCGCTACCATTGCCACATAAAAAATCAGTTTTCTTTTCTCTGGCTTCTTGAAAAAATGAAAAAATTGAACCGGAGAAAGGGGATATTCAACGTACTTGATTGGACGAGCAAAATGGCGCATTTGAAATTTTCTTACCCCTCACCCTTTTTGCTTCCACCACTTGATGTTTTTGTGGAGTGGGAGGAAAATGAGGAATATATGAAGAAATTGAACGGGAGGAAGGAGATATTTGAAGTACTTGATTAGGTGAGCAAAATGACATGTTTGAAATTTTTCCATCCCTCACCCTTTTTGTTCCAACTATTTACAATTTTTAGGAGGAGGGGGGAGGAAAATGAGGAAAAAATGGAAAAATTGAACGGGAGAAAGAAGATATTTGGAGTACTCGATTAGGCGAGAAAAATGGCGTGTTTGGAATTTTTCCATTCCCCACTCTTTTTGCTCCCCCTATTCAAAATTTTTTGGAGTGGGGAGGAAAATGAAGAAAATATGAAAAAATCGAATGGGAGGAAGGTATTCAATGAACTTAATTATTCGAGTAAAATTACGCTTGCAAAATGACATGTTTGAAATTTTTCCATCCCCCACCCTTTTTGCTCTCACTATTCAAAATTTTCAGGAGTGGGGAGGAAAATGAAGAAAAAATGAATAAATTGAACGGGAAGAAGGGGATATTTGAAGTACTCGATTAAGCGAGAAAAATGGCGTGATTGGAATTTTTCCATCCCCCACTCTTTCTGCTCCCTTATTCAAAATTTTTTGGAGTGGGGAGGAAAATTAGGAAAATATGAAAAAATTGAACGGGAGGAAGAGGGTATTTAATGTACTTAATTATCCGAGTAAAATTACGCTTTCAATATTTTTCTATCCCCACCCTTTTCTCTCCCTCTATTAAAAATTTCAAATATATACTTAGTGGGGAAGATAAAAAAAAAATTAAAAAAAAAACAGTGTGCGCGGGATAATGCGAAACAACCACAACAATACGAGTACCTACCTTGGCCGCAAGTTGGTGGTTCGTCTTCGCCACCGGGGCAATCCTTTTTTCCGTCACATTTAACACTGGCACAAACCAATATTCCACCAGAATTGGGACAATAAAATTTATCATCCGCTTCACATCGATCTAACCAATTATGCGAGAAAAGACACGTAGTTATAAGTAAGTATAGGAAATTGTACATGTACATAGGTACGTAATTGCTGCACATAATACTTAATTAGATACGATAAGCGCTATTTATATTCAGAATAATGAAACGCGATGACAATACTTGAGTCCGGGCAGTCTTCTTCATCGCTCTTATCTCGACATGTGGCGTTTTTATCGCATCTGCCTAATGATGGGATACATTTAGGGTTATACGAAAACTTGCAGGGAATTTCCGTTGGAGAACACTGGAAAGTAAGGTTTTCTGCAATGGTAAAAAGAATGAATTGCCGATCAAGACTTGTTTCGAAATTCGAAAAAAAATAGTACATATACCCATAAGTAATTTGTATACTTATATCTAAGGATAATTGAAATACAATTTTGCTACTTACGTGGGAAAACGTCAAGAGAGAGGTTTTCCGGTGATGCAGCCAACGAGCCAATTTTTCGGTAAGAAGCTAGCTGGCCAGATAATGTGGCATTGACATGTTCCATGCTTACAAGATCAGTGAACTCGAGATCTACCACAGCCTTCGAATGAGATAAGTCAGTTATAATTCTGGTCAATTAGAAAAGAAAGAAAAAAAGATTAATTTTTTTCTTCGTGATTCAAAAATGCAATATCAACAATTATTGTATGACTTACAAAATAGCCACTAAACGGGCAGAGGAAAAATTTGGTGTGGAGAATATTTTATCAAAACCAGTTTCGATTTGACCCGCGTATTCTTTAAATATTGGGCTAGAATGGTTATTGAAATCATATGTGTAAGCCTCCATAAGTGTGATATAAACTCGAAAATGGCCTGCAAATAAATAAAGCAAACTTTAAATGCCACAAAAAAGAGAGATTACCAACAACTCAAACTCGCTGAATACAAAATAATAGCTCAAACAAAACCCTTTTCAGTCGGTCAGTAGCAGAAAAATAGGGGTAAAGTCTACTCTCCAAGGAAGGTTTTAAATCATGGTTTGGTATGTTTCTTGTTTGGAAAAGTTAGATAATAAATAAAATTGTGCACAAAAATACTGCCAATGACCTGCGGGATATTTTCAACATTTTTCAAAGAATGTTTGAGATTTTTTCAAATGGGTGAAACTCCTCTCTTCCCTGTCAACTGTTTTAATCATAGGTAAGTACTAAAGTGAGTGGTAGTAAAATGGACACCCTTAGCTTTTAGAAGAATTTGTAGAAGTGGAGCGAGTTGCAGAGGAAGTAATTGAGGTGGAAGGGTTATTAATTGTGTTGGTAGTGGGGATGAACGCTCATTTCTTTTACCTACCAATACCACCGCCAGGGTATCCAGACTCAAAATTGATGTAGTCCGGGATCACTGGGTCTGAAAGAAATGGTAAGTTTGTACTCGGTGCATAAAAACACGGGAATTTTGGTAGGTACAGGAATTGAATAGAGAACTCAATCCGTTTTTAGCTGGGCAAGGTTACACTGGTTACATCAAAATAAATGGTATCAATTTCCGAACTGAAAATGGATTGATTTCTCTACTCAATTCCTACAAGGCGAAATTCCCGTGTTTTCATTCACTCAGTACATTAATTTATAATTCATTCATTTCATTATCGAGCCATAAAAAGCTATGCAAGTAGGTACCTACATACTTATTGATTATTGATATTAAAGAATTCAATTTGATTGTTATGTTATTCGATTTATATTTGCACGCACAAATATGTACCTAGCTTTCGTTATTGAGCCATAAAGAGCTGTGCAAGTTCGAGTACATACTCATTAATTATTGATATTGAAGAATTCAATTTGATTTTATGTTATTCGATTTATATTTGCATACACAAATTATGTAGGTATGTATCCAGATGTGTTACCTATCCTACATGGGACCTTGATGGGACGTGAATGGGACTCAGACAGGACTTCGATGGGATCCAGATGTGATGTGGATGGACGTGAATGAAACACAGATGGGTCGTGGATGGGATGTAGATGGGACTTGAAAGAGACACAGATGGAACGTGCATGGAATGTAGATGAAACTTATATATATAAGGGACCCAGGTGGGGCGTAGAAGGGACCCGGATGGGGTTCAGATGAGACGTAGAGGGGACTTATGTAGTTAGATGGGATCCAGATGGGACATGAAACTATGTAGAATCGGCTCGAAGTGCATTCTCACCATTGATGGTTGTCTGGTTGGTAAAATTTGAGCCACGTTCAGCGGAAAGTATGGCCGGTGTAGAGTCTGAGGAAATGTAAATGATAAATCAGTACATTGGACTGGAGTAGATACCTTTCAGCTCTAGTATTGTTTTTTTATTCACCATTCCATATTTTCAAGTGAAAAACGCCGATAGTGATCCAGTTTGAATAATTTATCTTTCGGCATTCGTAAAAGCCTTCATCTAAATAGGTGATTTCAGGCATGTCGTAGCCAGCATAGAATCCCGATTGAATTTGTACGTCTTTCTTCTGTTGATTTCAATGAAGCAATATAAAATTGAATACCAACTTCACACAGCATTTGAATTTTTTTCAAATCTCTTATTCTAAGCTTTTTTCAATGATTGACGGGGAGAGGGGGGATCATTTGAAAATGGGTTTTATCTTACTTTAGACGTCGTTTCTCTTGTGGTATTAACGAACCATGTTGAATTCCAGATCGAGTCGAGTTCATCGTCAGCACAGCATAGACCTATAGCTTGACTCGGTGTTTCATCCATTACAATACGGTTTCCTGAATGATTATAATTATTAATTATAGTGCACGTAGGTAATATATGTATATGTACTTATCGGAGTAAGGAATTATCAAATTTCAACGTGGTTTAAATGTTTCAAACTGGCTCACCATTTATATGAATAGAGTGAATGGTATCATTAATGCAGCCATTTGTATTGCACACAGAAAAGGAAAAAGTTGTTGGCACTTTTAGCTCAGTTATTGGAATTCTCAAGTTGATGTCTGCATCATTAACATTGAAGCCTTCCAGAGAGGTTTCCACGTGATTCTTTACGTATGTTATATTATATTTTGGCTTCGGATATCCTATTCACGAAAAGAAAATTGTTGAACTGTACTTAGGTGCTGTGCTTACCGAATTTGCCACCTTTTCCCACAGAATAAATGTAGCTAATGCGAGTACCTCTTGCATAACTTTCCAAGTATAGAGTATCTCTTTTGTTTGAATAGAAAATCCTCCTCATGCAAACGTAAGGTGGTGCTATACCATTCTGAATATTTTCCATCTGCTGTTTCGTATGATATTTGTTTTCATTACCTAATGATTATAGAAGTCTTTACAGCAGTTATATTCAAATAATAATTACCCATCTGAACTTTTCCACGAAATTTGGAAAAAAAGGAATTACGAGAACCTACCTCAATAGGCTAATTATCATTGAAATGATTCTTTAAAAAAAAATCGTGAGATGAAAATTGAACAATGTATGACGTTTCGATTGAATTAAGTACGAGTAGGTACTAGGTACACATCAGAGATACCTACAGTTTTTCAATGAAAAATATTTTCTGCTAATTTTCTTTATTCAATGACAACGTGCGTACTGATGAAAACATTCAATGATGTAAGGGAAAAACTTAGTTCATCTTACCTTCACATCTGACTTCCAACCAAATACTGCGAGTGACCTTTGGGTATCCCTCTTTCGACAGATTTAAGCACGTATACCATCCGGTATCAAACCGAGTTAGGAATCTCAATATAACATCGCCTGTCTTGGAATTTTCTTTTGCAAAAGTGCTCTGTGGAAATTAATCACCATTAAGCAAATATCTTGTACTTTTAGAAATAATCAATGTTACAGAGAACTTTTAGAAATCGTCAACTCCGATCGAGCTGAAATTTGGCTTACTCAAGAAGCATGTCACCCAGACCTCAGAACCCAATTTTCAGCTGCCGAAATTTATTTTTTGGTTTTTGGGAGAATTTTTGGAAGTGGTCAAAACAGAACGTTCGCTAAAACTTATGAATGACATTTTTTGTATTTTTGTGAGAACTTCCTGACAATTGTGTAAGTCAATGTTGTGAAATTAGTTTTTTGATAATCGGTTTGATAAAGCTGCAATCAGAGGTTAAAGATCGAAGGTCAAAATATTATTGATGGCCCGCGTCATCGTTAAAAGGTCTGATAAAAAAATATAATTTTTAATTTACCTAATATTCAACGATATTTTTAGGATTATTCTGTGTAAATTTTAAGAACTTAAGAAAATTTTTCGATGAATTTTTGACACCGGGTATGTTGGATTTGTACGAGCGTTGTAAACAATTTCTGCAACTGAAAATTTGGTTCTGAGGTCTTGGTGACATTCTTTAGTGAGCAAAATTTCCGTTCGAACGCAGTTGACGAGTTGTACAGACATATAGAGGTTTCTTTAGACAAAGAATGCGAATTCTTACTTCTACTTTGTACGGGGATAATTCATCTATTGATGATTCGTTTAATATTTTCTCAATTTTTTTGGATGATAAGCGATACCACTGATGTTGATTTTCTGTGTTTATGACTTCACATGATAATAACACCTCATTTCCGCAGGTACAATTAAATTTTTCTGCTGAAAATTTGCGTTGAAAAAAAATGAATAAATTTTTTTCTCGTAAAAAAAATGTACATCTTACCTGTTGAATCTGAGGAAAACACCGAAGGAACTGTCGTTATAACATTCCCTAACCCGATGGCAATGCTTGCTGTAATTAAGTAAATACGTACATATTTTAATTTTTAAAGTCGAAATTTCATCCCTTCAATTATACAGATCAACAGATGCGCTATTGGTTCATGAAATCCATATAATATAGAGGGGATCAATGGGATGGAAATGTTTGCAACGTAACAAAATCACAGGTATGAGGTAGGCAGGTAGGCTATTCCGGACAGTAAGCTATGGTTATTTATTATGATCAATTATTACTCACCCTTAAAAATCAGGAATATTAACGTGAACATAACTGACATAAATAATTCAATCGAATCGGCGAATACTATGGAACAAATTCTCACGTCGTCGCAAATAATTATGCTGGTAAAATGGTAACTTTTAATTTGTGAGTTGGCATTCCATGGTTGTATACTTATTTCATTAGATAAAAGAGATAAAATTGAACGGAGTTTGTGTATTTCGCTAGATGCAGTATGAATCATTTGATATTCTTGCTAATCGTACATAATACGTAGGTACCTATGCATTTATCATCGTGACTTGTAAAATGTGAAACTTTTTTTCTCCATTTTACACCAGCTTCTGATGAGAAAAATTAATGATTGTTTTCAAAATTAGCAACATGAATCACATAAACGGTAAAATTCACGCTGTCAAGAGAGGTATTCCAGCGGGGGGAAAACCTTTCGAAATGATGAACTAGACTAGATACTAAAAGCTAAATTGAAAGAGAGTCCGAAAATACCAACTCAACGAGCCACTGTTTTTCCCAAAATTTTCAAAAAAATCCTGTCGCCAAAATTAGCAAAAATTGATGTTTTTGCCAAAATTATCCTAACAAGCCCTATTTTTTGCCTAATCATTGCCAAAATTTATTTTTTTCATAGTTTTTTAAAAAAAAGTTGTTTTGTCAAAATAAATAAATTGTTGTGTAAAAAAACTTCTGCTTTAGCCAAAATTTTCAAAACTTCTGGTTTTTGTCAAAATTGTCAACAAGTGCTACTTTTTTGACGAAATATTGTAGGCAACGACCTTTTTTTTACAAGTTATCCAAAAATTTCTGTTTTTTGCCGAAATGGTCAATAAAATCTTGTTGTCAGCCAAAATAGTCCGATAGTACAGCATCGGGGTGGCATTCAATTTTTTCTATTTCAAGACCAAGACTATCAAAAAAGTAGATAATATTGCAAGAATTTTGTTGAATTCCTTTAAAATTTAATGAACAAGTCTGACTTGTACGAGTGTACCATCACTATACAAGTTTGAGGAAATTTGGTTGAAAAATTGGTAGATATGATCGTTTTTCGAGCATGTGAACTAAAATGAAGTTTTACTTTTGTTTTTTTTTTTTGCAGGTTAATGGTACCGAAGTGTTACAATCACAGTGAATAATGAGTGACAAGAAGGTCTGGTGGAAATGGGTGAGTTAATTTCATTTAGACGTAAAAATTTTCATCATATACGTAGATGTTTTGAACCATGATTATTTTTATGTAATTAGTTTCAAAATCTACTCATGATGGGGGCATTTTTAAACTGTAAACAATTGAATCGAAAGTCATGTGATGCGAAAAAAAGCATCAAGGCCCAGCAGAATTTCAAAAGTGGAAATTTCCATAAAATTTTAGCCATTGAAGTCGGAAAGCTAAAATTCACCTCTGTACTGTAATTTTATCATGTGGAGTCGATTAAAAGTAATTTTAAGCCTTTCTGAAGCCTTTAGCAACATTTTAGAAATAACAGATTTTTATAAAACGGCATCACAACTGTTTTGTCAAGTAAACTTTAGCACATATAAACGCATTTAATGGTGTAAAATTTCATTTTGACTAATTTTTTAACTTTTTGAGAAACTTAAATTTGAAAAAAAAATCATCTGACGCTCCAAAATGAGTGAATTTTT
Source organism: Planococcus citri (assembly GCF_950023065.1). Taxonomy (NCBI): domain Eukaryota; kingdom Metazoa; phylum Arthropoda; class Insecta; order Hemiptera; family Pseudococcidae; genus Planococcus; species Planococcus citri. Next base: position 6,818,247 of record NC_088680.1, on the reverse strand, counting down.
CTTGAAAAATTTGAAGAATTATTGAATACAAGAATCGACGAATCTGATAATTTTGACAATTGCGGTGAAATTCTTTCAAAAAATTTGGAAAATTTACAACCAAAATCGGTATACGAGTACCTATTTTATAATTTTTACAAAATTTTATCAAAATTTCGAAAAATTGTCCAAACGTTTTTTTAAAAAAAGGTTCAAAATTGACAAAATTCAAACAAAAAATCGTACAATTTCATAGTCAGCCAATTTATTTTATTTGAAAATCGTCGAAATTTTGGAAAGTTTGATTCGTTGAAAATTTTGCTAAAGTAGGTAAAGCTGATTGCAAAAAATTGTATTATCATGCTTGAATTAAGTACATGATAGGCTTTGTTTGCTTTTCTTATTTGAAATTAAAATTTCTAAAAAGCTATGTATTACCTACTCACTCTAATTTGAAAAATATCGAATTTCAAATAGGTACAAATTTTCCGAAAGCTTTTGCTCTCGCTTAGCTCGGGCTTCTTCACATTTTCTTTTTCAAATTTGTAATTCAAAAAAAAAGGTTGGTATTACTTATTCAAATTCTAAAATTTTGAAACGTAAACAATAATCTCCTAAAACAAAAAATATTGTTGTTTTATTTTGAAAATTACGACTATTTTTTTTTCTTTATTACAGCAATTTCTAAAAAAAATTATCATCCAGTATCCACGTACAAAAATTGTGAGAACAAAAAAATTTCTCACATACCTACAAAGTAGTAATAAGTATTGCTCTTTTTGTTTTCTTGAAATACAAATTTTCGCAAGTTTTTGCCTTTGCTTCGCTCGTGTAACTTCGTCTCTCTTTTCCAAAATGAAATTGTACCAAAAATTTTAAATGGAAAATTAATACCTACTTTTCATTTTTTATCTCTTACCTATTTTAGGTATTGTAAAAACTCGCTATTTTATTCGCCAAAATTTGGATTTTTTATTTCCTATGCTAATTGGCAAAAGTTTAGCCCCCTTCCCCGCCTAAAAACAACTTTAATTTTGTCTCTGGTAGCAGGTTCATTATATCATTTTAATAGATACATTTCATGGTTATATTAGGTACTCTGCGTGTATAATTCTGCTTATCAATTCAACATTTCCGCGGTAATCCATTCCATAGGTAATCAGCAGACATTCTTTCCCGTATTAACGACAAATACGAGTAACCACAGCATCATGCTCGAAATTTTTTATCGTTTTACTTTCAGCCACGTCAGCCACGTGCACAGTTTAATAGGATGCCGTGTACTGTACACATATGTACTTACTTACCTTTATTCATATCCGTTATGAGCCATTCCATATCAACTCAATTTGAAAAAAAAAATTCAATTCATATCAAATTTAATTTAAACTAAAATTTGCTCAATTCCAGAGATTTTCAGTTTCATTGATTCATACAAACGTAGGTAATAGGTATAAAATTATCACTCTAAAAGATGCTTTTCATCTTCATTTTCAACATCACTGGATTCTGTTGTAGATATAGCGCTTTTTGATTCAAATTCATCAGGATTTTCTGCATCCATAGACTGATCGACAACCTGTAGGTACCGGGTAATCATAAAACTCTAAGGTCTATCCACTAATTTACTCGCCTATAGGCGAGTAAATTAGTGGATAGTAGAAGATTATTTTATCAAACGTACCTCGTAGTTTTTCAATAATTCTGTGAGACGTTTCACGATGGTGGAGAAATTCGGACGATGCTCGGGTTCATATTTCCAGCAATCCAACATTAAATCATACCTGTGAAAAGTGACATTAGGTTTAATCAATTGCATTAACTTATTGCTGTTTATTTCCAGTATCTATGACAGATTTTCAAATTTTGAAGAGAACTGCGTTGTTGCATTATACTCACACAGCAGTAGACGTCTTTGGGGGCTTCTCCATTCGATAATTTTGACTTAAAGCGTGATGTAGTCCAGCAAAATTATTTATCGAAGGGTATGGATTACCTCCTAACGTTACGATTTCCCATAACAAAATACCAAATGACCACCTGAAAAAAAATCAAAATGAAAATGCTATCTTTTTTCCTGCATTGTCGTGTTGGTTTTCATCTTACACGTCGGATTGCGTTGTGTATTTGTTATGGAACAAAGCTTCAGGTGCCATCCATTTTATGGGAAGTCTACCGTCTGATGTTTTTTTATAGTACTCGGTATTTCTTATATTTCTGGCGAGGCCGAAATCAGCTATTTTCATCGTGTAATCAGCTGTGACGAGGATGTTTCGAGCAGCCAAATCTCGATGGATACACTATTATAAAAAGAAATAAAGAATATAGGATTCCGAAAATTGGAAAATCTTGCACTTTATAACCTTGATAAATTATATTAAGGAGACCTATACCTTCAATGATGCCAGATAATCCATCCCTTGAGCAATTTGATGAGCGTATGATATGAGAGTCGTCTCTGATGGTTTAATGGACTGTTCATTGAGGTATTTTCGTAAAAAATTCTTTAGATTTCCGTTTTGAGCATATTCTGTAATTACATACAAGGGTCCTCGTTGACTACAGCAGCCTATGAGCCGAAGGATGTTCGGATGATTTCCGAGTAATTTCATTATCTCCATTTCGCTTACTAAATCCATCATATCGGTGTCGTTATGATCATCTGAAAAATGTATTATTTAAAAATTTGTCATTGAGTAATGAGTAGGTATGATTCGTGAAGTAAGAATATCTGATAGAAAACTCACCCTTGAGCATTTTCACTGCAACAATCACAATTTCGTTTTCTCGCCCTGAAATATTCGTCGCTTGGGCTTGAAAAACCTGTCCGAATTCTCCTTCACCCAGTATTTTTCCGATACGTAAATTTTGCCTAGGATATTCCCAGCGTTCGTCTAATGACATTTCGTATTCACATTCTGAAATCATACCTCTTCCTCGGGTAACACGACCAGATTCCAAACATTGAATTGAAACGATAGGCATGTTCTGTTGATGGGGAATAAATCGATTTTAAATGTTTTTTTTTTTAAATTCACATTTAAGTTCCGAGTATGCTCATGAAGAGATACTAAACATACCAACATATCTGAAAATTCTTCGTCGATGTCGATTTGTTTTTGAACAATAATTTTTTTCACCATATTTGTCAATTTTGCGACTTCTGTTTCTCTTTTTCGTCTTTCGCTGTAATAGTTAATCATTCGTGATTGAAAGAATTAAGATAGGTACTTTTTTTTTTTAGCCATTCATAGATTACCTTTTGTATTGGAAGAAAAAAAATGTACCGGATATTATTGTGATTATCAACGTTGTTATCAAAATTATCAACAATATGTTCATGAATAATCCATCTTTTCCAAACGCAAAGAGCAGAGATTTTCAATCATGCATTGAAAAAAAAATCAAAATTAATGTGCTTTAGTTGTCATAAATAAAAGTAGGTAGACTCGTTATAATAAAATATTATTTTTTATCTCCCGAAGTACGAATTTTTGAAAGCTGTTACCCTGGCTCCATTTGGGCTCCTATGTTTTTTTTTCAATTTGAATTTTTTAAAACTATCATTCAAATTTCTGAAGAAATGTCAAGCCAAAAAACGCACTTTTCACCTAAAAAAAACTTTACTTCCCGAAACAAGCTTTTGCCCTCGCTCAGGACTCGTAATTGGTTACTTTTTAAGCAACTAAATTAGGTACTAAAGTTACTAAAACTAACTTTTGGCTTGGTTACTTACCTGCTATAACGTTACCTTTTTAAAAATTTTCAAATAGTAAGTAACTTTTGCGTACATCTTGAAGAGAAACAAAATGCTAATAATTTGTCAAAAACCATTCCTTTTATTCAAATTGCCAGTCTTTTTTTATTTTTCTAAGAATTGTCTTTTTCGTCAGAAATTGCCTAAATCCTTACTTTGTTGTCAAAAAATTGTCAAAAAGTCTCGATTTTTCATCAAAAAGTTTCGAAATACGTAGTTCAACTTTTCAAAATTAAATAAGTAGGTACTTAATAGGGTGGCAATGAAATTTTTTTTTTCGATTTTTAAATAGCTCACCCCCCAAAAATGTTCATTTGGGTACTAAACGAAAATTCCCAAAGTTTCATCCCGATAGCTTAATATTAACACGAGGCGCATGAGCCCCAAAGTTGCAAACACAGCACTTTTCACCAGGAGCCCGTAACTCGTACTACAGGTCCACGGCGCGTCGTGGTAAACGACTCGTGCCGCGCTAAATATCTGAAGAAGTCATATAGCCAAGAAATTGAACCTTTCCCATGTTGTATTCACTTTATTGTTCCGCCTGGGTATTATTTCTGTATTTACACATCGAATCCAAAGTTTACTAGTCAATTTTAACCAATCAGTGAAAAACTGATTGTTATTAACACGTAAAGTTCAAAGTTCATTAGTCATTTTTATTCAATCATGGCGATACTGTACTTGATTCTTTACATTAGAGTTCCAAGTACACTCAAGGGTTGAAAGCTTATAAATACTTACATCTTCTGCTTGAATTTTCAAACATTTATACTTGTTGGTTTGAACAGATTCAATGTTTGAATCGTAAATTTGAATTATGTGGTGAATATGCTCTCAATTGCATTACACTGGGTTGTGTTTGGTTTGAAAATAGACATAATTGATAGTTTGGATCCTAAATCAAAAAACTGAGTGAGTTTTTCGAATTTGAGTCGTTTTTGCAGTCAGGAGAGATGGTCGAAGTTGCAAAAATGGCAGTTTCTGCCCTGCTTCTAGAATTCATAGCGACATCCGTATTGATTTTTGAAAAAAACTGAAGTCATTTTCGGATTCTACAAACTTTTTTAAGTAAACTAATTTCTCCGATTTTTGATTCTCACAGTTTCAAGCGCATATGACTAATTTTTCTTCTTAATGTTTGAAACACAAAAAATTCACCTCAAACATACCCTTTTCAAAACCATTTTCAGCTTGTAAAGTTACGTTCAAAGTCAATTCGGTGCTCTGAAATTGAAAAAAAAGGTCCACAACTCTCATCTCCAGAACGTTCACCTGCAAACAATGTTGGCAATCACTCGGTTCAAAACGCACAAAATCACCCATTTACTCCTAAAATCATAGTTTTGAGGCTCCAGTCCCCTGGGGTGAGATGAAATCACTTATATGTATGTGCTGTAAAATCATAATTATTCTACATATTAGTGCAAGTCAAAAAATATGCCTTTTATCGAAGGTTGATTATCTACTGCACTGGAGCCTTTCTTTTTAAAATTCAAAATACTACAAACAAAAATCTTCTACATGCGCTTGAAACTTGAAAAATCAAAATTCGGAGAAATTATTTACCCGAAATAATTCATATAATCCAAAAGTGACCTCGGCTTTTTTCGCAAAACAATACGGATGTCACTGTGAATTCTTGCAGAAACGCAAAAACGGTCATTTTCGTAAAGGCCATCTCCTCTGACTGCAAAAACGACTCAAGTTCAAAAAAGTCACTCAGTTTTTTGTTTTATGGTCTAAACTATCGATTAACACAAATTTGCCATTGCCCAGTGTAACGTAATCGAGCCCACATTCACCACATAATTCAAATTTACGATTCAAACATTGAATCTGTTCAAACGAACAAGTATAAATGATTGAAAATTCAAGCAGAAGGTGTATTTATAAGTTTTCAACCCTTGAGTGAACTGGGAACTCTGATGTAAAATAACAAGTACAGCATCTCTATGATTGGATAAAAATGACTAATGAACTTTGAACTTTACGTGTTAATAACAATCAGTTTTTCACTGATTGGTTAAAATTAACTAGTAAACTTTGGACTCGATGTGTAAATACAGTAATAATACCCAGGCGGAACAATAAATTGAATACAACATGGGAAAGGTTCAATTTCTTGGCTATATGACTCTTCAGATATTTAGCGCGGCACGAATCGTTTACCACGACGCGCCGTGGACCTGTAGTACGAGTTACGGGCTCCTGGTGAAAAGTTCTGTGTTTGCAACTTTGGGGCTCATGCGCCTCGTGTTAATATTAAGCTATCGGGATGAAACTTTGGGAATTTTTGTTTAGTACCCAAATGAACATTTTTGGGGGGTGAGCTATTTCGAAATCGAAAAAAAAAATTTACCCATGCTTTTCATTGCCACCCTAGTACTTAAGGGTAGAGGCACCAAATATGGACCACTTTTTTTTGGAGGATTGCCACTTGAAAACTATGGGGGTGGAAACCTCCACAAAGGCTTAAAATGTAGTTCCATCCTTCCACCAACACTGTACAAAACGTCAGGGGTGAAGGTCAACTTTAGGTATGTTTTTTTTTATTGTTGAGTGCTGAGTGTCAAAATGACAGTTCGAAATTTTGGACGCCTAATATGGACCACCTATAAAATTTCAAAATAAACATACTTTCACATTTTTCAAAAAGTCATATTTATTTGTAGAAATGAACAAAAAAACTTATTCTAAGCAGTTGAGGTTAATTTTGAATATTTTTTTCAAATTGTTGAATGACGAGTGTCAAAATGGCAGTTCAAAATTTCGGATGCCTAATATGGACCACCTAAAGAATAATTTCAAAATAAACATATTTTTATGTTTCAATACATCATATTTATTAGTAGAGATGAACAAAAAAAAGTATTTCAAGCATTCCCCTTTTCAGCGGCTGTAAAAAATTCAATATCACTGGTGGTCCATATTAGCGCACCCCATAAAAAAAACTTTGCACCAACAATTTCTGTACATACCCTCATTTTTAGCAAAAACTGATCACTCCAGCAGAAACTACATCCTTTTTTGATATTATAAACATCAACGACATTTAGAAAATTACACCACATATATAATTTAATAAAAGTTGAAAAACACACTAAAAAATTTTTTTAGTGTCTCAAAATAGTTTTTTGTAAATTTCTCAGCGAGTTTTGACTTAACAGTTGTAATTTTTGTCTCATTCGTTTTTTTGGTGAAAAATACATCAGAATACATTTTTTCCTGATAGATTGCGCTAATTACCAACGAGAACGGGCGCTGGTCCATATTGCGGACTGGTCCATAATTGGTGCCCTTACCCTTACATTTCAATTCTTAATACTGATTCTGTTATTTTTTTATTTTATTATTTTTTTTGAGATTGCTTTCTGTATTAAATTTTGGCTGCTTTATTTTTTGATTACTTTTTCGAGCTTTTTCAGTTACAAAATTACTTTTTTTTAGGGGGAAGGGGGATTTCAGTACGAGGCCTGCTCTCGCTTCACTCGGGTCTGTATACTTTTCATTTTCAAAATGAAAATTTTTAAAAACTCATCATTCAAATTTTAAAATTTTGGATCAAAAGAAATTAACAAGTTTTTTCAAACATTGTTTTTTTACCTCTCGAAACTCGAATTTTTGAACGCGTTTGCCCTTGCTTTGCAGGGGTCGATTCTCATCTTTAAACTACAAAAAAATCCCAGTTTGAAACTTCCATGAATTAAAAATTAATAAAATTGTTTCGACAAAACTGATATTTTTTTTCTCATACCAGTTGGCAAATTTTTAGTGACCCCCCCCCCGCCCTGGGCCACCAACCCCACTCCACCTCCCACGCCCGCCTCCAGAGAGAAAAACCTCCAGTTTTTTTCTTGTCGGATCGGCTTATTCGCAAAAGCTATATGGAAAGAGCATCTAAAAATTGATCACCTGTCAGACTTTTGAGTGCTAAAGTGCATTTTTCGATTTTTGGTAAATTTTTGAAAATCCGACCAAAAATGGAAAAAAATCCAAATTTTAACAAATTGTCCAAGAAAACTGAAATTTAGGATATACCCTATTTTTTTGACCTGCCAAATGGATTTGAAACGTTTTCATACTGTTTTGAGCAGTTCTGGAGCCTCCAGTAAATTTTTGACACTGGAAATCTCCACAAAAAATGTCATCAAATGCAGTTGGAAATCCAAAATTCATTCTGTAAACTAATTTCAATACGCTGTGAAGCCGACTGCGGGTGGATTTTAAGTCGTTTCGGAGCCGCCGGCGACTTTTTGGAAAGTACTAGAGCTTCCAGTACGTTTTTGCTACAAAATTTTATCAAGTGGAGTTGTAAACTCGAAATTCACTACAATCCGTTCCAAGACCATTCTCACCATTGGTGGTAGTCTGGTTGGTAAAACTTGATCCATGTTCAGCGGAAAGTGCGGTTGGTGTAGAGTCTGAGGAAATGTAAATGATAAGTAAGTACGTTGAACTGCAGTATACCTATCAACTCTATTATTGTTTTTTTCAGTCACCATTCCAGATTTTCAAGTGAAAAACACCGATAGTCATCCATATTGAATTCTGCAGCATTTGGCATTCGTATAAGCCTTCATCTAGATAGGTGATTTCAGGTATTGCATGGTCAGCACAAAATCCCGATTCAACTTGTCTTTCCATCTGTTGATTATAATGAAGCAAAATAAAATTGAATACTTCACACAGTATTTGAATTTTTTTCAAATCTTTTATTCTAAGCTCTTTTAATGATTGACAAGGAAAGGGGGGATAATTTGAAAATTGGTTTTATATCTTACTGTAGTAGTCGTTTCTCTTGTAGTATTAACGAACCATGTTGAATACCAGATCAAGTTGAGTTCATCTGAGCAGCATAGTTCTATAGCTTGATTTGGAGTTCCTTCTAGTACAATACGGTTTCCTGAATGATTATAAATATTAATTATAATGCACGTAGGTAATAAATGTACTTATCGAAGTAAGGAATTATCAAATTTCAACATGGTTTAATAATGTTTCAAACTTTCTGTATTGGCTCACCAGTTACATGAATAGAGTGAATGCTATCATTAATGCAACCATTTGTATTGCACAAAGAAAAGGAAATAGTTGTTGGCACTTTCAGCTCAGTTATTGGAATTCCCACGCGGATTTTTGCATCAGAATCACTCAAGTCTTTCAGAAAGGTTACCCGGTGATTGTTTACGTACGTTATACTATTACATATTGGCTTCGGATATCCTATACTCAAGAAAGAAAAAATTGTTGAAATGTACTTAGGTGCTGTGCTAACCTAATTTACCACATTTTCCCATAGAATAAAGTACCTAATCCGAGTACCTCTTGGAAAACAGTCAAAGAATAGAGTATCTCCTTTTTCTAAATTTGAAAACCTCTTCGTAGAAACGTAGGGTGGTGCTGTACCATTCTGAATTTTTTCTATTTGCTGTTTCGTATGATATTTATTTTCATTACCTAAGGATTATAGGTATGTAGATGTCTTTACAGCTGTTATATTCAAATAATAATTACCTAAGATCTGAACTTTTCACGAAATTTGGAAAAAAGGAATTACGAGAACCTTCTTCAATAGGCTAATTATCATTGAAATGATTCTTTTTTTAGGAAAATCGTGAGATGAAAATTAAACAATGTAGGACGTGTTGATTGAATTAAGTACAGGGTCATTCAAAAAAGACTGTACAACTTCAAACGCGCGTTATAAAACAACAATGCATTTTAGCGCCGATCTCTTGGCAGCACTGAATTCCTTGAAGAATTTAATTTTTAAAACACTCCCCACAAAGTCAGTTTGGTATAAACGTTCGGCTGCCAGAACGATTTTTGTAAAAAAAAGTACATTTTCTAAAAACTTTACTCAAAAGCTCATTTTTATCATGTCGCAACTTTTGGAAATCAAAAGCTTGGGCACTGGACAAGAAAGTTTTTTGAAAAAGTTCAACTGTCTATGTGGAAAGAAGCCAGAGAGACCCGAAATAAACACCCTCTCCATAAAATTCAACAAAAAATGAATTTTGGTGACGTGCTCGATAATCAGTTCAGTGCAGTAAAGTTGGACTGAAAAAAACTCATGCACAACTTGCACGATTTGAAATTTATGAGAAAACAAAGGAATATCTGTGATACGTAGTAGATTGGAGAGTGTTTTGGAAATGAATTTCTTCATAAAATGCTGTGCTGCGCAGAACATCACCGATATTCCTCTTGTTTCATCACAAATTTCAAATCGTGCAAGTTGTGCACGAGTTTTTGTTCAGTCCAACTTTACTGCACTGAACTGATTATTGAGCACGTCACCAAAATTCATTTTTTGTTGAATTATATGGAGAGGGTGTTTATTTCGTGTCTCTCTAGCTTCTTTCCACGCAGACGGTTGAACTTTTTTATAAAACATTATTTTCAAAAGTTGTGACATGATGAAAATGAGTTTTTGCTTAAAAATGTACTTTATTTTTACAAAAATCGTTCTGGCAGCCGAACGTTTGTACCAAACTGACTTTGTGGGGAGTGTTTTAAAAATGAAATTCTTCAAGGAATTCAGTGCTACCAAGAGATCGGCGCTAAAATGCATTGTTGTTTTATAACGCGCGTTTGAAGTTGTACAGCATTTTTTGGATGACCCTGTACTAGGTACACATCAAAGATGCATACCTATACAGTTTTTCAATGAGAAATATTTTCTGCAATAAATTTTTTTTTTATTCAATGATAGTATGCGTACTGATGAAAACATCAATGATGTAAGGGAAAAACTTAGTTCATCTTACCTCCACATCTGACTTCCAACCAAATGCTGCAAGTGACCTTTGGGTATCCCTCTGTCGACAGATTTAAGCACGTATACCATCCGGTATCAAACCGAGTTAGGAAATACAATATAACATCGTCAGTCGTGATATTTTCATTTTTAAACGTGCTCTGTGGAAATTAGTCCCCATTAGGCAAATATCTTGTAATTTTAGAAACAATCAAACTTACAGGGAAACTTTTAGAAATCTTCAACTGAGATCTAGCTGAAATTTTGCTCACTAGAAAATATCATGTTACCCAGACCTCAGAACCTTTTCAGCTGCCGAAGTTGATTTTTTGGTTTTTGGCGAATTATTGAAAATGGTCAAAATAGAACGTTCGTTAAAACTTATGAACGACCATTTTTGTAATTTTGTGAGAACCTCCTGACAATTGTGTAGATCAATGTTATAAAATTAGTTTTTTGATAATCGGTTTGATAAGGCTGCAATCAAAGGTTACAGATTGAAGGTCAAAATAATATCGACGACGTCATCGCTAAAAGGTCTGATAAAGAAGTTTAAATTCTTTCGTAATTAAATATTCAAAGATATTTTTAGGATTTTTCTATCTGACTTTTGAGAACTTGGAAACTTTTTTGACGAATTTTGGACGCCAGGTATGTTAGATTTGTATGGGCGTTGTAATACATTTCTGCAACTGAAAATTTGGTACTGAAGTGTTGGTAACTGACATTCTTTAAAGAGCAAAATTTCCGTTCGATCGCAGTTGACGAGTTGTAGAGGTGTGCTTATCAGACGAAGAATGCGAATGCTTACTTCTACTTTGTACGGAGATAATTGATCTATTGATGATTCGTTTAATATTTTTTCAATTTTTTCGTATGATAAGCGATACCATTGATGTTGATTTTCCGTGTTTATGACTTCGCATGATAATAACACCGGTTCTCCGCAATTCTTAGTTTCGTTGGTAAATTTTACTGCTGAAAATTTGCGTTGAAGGAAAATGAATGAATTTTTTTCTCTTAAAAAAAAAAAAAAATGTACATCTTACCTATTGAATCTGAAGAAAACACCAAAGGAACTGTCGTTATAACAATCCCTAACCCGATGGTGATGCTTGCTGTAATTAAGCAGGTAAATATGTATATAAGTATTTTCAATAATAAGACCATACCTATAGTTGCCACAGATTATGACTAATTTACTGACAATGAGCAGAGTAGGTGTGAAAAAAAGTGAGGCAATTAAACTGTTAACCGTCTTAAAAAAATTGTGAAACTACTTTAAAAGTCCTTAAACCCATAACCTCCTCTGTCTTTATAGCCGAATTTTTGTAAAAAATGATGGGTATTGCGGTAGGCCCAACTTTGGATAATAAGGTCGGGGGTCAATAATTTTGATAGTTCTAGACGTTTTGAGCTCAAACTAGATGATTCCCGGTGTGTCAGTTTTTATATAGGTATATATACCTAAGTTTCAGCACGCTGGAAATTTTTTCATTTTTACATTTTATGACTTGGAATCTGTTCTAATTGATCAAATAAGATCAAACTTGAGGAATGGGATTCTGTTAGGACCTAGAATCAACCCCCGAAGTTTTAAAGGTCAAAGTTGAAAATTATAGAAAAGTCATTTCTTTGGAGGGGCATAATATGGCCCCAAATGAACGAAAAGGGTCCAAAATCACACCACTGGTCAGTACCTCTATTGTGATCAACATATCCAAATTTCAGCTTCCTAGGTCATCCCCACCCTGTTTTAGGTGGGAAAACCCACATTTGACCCCCATTTTTGACCCCCTTACCCCTAAAATTGACCTAGGGGTCCAAATTTTCAGAATACAAGGAGAGGGTTTCCCTTGAGTGCTTTTTGCAGGATTCAACCTTCCAACCCCATTTGTGATTTGATCCCTCTCCAGGATCAAGAAAGTTAATTTTTACGTGTTTTTTGAACTTTAGCCAAACCTACAGCCCCTCCAAATTGACCTAGAGGGTTCAAATTTTCACAGTATAATGAGAGGATGTACCCGAAGTGTCTTTTGCATGTTTCAACTTTCCAACCACATTTGACCCCTCTCCATGGTCAAAAAAGTGGATTTTTTCATCTATTTTACATGTTTTTTGAAAATTTAGACGTTTAGCCAAGCCTACAGCCTCTCCAAATTGACCCAGAGGGTCCAAATTTTCACAGTATATTGGGAGGATGTACCCGAAGTGCCTTTTTCATGTTTCAACCTTCCAACCCCATTTTTACAGAAAGGTCATTTTTTGGAGGGGCATAATATGACTCCAAATAAGATGAAAAGGGTCCAAAATCATACCGTTGGTCAGTACCTCCATTTTGATCAACATATCCAAATTTCAGCTTCCTAGGTCATCCCTACCCTGATTAAAGTGGGAAAAACCACATTAAACCCGTATTTTTGACGCACTCACCCCTAAAATTGACCTGGGGGTCCAAATTTTCAGCATACAATGAGAGGGTTCCTCTTGAGTGCTTTTTGCAGAATTCAACCTTCCAACTCTATTTGACTCCCCCCCTTCAGGGTCAAAAAAGTGGATTTTTGTGTGGTTTTTGACGTACAGCCAAACCTATAGCCTCTCCAAATTGACCTAGAGGGTCCAAATTGTCACAGTACATTGGGAGGATGTACCCGAAGTGCCTTTTGCAGGTTTCAACCTTCCAACCCTATTTGATCCCTTTCCAGGGTCAAATGTGTTTTTGGACATTTAGCCAAGCCTACAGCCCCTCCAAATTGACCTAGAGGATTCAAATTTTCACAGCACAATGGGAGGATGTACCCGAAGTGCCTTTATTCGGTTTCAACCTTCCAATCCCATTTGACCTGTTTCAGGGTCAAGACAGGTTTGTTACTATATTTCTCGAAGGAGGAAGAAAAAACTTGGGCGAAGCCCGAGGGGGGTGCAGGGGGGACTACCATAAAGAGGAAACAGTGAAAGAAGGGAGTTGGGCAAAGCCCAAGGGGGGTTCAGGGGGTCTCACCCCACACAGGCGAAGCACAGGAGCGAAGCGAGGGTGCGAGTAGTTCAAGAGCCCTCAATGTTTCTGGCACAAAAATTTGCCTCTTACGTGGCGGCAGACTGCTACGACTTTTTTTTTATTTAGGTATCGGTCAAAAAAGTGAAGCAAAAATGTAAAATTATTGTGAATAATGTGGTTGAAATTGGAATATTGGAGATACGTGTCTGTAAGAACTAAGTCTTACTTTTTTTTTGAAAATTTTGAAGTTTGTGATTTATTGGAAGGAATTTTTGGGATGGAAAAAAAGAGCGAGTGCTATCAAGCCAAGTCTGAGCTCCAGCACTAGCTTTTTTCTGCTTTGTTTTTGTTCAATTTTATCGATTATTGATCGTACAATATGTGAGGGTATCAATGGAAATGTTTTCAAAGTATATAACACAATCAGAGGCAGGCTATTAAGTATTCCTGATAGTAAGCTATATAGTTATATTGTGAATCAAGTACTACTCACCCTTAAAAGTCATGAAGATTAACGAGAACATGAGAAATAAATAATTCAATCGAATCGGCGAATACCATGGAACAACTTCTCACGTCGCAAATAATTATGCTGGTAAAATTGGAGCTTTAATTTGTGAGTTGGCATTCCATGACCGCATATTTCATGAGATAAAAGTGATAAAATTGAACGGAATTTGTGTATCTCGCTTGATTAAACCAAAATCATTTGATATTTTTGCTTAAATTTTCGTACATAATACGCACGAGTAAGTACCTATAAATACGCATTCATTATCGTGACTTGTAAAACGCCACCCCCCCCCCCCCCCATTCTACATCAGCTTTAGATGAGAAAAATTAACGATTATTCGAAATTCGCAACTATGGTAAAATTCATTGTTGTGGAAATTTCTGAATCGCATAAGATTCATGCTGACAAGGGTGGAAAAAGTTTCGAACTGATGAACAAGATGATGCTGAATTGATAAGAGAGTCTGAAAATACCTACATCACGAGCCAAAATTCCAAGTGGCGTTTTCAAATTTTTGGAGATTTTTTGAAAATCTAAGGGACAAAGATGATGAAAACTCGACCGAATTGACCTAGACATCTGAAATTTTTTAGCAATAAAAGTGAAAATTTCCGCAAAATTTTACGCAATGAAGTTGAGAAACCTATCAGACCTAGGGCACTATACCAGGGGGTATGCTGGTCCACCATTTTCTTGCTAAAGCGAATTTACTATAAGTCAAAAACTATGACATTTAGACAAATTTTACAAAAGAGTTTTTTTTTTGTAGAGAATGAAAAAATATGACCAACTGTACAAAAATCTTGAAATTTCATGCAGTAGAACCTAAAAATTCTAACAAAATTAAAAAACAAAAAATTTTCATAACTTTTTTCATTTTTTCATAATTTTGAGTTCTACTGCATGAAATTTCAAGATTTTCGCACAGTTGGTCATATTTTTTCATTCTTTACAAAAAAAGCTCTCTTGTAAAATTTCTCTAAAAGTCATAGTTTTAGACTTATATATAGGTAGGAAACCCCTCCCCCTCCCAAAAAAACCTCAGAAATTATTAATAACGAAATATAAACAAATGTAGGTAATTATTCATTGGTTTCGAAACTGTCTCCAAAATCTCGCTATAAATAAGCCCTAAATTGTTTTTCTCAAATTAAAATTCCTATAGAAACTGCAGTTTTGTTGATCATCAAAAGCGTGGGTTTTGAATTTCCAGAAATTTTTTGAATAGAGTTTCTGAAACCTCCACAAAACATTTCACTTTTGTGAAAATGGGGTAGGGGCTTATTGTAGGTTCCAGCTCAAAAATAATCGCAATTTGACCTTTTTGTTTGTTGTCTCCAGCAAGTTTTCAAAGCTATTCTGAATTTTCAAATCACACCGAAAAGCTCTAAATACGTAGGTCCAATTGCGATTGTTTCTGTACTTACCTGATGATCACGTATTCTCGCCAAAAAAAAAACTCGTTTTTTATGCACTGTCCTTGGAAATTTGACTATATTTTTTACAAATTGTTCAAAAGTCCATTTTCAAACTGGCATTCTTGGAGTTTTGCAATAACCTCTTTAAACGATGGGCGCGGGTGCCCAATAAGCACCAACCAAAAGTACACGTTCTAAAATTCACTTTTGGCCCCTGCAGAGCGGTTTGAAACTGGAAGATATTGAAAAAATCGCTGCTTCAGACTTCAGATAAAATTCAAAATTGCGAATAAGAATCTGAAATTTCTGTTTCGAAGGTTTTAGAGCATCCTCTTTCAATCTAGCTAGGTTTCGTTCAAATTGGAAAGTGCCAATTCAAAAGGATCCCTTGTGAGGTTGCTTTTTGTAGCACTTTTCTGTTAGGTACCGAGTCGAAATAATCTAATTACCTACATTGCAATGCATACCATAGGTACTACAAGAAATGAATATGTACAATTAGACAGCACTGTGTATAATTGTAGTGGTTTTAGGAAATTGACTAATAATATTCCTAAGTAGGTAAGTAAAGTACATATCAACAAACGTACCAACGTTTCATATTCAGTGAAAATTTGCAAAAAAATAAAAGAAATTACATATGTACATACATACTAAAATACAATATACCTATTATGTATGGCGCCACCTTGCGGGCAACCAAATATAGGTACCTAGAGAATAGAAACTATACCGACAAAATACTATCTAGGACTTCAGGTATATCAAATTGATCATTCCAAAAAAGGTTTTCTAATTTCATTTTCGTCCTCACTGGATTCCGTTGTGGAAATAACACTTTGTGAGTAGGATTCATCATAATTTTCTGAATGGTACGACCCATCAACTACCTTTAATTTCAAAACCAACATAGTAAGAATTGTAAAGTTGCGAGAAATTTTTATCACAGCCAGATGTTAAACATAAGTACCTTAGGCCTAGCATCAGTCACCAATTCTTTTAAGCGTTCTACTACTGATAAGAAATTTGGACGATCTTCCGGTTTAAAACTCCAGCAATCCATCATCAAATTGTATCTACAAAAAATCACCCAAGAAGTTTGTTATCATCATTGTTTATTTTGACCAAGTACGAGGTGGGTATTTGAAGAAAATATTTAAAACAAATCTATTGCTGAACTTACACGTTTGTAGATGCGTTTGCGGGCTTTTCCATTCGATAATTTTGCTTTAAAGCGTTACGCAGTCCAGCAAGATCCTCGATTGAAGGATACGGATCATCACCCAGCGTTATAATCTCCCAAAGCAATACGCCGAAAGACCAGCTGAAAAAAGTTGAGGGTAATTTTCTCTTCATTTTCTATTATGGTAACGGTAGTTTTCATTTTACACGTCAGATTGCGTTGTGTATCGGTTATGAAATAAAGCTTCGGGTGCCATCCATTTTATAGGTAGTCGACCCTTTGATGTCTTCTTGTAGTATTCAGTATGTTTCACATCTCGGGCAAGACCAAAATCGGCTATTTTCATCGTGTACTGAGCAGTTACAAGGATATTGCGAGCCGCCAAATCTCGATGAATACACTAAAAAATAAAAATAATACATATGTACTCGTAATTGCAAGTGCGATCTGCATAGTGTGGTAAGATGTAGGTAAATCCACCTTAATACATAGTACCTACACTGAGTTGAAAATTTTCAGTTCAAACTCAAAGTCAATCAATTGTTTGCATTTGTTGACTTTGTTGACTTTGAACTGGAAATTTTTATATGAAAATACTATCATGAGACTTTCTGCTGATCACAAGTTTCTATCAGGTGAAAAATTTTGAATACTTAGGCACACACTTTTATTGAAGACAGATAAACCATTCCTTGCGCAATTTGACGAGCATAAGTCAAGAGAGTATTTTCTTCTATTTTGATGGAATGGTGAAGATATTTACGAAGAAAATTCTTGAGGTTTCCATTCCGAGCGTATTCTGTAATTACAAGCAATGGTCCTCCTTGGCTGCAGCAGCCGAGAAGTCGAAGGATGTTCTGGTGGGTTCCAAGTAATTTCATCAATTCCATTTCAGATACCAAGTCTATCATGTCTGAATCCAAGTGATCATCTTAATTCAAGTTGTGAGAAAATCATTGATTTGCGTACCTTTTAATTACTTACATATTAAATAATTAGTAAGTATTCGCTTCACCATTCATAAATTAAGCGATTTACGTAAGCTACTTATACTTATTGATAGAGCTGTTGTTATTTAAGCGTTAATCTAATGTACATTTATAAGGAAAGGACTAACCCTTGAGCATTTTCACTGCCACTGTTACAAGGTCATTTCCATGTTTCCAAATATCCTTCGCCTCGGCTTGCACTACTTTCCCAAATTCGCCTTCACCCAAAGTGTCCCCCAAGCGTAAATTTTGTCGGGGATATTCCCAATGTTCATCTAATGACATTTCATATTCGCCTACCGAAACCATGCCGTTTTTCAGTATACCAGATTTCAAACGTTCAATTGAAACGACAGGCATGTTCTGGAAATGACAGTAATCAGTTTCTATTAGTCAGAGTCAACAATCTGGGTAGGTTAGAGATACGTACCAAAACATTGGGAAAATCTTCATCGGTGTTGATTTGTTTCTTTACTACAATCCTTTTCACCAATCGTGTCATCTCTGCGATTTGTCTCATTTCTCTGGGTATTTAATTGTCACAAGAAGTTTAGAATTTGAAATAATTATAAGAAAGTTTCGGCTTACTTACTTTTTGTATCTGCAGTAAAAAAGTATGCCACATATTACTGTAATTATTAATATCATTCCTAGCGCGGTGACCAATATCTCCATTATCATGTCATCTTTTCCAAACGCAGGTTGAGATGATTCTTATATGAAATCATTTTATAAAATTTCATTACTTATCTTATGAATATGAATCTTGCCTAGGCTATTTAAACGTCGACTTCGGTCTCTGTAGAAACAAAGGTCTTCAATTTTATAATAAATGATTTTTTTTTGGTGATTTAGAGTGAATTTTTTTTATGTTAATGAAAAATTTCAATTTTATGGTACAGAATTTTTCTGTGGTGATTCAATAGTTATTTCATGATTATCTAAAATACATTATATGCTATAGGTGCAGTAACATTGCATGAACTTTTCATGGCAATTTTGAATGAATACCGGATGTGGATGTGACCATCAAAAAGTACCTGATTTAAGAGTTACCGATTTTCATCTACGGGTCTTCAAGAACTACTTGAGGTCAAGTACATACCGTGAATGGTCTTGAGACGTGAAACTGTTGAGAAGTCAATTTAGTGCTGAAATTTCAAATTCGTATCCTAAAATCCGCCCATAGGCCACCCTCTTCGGCTAGTATTGCTAAAAGACGTGTTTTTTGCAATGAAAAAAATCTTAACCCGTGAAAATTAAAGGTAAAATTTAATTTTTTTATCGAAACCTCTATCTTACCGAGCCATTCTACGAACCCTCAAATTATCCGTAACCGGACTGCGGACCCGGTTACGGATAATTCAACCATTTCTTACAAAAAAAATATACGCGTTGAATACACACTGTCGTTGGGAGGACAAGTCTTGTCCTCCCAACAGAAAAAAATTTTTTGGTTCCAAGTTTTTTGACCCAAAAAAAAGTACCTAGTACCAATTATTGAGGATAGAAAAATCCATTATGCGCAACCGTGCTCCATCTACTTAATAAATTGAAGTGGTGTTTTCTTTGTCACACAATCACTGCAAAACGGCTGGACGGAAAATTTTGAAAAAATACTCATTGCAAAAATGATGCATTAAGTAACTGTCAATGGAGATAAGATATTTTAGAGATGAAAAATTATTGAAAAAAATAATGATAATTAAAGTAACAAAATTTAATGATATAGATAGAGTAAATCCCCGCCATTCAAAATATTACTCAATGATTTGAGTATGAATCAAGATTTTGAAAATGAAGTTTGAAGAAAATGAAATATTTTATATAATTTGACTGAGAAATGCATATGATTGAAAATGGTAATGCTTTAAGAAATTTTCAGTAATATTCTCTTGGCAAAAAAAAGGGCGGACAAAACCTTTTTCTAAATTTTTTTTACTCATCATAATAAATTGCTTCCCTTTCATTATGAATTATAATTTAAGAAATTTGTGGTTTTGTCCGCCCTTTTTTTTGCCAAGAGAATATTACTGCAAATTTCTTAAAGCATTACCATTTTCAATCATATGCATTTCTCAGTCAAATTATATAAAATATTTCATTTTCTTCAAACTTCATTTTCAAAATCTTGATTCATACTCAAATCATTGAGTAATATTTTGAATGGCGGGGATTTACTCTATCTATATCATTAAATTTTGTTACTTTAATTATCATTATTTTTTTCAATAATTTTTCATCTCTAAAATATCTTATCTCCATTGACAGTTACTTAATGCATCATTTTTGCAATTGTTTTTTAACTGAACCACATTTTCAAAATGTACATTCATACTTAAATTATGCAGTAATGTATTGAATGGCGGGGATTTACTCTATTTATATCAATAAATTTTGATACTATTATTATTAATTTTATTTAAAATAATTTTTCATTTCCAACCTCTATTTTCATAATTGCAATAACTTTCCTTGGAGGGAGGGCGGGGGGTTAGAATTCTTTGCCAAAGATTTTTTGCGGATATCAGATAATTTTTTTAATGCATCTGATAACCCAATTCTCATATTCACATTACCTACACATTCATATTCCTATATTTTGTTTTATAGTTTCTCAAATTCACATTACCTACTGATTCATCTTTCTATATTTAGATATATCTATATAGATTTAAACTTAGTCATTGTGGTGCCCGTTTTAAGTATACGTAGTCATTTTATATAGAACGATGCAGAATCGAGTGAAATGCACTCTAAGGTGATGAAAAAATTTTTGAGGTAGGCACCACAAGTACCAAGTTTATGTATCGGGCACCTCTATGACTAACTATGATGAAAAATCCAAACTGCACCAAAACACCTTAATCGTACATATATATGTGATCCTCTATGTACGCGGGCACCACAATTACCATAAAAGACCCGGGCACCACAAGGTTCTAGGTACGTGTATTCATATATATATGGAACTGGTTTTAGGATAAAGGCCCTTGTGTTGATATTTAGATTTTTTCAGAATAGAGAAAAGAAAACATTGAAGTGCTTCAATTTTTTCTATTTTATTTTTCTTTTTTGATTTAAGGGGGCAGTTTTGTCTTATTCATAGGTTGAATGAGAAATTTTTACAAAAGGAGGAGTCTCGATAAGGCCGTTTTTTGGGCCCGGACAGTTATCGACTCAACCACTCTTAAAATGTTGTAATAAATGTCCCAAATACGAATCCGTGGTCAGTTAACCCAAAATGACAATTTTTTGGGCTCCAGGGGTTCCCAAAGTTGTGAATAAGAAAAGAACTTTGGGAACCACTGACAATCAATTTCAAAAACCTTTTATAGCGTAAAATATCTTTTTGAACCCTATAAACGTTATGCGAGGTGATTTTTTTATTTTCGACCCTCGGGAGCAGAAATTGGGGGGTTTTGATTTTTGGAAAATTTTGGAACCACCATTTTGAACCTACCCCTTTGAACCCCGCTAAAAAGCTTTTTACAGTTTATTAGTATCTGAAAGACCTCCATCCTACCAAATTTTGAGCTCAATAAAATTTTCCGCTGGTACTCAAAAATCCAATTTTCCCATTTTTCGTAATTTCGATATTTTGGGAACCCCTGGAAAGCTAGAAACCAGCGATTTGCGCCAAACGTAACGTTTTGAGGTATACAATCAACTATCCAGATGAAAAAGTTTAATTAGGCTCCCTGCATATTCGTAATTTTGAACCCTTTTTTTGAAGCCCCCCACTTTAGGCACCCCTAAAAAAGGTGTTTATGCATATTTTTTCAAATAAATTGGAGCTTTCCAAATCCATTTTCGTGAAATTTTGTGGGAAAAGTCGGATAATCGATTTTTTGATTTTTTTCAATCCAATGGACACTTTTCGGCGTATTTTTGTCAACTACTTTACGGTTAGATTTCACTTTCTGATTCATCTCAATAAAATGAACAAATTTAACAAAAAACAAAAAAAATAATAAGTAACATTTGACAACTGACTAGACTAAAAAAACAATAAGTGATTTGAACCCACCTGAAGTCGTCTTCAGAGGGTGTTAAAATTGGAGTGTATAGAGTAAATTTCAACACGAGACGAGGTGTAAAATAAACTTCTAGTCAGCTGAATCATCGTTTATGAATAAACGATCGTTTCAAAATTAATAATAGAATAAACATAATTATTCAAAAAGTCGGAAAATTGTACAGTGAATTTTCAGCTATACCAATATATTTAATCTTAAGATAATGAAATTCCCTATAGATTTATTTCAATTTTTAATCAAATGCCTAGCAAAGGGGTAGATTCAGCAAATGTTGTAGAGATATTTTAATTACAAATAAAACAACACTGATTTCATACGAAATGTATTCTTTGGACAAGGCTACAGAGAAAGCTACAAGCTGTAGAAAGCTGAAATTTTAAACATAGGTACTTTGAGTATAGGACTAGTGCCTTTTGTTATTTTCAGGAAATTTTTAACATTTTTAGGGGGTCAAAAGGGGGAAAAAAGAGTGAAAATTGAGAATTTTAGAATTTTCTAATTTTCTCGACGACAATGCCTTCATTGAGACGATTCATAACAGTATTCAAAATTTCATCAAAATCCGTTCAGCAGTTTTGCCATAAAACCGCTTACTAAAAATTCTACAATAAATTTAGAGTAAATGCAAAATGTGATTTCGTATCTAAAGAACTATTCAACATACAATATTGGTTTTGGTGTACCTAGATAGAGCTCGTGAAAATAAGCCTAGGTACAATTTCAATTTTCATTAAAACCATACCATTTACAAGATACATAATTTTTTAAATAAATTTCTAAATGATTACAGAATATATAAGCATGCACGCTCGGCCGTATATCGGATAATCTCGGCCTTTTCCGCGGATTTCCATGGAAATCTCGGAACGGGAGGGCGGGGGGGCGGCACTACCGTGCCGCTCAGATCAAAGGTGAATCTATTCCTGAAGAAACTCGAAAAGTATAGGTGAGCTCATTGGCCAATCATATCTCTTCAACTTCAATTTTTTTTTACTTATAGTCAATTTGGAATTTTTACTCCTTGCATAAAAATCAGTTTAAAAACGGGAAATGTGATAAGTATACCTATCCAAAATGGTTAGATTTTTTTTTGATTGTCAACTTAAAATTTTTACACCTTGCATAAAACCAATTTCAATACAAGAAACTTGATAAAAATTGCCAAGTTGCCTTTATGTAGGTAAAATGCTAATCTCGCCCTAATCTCATGAATAGATGCACCTTTATGCTTCGCAGAAAAGATGCAAGATTGAATTTGAACATTCTAATTTTGATAATTGAAAGAACAATGTTTTTGTTATGGGAAGAATTTGATTTTTTTTGGCTTGAAAATAGAAATTTCAGTCCTAAAAAACGAAAGCAAAAAGACCCAAACAAAGAGAGGGTAAATGCTCTCAGAATTGTAAAAAAAAATGTCTATGAGAGACTCAGAATATTGTAAAAAAAAATTTCTATGTGAGAAATTTATTTCTCTATTTTTTTGAATTTGAATAAATAATAGATTTGGGAAAAATTCGAGTTTTTGGCTTGAAAATTTAAAATTTGAGTGATTTTTTGTAGAAATTTCAGTTTTAAAAACCATAAGCTAAAAGACCCAATCAGGGCAAAAGCTCTCAAAATTTTGTATTTCGAGAAGTAAAAAAACATTTTTTTTCCTGGTAAATAAATCCCTTTATTAAGGGCCGATTCCGCATACTTTTTTGCATAAGCAGCAGGCGCTAAAATTCACACGTTGCAAGTTTACTTAATTCAAGTACATTTACTTTCAAGTACTTGATCATGTCTGATCAAATAAATTTACTTGTATTTATTATTTTTCATCGTGAAATGGAATGGATAATCCGCCAATTAATTGAAAAGTCAAGTTACTTGCGGTTGTTTGAATTGAATAAACTAGCCACGTGTAAACTCCAGTTGTCACCTTGCATCTTCAGATCTGGAGATCTACTGAACAGAATTGAATGAAATTTAAAATATATATACTTTGAAACAATTAAAAGAAAATGTCGGATGGGATTTTCATTTGATTGAATATTTTTCGTAGAATTTGAAATTGAAAATCAACGAAATTTGAACACTTTTCAATCGTTGTTCATTCCAAAACTATTCAAGTAATTAAAAATCCCCTCCGACATTTTTTTCTAATTGCTTCATAGTATCTATATTTCAAATTTCATCAATTTTCGTCGGATAGATCTCGAGATCTCAACACTCGAAAATCAGGCGGATCGGGTATGCAATCATGTATGCGGAATCGGCCCTTAAGACTGAAAATTCACAAAACTTAACGATTTCGTCGAGTCTGGCAAAACATTTTCAAAATTTAACAAATTTGGGGAGGGAGGTCTGATAAAAATTTATCCCCTAAAGTTTCGTGTATGTCGACCTTGAAAGATCAAAAATTAACTATAAGCTTCAAAACGAGTTGGAAGCACTTGCACAGTTGCACTAGATTTCATAAGGTATTGAAATTACGTAGTTTGCATATTGAATTGTAGCTTTCTAAATCCATTTGATGAAATTTTGTGGGAATTTCAAATTTCAAAAATCTGCTGAAGGATCTGAAAATTTTTTAAAAATCGATGGAGGCTACAAAATGACTTGCACCTACCGATTGGAAAGATGGGTAAACTTATAAGAAAAAGTTAATTGCGATGCTGCGATTCAACTACAACGATTCACTTTTGTTCTAAATACGATTCAGAGTCTGATTCTGAATCCGATTCAAAATTTATTCGCGATTCATTTCTGCGATTCGAATCGCACAATTTTTAATTTTGACTATAGAGTATAGACTGAAGTTGGAAGGTAGCTATGGTCCAATGGACTTTGGATTTTCAAAAATGCGATCCAAATTTGGGATTCGTCCAGGAGAAATGGACCTTACGATGAAATCACAAACTTTAAAATTTAGCCAAAAAATGACAAAAATGTCAAAAAATATGATATTTTGCGAGATTTTCTTCCAATATTATATGTACTACATATCTTCATAAAAATTTGAAGGTTACTTCAATACGTACATTATCAAATTCTATTCCCTGCCCGAAGGGCAGGTAATTTTGCTTGTCTGGAATAAGTTTAAATTTCATGCTATTTTGCTAAGAAAAAAAAAATCAAGAAAAAACTGTTTTTACAACACTAAAATAACTGAGTAAATCAGCATTCTCTATGATGAACATCAAATTTCAATGGGCCATATCGCCCAAATACGTTCATTTTTACATTCTACACCAAGTAATGTTTAAGCCACATTAGTACACTCCAACTTTGAAAACATGCTCAATTATATATCACACAGTTTATACCTACCTTGTCAAATAAGCAAGTACCAATGTGACTAAACATTCGCGAAAAATTTTGAAACCATCAAAAACTGATTCTTTGACTTATTTACTATCAAAATAGTGCATCAACCGCAAAAATAACGAATTTATTTACCTCTTTCCATTTTTCCAAAATTTCACAAAATGAAAAACTTGAAAAATCACTGAAAATCACGCACTTTTATCTCAGAATTTTTTTTTAGGACTTCCTAATTGAGAATCACGATGTAAAGTTGTACAATTATTAATCTTATGAAGAAGAATAAGATATCACCATTGGGGGGGTGGGGCACATGGAGCGCCACAAAATGATTATCCATAACTGGTGTCGATATCCGCAACATGGTACTTTACTTTACCTATAGTTGATTTTAGTTGTTTTTGAATTAAAATTGCTCTATGAGACTCTGCCTCAACTTTTTTGGCTTTTCCACAAAAATGTCATCAAATGCAGTTGGAAAGCCAAAATTCATTCTGTAAACTAATTTTAATACGCTGTAAATTCGACTTTAGGACTTAGGTGGATTTCAAGTCTTTAATGAGCCTCCAGCGACTTTTTGGAAAGTACTGAAGCCTCCAGTAGGTTAGTGAAACTTGAAATTTCTACAAAATTTCAACAATGTGGAGTTGTAAAGCCGAAATTCACTAGAATTCGCTCGAAGATAATTCTCACCATTGGTGGTAGTCTGGGTGGTAAAACTTGATCCGTGTTCAGTGGAAAGTGTGGCTGGTGTAGAGTCTGTGGAAGTGTAAATGATAAATCAGTGCGTTGGACTGGAGTATACCTACCTATGAACTCAATTATTGTTTTTTTTAGTCACCATTAAATATTTTCAAGTGAAAAACATCGATAGTGATCCAGTTTGAAGTCATCTTTCGGCATTCGTAAAAGCCTTCATCTAGATAAGTGATTTCAGGTATTGTATAGGAAGCAAAAAGTCCCGAGGGCATTTGTCTTTCGCTCTGTTGATTTCAATAAAGCAAAATAAAATTGAATACTGCAGTATTTGAAATTGTTTTCAAATCTCTCATTCTACGCTTTTTTCAATGATGGTCGACGATGGGAGGGAGGGACATTTGAAAATGGGTTTTATCTTACTTTAATTGTCGTTTCTCTTGTGGTATTAACAAACCATGTTACGTTCCAGTCCGAGTTGAGTTCATTTACGCAGCATAGTTGTATAGCTTGACTCGGAGTTTTTTCTAGTACAATACGGTTTCCTGAATGATTATGATTATTAAGTATAGTGAACGTAGGTAATGTACTTTATCGAAGTAAGGAATTATTAAATTTCAACATGGGTGGTTTAAATGTTTCAAACTTTCTGTATTGGCTCACCAGTTACATGAATAGAGTGAATGGTATCAATAATGCAGCCATTTGTATTACACACAGAAAAGGAAAACGTTGTTGGCTCTTTTAGCTGAGTTATTGGAATTCTCGAGCTGATTCTTACATCAGAATCAATCAAGTCTCTTAGAGAGGTTTCCTCGTAATTCTTTACGTATGTTATTCTATTAAATGTTGGCTTCGGATATCCTATAATCAAGAAAAAAAATTTGTTGAAATGTAGTTACTTAGGTGCTGCGCTTACCTACTAATTTGCCACCTATTTCCATAGAATAAAGTAGGTACACCTAATGCGAGTAGAGTATACCTCTTATATAATTGTCCAAGCCTAGAGTACTTCCGTTTTCTAAATTGAAAATCCTCTTCATAATAACGTAAGGTGGTGCTATACCATTCTGGATTTTTTCCATCTGCAGTTTCGTGTGATATTTGTTTTCATTACCTAAGGATTATAGATGTCTTTACAGCTGTTTTATTCAAATAATAATTACCTACGTATCTGAACTTTTCACGAAATTTGGAAAAAAAGGAATTACGAGAACCTACCTCAATAGAGGCGTATTTCCCCGCCCCCCACCACCGCCAATAAGGGTCTAAGTAAGGTCGTTCGTTTATGCTTCGTTTGTGCTTCGTTTGTGCTTGTTTGTGCTTCAAGTCCCGTCGTTTGTGCTTCATCCCTTCCCAAGAGAATGAGGACATCTTGTGGGGCGGCTGGGGAAACGCGAGCCCCCCACCACCGCCAATCGGATTGGAAATGGTAGCAATCTTTTGTGCTTCGTTAGTGCTTGTTTGTGCTTCGCCACTTCCCAAGAAAATTAGGATAACTTGTAGGGGGGCTGGAGAAATGGTTTTTAAAAGAGAAATTGATGAAATCGTTTGTACCTATTTCGTTTGTGCTTGTTTGTGCTTCAAATCATATCGCTGAAACTCTCCTCCTCTTCGAGTTGAGGTTCCTCAAAACATCATTTCAAATAGGGGTTCCCTTAATATGTTTTGAGGAACCTCAACTCAACTCGAAGAGGAGGGGAGTTTCAGCGATATGAGTTGAAGCACAAACAAGCACAAACGAAGCACAAACGAACGACCTTACTTAGACCCTTATTGGCGGTGGTGGGGGGGCCGGGAAAATGCACCTCCTCAATAGGCTAATTATCATTGAAATTTTTTTTTCATATATTTAATGCTTTTACTGTTAAAAAGAAAACATCTAAAGCATAATATTAATGGTACAAAATTTCTTAATTAATTCAAAGAATTTTTTTTCTTTTTAAACGTCTCGTTACATCTGGTATAAGGAGAGGTTCAATTTCAAATGATTTTTTTGTTTAAATCGTGAGATAAAAATTGAACAAGAACAATTATTGCAGGCAAATTAGCATCATATGTACTTCGAAAATAAAAACATTTTTGGCTAGCCAAGCTCTTGTGATGAAAAATTTTCAAAGGTGGTCCCCCGAATTGTTCCTGAGAACTACCACCTCACTTGATGTGTAATATACTATTTCGACGTATAATCAACCCCCGACGATAAAACTACAAAAAAGCCATTTTAGTGGGTACTACCCCCATAATAAAATTAGCTAGGGGTCTGTGGGGTGGTCGTTCTCAGGAATTATTCAGGAGACCAACCTTGACGATTTCTCATCATAAAAGCATGGGTAGCCAAAAAGATTTTATTTTTTCTTATTGCCTCCACTAAACGTAGGACGTTTTGATTGAAGTGAGTACTACACATCAAAGATACAGTTTTTCAATGAGAAATATTTTCTGCCAATTTTTTTTATTCAATGACAACATGCGTACTGGCGTACTGATGAAAACATGTAAGGGAAAAACTTAGTTCATCTTACCATCGCATCTGACTTCTAACCAAATACTGCGAATGACATTTGGGCATCCCTCTGTCGACAGATTTAAGCACGTATACCACCCAGTATCAAACCGAGTTAGGAAATGCAATGTAGCATCGCCAGTCTTCAAATTCTCAGCTTCAAAAGTGCTCTGTGGAAATTAATCGCCATTATGCAAATATCTTGTAAATTTATAAACAATCAATCTTTTTGACGAATTTTTGAAAATGGTCGAAATACACCGTTCGTCAAAACTTATGAACAACATTTTTTGTAATTTTTTGAGAACTTCAACCTGACAATTATGTAGGTCAATGTTGTGAAATTAGTTTTTTGATAAACGGTTTCATAAGGCTGCAATCAGAGGTTAAGGATTGAAGGTCAAAATATTATTGATGACGTCATCGTTAAAAGGTCTGATGAAGAAATGTCATTGTTAATTTATATTTTTAGGATTATTCTGTCTGACTTTTAAGAACTTGGAAAAAGTTTTGATGAATTTTTGACACCAGGTATGTTGAATTTGTACGGAGCGTTGTAATCAATTTCCGCAACTGAAAATTTGGTTCTGAGATCTTGGTGACATTCTTTAGAGAGCAAAATTTTCCGTACAACCGCAGATGACGAGTTGTAGAAGTGTGCTTATTAGAAGACAAAGAATGCAAATGCTTACTTCTACTTTGTATAGAGATAATTCATCTATTGATGATTCGTTTAATATTTTCTGAATTTTTTCGAATGATGAACGATACCATTGATGTTGATTTTTCGTGTTTATGACTTCGCATGGTAATACCACGTAATCTGCGCAATCCTTGGTTATGTTGGTAAATTTTACTGTTGAAAATTCGCGTTGAAGAAAAAGAAATAAATTATTTTCTCTTTTTAAAATAAAAATGTAGGTATATCTTACCTATTGAATCTGAGGAAAACACTGAAGGAACTGTCGTTATAATAATCCCTAACCCGATGGCAATGCTTGCTGTAATAAAGTAAATACGTATTTTTAAGAATAAGGCTATCGTACCTATAGTTGCTACAGAGTATGACTAATTTACTGACAATGAGCAGAGTAGGTGTGAAATAAAGTGAGGCAAACTGTTAACCTTAACCGTCGTAAAAAAATTGTGAAATGCCATTAAAAGTCCTTAAACCCAAACCCTCCTCTGTCTCTTTTAATTTATCGATCAAAAAAGTGAAGCATAAATGTAAAATATTTTGAATAATGTGTTTGAAATTGAAAGATTGGTGATACGTCTGCAAAGACTAAGACTTACTTTTTTTTTGAAATTTTGAAGTCTGCGATATATTGGAAGGAATTCTTGGAATGGAAAAAAAGAGCGAGTGCTATCAAGCCAAGTCTAAGGCTTCAGTACGAGCATTTTTCTAGTTTCTTTTGATTCAATTTTATCGGTTATTGATGTACAATACGTGAGCGAATCAATGGAATACTTATTTGCAAAGTATAACACAATCGCAGGTAGGCTAAGTATTTCTTAAAGTAAGCGGTAGTTATATTGTAATCAAATACTACTCACCCTTGAGAATCATGAAGATTAACGAAAACATGGGAAATAAATAATTCGATCGAATCGGCGAATACCATAGAACAACTTCTCACATCGCAAATAATTATTATGGTAAAATTGCAGCTTCAATTTGTGAGTTGGCATTCCATGATCGCATATTTCATGAGATAAAAGTGATAAAATTGAACGGAATTTATGTATCTCGCTTGATTAAACCAAATGCAATGAATCACTTGATATTTTTGCTCAAACTTTCGAACATAATACGTAGATATGCATTTATTATCGTGACTTGTAAAACGCCAAACCCCCCCCCCCCATTCTACACCAGCTTCAAATGAGAAAAATTAACGATTATTTGAAATTCGAAACGTGGTAAAATTCATCGTTCTGGAAATTTCTGAATCGCGTAAAATTCATGCTTACAAGGGTGGAAAAAGTTTCGATCTGATGGACTAGATGAAGCTAAATTGAAAAGAGCCTAAAAATACCATATACATCAAGAACAAAAATTCCAAGTGCTGAAAGATACGTTTTTAAATTTTTGGAGAATTTTTGAAAATCTAAGGGACAAAGATGATGAAAACTCGACCGAATTGACCTAGAAATCTGATATTTTGTGGCACTATTATCATTGTTGTCGCCTCTTTCATGATTCGAAACGATGACGATGTCGAACCATTTTAAGAAGCCTGCAGTCTCCAGCAGATTTTGAAAAGTAGAAATTTCCACAAAATTTTACGCAATGAAATTGAAAAACCTATCAGATCTATAGTGCTCTAATCACACCTATCAACGATTGAAATTTTTGGTGAAGTAAAATTTATGCCAGAAGGAAACGTCCAATTTGAATTGAATAAAAATTACAAAATAAAAAAATTATTTTGAAAAATTTTTTTTTAAATGTATTTATTTATTTATTTATTTTTGAAAAAGTGCTATTAACCAATAACGGTTTATGACCAATATTTTTGATTCATTTAAAAAATCTAATTCAAGAAATTGAAAGCATTTTTACGTCACATTTCAGGATTTACGTGGGCCTTTAAGGGATATACAAAAATAGATCTTTGTAATTGAGTATGAAATCAATGAAACTACATGAGGTTCGTTGTGAAATTCGGTCGCATTTTCGTATTCATCAGATTCTGTCGAGTAAAGGATGTTTGGTACTGATTCATATTCATTAAAATTTTTCGAATGCTTCGACTAGTCGATTACCTGAAATTTCGAAAACGAACACAAGACATTTTGAATTTATACATAATTATGCAGAAATTGATTATAGGTACTCGTATATAAGTACATTGCGCAATATTCATGTATAGACGAACAGGGATTGATGTACAAGTACCAATTGAGCTAGTTAGGATCGAGAAAATAATCCTTTTCTAAGGAATATTTTTTAGAAATTCCCCTAAAGAAATAATTAAAATAATATTTGCCACAGTCAGTCCTCCCAGTATCACTCTATCAATCTTTAAAATTACGAGTGGATAGTAAAAATTTGGTTTTTCATTTTCATTTTTTTTTTTTTTTTTTTTTTTTGAAAATGTAAATTGTAAATACCTGGTGCATTTGAGGATGTTTCCACCGAACACGTTGTGATAATGATTCTTAACTCGAAGGCAATGTTTGCTGTAAATAGAGTAAAATGCATGCTAAGGATGAGATTGAGACAATTGTACCTAAGTAAGTATCAAGGGGCATGATTTTTTTCAAAAGAGACCGACAACACCATTAGAAAGAATAATATTGCAAGAATTCCGTCGAATTCCTTTAAAATTTCATGAACAATTAACTACCGACTCAGATTGTGTTTGAGGAAATTTTATTGAAAATTAGGTACCTAGTAGATATAATAATTTTTTGAGCAGTGAACTAATGGAGTTGAACTTTGTTTCTGTGTTGCAGGTTAATGATACCATGATACCGAAGCGTCACAATATTGCAGTCAATAATGAATAACAAGAAGTCTGATGGAAATGGGTGAGTTTATTAGTTTATTTTCATTCAGATATAAAAATGTTTTCATACTGTAGATGTTTAAACGATTAAATCGAAAGAGCATGCCATGCGAAAAAAAAAATCATCAACGGTTCCAAGGGGAAAACCCCGTTTTGAGCATTTCTGGAGCCTCAGGCAAAATTTCAAATGTTTAAATTTCCATAAAATTTCACCCAATGAAGTTAGAAAGTGAAAAATTTACCCCTGTACTCTAATTTTAACATGTGTGAAGTCGATTAAAAGTGATTTTAAGCTTTTCTGGATCCTTCAGAAATATTTTTGAAATGAGAGATTTTCATAAAGCGACATCAGAACTGTTTATCAAATAAACTTTAGCACGTATGAATGCATTTTAATGGCGTCAAAGTTCATTTTAACTGATTTTTTGGACTTTTTGAGAAAATTATATTCAAGAAAATCACCAGACGCTCCAAAATGGCCTAATAAACTACCTGTATTCGACTTGGGCTATCAAAAATAGGGCGTCAACTGAATTTCAATTTCTTTTTCGTCTCAAAATTTTTCAAATTTTCATTTGTGAAATCGCAGGAAAAATATACCCGGTCAAAATTTCAAAGGCTCAATTGCTTTTTTTCTATGTTTTGCACATTTTTTAGTTTTATTAACTCGATTGAATAAAACTTGGTGACAATTTCAGCTGTCAGAAATTGCTAGAGGCTTCAGAACTGCTCTTAAAAGGTTTGACACCATTTTCAATAGATTTGAAGAGGTAAAAAAATTAGGACACATACAAAATTTCAACTTTCTAGGTCAATTTGGTGAATTTTTTCTTTTATTTTTGGCCCTTTAATTTTCAAAAATTCGCCAAAAATTGAAAAATGCACTTCAGCATCTGAAATTTTGGTTGATTGTGAATTTTTGCATTCTCTTTTGATTTAATTTGTTCAAGTTTTGAAAATTTTCCGCCACTGGGAAAACTCTCATAATCTGAGCCAAGTCACCCCTCTATGGTCTTGTTTGGAAACTCGATTTGACTCAAATTTGAGTGTCATTGTTATAATAAGTTTTGGATAACTTACGTTTGAATAGTAGAAACGTCATCGAGATCTTCGCGTCCTGTTCAGAATTGGATCTGAATTCTATACACGATTGATTCAGCAAAATCGACAAACTGTAAAACTGACTTTTCTCATCGCGAATGATTTTATCCTCGTAAGTTAACGAGATTTATGATGTGCGAACATTCTATCAGCAACCGAGTAACGGTACATACTTACCTTACATACCTGATAGAAGGAAATTTATCGGGTAAGAATTCACGTATCGTATGTATTTGATTAAGCAGAAATTCAATTAATAATTTACATAGTAGGCTTTTTATGTATAGGTACTATAAGGGGATATTTTGCTATCGTAGCACGCAAAATATATATTATCTCATCGTACGGAATTTAAACTTTCAAATGAATAACAGAAACTATGGCGTAGATAGATATGAAAGACGTAATTCATGGACGTATTATTTTTTCCGAGTATTTTGATCATCATGTGATATTTAAGCTCAGTGATTCGTGGTAAAAAAAATTTACCTGCATTCAAGGAATAATGTAAAAAGCATCAGAATGAGAAAAATTTCATTGGATGTAGGATTGTTTATAATTATCATTAAAAGAGTTGAGTATGGGGTGTTGATTGCCCCCCCCCTTTCAAAAACTTACCAAAATGTTGAGAAATTTTCGTTTTTAATGTAATTTTTACAGCTTTTGATCAAATGCGAGACCGTTTTTCTCCGATTTTTAGATCAATTTTACAATTTTTGGGATTTTTAAAACGGATTTTGTGCACTTTTCTTGGATTTTATTAAAATTTCTCCCAGTTGGAATGTTTTTTGGTATTTCAATCAATTTTTATTTTAGATGTGGCAATTTCAAAAGTTGGCCATGATTCTTACTCAAAATTGAAAGAACGTTAATATGTTATTTTTACTACATAGGTCAAATTGCGATTGTTTCTGTGCCTGATGATCATGTATTCAGACCGAAAAACTTGTTTTTTATGCTTTGTCCTTGGAAATTCGACTATATTTTTTACAAATTGTTCAAAAATCTAATTTCAAAATGGCATTCTTGGAGTTTTGCGATAACCCCCTAAAACGTGGGTGAAGGTGCCCAATATGAAATTCACTTTTGGCCCCTGCAGAGCGAGCGGTTTGAAACGGGAAGATATTTGATAAATCACTGATTGAGACTTCAGGTAAAATTCAAAATTGAGAATAAGATTCTGAAATTTCTGTTTCGAAGGTTTTAGAACATCTTCTTTCAATGTAGCTAGATTTCGCTCAAATCGGAATGTGCCAATTCAAAAGGTTTCCTTGTGAGGTTGCTTTGTAGCATTTTCTGTCAGGTACCGAGTCGAAAAACAGGGCGCGCAAAAATATTGTGAACCTCAAAGGAAGTTTTTTATTAAAAATATAGGTTGGCAACCGGCAACGTGAAATAGATGCATGTGATTGGTGGAATGTAATCACCTCAGTCTAACAACCAATTGTGCTATAATAGATATCATTTACTGTGATCAGCCGAAAAATTTGGCATAAAACTTTTTTAGGGGTAGGTGGGTAATTCTCAGAAAAAGGTAAAAATCGTGTACATGGCCTCAAAGGTTTTAGCATGAATTTTTTTTTTTTTTTTGGTCCATTCAAGGATCATCCCCCACACATTTCACATATGGTATTGAAATTTTTAGCCCCTCCTTTCATTGGTGTACATTTGATTTTATACCCCAAATGTCCTTCGACTTAGCTGTCACACACCATGTTTTTGAAAATGAATGTTATAAAGTGTCATGAACTTCATTTTTTTGGGGAAAAATTGGCACGTTCTCATTATCATAGAACACGAAGGTCCATTATTGTGCAAATTGCAATTGGAATAAGTCCATAGGAAGCTGACATTTCACATTTGAAAACTGTCACACACTTTTTGCGCAAATTTTAGAGCAATTTTCAATTATTTTTGGTGGCTTCCCAATCCAATATTTTTTTCTGGTGAGTGGCTGCACTGGTTCGCTATCTTCATAAAAATGTTACCCCGCAATGTTATTCTCATAACCTACGCAATGGCTCGTTCTGATCGTACTTGTCTCTGAAAATATGATATTTCGCAAAATTGGTGTCCTTCGGCTTGCCTTTTTATTTACCCTGATGAACCCGCCAAAAACGATAATTGAGAAAGGGAAGTTATTCTACATGATAAGTACACATTTATTACGTGTTAAAAATCGAATAATGTCCAGTAGGTAAGGCTAGAAATGAAAAAACGTTGAGATTGTCCTTCGGCTTGTCCAGCGCCCATTTGTCCTTCGACTTGGCCAAATTTCAGACAGCTGTACTTTTATCGCGCTAGTCGACATATTACACGATAAAACAAGCAAAATTTGACATTTTCTCCCTCCCCACACCTCACCTCTACCCCTACCATAAAAATAAGTCCAGATTCGAACTTTGCGGCCTGAAAAACATAAATTGACATATTACATGATAATATAAGCAAAATTTGACATTTTCCCCCTCTCCACGCCTCCCCCCTACCTCTACATAAAAAATAACTCCAGATTCGAATTCTACGACCTCGAAAACATATCAATCGGCATATTACACATCGATGAGGGTCGAATCCTAATTATCGCTGTTTTAGGGGGGCCGGGGTCCACAGTGGGGAGGATTGAATTGAGGCCAACACTAGAACAGGGATCTGGGACACCTATGCAAATGATTCCCACTTGAAATTTTCCAAAAAAATGATTTTTATTTTTCAAAATTATGCACATCAAAATTGACCTTTTTTCTGAGAATTACCCAGGTACACCATATTTCTGCGCACCCTGTATCTAATTACCTACATTGCAATGCATACGATATAGGTAATGTACTACAAGAAATGAATACATAATTGTAGTGGTTTTATAAAATTGAATGATAATATTCCTAAGTAGGTACAGTAGGTACATATCAAAAAACGTACCAACGTTTCATATTCACTGAAAATTTGCCAAGAATAAATGAAATTACCTACATAAATGTATTATACTAAATAGATATACCTATTGTATGGCGCCACCTTGCGGTCAAACAAATAATTTTTTATATACCTAGAGAATAGAAACAATACTGACAAAATACTATCTAGGTATATCAAATTGATCATTCCAAAAAAGGTTTTCTAATTTCATTTTCGTCTTCACTGGATCCCGTTGTGGAAATGACGCTTTGTGAGTCGGATTCATCTGAATCTTCTGAATGGTGAGACCCATCAACTACCTTTAATTCCAAACCAACACAGTAAGAATTGTAAGTTGCGAGAGATTTTTAACCAAGCCAGATGTAAACATACCTTAGGCCTAGTATCACTCAATAATTCTTTTAGACGTTCTACTATTGACAAGAAAATTGGACGATTCTCAGGCTCGAAACTCCAGCAATCCATCATCAAGTTGTATCTACAAAGAATCACCCAAAAAGCTTGTTATCATTCATTGTTTATTTTCACCAAGTAAGTAGGTATTTGAAGGAAATATTAAAATATTTGAAATAAATTTATCGTTGAACTTACACGTTTGCAGATGCATTTGCGGGCTTTTCCATTCGATAATTTTGCTTTAAAGCGTTACGTAGCCCAGCAAGATCCTCGATTGAAGGATACGGATCATCACCCAGAGTTATAATCTCCCAAAGCAATATGCCGAAAGACCAGCTGAAAAAATTTGAGTGTAAATTTCTCTTCATTTTCTAGTACATGGTAATAATGGTAGTTTTCATTTTACACGTCAGATTGCGTTGTATATCGGTTACGAAATAAAGCTTCTGGTGCCATCCATTTTATGGGTAGTCGACCCTTTGATGTCTTCTTGTAGTATTCGGTTTGTCTCACATCTCTGGCGAGGCCAAAATCGGCTATTTTCATCGTGTACTCAGCTGTTACAAGGATATTGCGAGCCGCCAAATCTCGATGAATACACTATTGAACGAATATAAAAATAATATGTACTCGTAATTGAATCAGTCATTTCGAAAACCCCACACTGAAAAAAATAATTTTTGAAATATGGTAATCACTACCTCGAGTTATGGTAGCAGGTACTATGAATTGCAGTAACTGAAGTGATTGCCATATAATCTTGTAACGAGTACTGCTTTTCCAAGACACAGTACCATACTTCATGTAACAATCACTTCAAAATTTTTAACATCGTGTAGTAAGTACTGTAAAGTATGGTAATGAGTCCTATCAAGTTTGTAAAGGACTCATAACCATGTTCACAGGACTTACTACCTTCATATTATAACTCCCCATCCCTGATTTGTAGTAATGAGTACTTCGTATCGAGTCCCAATAACATTACTTCATGGTGATCAGTGCCTTACTATAATAATGTAGGGAAGTACAGAAATGATGGTACTCAGTACCATACAGTTTTGTCTGGAAACTATACTTTTGATGTTCAGTACTTTCTATGCATATTTGCAGCTTCCAAACAGTCTGGTATTCTGTACAATATCAGTCTGTTGATCACTACCAGATCGTATAGCACAAAACCCCAAAAGCATAACGTAGTAACGATTCACGTAATGTGGTAGTCAGTCCTATACCAGGGTAGTGAATCCCTTAATGCGGTGTTCAATACATAGATGTTGTATTGTACACCCACAATCGCGTCGATTATTGCATCATCCTGAGCCTCCAGCAAATTTTTAAAACTTGAAGCCAAAATTCACTCCTCACTCCTATACTTCAACACACTATTAAGTCAACTGCTGGATGATGGCTTCAAGTCGTTTTGAGGCTTCCAGCTATTTTTTGGAAATTCTAGCTTTCCACAAAACCCAATTAAAACTTGTTTAAATCATTTTAAGCATGTAAGCTGGAGATTGGTGCTTGTTGACCTTCATGGCCAATACATATATCATTTTTTCAAAAAAATTTCTGTGCGAATAAATTTTAGCACATACCTATTGTGCATAGTAAATTTCAGATTTTCAATTACAATCAGTCGAACATTATGGAAATTGCAAGTCTTAAAAATTGTAGGTACTTTGAGGCTCCATTTGATGAAATGATGTGGAAATTTTGAGTTTCAAAAATCTGCTGGATGTTTCAGAACTGCTCAAAACGGTTTGAAACTATCATTTTTTCAAAAAAATTTCTGTCATTCAAAAAATGTCACAAAATCTGTGTAAATTAATTATAGCACGTACCTACTGTGCACAGTAAATTTCAGATTTTTTACAATCAGTCAAACATTATTGAAATTGCAAGTCTTGAAAATTGTAGGTACTTTGAGGCTCCATTTGATAAAATGAATGTGCTGGATGTTTCAGAACTGCTCGACACGGTTTGAAACTGTTTCTGATTGATTTTGCAGACCAAAAAATTTATAGCTTTGTCCAATTCAAAAAATTTTGTACAAGTCTTATGTTGGAAAGGCTGACCTTCCCATCATAATTTCTGCCATTTTGTTAAGTAGTATGACTAAACTTTTTTTTTTGGCAATAAGTTTGCTTCAGAATGATCCTGAGAATGTCACCGAGGATCGGAGGGGGATGCAATTGCTCCATATTTCGTATGCTGGAGAAGCCGGACTGCTTTTAAATTTGTTATCCTCCATAAATCTATAATTTTGACCCAAAAAAAATTCAATAAGATAGAAATAGTATGTTAAATTACTGCGGATCTCATCACAAGGTTGTCACAGATCAACGAAGCATTAAATGCCATTTGGCTCTTTTTGTTTACACTTTATACTAATTACAGTACAAATACAACATTAAAATATTACGAAGAGATCAAATCACAGTCTTATTTAAAAAACCGTTTAGAAATCTTGATACTGTATGCTCACTTCATGGGTGAATCGAATGTGTACTGTGGTAGCTAGGTTGCTAGGGTAATGGATTTAGGTGTAGGAATATTGTAGGGTTGTAGGTTCGATCCCCGATGAAGGCAGAAAATTTGTTAGATCGGATTCGAAAATGAAAAATATCAAAATGATCAGAAAAATTACATCTTCATGATATATGTGATTTTTTTTTTTTTAATTTCATTTTTAATAATTTAATTAATTAAATAAGAATAATCAGTGCTTCTTTCACCGCTTGCCCTACTCCTACGTACAAAGTATTCAATACAGTCTCAAAATGGGAAGTAGTACCATGGTATGGTAACCATTACTCTACTTCCAAGTTGTGAGCAAATCAAAGTATGATATTCAATACCGCGTGGGCATACACTGACTACCACCGTATAGTAACCATTCACATACTTTGTAGTTCAGAAATGTTGTTCATTACCATCTTGCAAGGGAACCTATATCAACAATTAATGTAATAACTACTTTACCTCCATGTACTGAGAACATCGCCAATCTAGTACTCATTACCCGATTTTGACCCTGATAGGATTTTCCCATATTTTGGAGTATTCATTACCATATTTTCGGTGAGTGATTACCATTTATTTTTTTCAGTGCATAAATCACCATTTAAGGGGTTTTTATGTTTTTCACTGATTCTGATAGTGCTTTGCGAGCTCTATCGGATAAAGTTGGAAGGTAGCTCAAAAATGCATATTTCAGCGTTTGTCATTTCGAAAACCCCATAACTCCTGCATTTACAGGGTTTTTGAAATCATTTTTTTATAAGACAAACAAAGAACATTAATTTCATGAACATCAACGTAATTCAATTTTTTAATTTATGCCGCGAAATGGATAACATTTTTGTTGCTTCTTTATTACATTACATTAATTGAGTCGTAGATTGCAGGTATAACTTCAATAAATGAATGAAAATCCATACTCAATCATTTTGGGTATTGTAGTTACTGGATTTTCTAGGATTACGTGTCACTTTTCAGGTTTTAAAAAAAAAGTCATTTCGAAAACCCCATAACTCCACATTTTCACAATGGAATTGCTCGCAGCCTACAGAACTTCAAGTTCTGGTAAAGGTACAGAAATATTTGTAATCATAAGACCTATCGATTACTGCACAAGTTTACTGTTATACCATGAAAATAAAGCGCACAAACAGTTTTTTTCATTTCCTGAAAAATTTTAAAAAGGTTCAGAATGGGGTTTTCGAAATGACTGATTCAATTGCAAGTGTGATCTGTATAATGTGGTACGATGTAGGGAAATCCATCATAATAGTACACTCTGAGTAGAAAATTTGCAGTTTATACTCAAAGTCAACTAATTGTTTGCCTTGGTTGACTTTGAACAGAAAATTTTTAGATGAAAATACAATTATTGGACTGTCTGCTGATCATAAGTTTCTATCTGGTGAAAAATGTTGAATAGGTACACACTTTTATTGAAGACAGATAAACCATTCCTTGCGCAATTTGACGAGCATATGTCAAGAGAGTACTTTCTTCTATTTTCGTGGATTGGTGATGATGTTTTCGAAGAAAATTCTTGAGGTTTCCATTTCGAGCATATTCTGTAATTACAAGCAATGGTCCTCCTTGGCTGCAGCAGCCGAGAAGTCGAAGGATGTTTTGGTGACTTCCGAGTAATTTCATCAATTCCATTTCAGATACCAAGTCTATCATGTCTGAGTCCATGTGATCATCTGAATTCAAGTTATGAGAAAATTATTGATTAGTGTACAACTACTTACATATTCACTTCAATATTCATAAATTAGGTGATTTAAGTATGTACTTATATTGATAAAGCTGTTCTTATTTAAGCGATAATCTAACATAAGGTAGGTATAAGGACTAACCCTTGAGCATTTTCACTGCCACTGTTACAAGGTCATTTCCACGTTTCCAAATATCATTCGCCTCGGCTTGCACTACTTTCCCAAATTCGCCTTCACCCAAAGTGTCCCCCAAGCGTAAATTTTGTCGAGGATATTCCCAATGTTCATCTAATGACATTTCATATTCACCTACCGAAACCATGCCGTTTTTCACTATACCAGCTTTCAAAGGTACGATCGAAACGACAGGCATATTCTGGAAATAATAGTAATCGGTTTCTTTCAGTCAGATTCAACAATCTGGGTAAGTTAATATGTTTTTATATAGGTAGGTTATTAATATTTTTGTATGCGTCTAGATACGTACCAAAACATCGGGAAAATCTTCATCGATGATGATTTGTTTCTTTACTACAATCCTTTTCACCAATTGTGTCATTTCTGCGACTTGTCTCATTTCTCTACGTATTTAATTGTCACAAGTTTAGAATTTGAAATAGGTAGGTAATCGTAAGAAAGTTTTAGCTTACTTACTTTTTGTATTTGCAGAAAAAAAGTATGCCACATATTACTGTAATTATTAATATCACTCCTAGCGCGGTGACCAATATCTTCATTATCATGTCATTTTTTCCAAATGCAGGTTGAGAGGATTCTTTAATGAAATCATTTATAAAATGTCATTACTTATCTTATGAATGTGAAGCTTACCCACAGGCGGATTTAGGGTTTTGCCGCCTGTGGGCAGTAAATTGAGTAAATTTGTGCCGCCCCTCCACACCTCAAAATGAAAAATATTTTCGCAGCATATTTTTGGTTTTATGAAAAATAAAAATTGGAAAAAAAGTAAAACAAGACCAAAGTTCTAAATCCAGTTTGAATGTTTAGAAAATAACATTTTAATTTACCTACCTATTTTGGTTTCATTATTTTTTTTTTGTTTTTTTTCTAAAGTAACATTGAATACTTGGCTTTATTCAAAGCAGTAAAAAAATAATTGAAAAAAAAAACAAGAACAAAATTCTGAACATAATTAACATTTTTTTAAATGTTACATTCAAAATTATTTTGGTTTTGTTGAAAATTTTCAAGATAGGTATCAACATTCGAAATTCAATTTTATTAAAGAGGAAATATTTCAATGTTTGGAAAACATTTTGAGTTATGTATAACCTTTTTTTAAAGTTGATGTGGAGGCAAAAGGAAGCGTCCAAAAAAATGTCATGTTAACAAAGTTGTAGAGAATTAAATTTCCAATCGACATAGTGTCGTTAGTTTTTTTCTAGAGTCCTTAGTTTTTGAGTTTTTCTCAAAAAACTAAAATTTCATTATGTGCAATAGTATATTAGTATACAAGAGTCAAACTGGATCGAGCCATTACGTATTGAGTGCATCTGATTGCTGAACGAGCGAAGCGAGTGAAGCAAATGCACGAAATACGTAAAATTCCAGTTCGATTCTTGCATTGTAAGACATTTTTCATAATATGTACCTAAATGCAATGAAACAAACCGATTTGAGTGAATAATTAACAAAATACTTGATCGCTTTTCTCCTTCCCTAGGTAAGGAGAAAAGCAACCAGGGAAGAAAAAAGTACGGTTGCTTTTTTCCTTCCCTTGGGTGTTTTTTTTTTTCACCAATCGTTGGCGTTAAAACGTAAACAAGTTGGGAAAAAATACATTCAAATGTATTGGTATGTTTTTTTCAATGCTAGTTTGAAGTCGTTTGTAATTCTAGCGTTTCTCAACATTTATCGAGTGTGTTATACCGACGTTTCATTGCATTCATTATGAAAATTCATTTTTCTGAAAAGTGATCAATTTAAAAAAAATTTTCCATTCGGTACAAACCAATAAAAAATGAACTTCTTGTGACTATTTCTATCTGACAAA
Source organism: Planococcus citri (assembly GCF_950023065.1). NCBI lineage: Eukaryota > Metazoa > Arthropoda > Insecta > Hemiptera > Pseudococcidae > Planococcus > Planococcus citri. Next base: position 6,775,924 of record NC_088680.1, on the reverse strand, counting down.
CATTCAAAACAATCAAAACTGTTTGTTAACACTTTGTATGTACAAAATTTACTCAAAAAAGGCGGAGTTTTTTAAGATGTACCTTATTTATAACTCCAAACAACTTGCAATGTTGTTGGAATTTTGACTTGAAGGGGTTTTTTCAACTTTTTCAACAGATACGTAAAAAATAGGGGTCAAATGGGTCAACTTCACTTATTAACTCTTTTTTTCAAGTTTTAAATTAAAAAATAGCATTTTTTCGCAAACTTAAAATTTTTTTAAATCGACTTTGCAACATGTTACCATTCCAATTTTTTAATATGTTGTTCAGCATGAACAGTTGTCTATAATATATTTTTTTCAGGATTTTTGAGAGTCGGAACGATATAAAGACTACGTTTCAAAACTTTTTGAGCTAATTTTTTGTACGAAAAAAAGAGGCAAAACTGATTTTTATGATATCACCAAAAAGCTTTTTAAAACCCCTAATCATGAGAAAAAGTTCCATTTTGGTAGGTATCGCGGTTATCGAGTAATCCACTGCTGAAATGGATGATTAGGCCATTTACAAGATCTAGATAATGTACCCAACTCACAGTGTTATTTTTGGTTGAGGGAGGTCATACAAACCCCAAAAATGCAAAAATGTCAAAATCAATTTTTTGTGATGTAATCTTATTACTCCGGAGTGCGATATGTTGTTTAGGACACCCTCCTAGACATTTTGAAGCAAAAAAATCGTTGTTAGCAATTCTGTTTGGGTTTACCCCCATAAAGTGCTTTACAAACTGTACTACAGGTTTTGCGACATTTTTTGACAAACAGAAGTTTATAAAAATTTGCTGGAGGCTTCAAAACGGATTGAAATGGCTTACATACATACATCCGCCTACAGTGGACTTCATGGCATAGGTACCTATTGAAATATTATTTTACAGAATCAATTTCAGCTTACAACTCCATTTGTGTAAAGGGTACCCCCGGATAAGATAGGCAAAATGCCCTTAACCTCGGATTTCGATGAAACTCACAGGGTATGTTCAGTACCCCCAAAAAATAATTTTGGGCCCATAGCCCGCTCCCCACCCCACCCCCCTCAGCCAGGGGGGCCAAAAAACGCGTTTTTCAGGGGGAAAATTCTGCATCAGCGCGTGTTTGAGATACATTTATTCTGTAAACGAATATAGTTAGAGGATACATGGGGGTACCTCCCTGAATTTTTTCAGAATTTTTCATCGCATGGGGGGAGAAGGGGGGACAAAAGAAAACTTTAAATCGACATTACTCCGGAACGAAAAAACATACCAAAACGATTTTTTCGTCAAATATGTATCTTTAGGTCTACTTTCTATAGAAATCATCACCCGGCCGTTTGGAGTGGTGGGTCAAGCTCAAAAGCTCAAAAAACTCTCAAAAAACCACGTTTTTTACGTTTTTCTCCAAAAATATGGACAAATAGCCGAAATCGAAAAGAACCAAGTTGTTCAGCGTGAAATTTTACCTCAGAATGTGTAATTTAAAATTCATTTATACCGCGCGATCCTAAAATTACACGCGCAGAAGTATTTTTGCTTATATCAAGATAGCAGAAAGGGTATTTCTGGGTAAAATAGGTGAAATGCCCCTGTCTTCGGATTTCCGAAATTTTGATGAAACATTGTTGGGTAACTTTAAAAAACATGTTGGAGCCAAAAAAAATTCCCCCCCGCCCCACCTCCATTGCACACAATAGCGAAAAAACGCTTTTTATCGGGGGGAAAAAATCATGTTTCAATGAGTTTTGAAAAAAAATCTGTATTCACTCAAAATACTTACTAAAATTTGATGATCGACAAAAAAACCCTTTCTGATAGTTTTGAGTTAGATACCAATTTATGTACTTGAAAAGTATTTGCAATTCAAGAAAACCTTGATTAAGAAGTTGCATGGCGTAAATATCGCTATAACGAATTATTTTTCACAAAAAATTTCGTTTTTGGGCCACCCCTCTCCCCAATGTGACCGTTTGAAGGGTCCAAGTGTAAATAAAACTTCGTATTTGTGTTCAGAGAGTTCGATTCGTATGATAACGATACCCATATTGTCAATCTTCTTCCGCCCCAAAATTGGGCGAGTGGGTTGCCTATGGCCCCAAAATTGAAGTATCAAAAAGTTAGTTGGTTTTCTATTGTTTTTGGAGACCAGCATGCAACTAACTCAAAACTAGCAGTAAGGTTTCTTTTTGGTGTCGATTATTAAATTTTTATGTGAGTTACTTACATACCTCCCTTGTAGTAGATTAGGTGGATCGCGAAAAATAGGGGAAAAAATTGTGGATTTTTACCAATTTCAGAAAGAACCGTCATTTTGAGTTGAAAGTTGTAAAGAAAAATTCTAGCTCCAGAAGTGCCCCTAAAGGGAAAACATGAGCCTTCAAAGTTGAGGTATTTTTGAGAAAACCGTGTTATTTTTACTGTAGCCCCTGTACCCAATTTGTTTTGAGAAAAATGACGACCCAGTGCCAAATTAAATTATTTGAGATTCTGCGTCCATTCTATGCAATTATTTTTGATTTTTATTGCCAATTTCGAAAAATTGCAAAAAATTTAGAAATTTTTGGCAATTTTTCTCAAGTTTTTGAAACCTAAAATGTTGGCATCACTGCGTTCTAAAATATTTCTTCAGTTTCAGACATAATTTTTCAACATTTTTTCGTCATTAAAGCGAAACATTCGCGAAGAAAATATTTTCAAAACACCAACTACTAATACATACCCCCCCCCCCCCCAAAAAAAAAAAAAAGATTTGCAAATTTTCAATCGCTCTGTGGAACCTAAAAAGTGGCCTTGGATTTTGACGACAATAACATAGATCGACGCAGAATCTCAAATATGTACTTTCATTATACTGTCTCCTCCGTATATTTTGAGTGAATTCAGAATTTTTGTTTCAAAACTCGTTGATCGCTTTTTTTTGGTGGTGCCGTGACACAGAAAACACAATTTTGAGTGTTTTTTGAGTTTTTGAAGATGGTCCAACTGGAGGGAAAATTTGAAAAAAAATACCAATTATAGTACCCATGCAGGCAGATGTATTTTTGAAAAAAAATCATGTGCTTGAATTATGTTTGGAGATACGGCGGTTTCAAACTTTCTTTTTGTCAATATCTCCCTCCAGAGGTACCAACAATTTTTGAAAAAAAATCACTTTGCTAGAATGATATCTTCTTCAAGTATTTTTAGTGAATACCTACAGATTTTTTTTCAAAACTCGTTGAAACATGATTTTTTCCCCCCGATAAAAAGCGTTTTTTCGCTATTGTGTGCAATGGAGGTGGGGCGGGGGGGAATTTTTTTGGCTCCAACATGTTTTTTAAAGTTACCCAACAATGTTTCATCAAAATTTCGGAAATCCGAAGACAGGGGCATTTCACCTATTTTACCCAGAAATACCCTTTCTGCTATCTTGATATAAGCAAAAATACTTCTGCGCGTGTAATTTTAGGATCGCGCGGTATAAATGAATTTTAAATTACACATTCTGAGGTAAAATTTCACGCTGAACAACTTGGTTCTTTTCGATTTCGGCTATTTGTCCATATTTTTGGAGAAAAACGTAAAAAACGTGGTTTTTTGAGAGTTTTTTGAGCTTTTGAGCTTGACCCACCACTCCAAACGGCCGGGTGATGATTTCTATAGAAAGTAGACCTAAAGATACATATTTGACGAAAAAATCGTTTTGGTATGTTTTTTCGTTCCGGAGTAATGTCGATTTAAAGTTTTCTTTTGTCCCCCCTTCTCCCCCCATGCGATGAAAAATTCTGAAAAAATTCAGGGAGGTACCCCCATGTATCCTCTAACTATATTCGTTTACAGAATAAATTTATCTCAAACACGCGCTGATGCAGAATTTTCCCCCTGAAAAACGCGTTTTTTGGCCCCCCTGGCTGAGGGGGGTGGGGTGGGGAGCGGGCTATGGGCCCAAAATTATTTTTTGGGGGTACTAAACATACCCTGTGAGTTTCATCGAAATCCGAGGTTAAGGGCATTTTGCCTATCTTATCCGGGGGTACCCTTTCAGATTTCTAAAATCTGCCGGAGGCTGTATAGGAATTTTCAAAAAGTCGGTGGAGACTCCAAAATGACTTGAACTCACGGTTCGCGATATTAGCTACACAGATAGGTAGGTGGGTGGGTACTTATTGTGAGTGTATCAACGATGAATAAGATCAGTGGCAGGTACCTATTACCAAGCCTAATGGATGTTTCAAAGCCACCCGACTTTACCAAAAACCTACAATGAACCCTAAAATAATGGCACAATGATATCCTCCCTTATGCTTTTGGGATCGCAGAATACGAATTGGACCATTTTTTTGTAGGGGTGAGGGGTGAGGGAGGTGAAAAATTCAAAATTTGACAATAATGAAGTGTGATATGTCAAAATGTGTATTTTTGAGGGTGTATAGATCACGAATCTGACAATATTTTTTTCGTAGGGGTGATTGGTGGGGGATGAAGGTGGTAAAAACGGTGAAAAATTCAAAATTCAACCATACAGATGTGTGATATGTCGAAATGTACCAAGTATGAATAATTCAACTGAAAGTAAGTACTTTTCATCAATTTACTCAATTTTAGTTTTTATAAAGTGATTATAAGAGATAAATTATCTTAAAACTCCGTTTTTGCCAACTCGACTGCATAAATTGGAATAGATCAAATTTTTGGACGTAGATGCACAGGGAATTCCAGTGGCTGGCAATACTTGAGATACTGTATTTCAAGATGTCAATTGTCATTTTTGACCGAAAGAGACCCAATAACCTCCACAGTCAATTGTAGTGAAAAATAATAGTGAATTTTGTTGAAATGTTACAAATTTTTTCTTACTGGGACTTTGACGGCTCCATCAACAGAAAATTCTTCATTCCCCTCCCTTCACCCCTCCTACACCCTCGGAAACGTACATTTAGACATATCACACATCATTAGGTCAAATTTTGAATTTTTCGCCCCTTCATCCCCCACCATTCACCCCTACGAAAAAAATATTGTCAGATTCGTGATCTACATCCTCAAAAAAATACATTTAGATATATCACAAATCATTATTGCCAAATTTTGAATTTTTCACCTCCCTCACCCGCTCACCCCTCACCCTGACAAAAAAAATATTGTCAAATTCGTATTCTGCGACCCCAAAAACATAAGGGAGGATATCATTGTACCATTGTTTTAGGGTTCATTGTAAGTTTTTGAATTACAGGCGTTTTGAGAGTGCTCACAGCCCATTGTGGGTCGGATGAAAAATGACCAATACAACTGACTAATCGACAATATAGGTACTCAATAATATTGAAAAAAGCTGGTGCTAGAAGAATTTGTAGGAGTGGAGCGAGTTGTAGAGGAAGTAATTGAGATGGAAGGGTTATTAATTGTGGTGGTAGAGGGGGTGGTTTTTGAGTTGGTGCGGGTGGTTTTTGTGGTAGTGGGGGTGGCTATGGTTGTGGATGAACGCTGATTTCTAATACTGATACCACCGCCAGGATATCCAGACTCAAAATTGATGTCGTCGTCCCGGATCATTGGGTCTGAAAGAAATGATAGGTATGTACTCGGTGCATAAAAACATGGAAATTTTTATAGGTACAGGAACTGAATAGAGAACTCAATCCGTTCTTAGCTTGGCAATTGTTACCATTGAGATGTACTTGTGAAATTATTCTATGCACTCTCTGCATTAATACCTACCTACCTAACGTAACAAGTAGATAGGTTACACTGGTTACATCAAAATAAATGGTAAGGTAGAGTGGGGTAATTGCAAAGCACTTTTTGATTAGTGACACTTTGAGAGAGCGCTGTGAGAAGACTATTATTTGTACCACTTATACTTCAGGAGGTTCTCTATCAATGGCAAAATTTTGGTACAATTTGGTCCACAAATCGCGGAGAAAATTGCAATTTGAAAATTTGAAAATCGACTTTTGCATTTACCCCAACATGGGGTAAATGCAAAAGTGGGCGATGTTTTCTTTATTTTTTTATTTTTTTGCATTTTCAACACACTCACTGCATTCTACGTGTTATTTGCCAACTTTTATGATGTATTCGTGGTCTTGATTCGGTAAAAAATTCGATAAATTTCCCACTTCCCAAAAAAATTTTGGGGGAGTGAAAAAATGTTGAAAAGGTATTTTTTTTTAAAACTCGCTAAAATCAGCAAAAAACCAACTATTGATCATTTCTGATGTTTTTTATGAAAAAAACTCGTCATAGAAATACATTTTTCGTCAAATTTATGAGTAAAACATTAAAAAGAAGCAATAAGTAATTTTAAAATTCAGTAAAACTGTTAATCTCTTCTCTAACATGTAACTCATCATGTGACCGTGGAAGTTTATTTTTTTTGTAATTTCGAACCATTTTCAAGTTATTTAGGGCAAAAAAATATTTGTGGTAAGTGCAAAAATTTTTAAAAAAATCGTTTTTGCAATTACCCCGAGTCGGTTTTTTCTGGGGTAATTGCAAAAACGTAATTTACGACCAAAATGAAAAAAAAAATCAAATTGCGATAGGTATCTCACCTTAAACTTTAATCCTTCATGACCCTAAATCGTGAAAATTCCAGATAAATCGACAGTTGTTTCTATTTCACATGCATTTTTTTTAAAAAAACACCTCTCACTTTACTTATGAGTGGTTTCAACATGCTTCGATAAAAGTGTTTGCTACGGAGCGACAAGTTGAACCCCGCGAGTTGTGACCAGGTGAATATGTCAGTAAAGGTTGTTACTTCGGCATCCTCTAGTTGGCACCACCAGAAAATTGATATTTCTTTGCATGAGGTCACAATTTTGCAATTACCCCATTTTTGCAACTACCCCAGCACTCTAACTTAACAATTCCCAAACTGAAAATGGATTGATTTCTGTACTCAATTCCTATAAGCCGAAATTCCCGTATTTTAATGCACTCAGTAACTACATTAATTTATAATGTATTTATTTCAGTATTGAGTCATAAAAAGCTGTGCAAGTACATAGGTACATACGTACTGATTATTTATGATATTGAAGAATTCAATTTGATTGTTATGTTATTCGATTTATATTTGCACGCACAAATATGTAGGTAGGTAGGTATATGTATCTATCCAGATGTGTTACCTAACCTACATGGGACCTTGATGGGACGTGGATGGACGTGGATGAGACAAAGATGGGACCTATATGGGGCGTGGATGGGATGTACATAGATGGGACTCGGAAGGGACCTAGACAGGGCCCAAATGGGATGTGGACGGGACTTTGAAAGGGACACAAATGGGACGTGCATGGAATGTATATGAGACTTGGAGACTTATAAGTGACCCAGATGGGATGCAGATGGGACTTGGAAGGGACCCAGATAGGACTTTGATGGGACACAGGTTGGACTTAAAAGGGACCCAGATAGGGCACAGATGAGACGTGGATGAGACATAGATGGGACTTAGAAGGGACCCAGATGAAATTCAGATGGGACATAGACGAGACTTGGATGGGACCCAGGTTGGACATGGAACTACATAGAATCGGATCGAAGTGCATTCTCACCATTGGTGGTTGTCTGGTTGGTAAAACTTGAGCCATGTTCAGCAGAAAGTATGGCCGGTGTAGAGTCTGTGGAAATGTAAATGATAAATCAGTAAGTTGGACTGGAGTAGGTACATATGAACTCGATTATTGTTTTTTTTTTAGTCACCATTCCATATTTTCAAGTGAAAAACACCGATACTCATCCATTTTGAATTCTGTAGCTTTCGGCATTCGTAAAAGCCTTCATCTAGATACGTGATTTCAGGTATTGGATAGGAAACAACCACTCCCGATTGAATTCGAAACACCTCCTGTTGATTTCAATAAAGCAAAATAAAATTGAATACTTCACGAAGTATTTGGAATTGTTTTCAAATCTCTTATTCTACGTTTTTTTAAAATGATGGACGAGGAGGGAAGGTCATTTTAAAATGGGTTTTATTATCTTACTGTAATTGTCGTTCTTCTTGTGGTATTAACGAACCATGTTACATTCCAGTTCGGGTTGAGTTCATCATAACAGCATAGGTACAATATAGCTTGATTCGGAGTTTCTTCTAGTACAATACGGTTTCCTGAATGATTATAATTATTAATTATAATGCATGTAGGTAATATACTTATCGAAGTAAGGAATTATCAAATTTCAACATGGTTTAAATGTTTTAAACTTTCTGTATTGGCTCACCAGTTACATGAATAGAGTGAATGGTATCATTAATGCAGCCATTTGTATTGCACACAAAAAAGGAAAGAGTTGTTGGAACATTTAGCTCAATTATTGGAATTCTCAAGCTGATCATTCCATAAGAATCAAAGTCTTGTAGATAGGTTTCCCGGTGATTCGTTACGTATGTTATATTATATTTTGGTTTCGGATATCCTACTCAAGAAAAAAAAAATTGTTGAAATGTACTTGTGTGCTGTGCTTACCTAATTTTCCACCTTTTTCCACAGAATAAAGTACCTAATGCGAGTACCTCTTGCACAAATTTCCAAGGATAGAGTATCTCGCCCTTCTTCTACATTGAAAATCCTCTTCATAATAAGGTAAGGTGGTGCTATACCATTCTGAATTTTTTCCATCTGCTGTTTCGTGTGATATTTGTTTTTATTACCTAAGAATTATAGATGTCTTTACAGCTGTTTTTTTTTCAAATAATAATTACCCATCTGAACTTTTCACGAATTTGAAAAAAAAAGAATTTCGAGAACCTACTTCATTACTCAAGTATCATTTGAAATGATTCTTTTTTTTTAAAAAAATCGTTAGATGAAAATTGAACAATGTAGAACGTTTTGATTGCTGGCATCAAAGATACAGTTTTTCAATGAGAAATATTTTCTGATCATTTTTTCATTCAATGACAACATTCGTACTGACAAAAACATTCGATGATTTAAGGGAAAAACTTAGTTCATCTTACCTTCACATCTGACTTCCAACCAAATACTGCGAGTGACCTTTGGGTATCCCTCTGTCGACAGATCTAAGCACGAATACCATCCGGTATCAAACCTACTTAAATAATCCAATGTAACATCACCAGTCTTGGAATTCGTATTTTTATAAGTGCTCTGTGGAAATTAATCGCCATTATGAAAATATCTTGTAATTTTAGAAACAATCAATCTTACGGGGGAACTTTTAGCAGGCATTTTTCAAGATGTAAGTGCATAGCCAAATGGCCACCCAATGAGCAAGTTTTGGCCACCCAGTAAATTCGATTTCGCCGCGATAGTTTTTCCCTTTCAAAACCAATGTAGTAAATTCGATTTGCCCAACATTTTTAATTTGCACTCATGAAAAATCGAAATTAGAGGTACTGAAAACCTTTCGTGATGTGTAATGATTTTATAAAAACAATGGTAAAATTACTGCTTGAGTAGAGCGAAAGCGAAAATTTTTTGAAAAAATGGGCCCCAGCAACGAAAAAAAAATATTTTTGCAAGCTTTATTTCAAATTTTTACTCGCGAGTAGGGGCAATGACCCCCTTCGCCTCTCCCCCTGGCATTTCCATTGTCTCTTGACCACCTAGTGAAAATTGCTTTAAAAATGGCTTGACTTTTAGAAATCCTCAACTCAGATCGTGCTGAAATTTGGCTCACTAAAAGAGCATGTCACCCAGACCTCAGAACCGAATTTTTAGCTGCCGAAAAGTTTATTTTATGGTTTTTGGCGAATTTTTGAAAATGGTCAATGAACGACATTTTTTGTAATTTGGTGAAAACCTCCTGACAATTGTGTAGGTCAACGTTGTGAAATTAGTTTTCTGATAATCGGTTTGATAAGACTGCAAGTGCAATCAAATGTTACAGATTGAAGAACAAAATATTATTGATGACGTCATCGTTAAAAATTCTGATGAAGAAATTTCATTTGTAATTAAATATTCAACGATATTTTTAGGATTATTCTGTCCAACTTTTAAGAACTTGGAAAATTTTTTGATGAATTTTTGACACCAGGTTTGTTGGATTTGCACGAGCGTTGTAATCAATTTTGGCAACTGAAAATTTGGTTCTGAGATCTTTGTGACATTCTCTAATGAGCAAAATTTCCGTTCGATCGCAGTTGAATCATGAATGACGTGTTGGCTTTAGCATTTCTTAAAAACCTTAATAAAGAGCTCTCGCTCCCCGTGGTGTTCTTTTTATTTCACGTATATAATTTCGCGTTTGCGTTCTTAAAAGTCCGCATGACGTGTTGTAGAGGTGAGCTTATTAGACAAAGAATGCAAATGCTTACTTCTACTTTGTACGGAGATAATTGATCTATTGATGATTCGTTTAATATTTTCTGGATTTTTTCGAATGATGAACGATACCACTGATGTTGATTTTTCGTGTTTATGACTTCGCATGATAATAACACCGGCTCTCCGCAATTCTTATTTTCGTTTGTAAATTTTACTGCTGAAAATTCGCGTTGAAGAAAAATAAATGAATTTTTTTCTCATTTAAAAAAAAAAATGTACATCTTACCTTTCGAATCTGAGGAAAACACCCCTAACACGATGGCAATGCTTGCTGTAAGTAAATACGTATTTTTAAGAACATAAGGCTATAGGTACCTATAGTTGCTACAGATTATGTTTAATTTAGTGACAATGAGCGGAGAAGGTGTGAAAAAAAGTGAGGCAGACTGCAGTTAATCGCCGTAAAAAAAATTGTGAAATGACTTTAAAAGTCCTTAAAACGTCAAAGACTCCTCTGTCTCTTTTGATTTTTTGGTCAAAAATGTGAAGCAAAAATGTAAAATTACTGTGAATAATGTGTTTGCAATTGAAAGATTGGTGATACGTCTGCAAAAACTAAGACTTACTTTTTTTTGAAATGTTGAAGTTTGCGATTTATTGGAAGGAATTTTTGGGATGGAAAAAGAGAGCGAGTACTATTAAGCCAAGTCTGAGGCTCCAGTACGAGCATTTTTCTAGTATCTTTTGATTCAATTTTATCGGTTATTGATCATATGTACAATACGTGAGGGAATCAATGGAAATATTTGCAAAGTATAACATAATCACAGGCCGGCTAAGTATTCCTGATAGTAAGCTATAGTTATATTGTAATCAAGTAAGTACTACTCACCCTTAACAATCATGACAATTAACGAGAACATGGGTAATAAATAATTCAATCGAATCGGCGAATACCATGGAACAACTTCTCACGTCGCAAATAATTATGATGGTAAAATTGGAGCTTTAGTTTGTGAGTTGGCATTCCATGGTTGCATATTTCATGAGATAAAAGTGATAAAATTGAACGGAATTTATGTATCTCGCTTGATTAAACCAAATGCAATGAATCATTTGATATTTTTGCTCAAATTTTCGTACATAATACGTAGATAGGTATGCATTTATTATCGTGACTTGTAAAACGCGAAACTTTTTCCCCCATGCTACACCAGCTTCAGATAATTAACGATTATTTGAAATTCGCAACGTGGTAAAATTCATCGTTCTGGAAATTTCTGAATCGCATAAAATTCATGCTGACAAGGGTGGAAAAAGTTTCGAACTGATGAAGTAGATTGAAGCTAAATTGAAAAGAGTCTGAAAATACCTATACATCACGAGCCAAAATTCCAAGTGCTAAAAATGCGTTTTTAAATTTTTGAATAATTTTTGAAAATCGAAGCGACAAAGATGATGAAAACTCGACCGAATTGCTCTATAGAAATCTGAAATTTTGTAGCACTATTATCATTCTTTTCGCCTCCTTCATGATTCGAAACCATGTCGAACAATTTTAAGAAGCCTGCAGTCTCCAGCAGATTTTGAAAAGTAGAAATTTCCACAAAATTTTACGCAATGAAGTTGAAAAACCTATCAGACCTATAGTGCCCTAATCAGACCTATCAACGATTGAAATTTTTGGTGAAGTAAAATTTATGCCAGAAGGAAACGTCCAATTTAAATTGAATAAAAATGACAAAATAAAAAAATGAATTTGAAAAAAAATTAGTTTTTTTTAAATGTACTTGGGTATTTATTTATTTATTTATTTTTGAAAAAGTACTATTGACCAACGTTTTATGACCAATATTTTTGATTCATTTAAAAAATCTAATTCAAGAAATCGAAAGCATTTTTACATCGAATTTCAGGATTCACGTGGGCCTTTAAGGGATATACAAATAGCGAGAGAAAATTCATCGCTTGAACTACTCGCACCCTCACTTCGCTCATGTGCTTCGTCTGTGTTTGGGGGGACTTCTTCCCCTCTGTACCCCCTTGGGCTTCACGTAATTACCTCCTGCAAATGTCTTTTTTTTGTGTTCTGCGCTTCGCTTGAACTACTCGCACTATCGATTCGCTCCTGTGCTTCGCCTGTGTTGGAGGGGACTTTGTCTCACCATCCATCCCCCTTGGGCTTCGCCCAACTCTCTCTTTCCACTGTTTCCTTCTTGTATTCGAAAGGGGACTCGTCCCCCCTGCACCCCCTTGGGCTTCGCCCAACTCTCTCCTTCTGCTGTTTCCTTCTTGTATCCCCCTGCACCCCCCCCCACGGGCTTCGCCCAACTCTCTACTTCCTCCTTTGAAAAATATGGTAACAAACCTGTCTTGACCCTGAAACAGGTCAAATGGGGTGAAAAGGTTGAAACCGGCAAGTCACTTCGGGTACATCCTCCCATTGTACTGTGAAAATTTGAACCCTCTAGGTAAATTTGGAGGGGCCGTACAGGCTTTCTACGTCAAAAAACACATAAAATAGACAAAAAATCCACTTTTCGATCCTGGAGAGGGGTCATGCAAATAGGGTTGGAAGGTTAAAACATGCAAAAGGCACTTCGGGTACATCCTCCCATTGCACTGTGAAAATTTGTACGCTATAGGTCAATTTGGAGGGGCTACAGACTGTCTGAAAAATTGAAAAACACGTAAAATAGCAAAAAAATCCACTTTCTTTGACCCTGGAGAGGGGTCAAATGGGGTTGGAAGATTGAAACTGCAATAAGTACTCATAGGACACCCTCCCATTGTATGCTGAAAATTTGGACCCCATAGATCAATTTTGTGGGTGAGGGGGTCAAAAATCGGGGTCAAATGTGGTTTTTCCACCTTAAATGGGGTGAGGATGACCTAATAGGAAGCTGAAATTTGGATTTGTGGATCACAATAGAGATACTGAAAAATGGTATGATTTTGGACTTTTTTTGTCCATTTGGGGCCATATTATGCCCCTCCAAAAAAATGACCTTTCTGTAATTTTCAACTTTGACCCTTCTCGCTGCAGGGGTCAACTCTAGCTCCCAAAAGAACTTCATTCTCCAAGTTTTACTTCATTTGACTAAATAGAACAGATTCCAAGTCATGAAGTGTAGTAATCACCATATTATGTGTTAGGTAGTAGGTACCAAGTCCGAAATTGTACAATTCGGGGATGGTACAATTTGTGTTGTGCTAAGTCCGATATAAAGTTTTATAATGAAGGAATTCGAATTTCGTGCCTTTATTTAAAAATTCAAACCTTGACATTTTAATCAAGTCCAAAACGAAGGCGTTTTATTTTTTGATTTATAAATTTTCAAAAGCTTTTGCACTCGCATTTACCTATTTTTGTATTCCAAAACTGAAATTTTTTGAAATTTATTTTTCAAATTTTTAAAATCTTAAAACCAGAAAAATTACTTTTTGTATCAGAGAACAAGACTAAAGAAAGGATTTTTTAATCTTAGAATTATAAGTTTTTAAAATGCTGAAACCAGAAAAATTATATTTTCTGAGTCTACAAATATACCTAGGCCTATTATTTAGTTTTTGAATTATGAATTTTCCTCACTTCACTCTAGAGCCAGTTTCTTCATTATTCTGAAATTGACATTTTTTCTTCAGGGAACAAGACTAAAAAAATGATATTTAATCCTAGAATTATAAATTTTGGATAGGTATTGCCCTCGCTTCGCCTGGGCTAATCGTTTTTTGTTTCAAAATTTTGCATCTCTCAATTTTTGAGAGCTCCGCTAGGGCCGATTGTTTTTCATTTCGGAAATTGAAATTTTTATAGGTAACATATCAGCTGAAATTAGAAGAATTCCCAAGGCGATCAAGGCCCACAACATAAACTGATTTTATTCTTACTGATACTATTCAATTTTTTAAATTAATACCAATATAATCTACGCATTTTAAGTTTGTGTGGGGGGTCCTTTTCAGGGGTGAGGGAGGTAGGGGTATTGATGATTATTTTTCAACTATAACAATACAACAGTAGGTATAGAAAAAGCATGAAATTCAAATTCCTTCATTATAAAACTTTAAATCGGACTTAGCACAACACAAATTGTACCAAGTCGAACACTTTGTCCGGACCCTCCGGACATGGTACGAACAAAGCCCGATGAAAAAATAATATTCACGCTTGGTCCGGTTGGTCCGGACACTTCGGAGATGGTACAAAATTGGCTGTACCAGCCCCGAATTATACCTACAATTTCGGACTTGGTACCTAACACATATATGCTGTAGGTGCAGTAACATTGTATGAACTTTTCATGGCAATTTCGAATGAATACCGGATGTGGATGTGACCATAAAAACCCACCTAATTTAAGAGTGTTACAGATTTTTATCTACGGGTCTTCAAGAACTACCTACTTAAGGTCATCAATATAGTATACCGTGAATGGTTTTGCAATAATGTAGGTACAAGATGCGTAAAAATGTCGGTAAATAACAAACATTTTTCAGCGCAAATTTCAACTTCAAAAATGTGTTACAAACTTGACGAAAACACAACCCAAAGAGTTGTGCACGGGAACGTACTACATTTGGAGTGAATTTCCGAAATATGGCCGTAAAGTGCCTTTTGCATGTTTCAACCTTCCTAATAGGTATAATTAATTTATTAATAAGCAGTTAAGCACTGCCATCGTGTTACAAAGCCCACAAAGTTTTCTGTACAAAAATTTGGCTCTTACGTAGCGGCCTACTGATACGACTTTTTTTATTATTATTATTTTGGTGAATTTTTAAAAAATCAAGTGGATTTTAAGTCGTTTTGGAGTCTCCAGTGACTTTTTGGAAAGTACTGGAGCTTCCAGTATGTTTTTGAAAGATGTGGAGTTGTGAAGCCGAAATTCACTACAATCCGTTCTAAGAGCATCCTCACCATTGATGGTAGTCTGGTTGGTAAAACTTGAGCCATGTTCAGTGGAAAGTGTGGCCGGTGTAGCGTCTGTGGAAATATAAATGATAAATCAGTACGTTGGACTGGAGTACCTGTGAACTCGATTATTGTTTTTTTCAGTCGCCATTCCAGATTTTCAGGTGAAAAACACCAATAGTCATCCATGTTGAATTCAGCTTTCTGCATTCGTAAAACCCTTCATTTAGATAGGTGATTTCACGTATTCTACGGGCAGCACAAAATCCCGGTGTAATTTCTATTTCCTTCTGTTGATTTCAATGAAGCAAAATAAAATAATTATGGACGAGGAAGGGGGGGTCATTTGAAAATGGGGTTTATCTTACTCCAACTTTTCTGTTATTAACGAACCATGTTGAATTCCAGATCGAGTTGAGTTCATCATTACAGCATAGATCTATATCTTGATTCGGAGTTTCTTCTATTACAATACGGTTTCCTGAATGATTATAATTTATTAATTATAGTGCACATAGGTACTATACTTATCGAAGTTAGGAATTATCAAATTTCAACATGGTTCAAATGTTTCAAATTTTCTGTATTGGCTCACCAGTTACATGAACAGAGTGAATGGTATCATTAATGCAGCCATTTGTATTACACACAGAAAAGGAAAACGTTGTTGGCTCTTTTAGCTGAGTTATTGGAATTCTCAAGCTCATTTTTGCATCATTAACATTGAAGTCTTCCAGAGAGGTTTCCCGGTGATTCATTACGTATGTTGTATTATATTTTGGCTTAGGATATCCTACTCGAAAACAAAATTGTTGAAATGTACCTACTGTGCTGACCTAATTTGTCACTTTTTACCATACAGAATAAGGTAAATGTAGGTACCTCTTGCGTAACTTTGAATGCCTATACTATCACCCTTTTCTTTAATGAAAAACTTCTTCATAATAGGGTAAGGTGGTGCTGTACCATTCTGAATTTTTTCTATCTGCTGATTCGTGTGATTTTTGTTTTCATTACCTAAGGATTATAGATATAATACAGCTTTTTTGTGCAAATACCATCTGAACTTTTTACGAAATTTGGAAAAAAAGGAATACGTAGGTAAAGGTATGATTCGTATAAAAAAATCGTGTGGTGAAAATTGAACATAACAGAGCGTGTTTTGATTCAATTATGCAGCAAAAATAATATGTATGTACCTACATCCAATGATGTAAGGGAAACCCTTAGTTCATCTTACCTCTACATCTGACTTCCAACCAAATAGTGCGAGTGACCTTTGGGTATCCCTGTGTAGACAGATTTAAGCACGTATACCATCCGGCATCAAACCGAGTTAGGTAATCCAATATAACATCGTCAGTCTTGGAATTTTTATTTCCAAAAGTACTCTGTAGAAATTAAGTCACCATCAAGCAAATATCTTGTAATTTTAGAAACAATCAATCTTACAGGGAAACATTTAGAAATCTTCAGCTCAGATCGAGCTGAAATTTGGCTCACTAAAAGAGCATGTCGTCCAGGCCTCAGAACCAAATTTTCAGCTGCCGAAGTTGAATTTTTGGTTTTTGGCTAATTTTTGAAAATGGACAAAATAGAACGTTCGCCAATACTTATGAACGACATTTTTTGTAATTTTATGAGAACCTTCTGACAATTGTGTATGTAAGTCAATATTGTGAAATTAGTTCTTCGAAAATCGGTCTCATAAGGCTGCAATCAAAGGTTACAGATTGAAGGTCTAAATGATGACGTCATCGTTAAAAGGTCTGATAAAGAAATTTCTTTCGTAATTAAAAATTCAACGATATTTTTAATACAGTCTAACTTTTAAAAACTTGGGAAATTTTTTAATGAATTTTTGACATCAGGTATGTTGGATTTGTACGAGCGTTGTAATCAATTTCTGCAACTGAAAATTTGGTTCTGAAGTCTTGGTGACATTCTCTAGTGAGCAAAATTTCCGCTCGATCGCAGTTGACGAGTTGTATAGAGGTTTCCTTAGTAGACAAAGAATGCGAATGCTTACTTGTACTTCGTACGGAGATAATTTATCTATTGATGATTCGTTTAATATTTTCTGAATTTTTTCGGATGATAAGCGATACCACTGATGTTGATTTTTCGTGTTTATGACTTCGCATGATAATAACACCGGCTCTCCGCAATTCTTAGTTTCGTTGGTAAATTTTACTGCTGAAAATTCGCGTTGAAGAACAATAAATCAATTTTTTTCTCTTTTAAAAAAAATGTACACATATATCTTACCTATTGAATCTGAGGAAAACACCAAAGGAACTGTCGTTATAACAATTCCTAACCCGATGAGAATGCTTGCTGTAATTAAGTAAATATATAAGTTATTTTTAAGAATAAGGTCACACTTACCTATAGTTGCTACAGATTATGTCTAATTTACCGACAATGAGCAGAGTAGGTGTGAAAAAAGCGAGGCAAACTGTTGAACGTAGTAAAAAAAATTGTGAAATGACTTTAAAAGTCCTCAAACCCGAAACCTCCTCTGTCCCTTTTGATTTATCGGTCAAAAAAGTGAGGCAAAAATGTAAAATTACTGTGGATAATGTGTTTGAAATTGGAAGATTGGTGATACGTCTGCAAGAACTAAGACTTACTTTCTTTTTTTTTGAAAATTTTGAGGTTAGCGATCTATTGGAAGGGATTTTTGGGATGTAAAAAGAGAGCGAGTACTATTAAGCCAAGTCTGAGGCTCCTGTACGAGCTTTTTTCTGTTTTGTTTTTGTTCGATTTTATCGTTTATTGATAATATGTACAACACGAGAGGGAATCAATGGAAATGTTTGCAATGTAACAAAATCACAGGTATGAGGTATGATGCTATTCCTGACAGCAAGCTATAGTTAATTAGTTAAGTACCTATATTATGATCAAGTACATATTACTCACCCTTGAAAATCAGGAATATTAACATAAACATAGCAGAAATAAATAATTCAATCGAATCGGCGAATACTGTGGAACAAATTCTCACGTCGTCGCAAATAATTATGCTGGTAAAATTGGAGCTTCAATTTGTGAGTTGGCATTCCATGGTTGTATATTTCATTAGATAAAAGAGATTAAATTTAACGGAATTTGTGTATTTCGCTAGATGCAGTATGAATCATTTCCTATATTTGCTAAAATTATCGTACATAATACGTAGGTACCTGTGCATTTATGATCATTTTGAAATTCGCAACAGAGAAAAATTCATCTCTGTGGAAATTATCTCAATCACATAAATGATAAGATTCACGCTGTCAAGAGAGGTACCTATATTCCAACGAGCGAAAAACGTTTCGAAATGATGAACTAGATAAAGCTAAATTGAAAGAGAGTCCGAAAATATCAACTTCACGAGCCACTGCTTTTTGCAAAAAAAAATGTTTACTTTTTGCCAAAATTATCCTGAAAAGTCCTGTTTTTTGCCAAATCATTGTCAAAATCATTAATTTTTTTCGAGGTTATCAAAAAAAAAAAAACGTTGTTTTGCCAAAATAAATAAATTACACTAGGCAACTGCAAACTTGTGTTCGGGTTGAAAATGGACTTAATCGATACTTCAGACCCTAGAACAAAAACAGAGTGGGGTTTTTCAATTTCAGTTGTTTTCAATGGTCAGGAGAGACTGTCAAAGTTGCAAAATTGGCCGTTTTTGCCCCACTTCACGAGTTTGTAGCGACATCAGTGTTGTAGGTATTGCGAAAAAAAACAAGGACATTTTCGAATTATATATACCTACGCCCTTTTTCAAGTAAACTACTTTCCTCGATTTTTGATTTTCAAAGTTTCAAGCGCATACGAAAGATTTTCATTTGTACAAATATTTTCAAACTCGGAGCGCGCGACGCTGGCGTTACTCCACCACGTGATCGTGGCGCGGAACTGTGTTCACCTGAAGTTCAAATTGAATTTTTCGTATTTAGAAAAATTAGTCTTATCCGCTTGAAACTTCGAAAATCAAAAATCGGGGAAAGTATTTTACTTAAAGAAGTGCATAGAACCCGAAAATGATCTTGGTTTTTTTCGCAAAACAATACGGATGTGCTACGAACTCCTGAAGTGGGGCAAACATTAGCGGAAGAAAAGGAAATGAGATCTTTTCATTTGTATGTTTATTTACTGACTGACTTAATCTAACATCTTGAAATCTAAGTACACAAGGTAGCAGTTATTAGCATTTCGCTAGAGAGAGAAGGTGAAACCAGGGTAGAACAACGCACAGGAAAGAGAGAAGGCAGACACGACAGGTAAATCCTATGCAGGTATCATAAGATGAAGAAATTTGTGGGAATAAGGCTATTGTTTAAGAAGGAGCGCAAGAATGAGACAAGAAAGAATTGCGAGCTCCGCAATATTAACAAATCTACCAACGTTTCATATTCAGTGAAACTTTGCAATTTGCAAAAAATAAATGAAAATATACCTATTGTATGATGCCACCTTGCGGTTAAACAAATAATTTTTTATGTACTTACTTAAGTACCTAGAGAATAAAAACAGTAAAGACAAACTATTATCTAGGTAGGCCTATATCAAATTGTTCATTTCAAAATAGGTTTTCTAATTTCATTTTCATCTTCACTGGATTCCATTGTGGAAATAACGCTTCGTGAGTCGGATTCATCAAAATTTTCTGAATGGTAAGACCCATCGACTACCTTTAATTCGAAAACCAACACAGTAGGAATTATAAGTTGCGAGAGATTTTCAATCAAAACAGATGTTAAACATACCATAGTATCAGTCAATAATTCTTCTAGGCGTTCTACTATTGACAAGAAATTTGGACGATCCTCAGGCTCGAACCTCCAGCAATACATCATCAAATTGTATCTACAAAAAATCACACGAGAATTTTGTCACCATCTTTGTTAATTTCCACCAAGTACATAAGGTACTGTGCCCTATTAACGCCATGCACTCGAAAAATTGGAATTACTCAGTCACAATTAAACTTATTTCCATTCTGATTCGTGTAGGTGATAAAGGATACATGAAGGTATCTTTTCAGCAAATGTTTGAATTTTTACAATTTTTTCCCTCCGAGCAATAACGGTTCAAAGTGAGGTCACCATTCTGGCGTTGTTTGGAACCGGGTACCCAATAACGCCAACAATTTTTTTTTAAATTTTTCACCTAAAATTTCACAATAAAATCAATTTATAATGCAATTAATGAAATCTACGATAAAAAATACGTACCCCACCACCAAAATTATCCGCAAAAGTAAATTCTAACCCCAATCAAAATGCATTTTCAAATTTCGAAAAAATGAAAAAAATGCAAAATTTTTTTTTAATTTTAAATATAAAATTTTGTGATAAAAACAATTTTGAATGAAGTTATTGAAATCAATGATGAAAAATGTATACCCTACCACCAAAATTATCCGCAAAAGTGAATTTTAACCCCAATCAAAATGCATTTTCAAATTTTAAAAAAGTGATTTCAATTTTAGATCTAAAATTTTTAGATAAAACCAATTTTTAACGCAATTATTGAAATCTAAGATGAAAAATGTATACCCTACCACCAAAATTATCCGCAAAAGTGAATTTTAACCCCAATAAAAATGCATTTTTAAATTTCAAAAACAAAAAAATAAATTGTAAGAAATACAAAAAAATGTATTGAAAATCAATAATATTGAAATAGGTAATTATGACTTAATAATCACCTCTACGTCTTTTCAACATTTCTGAAAAAAAATTGAAAAAAATTACGTTGGCGTTATTGTTAGGACACCCCTATGTTCAACTTTGAAGAAACATTTTAGCATGAAAAAATGCGTGAAATGGATTGTCTATGAGCTCAACATGTAGAAAAAGGTACAAATATTCATTACAAAGCTCATCAACTTATCGAAAATATTTTTTTCTTGGTGTATTTTCAAAATGAAGTTTTTCTAAGTTGCATAGAACTGCTGATAAAAAAATTCAAATGCAAAATTTTCAGACTTCCACTTCGAAAATCACAACAATATTTCGCCGGTCACGTTGTTTTTATTTATAGAGTACCTGAATGTACGTTATAGCCCCGTAGGACGTTTAGTTCTCGAGATATCAGCTGTTGGCGTTGTTGGGCACCTGGCGTATTTAGGGCTCAGTACCTTAGGTAATTGAAGGAAATCTTTAAATATTCAAAAGAAATTTATTATTGAACTTGCACGCTTGTAGATGCATTTGGAGGCTTTTCCATTCGATAATTTTGCTTTAAAGCGTTACGTAGCCCAGCAAGATCCTCGATTGAAGGATACGGATTATCACCCAGCGTTATAATCTCCCAAAGCAATATGCCGAAAGACCAGCTGTAAAAAGCTGAGTGTAAATTTCTCTTCATTTTCTAGTACATGGTAATGGTAGTTTTCATTGTACACTTACACGTCAGATTGCGTTGTGTATTTGTTATGAAATAAAGCTTCGGGTGCCATCCATTTTATGGGTAGTCGACCGTTTGATGTCTTCTTGTAGTATTCGGTTTGTCTCACATCTCGTGCGAGGCCAAAATCAGCTATTTTCATCGTGTACTGAGCTGTTACAAGGATATTGCGAGCTGCCAAATCTCGATGAATACACTATTGAATGAAAATAAAATTAATAATTATGTAGCTACTCGCAATTGCAAGTGCGATCTGCACAGTGTGGTAAGATGTAGGTAAATCCTCCTTAATAGTAAACTGAGTTGAAAATGTTCAGTTCAAAAATTGTTTGCCTTGGTTTACTTTGCTGATTTTGAACTGGAAAATTTTTTATGAAAATATCTGCTGATCACGAGCTTCTATCAGGTGAAAAATTTTGAATAGGTACACACCTTTATTGAAGACAGATAAACCATTCCTTGCGCAATTTGACGAGCATAAGTCAAGAGAGTACTTTCTTCTATTTTGGAGGAATGATGAAGATGTTTTCGAAGAAAATTCTTGAGGTTTCCATTTTGGGCATATTCTGTAATTACAAGCAATGGTCCTCCTTGGCTGCAACAGCCGAGAAGTCGAAGGATGTTCTGGTGACTTCCAAGCAATTTCATCAATTCCATTTCAGATACCAAGTCTATCATGTCTGAATCCAAGTGATCATCTGAATTCAAGTTGTGAGAAATTATTGATTAGCGTAGGTTTTAACTATTTCACTTCACTACTCATAAATTAGGCGATTTATGTACTTATACTTATTGATAAAGCTGCTGTTATTTAAGCGTTAAGCTAATGTAATAAGGACTAACCCTTGAGCATTTTCACTGCCACTGTAACGCCATTTCCATGTTTCCAAATATCCCTCGCCTCGGCTTGCACTACTTTCCCAAATTCGCCTTCACCCAAAGTTTCCCCCAAGCGTAAATTTTGTCGAGGATATTCCCATTGTTCATCTAATGACATTTGATATTCACCTACCGAAACCATGCCGTTTTTCACTATACCAGATTTCAAACGTTCGATTGAAACGACAGGCATATTCTGGAAATAATAGTAATCAGTTTTTTTTGTCAGAGTCAACAATCTGGGTAGGGTAGTATGTTTTTATATAGGTAGATTAATAATATTTGTATGCATCTAGATACGTACCAAAACATCGGGAAAATCTTCGTCGATGTTGATTTGTTTCTTTACTACAATCTTTTTCACCAATTGTGTCATTTCTTCGACTTGTCTCATTTCTCTAGATATTTAATTGTCACAAGTTTAGAATTTGAAATAGGTAAAAGGTAATCGTCAGAAAGTTTCAGCTTACTTACTTTTTGTATTTGCAGAAAAAAAGTATGCCACATATTACTGTAATTATTAATATCATTCCTAGCGCGGTGACCAATATCTTTATTATCATGTCATCTTTTCCAAACGCAGGTTGAGATGATTCTTTTATGAAATCATTTATAAAATTTCAATAACTACTTATCTTATGAATGTGGTGCTTACCGCTAAACATACCACAACGATAACAACATAATCTACTCGCAAGCTTTGCAAAAGTACCTTGATGGCCTGTAGTCTTCTTATCACAAGTTGGAGGTTCGTCTTCGCCACCGGGGCAATCCTTTTTTCCGTCGCATTTAATACTGGCACAAACCAATATTCCACCAGAATTGGGGCAAAAAAATTTATCATCCACTTCACATCGATCTAATCAATGCGAGAAAGGACACGTATTTATAGGTAGGAAGTTGTAGGTGCATAATTGCTACACATAATACTAAATTAGACTAGAAAACCCGTTGAACTGCGCATACTTCGCACGGTTCTCCCAGAGCATGAAAATATAAAATAATGTTGAAAATATATGAGAAATGTAATTAAGTGTTTAGCAATATCAAGCTTTTTCAGGTTTTTAAAATTTTTTTAAAAAGTAGTAAGTTATCAAAAAATTCAAGCTTTGCGATTTAGAGATGTTATTTAGAGATGAAACAATGATAAAAGTACTATCAAGCTTTTTAAGCTGGTAAAATTAGGAGTTGAACTCTAGATCGGTGATCCATCCGTCGCCTTAACCCGTTCAGCCAGCAATACTGATGGACTAGTTGCTGAATGCTGTGTTGTGATTGGCCAAAATTATTTCTCGAGCTTGTTGAGCTTTTGGATAAACTTTTCAAACTTCCAATACTAGCCTACATATCTATACTTCACAAGCTTTCTATTGAGGGGTCTATTATGAAAATCGGTTGCGTATTTACGTATTGTATGTATAAGAAGATATAATTATGTAGGCTATAAGTAAGCGTTATCATATATTCAGGATGATGAAACACGATGACAATACCTGGGCCCGGGCACTCTTCTTCATCGCTTCCATCGAGACATGTGTCCTTTTTATCGCATCTGCCTGATGATGGAATACATTTAGCTTTATACGAATACTTGCAGGGAATTTCCGTAGGAGAACACTGGAAAGGAAGTATTCCTGCAGTGGTACATACATAAAAAAAATGAACTGTCCATCAAGACTTGTTTCAAAATTTGAAAAAAAATACCTAGGTAGGTACCCATCAGTTGTAAGGGTAATTGAAAATAATGCAACTGCTACTTACGTCTGAAATTGAGAACATACGGTTTTTCCGGCGATGCAGCCAACGAGCCAATTTTTTTATAAGAGGCTAGCTGATTAGATAATGTATCTCTGACATGTGCCTCGCTAACAAGATCAGAGAACTCGAGATCTACTACAGCCCTCGACTGAGATATGTCAAATGTACTTCTGGTCAATCAGAAAACAATGAAAAAATTATATATTTTTTCTTCATTATTCAAACGCAATATCAACAGCATCGCTTACAAAATAGCCACTAAGCGCGCTCGGGCAAAATCTGGCGTAGAGAATATTTCTTTAAAACCGGTAGTAATTTTACGTTCGTATTCTTCAAATATAGAGCTGGAATGGTAATCGAAATCATAAGTGTAAGCCTCCATAAGCTTGATATAAACTCGAAAATACTCTGCAAATGAAAAGAGCAAACTTTGAATGCCACACGAAAAGAGAAATTGCAACTCAAACTCATTGAATACAAAATAATGGCGCAATCGAAAACCTTTCCGGCCGGTCAGTAGAAGAAAAATGGGGGTAAAGTCTGCTCTCCAAGTGAAATTTTAAATCACGGATAGGTATGTTTTTTGGTTGGATGAATGATTCAAAAAGTTCTACTGTTGTTTTTTTTTTTGATTTTGTAGTCAAAACCACCAAAAATATCTTGCATTTCATCAAAAGTACCTATCAAAATATCTCGATTTTTTGCGTAAATAACTTTCCAAAAATCTTACTTTTCGTTAAAACTGTTCAGAAGTGTGTTTAAAAACTCTCTGGTGAAATTTTTAATCCTCAAAATTGCTCCCATCGTCCTCTTGTTGCTCAAAATAGCACAAAAAAAGCACTACTTATGCTGTAGGTACATGAACTATTTTTTTTTTTTTTTTTTGACGAGCTATGTATTTATCTATTTTTGTATTTTTGTGTGATTCGTATTTGTTCTGTCGTCCATTATTTCATTTCTTTGGCGCGCACAATTTGTTTGTTAAATGTATTAAGTACATAAACATCAAATATTCTGTCGGGCAATAGGTATTATAGGTACCTTATATTGTCGCTCGTTATTCAAATTCATTAACTGTCGTTCAAAAACTTTTTTCTTCGTGAAATGATTCTTTTCCTGTGCAATATCTTTTTTTATCGTTAAAATGCCCTTTTTCTCGTCGTGAAAACGAGTTGCTAAATTTACTTTTTTTTAAATTCAAAAATTCAATTTTTGAATAAGTCCCTAGGTACATCTCGAAGAGAAAAAAAATGCTAATAATATCAGTATAAGTGAATTATTGTTAGAGTATGAACGTGTAAAAATATGTTGTACGTATTCCTTCCTACTCGTATGTACATATATAATTGTTGGGGTTTTTCCTATTGAAGTTATCACCGATTGTTCGGCTATTGTGAGATAAATATCCCGAGCCAACTAGATGTACCTACTTACGTAATTTTCGTACGTTATTCGTTGTATGTTTGCGCGAAAATACAGTCCACTTTTTAGTTTGATTGTAAAATGTTTTCAACTTATTCATTGGATAATTTACCAATTTGGTTTTTATGACGATCGTGTAATTCGTGTACATGAATAATTTGAAAAAGTATCAACCTACCCTACCGGCCACAAATCTCTAATAGACAGAATATTTATGTCTGTAACAGCTTTTCAGCTATTCAGTCATTCCGCTATTCATTCGCTATCTTTCAGATATTTGGAAAAGTTGTTAAATATTCCATCTGCAAAATATTGAATGGAATATCAAGCAATGTATAATAGTTAGCTATAAGCCCAAATTTTCAATATCTATTGGAAACAAATTTTAGATAGCTATAATATATCGTCACCAGATATTAAATAACTAAACAAAAATTTACAGCAACTAGATGTCTAATAGATATACAGTAAACTAAATGAATTATAAAACTTGAACAAGAACTTTAGTATTGCTCCAGTTGTCATGATAGAAGGGAGAGTGTGCATCGGAAATAAGTATTTTCGTTATTTTATACTTGAAAATGGCCGCAATTGCAATAAATTACAATTAATTGAGTTCTTAAATTACATTTCAAGTTGATATTTCTTCAATTTCGCTTTTTGATAAGAAAATATGTATCGTAAAACGTGTTTATTTGTGTTAAATGTAAAGAAAACTCAAAGTGTTCAAAAAATAATAATAAGTGACAAACTCCAAATAATTCAGGTTCAATTTGAGAAGAATTCGCGGAAAATAATGGAAAAATTGAGTCAGCAGCATGTTCATCTTATGTAGTAGTAAGTAGATTATTTATAACTGACATGAAATTATGAAACCCATGATTAGGTAGAAATAGTTTATGAAATATATGATAATATGTAAGTAAGTATAGATCTATATAGTACCTACCTAGTACCTACCTTGTAATCATGAACTTCTTATTTTCATGTTAATTATATTAATACTAACTTACTGATTACTGATAAAGTGAATATGCTGCTGACACCATTTTGCTATTATTTCCGCAAATTCTTCTCCAATTATACCTGAATAATGTAAAACTTTGCCATATTATAATATTACCTAGCTATTACTTTTTGAACACTGAGTTTTCTTTAAATTTATTCAAATAAACGAGTTGCAGCTAGATTGTTAAAAGCACTTTCATTTTGCAGGGCGAATTTCAGTCGTTTTAATAGCTGAGAAGCATCCAATAGATATCTGTAAAACATTATGGCTACAAGGCATTGGAGAATAGATATCTATTCTTTAGCGCATTGCAGCCATAGTGCTTTACAGATATCTATTAGCCTTGTATTTACCATGTAATACTACATAAAAGGTACTTTCCAGTTATTAAAACATGGTAAATTCAGCTATTCCAGCTATCCATTAGCTGTATCTTTGGCTGAAAAGAATATCTAATAGATGTCTATTAGACGTTTGTGGCCGGTAGGGTATGAACCTACCTATGTAGGTGTAGGTAGGTACTTAAACACTTTTGTATCGTATTTCAACTGGCTACTCTCTAAATTTGAAACAGTGAAACTTCACTGTTTCAAATTTAGAGAGTACCTACTATACAAAATAGTCAAAGTCAACCTTTCATGCCAGAATCATTTTTTCCAAAAAAAAAACAAGAAGCATCCATTCCCTTTCCTAAAAGATACCTAAATAATTAAAAATCCCGCCCTTTTGCCTAAAAACAATTCTTACATTTTCAACAAAGATTGCAAAAAGAATCATTTTTTTGGCCAATAATTGCTAAAAATTTGTGCTTTTCACCAAAAAAAAGTCGGTCTTCCCTTTTGTTTAAAATTGTCAAAATTCTAGATTTTTTGCATAAGAAGTCCGCGCCTAATTCTATAAACTAATTTCAATACGCTATGAAGTCGACTGCAGGTGGATTTCAAGTTGTTTTGGAGCCTCCAGCGACATTTCGGAAAGTACTGAAGCCTCCAGTACGTTTTGAAAGTTGGAATCTCTACAAAATTTCATCAAGTGAGGTTGTAAAGCCGAAATTCAGTAAAATCAGCTTGAAGTACATTCTCACCATTGGTGGTAGTCTGGTTGGTAAAACTTGAGCCATGTTCAGCGGAGAGTGTGCCCGGTGTATGTGTAGAGTCTGTGGAAATGTAAATGATAAATCAGTACGTTGGACTGGAGTACATATGTACCTATCAGCTCTAGTATTGTTTTTTTCATTCACCATTCCATATTTTCAAGTGAAAAACGCCGATAGTGATCCAGTTTGAATAATTCATGCTTTGGCATTCATAAAAACCTTCATCTAGATAGGTGGTTTCAGGTATTTTATGGGCAGCAGCAAATCCCGATCGAATTTGTGTTTCCTTTTGTTGATTTCAATGAAACAAAATAAAATTGAATACTTCACTCAGTATTTGAATTTTTTTCAAATCTCTTATTCTAAGCTTTTTTAAATGATTGCCGAGGAGGGGGGGTCATTTGAAATGGGTTTTATCTTACTGTAATTGTCGTTTTTCTTCTGTTATTAACGAACCATTTTGACTTCCAGATCGAGTTGATGAGTTCATGTTCACAGCATAGGTATATAGCTTGATTCGGAGTTTCTTCTAGTACAATACGGTTTCCTGAATGATTATGATTATTAATTATAATGCACGTAGGTGAAATACTTATCGAAGTAAGGAATTATCAAATTTCAACATGGTTTAAATGTTTCAAACTTTCTGTATTTGCTCACCAGTTACATGAATAGAGTGAATGGTATCATTAATGCATCCATTTGCATTGCACACAAAAAAGGAAAGAGTTGTTGGCACTTTTAACTCAGTTATTGGAATTCTCAAGCCGATTGTTGCATCCAAATCATTCGACTCTTTTACAGAGGTTTCCTGGTGATTCTTTACGTATGTTATATTATATTTTGGCTTCGGATATCCTAC
Organism: Planococcus citri; assembly: GCF_950023065.1. Taxonomy (NCBI): domain Eukaryota; kingdom Metazoa; phylum Arthropoda; class Insecta; order Hemiptera; family Pseudococcidae; genus Planococcus; species Planococcus citri. The sequence continues at coordinate 6,747,338 of NC_088680.1, read as the reverse complement.
TCAAGAAAAAAAAATTGTTGAAATGTACTTAGGAGCTGTGCTTACCTATAATTTGCCACCTTTTTCCACAGAATAAAGTACCTAATGCAAGTACCTCTTGCACAAATTTCCAAGTATACAGTATTAGTTCCTTTTTGTACACAGAAAATCCTCTTCATAATAAGGTAAGGTGGTCCTATACCATTCTGAATTTTTTCCATCTGTTGTTCCGTGTGATATTTTTTTTCATTACCTAAGGATTATACATAGATGTCTTTACAACTGTTTTATTCAAATAGTATAATTACGGTACCTATCTGAACTTTTCACGAAAGGAAAAAAGGAATTACGAGAACCTACTTCAATAGGCTAATTATCATTGAAATGATTCTTTTAAAAAAAATCGTGAGATGAAAATTGAACAATGTAGAACGTTTTGATTGGATTAAGTACTACACAGCAAAGATGCAGTTTTTCAATGAGAAATATTTTCTGCTCATTTTTTTTTTTTTTTTTTTGTTCAATGACAACATTTGTACTGATGAAAACATTCAATGATGTAAGGGAAAAACTTAGTTCATCTTACCTTCACATCTGACTTCCAACCAAATACTGCGAATGACCTTTGGGTATCCCTGTGTCGACAGATTTAAGCACGTATACCATCCGGTATCAAACCGAGTTAGGAAATACAATGTAACATCGCCAGTCTTGTAATTTTCGAGTCTATAAGTGCTCTGTAGAAATTATTCACCAAGCAAATATCTTGTCATTTTAGAAACAATCAATCTTACAGGGGAACTTTTAGAAATCGTCAGCTCGAATCGAGCTGCGCTCACTAAAAGATGAGCATGTCACCCAGACCTCAGAACCAAATTTTCAGCTGCCGAAGTTGATTTTTTGGTTTTTGGCGAATTTTTGAAAATGTTGAACGTTCGTCAAAACTTTTGTAACTTTGTGAGAGCCACCTGACAATTGTGTAGGCCAATGTTGTAAAAATTAGTTTTTTGATAATCGGTTTGAAAAAACTGCAATCAGAGGTTAAAGATTGAAGGTCAAAATAATATTGATGACGTCATCGTTAAAAGGTCTGATAAAGAATTTCCTTGTTAATTATTAAATATCTAACGATATTTTCAGGATTCTTTTGTCTGACTTTTAAGAACTTGGAAAATTTCTTGATGAATTTTTGACATCAGGTATGTTGGATTTGTACGGGCGCTGCAATCAATTTCTGCAACTAAAAATTTAGTTCTGAAGTCTTGGTGACATTCTCTAATGAGCAAAACTTCCGTTCGATCGCAGTTGACGAGTTGTAGAGGTGTGCTTATTATAGACAAAGAATGCAAATGCTTACTTCTACTTTGTACGGAGATAATTGATCTACTGATAGTATTGATGATTCGTTTAATATTTTCTGAATTTTTTCGGATGATAAGCGATACCACTGATGTTGATTTTCTGTGTTTATGACTTCACATGATAATAACACCTCATCTCCGCAATACTTGGTTTCGTTGGTAAATTTTACTGTTGAAAATTCGCGTTGAAGAAAAACAAATAAATTTTTCTCATTAAAAAAAATGTACATCTTACCTATTGAATCTGAGGAAAACACCAAAGGAATTGTCGTTATGACAATCCCTAACCCGATGGCAATGCTGGCTGTAATTAAATAAATACGTATTTTTAAGAATAAGGCGCCATACCTATTTAGTTGCTACAGATTATGTCTAATTTATTGTCAATGGGCAGAGTAGGTGTGAAAAAAGTGAGGCAAACTGTTGGCCGTTGTCGTAAAAGAATTGTGAAATGATATTAAAAGTCCTCAAACCCAAACCCTCCTTGTCTCTTTTGATTTGCCGGTCAAAAAAGTGAAGCAAAAATGTAAAATTACCGTGAACAATGTGTTTGAAATTGGGAGATTGGTGATACGTCTGCAAGAACTAAGACTCACTTTTTTATAAAAATTTTGAAGTTCACGATTTACTTATTGAAAGGAAATCTTGGGATGGTAAAAGAGAGCGAGTACTATTAATCCAAGTCTGAGACTCCAGTACGAGCTTTCTTCTGCTTTCTTTTGATTAAATTTTATCGATTATTGATCATACTTTACGCGAGGGAATCAATGGAAATATTTGCAAAGTATAACACAATCACAGGCAGGCTACGTATTCCTGATAGTAAGCTATAGTTATATTGTAATCAAGTATGTATACCACTCACCCTTAAAAATCATGAAGATTAACGAGAATATGGGAATTAAATAATTCAATCGAATCGGCGAATACCATGGAACAATTTCTCACGTCGCAAATAGTACCTAATTATTCTGGTAAAATTGGAGCTTTAATTTGTGAGTTGGCATTCCATGGTCGCATATTTCATGAGATAAAAGTGATGAAATTAAACGGAATTTGTGTATTATCTCGCTCGATTAAACCAAATGCAATGAATCATTTGATATTTTTGCTCAAATTTTCGTACATAATACGTAGATATAAGCATTTATTATCGTGAATTATTGTAAAACTCGAAACTTTTTTCCTCTATTCTACACCAGCTTTAGATGAGAAAAATTAACGATTATTTGAAATTCGCAACGTGGTAAAATTCATCGTTGTGGAAATTTCTGAATCGCATAAAATTCATGCTGACAAGGATGGAAAAAGTTTCGAACTGATGAAATAGATTGAAGCTAATTATTGAAAAGAGTCTGAAAATACCTATACATCACGATCCAAAATTCCAAGTGCTAAAAGATGCGTTTTTATATTTTTGGAGAATTTTTGAAAGTCTTAGGGACAAAGATGATGAAAGCCCGACCGAATTGAGACCAGGGACGAAGCGAAAGGGGGCTAAGGGGGCAGCCTGCCCCCTCCCAGTGTTCCGCAAAAGTTGGGAAAAGTTGGGAAATTGTGAGAAATACAAGAAAGTTGGGAAAATACAAAAATTCCGGCAATGAGAATTTTAGTTTTGGAGTTTTCAAATATTAAAATTTTTTACAATCATCAAAGTTAAAAACTTTCCCAACTTTTGAAGCCAAACTAGTTTCTAAATCTATGATTTTCTCAACTAAAATTCACATTTTTTTTCAACAATTTTTGCCCTTGCTTTGCTCGGGCAAAATTGTTGTGCCTTTTCACGTCACATTACAACTGTTTTGCTTCTTGAAATTAAAAATTTTGAAAATATTTTACCCTCACTTCGCTCGGACCAATTTGTTTTTTTTTTCACACTTGAAAATTTCAAGAAACTATTGATAAATTTCTTAAAAAGTTGAGGTCAGAAAAATCGAATCTTTTCATTAAATTTGATATTGTTCTACTTTTTGAATTACAATTTTTCCAAAGCTTTTAGCCTCAATTCGCTCGGGCCAAAAATATTGAGACCAGGAATACTGGATTCTTTTATTAAAATTGATGTTCTACTTTTCCATTTCAAGTCGCATATTTTCCAAAACTTTTGCCATTGCTTCACTCGGGCCAATTTAGTTCTTTTTTTTCACATTAAGAATTTCGCAAAACCATTGATAAAATTAAAAGAAAGTTGAGATCGGAAAAACCGAACTCTTACATTAAAAGTGATGTTGTTTTACTTTGCGAACTACAAACTTTTTAAAGCTTTCGGCCTCGCTTTGCTCGGCCCAAATTGATTCTCTTCTACAAAGTTACAATATTTAAAAAAATCTATGATTGAATTTGAAAAATGTTGAGATTAGAAAAACCGAATTCTTTCATTAAAATGTTATTCTACTTTTCAAATCATAAATTTTCCAAAACTTTTGCCCTCGCTTCGCTCAGGCCATTCAAAATGCTACTTTATAAAATTTTAAGAATATGAAAATTAAACAGAAAAATTCCAGAAATACTCATAATATTCAAAGCTTATAAAAAATTCAAATTTTTCATTTCTTTCGGAACAGAACCACTAGCTTTTCAAAATTTTTTAATTCCAGAGTGTTCAGCACGTTAAAATCTTGATTATACATGGTCTGCAAAGTTACAATTATTTTTTGGCTACAAAATGTCGTGATACAATCCCCTCACTACTTGTAACTTAAATACCCTCTTTTTTCATCCAACTTGGGAATTTTCAGTCGAATAAGTTGGGAATTCTCAGTCAAATTAGTTGGGAATCTTAGGATCTTTGCCCCCACCCCCCCCCCCCCCAGCAAAACCACTTCGCTACGTCCCTGATTGAGACCTATAGAAATCTGAAATTGTGTAGCAATTTGCGCTGATTCTTACCTTCGATTCAGTATTTGTTAATAATACTTCCAAAATTTCTACAATAGTCGAGAAGTTTGGACGATGTTCCGGTTCATACTTCCAACAATCCGATATCAAGTTGTATCTGTGTTCAAAATTGTATCAAAATGATTATCTAGGTACTTTTATTGATAGGAGATTGGGATTTCAATTATTCATGTCTAGTATTTTAGATAGCTAGGTAGGTAAGGAAGGGTGTAAAAGAAAATTATGTTACGAGTCTAAATACTCACACTTTTGATGAAGTATTTGGAGACTTCTCCATACGATAATTTTTTGAAAGAGCTTGAAGCAGCTCGGCCATATTTTTCATCGCAGGATATGACTCACTTTCCAATGGAACAATTTCCCATAGTAATATTCCAAAAGACCATCTATGTACATTTGCATATAACGAGATGAAAGGTAATAATAATTCTTGTAGTAATTAGCGCAATTTTTACAACTTACACGTCCGATTTGGTGGTATAATGATGGTGAAGTATTGCTTCAGGTGCCATCCATTTAATGGGAAGTCTGCCTGCTGATGACCAATTAGGTATTGTTTTAGAAATCTGTGCAAGTAAATTTAAATTAGAAAATTGTGAGGATGTTGGTATAGGTACTTTAATGGAAGCGAGATATTCCATGCCCTGTGGAATTTGTAGAGCATATTTCATCAGAGTATTTTCCGGCACATTTTCGTGTTGAAAAAGAAGTTTCTGGAGATAATTTTTAAGGTTTCCGTTTGCAGCGTATTCGGTTAATATGAGCAACGGGGTTTTTTGAGTGCAACAACCGATCAATTGTAAAATATTGGGATTGATGATGTCCGATCAACTTCATCAGCTCCTTTTCTGATACGAAATCTATCATATCGTTGTCTGGGCGGTTGTCTGGAAAAACACGTGAGAAAATCATCTGTGCGTAACCGACCATTCCCTTTTTACAGAGATTTATCGAAGGTAAACGAACCTTTGAGCATTTTCACAGCAGCTGTTGTGGTGACGTTTTCCTGTCCTGGGATGCTCAACGCTTCACTTCGAACGACTTTTACAAATTCACCTTTACCCAAAGTGTTTCCAAGACGTAAATTATTCTTTGGAAATTCCCATCGTTGATCGATCGATACTTCTACTCGGTACGTCGATAATTGATCTAATGAATCATTCGATATCATTTTTTCCATTTTTTCAAGTGATAAACGGTACCAATACCACACAGGCTGACTTGGTTTATTCGTGATATTACATGATAATACCGCAGTGTCGGGCCACAATTACCTATACTCGTTATCTTATCGAATATTACTCTGGAAATATAATTAAATACCTTTAAAATTAGGTAATGTAGATTTGGTTTTTCATTTTTTTGAAAATGTAAATCGTACTTGGTGCATTTGAGGAGATTACCACCGAACACGTTGTGATAATGATTCCTAACCATTGCTGTAAATAGAAAGTAATGCATGCTAAGGATGAGATTGAGACTATACTCGTATTTTACCAATCAGGGTGGTAGGTAATTTTTTTTTCAAGAGGCCGAGACTATCAGAAAATTATTATCTTGAGAATTTTGTTGTTGGAAATTGGTAGTTATAATAACTTTTAGAACAATGAACTAATTGTAGTTAAATTTTGTTTCTTTGTTGCAGGGTAATTATTACAGTCAGTAATGAATAACAAGAAGTCTGATGGAAATGGGTGAGTTATTTTCATTCAGATATAAAAATTTTATCATAGATGTTATTTGAACCATGATGATTTAAAAACCTACTCGTGGTGGAGGTATTTTCGAAATGTAAACAAATAAGTCGAAAGAGCATGCGATGCGGGGAAAAGCATCAACGATCCAAATGACATTAACCTTTTTGAGCATTTCTGGAGTCTTCAGCAGAATTTCAAGTTGCAATTTCCATAAAATTTTACCTTATATACTTTAGAAATAACAGATTTTTATATAGCGGCATCAGAACTTTTTTGTCAAATAAACTTAATCGCGTACAAAAGCAATTGATGGTGTCATATAAAGTTCATTTTGACCGATTTTTTGACTTTTTTGAGAAACTGAAAATTGGAAAATAAATTACCAGTAAAACTATCTGCATTCTACTCGACATATCAAGAGCATTAGGTAACTGAATTTCAAATTTTTTTTCGTAACACAATTTTTCTAATTTTCATTTGTGAAATCGCAGGAAAAATAATGTATTACTCTAAAATAATTGCAAAGGATCGATTGCTTTTTCGATTTTTTTCAAATTTTTCTGTTTTTTAATTTTATTGAATAAATTTTGATGACAAGTTTGGCTTTCAGAAACTTCTTGGAGATTTCAGCATTTCTCAAAAAGTTTTGACATCATTTCCAATAGATTTGGAAAGGCAAAAAAATAGGGCACATTCCTACTAAATTACAACTATGTAGGTCAATTTGGTGATTTTTTTCTTTCATTTTCAGCCATTCGATTTTCAAAAATTCATCAAAAATCCTAAAATGCATTTCAGCATCTGAAATTTTGGTTGATTGTGAATTCTCACCCTTCTATGATCAATTGTTTGGAAACTCGATTTGACTCAAATTTGAATGTCACTGTTAATAAGTTTTGGATAAATTACATTTGAATAGTAGAAACATCATCGAGATCTTCTCGTCCTGCTCAGAATTGGATCTGAATTCTATACACGATTGATTCAACAAAATCGACAATTAACCATAAAACTGACATTTCTCGTCTCGAATGATTAATCCTCGTATAAATTAACGAGATTTATTATGTGCGAACATTACATCAGTACGTAACCGAGGTACGGTACGAACCTTAAATACCTGATAGGAGGAAATATATCGAATAGGTATTCATGCACGTAGGTATCGTATGTATTTGATTGGGCAGAAATGCAATTAATCATTTAGTAGGCTTTTTACTCAGTATATTTTGTTATCGTAGCACGCAAAATATTTTATCTCATCCTCATCGTAAGGAATTTAAACTTGCAAATAAATAACAGAAACCATGGCGTAGATATTATATGAAAGTAATTCACGGGCGTATTATTTTTTCCGAGTATTTTGATCATCATGTGATAAGCTCAGTGATTCGTGGTAAAAATTCTTACCTGTATTCAGAAATAATGTAATAACATCAGAATGAGAAAAATTTCATTGGATGTAGGTTTTTTTATAATTGTCATCTAAAGAATTCAGTAGAGGGTGTTGATTGGTTCCCACTCCCTTTCAAAAACTCGCCAAAATGTTGAAAAATTTTTGTTTTTAATGTAGGTAATTTCTACAGCTTTTGATCAAATGTGATGTGTTTATCCCCGATTTTGAGATACATTTTACAATTTTTGGGATGTTTAAAACGGATTTTGTGCAGTTTTCTTGGATTTTAATGATATTTCTCAAAGTTGGAATATTTTTTAGTATTTCAAGCAATTTTTATTTTAGATGTGGCAATTTCAAAAGTCGGCCAGATTCTTACTCAAAATTGAAAAAACGTTAATATATGTTATTTTTAACGGTATGTGCGATATTCTGTTCAACGCTCACCCCCCCCCCCTCCCCAAATAAAACTCAAAAATTATTAATATAACGAAACAGAAACTAATGTAATTATTCATTGGTTTCGAAACTTGTAGAGGGAGAAAATACAGGAAAAATTCCAAAAACTACCATAAATGGAAGATCTACTCCCATTAGGTATAAATGTCTCCAAAATCTCGCTATAAACAAGTCCTAAATTGTTTTGTTTTTTTTTTTCAAATTAAAATTCCTATAGAAACTGCAGTTTTGTTGATCGTCAAAAGCGTGGATTTTGAATTTCCAGATATTTTTTGGATATAGTTTCTGAGACCTCCACAAAACATAGGTAAGTCCTTACATATGTGCCTCTGCCTAACCCAACTTTTTCACTTTTGTGACAATGGGGTAAGGGCTTATTGTAAGGTCCAGCTCAAAAATAATCGCAATTTTACCTTTTTGTTTGTTGTCGCCAGCAAATTTTCAAAGTTATTCTGAAATTTCAAATCACTCTGAAAAGTTCTAAATAGGTCAAATTGCGATTGTTTCTATGCCTGATGATCATGTATTCTTACCAAAAAAAAACTCGTTTTTTATGCACTGTCCTTGGAAATTTGACTATATTTTTTACAAATTGTTCAAAAATTCACTTTTAAAATTCGCGATAACTCCCTAAAACATGGGCGAGGGTGCCCATATAAGCACCATACCACAGTTACACGTTCTAAAATTCACTTTTGGCCCCTGCAGAACGGTTTGAAACTGGAAGAAGTTGAATAAATCACTGGTTGAGACTTCAGATAAAATTCAAAATTGAGAATAAAAATCTGAAATTTCTGTTTCGAAGGTTTAAGAGCATCCTCTTTCAATCTAGCTAGGTTTCGTTCAAACTGGAAAGTGCCAATTCAAAAGGCTCCCTTGTGAGGTTGCTTTGTAGCATTTTCTGTTAGGTACCGAGTCGAAATATTTAATTACGTAGTAATTACCTACATAGCAATGCATACCATTGGTACTACAAGAAATGAATATGTACAATTAGACAGCACTGTGTATAATTGTTGTGGTTTTATGAAATTAAATGATAATATTCCTAAGTAGGTACATATCAACAGATTTGAACGTTTCATATTCAGTGAAAATTTGCAAAAAAAATAAATGAAATTACATAATTATGTATTTATACTAAATTCTATAGATAGATATACCTATTGTATGGCGTCACCTTGCCGTCAAACAAATAATTTTTTATATACCTATAGAGAATAGAAACAATACCGACAAAATACTATCTAGGTACCTATATCGAATTGATCATTCCAAAAAAGGTTTTGTAATTTCATTTTCGTCTTCACTGGATTCCGTTGTGGAAATAACACTTTGCGAGTCGGATTCATCAGAATTTTCTGAATGATAAGACCCATCAACTACCTTTAATTTCAAAACCAACACAATAAGAATTGTAAAGTTGCGAGAAATTTTTATCACAGCCAGATGTTAAACATAAGTACCTTAGGCCTAGCATCAGTCACTAATTCTTTTAGACGTTCTACTATTGATAAGAAATTTGGACGATCTTCTGGTTCAAAACTCCAGCAATCCATCATCAAATTGTATCTACAAAAAATCACCCAAGAAATTTGTTATCATCATTGTTTATTTTCACCAAGTAAGTAGGTACCTATTTGAAGGAAATATTGAAATATTTAAAATAAATTTATTGCTGAACTTACACGTTTGTAGATGCATTTTCGGGCTTTTCCATTCGATAATTTTGCTTTAAAGCGTTACGTAGCCCAGCAAGGTCCTCGATTGAAGGATACGGATCATCACCCAGCGTTATAATCTCCCAAAGCAATATGCCGAAAGACCAGCTGAAAAAAGTTGAGTATAAATTTTTCTCTTCATTTTCTACATAGTAATGGTAGTTTTCATTTTACACGTCAGATTGCGTTGTGTATCGGTTATTAAATAAAGCTTCTGGTGCCATCCACTTTATGGGTAGTCGACCCTTTGATGTCTTCTTGTAGTATTCTGTATGTCTCACATCTCTGGCGAGGCCGAAATCAGCTATTTTCATCGTGTACTGAGCTGTTACAAGGATATTGCGAGCCGCCAAATCTCGATGAATACACTATTGAATGAAAATAAAAATACCTTATGTACTTGTAATTGTTAGTGCGATCTGTATAGTGTGGTAAGATGTCGGGAAATTCACCATAATAGTACACTCTGAGTTGAAACTTTTCAGTTCAAACTCAAAGTCAACCAATTGTTTGCCTTGGTTGACTTTGTTGACTTTGAACTGAAAATTTTTAGATGAATTAAAATACAACTACGGGACTTTCTGCTGATCCCAAGATTCTGTAAGGTGAAAAATTTTGAATAGGTAGGTACACACTTTTATTGAAGACAGATAAACCATTCCCTGCGCAATTTGACGAGCATAAGTCAAGAGAGTGCTTTCTTCTATTTTGATGGAATGGAGAAAATGTTTTCGAAGAAAATTCTTGAGGTTTCCGTTTCGGGCATATTCTGTAATTACAAGCAATGATCCTCCTTGGCTGCAACAGCCGAGAAGTCGAAGGATGTTCTGGTGACTTCCAAGTAATTTCATCAATTCCATTTCAGATACCAAGTCTATCATGTCTGAATCCAAGTGATCATCTGAATTCAAGTTGTGTTAAATTATTGATTAGCGTACCTTTTAACTATTTCACTTCACTATTCATGAATTAAGTGATTTACGTATATACCTACTTATATTGATAAAGCTGTTGTTATTTAAGTGTTAATCTAACATATAAAGACTAACCCTTGAGCATTTTCACTGCCACTGTTACAAGGTTATTTCCATGGTTCCAAATATCCTTCGCCTCGGCTTGCACTACTTTCCCAAATTCGCCTTCCCCCAAAGTGTCCCCCAAGTGTAAATTTTGTCGAGGGTATTCCCAACGTTCATCTAATGACATTTCATATTCGCCTACCGAAACCATGCCGTTTTTCACTATACCAGATTTCAAACGTTCAATTGAAACGACAGGCATATTCTGTTGGCAGGATATAAAATAATAGTAATCAGTTTCTTTTAGTTAAAGTCAACAATCTGGGTAGGTTAGTATGTTTTTATACAAGTTATTAATATTTGTATGCATCTAGATACATACTTACCAAAACATCGCGAAAATTTTCATCGATGTTGATTTGTTTCTTTACTACAATCTTTTTCACCACTTGTGTCATTTCTGCAATTTCGGTATCTTTCTGTCTCATTTCTCTAGGTACATATTTAAGTAATTGTCACAAGTTTAAAATGTGAAATAATCGTAAGAAAGATTTGGCTTTGGTAAGGTGCACCGGGGTAAGTCCGAACGGCTTTTTCACAATTTCAACTTTGACTGGCTTTTACTTTCCCACAAATGAACCAATATGGCTCAAATTTATTATGTAGGTTCCCATAGGGGTTCTTCACTTATGGTAAAAATTTGAGCGCGATTGACACCTTAGCTTTCACTCAGTAGAATAAAATAGAAAGTGTTCTGACTTTCAGAACAGGCTCAACTTTGTGGACTTGTGGTTCAAAACAGAGTGTCCCACGAAAATTTCATGACCGACAACAAAATTGTAGAGAATTCATTTCTCTTTGAGATCACTCTCATCAGATTTTCACTAGGACGTAGGGTTCGTCCGGTGTACGCAAAAAACTAAAAGATAGAAAATCTGTATTCAGAAACAAATTCAAAACAACAGCAAAATACAATTAAACCAAAAACATATGAAATGGAACTGAATTCCAATATTTTTTATGTCATGGTGAAGAGGGTAGTATCCTCAAGTCACTGCTGGGTAGTGGTTCGGAATGTGCAAACCTCTAGGCGCTAGAGTAGCAATTCGGACTTACCCCAGATTCGGACTTACCCCGGTGCACCTTACTTACTTTTTGTATTTGCAGAAAAAAAGTATGCCACATATTACTGTAATTATCAATATCATTCCTAGCGTGATGAATAATATCTTCATTATCATGTCATCTTTTTCAATCGCAAGTTCTGATGATTGTTTCATGAAATCATTATAAAATTCCATTACTTATCTTATGAATGTGAAGCTTACCACTGAACAACCACAACAATAACAAAATGAACACGCAGTAATCTACTCGCAAGCTTTGCAAAAGTACCTTGGCGTGGAGTCTTATCACAAGTCGGTGGTTCGTCTTCGCCACCAGGGCAATCCTTTTTTCCGTCGCATTTAACACTGGCACAAACCAATATTCCTCCAGAATTGGGACAAGAGAATTTATCATTCGCTGTACATCGATCTAATTTATGCGAGAAAGGACACGTATTTATTGAAAATATATGAGAAATGTAAGTAATTATAAGTGTGTAGCAATAATCAAGCTTTTTTAGGTTTTTAAATTTTTTTTAAAAATTAGTAGGTAAGTAATCCAAAAATTTAGAGATGAAAAAATATAGTAAAAGTACTTTAGCTATCAAGCTTTTTGAGCTGGTAAAATTAGGAGTTGAACTCGAGATCGGTAATCCATCCGTTGCCTTGACCTGTTCATCAACCAACGCTGATGGACTACTTGCTGAATGCTGCGTTGTGATTGGCCAAAATCATTTCTGAGCTTTTGGCCAAATACTTCACAAGCTTTCTATTGAGGGGTCTTTTATTAAAATTGGTTGAGTAGGGAATTTCTAATAAGTATCTGGTGGGAACAAAAAAACCCACATCAAACTCAAAAAGTTCAAGAAACAATTTCGGCCAATCACAACGTAGCAATCAGCAAGTAGTCCATCAGAGTTGGTGGCTGAACGGGTTAAGGCGGTGGATGGATTACACTAGGCAACTGCATACTTGTGTTCGGGTTGAAAATGGGCTTAATCGATACTTTAAACCGTAAAACAAAAAGCAGAGTGGGGTAGATATTTCAATGTGAGTTGTTTTTGTAGTCAGCAGAGATGATCAAAGTTACAAAAATGGCCGTATTTTAGCCCTATTTCACGAGTTTGTGGCGACATCAGTATTATGTTTAAAAAAGCTAAGGTCATATTCGGATTCTACACGCTTTTTTAAGTAAATATCTTTCCCCGATTTTTGATTTTCAAAGTTTCAAGCGCATACGGAAGGGAAGATTTTTATTTTTACAAAATACTTCAAAACTCGGAGGGCGTGACGCTGGCCTTATTCCACCACATTATCCTGGTGTGGAACTGTGTTCACACGAACTTCAAATCCAGGGTCACGCTCGTGACCCCACTCCGCCCCCCCCCCCGAAAAACAAAATGAAAACAACGATTATAAACGAAAACGAACGAACGATAACAACGAAAAAAAAAACACTCACGCATTTAGCGTGAGAAGACCGACTTTTCTTTGAATAAAAATTTATTACGAACGAATTGATTCACTAGTTTTGAAACATTTTTGCAGCAATTGATCTGTTTACAATCGAATCGAATCATTTACAAACAATTGGTGATTTAGTAAATAAATAAATCGATTTGTAGGTGAATCATTCGCGAACGAGTTAATGAATAGTTACTAAATTATTCGCGAACGAATCGATTCGTACAAGTGACTCGTTCGCGAACGAATAGATTCGTATAAATGACTCGTTCGCGAACGAATCGATTTGTACAAGTGACTAGTTCGCGAACGAATCAATTCGCGTAAGTGACTCGTTCGCGAACGAATCGATTCGTATAAATGACTCGTTCGCGAACAAATCGATTGGTATGAGTGACTCGTTCGCGAACGAATCGATTCATTTACTCAATTTTTGGTAAAAAAAGAAAATCGCTCTCATGTAAAATTTCACTTTTTTGAGATGTCACCTTATTACTCCCGAGGTGCGATATGTATCTACCTATACGGGAGAGTTCTTATTTTTTACATCGTATCTGAAGTTTTGCGAACTTTTTTTAGCTACAAGCTTTCTTCAAAACTTTACGGGTATGGTCAAAAAGTATTTTTCGGCAAACTCTTTCTAGTTAGACTATACGTACTTTCACGAATTCGTGCATAACTTTTTAAGCTTTTTATAGCTTCCTTTGCAACTTTTCAAACTTTGGACAACAGCCTGCATAGTGCATATCTATACTTTACCGGCTTTTTATTGAAGGGTCTATTATAAAAATCGGTTGAGTACATACTGATATCTTGTGGGAACAAAAAAACTGACATCATTCATTTTAGTATTATATAAGGATGATGAAGCACGATGACAATACCTGGCCCCGGGCACTCTTCTTCATCGCTTCTATCTAGACATGTGGCGTTTTTATCGCATCTGCCTGATGATGGGATACATTTAGACGAATTTTTGCAGGGGATTTCTGTAGGAGAACACTGCAAAGGACGCTTTCCTGCAGTGGTACATGAAAAAAATGAACTGTCTATCAAGACTTGTTTCAAAATTTGAAGGAAAAAAATACATAGGTAGGTACCCATAAATAATTTGTAAGAGTAATTTAAATGCAACTGCTACTTACGTCCGAAATTGAGAACATAGGGTTTTTCCGGCGATGCAGCCAACGAACCAATTTTTTTATAAGAGGCTAGCTGACCAAATAATGTTTCTCCGACATGTGCCTCACCAACAAGATCAGAGAACTCGAGATCTACTACAGCCCTCGACTGAGATATGTTAAATGTACTTCTGGTCAATCAGAAAAGAATGAAAAAACGATAAATTTTTATCTTCGTGATTCAAATGCAATATCAACAGCATCGCTTACAAAATAGCCACTAAGCGCACCCCGGCAAAATTTGGCGTAAAGAATATTTCTTTAACACCAGTAGTAATTTTACGCTCGTATTCTTCAAATATTGAGCTGGAATGGTCATCGAAATCATAAGTGTAAGCCTCCATAAGCTTGATGTAAACTCGAAAATACTCTGCAAATGAAAAAAGCAAACTTTCTTGTAGGCGTAAATCTTTTTCTCAGTTTTTCTCAAAACAACAAAAAAGTCGTAGCAGTCTGCCGCTACGTGAGAGCCAAATTTTTGTGCTAGAAACATTGAGGACTCTTGAACTACTCGCACCCTCACTTCGCTCCTGTGCTTCGACTGTGTTTGGGGGGACTTTGTCCCCCCTAAACCCCCCTTGGGCTTCCCCCAATTACTTCCTGCAATTATCTTTTTTCATATGTTCCGCGCTTCGCTTGAACTACTCGCACCCTCGCTTCGCTCATGTGCTTCGCCTGTGTTTGGGGGGACTAGTCCTCCCAACACCCCCTCGGACTTCGCCCAATTACCTTCTGCGCATGTATTTTTTTCATGTTCTGCGCTTCGCTTGAACTACTCGCACCATCGCTTTGCTCCTGTGCTTCGCCTGTGTTGTGGGGGGGGGGCGTTGTCCCCCTCCACCCCTTTGGGCTTCGCCCCCAACTCTCTCTCCTCCCACTGTTTCCTTCTTATGATATAGCGAGGGACTCCATCCCCCTGCACCCCCCTCGGACTTCCCCAAACTTTCTTCTTCCTCCTTCAAAAAATATGGTACAAACCAGTCTTGACCATGAGACAGGTCAAATGGGGTTGGAAGATTGAAACCGAAAAAAGGCACTTCGGGTACATTCTCCCATTGTGCTGTGAAAATTTGAACCCTCTAGGTCAATTTGGAGGGGCTTTAGGCTTTCATAAAACGTCAAAAAACATAAAAAAGACTGAAAATCCACTTTTACCGGCTTTTCGAAGAAAAGTCAGGTACTGTATTTGTCTTAACTGTCACAGTTTCGGCCCGGAGTAAAATTTCTTTACGTTTTGGGCTATTGGGATCATTGTGGGACCATTATTATTTTTTCAGGTTTCCTTAAAGTTTATATATATATACATGTAAAAACCATACATTACGAGATCCGTTTTATATAAAATCGGGCATTGCGAGATCCTGAGATCCTTTTGCCGGATCTCGCAAGTTCTTTCATATGCCAGGGTACTCGTGAGATCCGGGGGACCCTGTACACACATTTTCAGCCGGATCTCGTTTTACCTACTATTTATATACTTATATACAATTTTTGAAAATAGATAAACGACGCATCTTGCGAGATCCACCCCCAAATCAGGTTTAGGCCGTTGGTGGATCTCGCTTTATGCGGATCGCGAAATTGACAGCGGCAATGCATAGAAAGGCACTGTTTACACACTACAACGTGCGTTCGAACGAAGTTGTAGGATTATTATTTGAGTTTTTAGCATTTTTCGAAATTTTTTTGGGTGGATCTCGCAATGCCTGTGTATATGTCGGATCTCGCAATGTACTCTAAGACAGTATATAAAAAATTTCGAAAAATGCTAAAAACTCAAATAATAACCCTACAACTTCGTTCGAACGCACGTTCCAGTGTGTAATCAGTGCCTTTCTATGCATTGCCGCCATCAATTTCGCGATCCGCATAAACCGAGATCCACTAACGGCCCGAACGTGATTTGGGGGTGGATCTCGCAAGATGCGTCGTTTATCTATTTTCAAAAATTGTATATAAGTATATAAATAGTAGGTAAAACGAGATCCGGCTGAAAATGGGTGTACAGGGTCCCCCGGATCTCGCGAGTACCGTGGCATATGAAAGAACTTGCGAGATCCGGCAAAAGGATCTCAGGATCTCGCAATGCCCGATTTTATATAAAACGGATCTCGTAATGTATGGTTTTTACATGTATATATATTCGCTTGCGACCAGACATGTCAACTATGCTTGGCATATACGCAGAAAAGTGAACAAAATTTTAAAATTGGTATAATTTCTGTTCTAAATCACTTATTAAAATTTTATTTGCAGATTCAGTCTAATATTAAAGAAATCCATGTTTTGAAAAAAGTAATCAGATTTTTAGGTTAAATTTTGAAGAAAATTTTTGAAAATGGAGTCAAAGTAATTTGAATTTTGAGAAAGTTAAGACACCAAAAGAAAGCTTAAACAGCATAAAAATTTTTGATGTTTTTAAATTTTCCATAGGCCAATAAAATACTGAAAAATTTCAAGTCAAATTTGTTGTCGTGTACACTCAGGATCGATGTATTTGCATACATCTCCACCAGCACATCACATTCTACTCACTACAAATTGACTGTAGACCCTGCGTTCATCCTTGCGCCTTGATTTCTAAGCCATGCACCCTCTGGTGGAAGTTTCTGAAAACTCATAGTTGACTTGTATAGTAAAATTAACCCATGACTTGTCAACTATAGTTGAGAAGTTGGTCAGTCCACTTGTATAGTAAAATTAACCCATTCAATAGTTGACATGTCTGGATACTAATACCTATATAGGCATCGCGGCAGGCTTATGAGCCAATTTTTCAAAATTTCAAAATTTTTAAAATCATTTTCAATTTCTGTTCTAATTAACTAATTGAAATTCTAATTGCACAGTCATTGAAATATATAATTTATCTGTATCAAGAAACAGAATAAAAAATTTTTGGAGAAAATTTTTTCAAAAAAATTTAAAAATTTTTTGAACTATATTGAATTTTGTGAAAATTGCTTGGTTGTCAAAAAGTCTGAACGACATCAAAATTTTTGGTATCAACAGTATTCCCATAGAGCAATAAAATGCAGAAAAATCATTAGTCAAATTTATCATCATGCATACCCAATTTTAACAAGGCTTTGGGTATGCCGACCAGTACTTCCTATTCTATAGGCCTCATGTTAGTACTACATCTAGCGAACATCTCTGAGAAACATTTGGTGCGCGCAGCTAACTTTGACAAAACTAGTTTGAAACAGGTGGCTGACTTGTTATGTAAGATTAACCTTTACAAAGTGAGCCAGGCTGGTAAACCTACTGGTTCACTTCTTATGCAAGATTAACCCATACATGGGTTCATAAGTGTGCTGTCGTGAACATATATATAATTATGTAGACTTATCTCGTTTGGCACCATATGTCTTATTGTGATCAGCACACCTCAAAACGTCAAGAAAACCCACCCCCACCCAAATCCTCAACCATGATGACAATTACAATACCTGACCTTTTCTCAAGAAAAGTCGGTAATTGATGTTGAAGAATTCAATTTGATTGTTATGCTATTCGATTTATATTCGCACGCACAACTATGTAGATATGTATCCAGATGGGTTACCTAACCTACATGGGACCTTGATGGGACGTGGATGGGACACAGACAAAACTTGGACGGGATCCAGATGGGATGTGGATGGACGTGAATGAAACACAGATGGGACGTGGATGGGATGTGGATGGGACTTGGAAGGGACCCAGGTTGGACCTAGATGGGACGTAGATGGGACCCAAATGGGGCATGGAACTAGAATCAGCTAGAAGTGCATTCTCACCATTGGTGGTTATCTGGTAGGTAAAACTTGAGTCATGTTCAGCGGAAAGTGTGCCTGGTATCGAGTCTGTGGAAATGTAAATGATAAATCAGTACATTGGACCGGTGTACCTACGTAGTACGTATCAGCTCTAGTATTGTTTTTTTTCATTCACCATTCCATATTTTCAAGTGAAAAACGCCGATAGTGATCCAGTTGGAATAATTCATCTTTCGGCATTCGTATAAGCCTTCATTTACATAGGTGATTTCAGGTATTCTATAGCAAGCAGAAAGTAGCGATTGAGCTTGTTTTGCCCCCTATATTGATTTCAATAAAGCAACATTAAAATTGAATATTTCACAAAGTACTTATGTATTTGAAATTTTTTCAAATCTCTTATTCTAAACTTCTTTTAATGATAGACGTGGAGAGGGAAGGATCATTTGAAAATGAATTTTATCTTACTGTAATTGTCGTTCCTCTTCTGGTATTATAGATAAATGTTACATTCCAGTCCGAGTCGAGTTCATTTTTACAGCATAGAAATATAGTTTGACTCTGAGTTTCTTCTAGTACAATACCGTTTCCTGAATGATTATAATTATTATAATTATAATGCACATAGGTAATATACCTACTTATCGAAGTAAGGAATTATCAAATTTCAACATGATTTAAATGTTTCAAACTTTGTGTATTAGCTCACCTGTTACATGAATAGAGTGAATGGTATCATTAATGCAGCCATTTGTATTACACGCAACAAAGGAAAGAGTTGTTGGCACTTTTAGCTCAGTTATTGGAATTCTCGAGCGGATTATTGTATCCGAATCATCCAAGTCTTCTATAGAGGTTTCCCGGTGATTCTTTACGTATGTTATACTATTATATATTGGCTTCGGATATCCTACACAAGAAAAAAAATTGTTGAAATGTACTTAGGTGCTGTGCTTACCTAATTTGCCACCTTTTTCCACAGAATGAAGTACCTAATGCGAGTACCTCTTGCACAAATTTCCAGGTATAGAGTATCTCCTTTTTCTACATTGTAAATCCTCTTCACAAGAACGTAAGGTGGTGCTATACCATTCTGAATTTTTTTCAACTGCTGTTCTGTGTGATATTTGTTTTGATCACCTAAGGATTATAGATGTCTTTACAGCTGCTGTTTTATTCAAGTAATAATTACTTATCTGAACTTTTCACGAAATTTAGAAAAAAATAGGAATTTCGGGAACCTACTTCAATACCGAAGTACGTATCACTGAAATGATTCTTTTAAAAAAAAAATCGTGAGATGAAAATTGAACAATGTAGGACGTTTTGATTGAATGGAGTACACACATCAAAGATACAGTTTTTCAATGAGAAATATTTCCTGACAATTTTTCTATTCAATGACGACATGCGTACTGATGAAAACATTCAATGATGTAAGGGAAAAACTTAGTTCATCTTACCTCCACATCTGACTTCCAACCAAATGCTGTGAGTGACCTTTGGGTATCCCTCTGTCGACAGATTTAAGCACGTATACCATCCGGTATCAAACCGAGTTAGGAAATGCAACGTAACATCTCCAGTCTTGGAATTTTTATTTTCAGTGTTCTGTGAAAATCAGTCGCCATTAAGCAATTATCTTGTAATTTTAGAAACAATCAATTTTACAGGGAAACTTTTAGAAATTTTCTACTCAGATCGAGCTGAAATTTGGCTCAATAATAGAGCATGTTACCCAGATCTCAGAACCAAATTTTCAGCTGCCAAAGTTGTTTTTTTGTTTTTTGGCGAATTTTTGAAAATGGTTAAAATATGTAGAACGTTTATCAAAACTTATGAACTAAAGGTTACGGATTGAAGGTCTAAATATTATTTCTGACGTCATCGGTAAAAAGTCTTCATCGATATTTTTAGGATTATTCTGTCTGACTTTCAAGAACTTGGAAAATTTTTGATGAATTTTTGACACCAGGTATGTTAGATTTGTATTGGAGTCGTAATCAATTTCTGCAACTGAAAATTTGGTTCTGAGGTCTTGGTGACATTCTTTAGTGAGCAAAATTTCCGTTCGAACGCAGTTGACGATTTGTATACTTAGAGGTTTCCTTATTAGACAAAGAATGCGAATACCTACTTCTACTTTGTACGGAGATAATTGATCTATTGATGATTTTTTTAATTTTTTCTCAATTTTTTCGGATGTTAAGCGATACCACTGATGTTGATTTTTTGTGTTTATGACTTCGCATGATAACAACACGTTTTCAGCGCATTTCTTAGTTATGTTGGTAAATTTCACTGCTGAAAATTCGTGTTGAAGAGAAATGAATACATTTTTTTCTCTTCAAAAAAAAAAAAAAAATGTAAATCTTACCTGTTGAATCTGAGGAAAACACCGTAGGAACTGTCGTTATAACAATCCCCAACCCGATGGCAATGCTTGCTGTAATTAAGTAGTATTTTTAAGAACAAGGCCATACCTATAGTTTTATTTGCTACAGATTAGGTATGTCTAATTCACTGACAATGAGCAGAGTAGGTAAGTATGATAAAAGTGAGGCAAACTGTTAACTGTCGTAAAAAGTTGTGAAATGACTAAGTCCTTAAACCCAAAATCTCCCCTGTTTCTTTTGATTTATTGGTCTAAAAAATGAAGCAAATATGTACAATTACTGTGAATAATACGTGTTTGAAATTGAAAAATTGGCGGTACGTCTGCTAGAACCAAGACTGACTTTTTTTTGAAAATTTTAAAGTTTGCGATTTATTGGAAGGAATTTTTGGGATGGAAAAAAAGAGCGAAAATGGTATCAAGCCAAGTCTGAGGCTCCAGTACGAGCTTTTTTCTGCTTTGTTTTTTTTTTAAATTTTGTCGGTTATTGATCATATGTACAATACGAGAGGGAATCAATGGAAATGTTTGCAATGTAACCAAATCACAGGTATGAGGTAAACTATTCCTGATAGTAAACTATATAGTTATATTATGATGAAGTATTACTCACCCTTAAAAATCAGGAATATTAACGTGAGCATAGCTGAAATGAATAATTCAATCGAATCGGCGAAAACCACGGAACAAATTCTCACGTCTCGCAAATAATTATGCTGGCAAAATTGGAGCTTTAATTTGTGAGTTACCATTCCATGGTTGTACATACGTGTTTCATGAGGTGAAACAGATAAAATTGAAAAGAATTTGTGTATCTCGCTAAATGCGATGAATCATTTGATATTTTTGCTCAAATTATCGTACATATACGTGGGTATGGATTTATCATCGTGACTAATTGTAAAATATGAAACTTTTCCCCCCTATTTTTCATCAGCTTCTGATGAAAAACATTAATGATTACATATTTGTACCGGTAACCTTTGATTCTTTTGAAAAACAGAAATTTTAAAAAAATCACCACATGCTCCAAAATAACCTAAAACTATATATCTGTATTCGACTCGGTGTATCAAAAATATGGCATTAAAGTGACTTTCAATTTTTTTTTCATCTTACAATTTTTCAAATTTTCATTTGTGAAATTGGCAGGAGAAATTTTCGTCGAATTTTTCAGTTTTTCAACTCGATTGAATAAAATTTGGTGACACCCTTTCAGAAACCCACCAAAATGTCGGAAAATTTTCGTTTTTAATGTAATTTTTACAGTTTTTTTGGATTTTAATGATATTTCTCCAAGTTGGAATATTTGTTGGTATTTCAAGTAATTTTTATTTTAGATGTGGCAATTTCAAAAGTTGGCCAGATTCTTACACAAAATTGAAAGAACGATAATACGTTAATTTTAACGGTATGTGCGATATTCTGTTCAAAGCTCAACCCCCCCCCCCCTTTCTCCAAAAAAATACTCAGAAATTATTAATAACGAAATAGAAACTAATGGAATTATTCATTGGTTTTGAAACTTGTGGAGGGAGAAAATACTGGAAAAATTTCAAAAACTACCATAAATGGAAAATCTACTCCAACTACAAACTGTCTCCAAAATCTCGCCATAAATAAGCCCTAAATTGTGTTTTTTTTTCAAATTAAAATTCCTATAGAAACTGCAGTTTTGTTAATCATCAAAAGCGTGGATTTTGAATTTCCAGATATTTTTTGGATAGAGTTTCTGAGACCTCCACAAAACTGTAAGTATACTCACATATGTGTGCCTCTCCAACCCAACTTTTTCACTTTTGTGACAATGGGCGTTGGGGCTTATTGTAAGGTCCAGCTTAAAAATAATCGCAATTTGACCTTTTTGTTTGTTATCGCCAGCAATAAGTTTTTAAAGTTATTCTGAAATTTCAAATCACACTGGAATGCTCTAAATAGGTCAAATTTCGATTGTTTCTGCGCTTAATGATCATGTATTCTTGCCGAAAAACTCGTTTTTTATTCACTGTCCAGTATCCTTGGAAATTGGACTATTTTTTTTTACAAATTGTTCAAAAATTCGCTTTCAAATTGGGCACTCTTGGAGTTTCGCGATAACCCTCTAAAACGTGGCGAGGGTGCCCAATAAGCAAAAACCAAAGTTACAAGTTCTAAAATTCACTTTTGACCCCTGCAGAGCGATTTGAAACTGGAAGATATTGAATAAATCGCTGATTGAGACTTTTGATAAAATTCAAAATTGGGAATAAGAATCTGAAATTTATGTTTCGAAGGTTTAAGAGCATCCTCTATTACCTACATTGCAATGCATACCATAGGTACTACAAGAAATGAATACGTACAATTAGACAGCACTGTAGTGGTTTTATGAAATAATTGAATAATAATATTGTATTCCTAAGTAGGTGGGTAATTCTCAGAAAAAAGGTCAATTTTGATGTGCCTAATTTTGAAAAATAAAAATCATTTTTTTGGAAAATTTGAAGTGGGAATCATTTGTATAGGTGTCCCAGATCCCTGTTCTAGTGTTGGCCTCAATTCAATCCCCCCCACTGTGGACCCCGGCCCCCCTAAAACAGCGATAATTAGGATTCGACCCTCATCGATGTGTAATATGTCGATTGATATGTTTTCGAGGTCGTAGAATTCGAATCTGGAGTTATTTTTTATGTAGAGGTGGAGGGGGAGGCGTGGGGAGGGGGAAAATGTCAAATTTTGCTTATATTATCGTGTAATATGTCAATTTATATTTTCAGGCCGCAAAGTTCGAATCTGGACTTATTTTTATGGTAGGGGTAGAGGTGAGGTGTGGGGAGGGAGAAAATGTCAAATTTTGCTTGTTTTATCGTGTAATATGTCGACTAGCGCGATAAAAGTACAGCTGTCTGAAATTTGGCCAAGTCGAAGGACAAATGGGCGCTGGACAAGCCGAAGGACAATCTCAACGTTTTTTCGTTTCTAGCCTTACCTACTGGACATTATTCGATTTTTAATCACGTAATAAATGTGTACTTATCATGTAGAATAACTTCCCTTTCTCAATTATCGTTTTTGGCGGGTTCATCGGGGTAAATAAAAAGGCACGCCGAAGGACACCAATTTTGCGAAATATCATATTTTCAGAGACAAGTACGATCAGAACGAGCCATTGCGTAGGTTATGAGAATAACATTGCGGGGTAACATTTTTATGAAGACAGTGAACCAGTGCAGCCACTCACCAGAAAAAAATATTGGATTGGGAAGCTACTAAAAATAATTGAAAATTGCTCTAAAATTTGCGCAAAAAGTGTGTGACAGTTTTCAAATGTGAAATGTCAGCTTCCTATGGACTTATTCCAATTGCAATTTGCAAAATAATGGACCTTCGTGTTCTATGATAATGAGAACGTGCCTATTTTACCCCAAAAAAATGAAGTTCATGACACTTTATAACATTCATTTTCAAAAACATGGTGTGTGACAGCCACGTCTAAGGACATTTGGGGTATAAAATCGAATGTACACCAATGAAAGGAGGGGCTAAAAATTTCAATACCATATGTGAAATGTGTGGGGGATGATCCTTGAATGGACCAAAAAAAAAAAAAAAATTCATGCTAAAACCTTTGAGAAATTTGCCATGTACACGATTTTTACCTTTTTCTGAGAATTACCCACGTACATATCAACAAACGTACCAACATTTCATATTCAGTGAAAATTTGCAAGAAAATAAATGAAATTACATAATAAAATATACATATTAAATAGATATACCTATTGTAAGTATGGCGCCACCTTGCGGTCAAAAAAATAATTTTTTGTATACCTATGAGAATAGAAACAATACCGACAAAATAGTATCTATAGGAAGTATATCAAATAGATCATTATTCCAAAAAAGGTTTTCTAATTTCATTTTCGTCTTCACTGGATTCCGTTGTGGAAATAACGCTTTGTGAGTCAGATTCATCAGAATTTTCTGAATGGTAAGACCCATCAACTACCTTTAATTTCAAAATCAACACAGTAAGAATTGTAAAGTTGTGAGAAATTTTTATCACAGCCAAACGCTAAACATAAGTACCTTAGGCCTAGCATCAGTCACTAATTCTTTCAGGCGTTCTACTATTGATGAGAAATTTGGACGATCTTCCGGTTCAAAACTCCAGCAATCCATCATCAAATTGTATCTACAAAAAATCACCCAAGAAGTTTGTTATCGCATCATTGTTTATTTTCACCAAGTAAGTAGGTATTTGAAGAAAATATTGAAATATTTAAAATAAATTTATTGCTGAACTTACACGTTTGTAGATGCATTTTCGGGCTTTTCCATTCGATAATTTTGCTTTAAAGCGTTACGTAGCCCAGCAAGATCCTCGATTGAAGGATACGGATCATCACCCAGCGTTATAATCTCCCAAAGCAATATGCCGAAGGACCAGCTGAAAAAAGTCAAGTGTAAATTTCTCTTCATTTTCTATATGGTAGTGGTACCTAGTTTTCGTTTTACACGTCAGATTGCAGTGTGTATCGGTTACGAAATAAAGCTTCTGGTGCCATCCACTTTATGGGTAGTCGACCCTTTGATGTCTTCTTGTAGTATTCTGTATGTCTCACATCTCTGGCGAGGCCAAAATCAGCTATTTTCATTGTATACTGAGCTGTTACAAGAATATTGCGAGCTGCCAAATCTCGATGAATACACTATTAAATGAAAATAAAAATAATATGTAGGTAGGTACTCGTAATTGCAAGTGCGATCTGCATAGTGTGGTAAGATGTAGGTAAATCCACCTTAATTGTACACTGAGTTGAAAATTTTCAGTTCAAACTCAAAGTCAACCAATTGTTTGCCTTGGTTGACTTTGAACTGAAAATTTTTAGGTGAAAATACAATGGGACTTTCTGCCGATCACAAGTTTCTATCGGGTGAAAAATTTTGAATAGGTACACACTTTTATTGAAGACAAATAAACCATTCCCTGCGCAATTTGACGAGCATAAGTCAAGAGAGTACTTTCTTCTATTTTGGTGGAATGGTGAAGATGTTTTTGAAGAAAATTCTTGAGGTTTCCATTTCGAGCATATTCTGTAATTACAAGCAATGATCCTCCTTGGCTGCAGCAGCCGAGAAGTGAAAGGATGTTCTGGTGACTCCCAAGTAATTTCATCAATTCCATTTCAGATACCAAGTCTATCATGTCTGAATCCAAGTGATCATCTGAATTCAAGTTGTGAGAAATTAGGTATTGATTAGCTTACCGTTTCACTATTTCACTTGATTGTTCATAAATTAGGCGATTTACGTGTACTTATATTGATGATGCAGAAGCTGTTGTTATTTAAGCGTTAATCTAACGTATATAAGGACTAACCCTTGAGCATTTTCACAGCCACTGTTACAAGGTCATTTCCACGTTTCCAAATATCCTTCGCCTCGGCTTGCACTACTTTCCCAAATTCGCCTTCGCCCAAAGTTTCCCCCAAGTGTAAGTGTTGTCGAGGATATTCCCAATGTTCATCTAATGACATTTCATATTCGCCTACCGAAACCATGCCGTTTTTCACTATACCAGATTTCAAACGTTCAATTGAAACGACAGGCGTATTCTGTTGGCAGGATATGAAATAATAGTGGATAATCAATTTCTTTTAGTCAGATGTTAACAATCTGGGTCGGTCAGTATGTTTTTATATAGGTTACCTATTAATATTTGTCTGCATCTATAGCTAGATAGATACGTACATACGTACCAAAACATTGGGAAAATCTTCATCGATGTTGATTTGTTTCTTTACTACAACCTTTTTCACAAATTGTTTCATTTCTGCGATTTTGGTATCTTTCTGACTCATTTCTCTAGGTATTTAAGTAATTGGCACAAGTTTAGAATTTCAGATAATCGTAAGAAAGTTTTGGCTTAGGTACTTACTTTTTGTATTTGCAGAAAAATAGTATGCCACATATTACTGCAATTATTAATATCATTCCTAGCGCGGTGACCATTATCTTCATTATGGTGTCATCTTTTCCAATCGCAGGTTGTGATGATTCTTTTATGAAATCATTATAAAATTCCATTACTTATCTTATGAATGCAAAGCTTACCGCTAAACAACCACAACAATAACAAAATGAACACGCAGTAATCTACTCGCAAGCTTTGAATATGTACCTTGGCCTGAAGTCTTATCACAAGTTGAAGGTTCGTCTTCGCCACCGGGGCAATCCTTTTTTCCGTCACATTTAACACTGGCACAGACCAATATTCCTCCAGAATTGGGACAAGAGAATTTATCATTCTCATCTGTACATCGATCTAATTTATGCCAGAAAAGACACGTATTTATAGGTAGGAAGTTGTAGGTGCATAATTGCTATACATAAGTAGATAATAAATTAGACTGGAAAACCCGTTGAACCACGCACTAGAGCATGAAAATATAAAAGTTGAAAGTAGGTATATATGAAATGTGTCGATTCCCCAGAATAATCGCATTGGCAATAGGCATTCGCCTCACCCTAGCTGTTAGGGTACCACAAAAATGCGATTTCCAATGTCCTGTAAAGGACAAGGAACCACGACGACGACGTGTAGCAATATCAAGTTTTTTCAGGGTTTTAAACTTTTTTTAAAGTAGTAAGTTATCAAAAAATTCAAGCTTTGCGATTTAAAATGTTGTTTTGAGATGAAAAAAATAACAAAAGTACATATTATCAAGCTTTTTGAGCTGGAAAAATTAAATCGTTAATTCATCTGTCGCCTTAACCCATTCAGCCACCAACGCTGTTGGACTACTTGCTGAATTATGTGTTGTGATTGGCCGAAATGATTTATCGAGCTTCTTGAGCTTTTAGATAAACTTTTCAAACTTTCAATACTCGCAACTACTTACTTAAAAAAAAATTAAAGCTCAAAAACTATAAAATTGTTACTTGATTACTTGAATTTGCAAAGTTTTATTCTTAAAAGAATAGCGTATTGGATGAATTACAGCTTTCAGCAAGGTTTTTTGATTCCATGTGATATCAGTAAGGTATACGTGGGTACCTAATTCTCAAAAAAAAGGTCAATTTTGATGTGCATAATTTTGAAAAATAAAAATCATTTTTTTGGAAAATATCAAGTGGTAATCATTTGTATAGGTGTCCCAGATCACTGTTCTAGTGTTGGCCTCAATTCAATCCCCCCCACTGTGGACCCCGTCCCCCCTAAAACAGCGATAATTAGAATTCGACCCTCATCGATGTGTAATACGTATGTCGATTGATATGTTTTCGAGCGATATGTTTTCGAGCGATATGTTTTCGAGGTCGTAGAATTCGAATCTGGAGTTATTTTTTATGTGGAGGTGGAGGGTGAGGCGTGGGGAGGGGGAAAATGTCAAATTTTGCTTAGTGTAATAGGTATGTCGATTTATGTTTTTCAGGCCGCCAAGTTCGAATCTGGACTTATTTTTTTGGTAGTGGTAGAGATGAGGTGTGGGGAGAGAGAAAATGTCAAATTTTGCTTGTTTTATCGTGTAATATGTCGACTAGCGCGATAAAAGTACAACCGTCTGAAATTTGGCCAAGTCGAAGGACAAATGGGCGCTGGACAATCCGAAGGACAATCTCAACGTTGTTTCGTTTCTAGCCTTACTTATTGGACATTATTCGATTTTCAACACGTAATAAATGTGTATAAGTAAGTACTTATCATGTAGAATAACTTCCCTTTCTCAATTATCGTTTTTGGCGGGTTCATCAGGGTAAATAAAAAGGCAAGCCGAAGGACACCGATTTTGCGAAATATCATATTTTCAGAGACAAGTACGATCAGAACGAGCCATTGCGTAGATTATGAGAATAACATTGCGGGGAAACATAGATGGGACATGAAACTACATAGAATCGGTTCGAAGTGCATTCTCACCTTTGATGGTTGTCTGGTTGGTAAAACTTGAGCCATGTTCAGCGGAAAGTATGGCCGGTGTAGAGTCTGTGGAAATGTAAATGATAAATCAGTACGTTGGACTGGTGTACCTATCAACTCTTGTATTGTTTTTTTCAGTCACCCTTCCATACTTATCTTCAAGTGAAAAACGCCGATAGTGATCCAGTTTGAATTCATCTTTCGGCATTCGTAAAAGCCTTCATCTAGATAGGTGATCTTAGGTAATAAATATTCAGCAACAGTTCCCGACTGAATTCGAATTTCCTTCTGTTGATTTCAATAAAGCAAAGTAGACTTGAATGTTTCATAAAGTATTTGAATTTTTTTTCAAATCTCTTATTCTAACAAGGGAGGTGCCCCAGGTGACATGCACCGATTTTAATGATTCTTGCACCATTAGATAGAGGACATCGAACATAGTCTACCACGAAATTTTCAGCTGCTGAAGTTGATATTTCAGCCTTCCAAGGCAATTTTTCGATTTTGACATTGCAATTTTGAAAAAATCAAAAAATCGCCCTGGAAGGCGGAAATATCAACTTCAGCAGCTGAAAATTTCACCGTGGATGTGTCTCATCATATGTATTAAAATACCCAAATAATATTGAAGGTTTTGGTATGCGACCTCCGCCCACTATTTTTGGGCAATTTTTCAAAATTGGCATGTTATAATACAAAAATTGCCCTGGGAGGCTGAAATATCAACTTCAGCAGCTGAAAATTTCACCAGAGGCTAGTCTTATCATACGTATTAGAATGCCCAAATAATATTAAAGGTTTTGGTATGCGACCTCCGCCGACTATTTTTGGCCATTTTTTCACAATTGGCATGTGAAAATCGAAAAATCGCCCTGGAAGGCTCAAATATCAACTTCAGCAGCTGAAAATTTCACCGTGGGCTAGTCTCATGATATGTACCTATTGAAATGCCCAAATAATATGGAAGGTTTCGGTATGACCTTCGCCGACTATTTTTGCCCAATTTTTCAAAATTGCTATGTGATAATCGAAATATCAACTTCAGCAGCTGAAAATTTCGTGGTAGACTATGTTCGATGTCCTCTATCTAATGGTGCAAGAATCATTAAAATCGGTGCATGTCACCTGGGGCACCTCCCTTGTAAGCTTTTTTTAATGACTGACGAGGAGAGGGAGGATCATTTTAAAATGAGGTTTATCTTACTGTAGTTGTCCTTTCTCTTGTGGTATTAACGAACCATGTTGCAGTCCAGTCCTGTTTGAGTTTATTTTTACAGCATAGACGTATAGCTCGATTTGGAGTTTCTTCTAGTACAATACGGTTTCCTGAATGATTATAATTATTAATTGTAGTGCACGCAGGTAATATACTTATCGAAGTAAAGAATTATCAAATTTCAATATGGTTTAAATGTTTCAAACTTTCTGTATTGGCTCACCAGTTACATGAATAGAGGGAAAGGTATCGTTAATGCAGCCATTTGTATTACACATAGAAAAGGAAACAGTTGTTGGCACTTTTAGCTCAGTTATTGGAATTGTCGAGCTGATTTTTGCACCAGAATTATTCACGTCTTTTAGAGAGGTTTCCCGGTGATTCTTTACGTATGTTATAGTACTATATGTTGGCTTCGGATATCCTACTCAAGAAAAAAAAATTGTTGAAAGAAATGTACTTAGGTGCCGTGCTTACCTAATCTGCCACCTTTTCCAGAGAATAAAGTACCTAATCCGAGTACCTCTTAGAAAACAGCTCAAGTACGAGTATACAGTTTCTCCTTTTCCTAATAAATTGTAAATGTTCTTCGTGGAAACGTAAGGTGGTGCTATACCATTCTGAACGTTTTCTATCTGCTGTTTCGTGTGATATTGGTTTTCATTATCTAAGGTTTATAGATGTCTTTACAGCTGGTATATTCAAATAATAATTACCTATCTAAACTTTTCATGAAATACCTACCCGGGGAAAAAAGTTCAAACTTGGCCATACATGATCATGTATGGTGGATGAACTCGAGCATACATGATCATACATAAACCGAAGTTTCCATACATGCTCATGTTACAAAATTGTCCCCCACATGATCATTAGGGCGGGTCGAAAAAAAACGTAGGTCTCAGAATTTTCTGAAATTCACATATGTGGTTCCTTTTGAGTTGAAACCACCCCAAAAAAATTTTTAGCCCCCCGCGGCACTATGAGGCTGAGCCACGTGGCCTCAAAGTGGGGCCATTTTAGCTAAAAATTCACGTTTTTCAGGTTTAAAGCTCCAAAATCGATTTTTAAAATTTACGGCTAGCACTCAATTTGTAGAGTTTGAGATGCTGAATCTCCCTGTGGAGTTCATTTTTTTTTTCGGTGGTCGCTTACGTCGGCATAAATTCGTTGAAAGTATGAAAATTGCTGATTTTAAGGTGTCAGGAAAACGTTTCCGCGAATTTATGCCCAAATGGTGTTTTGTAGGGGGACATATCGATGTAGTAAGTTGTATATGTAGTCGAGGGGTTAAATTTAGAATCATCAATATGCCCTCAGATCGCTGATAGGGTACATGATTCAACTTTTGTACAACATTTTAGGATTTCATCAATTTGAAAATTTCATCAGATTGCTTCTACCTACTTTTTTCATGTTTTCAAAAAAATTTTCATTTCATTTTTTAAAAATTCAATTTTGAATGAGATATGTATCTTGGAACTTGGAAGTACACAAAACCTTTTTTGAAAAATGTGAAAATCATTCAAAAATATGAAAAAATGATAAGACAATCAAAAAACGACAAAAATTTGAGAAAATGTCTCATTCGCGTAAAATTTTGCTCAGACTGCTTGGTTTATTGAAAAGTACCTACCCAGAATTAATCGGAAATTCTCAAAATTGAATGATGATTTGTCAAAACTGCAGAAAGTGTCATAAAAATTGTCAAAATTGAGCCAAAAAAAAAAACAGTTTTTAATTTCAAAATTCAAAGTACAAATTACCCTAAAAAAGTTGAAAAAAAAACTCAAAGACCACAAAAATCTTTTTTTGATTCCACTTAAGGCATCGCGTTGATGCTTCTCAATTTATTTTCGATTTTTGTCGTTTTTTGATGGTCTATCATTTTTTCATATTTTTGAATTGAGTATTTTCACATTTTTCAAAAAAGGTTTTGTGTACTTCCAAGATACATATCTCATTCAAAATTGAATTTTTAAAAAATGAAATGAAAATTTTTTTGAAAACATGAAAAAAGTAGGTAGAAGCAATCTGATGAAATTTTCAAATTGATGAAATCCTAAAATGTTGTACAAAAGTTGAATCATGTACCCTATCAGCGATCTGAGGGCATATTGATGATTCTAAATTTAACCCCTCGACTACATATACAACTTACTACATCGATATGTCCCCCTACAAAACACCATTTGGGCATAAATTCGCGGAAACGTTTTCCTGACACCTTAAAATCAGCAATTTTCATACTTTCAACGAATTTATGCCGACGTAAGCGACCACCGAAAAAAAAAATGAACTCCACAGGGAGATTCAGCATCTCAAACTCTACAAATTGAGTGCTAGCCGTAAATTTTAAAAATCGATTTTGGAGCTTTAAACCTGAAAAACGTGAATTTTTAGCTAAAATGGCCCCACTTTGAGGCCACGTGGCTCAGCCCCATAGTGCCGCGGGGGGCTAAAAATTTTTTTGGGGTGGTTTCAACTCAAAAGAAACCACATATGTGAATTTCAGAAAATTCTGAGACCTACATTTTTTTTCGACCCGCCCTAATGATCATACATGTCATATATGATCATGTATGATCAAGTATGATTTAGTGTAACCATGATCATGTGTAAATGCGGGGATTTTTTTTAACATGAACATGTATGATCATACTTAAAATTCGAGAATGTATGAATTTTTATAATAAAAATATTGTCAGTATAAAATATATGGGATGATTTGCTGAATGGTATAAGTACATACGATGTGCTAAGAATGCAAGACAAATGTGGATAAATGAATTTCAGACATTTTTCCAGATTATAGACATTTTTCTAGATTATAGAATAAAATGTATGATATAAAACATGCAATTTCATACAAATGATCCATACATGAGCATGTAGGGGACAATTTTTTAGTATGATCATGTATGAAGTCGTCATACATGATCATGTATGGCCAAGTTTGAACTTTTTTCCCCGGGTATGGAAAAAAGGAATCACGAGAACCTACATCAATAGGCTAATTACCATTGAAATGATTCTATTCAAAAAAATCACGAGATGAAAATTGAACAATGTTGGATGTTTTCATTGAATTAAGTACTACACATCAAAGATACAGTTTTCTTCAATGAGAAATATTTTCTGCCAATTTTTTTTTTATTCAATGATAACACGCATACTGATGAAAAAGTTGAGAGAAAAAAAGAA
Organism: Planococcus citri; assembly: GCF_950023065.1. Classification (NCBI taxonomy): domain Eukaryota; kingdom Metazoa; phylum Arthropoda; class Insecta; order Hemiptera; family Pseudococcidae; genus Planococcus; species Planococcus citri. The sequence goes on along the minus strand of NC_088680.1, from coordinate 6,714,578 downwards.
TCGTGTGATGAAAATAATTAAACATTAGAGAATTTTTTGATTGAATTGTGCATCGAAATCAAAAATACAGTTTTTCAATGAGAATGTCAATTTTTTTATTCACCAACACCTGCATATCTACTGATGAAAATATTTACAATGATGTGAGGGAAAAATTTAGTTCATCTTACCTGCATATGTGACTTTCAACCAAATACTGCGAGTGACCTTCGGGTAACCATCTGTCGACAGATTCAAGCACGTATACCATCCAGTATCGAACCGAGTTAGAAAATTCAGTGTAACATCGCCAGTCTTGGAATTTTTATTTTCAAAAGTGCTCTGTGGAAATTAATCGCCATTGAGCAAATATCTTGTAATTTTAGAAACAATCAATCTTACACGGGAATTTTTAGAAATCGGCAACTCAGATCGAGCTGAAATTTGGCTCACTAAAAGAGCATGTCACCCAGACCTCAACCAAATTTTCAGCTGCCAAAGTTGATTTTTTTGGTTTTTAGCGAATTTTTGAAAATTGTCAACATAGAACGTTCGTCAAAACCTGTCTTATGGACGACAGTTTTTGTAATTATGTGAGAACCTCCTGGAAATTGTGTAGGTCAATGTTGTCGCTGCAATTTAAGGTTACAGATTGAAGGTCAAAATATTATTGATGACGTCTTCGTTAAAAGGTCTGATAAAGAAATTTCTTTCGTAATTGAATCTGCGACGATATTTTTAGGATTCTTTTGTTTAACTTTTAGGAACTTGGAAAATTTATGGATGGATTTTTGTCACCAGGTATGTTGGATTTTTACGAGCGTTTTAATCAATTTCTGCTACTGGAAATTTGGTTCTGAGATCTTGCTTCTTTAGTGAGCAAAATTTCCGTTCGAACGCAGTTGACAAGTTGTATAGAGATTTCCTTATTAGACAAAGAATGCGAATGCTTACTTCTACTTTGTACGGAGATAATTGATCTATTGATGATTCGTTTAACATTTTCTCAATTTTTTCGGATGATAAACGATACCACTGATGTTGATTTTCTGTGTTTATGACTTTGCAAGATAGTAACACTTCATTTCCGCTTTTCTTGGTTATGTTGGTAAATTTTACTGCTGAAAATTCGCGTTGAAGAAAAATAAATAAATAGTTTTCTCTTTTTTTTAAAAAAAAAATGTACATCTTACCTATTGAATCTGAGGAAAACACCGATGGAACTGTCGTTATAACAATCCCTAATAACGCGATGGCAGTGCTTGCTGTAATTAAGTAAATACGTGCTATTAAGAATAAGGCCATACTTATAGTTGCTACAGATTATGTCTATAATTTACTTACAATGAGCAGAGTAGGTGTGATAAAAAGTGAGGCAAACTGTTAACTAACGAAGTAAAAAAATTGTGAAATGACTTTATATGTCCTTGAACCCGAAATTTCTCCTGTCTCTTTTGATTTATTAGCCAAAAACGTGAAGCAAAAATGTAAAATTACTGTGAACAAAGTAATACGTTTGAAATTGAAAGATTGGTGATACGTCTGCAAGAACGAAGACTTACTCCTTTCTTGAAAATTTCAAAGTTTGCGATTTATTGGAAGGAATTTTTGGGATGGAAAAAAGAGCGAATGGTATCAAGCCAAGTCTGAGGCTCCAGTAGGTACGAGCTTTTTTCTGCTTTGTTTTTGTTCAATCTTATCGGTTATTGATAATACAATACAAAGAGGGAATCAATGGAAAGGTTTGCAATGTAACAAAATCACAGGTATGAAGGTAGTCTATTCCTGACAGTAAGCTATAGTAATATTACAAATGATCAAGAATTACTCACCCTTAAAAATTACGAATATTAACGTGAACATTGCTAAAATAAACAATTCAATCGAATCGGCAAATATCATGGAACAAATTCTCACGTCGTCGCAAATAATTATGCTGGTAAAATTGGAGCTGTAATTTATTATGAGTTGGCATTCCATGGTTGTACATACCTACGTATTTCATGAGATGAAACGGATAAAATTGAACGGAATTCGTGTATCTCGCTAAATGCGATGAATCATTTGATATTTTTGCTCGAATTATCGTACATAATACGTAGGTATGGATTTATCATCGTGACTCGTAAAATGTGAAACTTTTTCCCTCCGTTCTACACCAGCTTCCGATTAGAAAGATTAATGATTAGGTACTTTGAAATTCGTAACAGGAAAACATTCATCGCTGTGGAGATTTCTAAATCACATAAATGATAAAATTCATGCTGTCAAGAGAGGTACTTATTCCCACAGGCGGAAACAATTTCGAAATGATGAACTAGATAAAGCTAAATTGAAAGAGAGTCCGAAAATACCAACTTCACGGGCCACCGCTTTTTGTCAAAAAAATTTTCGTTTTTGCTAAAATTATCCTAAAAAGTCCTGTTTTTTGCCAAATCATTGTCAAAATTTATTTTTTTCGTGGTTATCAAAAAAAACAACGTTGTTTTGTCAAAATAAATAAATTACACTAGAGGCATTTGCATACTTGTGTTCGGATTGAAAATGGGCTTAATCGATACTTTAGACCCTAAAACAAAAAACCGTGTGGGGTTTTTCAATTTGAGTTGTTTTTGTATTAGTCAGGAGAGACTGCCAAAGTTGCGAAAATGACCGTTTTTGCCCTAATTCACGAGTTTGTAGCGACATCAGTGTTGTTTTGCGAATAAAACCAAGGTCATTTTCGAATTCTACGCACTTTTTCAAATAAACTACTTTCCCTGATTTTTGATTTTCGAAGTTTCAAGCGCATAGGAAAGATTTTTATTTGAACAAATACCTATTTTAAAACTCGGGCCGCGCGATGCAATCGTGGCGTGGAACTGTGTTCGCCCGAAGTTCGAATTGGCTTTTTCGTATTTAGAAAAATTAGTCTTATCCGCTTGAAACTTTGAAAATCAAAAATCGGGGAAAGTAGTTTACTTGAAAAAGTGCGTAGAATACGAAATCGATCTTGGTTTTTTTCGCAAAACAATACGGATGTCGTCGCTACGAACTCTTGAAGTTGGGCAAAAACGGCCATTTTCACAACTTTTGCAGTTTCTCCTAACCACAAAACCGGCTCAAATTTAAAAAAACTTACTCTGTTTTTTGTTTTTGGGTCTAAACTATCGATTAAATTGCGAGCCCGGCAATATCAACAAATCTACCAACGTTTCATATTCAGTGAAAATTGCCAAAAAAATAAATGAAAGTATACATAATGTATATTATTACTTACTAAATATGTACATACCTAAATAAAATATACCTATTGAATGGTGCCACCTTGCGGTAAAACAAATAATTTTTTATGTAGGTACCTAGAGAATAGAAACAGTACAGACAAACTACTACCTAGGTAAGTATATCAAATTGATCATTTCAAAATAGGTTTTCTAATTTCATTTTCATCTTCACTGGATTCCGTTGTGGAAATAACGCTTCGTGAGTCGGATTCTTCAGATTTTTCCAAAGGGTAAGACCCATCAACAACCTTTAATTCAAAAACCAACACGGTAGGAATTATAAGTTGCGAGAGATTTTTAACCAAGCCAGATGCTAAACATACCTTAGTATCACTATCGGTCAATAATTCTTCTAGGCGTTCTACTATTGACAAGAAATTTGGACGATCCTCGGGTTCAAAATTCCAGCAATCCATCATCAAATTGTATCTGCAAAAAATTACGCCAAAATTTTGTAATCAGCTTTGCTGATTTTCACAAAGCATCTAAAAGAAAATTACTAAAAATTGAAAATAAATTTATTATTGAACATACACATTTGTGGATGCATTTGGGGGTTTTTCCATTCGATAATTTTGCATTAAAGCATTTCGTAGCCCGGTGAAATCCTCGATTGACGGATACGGATTATCACCCAGCGTTATAATCTCCCAAAACAATATGCCGTAAGACCAGCTGAAAAAAGTTGAATGTAATTTTCTCTTCATTTTCTATTACCTATACATGGTAATGGTAGTTTCCAGCTTACACGTCAGATTGAGTTGTGTATTTGTTGTGAAATAAAGCTTCTGGAGCCATCCATTTTATGGGTAGTCGGCCATTTGATGTCTTCTTGTAGTATTCTGTATGCCTCACATCTCGGGCGAGGCCAAAATCAGCTATTTTCATCGTGAACTGAGCTGTTACAAGGATATTGCGAGCAGCCAAATCTCGATGAATACACTATTGAATGAAAATAAAATTAATAGGTAGGTACTCGTAATTGCAAGTGCGATCTGCATAGTGTAGTATAGATGTAGGTACATAAATCCACCATAATAGTACACTGAGTAGAAAATTTCTAGTTCAAACTCAAATACAAACAATTGTTTGCTTTGGTTGACTTTGTTGACTTTGAACTGAATATTTTTAGATGAAAATACAATTATTGGGCTTTCTACTGATCACAAGCTTGTATCAGGTGAGAAATTTCCAACAGGTACACACTTTTATTGAAGACAGATAAACCATTCCCTGTGCAATTTGACGAGCATAAGTCAAGAGAGTACTTTCTTCCATTTTTATGGAATGATGAAGATGTTTTTGCAGACAATTCTTGAGGTTTCCGTTTTGGGCATATTCTGTAATTACAAGCAATGGTCCTCCTTGGCTGCAGCAGCCAAGAAGTCGAAGGATGTTCTGGTGACTTCCAAGTAATTTCATCAATTCCATTTCAGATACCAAGTCTATCATGTCTGAATCCATGTGATCATCTGAATTCAAGTTGTGAGAAAATTATTGATTAGCATACCTTTTAACTATGTACTTACATATTCACTTCAATAGGTATTCATAAATTAGGTGATTTGCGTACACTATACTTATGTTGATAAAGCTGTTATTATTTAAGCATTAATTTAAGATACGTATAAGGATCACCGAACCCTTGAGCATTTTTACTGCCACGGTTACAATGCCATTTCCACGTTCCCAAATATTCCTTGCCTCGGCTTGCACTACTTTCCCAAATTCGCCTTCGCCCAATGTTTCCCCCAAGTGTAAATTTTGTCGAGGATACTCCCAACTTTCATCTAATGACATTTCATATTCGCCTACCGAAACCATGCCATTTTTAACTTTACCAGATTTCAAACGTTCAATTGAAACGACAGGCATATTCTGTTGGCAAGATATTAAATAATAGTAATCAGTTTCTTTAAGTCAGAGTCAAAAATCTGGGTAGGTTAGTATGTTTTTATTCTGGTTATTATAATATTTGTATGCGTCTAGATACCTACCAAAACATCGGGAAAATCGTCATCGATGTTGATTTGTTTCTTCACTACAATCTTTTTCACCAATTGTGTCATTTCCGCGATTTGGGTATCTTTTTGTCTCATTTCTCTAGGTAGATATTTACATAATTGTCACAAGTTTAGAATTTGAAATAATTGTAAGAAAGTTTTGGCTTACTTACCTTTTGTATTTGCAGAAAAAAAGTATGCCACATATTACTCCGATTATCAATATCATTCCTAGCGCGGTGACCGATATCTTCATTATCATGTCATCTTTTCCAAACGTAGGTTGTGATGATTCTGTTATGAAATCATTATAACATTCCATTACTTATCTTATGAATGTGAAGCTTACCGGTAAACAACCACAACATTAACAAAATGAACACGCAGTAATCTACTCGCAAGCTTTCAGTACCTTGGCCTGGGGTCTTATCACAAGTTGGAGGTTCGTCTTCGCCACCAGGGCAATCCTTTTTTCCGTCGCATTTAACACTGGCACAAACCAGTATTCCACCAGAATGGGGACAAGAGAATTTATCATTCTCATCTGTACATCGATCTAATTTATACAAGAAAGGACACGAATTTACCTATAGGTAGGTAGTTGTAGGTGCATAATTGCTACACATAATACCTGCATACTAAATTAGAGAAGCATGTTTGGACTTTTGAAAAAAAAATTCAACAAATACCTACTTGACAACATTTTAGAAATATTTCAAGATTTCTGAATAAAAAATGCAATTAGGATGTCCTCAAAACGTGATTCTAATTTTGTCAAGAACTCGCAAAAAAAATTAAACCCCTCAGTTGGAAAATCTAAACTCATATATGAGTCAGGATTTTTCAAAATAGCCCAGCATTTGAAAAAGTGTGCTTAATATAGCACTTTTTCATGTGTAGATACTTAACTACTTATATTGACACAGTTCTTTTTCTGTAATGAGCTTTTTGAGTTTTTTAAAAAAAATTTCAAAGCTTCCTCCACAAACTTTTCAAGTTTTCATAAAAACTGTCACATCTCATACTTCAAAAGCTATTCTTTAATTAAAATATACATTGGCTATTTAAATATTCATTGGGTATACTGAAGAGTTATAATTTTTTACATCGCATCTGAAGCTTTGCGAACTTTTTTTCAGTTTTAAGCTTTCTTCAAAACTTTACGAATATGGTCAAAAAGCATTTTTCGCCAAACTCTTTCCAGGTATAGACTATACGTACTTTCGCGACTTTGTGCACTGACATTTTTGTGCTTTTTTTAAGCTTTTTAAAGCTTCCTTCACAACTTTTCGAAATTTGGAAAACAGCCTGCATATCTATACTTCACAAGCTTTTTATTGAGGGGTCTATTATAAAAATCGGTGAAGTACTTACTGATATCTCATGGGAACAAAAAAAACCCACATCATGTATAAAATAATAAGAAGATGTAGGTAGGTACTTAGGTAGGCTAGGTAAGCGCTATTTATATTCAGGATAATGAAACAAGATGACAATACCTGCGCCCGGACACTCTTCCTCATCACTTCCATCCAGACATGTGGCGTTTTTATCGCATCTGCCTGATGATGGGACACATTTAGACGAATTCTTGCAGGGGATTTCCGTAGGAGAACACCGGAAAGGAAGATTTTCTGCAATGGTAGGTACATAGAAAAAATTAACTGTCGATCAAAACTTGTTTTAAAATTTGAAAAAAAAATACGTAGGTAGGTACCCATGAGTAATTTGTAAGGTTAATTGAAATGCAACTGCTACTCACGTCTGAAATTGATAACAAAAGGTTTTTCCGGAGATGCAGTCAACGAACCAATTTTTTTATAAGAGGCTAACTGACCAGATAATGTGTCTCCGACATGTGTCTCACTAACAACATCAGAAAACTCGAGATCTACTACAGCCCTCGACTGAGATATGTCAAATGTACTTCTGGTCAATCAGAAAACAATGAAAAAATTATATATTTTTTTCTTCATTATTCAAATGCAACATCAACAGCATCGCTTACAAAATAGCCACTAAGCGCGCTCGGGCAAAATCTGGCATAGAGAATATTTCTTTAACACCGGTAGTAACTTTACGCTCGTATTCTTGAAATATTGAGCTGGAATGGTCATCGAAATCATAAGTGTAAGCCTCCATAAGCTTGATATAAACTCGAAAATACTCTGCAAATGAAAAAAGCAAACTTTGAATGCTAAACAAAAGAGAAATTTCAACTAAAACTCGCTGAATACAAAATAATGGCGCAAACAAAAACCTTTTCAGTCGGTCAGTAGAAGAAAAATGGGGGTAAAGTCAGGAAAGTCTTAAATCATGGTTTGGTGTGTTTATATTCAATGTTGCTATTTTTTCTCTACTGCTGACTAGAAATGAAAACTTGATGTAAAATAAATAAAATCAAGAAGTTTATAAAAATCTACTGGAAGCTCTAAAACGAATTGAAATGGCTTACAATTCACTTTGGAATAATTTTAAAAATGGAATGTTTCGATGGAAAAAAAACATGTTTGAGACTGGAATACGTCAATTTTGAAAAAATAACTAGTACGTTATCTGCCATGAAGGTCCAAAAAAGAAACTGGATGTTTCAAAACGACTTGAAATCCACCTCTAGTGGACTTCATGGCGTATTGAAATTATGCTACAGAGTCAATTTCAGCTTATAACTCCATTTGTGGAAATTTCAAATTTCTAAAATTTGCTGGTGGCTCTATAGGGATTTTCAAAAAGTCGTTGGAGACTCCAAAATGACTTGAACCCACGGTTGGCGATATTGGTCAGGCCTACCTAGGTAGGTAGGTATAGGTAGGTTGGCAGGTACTTATTGTGAGTGTATCAACGATGAATAAGATCAGTGGTAGGTACTTACTACTTAGGTAGTGGATGTTTTAAAGCCACCCGAATTTACAGTAGCTACATGTTTTTTGAGGAGGGACGGATGAAAAGTGACCATTCCACCTGACTAATCGACAATTATATTCAAAAATATTTTAAAATACTTACTCGAATAGTACGTTGCGTTAAAGGTGATGCTAGAAGAATTTGTAGGATTGGAGCGAGTTGTAGAGGAAGTAGTTGAGGTGGAAGGGTTATCAATTGTGGTGGAATTGGTGGTGGCTTTGGTGGTAGTGGGGGTGGCTTTTGAGGTTGTTTCGGTGGTTTTTAAGGTAGTGGGGGTGGTTTTTGTGGTGGTGGGGGTGGCTGTGGTGGTGGATAAACGCTTGATGTCGACGTCCCGGATCACTGCGTCTGAAAGAAAGGATGGATATGTACTCGGTGCATAAAAACACGGGAATTTTGGTAGGTACAGGAATTGGATAGAGAACATGATCCGTTTTTAGCTCGGTAATTGTTACCATTGGGATGTACTTGTGAAATTATTCTATGCACTCCCTGCATTAATAGGGTAAGTGCAGGTAATATGGGGTACATAAGTTCAAACTCTTCCTGAATGGAGAGAAATTGATGAAAAATGAAAATTTTTGTGACATTCGAAAATTCAAACATTTACCCATCTGTGATAAAAATTGTGGCCACTAAAAATCATTTTTACTATTTTTAATTTTTTTTTGAAAAAAAGTTCAAAATCGACATTTTTGAAAAAGTGCAGGTAATATGGGGTACCAATAAAAACTATAATGAAATGACTTTTGAAAAGCCAAACAAAAATGTTTTCCAGTTTTTACATTTATTTCACGCACAAACCATGGTTTCCCATGATTTTTTTCATAATTTTTTGATTTTTCGAAAAAATTGTTGAAAATTCACCAAAAAATGGCAGATAACATGAAGTATTTGTAAAAATGAAAATAAACGAATAAAACAAACAGGAAAAATTATTTTTATTCATAATTTTTACATTTGTAATTTGTTAGTGTTTTGGTTCAGAATATGTCTAAAATCTGCAGAAAAACAAGGTACCCCATATTACCAGCATGTGAAAATTTTAACGCCAAAAATGTTCCATTTTTTTTTTCAATTCAGAAAAACGACTCACTGAAAAAGTAAAGTATGAAATAGATAGTAAAATCATGGCTCTTTCCGACACTCTACTTGAAATTTCAAAAAAATATGTATTTTTCGCGAAAACGTTCAAAAAACTTGACGTATCTGTTTTGGCGTTGCATGAAAAAGTCACCACCGACGAATTAAAAAGAGTACACGTGACCAATCGCCTCCGGGTCTGATCAGATCGTCTTAGAATCATTTAAAAACACTCCTTAAATTTTTTCCTGTTGGATAGCACCCATAGAATACGAAAAAAGCGGGTACCCCATATTACTAGCAACCCCATATTACCTGCTTTTATCCTACCTGCAAAAAATTTTTCAAAAAATTTTTTTTTTATTCAAACGAAATAAATTTAGGATTGAAATTAAAACGTAACATTGAGTAAATCAAAAATAGGAATGTTGATAAAACATCATTTTCGTGCTCAGCGACCTGAAATTGGTCACAAAACGTCATTAAAAATACAAAATTTGACATATTTTTTCGACTTTTCTGGATCATTTTCTAAAACAAAAAATGGGCTTTTTCCGGGAGAAGGGTGCACTCTGACGAAAATTTGACACTGGAAATGAATTCACCGTCTCAAAAAAACCCCCCTGCTCAAATTTAAAATCGATTCACGGCAAAAAAAAATTTCCCAAAAAATGCATAAAATGGTCACCCTTTGAATTTTCTGAATATTTTTGATTCCCATAAAATTGAGTAAAAGGTTGTTTTCGACTAATTAGAGATCACCCATCTGTTTAGAGCGGAGAAAAATGAAATAAATACGTTAATTAATCAATTAACCAATTATCCGTTTCCCCCCTTGAAATTCACACATTTACTCCTAATGGCCGTACCACTGTCCCATGAGTCTTGAAAAAAAATTTGAAATTTGAATATTGTAGGTAAATAATACTACTACACAATGTATACAACATTATATTTTTCTGTATTTTGGTTTATAGATTTCCGTTCACCTTTTTAAGAAAATTTTAAACAAAATTTTCGAAGATTTCAAACATCAGTCACAATTTTATCAAAAATCACATGTAAGCATTCGGAAAAATTCGGTTCAACACTTAGAATAGGTTGCCAGGTGAATGAAGAAGATTTTTCACTACCTATTATCAACTACTTTGATTTTCGTCCCCTAGGGGCTCTAAATGACCACTATCCGTATCACCCCAGTTGACGGTACTTAGAGTTTCTGAGACCTTCACAACATGTGTGCCTAACCCAACTTTTTCACTTTTGTGACAATGGGGTAGGGGCTTATTGTAGGTTCCAGCTCAAAAATGATCGCAATTTGACCTTTTTGTTTGTTGTCTTCAGCGAGTTTTCAAAGTTAACCCGAAATTTCAAATCACACTGAAAAGCTCTAAATAGGTCAAATTGCAGTTGTTTCTGTGCCTGATTATCACGTATCCTTGCCGAAAAACTCGTTTTTCGTGCACTGTCCTTGGAAATTTGACTATATTTTTTACAAATTATTCAAAAATCCACTTTCAAAATGGCACTTATGGAGTTTCGCGATAACCCTCTAAAACATAAGAATCTGAAATTTATGTTTCGAAGGTTTTAGAGCATCCTCTTCCAATCTAGCTAGGCTTTGTTCAAATTGGAAAGTGCCAATTCAAAAGGTTCCCTTGTGAGGTTTCTTTGTAGCATTTTCTGTTAGGTACCGAGTCGAAATATCTAATTACGTACATTGCAATGCATACCATAGGTACAAAAAATGAATTCAATTAGACAGCACTGTGTATAATTGTAGTGGTTTCATAAAATTGAATGATAATATTCTTAAGTTGCTACATATCAACAAACGTACCAACGTTTCATATTCAGTAAAAATGCAAGAAAATAAATGAAATTACATAACATGTACTTATATACGTACTAAATACTAAATTAGATATACCTATTGTATGGCGCCACCTTACGGTCAAACAAATAATTTTTTATCTTACCTAGAGAATAGAAACAATACCGACAAAATATTTTCTAGGTACCTATATCAAATTGATCATTTCAAAATAGGTTTTCTAATTTCATTTTCGTCTTCACTGGATTCCGTTGTAGAAATAACACTTTGCGAGTCGAATTCATCAGAATTTTCTGAATGGTATAACCCATCGACTACCTTTAATTTCAAAACCATACACAGTAGGAATTATATAAAGTTGCGAGAGATTTTTAAACAAGCCACAATGTTAAACATACCTTGGGCCTTGCATCAATCAATAATTCTTTTAGGCGTTCTACTATTGACGAGAAATTTGGACGATCCTCAGGCCAGAAACTCCAGCAATCCATCATCAGTTTGTATCTGCAAAAAATTACACGAGAATTTTGCAATCATCCTTGTTGATTTTCACCGAATACCTAAGTATTTGAAGGAAATCCTTAAAAATTCGAAATAAAGGAGGAGTCGCGATAAGGCCATTTTTTGGCCCCACCTAGTTTTCAACTCGTCCACTCTAAAAATGTTGTAATAAATGTACGAAATACGAATCCGTGGTTAGTTAAGCCAAAATGACCATTTTTTGGGCTCCAGGGGTTCCCAAAGTGGCGAATAAGAAAATAATTTTAGGAACCATTGAGTATTATTTTCAAAAACTTTTTTAGCGTAAACTATCTTTTTGAATCAGATAAATGTTATGTGAGGTGATTTTCTTACTTTCGATCCTCGGGGGGCAGAAATTAGGGAGGTTTAAATTTTTTGAAAATTTTTGAACCACCATTTTGATCCTACCCCTTTGAGCCTCGCTGAAAACTATTTATATCTTAATAATAACAGGTAAATAAATTCATTTTAACATATTAATTATGGAAGAAGTTGAATACTTACGACCATAGTTGGTGTTATTATAAACGCGGCGAGAACTTTACCTTAGCAAGAGTAGATCAAGATACACGAAACGCGATGATAATAACGATTGTTTTAAAACCGATTGGTAGTGTATGACGATTAACCGATAAAAGGTTTAAGAATATTTAATTTAATGAATATTCTTTAAATTGACGAAAAGTACACTTTAACAAATGTCGTGCTGGGTTAACCTGATAATACCCACGCGACTGGACTGATATTAGAGAGGAGTTTCGGCTTCCTTGTTTCTAATATAAGTGGCGAGAGCTACCGATTCTCCGAGGCTCGATGCTGGCATCTCGCTAAGTCGGAGGGGAAGTTTCTCCCACTGGTCTAAGTAGGGACATCTTCTTCTAGGAGTAATCTTACACATAGACGCGGAGAGATATATGATATGTGGCAACACCTAAGAGTTGCAAGGCATAAGTCCCCTCACATATGCCCCCTTCCTTGGTTCACTCAAGGGATGCAGAACCGTAGGGGGAAGCACGGACGCCAAAGAATCCTGAGGAGAATATGCCTTGGAACCCTAGGTGCCATGAAATATCATCGGGATACCCTCTGCCCCTCCGTACTTTCCACTGCAGGTGAGCAGAAGAATACGGACAAAATCAAAGTCTCAACTACTCACCTTCCTACACCTCAAATAGAGTGAGCATGGTTTAACAAAGATATATCCAAGTCCTACCATTCGAATCACTTGGGAAGGTCGAAGAAAGGTGGTTAATTGGGTCTGAAAGATCAATGAACGTTCTGCGAGGTCAATAGCTGTCCTAGTGCAAGCGACTAGCTGGCTAAGGGCCTGCAGGAGCGTCCATTGAAGTCAAGATTTAAAAAATGGAGCAGAGTTTTCGAAAATTTTTTAGAAAATATTTACTTTTTGTCCATTCACCCCTGATTCATATTAGTGCAACACCAATGATTCACTGTCATAGACATTGAATACATTAAATGCCATACTAAGTCCGAAAAGGAATGAGATGGAGTAAATATTTTTGACATGATCAGACTGCGTCTAAGTGCAAAGAAAAAAGAAACAAGCTGTGGCGTTGGCTGTTTTTTATACGCATTTTGGCAGCTTGAGAAAAGGAGACAAGACCTAAGAAGAAATCGAAGTATTAGATCTTCAAAAAAAATTATAGAACTGTTGAAACTAGGTTCGCCTTGGAATACGAAGAAAATGGAATTCAGACTTTTGATTGAACTATTGTTCTTGAGAATATTGATTTGCTCAAGTCTGAAGGTTTTAGGAAAACATGTGCAAAGGAAGGAGAAGGAAAATTGGCTCAAATTAGACAAATCGAGGATGATAATAATTTTTTGGGATGTCGTGTGGGTATTAGAGTTTGAATATGTCCATTATTTGGAATCTTGTCCTTCACATTTTGATGACCTATTGTCGCACCTATGAGAAAATCTATAATAACTTCATTTGTCAAATCTTTACACTAAAAGTGAGTCTTATGAGAGATAATCAGTGATCCTAATTCAAAATCAGAATGTCAGAAATGACTGGAAGCGAAAATGTCAGAAGATGAATACTAATTTAACCAAAACACATTTGTTACAATGAGCAACAATGCCAATGCATTAAAGTTGGCTGCTGTTCATTGGTAACATGAAAATTTGGAAAAATTGTCCTGGAGGATGAAAATTCTCGACGGAATGTGATGACAAAGAAAGAATATCTCACCAATTGCCATTGTCCTTCAATGCAATAAAGATTTAAGACATGACAAGTTGGTTTGAAAAAATTACGAACTCTGTCAAAACAGACCGTGAGCTCGAAACTGACATAGAAGACCTATAAAAGATGACTGACAAAATGATTGAGAAATTCAAAAGAATTGGATCGTGAATTATTTATGATACTGAATGATAGTATCGAACGTTTCGAAATCATTTGAAAGAATGCTATTTCAACACCTGACTAAGAAGACTACTATGGAATTTCGATATGATTCAAATGCTCAAAGGAAATTTGATCAAAAATGTTTAAGTTTGAACGATTTTAAACTTTTATACAAATTTGGAACATATTTTGACTATATGGATATAGTATTTTTATTTAATCGAAAGTTAGTGATAAATTAGATTGAATTTTTGTGGAAATTTAGAAAATGGTTTGACTATATAGAAATATAGTATTTTATTTGATCCGAAAATTATGAAGAAAAAATGCAAGTTAATTGAAATTAATTGAAATGAAAAGTTTTCGAAAAGAGATGCTAGAAGCTTTAGTGATCGTAAAAATAGAAGATTTTGGATTAGTTTGTTTAGTTCATGGATGTAATTAGGCAGTAATAGTGTGTTAGTTTTGTTGAATTGTAATCAAAGGTAATTTAGATTTGTTTTGACCTTATATAGTTTTTTAATTTTTTATGTTTTGAAGGTCATAGAGTTCGAAAGAGGAATTTTGAGGATGGTACAATTTTGTACATCTTTTGTATTTTTATACTTTATAAAAAATTTTAAGATTTTTGACGATTTTTTGGTTTTTTGAAAAAATTCCAATGAGGATTCTACTCATCTCGAAATCTATCTTACTCTGTTTTTCCAATTTACTAAGGTTTGACAATGAGGGCTTTGCTTTCTGATGGAACCTGATCTAACTTTCCCTAACAGCGACTGTGTACTTTAATGCCAATTTTTGTAAAATAATTAGGATGACTAGAAAAGAAAAAAAAAATTATATGCAGGGCATACGCGAAAATTACGATTACTAAACAGATTTTAAAGTCCAAAAGTGGTCATCCTTTGATTAAATAGAGTTTACGTTACGTTAAGTTGAATGGAAAAATAAAAGATAAAAGTGAAAAGTAAAAAGGATTTAGAAAAAATAGAGTAAAATTCTAATCAAATGGTCGTAAGTAAACTTAAAGCAGGAAATATACAAAGCATGCATACACAACATATCACATATGCAATAAAAATGCATAGAAATATCACAACATGAACAAATGCAAAAGTATTACATATGAAACACATAGGGAATGCGTATTAGAGGAATAAATACAAAATTTACATAGGGGTATTATTATTTTCAACACGTTTATAACCTAATCTAAACACGATTGTATATACAGGAGTGATTCTTAATTCTAGAACTATGTACATTCATTTTTTGTCTTTGTTCGACTTTTAACTATTGAAAAAAAATTTGAATCTTAACACATCGGTAACAAAGAAGATTTTTCATGTTTTTACTTTTCGAGTACATAGGTTGTTATCTTAACGAGTAAATGTTTTTTGAAAACTAAAAATATAACTAAAAATAACAAATTCTAAAATTAAACAGAACATACGAAAAAATGAGCAAAGCTGTTTTTTAAGTAGGTTATCTTACTACATAATGCATATACATAAGTGGATACATATAGATAAATAGAAAAATCTACAAAAATTAGTACCATTGGTTTCGTAGTCAAAGGACTGATAAGTTAACAAATATGGGAGCAGATTTTTGTACACTTTTCAAAATTTTGATTAAAACTAGTTCTGTTGTAAAAATGGGGAAATAGACAACGATTATACCTAACAGTATTTAGTATTTCAACAAAGTTACACACAATTAAAATTAGACTGAGAAATAGAATATTCTTAAAACTACATTACTTTTCATCTACATTTTGATTCGATATTTACGTTGAAAAATTTAAAATTTATAATTTCGAAAAAATACAGAGAAGCAAATTAAAATATACCTTTAAAAGAGACTTATCCTAACAAACGAGTATTTACTAAAATAATAGAGGCAGAAAATAAAAATCTTTTGTCTGTGATTTTTTGCAAAGTTATAATTATGAAAAAAGGTCGTTGATTTCATGTTAATTTCAAGCGATATTAAAAAATGTCTTGTACCATTTTTCGAAGCGTATATATAGAAAAGAAAGATTGTTTCCTTTCTTCAGAATAAGAATAAAAATAGCCTAAATTGAAATTCTCATTAAAAAATAATTCTACAAAATAATCCAAGAAACTTAATTAGATCTTTAAGCGCTCGAAATGCGAATGGAAAAAAGTTCAACTTCTAATGCTAAAAATAAGAGTCGTTTTTCACGAATTAAAATTAATAAAAAAGTGATTATCGATAAGGTTTCGATTTCTGGTCACAATCAGCTACTTGTTGAGGATTCAAGCTTTTCAAATGTTCCTTGGAACTTAGACATGGCTTAAAAGCTCGGAGCTACGCTGTCGACAACATTGGGATTGATAAAGTATTTTCCACGTTCTTCCGGTAACCAATTAGCTTTAGAAATCGAAAATTGAATTAATAGATATGAAACTTACGGTGCTAATCTAAAAAATACTTGCTCTAGCATGCAATAGAGCTTAACTAAAATTAGATGTACTCAAATATTACGTAATAAAATAGAATAAAATAAAAAATAAAAAAGGGAGGGGAGGGGGGTCTATCTTGTCCCTATTCATGCAAGAAAATGAATCGAACTAATAAACCCAGAATTCTAGTGAACTTTCCAGAAAAAGACCAATTTCTAATATACACCCTGCGGTGTCCTGCAACGAAAAAGCATCAAAATCGAGAAAAATTCGAATTCGATCAGAAATCCAAAAATAGGTCCCTATACGTGAAAGTTTTTTCTACTATACGTTCGTAAACGTCCTTCAACGAAAAGTTAGTTCCAACAAAGGGAGTTTTTGAAAATCTGACTAAAGGGGAAAGGCTTGGCCCAATTTTAAAATTCATGCACGAAACATGAAGATCAAAATCAAGCAAAAGGAGTTTTATTTCGAAGATTCATTTAATGGCTATTTTCCCTGACTCAACACTCAATGACCTGCAACGAAAATTGCGTCATTTTCTAATATTCATCGAGTGTGAAAATTCAAGGAAAATTTCCAAAAAAGGAATCAACGAATTATTAGCTACTTCATTTTTTTCCAAAAATGCACAGGGTGCCCTTTTTGATTGAAAAAAAATGAAATGAGCTCTAATCATGAGGGCGATACTCACGAAGCTTCTCCCAAATTTCTATATGCACTAAAATGTAGATTTTTGGGAGAATGTCAAATCCGGGTGGTTGCAGCTGCGACGAGTCGATCTATGATGTTTCCGGCATGAACTCGTCTGACATTGGTTCATCATCTTCATCGATCGGGGAACAGACACGATGGTGCTCGTCTTCCAATAATTTCATCTCAGCATCGATGCATGCAACCCAAGATGATGGTTCGGTTGGCGATGTTGGGTTTTCAATGTCCATTGCTATCGACTCGTCGGGCTGTTGCTGGTCTATAGATGGAGCAGCAGGCACTGGAGAGAGCGAGGCTTCGGCAGAGTTTCTTCGCGAATCTGCTTCGTTACTCTCCGAAGCTGGAGACGATAAGTACGTGCGAAGGGGTGAATTAGCGTTCTCTTCTGCAAGTATCTCATCAGCTATACGTTGCAGAAGTTCCACATTCATCTCTTCGCCGCGTGCTGTCGCCTCTTCTCGCTTATTGACCATCCGTAAACGGCGAGAGGTTCTCAAAAGTTCAATATCTACTTGATCCATGGTAGCCTCTCGTTCGTTACGCGAAGCCAATTTCTCTAGTGCGCTGCACATAACTCGATCTAGAAACAATAAATCAACATTTGCCGAGTCTTCGGCGGTTAGCGACACATTATTACGAGATAAATTTTCCTGAATTTGTACGTCATCGGACTGTTGAGTTTCATCGAAAAGGTTTAAGTTGTTTATCATAATGTCACTCACCGAGGTGGAGTCATCGTTTTTTTGATTGAAATTCGACCTCCTCAGCACTTTTTCAGGAATAAGATTAAAATGCATTGTCATTTTTCTGATCACCGAGACGTATACTTGCGGATCGTAAAAGATGCCTAACTCATCTTCATATACCGGATGACCAGAAAGATCATTGAAGAATTCGCACAGGTAGTGGGGATCATCTGCAAGCATTTGAGGCCAGTCTGTCGAAATCGACACAACTGGTAACATAAACCGCTCAATGACTCCTTTGGCTGCCAACAGCCCATGGAGGTTATCCAACCTCTTTGCGAAAATCTTCGGATCAGTCTTTATACAGCTATCGTACGTACCTATTGCCACCATTACACGAGAAGGTAAACAGTCGAATTCCGATAGGTTTTCTATCAGGGACTCGACTGTTAAATCCCTTCCGTATAATCCTTGATCAAGGGTGTCTGCAAACTTTTTACCCTGCAAAAGCCTCTCCGCTATCCCTGTCGCGTGTCCGTCGCCAAGGAGGAGTATATCGTCGATGAAAATTACCGCTGGCATATCTCCTGACTTGGCCACGTACGCCGCAACAGTGCAATACAAAGGATAGGAATTAATAGGGTAAAAAGGTGCAAGCACCTCGGCTGGCTTATCGAATCGCTTCTGAAAGAGGGTACAGCTCCTATCGAGTTTCGTATTGGTGTTTCGCAGCTTCACAACTTGGTCCTGTACAAGCGGAGAGCGATTCACCTCTTTTGCCTTCTTGTTCCCCTGTGATTTTTGAGTCTCCTTCAAGACGTTCATAGTCGAACAAGAAGGCAAACTTGCAACCCCTTCAGTTGTTGGCACTGGGCAGCTATTTCCCTGAGAGCCAGACAAAGGTTGATCTGCCATCAAATCGCGTTCTTTGCCTGTTCCCACGGAAGATTGACCAGTAACAACAAGCTGAGGGGTGGGCACGAGCGGAAAGTCGGTCATAAAGCTCGGAAGCTGTTGCTTTCGACGCGGAAAAGATTTTTTACGTCTTTCCTGCGTGAGGTCAACAACCCCCGGCAATACAACCGGCTCGACAATCTCGATATCGTCACTCGAGGAGCTGTCCTTACTCTCAGCCTGAACTACGTCCCTATTTTCGTCCATATCAGTAACAGAGTCCCTATCTACCCTTCTCAAAGAGACAACGGGTTGCTCAATGCCGATGCTGGGCAGCATTTCGGTAAATTGAGTCATCGCAATTGCGTCTATTTTGCCCCTCAACACAGAGTCGTAACTGGCCTTCAGTGTACGATACAGCATTTGCTGGGTGCTGTGTTGATTGGTCAAAATGCGCAATTGCTCCTCAGCCGAATTACATCGATTGGTCAATCGCTGATTCGCTGCCTGCAATTCCGCTCTCTCGTTCGGCGTCACTGGAATCACAGGATCCCTCTGCCTCTGAGGTAGCGGAATGCGGACAGTTTTCGTCGAAACACGCAATCGATGATATTCGTTGCCCTTTATCTTTATCGAGCAACCTGTCGCTCGGCACTGCAAAACCGTTTCCTTTTTTGAGTTGGTGTCGATACTGGAGTCGTGTGCAACACGTAAACAATTGTAATGATAAACGTGCCTGCACCGACTGGTAACGACCGGATAATCATCCTTCTTTTTCGTATTTGGGTGGGCTTTCTTCAACACATCTTCTTTGCAAATTTCGCACATAATTACCTCGTATTCCATTTTTACACAGTGTAGAATGAAAAATACGAGAAATTATGAAGAATTATATAAAAAAAATTATCAAAAAATCGAGCAAATTACGTTAAGATAGAGAAAAGAAAAATTTTAAAAAAGAGAAAAAGAAGACCTAAAAGATTTCGTAAGAATTGAAGATATTAAATAAAAAGGAAATAAAACAGAGAAGTACGAAAACTGCGAGGGAAAATTTACGTTAAGATAGATAATAATAAAAAAAAATTGAAGAAAGAAGAAGAACAGGTTTCGTATTAATTGAAAATTACGTTAAAGGGGAATAAAAACAAATTCGAAAATTTGAAAGGAGAAAATTTACGCAAAAAGAGATGTAACAATCGCGAAGAAAGGGTTTTACAAATATCAATAGATAATCACGAGAAAAATTGCAACATTTTCAAGAAAAATGTCACGTAAGCCAAAGAAAATGAGATAAAAAGAATATCGACAGACTATGACGGTTGAATAAAGAAAGAAATCTTGACACGTATGTCACTGAGACGAATTCAAGAGAGACCTAGTCAGTCAAATAGAGGGACGAACAGAAAGACCTATATTTCGACAAAGTTCCTAAAAAAGGCACCTGTTGGAAAAAACACCAAAGCGCCAAAAGTGGTATTTTTCACGAAACACGAGATCCTGCTATCTATTCAGAGACAGTACATTAGGCACATAAGAAATACGCATATATAATAACAATGCACGAGATATTACTCGTAATATACTCAAAAATAATCGGCTTTGCCGTACTTACGGTTACCAAAAACGAAAGCTGGCCTTATTCCGGTCAATCAGCCTCCCAACGCACCAAAGTTGGGTTTCTGAGGACCGTTATAAGCCGCCGAAGACACGCAAAAATTAACAAGAATAGCGTAGAAAAAATATACTACTATGTAGATGAGAAGTTTGAACGCTATTAAATGACGATAATTTTTTCTATTTCCAAATGCTCTAAAATCTGCGAGTTGAATACCTCCCCACCTGTATTTCTTGTGATAAATATATTTAATACATCTGATAGTGCTTGAAATACAAGACAGGAGGGGTTTCTTGCTTTGTAGCGAGAACTATGTGGAGACATGAAAAATCTGTAACCTATGCGTATACGAAATGTGATAATAGTTGCTGTGTGAAAATCGCCGATGTTGTAGCTCTATCACAGCAGATAAGGAACGAGAGAGAGAGAAGTGAGACGAAAAATGAACGTGAAATATCGAAATATTTCTAATGCTATCTCTGTCTAACTGGTTCAAAAATATTCGACATCTCGTATACGTTGCAAAGCTGAGATGGATAGCTTCGATGATGTGAGAAAGAGAGAGAAAGAAGTATCCAGAAGTGCGTGTGTTGGTTATATTTTATTACTTCATACTGTCGTTGAAGAATTAAGAGACATTTCCTCCCGCTGGTAACAGGCATTTTATTGCCCACTTGTGTTGATTGACAAGAAGGCAACAAATGCAAACATAATCTCCCGAATCCGAAATCGTTGCCTTGTATCAAAGGCAAGTTTTTCAAATTCGTGAGATTTTGTCTACTACCACCGAGAGAATTATCTCGTTAAAGTTAGTTATTTGTTAAGTACCTATACAGGTTGCATACAGGTTGCACTGTGCGTAATGCACTTGTTAAAATGCAGCGCTTTGTCGCAGCTGCGTTTTGAAACAATCAATTGACTGTAGCAAAACGCAGCACGAGAGGCAACGTGTGCATCGTGCTTGTTATACTTGTATGTCGTTATCCTACCTTTATACCTATTCGTCATCCATATCGTCCGCTTATTTTGCCTTTGAAGTTTTATAATTATTATCCCTCACGAATTTGATATACAGGGCATATGATTGGGGTATTTGAATGAACAATGTGAAAAGGTACGTGAGGGATATGTAATCGAAAATGGAAGAGGATTCGTGAGAGAAAAATGAGATGGAAAGTGGAAGGGGTTTGCGAATCAATAACTTTTTGGAAAACCGCGCTATGTGGGACATATGTAGAGTGGCTGGAATGATATAAAACTGACTCGCAATTGATTGAATGTGAATATTTCTCAGGAATCAATGTTATGGGATAGGAAGGGCATAATGAGGGAATTATGAAAAAGGATTCACGAAAAAGAGTAGCAAGTTTACTTCGAATATCACAGCAAAATTTTATCAGAATTTGATCTAGAGATAAAAAGGAAAAATGGGACACAGTGAGGAAATGTATTTTGGTCGAATCTGATAAAACTATCGCTGAATCAATTCGCATAAGGTTGAAAAGAAAATAGAAATAGGAGAATTCTGTACTTAGTATCAGAATTAGTTTTTTGGAAAATTCAGTATTTGTAGGAGATATGGTCGGGAAGTTAAGAGGAAAGGAAAATGAAGGAAATGAGCTGTGAATCAATGTTATAGGATAAGAAGGGTATAGTAGAGGAATTATGAAAAAGGATACATGAGAAAGAAGTGAGAAGAGTTGCGAATCAACTCTGAATAGCATAGCAGAACTGAAAACTTATTATCAGAATTCGATCAAGAGGTAAAAGAGAAATAATAGGGCATAGTGAAGGAATGTAATTTGATCGAATCTGACTGGACTATTGCTGTGAAAGTAACTTGACTTAGGTTGAAAAGGAATGGAAACAGGAAAACTCTGTACTCGAGAGTATCAGAATTGGTTTTTTGGAATTTTACGAAAGATTAAGAGAAGAGGAAACAATGAAGAAAATAATATTGCGAATCAATTCCACGTCGAATAGGGCATGTGTTTAGAGGTAAAACTTACAGAAATTAATTCGCAATAGGGGGTGAACATGGATTGACTCTGTACTATAAAGTATCAGAGTTGGTTAGACGGAGTTTGCGAAAAACTGAAACTCCAAAAGTTGAGGGATTTTGGGGTTGGAAAATATAGGTGAGTCTCAAAATATAATATTTTGAGAAAATGAGAATTTTGCGAAAACTTGAAATTCTCAAAAAATTACAATTTGAAAAATTGTGGGGGGGGATAGGTGAGTAATAACATAGGGCATATGGATTGTTAAGCAGCATGAATTTGATTGCACAATAAAGATGGAAACATTGGCACCAGTGATGCATGGAAACTTACCGAGGTAACTTACCCGAGAACTTACTGGTAAGTTACCGGTAAGTTACCATGACATAAATTACCATTAGTTACCGCGGTAATTTATAAATTTTCAATAGAAATGTTGACAAGGGTAATTTTGGACATTTTCATGAGCTCCTAGAGCTGTCTAGATACAACAAGTTACAATTTGCTCATGCTCTCATGCTTCTGGTGAAATATGGTGTAGTTGTAATACAAACGAATTAAAACACAATTATTTGACCACTTCAATGTGTAAATAAGTAGGTAGGTAGGTATTACAAATCATCAAAACTTCAAAAGTTGTGTTTTTTTTTTCTTTTTGAATGCTGTGTCTGTGTGGATTGAACTTAAACTTGAGAAATGATTAGAAATTATTGATGATTGATGTTGAGATAATGTGATTTCTTTGCCATACCTAATTTTGTTCTTAAATTTTGCTGTATAGGTTTTTCTTGTGAGGAATTCCTGAAAAACTGTGGTTTGAAATCCAAATTTCAGTATCTCACAATCTCACATCATGATTCAAAACTGATTTTAGTTTACTTTTCAAATTGAAGAATTTCCGCATCCACAGCTATCAAATTTTTCAAGGTTTTTGAAGGTGAAAAAATTGCTTAAGAACTGAAATGAAGGAATTCCAGAAATTGCCCAAATCAATAATCAAGCATTTTACTTGTTTTTTTTTTAAAAATTTATTTAATTATTTTTCATTTTTGAATGTGAAGGAATTTTGAAAAAAATTTGAGAAATCATATCAATTCAATAATTTTTTTTTTTTGAAAATTATCGTTGGGGTGCGCTTTGATCAGGAATTTTTTGAAGAATTAGTGGGAGGGGCAGAAATTTTCGTTCTGCCCCTAGGCCCTAGCCCAAATAAGCAGAATTGGGGAAATTGGGAAATCTGCTCAAGTCCCTAGACATTTCTGTCAGTTGTTGGGAGATTTGGATGATTTTATGGTAACCATCATCTCAATTCTGATCTTCTGAACCATTTTGGTGAAACTTTATAAGTTACTTAAATTACCGGTAACTTACCGGTAAGTTACTGGTAAGTTACCCAATTATAAATTACCGGTAACTAACCATCACTGATTGGCACAAATTCGCGCATGAGGAAACAAAAGATTTGTTTTGTGGACTGTCTACCTACTCCTGAAGTTTGAGAAAATATTGGGAATAATTGGTAAATTTGGGGTCTCTTCTCGTGAATCAGTGCTGTAAACTAGCGAGGGCAAAGTGAGGGAAAATTGTAAAAAAGGGACTCACAAGAAGAGCTTATTTGGGAAAATTCTGTACTAGAGAGTATCAGAACTTGAGTTTTGAGAAGGATTTTGGGAAGAACCAAATGAGGTGGTTTTCTCGTGAGCCAGGGCATATGTTGGGGATGAAGTATAAGGAAAAGAGACTCACGAGAAAATAAGTGAAAAAGAAGTAAAGAAAAAATTAGTAAATTTACGGAAACTGAAATTTTAAAGTATTTTTCTCGTGACTCAGTGCTATTAAATAGCGAAGGCATATGGTAAGGATAAAATATTAAGAGAGACTCACGAGAAAATGAGTGGAACATCAAGAAGTTCATGAAGGAAAATTTTTCTCGATTTGCGTGGAGAAAGTGCAATTTGCAAATTTCCATGGGGGTTGGAATTTACGAAAAACTGAAATTCCATAAAGTTAGGGAGAAAGCAGAAAAGAGCTTCTCATTACCAATGTAATTTCGAAGAACCTTATTGAATGGGGGGGAGAGTTGGACGATATAGCACGCTAAAATTGCTACACATTGATTTTTCACAACAGGAATCGCCAACTAACAAGTGGAACTTAGCAGGCAACTAATCGGAGGAGTTTCGGCATCCTCTGAATCGTTTATAGGACCACGTTGTCTAATTGAGGGAGAATAAAAGTCCGAAGAAATACTAATGGTGTCTGAGAAGAACTTTCAGCAAAATGAAAGTAAGATATGAGTGGAAATTATCAGAATTCGGTCAGAAAATGGAAAAGAAAATAATGGGGCATATTGGGGGACTATACTCCGACCGAATTTGGTAAAGTATGAAAATTTTGGGGAAAAGGGGGTTAGAATATGGGGTGTGAATTGTCAGAATTCGTTGACACATGAAAAGAAAATATTAGGGCAAAGTGGAAATTTATCAGAATTCAATCAGAAACTGGAAAAATATATTGGAGCATAGTGAGGGGTGTTCTGACTGAATCTGATAAAAGTAGAGAAATTGGGGAAAAAACGGGAATGAATGGCATATAAAGAAGATTTATGAGGCAAAAACCAGGATGAAAATGAAAACCGGGTACAGGAATGGTTATAGGCGACGTTAGTTATTTTTCCTAGTTCGTAATGTTTTCGTTAAAGTGTTAGAGTATGTATCACCTAAAGTTCAAGTTGTCAAATGCCCCTCAATAACGTGATTTTTTACGTCACGTGACCGAAAAGAATTTGATAGTCTTTCTCAAACTGAGTGCACATGATGGAGCATAAAAATCCAAACATGTGCCCACAATTCCAGGAAAACAACCAACTCGAAAAGTAGGTGTACATTTGTTATAGTTAGCGATTTATCTGACTACCTCCTCAAATCCAATATATGCACATGATTACGAAAACCTTGTCACAGTATAGAGGGTTGAAAAGATACTCAGACAAATCTGAGGTTGCATATAACTGGTAGGTGATTGTGCTCCATACTTCAAGAATGTTTTGAATTTTGGATACGCCTTCACACCACCAGGTATGCAATCTCTTGTCCTAGTTATGCGTTGTTCAGTTATTTAGTTATTTTGTCAAGTTTTGAGAATTCAGCCTTTGCGTCGTAAAATCTTGCACAGGGTTGCCCCAGTTTAAGACATGCGAATACAAAAACTGCTTCTCATTGTTATGTTATTTTCAATGAGCTATTTTTTCAGTGAACAGGTGTGTGTAAAGCACCTCTGTCCGCATTCAAAATAGGTTCATTTTAAGTTCGTTAATATTGTTCGTTAAGAGGCGTACGTTATCGTAAGTTATAGTTAGTTAAAATGTTGCACACTTCATGGAAATTCTATCTGAAATTTGGGACGCATTTGCACCAGTTAGGGGGAAGAGACTTCTTCAAAGAAAGATTAATTGGGATTAAAGAGCTTTTTAGGTTTCTAATCTATCTAATTCTCACGGGTTCGCCTGATTATACGTGACTTAAACTCACGTTTAGAGCGTTTATGTCTTCTTTTTGAAGACCTAGACTTAGTAGAGGGAACATCTTTTTGAACAAATTTGAGTTCTACCAGTTTCACTTTCTCAGGATGTGATGTAGAAAGTGACGATTTATTTGGCTCACGGTTCGTATTTGAGCCTAAATTTTTATCACTAATTTTACCTGAAGATTGAAGATTTTTCGTAGTACCCTTTGAGAGTGTGTTCTTTTTCCAAGAAATTTCCAGCTGGTGGATCTGGATGTATACTGCGATGTAGACTTCCAAATATATGTCCAATGATGGGTAATAGCGTTGGCTAGATGGTATAAACTGGAATCGATTATGCAGCGGAATTACAAGCCTTTGATCATCGACAGTAGGTCTAAGTTCTATTTTGTTGAAATGGATGTATTCTTCTGTTTTCAAGAATAGAAGAGCTGGCTCTCGTCTGAAAACAATTCTCGGATCTACCGCTAAAAGAGTGTACATGTTACGAAACAAAATATAGCGACCTAACGACACTGGTTTTTCATGCCGTAACTTTGGCTTGATTAAAGGGTAAAGGAGAATTATTCTCTCAGCCTTTTTGTCATCAATCAAAAAGCTCAGAATGCACTGCATCTCTTTTTCTATACTATCAATTGGCCTATTGGAAAAACTTAACTCAAATTGTCCAAAAGAGATGACAAATTTTCTATTTTGCGGAAAAGGAACATGTATGAGTCGATTATATAATTCTGAGAGGCTTATCTGGTCTTGTATGAATTTTGGTAATATAGGCGGTGGAGTCCTTTCACCTCTACTCAAGAAGTTAGCGACTCCATCCCCTATCCAGATATAATCCTCAAAAATATTTCTTAGGGGGTCCGATATATTGCTAGAAAGTGCCCCTGAACTCTCTAACAATTTTCGTTTCTTGAGTTTGACTCAAAAGTGTCCTGAGGATTTTGAAACTCAGAGGAAATTGAGTTTTCGTTCAAATTAGCATTTTCTAATTGTTCAATCGTTTGATTTAAAGACGCTAAATATTCCTCTCGTTCTTGTTGATCGTCTGCCTCATCATCTAATAATGAGACTTCGTTGGTATTGGGATCAATATATACGGCATGCACATTTGCATTTAATTCTCGAGACGGAAATTTAGGTTTGAATTTACGTAATACGATTTCACTCCTATCATTCATATGAAAGGCTGGTTTGGGTTTTTTATTGTCAAATTTGGGAATATTGTCTTGACGACTGTCATTTGGATTTTTCGTCGGAGCAATATTTCTCGTATTTACATTAGGAGCTTGTTTCTCGTTTGATAGAGGGGTGGGCTGCCTAAATGTAAATTTTTTGTTTTGTAGATTGACGAATGGTTTTTGAACTTTTGGTACACTTTGGACCTTGTTTGCATTCCAATCCTGTAAAAGCTGGGCATATGAAGGTACCAAAGGTATCGCTTTGTTCTCGAACACATTTTGTCTTTCATACACACGATTATTCTGAGTGTTATTGCGACCTTTGAGCACTACAGGGACTTCATTGAGAGGATCTTCCTGTATTGACGCAAGATTAGTCAATTTCAGAAGAAACTCATCCAATGTTTGTCCAGGTTGATGAAGACTTAGACTATATTCTGGTGGTGTTTTCGCAATGATAATGCGGATGAGTTCCTGCTCAGGATTCATACGAAAATGACGGAGACTCTTTATCCAACATTTCATGCGAACAGCCAAATCTTTTATATCAATGGACGTGGAGTACGTCTGGCAAAATGCCTTCCAAGCTTCATTTTGTGCTCGAATGTCCCAATAAAACTCAAGAAATTTTGCCTTAAAATCATTGAAATTAGTTGCTTCGGACGAAAATTCCAAAAATTGGGTTCTATTAGACGTAATAATCACACCTTTCATTGCTATAATTTTTTGAGATTCTAGCGCGCGAGTGCCTCGAAAATAATCCTCCATTTCGGTGATAAATTGATGAGGATAATATAACTTATCGTCAGAGAAATAAATACCTGCATTTCGGACTGCACCTGCATCAATATGTACGCTTGCACGTCCTTCGTCTGAATCATTGGTGTGATTATGCGACCGTTGTTTTAAAGATTGGATCTCACCACAAATTTGTCGGAATCCTCTGTATCGAGTTGCTAAGTCGAGTTCAGATTTTTCCTTATACTTCGAGTAATTTTGGTTGAAATTTTCAAAATCTGCTTTAGACATGAAATTTTCATCATAGTCAGCGAATTTGCTTGTATGACTTTCCAAAATACTCGAAGTATGTTCGATGTTTGCGGTGAGAGTATCTTGTAAGTCACTAATCTCTTTTCCTACGCGAGTATCTAAATTGACTACACAATCACTTAGTTTTTCCACTGCAATTTTATTTGCATTGGCCAAATTGGATACCAAGGTACTCTCCATTGTAAGGGTTGCATGGTTTTCTTTCACTTGACGTTGGATTGAATCACTCCAATTCCAGGTCTGTGTGAAAACTTCCGCAACTAATTCATCTAATACATCAATGTATTTTTCAGAATTAAAAGGTCTGGGTTGCTTGCTCGCATTCCCTTCCTCACTTACATCAGGGGTAGTATCTTGGTATTCATCTCCGGAAGTGTGAGATGAGCTACCAAGTGACTGTGAAAAATCAATATCGACCTTTTTATTAAGTTCGCTTACCTCAGGAACTGATGGGGTTTCCGGCTCGGAGGTGCGCGATTTCGAACGTGTGCGATTTACGGAATCAAGAAAATTTCCACTGGTTCTACTTCGCGTAATTCTAGGCTCGTTATTCATTATAAAAGGGTACGCGATTTAACCGAAAAATATGACGCGAAAAAATGAATGTACCGAAAAACGAATACTAAGTAATTAGGCGCGAGAGATTTACATTAAATCGTCGAGGGAATACATCTGATTTAATAACCGCGAGTTTAAGAGAGATGCAGTGTATGAAGCTGCGTTCCCCCTTTTTACTGTAACGGCAAGGAGTTGTACAATGGGTGTACGAGATGTTTTTGATGGGTGGAGGTGGGGTATGTGGTAGGCACTGTGAGAATACAAGTACTCGTCACGTGTGTGTCACCAAGCATTTAGAAGTCTAAAAATAGATTTCTAAAAAATGAAACGAAGATATGAGAGATGGAAAAAATGTGTAGATACGATGACTCAATGCCTACCAAAAGAGATAGGTATGAATCACATATCTGCGATGGAAAATGAAGAAGATGTACGAGAAAATGAGTCATCTTCGCTTGAAGGTGACTTTGGAAAAATGGCGTACGTGATGTTTCCACGTGGAAACATATCACGTATGAAGGAAATGACTCATCTTGACATTGAGATGACTTTGTGAAAAACAGCATACGTGACATGCCCCACGACATTCCAACGTTGACGAAAACAACTTGACATTGAAATGACCGTGGGAAAATGGCGTACGTGATTTTCACACGGAGATAAAGATAGGTATGGAGCTATTTTTAGAAAGAAAATGGCTAAATGTCCGTTGAAATACGATGAGATCACCGGAAATGGGTATAGAAAGAGTGTTTGGGGCCTATCTTGGGTGGAATTTTTGCACGTGAATTTTGAAAGATTCGAATTGTGCAATTTTCCAAATTGGGATTTTTTTAGAATAACGAACGAGTTTTTCGACGCGAATTTTTCGAAATTGAGTGGATTGGGTAGATGGAAAATTTATGAGGCGAGTTAAAATGAATTTTATGGCCTCGATAAGTATCAGAAACAAAGTTTCTGATTTTAACCTTCAAAATGGAGTCCACTAAGCAATCAATCCCGGCCAAGAAAAATATACTAAGAAGAACCCTATTTATGAAGGAGGATCTTTTCGAAGATCGCCGGAGTTTTATGCAATTAATTGCATATTTTGTGGTTTTTCTGAATTTTAACCTTGAACTGGTTGATACTATACTGTCGAATTCGTGAAGATTTCGACATACAGTATCGATTGCTCAACTCAGACAAAGGGAAAAGTTGTGACAAGAAAGATTGCTCATGATTTGCAATCCAGAATATTGGAAGTTTACACCTTTCGCAGGCATGCACACATTCGTGAAGGTCATTTTTCAATGAAAAATTACATTTCTTCAGTCGCATGTGTGTTCACACCTGAGAAATTTGAACTTTCCAATAATTCTTCGGGATGATAAGGAATAATGTGATTTTTTCGAGTCAACTTGTCGAACTTTAAATAAAGTGTTTTGCACATTGACTTCGAAAAAATACACAGTCGAGGTGTTAGAATGGAAAAAATAGCTTGTAGGATCAAGATAGAAATTATTAGGAAATTTTAGACAAACTGGTCGCGAGATCCTCTACTTAGCACGAATCTGACTATAATTTGCATGTGATGGAATATAGTGCAATTACGAATCTTCGGAAAAACACTGAAAATTCCAGGAATCTCAATTTTTCGTCGATTTTCGTAAACGAATCCTCGAAAAATAGTGAGAGTTCCAAGGAATTCAATTTTCTCAGTTAATTTTCGTTATAAAGCACATGATCCCATCACTACTAAAGCTAAATAGGAAACCTGCGAGCTGAGAATAAAAAATAACCAAAAAACCTCTAAGAATGAGAAAATTCGAAAAATGGACCTAGTTACCAGAAATAGGGAAAAATCGGTATTTCCCATAGAATTGTTAGATACGAAATGACGAGCATTATGGGGCCTAAAAATTTCTACGAGTTTTAAATTTTCTGTTAATTTTCTGGGGCGAGAAAATTACCAAAAAAGATGCCGAAAGATGGATTTGTTTAGACGTCCGGACTGCGGTGAATTTACCCAGCTTGGTCTCTGACAAAGCAGATACTGAAATAAATTCACGTCACAATCCGAAAATCTAGACAAATAGTTAGATGTTCAAATTCTTCAATCACAACGAATTCGCACTAAAAAATTCATGTAATGACAAAATCTGAACAACATAAAAATCCAAATGGTAGGCTTTGTTTAAAAATCCGAGTTACGGTAAACTTACCCAGCATAGTCTCTGACAAGCAGATACTGAAAATAAACTTATGTCATGACTCGAAAATTTAAACAAATAAGGAGATACCTAAATTTTCCGATTACAACGAATTTGTATGAAAAATTCATGTAATCAAGAAAATTTTAACATTATGGAGTTCCCTAATTGTGATATTTGTCTAAACGTCCGATTTACGGTGAATTTACCCAGCATGGTCTCTGACAATGCAGATACTGAGATAAATTCACGACGCAATTCGGAAATTTAGGCAAATTGAAAATTGTTTGAATTTTCCAGTTACGACGAATTTGCACTAAAAAATTCATGTAACCAAAAAAATTCCAATACTATATGTTCCCTAATGGTAAGATTTGTTCAAACGTCCGATTTTACGGTGAATTTACCCAGCATAGTCTCTGACAAAGCAGATACTGAAATAAATTCACTCATAATTTCGGAAATTTGAACAACTAAAAAGGTCCTAATTTTCAGTCAAAATTCTTTCACTAGATTCCGGTGTGCATAAAAAATACCGATTTCTAGCGCCTGTGGTATTTTTGATATTTTTTGTGGAATTTCGTGTAAAGAAAAACACACAAAAAATACCAAAGTTGCTCAAATTTTCGAGGTTGTCAGAACAATGTGAAATTGACATAACAACTGAAAATATGAACAACACCTGTGGAATTTTAGTATTCACGTGCGCTTCTCGTAAATAGAGAATTTTTCGATGAATACTAAAACTTTGAAGAATTCCGAAAGTTCAATTTATTGACGAATTTTCGAAAAAATTCGCCAAGTACCTTGAAATTTTCCGAATTTTTCAGGGATGAAGATCCTACATGAATAGATTCTCGCTATGCGTCAGGCTAGTGAGAAATCTATTCGCTATTTTTGAGCTTAATATTTTCGTCCAATCTTCGCAAAAAAAAAAAGATTTTTCGAAAATATTAAGGGAGGGTTGAAATCCTAATTATGACGCAAATTTCGAGAAATTTGAGACATAGAGAGGACCACGTCCGGGCGCCAATGTAAAGACATTAACGGGACTAATGGCTGTGAGAAATAGATCAATAATAAACACCTAACGATATATATTAACCCTAGGGTGCCAATGTAAAGACCTAAGAACCTGATGTAAAGTATATTTGCCTGGATAGCTTTAGCCGAATACCATTAATCTGATCAATGCTTACATAAATCCGTCTATGATCTGTCCGAGGACCTATCATAGGGGTGTATTAGCACCTAATTAGGGGTCAGTACTCTAATAATTCACCTATCTACATTTATTCATTTAGCGCCTAAATAAATAAATTAGAAGAATAACAACACCTAGTTAGATACTCCGTGTAATTCGATGTAATTGTAATACACACCTTATAATTACGCCATAAATAGTTGATAAAGCTAACTATTTATATCTTAATAATAACAGGTAAATAAATTCATTTTAACATATTAATTATGGAAGAAGTTGAATACTTACGACCATAGTTGGTGTTATTATAAACGCGGCGAGAACTTTACCTTAGCAAGAGTAGATCAAGATACACGAAACGCGATGATAATAACGATTGTTTTAAAACCGATTGGTAGTGTATGACGATTAACCGATAAAAGGTTTAAGAATATTTAATTTAATGAATATTCTTTAAATTGACGAAAAGTACACTTTAACAAATGTCGTGCTGGGTTAACCGGATAATACCCACGCGACTGGACTGATATTAGAGAGGAGTTTCGGCTTCCTTGTTTCTAATATAAGTGGCGAGAGCTACCGATTCTCCAAGGCTCGATGCTGGCATCTCGCTAAGTCGGAGGGGAAGTTTCTCCCACTGGTCTAAGTAGGGACATCTTCTTCTAGGAGTAATCTTACACATAGACGCGGAGAGATATATGATATGTGGCAACACCTAAGAGTTGCAAGGCATAAGTCCCCTCACACTACCAAATTTTGAGCTCAATAAAAATTTTCGCTGGTACTCAAAAATCCAATTTTCCAGTTTTTCGTAATTTCGATATTTTGGGAACCCCTGGAAAATTAGAAACCTGCGATTTGCGCCAAACTTAACGTTTTGAAGTATTATATTCGATAATCCAAGTGAAAAAGTTCAATTGAGCTCCCTGTATATTTGTAACTTTGAACCCTTTTTTTAGAACCCCCATTTTGGGAACCCTTAAAAAAGGCGTTTATGTATAGTTTTTCAAATGAATTGAATAATTTGCATTTGAAACGCACTAGCAAGTGCTTGATAATTTTTCGAATGATTTTTCCTGTAACTTTCAAAATTGAGCTATTTTGGGTCAAATTCTGAGATTTTTTACTACATGTTGAAATCGTGAAAACGTGATTTTAACGTCTTTTCGAAGAGTTAAATCTCAGAATTTGACCCAAAATAGCTCAATTTTGAAAGTTACAGGAAAAATTATTGATCACTTGCTAGTGTGTTTCAAATGTAAATTCTTCAATTTATTTGAAAAACTATGCAGTAACGCCTTTTTTAGGGGTTCCTAAAATGGGGGCTCTATAAAAAGGGTACAAAATTACAAATATGCAGGGAGCTTAATTTAACTTTTTCATCCAAATAATCGAATATATACCTCAAAACGGTACGTGTGGCGCAAGTCGCAGGTTTATAGTTTTCCAGGGGTTCCCAAAATATCGAAATTACGAAAAATTGGGAAATTGGATTTTTGCGTGACAGCGTAATTTTTTATTGAGCTCAAAACTTGGTAGGATGAAGGTCTTTTAGATACTAATAAACTGTGAAAAGCTTTTCAGCGAGGTTCAAAGGAGTTAGGATCAAAATGGTGGTTCCAAAATTTTTAAAAAATTGAACCCCCCCAAATTCCTGTCCCCGAAGGTCGAAAGTAAGAAAATCACCTCACACAACGTTTATCTGATTCAAAAAGATATTTTACGCTAAAAAAGTTTAATACTCAATGGTTCCTAAAATTATTTTCTTATTCGCAACTTTGGGAACCCCTGGAGTCCAAAAAATGGTCATTTTGGCTTAACTAACCACGGATTCGTATTTCGTACATTTATTACAACATTTTTAGAGTGGACGAGTTGAAAACTAGGTGGGGCCAAAAAATGGCCTTATCGCAACTCCTCCTTTATTGTTGAACTTACATGTTTGTAGATGCATTTGCGGGCTTTTCCATTCGATAATTTTGCTTTAAAGCGTTACGTAGCCCAGCAAGAGAATCTATTGAATGATACGGATCATCACCCAGCGTTATTATCTCCCAAAGCAATATGCCGAAAGACCAGCTGAAAAAGGATAAGTGTAAATTTCTCTTCATTTTCGTATATGGTAATGGTAGTTTTCGTCTTACACGTCAGATTGCATTGTGTATTTGTTATGAAATAAGCCTTCTGGTGCCATCCACTTTATGGGTAGTCGACCGTTTGATGTCTTCTTGTAGTATTCGGTATGTCTCACATCTCGGGCGAGGCCAAAATCAGCAATTTTCATCGTGCACTGAGCTGTTACAAGGATATTTCGAGCAGCCAAATCTCGATGAATACACTATTGAATGAAAATAAAAATAATATTTACTCGTAATTGCAAGTGTGATCTGTATAGTGTGGTAAGATGTAGGGAAATCCATCATAACAGCACACTCTGAGTAGAAAATTTTCAGTTCAAACTCCAAGTCAACCAATTGTTTGCCTTGATGGTTGACTTTGAACTGAAAATTTTTAGATGAAAATAGAACTATGGGACTTTCTGCTGATCACAAGTTTCTGTTGGGTGAAAAATTTTCGAATAGGTAGGTACACACTTTTATTGAAGACAGATGAACCATTCCTTGCGCAATTTGACGAGCATAAGTCAAGAGAGTACTTTCTTCTATTTTGATGGAATGGTGATGATGTTTTCGAAGAAAATTCTTGAGGTTTCCATTTCGAGCATATTCTGTAATTACAAGCAATGGTCCTCCTTGGCTGCAGCAGCCGAGAAGTCGAAGGATGTTCTGGTGACTCCCGAGTAATTTCATCAATTCCATTTCAGATACCAAGTCTATCATGTCTGAGTCCATGTGATCATCTGAATTATTCAAGTTATGAGAAATTATTGATTAGCGTAGGTACCTTTTTACTGTTTCACTTCGCTATTCATAAATGAAGTGATTTACGTACTTTTAAGTAGGTATACTTATTGATAAAGCTGTTGTTATTTAGGCATTAATCTAACGTATAAGGACTAACCCTTGAGCATTTTCACTGCCACTGTTACAAGGTCATTTCCATGTTCCCAAATATCCTTTGCCT
The DNA here is from genome assembly GCF_950023065.1 of Planococcus citri. Classification (NCBI taxonomy): domain Eukaryota; kingdom Metazoa; phylum Arthropoda; class Insecta; order Hemiptera; family Pseudococcidae; genus Planococcus; species Planococcus citri. The sequence goes on along the minus strand of NC_088680.1, from coordinate 6,679,481 downwards.
CGGCTTGCACTACTTTCCCAAATTCACCTTCACCCAAAGTTTCCCCCAAGCGTAAATTTTGTCGAGGATATTCCCAATGTTCGTCTAATGACATTTCATATTCGCCTACCGAAACCATGCCGTTTTTCACTATACCACATTTCAAACGTTCAATTGAAACGACAGGCATATTCTGTTGGCAGGATATGAAATAATAATAATCAGTTTCTTTTAGTCAGAGTCTACAATCTGGGTAGGTTAGTATGTTTTTATACAGGTTATTAATATTTGTATGCATGTAGATACGTACGTACCAAAACATCGGGAAAATTGTCATCGATGTTGATTTGTTTCTGTACTACAATCTTTTTCACCAATTGTGTCATTTCTGCGATTTCGGTATCTTTCTGTTTCATTTCTCTATGTATTTAAGTAATTGTCACAAGTTTAGAATTGGAATTAATCTTAAGAAAGTTTTGGCTTACTTACTTTTTGTATTTGCAGAAAAAAAGTATGCCACATATTACTGCAATTATCAATATCATTCCTAGCGCGGTGATTAATATCTTCATTATCATGTCATCTTTTCCAAACGCAGGTTGTTATGATTTTTTTATGAAATCATTTATAAAATTTCATTACTGAGGTATCTTATGAATGTGAATTTTACCTAGTCTATTTAAATGTCGATTTCGGTCACTGTAGAAACAAGATCTTCAATTTTATATAGGTAAATGAATTTTTTGTGGTGATTTGGAGTGAATTTTTTTATGGTAATAAAAAATTTCAATTTTTTGGTACAGAATTTTTGTGTGGTAATTCAATATTTCATGGTGATCTCAAAGAAGTACATTACATGCTGTAGGTGCAGTAACATTGCATGAACTTTTCGTGGCAATTTCGAATGAATACCGGATGTGGACGTGACCATCAAAAACCACCTGATTCATGAATTACAGATTTTCATATACGGGTATTTAAGAGCTACTTGAGGTCATGTGTATACCTTGAATGGTCTTGAGACATGAGGCTGTTGAGAAGTCAATTTAGTGCTGAAATTTCAAATTCATGTTCTGAAATCCACGTTTTTGAATTGGGTAGGTATTTTGATTTTCAGAGTTAGAAATATAATTTAGTTGATTTTTAGTTGTTTTTGAATAAAAATTGCTCTTGAGACTCTGTCTCAGCCATTTTGGCTAAATTCAAAGTAGTGTAGGTATTCGTTGAATACTGATGTAAATGGGATTGTAATGTAGTAATGGAAATTGAATTAATCGAGCAAAATACGTAACGTATGGTCATGATTACCAGGTTTAATTTTAGATTTCATCCTACAATTCGTACCCACTTTCCATCAGTCTCATCCTATCCATTATCCTACTTTCCTTTTGCCTACCCAATTTCTCTATTCAAATAGTGCTCCTGACAAGCATCTAAGTACTTTCGAGTAAAAAATTTCTCTGTCCCACTTACGTGTAACAATGGCACAGGGAAATGTTGATTTGAAAAATGTGTATTTTGATAAGTAAGTATTTACGCGCGTTCTCCCAATATACGAGCTGAATAAAAAAATCGTCTGCGAAAACCTTATTAAAATGCCCATTTTTTACGGTTTTTTTTTGGCAATAATGTATGAACAAGATGCGTAAAAATGCCGGCAAAGAACAAAAATTTTTCAGCGCAAATTTCGACTCCAAAAATGTGTTACAAACTTGACGAAATCACTATACCCTGTTACAAAGCCCACATAGTTTTTTGTGCAAAAAGTCTCTTACGTAGCGGCCGACTGCTACGACTTTTTTTTTTATTTTGGTGAATTTAAAAAAAAATTAAATTTATGTCAATAATGAGGGGAAAAAAATCAAAATTTTACCAAATTGTCTTGGAAAATTGAATTTTAGGATACGTATATCCTATTTTTCAACCTGCCAAATCAGCTGAAAACGGTTTCAACCCGTTTTGAGCAGTTCTGGAGCCTCCAGTAGATTTTTGAAACTTGAAATTTCCACAACAATTTCATCAAAAAAATGCAGTTGAAAAGCCGAAATTAATTCTGTAAACTATACTAAATTCAATACGCTATGAAGTCGACTGCATGGCGGATTTAGAGTCGTTTTGGAGCCTCCAGCGACTTTTCGGAAAGTACTGGAGCTTCCAGTACGTTTTTGAAAGTTGAAGTTTCTACAAAATTTCATCAAGTGGAGTTGTAAAGCAGAAATTCACTAGAATCCGCAGGAAGTGCATTCTCACCATTGTTGGTAATCTGGTAGGTAGAACTTGGGTCATGTTCAGCGGCGAGTGTGGCCGGTGTAGCGTCTGTGGAAATGTAAATACATCAGTACGTTGATCTGGAGTAAGTATCAACTATATTATTGTTTTGTTTTTTTTTAGTCACCATCCTTTATTTTCAAGTGAAAATCGCCGATAGTGATCCATTTTGAATTCTGGACCGTTCGGCATTCGTAAAAGCCTTCATCTAGATAGCTGATTTTAGGTATTTTATAGTTAGAATAAAATCCAGATGGAAGTTGTGTCACCTCCTGTTGATTTCAATAAAGCAAAATAAAATTTGAATACTTCTCGAAGCATTTGAAATTGTTTTCAAATTTCTCATTCTACGGTTTTTTTAAATAACGGGCGACGAGGGGGGGGGTCATTTAAAAATGGGTTTTATCTTACTGAAATTCTCGTTTCTCTTGAGGTATTAAAGAACCATGTTACATTCCAGGCCGAACGGAGTTCATTTTCACAGCATAGGTGTATCGCTTGACCAGGAGTTTGTTCCAGTACAATACGGTTTCCTGAATGAGTATAATATTGAATCGATGAGAGCCGAAAGGGGCTAATATGTCCATTTTCGCATTTTTCAGGAACAACAAACTGATTTATTCGAAAATCAAAAATGTTTGGTAAACATGCTAAGGTCATTGAAAGAGAATCCCAAGACACAATTTTTAGCACAGTTTTGAAGAAAAAAAATGTTCACGTACGCCGGCGCAGTTGCTGCATAAACAAATGGGACTGACACCCTTTCTGCACTCAATCGCCAAAGTTTCCCTTGAAATTGCTCGGGCAGGAATGGGGCTTGATTCTACATCTAAGTACATCACTAAGACTGCTAGCTCGTTTAAATTGACCGAAAACCCCATGAAGTGTAAAACTTTTTGCCGATGTTGTTAATTTTTTCGTTTTTTTTTTTTTTTTTTTTCAGTACAGAGATGAACTTGAATTTCAAAAAGTGGTCTTTTCGAAAATGTTAATCATTTTTCAAAGAATTCAAAAAATTCATCAATGCGGACCCGGCCCTTTTCTGCACCCAAATACCAAGCTTTCCCGGCAGTTTTGGAGAAATCTGACATCACCAGTCGATCCGCCGTATTTCAAAACCCACATACCTCTCCGTGAAAAAAATCCGAAATTGTGACTTGGTCCCTTTCTGTTCTCACCGATTCAATTATTAATTATAGGTAATGCACATAGGTAATATGCTTATTGTAGTAAGAGTTATAAAATTTCAACATGATGTAAATATTTCAAGCTTTCTGTATTGGCTCACCAGTTACATGAATAGAGTGAATGGTATCATTAATGCAGCCATTTGTATTACACGCAACTAAGGAAAGAGCTGTTGGCACTTTTAGCACAGTTAATGGAATTCTCGAGGTGATCATTCCATCAAAATCATTCATGTCCTCTAGAGAGATTTCCCGGTGATTCTTTACGTATGTTAAATTATATTTTGGCTCCGGGTATCCTACACAAGAAAAAAAAATCGTTAAAATGTACTTAGGTGCTGTGCTTACCTAATTTGCCACATCTTTCAACGGAATAAAGTTCCTAATGCGAGTACCTCTTGCACAAATATCCAAGTATAGATGATCTCGTTTATATACATTGAAAATACCTTTCATATTAAAGTAAGGTGGTGCTATACCATTCTGAATTTTTTCTATCTGCTGTTTCGTATGATTTTTTTTCTCATCTAAGGATTATACATAGATATTAGATGTCTTTATTATATCTGTTTTATTCAAATAATAATTAGGTACCTATATCTGAACTTTTTACGAAAGAAAAAAATGAATTACGAGAACCTACCTCAATGGCTGTAATAGGAAAGCGAACATGATGCAGGTTAATGTGAATTGCATTGTTAGGAATGCGCACAACTTTGGTTTAGAGATATTCAGACAAAAATTTGAGAATTAAATCCAAATTATTATTAGAGATTAGAAATTATTTTATCCACATTTTCATCACAAAACTTCGATTTTCGGCCAAAAAAGCAGCGTTGCTGCAAAAAAAAAAAAAAAAACGAGAGAATCAAAATTTTCATTTCTCTTTGAGTATCTACTTACTTATTTCGTAGGTTCCTCAATGTTTCCCTAAAATACTGGGTTTCCTGGTGAATCAATTTTAAAAATTTCAAAACTTTAATCACAAACAATAAAATTTTTGAAGAAAAATTGACTAGGTATTTGATGAGAAAAATGAAGGGAAATAGTAAAACTGAGACTGATTTCCATTGTTTGATTTATTCAATTGATCATTACTTATTTCTACTTTGTACGGAGATAATTCATCTATTGATGATTCGTTTAATATTGTCTCAATTTTTTCGGATGATAAGCGATACCACTGATGTTGATTTTCGGGGTTTATGACTTCGCATGATAATAGCACCAGATTTCCGCATTTCTTAGTTATGTTGGTAAATTTTACTGCTAAAAATTCGTCTTGTAATAAAATAAATAGGTAGATACATTTTTTCCTCTTAAAAAAAAAAAAATGTAAATCTTACCTATTGAATCTGAGGAAAACACCGAAGGAACTGTCGTTATAACAATCCCTAACCCGATGGCAATGGTTGCTGTAATTAAGTAAAAATACGTATTTTTAAGAATACGGCCATACCTATAGTTGCTACAGATTATGTCTAATTTACTAACAATGAGCAGAGTAGGTGTGAAAAAAGTGAGGCAAACTGTTATCCGTCGTAAAAAAAATTGTGAAATGACTTCAATAGTCCTTATAAACCTAAAATCTCCTCTGTCTCTTTTGATTATCGGTGAAAAAGGGGAAGCAGAAATGTAAAATTATACTGTGAATAATGTGTTTGAAATTGGAATGTTTGGGTATACGTCTGCAAGAACCAAGACAGCCTTTTTTTGAAAATTTTGAAGTTTTCGATTTATTTGAAGGAAATCTTGGTATGGAAAAAGAGAGCGAGTACTATAAAGCCAAGTCTGAGGCTCCAGTACGAGCTTTTTTCTACATTCTTTTGATTCAATTTTATCGGTTAAGTATTGTTATTGATCATATGTACAATACGTGAGGGAATCAATGGAAACATTAGCAAAGTATAACACAAGCACAATATGCAGGTTAAGTATTCCTGATAGTAAGCTACGAGTTATGTTGTGATCAAGTAGGTACTACTCACCCTTAAAAATCATGAAGATTACCGAGAACATGGGAAATAAATAATTCGGTCGAATCGGCGAATACCATGGAACAACTTCTCACGTCGCGAATAATTATGCTGGTTGTTAGACGGATATGCCTTAATGGTAACACGTATGTGTATAAACAGGTAATTTAACCCTTCCAGCACCGTTCGGTGATGTGGTTGGTAACAATGAGTGGTCAAGGTGTCAAATGAGCCTTCCAGCTTCCTTGGCAACTGGACCAACTCGTAGTTCGTTTTCGTGAAGCAAGCGAGTTGCCAAGATAATATGTCCTTAATTCTTTAGAGCTCCGGCCCTAGGTTTAAAGTGTTCTTGTATATTTTATAATTTAGTAATAATTTAGTAGTGTTAACGTAATTGTAATTCCCCCCGAATAATCGTTGTGTTGAACCCTTTGAAGTGCTCCGAGTCGGTTATAAGTTGTCTTTATTGACAAATACATTCGTTTACACGAACTTTGCGTATGATAATTTATTGTGTTCGGTAGTGTACTGTAAAACCCATAGCCGAGGTAAGTAATTAGCTTTATTACAATTACACTAGTACATCTCCGTATCCGATTACCTGCTTATTCGAGTAGGTAATTAGTCAGTAGGTATCGAATATACGAACGTATATTTAGTAGGTACCTACGACACAATATTATTTTATCATTGGCGCCTCAACGCAAATCTTTATTGCATGCAAAGTGAGCTTGATTTTCCTTACGGAAAAACGCGCCTAAAATACAGTTAGCTACTGTAATCTGTGTTTAAAGTTAATTAATTTGTGCTTCGCTTCCGCTTTCCGATAGCAAATACCTGTGTAGGTATTTGTATATTTGTAAACGTGTGCAATTAGGTGTGAAAAAGGCGCGAACGCGTCTACATACTTAGTTGACCTCGTCACGCTTGATCTCAGAGGGGAACCTCTGTACAACGTCCGAGGCGCGAAACTTGTCCCAGACAGAACAACTATATCTGCGGTGCGTGTGTGACTCATTCACGCATTTCTGCTGTCTGTCAACGCCTACTGTTTTACGAGCTAGTAATTTTATTTGTTTTAATACCCGTTCCAATATATCGCTCGTATGTCGGAACTTAAAGACAGACTAAGAAATAGGCCTAACAGACGAAGCCTAAACGAGAGAGATTTGCAAGGTCGCAAACCAAGCAACGTAGGTAGTAAAAAATCGTCGCGAAATCCATCATTAAACAACTTAGGTCCACTACACGAGATGAACAATTTTGGCGACGAAAGTCATGACCTTACCGCGAGTGACGGTGAGGTAATTAACCCTCCCACAATGCCGCCCGGCGATTTATCGTTCGATGTGGTTGCTGAAAGACTTACGTATACCTGGAACTATGTCGATGGTCGTTTTAAAAAGGTATATAAAAAGCAAAAAGAGATGCAAAATAGGATCAATGAAATTGACGTTTCGTCACAACAGGCGAGCAATGCGGCGAATCGTGCATTATCAATGGCTGGAAAGGCTAATGATATAGCCAAAGCGAACCAGAAAGAGGTTGATAAAATCAACAAAGCATCTGCGGCATACGTCAAGAAAAATGACAGGTTCCAGGAAACCACCAATAAACTTATAAGTGATACAAATGATGAGATGCATCAATTATTTGATGACATACAAGAGCTGGATCACAAGCTTGAGGAACATGCAGAGGTATTGCAGGATGCAAATGCTACTACCGAACACCTTGCCAAAAAGGTCAATACTCTCGAACAACGTGTTAACAATGCTCCGAGCGGAGGAGGAGGTGGCGGGAACCGCCAACCTAATAAGATCGACGTGATGTTATTGAAAGCATCCAACATAGTATTTACGGAGCAAAATCGCTTGTTTCCACATGATTTCATTCAGAAATTTGAGCATTTTACAAATGCTACGAATGCTCCTGATGCGCATAAAGCACATGTGTTTACCACAGTGGTAGCTACGAACGATCGTGAGACCTGGATGACGACGTTATCGCCAGATGATACGTACGAACGTACAAAGGAGAGTTTTTTGAGATTCTATTGGAATGAACGTGCCCAAGATATGCTCGAACGAGCGTGCGACAATTTTGATTGCGCAAACAGCCTACAAGACGTAATTGGGCAATTAATTCGATTTACTATCGCGCTAAGCCATTCTGACCACCGTAGTACGTCCTACATAATCGATACGATCGCACATAAACTACCTGGTGCATACCAGATGCGAGTCGAAAAGAAAGGTCAAACAATAGAGCAATTTATTGAAAAGCTACGTGCGTTGAGTGAAATTAATATCGATTTTGCTAAACACAAGAAGGTAAGGATTATGCCGAACGTGCAATCCAAACCAACCCCCCAGTGGACGTTGCAACAACAGATGATTATGAGTGGGGTATGGCCCCCTCATGCTCCACCTACGATCCAAATGGGACCGATGGGACCGCTCCCTCCCACTCCTCCCCCATTAATGCAACATCCACTTTTTTCGGCACCAACGGTACCACAGGTGCGTCCGAATGCATTCCGGTACCCTCCATTTATTAAAGGCCAAGCTAATCCACAAGGATGGATACCTAGGCATATTTTTAACCGAGGAAATAATAGAAATGTGCCTCGCAACCAAGATGTGTATTATACACCACCCGCACAAAATAACGCGAACGCCAGTGCAGCGATTCCGATGCCCCCACCCACAGCACAGAATCCACCATTGGCTATTTTGCCAGCTAAGTTTATGATGATAGACCCGAACGGAATACCAAGAATGGTAAATGGTACGCAAGTACCCCTTCAACCCCAATATAATGACGATGATGATTTTTATCATAGCGATGAACACCAACCATTGTATGATGAAATACAAAAACAATACAATGATTGGTATGATGCATGTTTAAATCAGCAAATGCAACAAGCGACAATTACCGAATTGCAGCCACAGCAACAAACCATTGACAATTCGATGCAAGTTCAATACGCCACGCTTATGCATCCAGCTCCTACCGCCGCGCACGTGGCCACGAATGTAAACAACCCGCACGTCCCGTCTACTCCTACAGCTACTAGTATTCTAACGAGTACCACGAATACAGCGTCTACGACGACTCAACCAGCAGCCACCACGGCGACTTCGGGAAACCGACAGAGCTAGGGGAAGAGAGGGATAAACCTAGCCACATAGAGATCCCTAACGATATGTTTTACGAGTATGTGTGGATCGGAGATGGTTTGGTCCATCATCTCAAACGAGGTGATGTTGACCAAATTGAAAAATTACCAGATTACGTACGTGACCAAATAGGTTTAGAAGAGCTCTATGCGAGCCTGCAAAAGGTGACATTCACACCTACTGCCAAGGTGGTATTATCGTTAGGGCAACGAGAATTGAATTTTTCAAGGAAACCTTACGAGGTCGTAGAGAAGCAAATTAACAGCATTATTAATTTGCTATTGGACGTCAAAAAAGTCCAGCATATATTTTTAATGATGCCGCTGGTAAAGCCTCGTAAAAAAGGTGACAAACCAGTAAGCCTAAGTAGGTACATTACGTACAGAAATATTTTAGTAAAATTAACAGACGATAAACGTATCACGTTTTGGCGCCAGATGGCGTACGCATATCTAAAATTAGAAAAGATCCATACGGAAAATGGCGATGAATTTGATCGACCTGCGATCGATCAAAGAAATAATGTAATACCATTACAGAATAAATTCTTTTATTCGAAAGCGTACAATCGATATTACCCAGACATGTCGATGTACACGCACGTGTTTCAGATGGTTGTGCACGCTCTCGATAAATGGGAAACATCTGTACTTGATTACAAACGTGATAGAGAGGCCCCGCCGCGGGAAGCTGCATTAGGACGTCTGAAAACATTATTCGAATCGAATATCGACCGAAATAAAAACCCTATGGACGAGAAAATTTACATAAACAACTCGATGATGAAGAAATTAATCCAAGCGTTGTCTATGAAAATTGATTGCTGTCCAAATACGGGTGTTTATTTACGTCGAAAAATAACGCCAAACGGCGATGCAATTTTTGCAAAAATTGTATATGATCCGCCAGCTAAGGCTGGCCACTTATCCAAACCGGTGAACTTTGAAGAATTGACCATTCTTTCACCAAAACCGCCAAAACAGATTTTTGGCAAAGGTGATAACCAGGTGATTATGGAAGATGCTAATTCTGATGACGAGAATCCGGAAGTGGATAAAACACCTAAATTGAAAGTCAATGCGATTGATGCAATCGAGTATGCACACCCTGCTTCGAACGAAGATGAGATACAATCTATGACTCGTGATCAATTTATTGATCACCAAACGGTCGATCCAGCGTGTGTAATCCCGGTTATGATTGGATTAAAACCGATGGCGTTGCAATTGGACTCAGGGGCTCTGCCCAATGTAATTTCGAAGCCTGTCGTCGAGTATATTACTCGACAACACCCTCAATGGATTAAGTATATCCAATTACGCCGTCCGGTACTATTAAGAATGGCTGATGATAAATTAGTCAAAACAATGACTCATATCGTGGAAATTTGTATGAGAGTAGGTACTCAGATGATTTACTCACCATTTTACATCTTGGATACTCCCGCCAAATCGTGCATAATGGGCCGTGTGGCCATGAGATACTTAGGTATTTTACCTCAGCTAGAAGAGGGGCACGATTATGCTTTATGTAAACCACGAAATGGACAACCGTTCAAAATACCTTACCTACGTGAGGACGAATATAGGGACGCCTTGTCCGTCTACCATTGTGAAGTTGAACCACAATACATGCACGAAATGGTGCACAACTTACACAGAAAATCGGGATACCTCGACCAAGAGCTATTCGATGAGCAATTCAAGGCTCAACAGCTCTATAAAAAGAATATGAAGAATGACTTAAACAACCTCGTTCTCAAGGGTAAAATTACCGCGAAAGAGGCAGACGATGCCTATAAAGAAGTTGAAGGCTACTGTGACATTTTCAGCAACTCGCCAGGTCGCTATGTTGGCGAAAGAGTCAACTTCAAGTTTGACATTGACCCAAAACTGGGTCCTTGGAGAGGTGAAAAATTCCGTCCTTCGCAGAAGATCATGGAAGCCTTGAGAAAGACGATCGCAAAAATGTTGCGAGAAGGTATAATAAGGCCCTCACGGTCAAAATACATTAATACGATGGCGCCGGTCATAAAAAAGAACGGTGACATTCGGTTGTGTTTAGATGCCGACGAACTCAATAAAAAACTACAACAAGTGCTTACAGAACCGAACCCGGTTGAATGGATCATCTTTGAAAACAAAGGTGATGAATTATTTTGCACTCTCGATTTTACTGCCGGTTTCTGGCAGCTGGTTCTCGACGAGGCATCGCGTCAATACACCGCATTCCAAGTATGCGGACAAGTTTATGAGTTTTGTCGATTACCGTACGGTTTGAAAATATCAAGTGGCGAGTTCGTTCACATGATAAATCAGGTGATTCCTGACATGAAAGGAGTGACTAAGTTTGTTGACGACGTCAAGGTGTCTGGTGCAACATTTAGAGAGACTTTAGATCGTCTGAAAGAAGTATTCGAAGCAATTCGAAAGAATGGTTTAAAATTAAACCCTAACAAGACGCAATTTTTCCGCGAATACGCGGAACATTTGGGCTTCATTATTTCAAAAGATGAAGTTGCCAAACAGAGTGAGAAAATAAAGAAATTTATGGAATTTGTTGAAAAACACACGAAGAAAGGGAAATTTGCACTAAAAACGGTGAAAGAAATTCTCACTCTGGTAGGACTGACCGGTCTTTATAGGAATTTTATTCCTAATTATATGCAAATTTTGCGACCTATCTATGACCTTACCAAGGGTAATGAAGACAAGGTCGTTTGGGGCAAGGAGCAAGAAAAAGCTTTTGAGCAATTGAAAGCTGAGTACTGCAAAGATTTCAAACTGAAACCACCGCCTCAAGATGGTGATTTGTATCTTGATACGTACGTATCCGAAGATGCAATGAACGCTGTGTTATTCTACATAGATAAGGTATCGAAAGAGAAGCATATCTGCTTATTTGTATCGAAACTTTTCGAAACACATCAGAAGAATTTCACGCTTTTCGACCGTGAAATGATGACACTGGTGCAAGTTTTGAAGAAAGTTCAAATGTGGGTCATTGGACGAAAAATTCACGTTCGGAAAAATTTATTGGCGATCGCTAATAGGTATAGAGAGATGGCGCAAACACATCGTAAAGCTGCTCATTGGATTACTTGGTTCAATTGTTTCGATCTACAATGGACTATGGATAAATCCAATAAGCACTTGTACAGTGTAAAAGCGCCAGAATTGGAATTAAAGAATTTTTCGACCGAAATACCACCTTTGGAAGTGTCATTTGTTGAAGAAAATATCACGATACTTCATAATCGTCTGAACGATATTCCTAAGTTCCAAAACGGAGATGAAAAATGTGAAGCGATCATGAAGATTTTAACTACGCATTATCCGGAAACGGACAAAAAAGAAATTGAAATAAAAAAGCGTAAAGCTAAGAAATTCGCGATTAAAGATACGCTCGTATATGAAAATTCAGGAGAAGAAATGGACTTGGATGATGAGGAGGTCAACGACCTCACACCTATCAAGAAACCTATGTTAATGAAAAGGCTAGATAACGGCTCACTGGTACCCTACCTACCAGACACCCTATTCTACGATACGGTAGACTACCTGCATTATGCATATGGCCATTTGGGCGCAGCTAAGTTGGAAATGATATTTCGTCGTATGTATTATCATCCCAACTCTATGCACTACATACGCGAAATATGTAATACGTGCATTGTGTGCAAAGTAAATAAAAATTACACCAACCACAAGGTCTTAGAATACGGACAAATAGAGGCGTACGCCATAGGCGATGTTTTGTCAGTTGACATTTTTGGACCAATTCCGGCAATCGAAGGATACCCTAAATTTTTACTGGTGGTAAAAGACATTTTTACCGGTAAAACTTGGATCCAAACAATGTGTCATACGCGACAAAAGGATGTCTGCAACGCAATGCAAACCGTCCTTGCGGACATCGAACGTCGTGACGTAACCGTCAAAAAAGTAATTACCGATAATGGTACTCAATTCATAAGTGAATCTTGGTACAAGCTACTTGAGCATAATGACATCAAGGTAGCCCATACCAATGCCTACAACCCGCAATCGTCTTCGGTCGAACGTACGATGCGAGTAATCGGTGATAAGCTGAGGGTGAAATTGAATAAAATTCATAACCCTCATAAACCCCATACGGGATGGCAAGGCTTTATTGGAGAAATCCAAATTGAAATAAATAATACACCTACGTCATTCGGATTCACCCCGAACGAGGCATGGGGCATGGTAGATGCTATAAATGCGAAAATGCCTCATAAACGAAAGAAATTCGATTTTACCCATAAATTAATCGAATTGAAAGAGAATTTGAGCAAAATTAAAGCTCCTTCAATCCCTTTATCGGAATGCTTTACGAAGAAATTAGACCCTACGGTCGACTTAATTTTAGATCCAGACGGATACGCCCGCGTAACCGCCGACGGCGCGTGTTCGAAGAATGGAGACGCGGACGCGGTAGCGGGGATTGGAATCTGCTTTGCACCAGATTCATTGAGAAATGTATCCGATCGGATATCACCTACTGAAGATTTCCAACTGTCGAATAATTTTGCTGAATTGTCAGCCATTATTCAAGCATTGGAAATTTTAAAATTTAATGACGTGAAAAAAGTTAAACTTTTTTCAGATTCGAATTACGTCATTAAGGCTCTGAACCATACGGTTAACGTGTGGTTGAAAAACAAGTGGCTTAACGCCAGGAAAAAACCTGTCCACCACAAGAAGCTTTTTGAGCAAATTTTGGAATTGAAAAAATCGTTCGATTTCATTGAATTTCACCACGTCTACGCACGTAAATACGAATACACGAACGTGATAGCGGATCACTTGGCCAAAAAAGCTGTCTACACGATTGAACTGGCGAAATTCCAAATCGATAAAATGACTGACCGTCAAATAATTGAAACTTATATTCGGGAAAGAAGACGATTAAAAAAGATCGAAGAGGAGTACAAGTTCAACAAGGAGCACAAGGATCCAGACACGCTTAAGGAAGGAGATATGGTTTTGCTCACAAATCATAAATTGTCTAGTTCGGACAAGCAAACCGCGAAAAAATTGTACCAAAAGCGTATTGGTCCATTTAAGATTCTCAAACGAGCAGGTACCAACTCGTACCTACTTGAACCAACCGACGGTTCAAACGTGAATCGCATTGCGAACGTTAGACAACTGACGTTGTTTTTAAAAAAGGCTGAAATTTCAGAAATGGAAAAAGATCCCTGCCTACGTTCGTGGCTTGATAAACGTACGTTAGAGAAGAAAATTTCTGATTTTTTGAATGACCATAAAATTGAAACCAACAACGACGAATCATCGGAGGAGGATGAATTAGAAATGGTCGAAAAAATTCAAAAAATCAAGGTTCCAAGATCGGACAAAAATGATGAAAATACCAAAAACGCCACGAAGGTAATTTTGTCAAAATTAGAAAAAATCGCGCGAGATCAAAGACAAGCCGCTCGAGCTAAGAAACGTTCGGAGTACCTAGCTAGTAAAGCTGGCACTAGTAGTGAAGAGCCAATATACGAAGAATTGGACACACCTGTGAAGAAGAAGAAGAAAAAGAAGAAAAAGAAAAAGGAAAATACTTCGAACGAAGTACCTGTCATAGATCTAACCACGGATGACAAGGAGAAAGATGCTACGAATGAAGAACCAAAGGAAAAGAAAACTCGAAGATCTGAACGTCTCGCAGCTACCGCCCTTCGAATGGGACAACGGTTAATTTTGAAAAAGAATGCCAAAACGGTAAACCAAATTAAAATACTTGATAATGAACAAAAATTCTACGGCAAGTATTACGGTACTGATCCAGATCCAAAAACTGAATACGAAGATGACCATTCGGTATCAGTTAGCGAAAGCGAAAGTGACTCGTCTGAATTGTCTTCGGACGAAGAAAACTCACTGGAATTCATATTAAATAATTCGCCAAACAACTCTGATACGGAGAAAAATGATAAGAAAGGTAAAAAAGCAAAATCGAAGATTAAAAAATTGGCGCTTTGGTTGATGGGTTCGAACAAAAAAGATTAGAATTAGCCAATTCAGCGACGCTCGTCGTTCTATCATTCGTATTCACCCGCACCCTCTCGCTACTTTTCGTACCGATCTCGTAAAATTCCAGGAAATTTTGCGAGAATCAGCCGTTCAGTTTTGGAAACATCACGCGTCATCTATCGATTGAAAGGCTATTATGTTGTGTAGATCAGTATCGAAAGGACGTAATTGTGCGTAACCAGAGCTAACGTGGCTATTTTTATTATTTAGCGCCTGATGCGGTGAAGTATAAGTTCGCGAGAAACCAGTACATGTGCGGTAATATAGTTTAATGTAAGATAAGTGCGTACGTATAATTATACAAGTACCTTACGGTGATAAAAAAACAGTGCTATTGGCAATTTCAACGATCGCAATGGATAACAATCGACCATTCCCATACCTGGCTCCCGCATTACGCAGACGTCGACCCTGGAACCTACGATTTGGGTATGTTACCGTTCGGATACGATTAAACGGAATGGTCCATGATCATATTATACCGGATGCGATTAGCGTTAACGTACGAGCTAGAGGACGAGCATGCACAAGAAGATTTTCCCGAATTGATCTACGAAACATGATCCGCGAGCTGTTCCATCAAGATCTATTGTTCGATTTTGACTATAATCCAATAGAGCTAATCATCATGGAGATTCACAATTTCTACTTCGCGAATGGTGATCGATTATTGGTAATTCGCAGAGAAAGCCGTACGGCACGGGTACGCATACCCATAACAGTCGTCGATGACTTCCTCGATACTTTCGGCTTTATCCCGGCGGAATTTATGTAAGTTTTAAGATGTTTAGATTAAGTAGGATACGTACGTACCACCTAGTATTAAGTCAAGATGTACCTGATCTCTGATTTTTTTCGATTTTTCGTTTCGAATAAAATAATTAATGTACACACGTATAGACTTCTTTATTTTACTTAAAGTACAATAAATGAACAAATTGACACACGTACAAAGCCAGAGAATGACTACTGTAACAGGTAAGTGAAATTGATTCTCTTGAATATCGCAATCGTGAAATATCACATCACTCTAGATCGGAGAATATTTTGCTAAGCAAAATTCGAATGTGCGTTCGTACGATTATCAAACCAAAATTTTGATAAATCAACCAATGTGCCAGTAGTTCGATTAAGTGCGTTCTCGCAAAGCATAATATTTCGAGCGTATAAGGGAGGCAGCGTGCGTATATCGAGTACTGTAAATTGATGTAAAGTGATCGCGTTTATAATATTACCGTACGGTTAATTTACGAGTGTTTTGCTACGCAATCTTTCTACGTTCGTGCGATGGCTCAGGAGCCGATTTTCCCCGGATTAGATCCGGCGCTTGCGGCCATTCGACCGCCAGAAATGAGACCACCGTTCCGATCGATCTTCTTACAATTCCAGCGACCTCGACACGCAGTACAACGACGCCCGCGTATCGTAGTAACAGTCGCTGCCAATGAGCGGAATATAATACGCTTCCTCCATATCAACGACTTCGACCAACGGCTAAATGAGCTAATTTTTCAAAATCTAACAGATTTCGCGTACGGAAACTCAGCAATCGTTATCGAATTTCACCAACATTTTAATGAAGAAGGTGCGCAGCTGATCATTGCGAGGCGAAGAGATCGTACGACAAGGGTCTATCGACCAATGGCGATCATAGACGAGTTCCTGCAGCTATTAAGATTAAATTACGCGGATTTTGCGTAAAATTTGAAGGTTTATAGACTCGAAAATGTAAGAACTCGTCTGGTAACTGTTACATAGGTAACTTGTACCTCGGTATTTAATTTTAAGATGTAAAATTTCTCAACGAATAAAACTGTACGGATAGTCCAGCGATATACGTATACGTATTACTTGTCCATGCCTACCAGGGCAAAATAAATAGGAACTATGTTCGAACAAATAGGTAAAAGCTTACATAAGAATCAACAAAATTATAGGAAGGGCAAACGTGGCAACAGGGGATAAAATTAACAGACTCGAAAATGAGTAAAAATTTAACGAAATGCTTCGAATAGAATATCACCAACGTGATAAAAGTTTAAAAATAAACTTGGTAACTATTATATGAATAGATATGGGTAAGTTTCAATTGAATTGAAATCATTATTTTCCACAGGTGGTATCACAGTTGTGATATGAACACAAAATGCACCTACGTGCAAATAACCGAAAGGTAAGTACTTTACAATTATACCTAGCTCGGGAAAATACGTAAAAACGAATGATTGAAAAATCTATACATGTACGAAAACGTACACATTTTTTGATTTACTATTTTAAAAACCTGAAACGCTCGTTCCGCCTCACACTAACCTACTCACACCTCACTCAAATTACTCGTACAGTTTCACTCCTGAAAACACATAAAACATCGTATATTTGAGACAGAAATAGGTGAGTTGAGTAGAGAAGGCGAAGAAATAGGTAGGTACCTACTTGCCTTGAAATAATACATAAGAAATGCCAGTTAGAAACGTACGTTTCTTTTTTCTAACTCCACGCCCACCAAAGTGACTAATTACCATAAAAAGGTTCATTTTTTGCTGCAAATTACTCAAACAATCATCGTACGATGAATCCGAACCTTTTTCGGTAACAATTCATCGACCATTAAAATGGTAATTAATGCATCGTTCGATACCCTGCTAAGTAAAAAACAACCACGTGAGTTGAACCAAACATGTTTTTCTACACACGTGATAGTAGCAAATAGGTTCGTACGAACAATACAGCACATCCCAGGGCTAGAATTTCAAGGCTAAAATTACAATCAAATTCCTTTCAAAGGACCAAATATTCACTAGCGTGACAACTACGGATTTATTACCTATAAAAAATCAACTTGAAACCGAATAAGATGTCCAAAAGACCGCTTTCTAGTGCGTAATAAAATGAAACAATACGCACATTGCACGAACGTGCTTCTTCTGCTTTTCGTAGAAATTTGACTACGCCGCTTGGTCGCCACCAACCAGTCACCTAAGGGAGGGAGAAGGGCAGTTTTTGCGTTAGCAGCTCATTTCTGTCTACTGATATGATTATTCTCTTCTAGTCGCTCGTGTTATCATCATGCTTACGCTGGAAGAATGCGAAACGTTATCGCGCATTTTACTGATAATCAAAGAAATACTTGCTCTCGTTCGAGAGATGCTTTCCACCCTCCTCTAAATTATATTTATACAAAAAAGGCATCGAGCGACGCGCGCAGACGGATTCGAATTACTATCTATTGCACATATTGTAATCGGTTCCATTATATTCCTGTCTACCGCCCGGCTACAGTTCGATCTTTACGTTTTTAAAATTATCATTGTATTTTTTATGTATGTTATTATCGTGTGTGAACGTTTTGCGAAGTGTTCGATGAATCGAGTATTTTATTACCATTCTTGTAAATTGCGCGAATAATATGAATTTTTTGTGCGTACATTACGTGTTATATGTGTAAATACTGCGAGTACGATAATCCTCTAGTGTCGGTGTGTCGCGAATTATATATCTACGAACGCAGAGTGTTCGACATCTCGGGTACGTGTGTACGATTCGTGGAAAAACTTTACCGATCGCGAGTGAATTCAACCATGGCCGACGACCAAATTACGGTAATCTTGTGCTCCAAATGTCACAAACCGATTTTCGACCCAAACCAACGAGTAAATCATGATAATTTACCGACGCTGGCCGCCACGCGCTGCCACGCTTTTCACCCGTTTTGCCTTAGCCAAATGCGAGGTGAGTCGATGGCTTCCGACGAAAATGGCAATTTTGTATTATGCCCAGAGCTGAATTGTAACCGAGCGATAAGGCCACTCGACGCGAACTTCATTAGTCCGGCAACCGATCAAATCGCCGCAGCTCCAATTGCCCGTCCGGACCCACAAATTGAACTCGACGCGGCCCGCCAACGAATTTCGAGGTATGAATACATCATGGAAAATTATCGCGAATCGGTGCAAGATAGAGATGCGACGATTCGCCGCTTACAAAATCAATTGCAGCACCAGCGAGAAGTCAATCGCCAACTACGTAACGAGAACGCTACGCTCGTAAATCGTAACCAAGCTACCAGGCCGCCGCGAGTCAATGTAGCCAGTCGCAATATGCCTAATCGTAACGCAGCTGTTACTAGCACCACCGATCAGCGATGTGTATCCACGACTTCGACGACTTCGACGAATACCGATACAACTCCGGCAAATACCGCCACAAACGCGGTGACGACTTCGACGACCAACGCCACGAACGTGACATCGCCGACACCTGGTATGTCTTCTGGAAACGTAGCGACCGTACGGCCTTTCGATAATGCTACGTCTCACCGCCGACCTACAAATTCGCACGCTGCTGCCGCATTGTCCAACTACGAATACGATACGCCGATGCGAGATCTACCCCAATATAATGCAGATGGATCGATCGCAACCATGGGCTTCCGACCCCTTCGATCTGGTCCAGCGCCAAGCAACGACAGATACGAGGCGATTCCACCTACCGCACGCAATCCAACGAGCAAATTCATCACCGAGCCTGCGAAACCTGCCGAGAAACAAAGACCGCATTGCATGGCAAATCTTTCGAAAAGCCACAATCGTTTCTACAAAAAATTCAAGATCGACTCCAAAATGCTCAAGCCATTCTATCCGCTCAACGCCCTACCTCACGAGTTTACGACACTTGGCGTATTCGTCGGCGAAAATGACGCGAGATCGGCGGTCGCCGCACAAGACGTGTTATTGGCTGGTGATGGATTTGTGCTAGGTGTAGCTGAATGGATTATGTACCAACGCGATATACGCGAATACATGCATCCCGGTCTGTATGGACGCGAGATTCGTATTCGAGAATTCATCAGCACGCTCGCAAGTTTCAAACGGCTACCGCCTCGCCTCATCATCTCCATTGGTAATCTTGATGCGTTCGATAATTTCGACAGCGAAGAATTCAAAGAACTATTTCGCAGATTAATCAAGATTTGCCGCGACCGCGGAGTGCGTGAAATTTACGCTGTGCCAATTATTCAACACGCGGAGCAAGATGAAACTGTATACGCTTCGGTCATGTCAGTGTTTGAGGTGAACTACAGCACCATGCTCGGCGGACGCTACGCATTGATCGACCCTTATCCGTGGTTCGTGAACTACACCCCGACAGTAGGTGAACGACCTCCCATGTACACGATACAGGAACATGAGGAGTTCGCGGTATGGATACGGCACACGTTCATTCCGCCAACCAACGATGCCAGCGAGGCAATACGTCAACGGTATCGAGAACCCGAAAATCTTCTTCGCAACCCGACGGCAGAATCGCAGTCCGAAAATGAATCTTCGTCGACGACTGACAACCGCCAGCTGACGCATGGCCCAGCTTCGACGTCGCGCGACGCTCAGCCGCACCAGGCCGTCAACGATTTGACTGAAGACGATGCCCAACCTGGCCCATCGACGAAAGCCGCACACACCGAGAGTTGGGTAAACCTTACCGCCGGCCAAGACTCCGAAAACCATACCAACGACGACGTTTCAACGGCCGAAGAAAAAATTGACGAAAGCGAAGGTTTTTCGGGCGTTCGAGCGAACGAACAGGAAGCACGGCCACCAACGCCTCAACCGGATAACAACGACGATGCCGATAACGATTCTGTCGATTCCAAACTCCATATTGACGAGGACATGAAATCGCTATCTACCACGGTCTCAGAGCTGAGCGACGATGAAAATCAGCAAGCTGAAAATACTGGAAAAACCGACGGCGATGCGACAACCGCTCCAAATCTAACCACGGACGAAGAAATGCTCGAATAAGGTTCGTTTGTACAATTTATCAATTTCAAACTAACAGCATGATATTGACGTACGTCATTGTTATTGCTTACGTTTGCATGGTACTATGAAGCTCATGCTGGAAAAATGTAGACCAGAAACAAAATTGAAAAAGAGGAATTGTCCCATCTCTATTCAAAATCAATACTCGTACGAGTAATTTTGCATCGATCTTTTGGTAATAAATTTTAAAAATTTGGCAAATAATAACTCTTATCGATGCGACATGTCCTATTAATTAATCAAAATCTCTATCGTTCAGTTTGAAATTGATAAATTCATCGTCGTGTTCGTGAATAACCCCAATTATGACGTATAGACTTTGTCTAAAATTCTCTCGATTCGTGACCTATGTAAATATTTTATACCGATCCATGACATATGCTTAATAAGCAAATTATTCATTAATTTTTACTTTGTTATGTAGTTGTTTGAGTTAAAATTAAGCAAAATCAAGATTTTTTTTTTTTTTTGGAGAGGTTATTACTTTGGCATTAGTTGTAAGGCGTACGTATGTACCACATTTAGAGTCTTAGGACTAAATATAACCTCGAAGATTTATTTATTGTTTTTCAACAAGTAGTACCCATTTTTATATTTTTTTTATATTTTTTTTTTTTTCTTTTTTTTTAGTATCATGTTATGTTTGTACTTTACGTTATAATTTTTCTACACGTTCGAGGTGGTATAACAGTTCGTGTATGAATTCAGTGATTTTTTTTTTTTTTACGCTATGTCTACGTAAGTAGCATTTCTTTGTCTTAACGACCTTATTTTTTATCGTTGATTATTTTCCCTATGTTTAATTTCAAAGACTGAAATTTTAAGACTGAGTGTCTAAATTAGTTAACGAAATAGTATTGATATTTATTTTTATTTTTTCTCAATAAACAATAATCAGTATTGACAGTGCATGTTGTAATAGTACAATAAATAAAGAAGTACAAACTTATTTTTAATTCGCACATTTTTTCTTCCTAAACGTTGCACTTAATCGTAAGAATGAATACGAACGTAAATACAAACCGGCTCGGAGGCATTAATGACCCATAAACCTGAAACATAAAAATAGAAACAATTGTGTTAGTATACAAGGTGTATAATTACGAGCCTAGTTTAAATCCAAATCTAATATTTTTTTTTGTTTATTTTGTTTTTGATTATTATTCACAGTAGTTACATCGAAATAATAGCAATAGTTGGTAACCGGTTCTCACCTGTTTTGGACATGTTGACTTGGACATCGAACTCGCAGCTACGTACGTAGCTCTTATTCGCTTCATCGTTCAGAGCTCAGGCGGCTTATCTTCAATCGATCCATATTCTCACCTTTTTGGACGGATATCTGAAACAAAAAAGGATCATATTATTGCTAACTGGCAACTTTTTCGATGTCGTGTATCCTAGGCTAGAGCTAGGTAGTTACGTGTATTTGTTGAGTACATTATATTTCGAGTGATCGATCTCTGGTGGCTCAGTGGGTCACGTACGCGCCTGCTTCAACACCTAGGGTGCGCTGTGGTTCCAAATTTGAGAATTTTCTTCTTTCTTCTCTGCTCACCAATTTCTCATCCGAGAAACTCATGGGGGGCAGCAGGGTCCGTACGGACAGTGTTATCATTAAGTCATGTCTATGTCTCACACCGTGATTTCCTCTGCTGGGAACTTAGCTCGCTGAGTCATAGCTGAGTAAACCTCGGAGGGCATATGTTAGACGGATATGCCTTAATGGTAACACGTATGTGTATAAACAGGTAATTTAACCCTTCCAGCACCGTTCGGTGATGTGGTTGGTAACAATGAGTGGTCAAGGTGTCAAATGAGCCTTCCAGCTTCCTTGGCAACTGGACCAACTCGTAGTTCGTTTTCGTGAAGCAAGCGAGTTGCCAAGATAATATGTCCTTAATTCTTTAGAGCTCCGGCCCTAGGTTTAAAGTGTTCTTGTATATTTTATAATTTAGTAATAATTTAGTAGTGTTAACGTAATTGTAATTCCCCCCGAATAATCGTTGTGTTGAACCCTTGAAGTGCTCCGAGTCGGTTATAAGTTGTCTTTATTGACAAATACATTCGTTTACACGAACTTTGCGTATGATATTGTATTGTGTTCGGTAGTGTACTAAAAGCCCTAGCCGAGGTAAGTAATTAGTTTTATTACGATTACACCAGTGCATTCTCCGTATCCGATTGCCTGCTTATTCGAGTAGGTAATTAGTCAGTAGGTATCGAATATACGAACGTATATCTAGTAGGTACCTACGACACAATATTATTTTATCATGGTAAAATTGGAGCTTTAATTTGTGAGTTGACATTCCATGGTCGCATATTTCATGAGATAAAAGTGATAAAAATGAACGTAATTTGTGTATCATCTCGCTTGATTAAACCAAATGCAATGAATCACTTGATATGTTTGCTCAAATTTTCGTACGTAATACGTACACGTGGATATGCATTTATTATCGTGACTTGTAAAACGCGAAATTTTTTCCCCCATTCTACACCAGCTTTAGATGAGAAAAATTAACGATTATTTGAAATTCTCTACGTGGTAAAATTCATCGTTGTGGAAATTTCTGAATTGCATAAAATTCATGAACTGAGAAGTTATTCAACGGGCAGAAAAAGTTTCGAAATGATGAACTAGATGAAGCTAAATTGAAAAGAGAGTCTGAAAATACCTACATCATGAACCAATATTCCAAGTGCTAAAAGATGCGTTTTTAAATTTTTGGAGAATTTTTGAAAATCTAAGGGACAAAGATGATAAAAACTCGACTGAATTGATCTATAGAACTCTGAAATTTTGTAGCACTATTATCATTGTTCTCGCCTCCTTCATGATTCGAAACGATGTCGAACCATTTTAAGAAGCCTGCAGTCTCCAGCAGATTTTGAAAAGTAGAAATTTCCACAAAATTTTACGTAATAAAGTTTAAAAACCTATCATAGCTATCAACCATTGAAATTTGTGGTGAAGTAAAATTTATGCCAGAAGGAAACGTTCAATTTAAATGAATAAAAATGACAAAATAAAAAAATGAATTTGAAAAAAAAATAATAATTTTTTTAAAGATGTATTTATTTATTTATTTGAAAAAGTGCTATTGACCAACGTTTCATCACCAGTATTTTTGATTCATTTAAATAATCGTATTCAAAAAAGCGAAATCATTTTTACATCGCATTTCAGGATTCACGTGGGCCTTTAAGAGAGATACATATTATAAATCGCGAAAGAAAATTCATCAAATTACATTAAAACCGTAATAGGTGATTGCAACTGAGTATAAAATCAAAGAAACTACGTAGGTACCTATTTAATTTATTTTACACTTGGACTGTTATAATCTTAATTTCAAAACTAATGGTATACTTAGGTAGGTACCTATTTACCCGTGTATACTAAGTATTAAGGTATCAAGTGATGTTGTTCAGCATCATTCGTGTTTTCACTAGATTCTGATGTGCTAATTATTTCATCTGATTCAGATGGATACGTATTTTTTGTATCCTCTGATTGATCATTGAGCTAGAATTTAAAATTAAAGGTGATAAAGTGTTGGTATTTTAAGCTGTTAATGATATGTTTGGGCTGATTGTTACCTTCGATTCAGTATTTGTTAATAATGCTTCCAAAATTTCTACAACAGTCGAGAAGTCTGGACGATGTTCCGGTTCATACTTCCAACAATCCCATATGAAGTTGTATCTGTGTTTAAAATTGTATCAAAATGATTATCTAGGTATTTTTATATGTAGAGGGAATGGGAATTTCAATTATTCATGCCTTCAAATGGTTACAAAGTATTTTAGATAGCTAGGTACTGGGTAGGTAAGGAAGGGTGTAAAAGAAAAGTATGCTACGAATCTAAATACTCACACTTTTGATGAAGTATTTGGAGGTTTCTCCATACGATAATTTTTTGAAAGAGCTTGAAGCAGCTCGGCCATATTTTTCATCGCAGGATATGGCTCACTTCCCAATGTAACAATTTCCCAAAATAATATTCCAAAAGACCATCTATGTACATTTGCATGTAACGAGATGAAAGTTAATAATAATTCTTGTTGTAATTGGTGCAATTTTTACAACTTACACGTCCGATTTGGTGGTATAATGGTGGTGAAGTATTGCTTCAGGAGCCATCCATTTAATGGGAAGTCTGCCTGCTGATGTCTTTTTATAATAGTCTTTATTGCGAATATTTCTGGCTAGGCCGAAATCGGCTATTTTCATCGTCAAGTCGACCATTACCAAGACATTTCGAGCTGCTAGATCTCTATGAATGCACTAAAAATGGAGACCAATTACATAAGTAGGCACTGTTTTAGAAATCTATCCTACTTTTAAATGAGAAATGGTGAGGATGTTGGTAGGTAGGTACTTTGATGGAAGCGAGATATTCCATGCCCTGTGCAATTTGCAGAGCATATTTCATCAGAGTATTTTCTGGCACATTTTCGTGTTGAATATGAAGTTTCTGGAGGTAATTTTTGAGGTTTCCTTTGGCAGCGTATTCGGTTAATATGAGCAAAGGGGTTTTTTGAGTGCAACAGCCAATCAATTGTAAAATATTGGGGTGATGGTCAATCAACTTCATCAGCTCCATTTCTGATACGAAATCTATCACATCGTTGTCTGTGTGGTCGTCTAAAAAAAGACATCAGAATATTATCAGTGAGTAACCGACCATTACTTGTTTTACAAGGCAAACGAACCTTTGAGCATTTTCACAGCAACTGTTGTTGTAACGTTTTCCTGTCCTGGAATGCTCAACACTTCACCTCGAACGACTTTGCCAAATTCACCTTTACCCAAAGTGTTTCCGAGACGTAAATTATTCCTGGGAAATTCCCATCGTTGATCGATCGATATTTCGTATTCGTCATTGGAGACCATACCACCTGTGACGATATCAGTCTGTATGCGTTGGATTGAAACAGTGGGCATGTTCTGTGGAAAATTATAGTAAGATTGAGAACTCAATAATATGTCGAGATTATTGTAACTGGAAAAATTGGGAGATTTGTGCGAATACGAACCAAGCAATCTGGCATATCGCTATTGATGTTGATGTGTTTTTCAACGATGATCTTTTTTACAAATTGCTGCATCTCTGTTTTCTCTAATTTTCGCTTTCTTTAAAATAAGAATTTTCTTGAGTTAATAACTCGTTCCTACTTACTTAGATCACTTCTGTTTTTTTTCTCAACTTACTGGTTTAATTTACGGTACGCGATAATTGTGTAGAATACTATCCCAATTAATAATAAAATTAATGAAAATGACGCCACAAAAATAAAACCATAAGTACCGGTAAATACACCATTTGCAGTTTCAAGAATGGCCGAGGAATTATTTGTGGATGGGTTTGTCTCTGTACATAAAAATGTATTTTACTTAGTTGATTACTTTTTGTGAATTGGGATCAACATAATCTAAGTATCTATATTCATCGTTACTGGATTTAAAAACTCACTGTTGGTGATGTGTAAATAAAAACGACGTTGAATTTTCTTTTCTGAATTGTTCGCCTTACACTCGTATGTACCTTCATCCGAATGCATCGCAACATCGATCGAATAATAATGGAATACTTCTTCAGGTGTAAAATAGAATGTTCCCTATTGGTTGGTATAATTTTCCAAAGTCAATTGAACTTTAGATAGGTACTTGAATTTGTATTTATAGGTAGATAATTATACAGGTAGACCAAAAATCTTACAAGGGTTTTATTTTCGCTTTCATTATAGAAATACCATTCCAATGTGAATGGCGATGTGAAGTCAAATTCACAACCGATTTCGATCCTCTGATTCACAGTTACATTCAGTGAAATGATTGCATTCTCTGTTTATGAAAAAAAAAGTGATAATATCATCAGATTTTGTAACATTTATATAGGTAGGTAGAGGTACCTAGTTAGCAAATAAAAAATCGATCATTAGCTCACCTTTTATTTCAACCAGATAAGTTTCATTTATGCAGCCATTTTCGTTGCATACTGAGCAAGTGTACTTTTCCAGATTTTTTTGTGCCCTAGTATGTATAGGTAATTAATTATGATGGGTAAATTAAGTGTGAATATATAATTTCGTTAGAAAAAATTTTTGCCAAAAAAACCAGAGGATTCCCTGCAGAAATCTTGTTTAATTGATATGAATGACCCCCCCCCCCCAACAGTACCATAGAAAATTGATTTGAGTGTAATCAAATGATTAGGCAGCTTTTAGGAGCCAATTTTTAGTAAAAAAAAAAAATGATTTAACCATTCAAAATCTAGAACGTAGCCTACATATTTAGTACACTTACCTATTGACTGACCCTGGTAGTAATAAAGTAACTGTTTCATTTTGTATATTTTCGTGAGTATTTTTTATCCAATTGATTGTAGGCGTCGGATATCCTGTTCAGAATGGAAATGTACAGTTAGTTGAACGATAATTTGAGGGCAGATTTTTCGTTTAAGAGCCCATAGTATAGGAAAGTATGAGCATTTATGTGTTTCAGTCATACCTCTAGACGGACACCAAAATCTGAGTGAAGTGCCATCGCTGGTAACTGAGAGTATTTTACGAATAATGTATGGTGCTGCTTTACCGTTCTGGATTTTTTCAATTTGATTTTGCGTGTGTTGATTTGTGTCAGTATCAGTACTACCTAAACAGTTTTCAATTTGAATATGAATAAAACTTATCAAATTTCGATTTTTTGAGATCGTCAATAATGGCCGAAAAATTGGCATCACTGTTTTACGAAATTCTCCGATGTGAGAATTGATATTCTTTGATGTTTTTGAATTAATTAATGCAACGATATTGGGATGAACATATTTTCAAAATGTACGAAGTTGTCCCAAAATAGGTAAGCGAGTCGCTTTTAAACCAGTCAGTAGGATGCTGAAAGTGGTCTTGGATTTTGATAGCAATGGCATAGGTGAGACACTGGACGATAAGTATTTTTTTTTTTCTGAAGTCACTTTTACAAAGTAGTCGAATTGTGACCATGAAAAAGAGATTTCCCAATCAGAAATCGATCTATCGAATCCTAAAATCGTTTTATATGCGATTTTTGATTTCATGCGATCTGTCATGCTTGAAATAAAGAAATAATAAACTTTTTGATTAATAATTATTGTTCGCAATCGAGAATCGATTAATCGAACCCCAAAAATCGATTAATTTTTAATTTTCGATTCAATATGATGGATCATGTTTAACGAAGAATGAATTTCCCCCCAAAAAATAGACTTCCAGGTCAACAGTTGATCATGATCAAAAATTAGGATTGGAGTTATTAACGATTTTCGATAATCGATTTGAAAATCGATTGATTTTCGACTTTCGATTGATATGATCGTAACGAGGAATCAATTTTCGCACCAAAAATAAACTTCCAGATCAAAAATTGATCATGATCAAAAATCGATTTATTTGCGATTTTCGAGAATCGATTGTTTGAACCCCAAAAATCGATTCATTTTTCATTTTCGACCAATGTGATGGATCACGTTAGTAACGAGGAATCAGTTTTTCCCCAAAAAATAGACTTCCAGATCAAAACTTGATCATTATCAAAAATCGATTTATTTACGATTTTTGATAATCGATTTATCAAACCTCAAAAATCTATTGATTTTCGACTTTCGATCGATATGATCGTAACGAGGAATCAATTTTCGTCCCAAAATTAAACTTCCAGATCAAAAATTGATCATGATCAAAAATTGATTTATTTGCGATTTTTGAGAATCGATTAATTGAACCCCAAAAATTCGATTCATTTTTGATTTTCGACCAATGTGACGGATCACGTTAGTAACGAGGAATCATTTTTCCACAAAAAGTAGACTTCCAGATCGAAACTTGATCATCACCAAAAATCGATTATTATTTATTTACGATTTTTGATAATCGATTTATCAAACCTCGAAAATGGATTGATTTTCGATTTTCGATCGATGTGATTGTAACGAGGAAAAATAAACCTCCAGATCATAAATTGATCATGATCGTAAATCGATTCATTTGCGATTTTCGATAATCGATTAATCGAACACAAAAAATCGATTAATTTTCGGCTTTTGATTCAATGTGGTGGAAAATGGTCGTATCAAAGAATCAATTTTTGCCCCAAAAGTAGACTTTCTAGATGAAAAATTGATCATGATTGTAAATCGATTCATTTGCGATTTTCGATACTCGATTACTCGAACTCAAAAAATCGATTGATTTTCGGCTTTCGATTCAATATGATGGATGATGTGAGTAACGAAGAATGAACGTTTGCTTCAAAAATTGACTTTCAGATCAAAAATTGATCACAATCAAAAATCGATTTATTTGCGATTTTCGATTCTATATGATCGATCATTGTCATTTTCGAACAAAAAAAACAATTTTGGTTCCAAAAATACATTTCACGATCGAAAATTGTTCGTGATCGAGAATCGATTAATCGAATCCAAAAAATCGATTAATTTTCGGCTTTCGATTCAATTTGATGGATCATGTTAGTAACGAAGAATCAATTTTTGCCCCAAAAATATATTCACAGATCAAAAAATTATCATGATCAAAATTTGATCAATCGTACTCCAAAAATCGATTCATTCTGATTTTCAATAACATGATCAATCATGCTTGATTTGTTTTCTGGTATGTTTTCTGGATTTTTTTTTCAAAAAGCATTGCTGATTTTAGAGGGTGAATCTGCCTCCGGCTAGAATTTTGAAATCAACCAATGAAATATGATCCTTATTCACTCTTTACCGAGAAATTGTTGAAATAAAGTAAAAATGGCTCAAATCATTTCATTTTCTGACTTTGGGCGAGGTGAGTTGAGTTTATAGCGTTTTTATCAGTTTATTCATCAATAGCGATCTCTGGCGTGTATTTTGATATGTCGCATGATTTTTTCATCGCGCATATTTCGCGCATTTGCTCAAAATTTTTGGGCGCAAATGCGCGCATATGCTCGGCGAGCATATGCTCATAACATCACTAATCCTTGGGATTCAAAACTCTCATGACAAAATTTTCAGATCGATAGTTCACCTCTAACCCCTTTAAGAAATGGGGTTGAAAATTATTTCACTGCTAAAAATTTCTGTCCTTGGCAGTTTTCAGCCAAAATTTTTTCAACTTCCAAAAAAAGTCATTTCTAGAAATTTCATAAATTTAAAAGTTTTGAGATTATTACCAGAGCAAGTGACATCCAACCAAGTAGTATTGACGATATTATTATTCTGATCTAGGCATGTGTAAAGTCCCACGTCGTAGATCGATATCGAACCAAATATAAATTCTGGGAAGTACCCCTTTTTGTTGTACAATGACTAAAAAAAAACACACAACAAGAATAAAACAATCTGCGATGCTTTTCGGTTTAGGAGTTTTCAAAGATACAAAAAAAAAACACTCACTTGGACTATAAATTTATCTCTACGATCTGAATCCATGTCTCGAGAGTTGTTGCTCGAAAAGCGATACCACCTTCCTTCATTTTCCTCTTCTCCAGTGTGACAATAAAATACTACTTTTTTAGTGCAATTTGCACTAACCTGGCTCACTGACAAATTACTTGAGTAGGTATTTTGAGTTGTTACGTTGATACAAGTACAAAGATTATTTTGCAAATAAGTGTAGAGATAATATGCTTACTCGAGCTTCGACCAATTGAGCTGATATTCAAGTATGGGCTAATAGTACGTTTGACGACTTTCAAATAAAAAATACGTTTCTTTTCCCATTTGAAATTTACATCATTCGCTTTACATTCGAATTCGCCTTCATAGTGATTGACTATCTTGCTTATCGGAAAGAAGGTGTATTTAGTTGTGGGGGCATTATCTACCTTCCCTAGTTGCTGTTTATTTTAAAGCATAGGTAGGCATTAAAATAAAATAAAAGTAAACAAAACCCATTCGGGTTTTGAGCGAATTGATTGATGAACTACAACTTCAGATAAAAATTTGATAGTAGGCTACAACTCACTATACTGTTATTAAAAACCCATTCTGAAATCCACGGAGACTTTGATAAAAATTCACAACGCAAATCTATAAATTTACCTTGGTCTTCTTCCAGTTCAATTTTTCCATTTCCTGTAGGTAGATTGAAATGAGTTGAAAATTATTAGATATAGGTAATCAGATGCACTGTTTGAAATTTGTTTTTTTTTGGTGACTTGCAAAAATTTGGCGTAAAGTTACCTTACCTGTTGAAAATTTGACTGTGTATCTTTCATGTATGCAGCCATTTCTATTGCAAATCTTATTGATGTATTTTTTGGGCACTTTGAGTTCACCGACATGTAAAGGTATCCTTAAAACGTCACTACTGATTAGTTTATCATTCTCGTACCAAGTATTATTGAATGGTCGCGGATATCCTGAAAACCGATTCATTATTTTTAGCAAGGATTGTTTTTAAATGTATAACGACAACTTATTTTTGGCTCTTTCGTGGCATATTTCACAAAACTGAAAGGTACAAAAATGTTCAGCTGTTTAGGCTGTTTCAGATAGTTACCTCTGGAAAAAGAGAACAACGTTAGCATCGTCGCATTATTCTCAATAAAGTACATTTTTCTGGCGATAAAAGGACTTCCTTCTCCATTCTGGATCTTTTGTGTTTTTTTCCTGCGGAATTGGATTTCTTCGTCGCCTGAATAAAAATTCTCATTGAAATCAAATTTACTTTTGAAATTTCTGAAAAACTAATCATTCGCATTCTAATTT
The DNA here is from genome assembly GCF_950023065.1 of Planococcus citri. NCBI lineage: Eukaryota > Metazoa > Arthropoda > Insecta > Hemiptera > Pseudococcidae > Planococcus > Planococcus citri. Next base: position 6,648,254 of record NC_088680.1, on the reverse strand, counting down.
TTGAAAACGAAAAAAAATTCACATAAAAAATATTGTTTTTTTATTTCTTGAAATGCGAATTTTTGAAAGCTTTTATAGTTGAAGAAATCATTGGTTTTTAAAAAATATAATTCTAGATTGAATTAGGGATTTAAAAAATAATTGAAATAGTTACCATCACAGTGGACATCTAACCAAATGCTATGAAGAATTTCTTTGGTTTTTTCTGATTGCCTGAGGCAAGAATACCATCCTGCGTCGTAGATCGACACCCCTTGTATATGAAGGAATGAAACTTTCAGCAAATTCTACCCCAAAAAATTATACAAAAAATAGTATTGAAGCGAATTACCTGCTTGATTTGAATCATTTTTTTTTTATTTGTTTTTAGGAAAGAAAACGAACCTCAACTTCGAACGTAGATAACTGATTTCCTGTACTGGTAAGCTCTTTTTGTAAATTTTCTCTCGATAAATGATACCACTTCACTCCATTTTCTGCTTTTATGCCATTTTCTGGAAATTTCAATGTTTCACCGCATTGTATGCTTACGTTGTGATATTCTGCTGAAAATTCAATACAAATTCAACTTCAACCTTGGGTTCGAAAGATGTCAATTGAAATTTGGAAAAAATTATGCGTGAAATAAATCTTACCTGAATTTTGTGACTTTACCAATGAACAAGATGCGATGACGATGCATAACCATAAGAATACGCCATCTGTGAATTTGGATTATTAGGTTAGAAGGAGGTAGATCATTTTGCATCAAAATCAAAAAAATTAATACTTTGTTCTTACGTCTCGAATGTGAAAATATTCGTGAGATCATCGCAAATTCACAATTTGCACAGAAGAGCTAGGTAGTCGTAGGTACCTTTTCTAATGAGTGTTTTGTATAACAATAATGAATCACTTATTTCAAATTGTTTTCTTGTCGCTTTATTTATTTTTTTTATATTTATCGAAGTATGACTTTACAGTGCAGTGATGGGAATTTCATGCATCATTGGATTTTATCTTCAGCATTTTATGGTACCTATCTTATCAGCTAAGGTGATAGGTAATCATTACAGTTTGACGTCTAGTGGAAAATGTGTGTGGTCCTTACTCCCTAGGCATGAAGCAACATAAAACATGAAAAAATTGGGTGGAAAATGAAATTATACAAAACAAAGAAGCTTTTTGAACAATTTTGTTTAAAAAAACAGGACTCTATTTGGCAAACTTTTATGACAAAAAAGAGAACTTCTTAGGCAGTCGAGGCAAAAATCAATGGCTTTTTGGACGTTTTGGCAAAAAGACATAGAATTCTTATTAATGTTGGCAAAAATTGCGACCATTTGACTATTTCTTTAAAAAATTACTTCCTGAGAATTTTGACAAAAAAAAATTACAACTTTTTTTTATCCACTTGGCAAAAATTGACGATTTCTGACAATTTTGACAAAAAACGGGAATTTGTTGACAATTTTGGCAAAAGAAGTGGTTTCTTGGGTAATCTTGCCAAGAACAGGACTGTTTGACAATTGTGGCAAATAATTGACCCCTTTGACAATTTCGCCAAAAATGGAAACTTCTTGACGATTTTGACGAAAATTGGATTGTTTCACAATTTTACCAAAAAAGGAACGTTTTTTGATAGGTACTTTTTGACTTGAGAAAATTTGGCAGAAAAAAAACAAAAATTTATTAGCAAGTTTGGCAAAAAAAAAAACAGGACTTTTGGAACAAAAAGAAGGCTTATTTTGAACAGATATAAAGCGAAAATCAATTCTTTTAGGCTGTTTGTGGTGGGGGGGGGGAGTACAAAAAATTACGGACTTACAACTTTTGAGAATTATGTGTCCCTCCCCCCTCCTCCCCCCCAAAAAAGTGAAAAAAGATACCTGTTTATAGAAGTAAGTAGTATTTTGCTCAGTGATGAAAAATTTTCAAATAATTTGTGCCTGCAGACCTCAATTTTACATCTTTGGCGATATTTTACAACTTTGGGGCTTCATGCAAGGGGACCAACATTATTTGGAGGACCAAGGCGAGGGTTCTCATGAAAATGTGCTTCTTTAGAAACATTCAGAACGTTGAAAAATTGTTTTAAAAAAGAGCCTTTCAGGGTAAGATGATGAAATCGACACTTTCTCCGATTTGGTTTCACTCACCCAAAATGTTAGTTTGGATGTAAAACCATCCCAAAAAAATTTGAACCACCCCCCCCCACCCTCTCCGAAAAATGTGCCCATAGGTGCTCAAAATTCAAAATTCCCGTTCCCCGAAGAGGGTGGTCTAACAATTTTTAAGCTTACACAGAAAACCGTCACTAGATAGGTGTGTGTGGAATTTTTTTCGAAAAAAAATGTCATATTTAGGGGTTGGGGGGGGTCAAAATTTCAAAAATTCGTAGGAAAAGAACGGGGAGGGGGCCTCTGCGAAATTTTCTCAGAAATTTAGTTACATCCTAAGGTATAACATATAATTTTCCCAACGTCCCAAAGGGGGGGGGGGGTGCAACATGGTCAAAAAAAAGAAAGTTTGAAAAAAAATGCATCTCCAGCATTACCGCGCGTTTTGTCAACATTGTTCCACGACACCACCGTGGGAAAACTTCATCTATCGCACGCTCTCAAACTTGGATTTTTTTTTTGAAAACCCTATTGAAATATCATTGTTGCCATCACAGGTTTTTTTGGTGAATCTTTTCTAGAGTGGTGTGGTGAACAACAGAGCTATACCTAAAAGAATTTTCAACCCCCTCCTTTCGTATTTACCCTTCAAAATTGTGTTTTTTCAACTGATTTTATGCTTTTTACTAACAATTTTTCGAAAAAAATTCCACTCACGCATCAATCTAGTGACTATTTTCTGTGAAAGTTTGAAAATTTTTGGACCACCCCCTTCGGAGAACGGGAATTTTGAATTTTGAGCACGTATGGGAACATTTTTCGGGGGGTGGTTTAGGGAGGGCTGGGAGGGAGTTCGGTTCAAAAATTTTTTTGGGATAGTTTTACATCCAAACTAATATTTTGGGTGAGTTTCAATCAAATCGGTGAAAGTGCCGATTTTACTATCTTATCCTGAAAGGCTCTTTCTTCAGACATCAATTTTTTTTAATTTTTTATTTTTTCCAAATTTGGAGTGCTCTATTGAAGAGAGCCAACATCATTTGGGGGTTCAACAAAGATTTTTTCTTGAAAAGGAATTATATGTAGAACAATCCTAATTTGTATATGTATGAGACTGTGTTTTCAAAATTTTCCCCTGATTTTATGTATTCTCATTTTTTGTGATTTTTTTCAACTTTGAAGGGCTCTTTACTAAGGGACCAAATGGTTTGAAGGGCAGGAGAAAGTTTTTTCTCGACAAAGGGGTTATTTAGAAATTGGAAAAATTCTGCCACAGAAACAAAGAATTTTGATCAATTGATTTTTTTGTAATTTTTTTTATTTTTTCAGTTTGGGGGGGCTAATGGCACCACTTTTTTGCAGATAGGGGGAAAATAGAAAATAGGGAATTGATTCCTAACCCGAGGGGACAACTTTGGTAGGTGGAAAGTGCAAAATTCCAACTTTGAAAAATAAGGTATACCAGCTATTTGCTCAGAGAGTATATGAACAGAATCGAAAAAGATGTCATTTTTTCTGTGCCTGGGGCGGAAAAAATTCAATTCGTTTGACTTTCAATTTGGAAAATTCACGTCGTGTCAAGATTTTGGGAAAGATCAATTCCCTGTAGTTATTTTCCACGTTTTGTCCCTCTAAAATTGTCATCGATGATTATTGATTAAGTGACTTCCTGTTGTTGTGTTTTTAATCAACATGGGAATTTTCAATGATTAATTTCATCGTTGTGATGAAGATGAGTAGATAGAGATACGTACTTCGCTTTACTGATAATACTTACCATCCGTTTTTGATTTATTTTATCAAATTATCATTTTATAATTTGTTGGTTTTGATAGTTTCCAGTTACACCTAGTTATCGAGATAATGTAAGTGGTTTTTTCACAGAAATCACTCTGGATCCCGACGGATGTATAACAAATGATTGAAATGATTATTTTTCGTGGAATAAAATTATCATTGTCGTCACTAGAAAAATATTCAGTGCTCCCCAAAAACAGTGGCGTAGCCAGAGCATATCTGGAGGGGAAGGTTTGGTTTTGTGAGAAAGGTGCATCTTATTATTCTAGGAAGAGAACAAAACAAATTAGTCCTAGCGTAGCTAGGGCAAAAGCGTTTGAAAATTCTCATTTTAATATGTGAAAGGACAACGTTTTTTTATAAGAGGAGGTTGATTGTTTTGGCTTCAAAATTTCAGAATTTGAATGATTTTTTTTAGAAATTTCAAGTCTAAAATAGAAAAGCAAAAAAGCCCAAACAAAATGAGGGCAAGAGCTCTCGAAATTTCGTGTTTTGAGAAGTAAAAAACCATCAGAAAGTTTGATTTTGAAAAAGAAAAATCAACAGGCTTGAGCGAAGAAGTGAAGGCCGAAGTTTTTGAAAATTTATCATAATCCATGTAGGTTAAGAGTTAGCTACCTCTATCTTGAACAGGTGCAGAAATTTAGAAATAGAAAAACTGTACTAAAATATTCAAAAATGTGCTATTAAGTTTCGAAAAAGTCGGCAAATAAGCTTCTTTCTAGACCGAAAATTTTCAAAATTTATCAATAACGTCATATTTTTACCAGAGCTGTGAGTCCGAAACAATTTCGGGATTGGGTTTCAGTTTTTGGATCAAAATTTATTCATTTCGGGATTGGATTTGTTTTAGTTTTGTTCCTCTTGATTTTTATTTCGGTTTCGGTATTGGAAAATTTTTTTTGGTTCCAGGATAAATCGGTTCCGGTTTCGGGATTTTCATTTCAACCAATTTTAAGCCCAAATCGACTAATGGACCCTTCAAGGGGTCTAAAAAATGGGGGTTTTTCAATGCATATGCAGTGGAGAAATTTTAATCTTCAAATAATAACGGCGACCCTGAGCTTAAGGGGGGTCCAGACCACCCCCCTTGGCTACGCCTCTGGCCCAAAAAAACCGATAAACCATAATGTCACACAATTTTTTCAATCTTCAATTTTCATGAAATTTAGGGGACCGAAATTCGGGGAGAGAAGGCGTTAATATTCGTATTCAAGCGCTTTCGAAAACCAATAAAACGATATTTCACTTTTTTTGCCCTTTATCAAAATTTTTATACTTTTCCCTTCTCATCCCTTCCCTCACCCACCTCATTTGTTTTTCTAATCTCATCGCAAATGCAAAAAGTTCAAAGTTGTAACCCCATCGTAAAAATGTACCTAACTACCTATCTATATCGTTACAAAATTTGGCAAATTATTGAAACTTGTAATTTAAAAAAAAAAAAAACAGCTCAACTTTATTGTTTGGAAATTTCCGGAAATATTTTCTGATATTTCTCTCAAACAGCTTCAAAACGCTGCAAACAGATTTTCTCCAAATTCCAGCATTCTCGGGCAATCAGGCTACAAAGTTGTGTATTTTTTCGAGAAATCTCAATAGGTAATTGCTAAAAAAAAAAAAAAAAAAAACCGGCAGCGTTGCTGCATTTACAAAGTCGACTTATGTACTAACAGTGTAGGAAATTATCAATATATAAAAAGAATGAATAATGAAATTAAATAACATGAAATAAAATGAAATAAATGCGCCATGTACAGCACTATAGAGGCATAGGATCAGCACAGATATCCAAATAGACGCATTCAATGAAAATAATAAAAACCAAATAAGAAATAAATAAAAAAAAAAAAAAACATAATTAAGTACATGAATCAGAAAACAATACATTATAAAAAAAGTGAGATTTCTTGTACATTTATAAAGATTCTTAGAATTATTTACCACATAACATCCAAAAATTATCGGTTATACATAAAAATAAAAAAAGAAACAATGACGCTGTTTGAATGATCATGAATATTGAAAGATGATAAATCAAAATTACAAGTAGTTGCTGAAAGTTCAGTTTCTAATGTACTCAGTTATGTAACAGCGTCCATATACTCATCTATTGAATAAAATGCTTTTTTTAGTACTTACGTTTAGCCATTTTTTCAGAGTTTTAGAAAATAATTTTGTGCAATTGATAATTTTAATTTCAGTTGGGATTTTGTTATAAATCTTTGCAGCCATGAAGTCTATACTAACTTGGTGAAATTTAGTCCTGAATTGTGTGCTATGTAGTTGTTGGCTATTTCTAGTATATTGACTGTGTTGAGGGGTATGTAATTTTACTATGCCTTTCTTCACAATTTGGGATATCAGATATATGTATAAGCAGGGTAAGATTAAAATTTCATTTGAAAGAAAGGTATTCTTGCATGATTCTGTGGACTTGCATTCGATAGATGATTCTTATTGCTCGTTTTTGTATTACAAAAATTCTCTGCATAAGACTGATATTACCGCCCCAAAACACTAAGCCATATGACATATTAGACTGGAACATTCCATAATATGCCATTTTTAATGTTTGCACATTGGTGACACCTTTCAATTGCCAAAGGAGATAATTTATTGATGATAGCTTCCCAGCTAAATAGTCTATGTGATCAGTCCAAGTTAGAGTGGAGTTGATGTATACTCCTAAAAATTTTAGACATTCAACTTTAGTAATTGGCAGTGCCAAATTTAAATTTTGTGAGCTGTGACCAAAATATATTAGGTTTGTTTTCTCAACATTTAATTTCATTTTATTTATTCTGAACCACTCTACCAAATCATCCACAACCTGCTGTACTGAGATACCCATATTCATAGGAATCAGTGCTGTAGTGTCATCTGCAAATAGGATCAGATTACTCCTTACATTTTTTGGAAGGTCATTGACATAACAGATAAAGAACAAAGGTCCTAATATTGACCCCTGTGGAACTCCTTGCTCAACTGGATATTGATCAGAGAAATGGTATTCTCCATTTATATCTTCTGTCTTAACAATTTGAGTTCTATTTTTGAGAAAGGATGTGGTCCAGTCCAAATCCACCCCTCTAATGCCATACTTTTCTAGTTTACCTCGCAATATTTCATGATTAATCATATCAAATGCTTTTGAAAGATCACAAAAAATCCCTATAATGTCATTTTTGCTGTGGAGATTTTCCAAGATATTGTGAATAAGTTGGTAAATGGCACCTGTTGTATTTTTATTTTTGCAAAATCCAAATTGAGAGCTGTGTAACAGATTATTATCACTGAAAAATTTAGATACGTTTATAGAATAAGCTTTCTAGAACTTTGGAAAACACTGATGTTATAGATATGGGTCTGTAATTATTCATGGCACTTCTTTTCCCCTTTTTGAACACAGGTGTCACAATATTGACCTTAAGGATATCAGGGAAGGCTCCTTCCTGAACAGACATGTTGAGGAGGCTGGTTAATGGTTCAGCAATGTATGGTGCTGCTATTTTCAGTATATACTTAGGTATCAAGTCCATGGTAGTCTTTTGAATAGGAATTTTTGAGTGAGTGAATTACATTCATGACCTCAACTGAGCTTGTTGGTGCAATGAAGAATGTAGAATTATTGGATGGGTTTAAGTTATCCAAGGGATTTTCATCATCCTTCAAGTTTTCAACCTTTGGTAAATTACAAAAGAATTTATTTAAAGCAGAGGCAATTTCCAGTCTTTAATGAGTAAAAAACAGAAAAAAATAATCAGTAAATTGTTAATGATACATACTCGTACTAATTACGTAGGTAGGTATCTATTAATGATATAGAAGAATTTCGTATCATGAAATTAAGTATAGGTAGTCTTGTTCGTCATCAGTCATCATTCTCGTTCTCACTGCAGGGTTCTGATGAAGCAACAGAAATTATTTCATCGTGCTCTGATTGATCCCTGATTTGTAATTCAATATTGGAATCATGAAGCGTTGATTTAAAGCTTGAAGACTGTTTCTCGTTGTTTTCTGACTTCAGCTTTGGGTCAGTATTTGTTGACAATTCTGATAATATTTCTACAATAGTGGAGAAGTTTGGACGATGCTCCGGTTCGTATTTCCAACAAGACGACATCAAATTGTATCTGTAAAGAATGTAATATCCAATTAGTGTTAAAATGTACCATATTATCATGTTTACTGAAGGAAACGTAGGTGAATTTCAATTCGAAGTAAAAATCGTGTATTAAAAAATTATATGCTCAGTTACTCACATATTTGAAGACGTATTCGGAGGCTTCTCCATACGATAATTTTTCAAGATGGCGTGAAATAACTCGACCATATTGTCGAATGTGGGATATGGATTACCTCCTAGTGTAACAATCTCCCACATTAACACACCGAATGACCACCTGCATTAATTCAGCAAATAAAGCAAAGATGCTTCATAAGTAGGTACCTACTTATAAATATTTGAAAAAATCAAGGTGACTTTAAATTAGAACTCACACATCTGATTGGGTCGTATAATGATGGCGACGTATTGCCTCAGGAGCCATCCATTTAATTGGAAGCCTGCCTGCTGATGTTTTTTTATAATAGTCTTTATTGCGAATATTTCTGGAGAGGCCAAAATCTGCTATTTTCATCGTTAAGTCGGCCATTACCAAGATATTTCGAGCTGCTAAATCTCTATGGATACACTATAAGAATTGAGAAATTCACAATTACCGAAGGCTTTTCAGAAATCTGTAAGAATTTATAAATGAGAAAAAAATGAGTAGGTACCTACTTTAATGGAAGCGAAGTACTCCATGCCTTGAGCAATTTGCAAAGCGTATTTCATCAGAGTATTTTCTGGCACATTTTTCGATTCAATACGAAGTCTTCGTAGATAGTTTTTGAGGTTTCCATTCGCAGCGTATTCGGTTATCACGAGCAAAGGACCTTTTTGAGTGCAACAGCCGATCAATTGTAAAATATTGGGATGATGGCCAATCAACTTCATCAGCTCCAATTCAGATACCAGATCTATCATATCTTTATCTGTGTGATCGTCTGGAAAAAGAAATAAGTATCTACATAATAAAATTATCTGTAGGTATAGTCGACACAAGTACATACCTATTTCACAGCGATTTATTGAAAGCAAACGAACCTTTGACCATTTTCACAGCAACTGTTGTGGTAACGTTTTCCTGTCCTGAAATGTTCAACGCTTCACCTCGAACGACTTTGCCAAATTCACCTTCACCTAAAGTGTTTCCAAGACTCAAATTATTTCTTGGAAATTCCCATCGTTCATCGATCGATATTTCATATTCGTCATTACAGACCATACCACCTTTGACGATATCGGATTGTATGCGTTGGATTGAAACAATTGGTATGTTCTGTTGGAAGGTACAATGAGAAATAGAGGTATCGATATTACCTTAGATGGAGAATAATTGAAGATAAGGACAGCCCCGAGCGAAGCGAGGTCCAAAACTTTTGAAAATCTGTATTTTGAGAGAACTAAAATCGATTTTTTTTGCAAAGAGTTTATTTTTTGTGTTTGTAAATTTTATAATTTGAAAAATTTTCAAGATCAGACCCAAGTGAGGGCGAAAGTTCTTGAAAATTAAAGTTAGTATTTCGAGAGGCATAAAAACAATACTTACTTTTTATGCTAGAAGTTTATTTTTTCATTTTAAAACTTTAAAAGTTGAAGTACCTTTATTTCTTTTAGAAATTTTAACTGTAGAAAAGAAAAGGAAACTAGCCTAAGCGAAAGGAGGGCAAAAGCTTTCATGAACTTGTGTTTTGTTTTGAGAAGTAAAAAAACAGGGTTTTCCTTCATCATCACAAGCCTTTCTTTAGCCAGGCCCTCCAGAAAACGTGTCGAGCCCGGGGCAAACTACCCCCTATCGTCTTCTTCTATATTGCCCTCGTTCCTCGTACTATTTACTATCGAGTAAAGTAAATACCTAATTTGTGTAGATTCGCCCTCAGAAAGGAGGTGTGAAAAAATAATACGTACTGAATACCGAGTACATGTGAGTTAAAACAGGACAGTAAGCTAACTTTTTATTTTTTAGAAGGGGGGGGGTTAAAAAAGTGTCAATTTTTTTCAGGTTAGGTTAAGAATTCTGTACCTACTACTCCTAAGCAAAAAAGATGGAAATCCAATTTCTTTTTCGATTTTGCGATTTTCACATCATTGAAAAGAGGTTTGCAAGAGGTTTCCAATGTTGTAAGAATCTCATAATTAAAAAAAATGGACTTCCTATAAGTATCATTTTTGCTTTAAGCTTATTTGACTGTGATGGGCTGAAATACGTACCAAGCAATCTGGGATATCGCCGTTGATGTGGATTTGTTTCTCAACGATAATTTTTTTGATAAATTGTTGCATCTCTGTTTTCTCAAGTTTTCTCTTTCTTCAAAATAATAAGGAAAAGATTCTTATTATTTGATAGCTCCTGCTTGTAGTACATCAAGATAAACCAGTTCTGCTTTTCCAACTTACCGTTTTAATCTGCAGTATGCGATGATTGAGTAAGAAACTATCCCAATCAGTAATAAAATTAGTGAAGATGTTGTGACGAAAATGATAATATCGTAATTACCCAAAGAATCATTTTCGGATGGGTTTGTCTCTGTGGATGGAAATATTTTTTAAAGTATTAAGTACATAATTAAAATGAGACGAGTAAGTATGATGTGTTAAGTATTATGATTAATTTGAAAATTGAGGAGATAACTCTTTGCTTACTGGGACTTCTGCTAGTTGAGCTAGTACTCAAATATGGATTCATACGTTGGACGACTTTTAGATGAAAAACATGCTTGGTTTCCCATTTCAAGTCCACAGAATTCGCTTTGCATACGTATTCGCCTTCATTATCATCGGTTATCATAGATATTTTATGAGTCGTGTGTGTTTCTGTGAGGTTATGAAATTTCTGCTCCAGCTTCTGTTGATTTTGAAGTATAAATAGGTATTGAAGTAAAATACTAGTGTTGTCGAATATCCGGATGCATTCGGATACCCAGATCATAATTTTGGCGAAGTACCTACTTACCACAGTGGGCCACAGACCCCCCCCCCCAAAAACGGCGATAATTCGGATTCAACCCTCATCGATGTGCAATACGTCGAATAATATGTTATCGAGGTCGTAGAATTCGAATCTGCACTTATTTTTTTGTAGGGATGGGGGGTGAGGCGTGGGGAGCGGGAAAATTTCAAATGTTGCTTATATTATCGTGTAATATATCGATTAATATGTTTTCGAGGTCGTAGAGTTCGAATCTGGAGTTATTTTTTTGGCGGGGGTGGGAGGTGAGGCGCGGGGAGGGGGAATTTCAAGTTTTGCTTATATTATTCTGTGATATATCGATTGATGTGTTTTCGAGGTCGTAGAATTCGAATCTGCACTTATTTTTTCCGTGGGGGTGGGGGGTGAGGCGTGTGGAAGTGAAAAATTCCAAATTTACTTTTTGGTGTTTTCTTATACCAATGATTTTTAAAGTTTACAGTTTTTTACACAAAATCAGAACACATTTTGGAACAAAACTCATATAATCGCGCAATATCGTGTGTTCTCTTCTGCATAGTGATGTGTATTTGGGAGTAGTGTATACTATGTTTTAGCAATTTTTTTCCCGAAATTGCCCCATTACTTTGCAGGTTCATTTTTCTATTAAAAATACATCAATTTTCTTCACAATTGCGGATATATCGCAATTTTAAGATCGAAACATGATATAATCGATTCAATTTTGATTGAAATACATTATTTGAGATACAAAATGATTTTTTCAAATCAACGATATAAACAACCTCAAAAACATGACAAACGGCATATTAAGCGATAATATGAGCAAAATTTGGAATTTTTCAGCTCTCCACGCCACACTTTTAATCCCTACCAAAAAAGTAACTCCATATTCCAACTCTACGGCCTAAAAAACATATTGATCGATATATTACACAATAATATAAGCAAAATTTGAACCCGCTCCCCACGCCTCACCTCCCAGCCCTACGAAAAAAATAAGCGCAGATTCGAATTCTACAACCTCGAAAACATATCAATCGATATATCACACAATAATATAAGCAAAATTTGAAATTCCCCCTCCCCACGCCTCACCCCCCCCCCCCCCACCGAAAAAATAACTCCAGATTTGAACTCTACGACCTCGAAAACATATTAATCGATATATTACACGATAATATAAGCAACATTTGAAATTTTCCCGCTCCCCATGCCTCACCCCCCACCCCTACAAAAAAAATAAGTGCAGATTCGAATTCTACGACCTCGAAAACATATTACTCGACGTATTGCACATCGATGAGGGTTGAATCCGAATTATCGCCGTTTTTGGGGGGTCTGTGGCCCACTGTGGCTTACGATCTTTTGAGTATCCGGATTATTCGAAAACTACCTACATATTATACTTACAAGGGAACCTCTTGAGGTGTGACACTCCGATTTGAACGGGACCGCGATTTTAGGAAAGAGCCTAGTCTAAAACCCCCAGAACCAAATTTTCAGCTGCCCAAATTCATTTTTCGATTTTTGGCGAATTTTTGAAAATTCAAAATTGACTGTTTTTGGCGATTTATGCTTTTTTTGAAAAAAGTACGTACTTGATCAGTAAAAATGGTCAAAATAAGTCCCAAAACTAATATTAATTACCCAAATCCAAATTTCACCATTTCCAGTCATTCTGGAGCCTCCAGCGCGACTTTTCAATTTCTCCAGAATTTTGAATTTGCTCCAGAAGGCGTGAATATGAAGTTGGGCAGCTAAAAATCGAGTTGTATATTACTCTCGACCTGTTTAAGAGTTTATCCACATTTGAGCCGATTTTGAGAGTGACACCTCAAAAGTGATTTTTGACCAGCTTTTTTCAAAATTAAAAAATCCAAAAAATCAAAAGTTTCCCGCTTGTGTGGAAATTTTTGAAATTCACGCGAATCGCTGTATTTTGTCCGTAACTAACCCCCCAAATCAGAATTTCACAATTTCCAGCCATTCTGGAACCTCCAGATGGATTTTCAATTTCTCCAGAATTTTAAATTTGCTCCAGAAGGCGTGAATATGCAGTTAGGCAGCTAAAAATCGAGTTGTGCATTATACTCGACCTGTTTAACGAGTTTATCTGCATTTGAGCTGATTTTGGGAGTGACATCTCAAGAGTGATTTTTTGACCAGCTTTTTTCAAAATTAAAAAATCCAAAAAATCAAAAGATAACCGTTTGTGAGGAAATGTTTGAAATTTGCGCGAATCGCCGTATTTCTTCAAGAACTAACCCCAGGAGCGCAAATTCTACCATTTCCAGCCGTTTTGGAGTGAGAGTGACACCTCAAAAAACCACTCTTAAGGTGTCACGTGTCACTCTCAAAATCGGCTCAAATGTGGATAAACTCGTTGAATAGGTCGAATGTAATACACAACTCGATTTTTAGCTGCCCAACTGCATATTCACGCCTTCTGGAGCAAATTCAAAATTCTGGAGAAATCGAAAAATCGCGCTGGAGGCTCCAGAATGGCTCGTACAACTCGATTTTTAGCTGCCCAACTGCATATTCACGCCTTCTGGAGCAAATTCAAAATTCTGGAGAAATTTAAAAATCGCGCTGGAGGCTCCAGAATGGCTGGAAATGGTGAAATTTGGATTTGGGTAATTAATATTAGTTTTGGGACTTATTTTGACCATTTTTATTGATCATGTACATACTTTTTTTTAAAAAAAGCATAAATCGCCAAAAACAATCAATTTTGAATTTTCAAAAATTCGCCAAAAATCTAAAAATGAACTTGAGCAGCTGAAAATTTGGTTTTGGGGGTTTTAGACTAGGCTCTTTCCAAAAATCGTGGTCCCATTCAAATCGGAGTTTAACACCTCAAGAGGTTCCCTTCTTACAATTAGTATACTGCTACAAGCAAAAAAACGAACAAAAAAAGTTCAGCAGGCTCCCATTCAGCCCCAATTATACCTAGAAAGCTGATTTTTTTTTTAAAAAAGAAAGCCCTCGACAAGTACTTGATGCGAAAAACATGGAGCAAAAGACAAATTTTGACTTTAAGGGCCCCAAATTTGGTGAAAAAGAGGCTAAAATCAACATAAAAAAATTTTGGAAGTAAGTAATGTTTTTTTTAAACTTGCATTTTGATTCAAATTCCAAAGTTTGAACCGATTTGGTCACATACAAGGGGAGAAATGCCATTAAAACCAATTTTTGAGCCCCCTCGTCCAAATTTTCGAAAAATAAACCGATTTATTATTATTTGCTCATGTTTGTTTTAGAATGTTCCTTATGACATGTACATACCTAATGTTATGAAACATTTAGAATTCAGAATTTTTTAGTTTGAACCTTAAAAATTGAAATTGAATTATTTTGAAAAATTGTAACTTTGATCTTCCATTTCGCCGCCGAATATTTTTTCATTTGTTAGACATAAAGAAAGTCACTCGTTTTCCTTTTCCTAAATTCTTGCAAAAATGGAATGTTGATTTATGAATAATAAATGGAATAATGGTCAATCGATATGTAGGTATAGCTGTGATACCTACTTGTGGAATTTTTATAACTACCAGAGTACATTATTTAATTTAGAGAGACATTATTCCAATGTTCATCGAACAATGCCAATTTGTAGGCAGAAGGCATGCACGTCTAAAAATCTGAAAGTTCATTATGCTGAACTTCGCCAAATTGAAATTGGTAAAAGTAAATTGTCCTTGTTGACATTGATAGACATTAACAATGCCGCTGACGTGCCAAGTTTAAGATGAAAAAAATTATCATTTATGATCACTTTGAGCTAGGAGTTAGTATACATAGGGGAAAGTCTCCCAATAGTGCGCACTTAGTACCAAAATCGCTGTCATTCCGCCGCAAAGTTACCTAGGATCGTGATTTTTTGATATGTTGTAGCTGTATCATTCAGCTACATAATTCCAGAGTTTCAAAATTTTTCATTGATAACTTACTGAGAAATCCTACCTTGAGTAAAAAATGTCAAATGCGCACTATTAGGAGCCATGGGCTCCTTCAAAGTGCGCAGTAGGGTTCCTAATAGTGCGCGATGTGTAAATTTACTTCAAAAAAATTAATTCTTGACAAAAATCGCAATAATACGTTTCATTATCACGAGAACACTGAGAACAGATATAAAAAACATGAGTACTTGACGAAAATTGCGAAAATATGTTTTACTATGAGTAGGGGTTATGTGTGAGCTTATTTCTGCATAGAAAGCCCATTGTTCAAGTATTCTTTCACTCTTAGGAATGTTTCTTCACTGAAAACTAACACCCTTTAGCCTTTTACAGGTATTTAACACTCCATTCTATCAAAACAAAAGTCAGGTAGTGAAAAACACAAGCGTGTTTACAGATTTTCTAGGATGCGCACTATTGGGAATCCATGGTTCAAAAATATCCTCTATTTCTTTAAAAATTATTTTCAAGAAAACGAAAGGATGCATTTTCAAACTTTTACAACAATATTAAAGAGGATAAAATTCCCTACAAAATGATATAATATAAGTTATCTCATAAATTTTTGCAATTCAACGAGAGCAATACAAATTGTTAACTTTTCACAAAAAAAAATTACATCAGAAATTGAAAATTCACATTTTTTGACTTTGCACGCGTAAAATTTAGCCAAATGGCTTGTATGATACATCAAAATAATCGTCAAGATACGCTCTTTCAAATGAGCTACCTCACGAATTTTTCAGTGGTGCCAATCGCGAGATATGGCGCTGCGCACTATTAGGAGACTGCGCACTTTTAGGGGACTTTCCCCTACGTCTTACTCCTAGCTCAGTTGCTCAGTTCAATTCAATTTTCTGTTTCCTTTCCATTTTTATTTCATCTGCTCTATTTGGAATTATTACCTTTGGAGAAATAAGACAGGAAATGAAAAATTAATAAACTTGTGATTTATGTATTTCTATAGTCGTGTGTTTTCAAATGCGTATTGGTACGTTCTTCTGAAGTGTTTTTAGAATTGGAAAAATCAAAAATGTTTTAGAAAAGCGAGAAAAGTATAGGTTTGTTGCTCATATTTTCATTTTTGATTTATTTTATTACACTTCCTATATGAACATGACAGATCCGAAAAAACATCTCGAAAAATTTGATTATTATTTTTAAAAATGCAAATTGTAATCATTACGACATGGGAGTACGTATAAAGTAATGTCAAAATCAGTATCTGGTAAGCATACTGCCTCTGATGAACATAACGTATTAGTAAGTAACCTTTTAGATGCTCAACTGACCGTTTGGTTTCCAGCATCGTCATAAAAGTACCATTCTGAAATCCATCGTGACTCGGAATTAAAACCGCAAAACAGAGCTATAAATTTGCCTTTTTCTTCTTGAAGTTCAATGTTTCCTTGTGCTGTGGATTGAAATTAATTATGAATTAATAATAAGTTTATGCTGTGTTTGAAATGTCGTGTTTTTATTCGTGATTTCCAAAAATCTAGCATGAAGGTAATAGGCTACCTGTCAATTTGACTGTGTATTTTTCTTTCATGCAGCCATTTTTATTACAAACTTGATGTAAGTATTCCCTCGGTACTTTGAGCGCACTGATATTTAAAACTATCTGCCAGAGGAGCCCGCTACTTACTATTATACCATTCTCCAGCCAAGTATTTGTGAATGGTTTCGGATAACCTGGAAATGAATTCATTTGTTCAAAAAGTCATATGGAATTTTATAATGGGAGGTATCTAATTATGAGAGATAAAAGTTATGTAAGTAATTTTCATTTGTTTTTATTATATTGATCGATCCCGTGATCGATAAATAGTATCTATTTTGGTAGTTTGTTATGTTCCGCGGCATATTCGGATTATGCAAAGTGCTACGTGCAATCTCATTTAGGTAAATTCCATCGACGCCTTTAGTATTGGGGAGGCCACGATAGAGATGGAAAAAAGCGTATAGTGTTCTGTAAGTAGTAAAATACGTGTATTTATTAATTATAGGTAAGTTTTTTGTCGTCGTATGTCTAACTAAAATGTCTAGTGTGATGACCTTAATTAGTTGAATACCTAGTTATATTATCAGGTGTCTAATAGGTATATATTTTCGCACATCCTACCTTTACCTGCGAGTAAACAGGATGAAGTAATAATACTCGTAAAATTATACATTTTCTCTGCAGGCTTTTTCACTATATGTAGAGTTAAGTCATTTACATCTCTTAATATCATTCTGTCTAATGCTATGTGAAAACATAATTGCAAGCGAAGTATGTTTATGATGATTTGTAAATAGTGTAAATATATAGAATAAGTAAAACAGCGTTTTTATTTATGACTATAAACATTGAATGTGTATGGTTAAATAGATAGGTTACAGCCTTCTGAGCTAGCTGGCAATAGGCAATTATTCCCCTCTTGAGGAATAATTCTTATCTTCACCGAGTACGAAATCAACTATTTCCTTCTCTCCCTTAGGTAATCTATCCATTCCTAACTATATCAACATTGCTACTCCATGTACCAAAACTTAACCAATTCTATGGTATTGCAGCTACATAGAAAAAGATGGATGCGGTCAAACAGTGGGTATAGTATGAATAAATGCATTGTATATGTGCATTATATAATGTACAGCAATGAGAACATGATACCCTTTGACGTATCAAGATTGCGTCAGAAAGATCCAGAATCGTTTTCTTGGGAGCTTTTTAATCATTGGATGGAGTAAGTAATTTAATTCTCTGGGTTTTTGATTTATGGAGAAGTGTATTGCCTGTTGTCTTAGTAATCTTCATTACCTAGGTACCCGTTTTTCTAATTTTTATGTCTACGACCATTTTTTTTTTTTTTTTTTTTGCCTTGTCCTAAAAATAACGTAGCTACAATACAACAAATTTTTATCTGAATAAAAAAAATTGTGGAATTTTCCATCTAAAGTCTACCTAGTACCTATCCTACATCATATTATAGGTATATAAATATATAATGCTCGTACCTAGTACCTTGTGATGCCTGGGTCTTTTAAGACCTTGTGGTGCCCGATTTGGGCGCCACAAGCCCAAAAACGGGCACCACAATGACTACGTATACTTAAAATGGGCACCACAATGACTAAGTTTAAATCTATATATATATATACATATTCTAGGGGGCAATCTCGTAACCTTTTTCTAGATTAACCAGCAAACTCATAACGTTTTGGCAAACTCGTAACCTTTTTAGGACGTGACTTTGCGATGAGGTGCTATATGAATCTACAAGGTGTGGAGAGTCTACTGGCAAAGTTTGAGCAGGGACGTGAGATTGCTGTTTATACAATGTCTCATTTGACTCAATTTTCAAATGAGTGCATAGCCTAATTATTATCTACGAGGACATGAGAAAAAGGTGCTTATTGCCAAGAACCATTTTATTCATTTTTCAAGTTCTGTTTGGTGATTCTGGTGGTTGAAGGTCTCCTCTTTCACATGGCGTGGTCAAAAATCGTCTAAAATGAATTTTTGACTGCTCAATTTCAATTTAAAGTTGATTATACAGGTCCGCATTTTCGTGTTTTTCGACATTAACATTGATTTTACGAGGAAAGTATGCATCCTATGAAAAAAATGCCATGAAGGAAATTGTAGAGCATAAAATTTCCTTTCTGCTCAGAGCTGGTTATTTTTTTGTAGGATGCTTTGTTCAACATGTATTTGCGAAAAACATGGATGCATAGGACTTGAAAAAAAAGCTTTCCTGAAAAATTGATGTTTCGGCAATGAGCAACTTTTCCACAGGGCCCCCAAAAATCAAGTTAACGAATATAACGCGGCCTAACATCGAGTACTATCAGGCCTATGGGGTGACGCGTCGAGCGTATGCACAGCAACGAAGTTATAGAGGGGTCTTGAGATTGCTGTTTATACAAAACGTTACGAGTTTACCTGTATGCGGCTATATATATATTTTTTGTATTTTTAAATAAATGGTTTTTTTTTCAGCCTTTGTTACAATTTTCAAAATAGATGTGGGTAAGTACATAATAGTACTTACAAATATTATGTTCTTTATTTTTTTCCTCTACTTCAAATGAAGCTGGGTCAAATGTATTTTATGTCAATTCAACTAAAAAAAAATATGTGATTTTGAAAGTCATATCTTATCTACTCACCCAATGAGTAAGAAACCCAAAATCACTTTGTTCCCAACCCCCTCGGTGGTGGGGCCACAATTATTTTCACATTGTCTCGAAGTACTCAACTTCAGTAACACGTACCTCCAAAGCTATGATACTTTGATCAAAACTGATTTCACAGTTCAAAGGGCATTGCATTTCAAACTTTTCAATTTTTGAAATTTTCAAAAGTTGAAAGTTGAACTTTCAAAAGTTGAAAGTTGAACTTTCAAATTGATAGGTTGTTTAAATTTAAAAATGGCGCTGTAAGTGTGAGCTACCATTTTAAAATCTGAAAAAATTCCATAGATGTACCTTTTGATGCTTATTCAAAATATTTGATTTTTGAGATGGGATCTTTTAATAGAGAGGGAGCACCCCTTCCCACGAATTTGGGCGAAACTTTCAAAATAAAAAATGGAGCATGTGACACATCGAATTGTACGTTTTTGATGACGCTGAACACAAATATGACGTTAGATTTCTGATTGGATCTCATCCACGGTCCCCAGCACCTCCCCAAATGGGGTTAAAGTTCAAAACTGTGTTTTTGTTCGTGCGACACACGAAATAGTATGTTTTTGGTGACGCTAAACACGAATATGACGTCAGATTTTTGATTGGATCCCATCCACAGCCCCAATAATTTTTTTTACTCATTAGGGTAGGCTCTGGGGGCCATGGGTGAAGACAATTTGAAAAACTAAGGCTATATTCGTGTTCAGCGATACCGAAAACATACAGTTTCATGTGTTACACGAATGGGAACCATTTTTTTTGACTCTAACTCCATTTAGGGAGGTGCTGGGGGCCGTGGATTGAGCCCAATCGAAAATCTAACGTCATATCCGTGTTCAGCGTCACCAAAAACATGCAATTCGATATATCACATGCCCCACATTTTGTTTTGAAAGTTTTGCCCAAATTTGGGAGAGGGGTGCTCCCCATTCATCAAAAGATTCCATCTCAAAAATTGAATGTTTCGAAAAAACATCAAAATGGACATTTTTTCCGAATTTTAAATGGTAACAATGTCCTTTTGTAATGTGAATTAATCAGTTTGTTAGCTTTGGAGGTAGACGCTGCTGAAGTTGAGTACCTCGAGACAGTGTGAAAATGATTGTAGCCCCCCACCTGTCCATCGAGGTGGTTGGGACCAAGCTGATTAAGAGTTTCTTATTTATTGGGTGGGTAGATGTAGCTAGGAAAATTTGTTCGAAATTGAAAGACATGATTTTCAAAATCGCGTTCTTTTGGTCGAATTGACATGGAATGGCCCGGTAAGGACCTATCTGTCAAGCTACACATAGTACTTGGAAAAGCCCGAGGAGTGATAATCCAATAAAATAAAAAAGGATGCCGGGGAGGGGGAAGTCGAAAGGACCATTTCTAATGGAATTTTCTCCTTCCAAAATGTAATTGAAGATCTGTTCTTACAATTCCCTGAATTCACTCTGGCTCATTGAGTCAGCTAGCCAAAACTTCAAGATCTCAAAGGGCATTGCCCTGACATCTAAGAATATGTAGAATATAGAATATAATATATTTCGGATTCCTTTTCCTTTACAAATTAATTCATTGAGAAGCCGGGGTGCAAAAGTAGGAGACGTGGTAGAAATAGACTAAAAAAGAACTACCTGCTGTCTGTAATCACAAAACAGTGGCTTTAGATAAGCCAACACTTCTCATCAACTTCTGCACCATCATAATTGCATTGGCAGCGAAGTGCAAAGACCTCGATATCAAAAAATTGGAAATTCTAAAGCTCGGGTGTAGACTGGATCAAATGGACTGGATGATTGTGAAGCAAGCGCTTATAGAGTGCTTTTGTTACCAGGAAATTGAGATACGAGTCTACACCTTGAAGGAAGAAGAACCAAAAAGATTATTAAAAGAAAAAATTTAATGTATGTAATAGGTACCTAGGTTTTAAAGAATTATTTCGAACATTAAAAAATTGTGTTGAAAAATAATGAGGATTGTATAGGTTAATTTTTGAAAATGAGAATAGGTAAGTTTAAATTTTTCAAACATGTGACAGATTTTTGGAATCTTTTCGATTGGGAAAACGTACAAACGAAAAGATCACATTTTATCAACAACTGCAACGATGAGAGTATTAATTCTGATCAAGCATTTTGGTTTCCAAGCATTCTCAATTACAGTAAGTAATCGAAATTCCCAATATTCTCATGCAAGGCTGTTGATTTTCGAATTTCTTTGTGAAACATTTATTTCGGTAGGATTTTGATGAAAATGAAGAATTGAAAATTATAACAATCGATTTCTTTCACAAGATAATTTCGGCTCCGAATCTACTCCAGGCTGAGCAGAAAGTAGCCAATCAATATTGTTGAGTTTATTGAAAGAGCATAAAGATAAGATGAACGAAGAGCAAATCGAACTGAATTTATTGCTTACTAGTTCATCGATATGATTTATAGGCAAAAAGCTCTCTAAGTTTCATGAATTGTCCTTTTTAAATTACTCATTTGTACTATTTATTCGCAATGTCCGAATAATTAAAGTATTGATAAATTCTCAGCTCCGGAAATCGCCCAAGAAATAACCTTACCTCGTACATCGATCATACGAGTAAAATATTTGTATCCATAGAAGCCAGTAATCGTAATTAAGTTTCCTGTTTTAATGTGCATTATTTGTTTAAATGAATATTCCTGATTGAGATGTATTAATTTTATGTAGATCCAAGGAATTCTTAGAATATAACTCTTGGATGAATGCAGAAAAGCATTCGCGCATTCCCAAAAGCACCGCATATAATCTTAATGATAGTGTAAGTGATTATATTGCTTCAGTTTTCTGCTGTATTGCTGTACATACATATTTTGGGTGTCTAGATATTGCCTGATAAGTACCTAGATTATTTTTGTAATTTTTTGAAATCGACATTGTGGAACACTACAAACATGGACGCAGAAATGCAGAATCTCAAATTCCATCTTTTGGAACAGGATTATTTTTTCCAAAACAGGTTGGTAGGAGCTGAAGCGAAAAAACTGGGTACGTCTTTTTTGAAAAATATGCCTCCTCTTTGAGTACCAATATCTCCTCTTTCGAGGGCACCCCAACTAAAATTTTTCCTGAATAACTTTCAACTTGAAATGAAGGTCTCCTCGGAATTTGTTGAAATCCTTCAGGGGGAGGGGGTTTGAATATATGTTATAACCCGAATTCCTATAGGTCAGTTTGGTGAAATTTTGATTTTTTTCTCCATTCTTGGCCCTCTGAGTTTTTAATATGTAATTCGCCAAAAATCGTAAAATAAAATTTCAACGATTGAAATTTTGGTTGATAGGTAAGGGTGTATTTTGAGATCCTCTATGGATTCCCCTGCTCCCCTTGAAAGTGCATATTGCATACTTAGTATGTAGGTACTTATTTACCTCTGAAAAAAGTCCATAATCTCAGCATTGTCGCATTATTTTCAATGAAGTATAATTTTCTGACGGTAAAAGGACTTCCTTTTCCATTCTGGATTTCTTGTGTTTTTTTTCTCCCAAGTTGAATTTCTTCATCACCTGAAGAATGATTCTTGTTGGAATCTTTGCCTTTTTAGACCCGAATAGGTGGGTGGTAAAACAAATGGATAAGATTTCAACATTTTCGTAAGCTTCAAATGGACGCCATTTCCAACTGAACGTCATTTTTGTTCATTAATTTGTGCAGTTTTCAAGAATTGGATTTGAAAAAAATTAATAGTGAAAAATATTCTTTGAAAGAGTGTCTTATAGTTTGAGAATATTTTCCATGTTGCTTTTAAAATTAATTTTTGTACGTTTTTATTAACTGATTTTTTTAAAAAATATTTGATTTTTTTTTCTGAAATATTAATTTTCATTTATTTAATTTATCTTTAAAACCAAGGATCCCACTTCTTGAAAAACAATTTTCTATTTTTCCAGATATTAGGTAAGTATTGCATTTTTTTTGTTTTTTGTTTCCAAAAAATTTGATAACATTTTTCTTAATTTTATAAATTTAAAAATAGTTAATTAGTTATGTACCATCACAGTGAACATCCAACCAAATACTATGAATTACTTCTTTGGTTGTTTCCGATTGCTTGAGGCAAGAATACCATCCTGCGTCGTAAATCGTTACACTTAATATTTCAAGTAATGAAGTGTTCAGCACATTCTATAGGATGTGGAAATCAAAAAGAAATGACCATAAATACCTATTGAAGTGAATTTGGCCCTACTTATTTGATTTAAATCGATTCTTGTCTTATTTTTGATGCACAATTACCTCTACTTCGAACGTAGATAACTGATTTACTGCACTGGTAAGCTCGTTTTGTAAATTTTCTCTCGATAAATGATACCATTTCACTCCATTTCCCAGCTCTGTGCGATTTTCCGGAAACGCCAATGATTTACCGCATTGTATGGTTACGTTCTGATATCCTATTACTGAATGAGAATCAAGTTAGGTAACTTTGAGAAATAAAAATCTGAATTCAAGTTCGAAAGAAATACCTATTGACGAGTAGGTATCTTACCTGAATTCTGTGACTTTACCAGTGAGCAAGATGCAATAATGATGCATAACCATAAAAATACACCGACTGTGGAAATTATTTGGTTAGATTAGCGAGAGACCTTTTTCGAAAAATCAATACCTAATTCGAGCTGAATACGAGTACATTATCAAGTTGTGATCTTAACATTCTTACCTTTCAAGAGTGAAAATATCAAAAAAATCATCGCGAATTCGCGAATTGTACATATTTCGAATCAGAACTACGAATTACTTAGGTGGGTATCTACATATTTCAAACTGTTCGTTGGTCGTATCATTGTTCGTTTGGTGGCAATTTGATGCATCATTGAATTTTATCGTTTATGATTTTGTTTATCTTATCTAATGAAGGCTTCCCGTTGTTGTGTTTTTAATTGTCGGGGAAATTTTTGATGATATAATATTTTTTGTTATGAGGGAAATGAGTAGAAACCTTGCGGTTTGATTTTTTTCTTTGAGAGGCATATGAGTAGTAATACTTAAGGCTAGACCAGGACATAAGACACTTTGAAATTTGGGCTAGATCAGGACATAATACACATTACCCCAAAAAAAATGTTGAGAAAACTTTTCAATGTAGAGGATGAATATTTGGACTCTGACGAATCTCAAATACCTATATGTATTATGATGGTCCTGTTGGTTTTACTTTTTTTTTCACAAGATGACAGATGTGACGTTTCATAAACATCACCATCATCTCAATCGTGAAACAGAGTCTGAGTGTTCAGATTCATAGTAAAATAAATTATCAATGTAGAATTAATTTCAGTTGAGTTTTGTCACTGAAATCTGTCCTTACCTACCTTTTTAATCAATTATGTATTATATTGAAAAAAATCTGTAAAAAATGCATACGAGAAGTAAAAATGACATTTCATCATGTAATAATCAAAAAAGTAGATCATTTCGTGTGAATATTTGTATCAATGATAATAATATTGATTGTATAATATATTTAAAAAAAATATCCTTCTACTGCATTTGATGTTTTAATTTTTTTTATTCTTATTCCAGTTTTTTTTTTTTTTTTTTTTTTTGTCAGCAATGCAACAATGAATATCATGCAAAATATACTTTGTGTGAAAAACAACAACCACAACAACTACAAAAATATAATTATTAAATCAGAAACGTACAGTACCTACACCAATGCAGTATATCATTTAAAAATAAGTAAGTAAGTAATTTTTAGCCCTGATCAATCAATTTTTCAAAAAAAAAACGTGTATGATCATTCGCTACTGCAGTCATTTGTGACTTTTGAAGATTATTTCTGTAATAGGCTTTCATGTTCTTAATTTTCTTCCTGTTTCAAATAAAACTTTATTTTTTCTTCTCCTTTTTTTGTGGTTATTTATTTATTTATTTTTTATCACAAGAATGACACATACCTACAACAAATTTTTAGCTAAATAAAAACCAAAAATTGCGGAATTTGCCAATCTTTAGTCCTCAATGTACATACAAATGTTTTTTGTATATTGATTTTATTTTAATATGAATAAATGTTTTGGCTTCTTGTACAAAAATGTTTATTTTTTTCAGTCTATTTAACTTAATTTTTCAACAACAAAAAAAGGTTAATGATCATTATTCATTACTGTCAGTTATTTTTGTCTTTTGAAAAATCTTTCTGTTATTCTTTATTTTCTTTCTGTTTTAAACAAAACTTTGCTTTTTTTAGATTAACTTTTTTTAAATGTTTCACTAATCGTTCATAAATGTTTTTTTCAACTTTTATTAAATTTTTTAAAAAAAGGTAACTCATATGAGTGTTACCATCGGTATTTTTTGGTTTTTGAAGATTCTGTCTGTTACTCCATTATAATATGTAGTTTCTCAGTTCATGAACTACCAGTTCATGATTAAAAAATCACAATTTTCCAACTCAAGGCACATATGTATTTTTCCCAACTCATTAGTCAATTTTTCAGCAAGGAAGGACAGGCTGACTTTCCTTTCACCCCTCCCCCCACTGGCTACGACCCTGTCATCATCGTAAAAACATTAAAACGTCGTTTATCGAAGCGTAAAAATGTGTACGAGTATCATTAAAAGTTGGAGAAATAATTTCAAATTGTGGGAGAAGAAAGAAATGTGAAATATTCTACTCTATTGATATAGTTAATTAAATTTTCAAAAACAAAATTATTCAAAAAAAGATAGTAATAGAGCCACTCCCTTCCCCCTTACCCCATCTTCATCACGAGATTCATCGTAATTCATATAAGTACCTAATTATTTATTTGTAAACAAACCCCTTTTCATCCTCTTCATCCTTGTTTCATCAATTTTTCTCCCTTATCAATAAAAAATATAGTCACCTTGACATGAATTTTTGAAACCATAAAAAATATTCTATTTCATTATTTACACGAATTAGCATAGTTATCAAATTAATTGCTGGATCAACATCTTGTGATAAGGGCAATGGGGGGGGGGGGATCACATGTCTCAACTACTCATCGGAAATGAACAATATGCATTTTAATTTAAAAAATGAGCATTATAATTTGACTTTTTTTTACATTTTTTTAAACTGGATGTGTATACTAATTGCCATGATTTTTACGTTTACTGTAGGTACTCATAAAATACGAATTTCAGCTATTCTAGGGGACCAACTCGGTTTTCTAGATAGGGGGGGGGTATATCGAAGGAATTTTCTTGAAATTTAAAATAAAAGCAAAACGAGAAATCCGTAGCGTATGCATTTTTTCCCTCACAATCAAACAATCATTGATAATTGATATCTAGTTAGTGATGTTAAAATGCGCGCATATTCATTTGCCTGCGCGCAAGGTGAGCATTTGCGCGCAAATTTCACAAATGGATGTTATTTGCTTCTATTTGTGATTTTCAACAAGAAAAGTTGTCCAAAAAACGGAAAAGCATGAAAAAATAGGGCAAAAGCAGGACAATTTCTCATATTTTATTTAAAAGGAAGGGAGAGGGGTTCAATAATATTGCAATCGATTTTTTTCACTGCTTTAGAAAATATTTTGATTTCTTTTTGAATTCGAAATTTTCAAATGTTTGGACCTTTTCTTCCGAAATTTATCATCATTTGAGTGAAAATTTTTAGAAATTAAAATATCCAAAATAAGGGAAGAATAAAATGGAAATTGAAAAATTTTTGATTCAAAATACATATGAAAAAACAAGCATTTTTTCCAAAAATACTCGTACCTACCTCAATATTTTCAGAAAGGGGAGCCCTCAAATTTTTGTTCCATAGTTAATAAGAAATGTTAAAAAAGACAATAGCAAGACAATTCCTCAAATTTTATATGTATTTTGAATGAAAGGGGGAGAGGAGGGGTTCGATATTATTTTTTCACTGCTTCAGAAAGCATTTTGATTTTTTTTTCAATTCAAAGTTTTCAGATGTTTAGATGTTCTCCTCCTTCCCTCAAATTTATCATCACTTGGCAGAAAATTTTTAGAAATTCATATTTATTTTCAAAAAAAACAATAAAATAAAATACTTAAGAAAGAATAAAATATGGGAAGTACAAAAATTTGTAGGGTTTCTCCACTAATAGAGGAACCCTATTAAAATCACCTGGAATCCTCAATTGAGGTTTACCATTTTCTTCCAAAAATACTTTAATATTTTTCAGAAGGGAGAGTTTCAAATTTTGTTTCATGATTCAAAAATAGAAGAAGTGAAAGTGATCTAGTAGGCTGCAAAGTGTCAAATAAGCAGGACATCATGAAAAAAAGGGGAAAACAGCAGAACTTTATGAAGGACACCTTTTTCAAATATTTTAAAAGTTGGGAATCAAATAAAACCAAAATTCATCACTCTTTACCGAGAAATTGTTATGAAATACAGAAAAAATGGCTCAAATAATTTCATTTTCTGACTTTGGGGGAGGTGAGTTGAGTTCATAGCGTTTTTATTAGTTTATTCATCAATAGCGACCTCTGGCCTGTATTTTGATATGTCGCATGATTTTTTCATCGCGCATATTTCGCGCATTTGCTCAAAATTTTTGGGCGCAAATGCGCGCATATGCCCGCAATTGCGCGCATTTGCTCAGCGAGCATATGCTCATAACATCACTATATCTAGTAATGAGAAAGTTTCGAAAGTAGGTAGGTCAAGGTATCTATTTATTCGTTCTGGCATTCATGAGCCACATAAAGTTGGTGACAATTCTGCGCCTATGACGATTCCTCGCCTTAAACAATTTCTCGCCTTCGAATCATACGAAAAGCTTAAAATGAAACTAGTGAGCTCCTGTCTGGTTTTAGAAATTTGGGAGCTTTTTGTGTGGTCTGTCCCCAGGAGCGCCCCTCCTCCACTGATTCATCAACCTCGTGAGTGAGCATAGGTCTTTTTTTTTCAAAATTTGATTTTTTTATTTAGCCTCAAAAAAATTACCTATTTCCTCCATCATGGAAAGGTAATGTATTTTGAGGTTGTAAATTACCAACTCTGAAACTTTCTTCAGGTGTGATGGTATTTGTGCTGTTGTAATTAATCGTTTTTTTAAATTTAAAAATTCATCAATTTTTCATAGGTTTTTTGTTGGAAAAAAAAGTAGGTAGTCAAAATTTGACACAAAAATGTTCAACAATTTTTTTCTTAAAAATAAAAAATTTTTCTGCACATTGATGGCTTTAAAACATAAAAGCCAAACATTGTAAGATTTTCCACCTTTAGTTCTCAATCCACACAGGTTTTTTGTTTTTTGTATATCGATTTTTCAAAAATACCATAAAGGAATGTTTGGCTTCTTGTATAAAAATGTTTCATTTGTTCAGTTTTTATTTAATTTTTCAAGATCAATACCGTCAGTCATTTTTGTATTTTGAAAAATCTTTCTGTTGTTCTTCGTTTTCTTCCTGTTTTAAGCAAAACTTTGCTTTTTTTAGATTAATTTTTTTTTTAATGTTTCACTAATCGTTCAGAGATGTTTTTTCAGCCTTCATTAAATTTTTCAAAAAAAAAGTATCTAACTTATATAAGTAAGTGTTACTATTCGTCTTTTTTGATTTTTGAAGATTCTTTCTGTTACACTATGTTCTTAATTTCTTTCTTGCATTTTTGAAGGAATTTTTCTATTTAGAGTTTTTGCGCGATTGTAACCACTTTTTCATGGTGGTGGTCGTCGTCATCGTCGTCATCATCGTCCTCATGTAGATTTTTAAAATGCTAAGCAATATGCAAAAATTAAATTCCGATTTCAATTCAAAACTTTATTGTCTAAAATGCTAAGCAATATGCAAAAATAATTAGCTATGTTTATTTGTTTCTAAATTCCGATTTCAATTCAAAACTTTATTGTAGATAATATTGATATGAAAATGAAGATGAAACGATGAAGAAGTATGTAATAAGCCAAAACTGAAATTGTAAGTAGATATAACTTTGGCGTGTTACTTTCATTTTTTTTTTCAACAACAAAAAACAAATTGAATCGGTGAAGATTGTAATTTTCCAAAATAAAATATAACGATATTTCGTGTAGCAAAATTCCAAAGATTATTTTGAATTTAATTTTATAAAAATCGGGCATCTTTCTAAGTATCTATACAAGAATTGAAAGAGTAAATTCAGAAAAATTAATAATTTTTCAAAATAAAATAAATTATGATATTTCGAGTATGTCTGAGGTGAGATTATTGATCATACCATCAAGATTTGTTGAAGAACTATTCAGTACAGCATTAGAATTTAGATGACCCAATAAGCAAAAGGTAAAAATGCAAAAACTCTCTTGCAATCAGCGAATAGTTGATGGCTTGTTTTTGTTTGCATATTTTTGGAAAAACTATCTTTTACATAGCCATGTTTCTTCTACATATAAATTTGAGCTGAACAAAACAATGATGGAGACTTGACTAAATCAAACTAATTCCTCCTAAAAAGAGAAGCTACAAGATTTAGCCAAACGAGCCTCAAGTAAAGCAAGCAATACCTTGTCAGTCTTATTGTTGTTTCTTTTTTTTTTTGCATCAATTGAGAATTTATATAGATGACAACGTTTACAGAGAACTAGGAGTACAAAATGAATACAATCATTGTAATAAAAATTAATTACAGGTCAGGTCACTAACCATGGCATGTGCGAATGACTTAATAAAAAGCGCTTTTATGTACTACATCACCTCTTGACAATTGCAATGCGACAGTAACACAATGTCATTGTGAGGCCAATAACAAAACATTGAATCTGGCCTTAATACGTAGGTGGAATATAATCAACAAAAATGTACACAAAACCGCAATAATGAATCTACACTTTTGTAGTAAATTCCAGTTGGGTAAGGTACGATCAACTGTCTATAGGTTTCAAGACATGAACCATGAGTGCAATAAGTCACACTTTAATAACAGTTGTCGCAGAAATCATCTCGAACAAATGCCATAGTAAATATGTTAGGAGAAGGGATGAGCGAGCAAAATAAGTACTCAAGTTTCCATCGTGGAAGCTCTGAAACGTTTGTCATCCCCAAATGAAAATATTTTATACGCATATCGTATACCTACATAGGTATGTATATTAAATTATCATTTCCACAAGTGCAGAAATACTGCTGCGGACATGCACAATATTTTGCTCATTAACACACCATCTTATTATGGTTCAGCTCAAATTTTAAAAAGAAAATAATTATTTTTCATTTTTAAAATTGTTGTTGTCGTTGTCTTTTTAATCAAAAAATGAATGATTAGCAAATGAAACATGTTGCATCTAGAATCACGTTAGAAGAAAATGAAGAAACAGAGAGATATTCTTTCTGAAAAATGTTACCCTCAAAACCAAAAACCACCAGATAATTAAAAAGGCATCAACTGAACAGATAACTTCCGCACACAGAAATGCATTAATTATTTTATAATTATTTTTTAACATCTATTTCTAAATAAAAAGATCATGTTTTTAGGAATTTTAATTAAATTAGGTACATAATTTCAATTTATTATTTTGAAAAATTGGAAATTTAAAAAAAAACTTGTAAATTGTGAGAAAATTATAAAAAAAATTTAATTTTTTGAAAACAAGTCATGATTTTTATTTTTTTGAGAGAATATTCTTCGAGCATTTGAGAATATTCGCGAATATGCGGGAATATTCTCAGATTATGCGCATTGAAAATATTCCCAGGCCAACACTATTTAGGAGAAAACCTCACGGTCCAAGACATCAATGCTGAACCAAACTGGGATTTCCAGTGGACTCGGCCCAATTCTCAAATTAACGGGATTCGTTACACATTCAATGAGAGAATCGCTGCAATGACTCAACAAACCGCTGCAGCATGGGCCCATGATGTGTGGACAGTCAAGATCAGACTGATAACAACAGAACCCTGGTTCAGATGCACAAGTATCTGTGGTATTACTGCAGTGTCCTCTGTCGTTATACTACCTATTAAAGCCTGGGAGAGTATTGAAACCCATGTCCTGGAACAAGTGGGACCATGATGCAAACACTTCTTTGATATCATACCTGCACTTCATCAAGCTCGAGCCTTTCCTCCACCTCATCAAACCTTCTTTGATAACATCCAAACTACATTCACCAACTGCAGCAAGCCTGATACAAAGAGGATTACTTTTCTCCATGTCCATCAGTATCTTTACAGCGATACAATGATCCGACGTGAGCTTGGAGGAATCATGAGAGCGGCATGCATGCTCTATCTTAGTGACACAGGGTTAGGGGCTATTCACGGGCTCTGTGAAGCAGCCAAGGCCAGATTGACCTCAGAGTCGGCCATTCTACGGACACTAGCCGGTAGAACACTTGCAAAAAGGACACTGAGATCTTTGCAGGGCATATTGTGGGATTTTTGGATAGAGGTCAGAGGACCTGGAAATTCGGGAGATTGGTTGATGAAACGGTATTGACCCAAATATCCTTAGCCATATATCCGTTATTTTCTATGACCTGTGCATACATAGCCAAGTCTGAGCCGGCCGAATGTATGGACCTCGTGGTTGCCATGGGTTTTAGCAAGTACTGTGATATAAGTACCCCTTGCTATCATGGGATAGACTGTACTTATTACATGAATTCGAAGAGCTTACGTCAGAGAATAAATCTAGAGTGGGAAATGGAAAAGTTTATGACGCTAGGTACTTACCTACCTAGCTTCAGTATGTTTTTATTCGATGTAATTGTAAGAACGTGTGATATATGTTCGACCGCTTTTTTATCTTTTATTATTCAAATTGCAATGTAAATTGTTTCTAATTCGAATGAATAATTAAACTATTTTCAATGATCTAATATTCGCGTCGTGAAAGTTAATTTGCTCAAAGGAACATGTTTTTCTGATTGATTCGAGTATTGGATCTAATGGAGTAAGTCATATTTTCGAGTACACCGGCATGGCTGGGACTTGATCCCATGCCAGTTCCGGTCAGAATATAGGTCTTATTTCATAGTTAGGTTTAGAGATAGCCAAGGTAAATGGCTCCGTTAAAATCTGAGTACGAAATATCCAAGGTAATGGTTTAGTGGTTAGATTCAATTAGATAGTCTAGTTAAAGACTTAATAGGACCTAATTAATGAAATGAGATGATCTCGGAGTAGATCTATTAAGACAGTACCAACTATTTTCTACCTTGAGTTTGAAATGTACGTAATTCTTAGCTAATTACAATTCGAATTATACAATTAGGACAAGTCCGAAACATGATTGTCGTTTTGATAGGCTCTGCCTATTTTGTAAATAATGTGTAAATCTCCCATCTCTTTTGGTTTCTTGCTTGTTAATTCGAATCATATTATCATTATTTTTGATAGAGCTTAATTTTATGTTGATAGGTAGGTTTCCTTTCATCCTAAATACCCATCCCAATAATCCATTTATGTGAATCCTTTTATACCTTCAACACTCGCTACTCTCCCTAGTCTAAAAATATTCATCTATTTCCTAATACCTATCCAACATAAAATTAAAATGGCGCCCAACGTGGGGCTAGGGCTTAGTGTGTGTAAGTAGGTTTGATTACCTAATTAAAATTATTAATTTTCGATCTTTTCGTGTCAAAATTCTATTCGAACATGTGGTTCAAATTTTAACATGAAAATAGGATTCGAATAACAAATAGGCCTAGATTAGTTTTATCTCGTTATCGCAATGTGCCATTCTCTCGCCTATAGGAAAGTTCGGTCAGTCTCGGATAGGTAGGTACTGAATTGGTAGGTACCTATCTTCCTAGGGGTATTTGCGTGTGAGAGAGAATGTTTTAACTCGTGCATAATTGTACTAGCCTTCTAACGCGATAAAAATGTAACAGAAAAGTACCAGACCATCGAATGCAACGAGTACCAACGAGAAACGAACGAGATAACGATTACTCTTCAGCTGCTACAAAGTACCAGAATTGCATAGCATTAGAAATAAAACATGTTACAACTAGATCTACGTTCAAGTACTTTGTATTGCTATGGCAAGGCAGGGTTTGAGTAATAAAGGCCGCTAAATTATTTTCCCCTCTCCCGCATATGTTCGAACACCCGAGTGTTTGAAATATGCCCTAGTATTAGTATGTGTTTTTATAATAAAATCATCAAAAATTCAAATAAAAAATTATGTGTAGAAAAATCGACACTCGCGTCGACTAAATTCCAAGAATCGTAGGATATTTTTCTAGGTATTGTTATCGTGATGTCGAGTCGCCATTTTGTATGTGTTATCTTTATTGTCTATTTCCAAACGATCGCAGTGTTTTGATACAAGCTCTTTGAGTATTATTTCTACTTTCATTCGATGAACATCGTTGATTTTGCGTCGCGTATTTTTTCATCTATTTATGCTTTGTTTTTGCGCTTTTTGATTCGATTTGAATGATGCGATCGTGTAATTAATGAGTAATTGATTAACGTAAAGGATTTTGTGGAGTTAAGTGCGATTTATTCGTGTATTTGTTCGATTTCGGTATCTCATCAGATCCAGCCGAATACGTTATCTTTGTTTACCTTTTGGGAATCGCTTGTTTTCGTATTGATATTTACTATGACTTCGATTGAGGTAAAGATTTTGGAATTTTGTCTAGATATGTATTGTATTTTTCTTTTGTGTGTATTTGTGTAAGCTCAAAAGTATTTTACGTGCCAAAATTGGTTATGAGAATAACCTGGCGCCTGACGTGAGTATTTGTTTCCTTTTAGATCTGTTTCATGCATGTCAGGTATTTTTGAGCTGTTAGGTTAGTTTGTGTTAGTGTTAGAGTAGAATTCGAATGTAAAACCATTACCTAAGGATTCGAATAGTTAGGGAACTAAGTTCAGATAGGGATTTAGTTAGTTAGGAATATTCTGACCAGAACAAGCCATTGGTGTGCTTGAGTCTCCATTAATTCGATTTTATACAGTGAATAGTGAAGAAGAATTCAACGTTGCTGATATCGACGATTCGATTGTAGATATCCGATCCTTCGATCCAGCTATCATCAACTTTACGATTAATAATAGCGATATTAATCTAGAAATTTCGAATAACGAAGAAAGCGACGATTCTGCACGAACGATAACCGAAGCTGACGATTCGATTGAACGAGAACTTCGCGGTATTCGAGATCAATTCAACGAAACTCGATCCAAATTCTCCGACGACGAATTCGAATTACCTAAAAAATCCAGAAAAGCTCGCAGCTTATCAAATTCATCATCATCTTCGATAGCTTCAGCATCTCCGACTTCGATTACGAATAAATTCGATTTATTATCAACTGAAGAAAAGAAGAAGAAGCGTCAGTCTCGTCATCGTAGAAGAGCTAAACTTTTCTCTCCAGTTGGTCCAAAATTACGTGCGATTTCTCATCCTCCTGGTTTCTATAAAGAAACAAAACCAACTTTTCGACCTCGTACAAAAAAGACGTACGATTCTAACGACAGTGATTGTCACGAAGCTCGCGAAGAAATACCTGTTGAAGAAATTGCTGAAGTATTCGACGAAGTCATGCAAGCTGAACTCGAGGAGTTGAGAGCTAAGTATGCTGATTTGCAAGCGACTGAGAGGTCTCTTCGCGATAGATTGAATACTCGAGAATCTCTCCAGAATGATCCAGTTCCAGGAACGTCAACTGGAACCGGAGGTGTCTCTGCCAAACAATTATGTGATATATTGGCTGTTAATAATAGCACTTTTGCCGAAGAAGTTGCTAAACAATTCTCTATCTACGTTCCACAACCTCAACAACAAGGTGGACGTGGTGGTGGAGGTGGAGGTCGAAATCAAGACTTCGTTCCTCAGCCTACTTGTTTGATAATACCGAAACGTAACTATAATTTAGCAGCTGATAGCGAAGAGCTTTCTTTCGGTATTCCCGGTACGAGATCATTATTGAAAATTTCACCAGTTGTATTTTCCAGCGTCGATAATTCGAATCACAACAAAGCTACCAAGACGATTCTTCAAAATGCTCGTTTGAAATCTTGGACAGCTGGAAAAGACCATCGTTGTGTCGAAGAATTCATTGTTGAATTCGAAAACGAGATTCGTCAACTGGTTAAAACCAATCAGGAGTATAACATTGGATTTGATCATTTTCTTGATTCACCAGATTTGTTAAATTTCAAAAAACAAATGAAAGTAGACACTCCATGGCACGAAAATGCGATCAAATTGATTAAAATGTATTCGAATGTTCGTGAGCATTCTAATGAATTAAAATGTTTCAATGATAGTGTCAAAAAACCTCAACAGAGTGCTGTCGATTATGCCACTTTCTGGTTGCGCCGTTTACATTGGAACTCCTCGGTAGAAGCGAAATACGTATCTGAAGTTTTATTGGAAGACAATAAAATTGGAATGAAATATCGAGAAATTTTCAAAGAGTGTTCACCAACCGACTCTATTGAAGATTTAATTGAAAAAATTACGAAACTTGAATTCTCCGGTACTTCTAAAGAAAAGAATATCGATGCTTCCTCGTATTATCAACAAGTGACGAAACCTATGCTTGATAAAGAGAAGAAACCATATTCGAATAGAGACAGTTCAAGTTCCAGCAAATCTTCCAGTGGTTCTAGTTCGAATAAAGAGCCACCAAAGCCATCTTCGAATAAGCCAAATCCTTTTGAAAAGTTTAAAAAGGGTCAGCTGCTCAAATACGTCAGTTCAAAAGATGGCAAATACCAATTGAAAAAAATCGAGAGCATTAAAGAAGTAAATAACGAACCTAATGCTCAAATTTATATCATCGATCAAAATCATCAATTAGTCGATTATGTCAAGCCGAAAGAACCAGAACCTGAACCGGAGGGTGAAGCTTTCGATTGCGAATTCGATCCAAATGATTTAAACTACTGAAAGGTGCTACCAAAGGTCGCAGTAGTACCTTCACTCGAGTTAAGCCGACCAGAAAGTTCACTTTACCGAATGCTTCCATTGTGAATACCAAAAATGCACCGATTGTACCACCGGTTGTTCCTGAAATTCCAAAACAGAAAGAAAAAGTATATCTGTTTAACAAAGGAATCTTATATATTGGAAGTACAGTAATGTACAAATTCTTACGCCAATATGAACACCTTCCACCAGTAAATCAAGGTGAATTCAAATTAGTCGGTGATAATTTGACAGCGAAAAAAGTAAACCAGTTATTCGATGAACATACCTTCGATATTCCTGTTGGTATTGAACACGCAATTATTCACTTAGGATTGCAAGAATCACTTTTCAAGAAACTCGATAGTTCGATTTTTCAAATGGAATTGGAAAAACTTATCATGCGTTTATGAGACAATTATCAACTGAAACATATTGTTCTCGCTTTGATAGCTCCAACCAATTTCGCTGTTCCAACCGTTGAATATTGGGAAACGCTCGAGGAAGTAAATAAAACGATTTATTTTACTGCAGGCAGACAAGAAAAATGCTTGTTTTGGAACGCTTTTTCTCCATTCGTAAAACGCAACGAGCTAATTCCAACAGAAAAGCGTTGGTTTAAATACGTAGCGGAAGGAAATATTCTGTACAACGTAAAGACAGAATTATACCATGGCGGTGCCAGTCCACACAATGCGAAAGCTGATTTGTGCAGTTGGAAAATTTATGAGCTGAGTAAACTACAATACGAAATGTGCAGTTTCCTGAAGAAATTTTGTCATATCAATATCTTTTTGACAAAGTTCAAAGATCCAAAGGAAAAAGACGAAAATCTCGATCATCTTTATGGACGTACTGATGCTCCAGTGGTATTCAATTTAAACGATAGTATAATCGACGTATTACAACCAGTCGATATTGAGTATTCGAATAAAGACATCTCACCTAAAATCAAAGTTCAATTTGGCAAAATTGAGATCGATGCTCTGATTGACAACGGGTGTTCGCACGTTCTAATGAACGAAAGCGCTTATGAGCGTATTCTAGCAGAATATCCAGAATACAAGAAAAGCGAAGTGAAAGCTGAAGGGATGGGCCAAAAGTTCACATTGGCTGCTACAAAATCACATCCTAAGATAAATAAGATGGCATATTTATCAATCAGTTTTCCTACTCAAAAGCCAAACAAGAGTGTCTATAACATCCAAGTATTTATCGTTAAAGACCTCAACGCTCAACTTATCATCGGTCGCAACCTAATGCGAGCATTCGAAATGGTCATCTTTACAGCGAAAAATTATATCGAATTAACTGATCCTGCCAATACTTCCGGTAAAAATCGAACGTTCACGATTCCGTATCAAGAAGCTGAAAAGGTTCCAGTCAATTTCGAATTAAAACCTGATCCTAAACAACAGCCATTGAAAGAGGTTCATTTCATCAACTTCATCAAACCAGAAGAAATATTTTCGATTAGTGAGAATCCTGAGTATGTCATCGAAACTGAGCTTCGTTACAAAATCGAAGAAGCTGTCGAAGGCACGGAATTATCTCAAAAACACAAAGGTACGTTGCGTAAGCACCTATATAACAATTATGAGCCGTTTGAAAACAGGATAGGTCTATGTAATTGTTACGAGCATAGGTTTGCCTTTGTGGGAAATAAACTTCCCCCTCCTCATAAAGTTTGGTGTAAAACCAGGCCTATTCCACATCGATATGAAGATGGAGTCCACGAAATCATCCGAAAGTGGAAAGAGGAGGGAAAGGTTGTTGAAAGACAGTCTCCTTATAAATTAGGATTAGTATACGTTGACAAAGGAGGTGGTAAAGTTCGAATCTGTCTTGATGGTCGTCCATTGAATGAATTCATTTATCGTCATTCTACAGAACCTCCGAATATAAACCATATGCGTATGAAGTTCAAAGACGCGAACTACTTTACGATATTCGATTTCAACAATGGTTTTATGCAAATAAAAGTAGTCGATGACCAACAATGCGTTTTATCATTTACTGTCGATGGCATTCCATTAGTCATGACAGTAGTTGGTTTTGGTACGGAGGATTCCCTTGCAGCATTTGTCTATGCTCTGAGATTGGTACTCCGCGGATGTGAAGACTTCACAGGAGTTTACGTAGACGATGTAATTATCTATTCGAAGACAATAGAGGAGCATCTTGAACATATTCGAATCTTTCTCGAAAAAGTCAAAGCTGCGGGAATGACTTTAAATCTCCGTAAGACACAGTGGTGTCGAAGAAAAATAAAATATTTGGGAATGATTTTTTCCGATGAAGGCGTACAGGTAGATCCGGAAAAAATAGAACCGATATTGAATTTTGAACTTCCCAAAGATGTAAAGTGCCTCCAGCAGTTTCTCGGTATGTTTCAGTACTACCGAGAATATATGCCGAGAATCAGCCTGCTATGTGAGCCTTTATATGCGATGATTGCTAAAAAAGGTGTTTTCAGTTGGACTGAAGAAAATATTCAATGTTTCAATTTATTGAAACAAGAACTAGCCAATGAAACCCTTCTCACTTACCCTGACTTTTCCAAGCCCTTCTACGTATATACAGATGCGTCGACGAAGGCAATCGGAGGTGTTGTGATGCAACCGAATAGAAAGAATGGAAAAGATCTTATGATGCCGATAGCTTTTACGTCCAGAGTATTGAAAGGATACGAAAAATCCTACTCTGTGATGGAGCTTGAATTATTAGCTGTTGTTCATTTATTGGCTAAGAATTATTATTTGCTCGCTGGAAATGAGGTGAACTTGTATACTGACAACATAGCAGTCACCTATTTGAAGAAAAATCAATTACTTCCGAATAGAATTATAAAGTGGTTACTTTATTTGGATAATTTTCGTATCAAAATTCGTCATATTGCTGGAGCTGAGAATTCGATCGCAGATTTTTTGTCTCGCTATTCATTTAATATCACTGAAAATGATAAGAATTTCACTATATTTCTATTCGATTATGTAACACCGAAGTGTTTGTATACAGAATTTCGAAGACTTCGTTCGATTCAAAATAATGATACAGCAGTTCAAAATTGGATCGCAAAAGCACCAGAACGAGTTCGAATTGATGATAATTTAAAGTTGATTGTTTTCCAAAATCAAAATGACCAAGAATGGAGAATTTTCATCCCAAGTAATCTCCAACTTGATATCATTAATCATTACCATTATGACTATGGGCACGTTGGAATCACGAAATTAATTCGAATCATTCGTAGGCATTTTGATTGGCCTGGACTGACGTCACAAGTGCAACAATACGTTAATGGTTGTATATCTTGCCAGGTATCAATGCGAACTACGTCAAGAATGTATGGTCCAATTCAGTCGATAACATCTGACAACTTTAATCATATTCTATGCCTAGATAATTTTGGCCCAATTCCATCGAGTACGGCTGGTGTTGATCATGTATTCGTAATAGAGGATCATTTCACTAAATACGTTAGACTTTATCCAATGAAAGTCGTGACCTCTACAAATATCATCGATCGAATGGAAAAATGGATGGCTGAATTTGGTTGTCCAAAGATCATTTTGAGCGATAATGGACCGCAATTTTCTTCAAAACTATGGAGAAAATATTGGCTGAAAAAGAATGTCCAAATACGTTATACATCGCGGTACACTCCAAATTCGAATCCTGCCGAACGTATAATGAGCACATTAGGTTCTAGTATTCGAAAATACCTCAGTGATAAGCAGAAAGCATGGTGTCGTATTATTCCTGATATTGAGCGAAAACTCAATTACACTGAGAGTGCTGTCACTGGGTGTATACCCTATGAAGCTGTAAAAGGTAGACTTGTTCCTGATCCACTCGTTGAAATTGTAAAGAAACGAAAATTACCTGAAAATCTCCATCAGAAGATATTTGATAATCAACGTAAAGAAATCGAGAAAAGAAGAGAATATTTCAACAAAATTCATCCTCCAGTTCGATTAAAAGAAGGTGATCGGGTATTCGTAAAAAACAGAGTTCAATCTTCAAAAGAAAAAGGTGTTGCCGCTAAACTGTCTCATCAATGGAAAGGGCCTTATAAAATAGTCAGTAAACCTTGGATCAATGTTTACGAATTAGAAGACGAGAATAAACCCGGCTACATCATTCGTGAGAACATAAGACACCTGAAAAAATACGACAAGGCAACCGATGATCCAGAAACGCCTCCTATAGAGTAGTGTCTCAAGTCTCGTCTAGCCTTAGTTTTTTTTTTTTTCTCTCTCTCTTAATTATATTTTAGTTTTATGTGATAGTTTGTATTCGAATAAAAAAGTCTCGTAGAATTATTCTAATCTGTAAAAATTGTGTTTTTAAATTTTGTTCACAGAATAACATGTACGCAAGATGTCTTGAAGGGCACGTACACCCTCTCAAGAACCAAAACCTGCAGAACATCGCAACCTATAAATGCACCGCCGACGACCTCTACCTTCGTGTTTTTTATACGAGAGGGAAACAACACCGCACACTCCTTATCATCTATCAGGAAGTCGCTTGCCCGATAAAAATTGCCATTCAGCGGTACATTGATCGATTGGAGTTGCTTCCGGAATTGGCTGAGTACTATCGTGAATCGGAGTTTCAACGGATCGAGTTATATATACGAGACTACTTAATGACCATCTTGAACGCTGATATGGTAAAAGAATTCCAGCGTTGCGTCGTTCCAGACCCGACTCCGAAACTCTCTGATCAACCGTCGTCCGTCGCTATTGAAATTTTGGAATTGAGAACGTTCTTAGTCGATTCTGTAACATCACTTTGGATTCCACCTCCGCATCTTCGTCGTCCTAATTTAACGATCAACGTGCGTCGAGCCTTTTCCGCAGACGACCTAAACTTACCATCGTACGTAATTCCGTTCGTTCATACTGAACAGCCCGTTGAAAATGCTATCGCTCCAGTTCGAATTCCAGAAAATGATAACGTTGCAGCTGCTGCTCAATCGGCTGAAGAAAATACAGACAGTATGCCTGATGTCACCGATGACGACGATTTATTCGATTTAAATACCGAAAGTTTAAATAAGACGTTTCATGACCTAAACGTTACTCTTTCCGAAAATGACGTTCGAATAATCAACTCAACGAAACGAGAATTATCCGTCAGCCTTACGAGATGTGATGCTAATAAGTCTGAGCTGAAAAGCCCAGATGAGAATTTGCCAGAAGCCAAACGTCATGAGCCCGAAGTGTTATCTAAGCCACCGAAATCAGTAACGTTTCACTTTGCTGAAGGTGAACTACCACCTCACCGATTAGTTACTACTGACGAGCCGCTACCTTTCACGCTTGAAAGTATGTTAGCTCAATTAAAGGCGAATTCGAATAGCGCACCTTCAACTTCGTATTTGGTACCTCCAGTGATTGCATCCTCAAGTGATCACATCTTCGTTCGACCGCCGCCTACAGATGCTAAGAATGAAAAATGCAACGATAAATCCGAGGATTCATCTACTAACGAGAAACCTGTCGATTCGAATGATATTGAGAACTCAGTCACCGATAGATCTGACAATTCGAATAATCAACAGAATATCGAAGTCCCTGTAGAAGTTCCTGCCGAAGTTCCCGCAGTGATTCCTGCAGTAATTCCAGTCGCTCCTCCCGATAATCGTGCGTATCTTCGAGTTACGTTTCCTCGTTTTAACTACGCTGAAATCGACGGCAAGCAGTACTTCGCTCGAGATCTTATCGATTCGAATCAAATTCCAGAACAACGATTTCCAACATACGTTCCGCCTTTTTATCCAAGAGATTACATTCTCCTGGCATTCGAATGGAACGGTCCGGACTTTTCCTCACTCTACTTACGTCTCTGGAATGGCCTCAATAGAGGAACTACCGTCAACTACCATATTGTGGTACCGATATTTCCGAGATACGTACGTAGACAGACGTTTGAGTGGCCTCGTACTCGAGTTGAAGCATTATGCTGGAGGAACCACTTAAACTTTGTGCGGAAAACGGCTTCTGAAGAAATTTTTCCTCACAAGTACGTCGATTTCCCGAGATGGAGCTACGAAGACAGGAACCTGGAGGTGAATCATCTTCTCACCATACTTGGTAACGTGCGTGGCCAGGAATTGGAAATAATTTTCGATGCAACGTTGCCAGTTTCGTTAATCAGCCAAGACGCCGTTGACAATTTAACACCTTTTGTCGATTTCCAATTCACCAATTTGGAACATCCACGGGCCACGTACGTACCATGGAAAGATTTTGTTCGAGTTCTTTCCCATAAGCGAACTACCGTACCGATTCGATTGACTCCAAACATCAGATGGCATATCGAAGAAGAACATTTGTTCAATTGTTACGTTGCCGATTTCCCTGTATCCAGAGGACGTGATCCGAGGTTAGGAACGATAATTCTCGGAAGACAATTGACTTCGCACATCAACCGATTCGACCCTGATAAATTGGATATGTCGATCATGGGACCAGCAGAGAATCGAAGGCTGCGATCAATTCGTTGTAAAGAAAAAGTCCCTGAAATTCGAATTAGGGGATTGATGCGAACGTTACGGGAAGCAACTCCTGATGACATCAAAGCTGAATTCGAACCAGTTCAGAATTATTGTATCGAGAAGATCAAGGGTTGCCGTTACGACGAGGATTATGTCGACTTTTAATTCGAATTTCTTTTTCTCTCGTTTATTTTGTGTACGTGTTCTTTGATTGTGAATTTTGTGTACTATTTCTCGATTATGACTAAATTTACCCGGATATGACTCTGTAAATATTGTGTTTTCTTTTTTCTTTTTTATTCGAATTATTGTTATTGATGTTTAGTTCGATTTAGTTTGTTTTGTTTTGTTTTTGTTTAAAAATTTGATCATTGAATAATTTTTCCTGATAAAGGTTTTGTAAAATAGTTTATTAGATATTCCATTTGTCATTCGATTTAATATCTCAGTTGAAAAATTATTGTATTTCTGTTTCTTACTTGTGTAGTCTAGCTTTTCCTTTTCCTACTCGGCGATCTCTTCCTTGTCGGGGGGAGAGTTTATGTGATATAAGTACCCCTTGCTATCATGGGATAGACTGTACTTATTACATGAATTCGAAGAGCTTACGTCAGAGAATAAATCTAGAGTGGGAAATGGAAAAGTTTATGACGCTAGGTACTTACCTACCTAGCTTCAGTATGTTTTTATTCGATGTAATTGTAAGAACGTGTGATATATGTTCGACCGCTTTTTTATCTTTTATTATTCAAATTGCAATGTAAATTGTTTCTAATTCGAATGAATAATTAAACTATTTTCAATGATCTAATATTCGCGTCGTGAAAGTTAATTTGCTCAAAGGAACATGTTTTTCTGATTGATTCGAGTATTGGATCTAATGGAGTAAGTCATATTTTCGAGTACACCGGCATGGCTGGGACTTGATCCCATGCCAGTTCCGGTCAGAATATAGGTCTTATTTCATAGTTAGGTTTAGAGATAGCCAAGGTAAATGGCTCCGTTAAAATCTGAGTACGAAATATCCAAGGTAATGGTTTAGTGGTTAGATTCAATTAGATAGTCTAGTTAAAGACTTAATAGGACCTAATTAATGAAATGAGATGATCTCGGAGTAGATCTATTAAGACAGTACCAACTATTTTCTACCTTGAGTTTGAAATGTACGTAATTCTTAGCTAATTACAATTCGAATTATACAATTAGGACAAGTCCGAAACATGATTGTCGTTTTGATAGGCTCTGCCTATTTTGTAAATAATGTGTAAATCTCCCATCTCTTTTGGTTTCTTGCTTGTTAATTCGAATCATATTATCATTATTTTTGATAGAGCTTAATTTTATGTTGATAGGTAGGTTTCCTTTCATCCTAAATACCCATCCCAATAATCCATTTATGTGAATCCTTTTATACCTTCAACACTCGCTACTCTCCCTAGTCTAAAAATATTCATCTATTTCCTAATACCTATCCAACAGTACACATCAGTTTCATGAATTGTCCATATTTTGAGACCAAGTTGTTCAGCATTAAGAAGAGAGTTTTTGGAAATTGCTAGCATCGAACCTTTTCAGTACATTACATTACCCTTACCCTACATTATTTTTTTTTTAAATGAGTAAGTAATTTTTTAGCCCTGATCAATCAATTTTTCAACAAAAAAAAAACCATATGATCATTTGCTACTGCAGTCATTTGTGACTTTTGAAGATTATTTCTGTAATAAGCTATCATGTTCTTAATTTTCTTCCTGTTTCAAATAAAACTTTGTTTTTTCTTCTCCCTTATGGTTATTTATTTTATTTTTTTTATCACAAGAATGACACATACTTACCTACAACAAATTTTTTGCTA
Source organism: Planococcus citri (assembly GCF_950023065.1). Classification (NCBI taxonomy): domain Eukaryota; kingdom Metazoa; phylum Arthropoda; class Insecta; order Hemiptera; family Pseudococcidae; genus Planococcus; species Planococcus citri. The sequence goes on along the minus strand of NC_088680.1, from coordinate 6,603,983 downwards.
AATAAAAACCAAAAATTGTCGAATTTGCCAATCTTTACTCTTTATTCCTCAATGTACATACTTACATTAATGTTTTTTGTATATCGATTTTTTTTTTAATATAGGTAAATAAATATTTTGGTTTCTTGTACAAAAATGCTTATTTTTTCAGTCTATATTTTTCAACAAAAAAAAAAGGTCTATGATCATTATTCATTACCATCAGTTATTTTTGTCTTTTGAAAAATCTTTCTGTTATTCTTTATTTTTTTTTTTCTGTTTTAAACAGAACTTTGCTTTTTTTAGATTAACTTTTTTTAAAATGTTTCACTAATCGTTCATAAATGTTTTTTTCAACCTTCATTATATTTTTTTAAAAAAAGGTAACTCATACGCGTGTTACTATCAGTATTTTTTAATTTTTTAATATTCTTTCTGTTACACCGTTATAGTTTATCATTATCACCAACCAATTCATGTAATTTATTAAAAAATCACAATTTTCCAACCCAAGGAACATATTTATTTTTCCCAACTCATTAGTCAATTTTTCAGCCAGGAGGGATATGCTGACCTTCCTTTCACCCCTCCACCCACTGGTTACGGCCCTGTTATCATTGTAAAAACATTAAAATGTATCTTATCGAAGAGTAAAAATATGCATGAGTGTCATTAAAAATTGGAGACATACTTGTAAGTAATTTCAAAATGTGGGATAAGAAAGAATTATTGTGAAATATTCTACTCTATTGATATAGCTAGGTAAGCATTTAATTACCAAAATTTTCAAAAACAAAATTATTCAAAAATATATAGTAATAGAGCCACCCCTCCCCCTTACCCCATCTTCATCACTAGCTTCATTGTATGGGGCCACTATAGGACACTGACACACATTTTACACCAATGATATACTTGATGAGATGAATAATTTTGAACCATTCTGCATGTTTTCCAGTCCTCTAAGTTTACAGAAATTTGTTTGGGATTTCAGCATTATTAGGTACTTTCAGGGTGATGATGGTGTTGGTGAGAATGCTTTGGAAGGTACTAAGAAAATATTTGAAACAAATTTAGTCCACTTTACTATTGATGATGGTAGGGGTGTAGAGAGTAAAAGGATTATTCTGATTGAAGGTATCGCTCTAACATAAATATCAGGATAACCTCACCTTGTCAGATCTTTTGATAAGAATTACTAGATCATTCCATTTGGCAGCTCAGTCTCATTCTGGTATTGCGAGAGCAATTTTTAATCATCTCGTTAAAAAAGGTACTAAAACATTCCAAAGTGAAGGTAGCAAGGTTTTAGATATGTTCACGAATAATTTGGATAAATATGAAATATGTGGAACTTTTGTGTTCGCAATATTCTCAGACAGTGACAAATTAGTGGCAGTACGAATATTTGAAGAATTAATCAAAATATGTTACAATAAAATTCGATACAGTATCACTCATACCCATTTCCATAGGGTATAGTGTAGGTGGTATGCGAGGTTGCTAGCAGCAAGTTTTGTAGAAATCGAAGTAGATAACGTGGACATAATCAGACGTTCAGTAGTGCGTGTTGTTGTGGTCTCCAATCTAATCGAAATTTGGTGAGTATGTTATTATATTTGAATAATATGGTGTATTTTTTTCTACTAAAGTAAAAAAAAAACTAGAAAAGTCAACTTAAAAATCATTTTTTGTTGCAGAAAAATAAATGGCTGATAGAATGAAAATGAATGATCATTTGCCACCAATTGTAATACTGAAGAGAGGAGTGCGCGGAGGGGGAAGGGCCCCATCTCCAATAGCACAACCACCACCAAGAGGACGAGGAAGAAAACCTACCCCTACCTCTTATACAACAACAACAACAACAACAACCAGCAGATTCACCACAGCAACAGCAACAGCAACATCAACAACAATAACCACCACCTATACTCTATAGATCATACATATGAATGGTTTTTTGATTTGTTGTAATTTTTACCAAAATTGATCATTTTCAGTCAAATTAGGTCAAATTTGACATAGGTAACTGTTTTTTTAATTCAATAGTGTGAGAGCCGCCACACCAACAGAGTTCAAAAAAATACCTGATTTCCCGATTGAAACTACTTTTCTTATCAAAAAGTTTGTTACGTGCGGGACTAAATTTGGACCTTCTGTATTTGCAATGGTCGTTACATATGGTGTCAGCGGAGGAGGAGGAGTAGTAGCAGAAGAGGAAGAAGAAGAACCATCATTGAACATCAACATACCTAGGAGGCTTAACGAGTTATTTAATTCCGACGAAAAGTTATCATTTTGGAATTCAAAACAGAACCTGAAACTTACCTATAAAGGTATGAAGAATAACATGATTATATGTTGAATATTGAAGAATAAATGAATGCTATGTTGTTGTGAAAAAGAAATCATGAAATACCTATACCATGTGTACTATACTTTTTTGATTAAATTATATTTTTTGAAATAATTCTGTTGTTGTGTTGTTGTTGAATTTTTTGAAATTGCACGTTTTGCACCCTCTCCCCAAATTGAGGGTTCATTTAGAAATTCTGTTTGGATGGTTCATTTTCAGGTTACAGTGAATATAAATGCTAAAATCAACTTCATCGACCCTATAAAGCCCTATTTTGATATCCATGTTGAATAAAATGCCTAGCAAATTAAAATATTCGGCTAAAGATCGAAGATAAAATTGTTTTTAAAAAATGCCTTTTTTTAAATTTTTTGTGCTCAGACTAAATAATTTTGAATTCTAAATGTTTCATAACACATCTACATGTGATAAGGAACATTTAAAAAAAAAATTGAGCAAAATCGATTCAGTAGGAGAGGCTGGCGGATTGTCACCAGGTTTTTCACGTTTTCAACAACTTAAACTTCTTTTAATATAGGTACCTATAAGGATAATATATAAGGATACTGTCTCATGCAAATTTTCCCTCAATAATGATGGGTGCTGGAGACTTTGCCAAACGAGGCGGAGTCAACAGCCTCAAATCTCAACTCCAAATTTCAGGAGTTGAGAGAAGAGAATATTTTTGCAGAAAATACATCTTATTATTTTATTACATCACTCTCAATTTGCTGAACTAAAAGGTACCCTATCATCTTTATGATTTTGATTTTTTTTTCAAATATTTCAGTGTAATATTTATGTGACATTGCAAAAATGTCACTACATTCTAATGAAACAAATCGAATATCGGATCCGTTAAGAAATGGTTTTAGATAAGGAGTAATGATTAAATAGGTACTGCGAGTTTTTTGATATGAAAAAAAAGAAAAAAATACTTGTGAATACATATCTACGTAGCATCCACAGGAGCGCCCCTCGCCCACTGATTCATCAATTTCCTGAGTGAGCATAGGTTTTTTTCAAAATTTAATTTTTTTATTTAGCCTCAAAAAAATTATCTATTTCCTCCATCATGAAAAAGTAATCTATTTTGAGGTTGTAAATTACCAACTCCGAAACTTTCAGATGTGATGGTGTTGGTGCTGTTGTAATCAATCGCTTTTTTGAATTTAAAAATTAATCGATTCTTCATTGATTTTTTGTTGAAATAAAAATAGGTAGGTAGTCAAAATGACACAAAATATTCATCAATTTTTTTCTTATAAGTATAAAATTTTTTCTGCACGTTGATCGCTTCAAAAAATAAAAGCAAAAAATTGTAGGCTTTGCCGCCTTTAGTTCTCAATGTACACATGTTTTTCAGTTTTTGTGTATCGATTTCTCAAAAATACCATAAATGAATGTTTGGGCTTCTCGTATAAAAATGTTTCTTTTGTTCAGTTTTTCTTTAATTTTTCAAAATAACTAAGGTCTATGATCAATACCATCAGGCATATTTGTCTTTTGAAATATCTTTCTGCTGTTCTTCGTTTTCTTCCTGTTTTAAACGAAACTTTGCTTTCTTTAGATTAATTTTTTATTTAATGTTTCACTAATCGTTCAGAGATGTATTTTTCAGACTTGAATTAAATTTTTCAAAAAAAAAAAAAAAAAAAAAAAGTAAGTAACTTATATAAGTGTCACCATTAGTCTTTTTTGATTTTTGAAGATTCTTTCTTTTACACCATGTTCTTAGTTTTCTTCTTGCATTTTCGAAAAAATTTTTCTTTTTTTTTGTTTTTGTTTGCATATTTTTGGAAAAACTATCTTTTACACAGCCATGTTTGTTCTATATAAATTTGAGCTGAACAAAACAGTGATGGAGACTTGGCTAAATCGAACGAATTCCTCGTAAAAAGAGAAGCTACAAAATTTAGCCAAACGAGCTTCAAGTAAAGCAAACAATTTCTCACTAGTCTTATTGATGTTGTTGTTGTTGTTTTTTTTTATTTTTTGCATCAATTGAGAATTTATATAGATGACAACGTTTACAGAGGACCAGGAATACAAAATGAATACATACAATCAGGTCACTAATCAGGCATGCGAGAATGACTTTAATAAAAGCGCTTTTACTACATCAGCACTTGACAATTTGCAATGCGACATTAACACAATGTCATTGCGAGGCCAATAACAAAACATTGAATCTGGCCTTAATACTTGATGTACCCACATCTAAACGTTTGTAGTAAATTCCAGTTAGGTAAGGTACGATCAGCTGTCTGTAGGTTTCAAGACATGAACCATGAGTGCAAAAGTCACACTTTAATAACAGTTGTCGCAGAAATCATCTCAAACAAATGCCATAATAAATATGTTAGGAGAAGGGATGAGCGAGCAAAATAAGTAGGTACTCAGTTTCCATCATGGATGCTCTGAAACGTTTGTCATCCCCATATAAAAATATTTTATACGCGTATACCTAACCTACATATATTAAATTATTATTTCCACAAGTGCAGAAATACTGCTGTGGACATGCACAATATGCGCTCATTAACACACCATCTTATTATGGTTCAGCTCAAATTTTAAAAAAAATTATTATTTTTTATTTTTAAATTGTTTTTTTTTTTAATATAAAAATGAATGGTTAACGGATGAAACACGTTGCATCTAGAATCACGTTGGAAGAAAATGAAGAAACAGAGAGATATTTTTTCAGAAAAATGTTACCCTCAAAACCAAAAAACCACCAGATAATTAAAGAGACATCAACTGAACAGATAATTTCTGCAACCAAAAATGAATTTATTTATTTTATAATCATTTTTTAATATCTACTTCTAAATAAAAATATTATGTTTTTAGGAATTTTAATTATATTATGAATTTTAATGTATGTATTATTTTTTATTTTGATACCAACGATAATTCATGTTTTCTTTTCGTTTTAATATTTATTTTTCAATCATTTTTTAAACAGAATTTTAATTTTTTATATAAGTATAATGCTGTGAAAGAAAAACTAATTGGTCGCAGGTATCATAAGTATAATGATTTTATACATGACAGGTTGTGTGACTGTTCTTTAAATACTTTTGTCATGTGGTGTTTGGGAAACAAAAACGAGCTAGTAAAATTTCAAGTAGGATGTGTTTCAGAGTTTAAGCAGAGGCACAAAAATCTACGTTGGTGAGAATTCGTGAGAGGATAGTGTTTTTAGAACACTTGTTTGTGAATTGAGAATATTTTTTTCTGTTCATTTGAGCCTGGCTCACTTGGTATTAATTACCTATATTTTATGCGCTTTTGCGACAATTTGATGATTGCTCATTTGTTATTTTTCATGATAAGGGTAAAGTGCCCTATTGTCGACCACCTAGTTTATTTTTGGAATTATGAGACCTGTAATTGACGTAGCTGCGCGCACAATGGCTTAAATGATAGCCACATACCTCTAGTTTAATGCCATAAAGCCACTAAACCTAAAACCCCCCCACAAATTTTTTATGACGTTTTTTCCAAAAACAGAGAAAATCGAAAATTGCAAAAATGGTGTCCTAATTTCGACCACCCCAAAAAAATTGAAAAAAAGAAGGTAAATAATATGTCAACATCGTTGTTTATTAATTGAAATGACAGAAATAGAAAGGCCATTAATGATTTAAGCAAAGGGGAACAAATATTCAATTTTTTTTTACATTTTTCTGACCCCGCATCACAAATCTCATGTCCCCATTTGAAACACTTGGAAATTGTTTAGACGCCTTTAGATACCCACATTCTCGTTTTATTACAGCTTTTACAGCTTTGTTCATTGCATCAGCACACCATTTTTACCGACTTTGCCGTGAAACGGAAAGTCAAGGTATTGTATTTGTCATGATGGTTCAAGAATTGGGTGGGGGTGGATTTTCTTGACGTTTCGGAGCGTGCTGATCACGATAAGACGTATGGCGCAAAACGAGATAAGTTTATATATATATATATTTATTTATTTATTTATTTATCAATTTATGTATAAATTTGTGCCGGGCTGAACTCAAAAGCTCCGAACTTTAAGTCGAAACTGATGATGGCAAAATATTGCTCTGATACTGAACTAGAGAAATTTTTAATTTGGTCGAAATCGGTTCAGCCGTTTACGAGATATGAACGTTTAAGTGTGTTTCAACGTTATGGATAAGCAGAAATTTGTGTAAACCCTTATATGTCGCAAACGGCTCACCCCCAACAAACAGATGTGGTGGTTAGGGTGTGTAGATTGCAGATTGGTGCGCCGGAGGTCGGGTGTTCGAATCCCGCGCGAGTCAAGAGGAGAAAATTTTTTGTTGATTTTTTTGTTAATTTTTTGTTAATTTTATCCGTCTAAAATTTTTTTGCCATAAAAAATCAAAATTTTTCAAAAATTTCTAGTGTAATTTTTGTTTTAACAAAAAACATTAAGTTTTTGGTAAATAGCCAGTAAATTTTGATAATTTTTTTTTTGGTGAATTAATAGTAATTTTTAGTAAATAAAATGATTAGTTATTTTTGGTGAATTACTCGTAATTAAAGTTGGTCGAAAATTTTGGTCAGGGCTTCAAACCCGAACGCTTTCGGGTACGGGTATCGGGTACGGGTACAGAAAATTTTTTCAGAGGATCGGGTACGGGTATCGGGTACGGGTACAGAAAATTTTTCGGGTACGGGTATCGGGTACGGGTATGGGATTTTCTTCAATTTTCGCCATTTTTGATACAATTTTGATGAAATACCTGAAAAAATACCCGATCTATCGGGTATTCGGGTTCAAAATAGTTTAATCGGGTACGGGTTCGGGTACAGGTATTCCTTGTTTTATTTTTTCGGGTACGGGTACGGGTTCGGGTACAGAAATTTATGGATTTTTGTTCGGGTATTATTCGGGTATTCGGGTACGGGTACGGGTACGGGTTTGAAGCAGTGTTGAAAACCGTTTGGAACCACAACCGTTTGGAACCACCACAACCGCTTTTTTAGGTCAATTGAAACGGGACCCAGAACCATCAGAACCGTTTCAAAATTTGGAAAAGAGAAGTACCGAAAGAACAACCATATAAAATGATTTTGAAACAATTTAGAACCATTTAGAACCGATTGAGTTTTTTAAGGAAAGAACAACCAGAACAAGAACCAGAACAAGTTTCAAATAAGAAGAACCATCAGAACCCTTTTCAGGAATCGGTTCTTTTTGGTCCTCTCATCATTGAAACTTCGTTTTTTTTTACCAAAGTGAAATAAGAATTCATGTTTTTCATGCAAAATAAGCGAGGTAAAGGGGAATTTTCACAAATTTTCAATTTTTTGCCAATTTTTTGCATCTGGAACCATTTGGAACCATTTTTTAATTGGTGGAACAACCAGTACCACCAGCAAAATATCAAAGGAGGAGTAAAAGGAACCACCAGAACCGTTTGAGTTTGAGAAGAACTGAGAACCATTTTGGAAGAACAATGTGAAAGGTATCTTTTGGAACCAAAACAAAACCGGTTCAAAGCCACAACTGGGAACCTTTTGAGAACCGAAACCAGAACCACTTATTTTCAAAGGTTCTGAAAACCACAACCATCACAACCAATTCAAATCCAAACGGTTCTCAACACTGGTTTGAAGCCCTGATTTTGGTAAATTGCTTGGGTAATTTTTGGTAAATTGGTAAAGTTTGGTAAATTGGTAAAAACCTTTGTCAGTAAATTACTGGGGTGATTAAAATTCGGTAAAAAATTGGTAAATTAGTGAGGAAATGTCTGGTAAATTACTGAGGTAAATATTGGTAAATTGCTGGGGTAATTTTTGGTAAAATGGAAAAAGTTGGTAAAATTGGTAAATTAGTGGGTAATGTCTGGTAAATTACTGAGGTAAATGTTGGTAAATTGCTTGGGTAATTTTTGGTAAATTTGTGAATTTTGGTAAATCGGTAAATTTTGGTAAATCGGTAAACTTTGGTAAATTGGTAAATTTGGGTAAATTGGTAAACTTTGGTAAATTGGTAAATTTTGGTAAATTGGTAAATTTTGGTAAATTGGTAAATTTTGGTAAATTGGTAAATTTTGGTAAATTGGTAAATTTTGGTAAATTGGTAAATTTTGGTAAATTGGTAAATTTTGGTAAATTGGTAAATTTTGGTAAATTGGTAAATTTTGGTAAATTGATAAATTTTGGTAAATTTGTTTATTTTCCTGTATAACAGAGCAAAGTCGGTTAATCTTGCCTACTGCGCAAGATGTTTTTACATTTTGGCGTTTTTTTCGAAAATCCAGGAAAATAAAAATTTCAAGTATATAGCCAAATCATTGGTGGTCGGAATTAGGGCACCCTATGAAAATAAATTTGATGGAAAATTGATGCATCTTACCTTTAATCGATCCAAAAATTAATTATCACCTTTTATTCGTAAAACTATGAACTTTTAAAATTAATCGGAGCTTTTTTCTAGGAAGAATCACACATTTACGCAACAGGCGATTGAAGTTGCCGGAAAAGTTAATTTTCACTTTTTGAATTTCGTTTTTTGGCAATAATTTCGCGAGTTTTGGGTTTTGGGTTGTAATTTTGGTCTTAATCGTTTTATCTGTGAAAAATACATAAGAAAACATTTTTTCCCGGATAGCCGAGGCATTATTGGACGAGATATGCTGGTGGTCGGATTTAGGCGCCTGGTCCGCAATAGGGCACTTTACCCTTAACATTGATATTTTTTGTAATAAAAATTCACATTGCAATTAAACATTTACTTATTAGATAATTTCTTTAAAACTGCATATCATAATTTGTGGATTGAGTTGAAAGGAGTGAGAGGCATTTAAGAAAAAATAACAAAACCAAAATAGTTTTTAAGTGATGGTTACCAAAGGGATAACGTAATATTTGAATTGACAGCAAAACACTTTTGTTAAACAACAATATTAATAGCAAACTCCATATTCCACGAACTCTTTATAAGATGGTAACTCAATCACTTTTTGTTCATCAGACTTACGGCAACTCAACATAGAAAAAATTTCTTACAAAACTGAGACAAATAAGTAAACATAAATGTCCACAAATTACTTGATTTGTTTTTTTTTATCTTGATAAGTTACAATCATCTAGCAGATCCTTTTGGAAATTTCACCACAAAAACATCATAAATATACTTTTTTCAATGTCTATTGTTTCATCGGATGTTAATACCTATCTGAGAACACTTATTTTTCAATTTTGTGATTTGAGCAGCTATAAATGTGGATATCAGGTGCAATGAATTTGAATTTACTGTACCCAAATACTATCAACTGACAATACTGGCAACTCCATTTAAAATACATTGAGCGTTTTTGTCGCGGTATTAGCGCAATCTGAACGACCCGGGTTAAAACTAACTCTTATCAAAAATGCTCTAATTGGTTGGTTTATAACTGGTTTGAATCTTGCGCGTCCGCGAAATTTGAATATGCAAATCAGATGATTGGGGTAGTTTTGGTAACATTTAGTTACCTAACATCATCATTTTTTGTTTTCTGTAAGTAAGTAAGTACATTCGTTAGTTATTCCTTGTATGTAGGTCATATTAAGGGTTGGTTCTTTGCGTGTAGAGTGTAGACTACATTTATGTACACAGGTAGTCTGTTATTTGTCATGTAATCTGCGGAGTTTTCCAACTTTGAAGAACTTATTCCCAAATAATCTTGTTTCTTGGTAAAAATTTTCATATTTTGCTAACACTTTCAAAACCCCTTATTTTTTTCACAAATTGTACAAAAGTTTCATTTTTTTACTCAAGAAATGCAAAAAATTCTCGTTTTTCGAGAAAAATTAGGAAAATGCTGCGTTTTGCCAAAATTCTCAACTTTTTGCTTTGTGAGCAATCCAAATTTTTCGCTTTTCAGATTGATAATATTGCGAAATATTTTCACTTTTTTTCAAGAAATACTTATCCAAAAGATGTTTTTTTGTCAAAAATCGCCCATAAACTAAAATATTTTGCCACGTATGTTTTTTCACACAGATTCACAAAAATATGGTTTTTGGGCATTTTTTGAATCTCATTTTTGAACATTTTTTGGATTTCATCCACAAGTTTTCAAAATCTAAAGTCTTTTTTCTCTCTTTCTCTCTCTCTGTCTCTAAGTATACTTGGTAAAATCCAAAATTCATTTCTAAAGGCTGCTACCACAGTACCTAGATTCTAGTGGATTTTAAACCTACCAAAATCCATGTAAGAAAAGGTGTTATTTTCAAATAGAAAACAGTTTTACTTTATACAGTAACTGAATTTAAACGATTAGCTATATAATCAAATGACATCCAGTTGAAATGATTTCACTAAAGACCTCATAAATGATTTTTTCACATTCTTGTATTGACGCCCCACGCCCTCGCCAGTGTGGATTTCGCTGGTCCATTTACAATACCCTGCATGAATCGTCGCACCTCGAAATACCTCAAACACTACGCTGCTGTCTTTGCGTGCATGGTGAATAGGTCACATGCGCTGTGCACCTCAAATCTGTTGCTGATCTAAGCACAGAATCATTCATTGCTACCTTCCAACGTTTCAGTGGGAGTCGGGGTTTTCTTACTGTTATGATATCCGACAATGGCACTATGGCACTAACTTTGTTGGCACGAAGCATTTCTTTGATAAAAATCATCCAACTTTCGAAATTGTGTGGAAATTCATTCCTCCTAAATCTCCGCATCACAGAGGAGTTTGGGGATCCTCTGTGAAGGCAGGGAAAAAGTACTTACTCTTGATTACGAAAAGGTCAATTCGAACCGAAGACCTATTCAAAACAACTCTCATTATGATCGAAGCAATCATGAATTCGCGACCTTTGTATCAACCAAGAGTTGTGAAGAGCATTGACAATATTGATGTTATTACATCCTGGTGAATTCCTTATTGACTCTCAACCACTCGAGCTTAACCAAAAGGGTATCATACCTGACTCGTTATTTAATTTGCTTGATAATCAGAGATTAATCATCGCTACATTTTGGAAAAAATGGGGGAGTAGCTATTTAGCTCAACTCCAAACACTAATTTACCTACTATTTTATGTTGATGAATAATTTAAGTAGGTATATTATTTTTCTTTTTGTTTTACTTTACTATTAATTTTTTAGTCATTTTTCTCGTCATATAAATTTTATATCCGTTTCTTTATTTTTCTGTTTTGTTTTATTTTAATTGAATTCTTTAAGATTTTTAATACATCTAGAAAATTAATATACCTTCCTCTGTATTTATACCAATTGGCAGTTTCAAAAATTTGCATAAAATAAAAAATAAAAAAAAACAACTTCAACAGGAGCTCAAAATTTGGTTCTTAGGTCTGGGTGATATGTTCTTTCAGTGAGCCAAATTTCAGTTCAAGCTGAATTTAATGAGTTGAGATTCACAGAGGAAGTGAACAGTGGGCTAGAGGGCAAGCTGCCTCCCTCAGGTAGTAGGTACATAAAACTACAATTAACTTTGTCTCTTTGATTTGTATACTAGACAGCACAATTAAGCATTCATAGATTTGGTTGCTCTACTACCTGGCAAATTATTTGACACCTGTCCCAGAACATGCAGTATAATCACTCGATCATACAAAATACCTATAAATCATTTCATTTCCAGAATTCTTGTACCACGCCTGATAATCAACCAGGATCTTGCTTAAACATAAGGAATTGTACACATCTTTATGAACAATTGGGAAGAGTTCCACTTGCACCAGAACTTACTAACTTTTTTAAAAAATCCCGATGTGGAGAAGACAGCAATAAATCGCCCAACGTTTGCGGTAGTTTTTCAACTTTGAAGGTGCGGCTATACTGAATTTAACCATAACCTTAAACTTAACCCTAGAAGTTAAACAAAGGCAACTTTTATGTTGACGTACATTAAATTCAGTATAAACCAGTCTTATTCTTAAGTTAAGGGAATAGGTTTACGGTCAAGTTCAGTATAGCCGCACCTTAATGCTTTAAAAATTGAAAATAATCTTTACAGCAAACTGCTGATGTAAGCATATTTTACTAATTTTTGGCCATTTAAAATTTTCTTATTGTATTTTGAAGTAATCTATCCTCTTTAAATGATTTTTCAAGAAATCATCGCCAATTTTACCTGCATTTTTATACAGCAATGTTGAATGTATCCTCCATCATGAACTCCATTTTGTTGTGTCCTATGTAGTTTTGATGTGATTATGTGCTGCTGTTGTCTCGTGGTTTTTCCTCGAATAGGTAGGGGATTTTTTTTGTTTGACAATGACACTTCATACAATTTTTACCAAATTTCATTCCTTACTGTGAGTGATAATATTTCATACTTGAACAATTTTCAAAGATATACGCCATTTTCACGAAATTTCTCTCGAATTCAGAAATATTTCATCAATTGTGAATCTCGTTTTTACCTAATTGTTTTTATTGTTGTTATTTTATGTAATTTTCGTAAAATTTTGTTCAATTTGATTGATATCTAATTAGTATTTCATCACTTTCTTTTTTTGAAATTTTCAAATTTATCCGGATTATGCAATTAGACGAAAATGTTGAAAAAGAAAGTAGAAATGAGCATATCTTGAAGATTAAAATTGACAAAGACGAAACGATAGAATCAATTTGATAGCATATCATTCAATTAATAAAATGGGCACATTATTACTTATATCGATCAAAAATCATTCGAATCACTTTTTTTGAGCACTGAGCAGTGATTTGTGATGCTGAATCAGATCATATTTTTATTTGCCAAACTCTGATTTTATGCAACTTTTACTGAATTTGTCAAAATTTCATCAATTTTTTGATAATTTTCAGCAGCTTTTATGCAGGTAGGTACTACTGTTAAGTTTTGAGAAATTTAATTCAGTTTTGATTATATTTGATCTTTTTCTTAATTTTCTACAATCTGTTTGTTATTTTTATTTGGACATTTTTTTGCGAAGTTTTGTTCAAAGAACACATTTCATCGCGAATTTGTTTTTTCAAAACTATTTTTATGACACTCAAACAATTATGATAAATCCAAAGCCAAATTTCATTGAATATCATTACATTTCAGTAGGTAATTTTTTTCAAAATTTTAAGCGAATTACGTGATTTTTGAAGATGTTTTGTGTAATTTTTGCCAAATTCTGTTCTATTTTGATAATATTTCAAGAATTTTGGCGGTCGTATGGGGGATGTTGTGTGGTTTTACCAATTCTAAATGGATCTTATAAACATACTCCAACGATAACATTTATGCTGACAAATGTCATTGGTCAGCTATTTTTAGTGCCAACTGCCAACTTTTCCTAAATAAAGCCACAAAACAACGGAATTACTCGTACTACCTATCGCATTATTCAACAATAATTTAACTGACGAATTATCACCATTCACCAATCCAATAAACGAATGATCAAGTGTAGGTATAAACTGAGTTGTACGTACCTATAGTCCAAACCGCGGTATTGGAAGCACTTTGTATGCATGTTAAAATTATTAACACATAAAACAATCATGAGATACTTAAAGAAAAATAGGAGTAATGATGAAGTACTTACAGCAGCCAAACAGTACCAATACTTATAAACGACAAATTGATAATTATAAACCGAGTACGAGAAATAACACTTCCTTCTACACATTTTGCTTCATAATGGGTGGAGCTCTTATATGTAGGTACCTACGTGTACATAAGTACGTGATAAGTAAAACCGAAAAAAAAAAAAAAAAAAAAAAAAAAAAACTGTTCGAACAGGACGCTGATTAAGTGGACCACACGAATCACTCGTATGTTACAGATTTTTTTTTTTAGAAAATATCATTTGACAACCGGAACAGGACGCTTTTGGTTGCTGATTAGATAGGTATAATCGCGAGCTGCCTCTCATTTTTGTATCCGTTTTATGGAATACGATAACTGAAAATTAGGTTATCGGGATTTCAGCGAGTGATGCAGATCGTGATGAGTAAAGTGATCTGGAAGCGAGGGAGACCCATGGCGTAGCTAAGGGGAGGTCGAAGAGGGCCATTGCTTTCGTTGCGAGCAAAAATGGATGTTTTTTCGTTTTTTGGACCGATTTTTTCGAATAATTTTCGCTTTCTCGTAAAATCATCACACATCATGAAAGGGGTTCAGAAAATTACCTCGAACTTCGATTTTGTATGCCTGATAATAAGGTTTTGTCCCCCCCCCCTCACCTTGAGAAAATCCTAGGCCAAAAATGAGGGAAAAATCAAAATTTTACCAAATTGACCAAGAAAGCTGAAATTTAGGATATACCCTATTTTCGACATGCCAAATCGATTGAAAACTATTTCAAACCGTTTTGAGCAGTTCTGGAGCCTCCAGCAGATTTTTGAAACTCGAAATTCCCAAAAAATTTCATCAAATTGAGTTGGAAAGCCGAAATTTACTCTACAACTAATGTCTTTTGGAGCCTCCAGCAACTTTTTGAAAATTACTGGAGCCTCCAGCAAGTTTTCCAATGCTCGAAATTTCAATAAAATTTTACCAAACTGAGTTGGAAATCCAAAATTTGCTGCGCACTTCAATTTCAACACGCTATCAAGTCGGCTGTAGGTATGTTCAAGTCATTTTGGAGCCTCCAGCAACTTTTTGAAAATTCTTGGAAACTCCAGCAGGTTTTTAAAATTTGAATTTCCACAAAATTTCATCAAAAAAAGTTATGAAATTTACTGCAGGTAGATTTCAAGTCATTTCGGAGCCTCCAGCAACTTTTTGAAAATTACTGGAGCCTCCAGTAGATTTTTGAAACTTGATATTTCCACAAAATTTCATTAATAAGCATTTGGAAAGCCAAAATTCATTTTGTGAACTTATTTTAATAAATTATGAAGTCGACTGCTGGTGGATTTCAAGTCATTCTGGAGCCTCCAGTAAATTTTTAAAACTGTGAATTTTTACAAAATTTCATCAAATATTGTTGGAAAGCCGAAATTCATTCTGTAAACCAACTTCAATACGCTATGAAGTCAACTGCAGGTAGATTTCAAGTTATTTCGGAGCCTCCAGGGAATTTTTGGAAATTACTGGAGCCTCCAGTAGATTTTTGAAAATTGAAATTTCTACAAAACTTTAACAAATTGAGTTTAAAAACCGACTGCGTGCCCGTGGGTTCAATTCATTTTGGAGTCTTCAGCGATTTTTTGAAAATTCTTGAAGCCTTCAGTAAATTTTTGAAACTTGAAATTTCCTAAAATTTCATCAAACGGAGATGGAAAGCCGAAATTTACACTGCACTCCAATTTTAACACCCTCTGAAGACGACTTCAGGCGGGTTAAAGTCATTTTGGAGCCTCCAGCGACTTTTTGAAAATTACTGGAGTCTTTACCAGATTTTTGAAACCTGAAATTCCCACAACATTTCATCAAATGGAGTTATGCTTGATGGTTTCAATGATTTTGAAGCTCCTAGCTACTTTTTGGAAATTTCGATTTTCCGAAAATAAACGCCCTACAACGTTTCAAAAAGTCGCTGGAGGCTCCAAAATGACTTGAAATCCACCTGCAGTCGACTTCGCAACGAATTGAAATTAGTTTGCAGAATGAATTTCGGCTTTCCATCTCCATTTGATGAAATTTTGGAAAATTTCAAGTTTCAAAAATCTACTGGAGGCTCCAGTAATTTTCAAAAGGTCGCTGAAGGCTGTAAACCCACTTGAAATCCACCTGCAGTCGACTTCTTAGCGTATTGAAATTAGTTTTGCAGAATGAATTTCGGCTTTCCAACTCCATTTTGATAAAATTTTGTGGTCATTTCGAGTTACAAAAATCAGCTGGAGGCTCCGGAACTGCTCAAAACGATTTGAAACAGTTTCCAATCGATTTGACATGTCGAAAATGGGATATATCAAATTTCTGCTTTCTTGGTCAATTTGGTAAAATTTTTATTTTTTCCCTCATTTTTGGCCTGAATTTGATTTTCAAAAATTCACCAAAAATCGAAAAAATCACTCTAGCACTTGAAAATTTGACAAGTGATAAATTTTTGCCTAATCTTTTGATCTACCTCTGTACGGTTTGAAAAATTTCGTGCTAGTCTCATGTTGTAACGAAAAATCCAAGGGCTAGAAATGTTCCTTAGGACTACCTCTTTAAGAAAAAAGGTGTACCAGAGGATCGACAGGGGGGTGCAATAGATCCTTATGCGGGCTCCCCTCCCCTCCCAAAACTTAAATTTTTTGTCTCAATTTTCTCAACGTCTCCATAAATAAGGAGACCAACGTGAGGTTTTTCTAAAAATAGAATTACCTATTTAAAACAATTCCAGCTCAAAAATGTGAAGTTTTTTATACGAATAGATTTTTTCGATTTTTTTCTCACTGGTGGGGGCAAAAGTTCACTTTAAACTTGAAGAAAAATCAAAAAATAAGGATTTTTTTATTGTTATAAAATTCAACAATTTTTTAGGACATTGGAGTGCAGAAAAGCGAAATTTCAAAATCGATAATTCGGTTGAGATGTTGAGATGAATCGAGCCCAAAATGAAAACTGGAAAAATAATTTATTTAACGATCATCTCTTTTTCAATACATTGTGAGCGGTGTTATAACCCAATAAAATGGGCGTATGCAATAATAACGAATAATTAGATATATCTATCTTGGCATTGAGCTGGATCCATTTCTGTAAAAACGCAATCTGCTCTTCTTGACTCATATTCATCGAATCTACGCCTCTCATGTAACATATCTGAAACGGAAACAAAATTTAAAATATCAATTTTACAACGTGAAAATGTAATAAATATTTCAAAAAATAAATAAATAAAATAAAAAAATAACAAATATCTCAAGGATTCTTGCAAGTTTCAAGTTGAATTTTTTTTTATATGTGTCTGCTTGCAATTTTCGAAATCGGTGCCCCATGGAAAATTGAATCTTTCAGGGAATTCGTCTTTTACCATTTTTGAGTATCTATTCAATTTTAAAATAATCCACAAGGTCTCCCAAATTTTCAAAACAATTCTACATGAATTTTTTACTTTTGATTTCTTAAAAATTGACTTTTTTTCGAGAGCAAAATAATAAAAAAAAAATTGAAACGTCCTAAAAAACATACTTTAGATCTCAATTCGGCGGGAAGCGCTTTCGGACCACCTCTTTCAACTATTTTCCTATCCATAAGCACACCCAACTGAGCAAACCGGATTATTTTCCGAGTTGGGGACAATATCGCAGTTATACCATACGTAGAACCTAAATGCATCTGAAACCAGATACAAAATCAAACAAGTTATAGGTAGTCATATTTTAATGTACACTTTAATGAATAATGACTCTTAAAATCAGCAATTTTGCTTCGATTCATATTCACGTACTCACCAAATGCAACTTTGGTAATGTTTGCAGATAAAAAGGCCCACTTCGAGCAAACAACGAGGAAACTTTCGCTACATCTGATACTTCGGGACGAGCACCCTGATCCAGCATCGCCGTCAGCTTACGCCAGTCTTTCAAGACGTCGTCGGCGATTCGACCACTAGAACATTCCTTCAAATAACTGCGAAATGAAAAAAATTGCATCAGTGTGGCCTCTTCGTATACGAAGCTGGTGAATTGTAAGATTCGAGAGTCGACCAGGTAAATAACTTACTTTAAGACTAGTGTACGATGTTTGAGTCTATCTTTGTGATCTTCGAAAGGGAACGTTGCTCTTTGATGTTCGGTCCAGAAATGGTGAGTGACTGTTTTACGAGGTAAAAAGTATCTGCATTGGGGAGGAAAAAACAAACACAAATGATGACTATAGAATTGTATTACGAGGGGTAAGAGGAGCGATCGTCGTCTATTTTCAAATGCATGCCCCTTCAACTCTCCATATCAACTGTCAGCCCTCAATCATCGAGCTAAAATAATAAAATAATTTCAAAATCTTACACGAGCGGTATAATTAACCCATTTCCAAATGGTAACACTGCCAAAGCCCCGATCGGGAACAATTTCCTGCTGCTCAGCTTGAAATTATGGAAAAATTCCAACTCTTCTAAGCTCAAACATTGGGCACTGCCGTTGTTTGCGGAAGCTTTACCTACGATTCTGAAAGACTCTTTTACATCGTTCATAATTCCCTATCAAAAAATAAAAATAAAAAATGAAAATAAAGTTCGCAAATTCCCTCAAAAAATTGCCAAGTGTTGGAAAAATTGCAACATGGTCATTTTACCCGCAGTCCTCCGTAAACCAAACTGTACACTGCACTAATTCGTGGAAACCTTTCACGTATTTTTTCAAGTGCAGTGTCGTATATTTTCACCACTTCAGTGGAGGCTTTTTTCACCACTTCGGTGGAGGCTTTTTTCGAATAATTGCTGCCATATCTGTGACAAAATTCAAAGTAAAAAAATAACCCATTAGGCGACCAAGTCGTTGATACCAGCTTGAAAGTAATATAGGATATATTATTTATACCTCTTTCAACAAATTTAATTTCATTGTCATCTTTTTTGGTTCGAGCCGAAGAAAAAATAAAGAAAAAAATTTGAATTCAACGTAAAAAAATTTTTATTCAATTTTCAAAATCAAATTACAATCGAATAGGTAGTAAATAGATATTACAATGAAATTAAATTTGTTATATAAGAGGAATAGTACAGAAAAAAATAAAATAAAAAAATAATATCATAATATCAAATACGTAAAAAAAAAAAGGAAAAAGGAAAAATGTAAATTAGGTACGCATGTTTTTGTACAATTAAAATAATTACGAACGTTGTAATATTGTATTCTAATGCAGGCGAGCGCACTATTCACGACTAGACTATATATCAATTGTCAGCAGTATCAATATTCTCAAAAAAAAAAAAATAATAATAATAATAATAAAATAGGTAAGGCTAAAAAAAATTAAAAAATTGAAGAAAAACATTGTACGGATTAAAATGTTGCCAAAGGACATTATTTGTAATAAATCATCTTACTGATGGTAAATTAATCATACTGATAGATCATAAATTGCAAAATTTCATCATTTTGCAAATAATTACCAAATTTACTGGTAAATTACCGTATTGGTTTTACAAAATTACAGTAAAATTTCTTGCCTGTAATTCAATCGTATTTTGAGGTAATTGGGGAGGATTCATAATGAAAAGATAATCAAAAAAAATAATGCTGTTAGTTTTTGGATTCGTACTCAATTTTTTTTCTCAAAAAAAAAAAAAAAAAAACTTGAATGATTAAAAAAGGTTAAAAAAAAAACTAAAAACAAAAATAACGCATGCAAAACATTGAAAAAAAATAATACAAAATATTACAAATTGAAATTTTTTTAATTTTAAAAAAGTTGAATTGTTTTAAAACTAAGTATTTGATAAAAAAATAATTTTTTTTGGCTATTTTTTGAAAGTTAATTTTTGACAAAATCAAGCGAAATTCGCAGAAAATCAACATTTGGACAATTTTTTAAAAAAAGTAAACCTTTTTGGAATTTTTTGTGAAAAAAAGTTAATTTTTAGCTATTTTTTTAAAAAACGTAGGTTTTTTTAAAATCTATTGCAAAATACGCTAGACTTGGATAATTTTAGCAAAAAAATGACTTTTTGGGAATTATTGGAGAAAAAAAGATACTTAAAAACTCGTACTCAATTTTTTCCAAAAAATAAAAAAAGATTGAAAAAAAACTAAAAATAGAAAAAACGCGAGCAAAACATTTTTTTTTTAAAAACAGAACATTACAAATTGAAACTTTTTTTTTAAAAATTGTAGGTATAAAGTTGAATTGTTTTGAGACTGTTTGATAAAAAAGCGAGACTTTTTGGCTATTTTTGAAAGTTAATTTTTAACAAAATCAAGCAAAACCCGCAGAAAATTGACATTTGAACATTTTTTTTTTAAAAAGTGAAGCTTATTGGAATTTTCTGTAAAAAAAGTTGATTTTTAGCATTTTTTTTAAAACGTAGATTTTTTAAAATCTATGGCAAAATACGCGAGACTTTGATAATTTTAGCGAAAAAATGACTTTTTGGGAATTATTGGAGGAAAAAAATACTTAAAAACTCGTACTCAATTTTTTCCAAAAAAAAGTAATTTTTGTTAATTAAAAGAGGTTGAAAAAAAAATATAACCAAAAAGTAAGTAATTTTGGCAGCAATGTGAGAATTTTTGCAATTTCTGGCCAAAAAAAGGTCAGTTTTTGATAAAAAGTGAGACTTTGATAATTTTATCAAAAAGAAAGGCTTTTTGGCAGAAAAGCGAGATTTTTGGGCAATTCTTAGACAAAAATGAGATTTTTGAAAACGAAAATTTTTAAACATTTTTGTCAACTTTGGAGAATGGGAAATTTTCATCAAATTTTTGATAAAATAGAAAGCAACACTTTGAAGATTTTAGAAAAAGGCAGGATCTCTTGGAAAGCTATTCGTGGCAAAAAAATGATACTTTTGAAAAATGTTTGGAAAAATGTGAGACTTTTTTGGGAATTTTAAGCGACGCTTTTTACACATTTTGCTAAACATCAACAATTTTTGTCATTTTTAAAAAAACGAGAATTTTGGACAATTCCCACCCCACCCCCCCCCCCAAAAAAAAGAAAGAAAAATTAACCAAAAAGTAATTACTTAACTTTGGCAAAAATGTGAGAATTTTTCGTAATTTCTGTCAAAAAAAAATGCAGTTTTTGATAAAAAGGTGAGACTTTGATAATTTTATCAAAAAAAAGGGGTGTTGGTAATTTGAATTTATGGCAAAAAAACGAGATTTTTGAGCAATTTTTTGACAAAAGTGAGATTTTTGAAAACGAAAATTTTTAGCAATTTTACTGAAAAGCAAACACTTTTGTCAAGTTTGGAGAATGGGAAATTTTTAATAATTTTTGACAGAATAGAAAGCAACACTTTGAAGATTTTAGAAAAAGGCAATGACCTTTTGAAAGCAATTCCTGGTAAAAAAAAGTGATTTTTTGGAAAATTGTGGAACTTTTTTGGGATTCTATGGAAAAAAACTACGCTTTTCTAGACGTTTTGCTAAACAACGAAAATTTTTGTCATTTTTAAAAAACAAAAATTATGGACAATTTTTTGCAAAAAAAAAAATCCAAAAAGTAAATAATTATGGCAGCAATTTGAGAATTTTTGAAATTTCTGGTCAAAAAAAAAAACAGTTTTTGATAAAAAGGTGAGACTTTGATAATTTCATCAAAAAGAAGGGGTTTTTGGCAATTTGAATTTATTATGGAAAAAAAACGAGATTTTTGAGCAATTTTTAGACAAAAGTGAGATTTTTGAAAACGAAAATTTTTAGCCATTTTACTGAAAAGCAAACACTTTTGTCAACTTTGGAAAATGGAAAATTTTTAACAATTTTTGGTAGAATAGAAAGCAACACTTTGAAGATTTTAGAAAAAGGCAGGACCTCTTGGGAAAGCAATTCGTGGCAAAAAAATGATACTTTTGAAGAATTTTTGGAAAAATGTGAGACTTTTTTGGGAATTTTATGCAAAAAACGACGCTTTTTACACATTTTGCTAAACAACAAAAATTTTTGTAATTTTTAAAAAAACAAAAATTTTGGAGAATTTTTTACAAAAAAAAAAAAAAAAAAAAAAAAAAAAATAGAATTTTGGAGTTTTTAGGAAAAAAAGAAATTTTTTTCTCAGCAATTTCACTAGAAGATGAGATTTTTAGTCAATTTTTGCCAATTGATTTGAAAAAGGCAAGACTTCGACAATTTTAACAAAACTGAGTACTTTTTGGCAAAATTTTTGTACATTGGCAAAAAATGATACTTTTTGGCAATTTTCGTCAAAATAAGCAATACTTTTGAATTTTAGCAAGAAACGAGATTTTCTGACCGTACTTATGGGCTACATAATGATTCTTTATAATTTTACCATATTCTATGATTATTTAGGGAATTTTTTTGGGAGATTGCCAAGAAAAAAAATGAGTTTAGTTTCAATCAATTTGAAAAAATATTACTTAGTTATTGTATTACTGTAAATTCTGTTACAGAATGACAGTAATTACTTCAAAATTACTGTATGACGGTAATTATTTTTAAAACTGCGTCATTTTTTGAATTTTTAGCCAATAATTACCAATATTATAGGTAAAATAGTGAAATATTACAATATTTGTAATTTTAAAGTGTAGGTATTAAAAAAAAAATTAAAAAATAAAAAAAAATAAGGATAGTTCACAACTTTAAGGTACTCGTAATTACCATATTTTACCAAAAATCGATCATAAATTACATTGTTTGTACTTTGTTGGCAGGAAATAATAAAATTACACTTGGATTACAAGTAAGGAATGTTCTAAAAACGACGAATTGCCGCCTACGGGGAATAATGGGGGATAAAAAACACATGAAAATTTCGCTATTCATGCCAGCATTCCAGGTAAATACCATTATTACCGTAATAACGAATAAAATTCGGTAATTACTGGTAATTTAAGCATATTTACCGTCTTGTGAGGTAATTTAAAATAAAAAAAGGGTAAAAAAAATATTACCAATTATTACGAATATTTGTTAGATAACTAGTATACAGGTAAAAAAAAAAGATGTTATTTGAAACTTATCGACTTCATTCGACAATTTCGATCCGTTGAAACAATTCATCTAAAATACTTGTAAAATCTAAAAATTCCACGATAATTACAGTAAATTCTTTGTGGAAAAAAAACATATTAATAAACACAAAACGATACGATTAATCCCCGCATTTAGTAAATATCTGCGTTTTCAAACAGTAATAAAATACAACTATAAAAAAAATCGTTTAAAAATCTACACAAATTGTTAAATACATACGAACGCGAAGGGGAAGGGAGAAGAGAGGGGCTAACGAAAGTTGTTGATTACATAAAATACATATACTCATAATATAACATCACAGTTTACAACGCGTTTAGTTTCAATAATTATTTTAAAAAATTACAAGAAAGTAAGAAAAAAGAGAGACGTTTGAAAAAAAATTCAAAATGGTCGCAAACCAAATATTAACGAGTGAGAGTGATTAATCAATTACCTAGTACACTACGTGGCGATGTGAAAAAAAAATTACCATCTTTGTAAAATAGAAACGAATGTTAGCAAAAGTTTAGTAGGTAAATTATTGAGCAAAAATGAGCCCCTGTTGATTCATCAATCATCACATTACACTTCACAGATTCCTAAGTCGACGAGAAGTGAAATGGAAACGAAAAAAATAATCAATGCTCTGAGAGAAGAAAAAGATCGCTCTGGAATTAGCAAATTTCAATCTTCTTCTTCGATGGTTAAAAGAGGCAATACTTCGGCCGGATGGTGAATCACTTCGGATATTCGATTTGCGGCCCTTTGTCCCTATATGTTCGAAGCAGTGATCAAGTTAGGATAATCGAATAACTCTTTGGCGTTCTTTTTGACCGAATACGTGAAGGCGAACGAGCCACAAAATATCAGCACACCTGCGACAAAAACCAACCACTCGTAGCCTCGAGAAGGTTGCATGAACATTCGTACTTTGACCACAGTCCAAATTGATTCGGTCCATGTGGCGTATTCTCCCGAAGTCATGTTGTAATCTTTGATCACGAAAGCTGGACTGATCGCATCGGTTATGTTGAGCTCGGATTTCAAGCATATGTTCTTGCTCGGTATCCAAAAGGTGTTCTGATTAGCGCACTCTTCGAAGTTAGTCGAGTTGGTTTTGTAGCCGGAGAAATATATAAGGAATAGTTTGGTTGTTAAGACGATCCATTGAGTTTGACCGGTGATCACACCGACGTAGTAGTCGATTCCTTTGGCTTTGGTTGAAATTACGTCTTCGGGGAGGAAGCTGTTTATGCCCGTTTCTTTTACCAGGTCGCAGGAGAGTGTATCGACGTAGCAGTGAAGTAATTCATCGGCTTCTTGATTGGTTACGGTGGCTGAAGCGTTTGGAGTAGATTTAGAGATCTGTTCGTATAAGGTGGCAGCTAACGAGGTAGCGAAGTTGGCTACGAATGATTGGATACTGTCTTCAGGAGCAGTCTCGTTTTTGCCAGCGTATTTGTAGTTGATATTGTAATCGTCGTCGAATAAACCGTGATAGTAATTATTGGAGAAGTGATCGTCGTAAGAGCTCAATATTACACCGGGGAAGTCGCTCTTGGCTAGCAGGAAGTTCTGCATGGAAGATGGTGGTAGAGTTGATCTCGTGCTTGGGGTCAAAGTGGCATTTATCAGTCTTTGTTGGAACTTGGAGATGAAAGAGGAAACATTAGCATTAGCTCGATTATGGTTATATAACGTGGAGGTGTTGTATAATTGGGATAGTTCGATGTAGAGATCGATTTCATCCATCGAAATGGGATGCTCCGAGTTCGGATACAGTTTCTTTTGTAGATCGTAGACGACTCTACTGGATCCTATGTAGTCGTAAGCTTCACCGTTGAACAATATGAATACGACGTTTTGATCGTATTTACTGAAATCTTCACCTTTGGTCATATCGTAGAGTAGTTTAGCTGTGAGTACGAGTGTCGTCAACGATGTGGCTACTGATAACGAAGCTGGATTGTTCTGGTAGAAGAAGGAAGCGGCGTCTAATCGAGCAGCGACGACTACGTACGATTTACGAGCAGGTTTGAATTTAGCCAAAGGTATGATGGGTAAGTAGATGTTTTCGCTACCCATTTCATCGCAGTACTTAATCGGATTTATATTAAAAGTGCCAGCGTTACGACGTAAACATGTTCTAGAATCGACTGCACCGTACATATGGGAAGATAGTTGCAAAGCACACAACGATCTGGATGTTTGCGATTCGTCGTACGGAGCGTTACGATGGAAACAATCGTGTAATTGGGTTATGGTATCGTTATCTTTGGTGAAAAATATCGGTATATTCCATCTTTCTTGAAGTATACCGGTACCGATAGGATTCCAGGGCTTTTCGCATGTGGTTTCACGTCGAGCTAGGGCTGAATATCGATTAGGGCAAGTATCTTCGGGCGATGTGGGTTTGATTTCGGGTCGTGGCTGATTTTGAGCTAGTAAGATACCGGTTACTTTGGAAGTAGAGTTCATTTTCTGGAGATATTCGCGAGTGAACATGTCGATATTGATGACGACGATGTACGAATCCATTGGAGAAGAGTTCAGGACCCATTGTAAATCGGTAGGGTTGTTAACTACGTGGAGGACGCCGGTATTACCTTGACGAGGCGAAGTACAGCCGAAGGTGTGGGTACTGTTCATACGTAAGACGCAGGGTGATGTTTGGTCTAACGTGATGTACATTTTGCTTTGGAATTGGAACGCGGTGCAGTGGCTCGCCAATACAGAGATTAAGATTAGAGCGTACATGATTAAAGTGTACATAATAATGAGCGATATATAATGATACTAATTACGAGAATATTGTATTATACCGTATTTGAGGATACAATGTGTTACAGCAAATCTTCGTTGTGTTCTGTTGCAGGAGGCTTCGTACGAGCATGTTCGGCGAGATCGATATTAGTACAGCATTCGTCTGGATCTGGTACAATGAACGAAGAGGATTATTTGGCGAAGAATTTTCGAATTAATTTACTTTATAATGTAATTTTTACCGAAAATTTCGAAAGCTTTGTTGATAAAATCGATGATTATTAATTTTTGGAAAGGGTGAGGTGAGGAAGTCGCTGATAAGGAAACTGAGGAGTTCGAATTTTGTGAACAACTTTTTGTTCGGATTTTTTTGTGAGTTTTAGATTGGAAACATGAATTAACATTAATTAATGTGATAAAATTGTTATTTAATTATTATTAATATTAATAAATAATTTTCAGTGATCAAAATACTGGAAAAAAAAGTAAAATCGGAAATAAGAAATCAGCGACAATCAACCAAAAATCAGTTTGGGTATTTTTTTTCCTGCCAAGTTGAGGCATTTTTCTCCTGACGCTGCATGAAAATTTATCTGTAAAAAGCCAAAAAGTATAATTTTATTTTTCCAGTTTTGAAATTTTTTCATTTCTTGTCGAAGTTTTCTGCCGAAAACTGACGTTTTCTAACGATTTTAAATAATTTAATTAATTAAAATAGTTAAATTAATATTAAAAACTGTTAATGGTGGCGTAGTATGATGCCAGGAAGAGTTCCCTGTGTACCGAGTAAGTACTAGTCTATGTAAACTGATAGATTTCCAGATCAACGTATTCGAGTTTGGAGTAATATTTTCATTCGGTTTCAGCTGAAAATCCTTTGAGTATATCATGGCACGACAGCGCTTGGGTGCCGATGGTGAATTCTTCCAACGTTCTGGATTACTTTAGCGAAAGAAGCAATCCATTCTACGATCGGACGTGTAATAACGAAACGCTGAAAATGCAACGGTTGAGTCCAGATCAGCTGGTGTAAGTAACTTGTTATATCTAATAGAAAATATTTGAATTTTATTACATATTATTGTGTTACTATAATTAGGAATATGACCGGATTAGAGTATACTCTGTTGCACGTCCAGGAGCCGATATTATACGTAATTCGTAAACAACATCGAACATCTCCTACTCAAAGTGTGCCTGTAGCAGATTACTATATTATCGCCGGAACCGTATATCAAGCTCCTGATCTTATATCCGTTGTGAACTCTAGATTGGTAAACGATCATTATATGTACTTGTTTGTATTATTACGTTACTTTTCGTCTAAAATCTCATGTTGGAAAATCATTCTGTGGATAGCTCACAACTGTATCCCACTTACAATCGGCGTTCGACGATTTGTTCGGTATTACTAAATACCAGCCATCGAAAGGGTACTCGTGGGATGTAAAGACTCCACCCAATGCTCAAGGTACCGTCGTTAAAAAAGATATCAAAGAAGAACCTAGCTCTAATTTCCAACGCCAAAGAGTAGATATGCTATTGATGGAATTGACTCGTCGGTTTCCTCCTCCTGTCGTAAGACCTCCTGCTATGGAAAGTGAGTACTTGTGATGTTAAGTTTTGTAATTTTATGATATGGTGGTGTTGATTGTGTAATTTTTACAGTTGCTGAAAACAATGTGGTGGTGGAAAATCCGCCAGTACCGAAACAAGAGCCAGCTAGTACAAGTCAGAGTGGTAGGACTGAAATTAAGCAAGAATCGAGGGATGAACCTAGACCGGAACAACCTGTTACATCTCCTTCGATGAAACCTCCTCCGGAAAAGAAACCTAGACTTACGTGATCGAATACCCTAAACTTAGAAAACGTTACCTTGGCAACGTGTTTATTTAATCAATTTGTGTTTTAGTTTTAAGTTTTTTTTTTTTTTTAATTTTTGTAAAAATTTTGTAAATTAATTAATTCTGATAGTTCTAAAACTCGTTGCCGGCGTTATGGATATCGCTAGAGTTACCGAGTAAGTATTCTAGTTCTATTGATTCACTATCTAAATGTTGATCTCAATTTCTTGACAAATTAATAACAATAATTTTCACATTTCAGAATGGAAGATGATATTTTGAACCGTATCAAAGATCCCGAATATGCTGCTACTATGCAGCAAATCGAAACCAGTCATAATTCTATATCTGAATTGATCGACGAGTGCAATGAAATGGTTACAAATATCAGATTAGCCAACGATCTGCGAGAAATAAACCGAAGAAAAGAAGAGGAATCGTTGGAACGAGCTAGAACATCGTTTTTAGAAGAAGAATCTCTCAAAGCTCATCAACAATTCGATGAAATTAATTCAAAATGGGATCCTATTTCGAAATACAACGATTCTATCGATATTTACAATGCTTGTGAAACTCAAAGAGGTAAGATTATTTAGTGATTGAGATCTCGATTCAACTTCGAAAAATTGGTATTAATTGTGTCTGATATTTGATTGCAGAAAAATGCGAAGAATTGTTAAAGTGCAAGAATAACGTTATCGAGAAATTGAAGAATGATTTAACCAAAGCTGATGAAAAATTCTCCAATGATCAAACCACTCAAAGAAACGATATCAACGTTTTATCGTACAGGATCGATAAACAAATAGAAATTCTTCGAGACGCGTACAGAAAACATCTGCAACTGATCGAAGTAATTTTTTAATCCTTCGATTGCTATCTCGAATGGAATTTTTTCTAATTTTTTTATGTTTCGTAGAACTTTGTAGTCGCAGAACAAACAAGACTGATTGACGAATGTCAAGCCAAATGGGACGTATTGAATAAAAAATACGAACAAGAAGAAATACAAGATATCGAAGACCGAAATAAAATGGTGGAAGAATACGAGAAACAAATGGATCTCATGTACTCGGAGCATTTTGAGAAATACTCTGAAACCAAAGAAAATCTCGAAAAGGAATTACAAGTATGTTCATGATCAATAATGAAGGCAGATGATGGGTTTTTATTTTGTTTTAATTTATGATAATTTTTCGCAGGATTTGCAAATAAATGTGGAAGAAGTGAAAGCATCTTGTGCCCTGGATGAGAAAAAACTGGAATATAATTACCTCGTATTAACCAAAAGACAAAAGGAATTGGTGCAGATAAAATCCGATCAAAAACAGAAAATCAACAGGTTAGTAAAGTTTACAGCTGGGTAATTTTATATCGTGCTGTTGTATTAAAATCATGTATAATTTTTTATTCAGATTACGTGATAAAGAAATGAAACTTCGTGCTAAAATTGAAGAATGTGAGAAAAATCACGAAATACAATCGAAAAAGCTGACCAAAGAAATAACTGAACTGGAAGCAGATTTTGAACGAAATTCGGACAAGATGAGGCGTCTCGGTGATGTAAACGAGCACACGTTTAAAAAAATTTGGCAGCTGAATGTCAAGAGAGCGATGACACTTGTTAAAAAGGTATTTATTATATTATATTTATACATCATTTGATATTGAATTCGAAGAATTTTGAATTTAAATGTGTGAAATTATCTTTCAGATAGTTCAAATTGATAGAAAAATACACGAAGAAGTTCTGCAGATTGAATGGAAAGCGCCGGAATTTAAATTAATGCACTTGAACGATCTTCCATCGATTCAGTTAGCTTTACAAAACTCCAAAGAATCAGATCCACGTGAGATATATTTAAAATAATTGAGTTATTTACGTTTAGAGGTGGTCAAAATCATCCACACGATTGATTTAACGAGTTTTTTTAATTAATTATTTAAATTTTGGATCTTATTTCACAGATACCGAATCGAAGCAATCTTCGGATAAGTTAATCTTACCTGAAATTCCATCGGCGGATGCTCAATTAACCAAATTCATCTTGCAAGAGATCGTTAAAAATGTGGAATTCTTGAACTGTCAAGTCAACGAACTTACCGAAAACTTACCTCAAAGTCAGCAAAGTATCGTAAACTACGATTACGTTTTAAAAGTACGTAAATCTGGTAATAATATAATTGAAATATTGCTTGATATAGGATTTTAATTGTGTTTGGTATTTTTCAGGCTTTGAAAATCCACGATCAAGCTCGAATGGAGTTACTGAAAAAACGTCTGATCCCATTAATGGAATGTTTAACGTGCAAAAAAGCTCAAAAAGATAAAAGTATATCGGTTAAATATCAAGAAACATTACTCAAACAAGGAAGAACCGGTTCAGGGCATAAGACTAGGCAGAAATGTACTTCGCGAAGACCTTCATCGGCTCCTCTGTCTTCGAGTAAGTTGAATTTTGATTTAAAAATCATCTCACGAATGATTCTTCGAACAGTTTTAAATGATGTTTCTTATTTTTTTTATCGATTTGCAGGTGTTACCAAATTATTCGACAATCATTTGCATAAAATCGTGTGCAGAAATCCTGATCACATCAGACGCATTGATCAATTATCTTTAATAAACGCCATTTCGGATTTTGTGGTCGAAGTTCAAAAGCAAGATAAAGAGTGAGTTTTATTTTTCGATGATTTTTATTTTTATTTTTTACTGTGTCACACTCCGATTTGAACGGAACCGTGATTTTTAAAAAGAGCATAGTCTAAATCCCCCAAAACCAAATTTTCAGCTGCCCAAGTTCATTTTTCGATTTTTGGCGAATTTTTGAAAATTCAAAATTGACTGTTTTTGACGATTTATGCTTTTTTAAAAAAAAGTACGTACTTGATCAGTATAAATGGTCAAAACAAGTCCCAAAACTAATATTAATTGCCCAAATCCAAATTTCACCATTTCCAGCCATTCTGGAGCCTCCAGCGCGATTTTTCAATTTCTCCAGAATTTTGAATTTGCTCCAGAAGGCGTGAATATGCAATTGGGCAGCTAAAAATCGAGTTGTATATTACACTCGACCTGTTTAACGAGTTTATCCAAATTTGAGCCAATTTTGAGAGTGACATCTCAAAAGTGGATTTTTGACCAGCTTTTTTCAAAATTAAAAAATCCAAAAAATCAAAAGTTCCCCGTTTGTGTGGAAAATTTTGAAATTCATGCGAATCGCTGTATTTTGTCCAAAACCAACCTCCGGAGTGCAAATTCTACCATTTCCAGTCGTTTTGGAGCGAGAGTGACACCTCAAAAAACCACTCTTGAGGCGTCACTCTCAAAATCGGCTCAAATGTGGATAAACTCGTTAAACAGGTCGAGTATAATACACAACCCGATTTTTAGCTGCCCAACTGCATATTCACGCCTTCTGCAGCAAATTCAAAATTCAGGAGAAATTGAAAAATCGCGCTAGAGGCTCTAGAATTGCTGGAAATTGTGAAATTTGGATTTGGGTAATTAATATTAGTTTTGGGACTTATTTTGACCATTTTTATTGATCAAGTACGTACTTTTTAAAAAAAAGCATAAATCGCCAAAAAAAAGCCAATTTTGAATTTTCAAAAATTCGTCAAAATATCGAAAATTGAACTTGGGAAGCTGAAAATTTGGTTTTGGGGGTTTTAGACTATGCTCTCTCCAAAAATCGCAGTACCGTTCAAATCGGAGTATGACACCTCAAGAGGTTCCCTTGTAAGAACAGAGTACATATTTTATTTGTGAAAATATTATTACAGGGAAAAGAAATGCACTAGTCTGGATAAACTTCAAGTATCTCGTATTCTAACCGAAGCCGATATGCAGCTTTATTGGGAAAAGTTCAACAGCAGTATCTTCAAAGAGAAAGAATTCACGTGGGGTGTTACGCAGAAATGCATGCAAGAGTATTTGGATCTCGTTAGAGGTGAGTAACTTGAAAATTTGTAATTTTATTAAATTCATTTTTGTGTTTCTGATTGAACGTTTGTGATTTTTAATTCGTTATTCGTCGTTGTTTTTAGTTCATAGTTCCTTGAGTAAAGAAGTTCAAGGTTTGGAACAGCAGAATGGAGAATTGAAACAATTATTGAGCGATTTTCATACCAAGAAGAAATAGTCGGTGAGTGGTGCATAATTTTATTTGATATTAGATGTATTTTTTTAAAAATTATGTCTGCATGTTGAATCTTTGTGGAGTTGTTTTGTTAATTGAGAGGTTTAATTGGGGCTAATTTTGAAAACTGTGTAAGCCAATTGGAGAAAATTATATTACTGTTGAGGACTTTTTTTGCTGGTTGCTGGAATTCCGTGAATTTTATCAGCTTTTGGTCATCTTCGATTGTTCTGTATCAATTTCTGAGCTGATTTCTCTTTTTTTAGTGGTACCTCGAGTATTTCATTTCGATAATCTTTTATCAATTTTTCGTTGTTTTCAATATTTTCTTGTCATTACGAATTATTTTGTTAGCGATTTCGCTCAAATTTCGTGATACTCGTATTACCTGAGTTGTTCATTTTTAAAATTGCCAAGTCCCGTTCTTCCTAAAAATTGTTGCTTTCTTGCAAAAAATCCTATTTCTTGTAAAAAAAATTACTCAAAAGTCTCGCTTTTTTGCCCAGAAATGAAAAAAAGGCCCGCTTTTCAATCGAAAAATTGAAAAAGTCTCCCATTTTTTATAAAAATTGCGCCAAAGTATCATTTTTTTGCCAAATAATTGCCAAGAAGTTCTGCTTTTTGCTAAAAAGTGTCAAAAATTCTCATCCCGATTCCGTACAAATACCAAAGTTTGTCCAAAATTTTGGTTTTTTGCCTCAGAATTCTAGTTTTTTTGCCATTGAAAAGACTCGCTTTTTTCAACCCAAAAATTATTTTGAAAATTTTCGTTTTTCAACAAAATTGCTGAAAATTATCTTGTTTTTTGCAAAGAATTTCAAGTCCACTGTTTTCAAAAATTGTCCAAACTCCAAATCTCGCTTTTTGTAAAAAAAATTTCCAAACAGCTCGTCTTTTTATCAAAATTGTCAAAATCTCACTCTATTTTGGCAAAAATTGTTTTTTTTTGCGATAAATTGTAAAAATTCTAACTTTGTTTTTAAAAATTGTAAAAAAAAAATGTTGTTTTTTCATCAAAAAGTTTTAAAATAGTTCATTTTTGAAAACATTTCGAATTGTGATGTTTTGCTCACGTTTTTGGTTACTTATCTGGTTTCTTTTGCAAAATTTTTCTCTGATACTTATTTGATGTCATTTTTACAAGTTTCAATAATAATTCATTCAGCTTTTGGCAAGTTTTGCTAAATTTTAATCAGTTGTTTGAAAATTCTTGAATTTTAATTTGTTTTTTTTTTCAATTTTTTTTTCGTTCTTAACATTTTTTTTCCTATTTTAGCTTTCTTTGAACTGAATTTCGCGATGTCACATCTTTTTTTCTATAATTTCCGTTTTATTTTGTATTATTTTTGAAAAATTTGAGTTTTGTTTAGTTCAAACATCGGTTACTTTTTAAGTAACCAAGTCACTTTTTCAGTTTTGATGATTTTTCTTTTTAAATGTACTTAGGGATTTTCTGATTTCGACAGATATTATTTTTGAATTTCTCGATGGTTTTTAACAGATTTTCTCCTATTTTGATTGATTTTTACGTCTTGAATTTCGGAGGTGGTTTTTTTCCAACATAATTTTTCCATGATTTTGCTCTGAATTTCGATGATTTTTTTTCGCCTGAATTTTGTCGAATTTTATCACCTTGAATTCTCGTGATTTTTTCATAAAAATTTTCCCTCGAGCTTGTGTGATTTTATTGCTCAAATAGTTGGGATTTCTCCTTATTTTGGTTCACTGTTTTTTTTTTTTTTTGAATTTTGTGGATTTTTTTCTTTGCCGATCTGGTGAGTTCTGTTTTGAATTTTTGTAGATTTTTCCTTATTCTGTCGTGTACGATTTTTTCGAATTTTCGCGAGTTCTCTTTTTTCAACTTTTCGATGATTTTACTGGGATTTCCATTTTTTTTCTCTTTTCAAATTTTGGCGACGTTTCTCCAGTTTTTCACGATTCTATAATTTTGTTCTAAATTGTGATCATTTTTTTGCCTAAATTTTGACTGCATTTTTTCATTTTAACAGTTTTTTTTTGAGTTTCATGCTTTAAAAAAACAAGTGATTTTTTTGCTCTCATTTATGTGGGATTGTGATTTTTTTTCGAGAAGGAAGGGAAGCTTCTTCAAGATTAATTGATGACTGTTTTTTTAAGTGGTGGATTTTCTGCATCTTGATATCTTTCATTCGTTGATTCCTCTCTCTCTTTTCCTCTTCCCTTCCAGTAATGAGGGAAGGTCCTCCGGATTTCCTTTCTCTTCGAACAATCTTTTTTTCAAGTTCGAATTACTTTACTTCAGTTTCGCTTAAAAAAATTTTCAACTTTTTTTTGATTCATTTCTGAAATTAGATCTAGGTACTTAATTTTAATTTTTGTGAGTTTTCTGTTCTGAATTCCCAATGATTTTTGCTGAACTGAATTTTCGAGAATTTTCCATTTTCATAATTTCCATAATTTTGTTTTGAATTTTATTGATTTGTTTTTCTACCTAAATTTTTGTTCTTAATTTCAGCGAACCCTTTATTCTTGAATTTTCGAGATTTTTAATAAAATTTTCTCCTAACTTAGTTCCAAATTTTAGTAATTTTTTCCTCTTAAATTTTTGTGGAATTGCCCTGTTTACTGCAGATTTTTTCAAGTTTTTGAAAGTTTTTTTGAACTTTGAGACTTAGTGATTTTATTTATAATTTTTTCAAGTTTTATTCTTTTGAATTCTCATAGATTTCATTTTCCAATTTTTTGACGATTTTTCTTGAATTTTTGTGTTTTCTTTTGTGTCTAAATTTCTGTGAAGTTTTCGCAATTTTATCCTTAAATTTTGTGAAATTTTTTTTCAATTCTTGCCATATTATTTCTTAAATTTTCATCAACATTTTAGTTTAATCTAGACCGCTACTCATATGTAAAATAACTCCACTGGTTTTGTCGCCAACTCTGAGTAATAAACAAACACAACAGCACATGCATAACTCAACTACTATCAGCAATATACACATTGTACACACACACACTTACATCATCAGTTGTTGACGCATGCGCTGTTGTTGCGTTTGTTTATTACTCAGAGTTGGTGAGAAAACCAGTGGAGTTATTTTGCATATGAGTAGCGGTCTAGGTTAACCTAAATGTCCATGTAAATTTCAGTGCTTTTTCCTTAATTTTTTTGGTGGAGTTTTTCTACTTCTAATCAAATTTTTATTCTGGAATCCTCGTGGTTTTTTTTTCAACTTCACAAATTTTGACAAAACTCTTTGTTTTTTGGTTCATTTTGAATTTCACCTGATTTTTTTTCTTAGGAACTTATGATTTTGATTCAGATCTTGATCTTTGCTCTGCTTCCTGATCCTGTTTTGGTCATTTTTTCTCAATTTCAATAATTTTGTCATTTTTTCAATTTTTTTTGTTTTTTGTGAATTGTGAATTGTGAATTGTGTCAGTTTTTGACCGTTTTGATGGAGAATTTGGTGAAAGGATGTATCCACAGGCATCGCAAGTGGTCATTTTAATAATGACTTGGTCATTTTTTTCAATCTTGGTCATTAAAAGTCATTTTTTTCGAGAAAGTCATTTTTAGGTCCTTATTTTCATGGTTTTCCCTCGTCTTTAAATTTTTTTTTAATTTTACACAAAAAAAAGAAAAATGTATACAGTTATTCCAAATATTTCATCATTTTTTTCTATTTTTATACTTTAATGGAAATTGATGTTACTATTAGTTGTTAGTTTCACGAAAATATTCCAAATAAAAATACAGTAAAAGCTCGTTATAACGCTTTCGGTTATAACGCTGATTTTCTCTGGTCCCTAGACAACCCCATTTAAACCAATGTAAAATTATTTGCGATATAATGCTCATGAGCGATTATAAATCACGTTTTAACGCTCTAAAATTTAAGAAAAATCACATTTTTAAAATGATTTTGACAACATAAAACCAATTTTTTGTGACAAAAAAGCTTACTTTCATGTAAAAAATTCTCACTTTCTGAAAATTTCGGCCGCAAGAACAGTTTTTTTGTGCAATTTTTACAGTTTTGATTTTAGAAACAGTAAAAAAAACTTATATGGCAAAATTTTGCAACAGTTGCAGTTATATAAACAAGTAAAATTACTTTCGATTTTGGCCAGAGAAAGTAAGATTTTTCAATAATAACCTTATCAAACTTTAATAGAAGCTTGATTACAATTCTTACAAAAAAGGCAGTTAAGTACCTATCTAGAATTTTTACAAAAGAGTAGAGTTCTAAATTTTTTGTCATAATCTTGAGAAAAAAACTGAAAAGTGAAATTTTTCAAAACTTTGGTAAGCTATATTGATTACTTTTTAGTTTTTTGGAAAATTTTGAACAAGAATGCAAGGCTTTCTGAAAATTTTGACCACAGAAAACAATTTTGTAAAACTGACATTACTATTCATTTATTATTTATAGCAGACCTCAAAATCAAAGTAAAATTTCAGATTTTTTTCATTTTCAATTGGAACAGTTGTTCAAATTCAAAATGAAGTTCACGTTTTCACTTCTTTTATTACGCTCTTTTTGCTTTGAAACGAGAATTCGCGGTATTACACTCATCAGCGTTAAAACGAGACTTTTGCTTATAACGCATTTTGGCTTATAACGCTCTTTTTTTTTGATCAATTGAAGAGCGTTATAACGAGCTTATACTGTAATTTCAAAGCTTTTTTGCCGCGTACATTTTTAGCTTGAAATGTTATCAGTTCATAGCCAATAAAATGAATTGTATTGGTTGATATAGGGTCTAAACATCTAGAAATCGAAAATATTAAGGTCATTTTTTAGTCATTTTTTTGGTGAAAAAAGGTCATTAAAGTCATTATTTTTTTTCAAAATTCAATTGCGATGCCTGTATCCATAAATGGAATGGGCCAATTACATTCAACATGATCTGTGGTGGGGTAAACTCACACTCACTGTTAGGTACTTGCAGTGATTTCAATTAAGCATTTGTCTAATGGAGCTCAGTTAGCATTTTGCTCTTGAGAAATTAACATCTTTCCTAAAGTGATGTGTGTTGTGTGTTCGCTTCTCATAGTTCAGTTTGTGTTTTGCACTCTTGGAGTGAATATCCCTTTACTTACCTCATTGTTTTTATGTACTTTCTTTTAGAGGTAACACAGTAGTAACCCAAAGTGATTTGTGTTGTATACTTGCTTCTCATATCTCAGTTTGTGTTTTGCACTCTGGGAGTGAACATATCTTAAATTACCAGAATCTATTTATAAATTCTTCAGAGGTGACATGGCAGTAACCAAAAGTGATGTGAGCAGTGTGCTTGCCTTAAGGAGCTCAGTTAGTGTTTGGTGTTTGAGGAGTAAACATCTCATTTTTCACCTGTTTTTGTTTTTAAATTTTTGTGAGATGTAATGTACTTATCTTGGACTGTGTGTTTCATTTTGCAGTGAATTGTCTCTTTGTGCACAAGTGTTCACAGATCAGTGTTTGATGCTGTATTGATGGAGTATTTTTGGTAAGTGTTTGTATCTTTTATTAATTCAATTATGCTATATTAATCAAGTTGAGTACTCATGATAAAACGGACTTTCTGTAGTTCATAGTGTTTTTTGAAGGAAAGATTTTTCATTTCCAAGGTATTTATACCATTTTTTACATTGTTTTAAACATGTCTCTTTTTTGGTTTTTGGATATTTCATTAGATGTTCTATTTTCAAAGGTTTTTAATTAAAGGATAGTCAAATGCATGGGCTGGCTCAAAATCTGGAAACAAGTCTGTACACAATGCTATACTGGGTCGAGTGACTTGTGTGATTACTATACATTTGTGTCAGTTCAGGCTAGGTTTATTTGGCGCCCAACATGAATGTAGTGATCCCACTAGTCACTCGCAGTGTAGTGTTATGTGTGGGCTCCTTATGGGATTTCAATCTGGCCTGTGCAGACCACTATTGAAGAGTACTTTCATTAGTTCTTTGCTATAAATTCTTTGGTTTTTTCACAATTCTATATTCATGTACATTGAATAGCATCAACTTTTTTGTTTCTTTCATACACCATGTCCTTGAATCTATTATTCTCTGTGACATTTTCAGTTGACCAAAAAAAATTCAAAATTTTTAAAAATCATTCTTCACATGTTCTGTTTATAATTTGTTTTGCCCACTTTGACATATACTGTAAGTGTTTGATATAATATAATGCGCAATGCACTTAATACATATTCTTTTTAATTTTTTGATTTCTTTTTCTGAATTTGCAGTTTTTTCATTTTTGCGGGTTTTTAAATGTTATTGTTTTGTGATGTTTGTTGGTGAAATTATGTTTTATTGCTATTTGCAATTGTTGATGCTTTTTCCTTTAAAAATCTTTGTTTTAATTACTTTCTGCCATTTTTAATATTTTTTCATATGTTTTTTTATCAGTTTTTGTGTACGTTTTTCCCCCATTTTTGACAATTTCAATTTTTAATCATTTTTATTTAATTTATTGCAGTTTTTTATTTCTTAATTTTCATTAATTTTATACTAGTTCAGTTTTTTGATCTTTTTTTATGTTTATTCCTGGTTTTCCTGAAGTTTTTTTCTTCTTTTTTCCATTTGGCCATATTCTTGATGTTTTGTTGTTCATTTGCAAGTATTTTTTCAATGCTTTGCAGTTAGCACACTTGAGTTTCTTTCAACTGTTTTTCACCTTACTGTGCATCACCTAGTTGTTTCTGTCTTGACTTTATAATCATCTGTATTGACATTGAGATTTTTTAAATTTTCGATCATTTCATAAAAGAATTATCTATTTGTTTTTCCAACTCTTGACATTTGAGTATGGTGTTGTCAGCTTTGTAAGATATTTTAAAAATTTGATTTCTTTTTATTCAAGTTTTGTCCCAATTTTAGTCAAGTTTTCTCAGTTTTTGTTAAGTTTTTTTCACTTCATAACAGTTTTCCCATCTCTAGAACATTTGGACATGTTCTAATGAAATATGATGCGCACATTCGAAATAAAAGATGTATTTACACGAATACATAATATAGAAAATATATACATTTATTCGAACAAAATAAAATCGCCATAATACGATCAAAAAACGCAAAACGGTAATAATACTCGAATAGAAACGCGGACATTCGAATAGAAAAATCTAAAAAGTCACGATTGATGTTTGTTGACTTTACACATACATTGTATCGTGATAATAAGAAGAATTACGCGTATTTACGACGAAATAAATAAATACAAATAATGACTCGAATTTTACATTATTTTCAACATGTTCAACTATTTTTCAAAATAAGCATAGGCCATTATTTGCTTATGCACTGTAAAAAAAAAAGACTGATGGATTTGTTGAAAAAAAATCAATAAGAGCAGGGAAATGGGAGGAAGCAGCGCAGGGTGAATCTCAATTCATATTTACAGCAAACCGAATAGGCAACTCATTTCACATCTCCTTTCAAATTTTTGTGGTATGTTCACGGAGTTGATGTTTCCAATTTTTATGGTGTGACATGGGTTTTCTGTGTTTAATATTGAAATTTTCAAAAATATAATAGAATAAAACAGTTGTTAGGGTGGGTGTTTGACTTTTCTCCCACCTCGGGTATGTAAATGTGGTGGGAGAAACTTCTAATTTCTCGGTGAGTTCACAGAAGTCAGTTGGGTTTTGACTGTGATGAAGTGGGGATGTTTGGGCAGGCACAAGTTGATCCATAAATGGAAACATGTGGATTAGTGAATTGTGAATTTTTATGACTGGCACAATGGTACATTTCGTGTAGTGATTTTCGCGTGTTTTTTAATTGGAATTTTAAAACCAAACTGTGATTTAGTTCATTATTGTGATCGCAATTTCTACGATTTACGAATTGTTTTGGTGTTTCCTGTGGATGAAGAAAAGATGAAGAATGATTTTGGTGAGTGTATTTTAAACTTTATTTATATGGTTGCATGCTTTCATAATTTACTTTGCTGCATGGTGTGACTTTGAATTTAGCTTATTTCTGGCAGGGGGGATTGCTTGCGTTTGCGACATGAAGATGTCCAAATTGAAATTGAAAATTTTAAAAATAATTAAAATTAAATTGAAAATAAAGATATTGAGTTGTGATTTGATTTTTTTTTTTGTTTTTTGGCATGAATTTTTTTTAGTGCAAGTCTAGTAATTGAAAATTATAAATTGAAAATGAGTTGGAAATTGTGTGGAAATGCAATTTATGTTTTGGGCCTGAATTTATTTTAGTGTGATGTTTAGTTGAAAATTGTAGGTTTAAGTGGCCCCTAAATGGGAGCAGGATCCGTTCCCTGCTCCAACTCCTAGTCGCACGTCCTCGTCGTGGGGGCTGGGACCTCACCGGACTTCAAAAGTTAGAGTTCGGCGTGCTAACGCGACAGGGGGGCGTGGATGGCACGCTTCAATTTTGATCTCATTCAAAAATTCATCTTTGTTTTTTTTTCAATTTTAATACAAAATTTCAGTCTGGACCTCAAAATTACTCGCGAGTTAGGCTGTCTTGGTGTGTGTTGTCTTCTCACATACTTGTGTGTGAGATTGCAACACATCACAAATGTCAGCAATGTGATTCGAGTTTCGAGGCAACGATTATCGTTGTTTCGTAGCTCCTTTCACCTTGTATGATAAGGGAAAAGTCTCTTGGTTAGTTAGGATGTTCCCGCAAGATGCCACTTTCAATGTAGATGGTTTTATCATCTACATTGTAATGCTTCTTGTGATGGTTGCCTGGTAGACTTGGTGCTGAAAACTGAGGATGTCGGTCCCCATACCTGCCGCAGGTTTCAGCATCTCGAACCTCCAGGGTATCAGGCACGTTGGCCCAAAAGTCTGCTTATTTTCTTGTTTTTGTGCTGCCATCTTTGGAGCCAGGTAGGACTGCGCAAGCGGTTTTAATACCTCGGCTCTGGAGATGGCGGAGGGTCGAAAATGGTTCCTACCGGACGCTCTTTTTAGTACCAGAAAAATTTTATGAAAATTGATAAAAATCACCAGATAAGCATTATCGATTATCGATTATTTATTCGATTAATTTATCGATTATCGATTTTATCGACTTTTTATCGATTATTTATTCGATTATTCGACTCGATTAATTTATCGATTATTCGATCGATTATTTATTCGATTAATTTATCGATTATTTATTCGATTATTCGACTCGATTAATTTATCGATTATTCGATCGATTATTTATTCGATTAATTTATCAATTTTATCGACTTTTTATCGATTATTTATTCGATTATTCGACTCGATTAATTTATCGATTGTTCGATTACTCGACTCGATTAATTTATCGATTATTCGATTATTCGACTCGATTAATTTATGGATTATCGATAATCGTCATCTAGTGGTTTTTATCGATTTTCATAAAATTTTTCAGGTACTAAAAAGAGCGTCCGGTAGGAACCATTTTCGACCCTCCGCCATCTCCAGAGCCGAGGTATTAAAACCGCTTGTGCAGCCCTACCTGGCTCCAAAGGTAGCAGCACACAAACAAGAAAATAAGCAGACTTTTGGGCCAACGTGCCTGATACCCTGGAGGTTCGAGATGCTGAAACCTGCGGCAGGTATGGGGACCGACATCCTCAGTTTTCAGCATCAAGTCCACCAGGCAACCATCACAAGAAGCATTACAATGTAGATGATGAAGCCATCTATATTGAAAGTGGCATCTTGTGGGAACATCTTAACTAACGAGACAGTTTTACCTCATCTGATAATGTGAAAAGAACTACAAAACAATGAAAACCATTGCCTTGTAACTCAATTACCATTTCAAATGCATGTAATGTGTTGGCATCTCACACAGAAAAGCGTGAGAAGACAACACACACAGAGACAGCCTAACTCGCGATTAATTTTGAGGTCCAAACATGAAATTTTGTATTTAAAAAAAAAAAAACAAAAATGAATTTTTGAATGAGTATCAAAAAAGAAGCGTGCTAATCACGCCCCCCTGTCGCGTTTGCACGCCGAACTTTTGGAGTCCGGCGAGGTCCCAGCCCCTACGACGTGGACGTGCGACTAGGAGTTGGAGCAAGAAACGGATCTTGCTCCCATTTAGGGGCCATATTAACCTATATTAAGTATGTAAACAATAGTTTCCATTGAAGCATGAAAATTGAAAATGGTGCAACTCTACATAGAAATTTGACACTTGTGTAGACACCCTATATGGTATTTAAATGCTCAAACATTTTCTGATTGAGCATTTATATCCGATAGAGGATGTCTCAAGTCAAAAAGAATGGTTTACATGCGTTTCAAATTTTTGTGTGGTCACTCCCTTTTCAATTTTCGTGCTTTTGTGATCGCTGGGCTCTTGAAATCTTCAGATAAAAGAACCTGTAACACACAATAAAAAATATAAAATTAAAATGAAAATTTGAACACACAAACTGAAAGCACATCAATCTTTACTTACCTCGCCTCCACTAAATCGTTATCAAAACAAACTGCTTTCAAGGTCACTGAAGATGTAAAACTGCTACCTACAACAAAAATGTGAACAAATGTGAAATGGCATTAAATAATAAAAACCCTTGTTTATATTGAAAATAAAAATAAAATAAATTCATGCATCTGTGTACCACTTACTTTCAAGAATATCCTATCTCCAGTAAAACATATGTTCTGACTCTGACGATTCTAATCTCTCCCATTCTGCATCACCTGTGAAATGTACGCCAATATATCACATACATTTTTTAAAATATTTCAAAATCTGAATTCGGAGTGAAAAATAAAGTGAGTGAAGTAAAAAAAAAAAACAAATTTAGTACAAGTTAGTTCCAAAATTTTAAAATTTGAAAAACACGCTTAAATAGATACCAAAAAACTTACCCAATGAAGCTGGAGAGCTAATTTTACAATGAAGCTGTCCTCTGCTTGAAATTTGAAACCTCTGCAGAGCATCATCTGAATGTCTTGAAGCGAATTTTCAATTATGTTGATTGAAACTGCAAAAAAAAACATAATGGAGTAAGGTAAGTAACATAA
The DNA here is from genome assembly GCF_950023065.1 of Planococcus citri. Taxonomy (NCBI): domain Eukaryota; kingdom Metazoa; phylum Arthropoda; class Insecta; order Hemiptera; family Pseudococcidae; genus Planococcus; species Planococcus citri. Next base: position 6,561,404 of record NC_088680.1, on the reverse strand, counting down.
TCATTAAAAGTACAACATTTGTGTAAGGAAAAAATAAATGAAAATTGATATAAAAATTCAGAGATGAGCGACATGCTCTGATTACAACACCACGTGGAAAAAAACACCGAATTTATTGACAGGTAGGTAAAAACTGGTACAGCTGTGACTGGTTTAAAAAAGACTGATAATTATGGGAAAAATTCTAAAACTGGTTTAAAAAAGACTGATAATTATGGGAAAAATTCTAAAATGTGTGACAATATAACAAAAAACTTTGACCAAGAAAATAACAAGAACCTGAACTGAAAATCAGAAAGAAACTACCATGTTCAACTACATACCAAAAATTGCAACGTTTTCAAGGTTGAAAAATAGGTCAAAAAATATACCTACTCATGTGAATAAAACAAAATGGAGGGGGAGGTATATCCACACCAGGTTTGTAGGGGTTCTCTAATTACAAAAATTGAATTTTCAAGGGAATTTAAACTTGAAAAATGCGTTCAACACCTTTGTGATATTGTATGGTCCTTCAATGAAAAAATCTCCAAGACTCCAATGTAAAATAAGTTGCCTACTGAGTTTGCCGTAAATATTTACCTATTTGAAAGAATAGGTGTAAAATAAGTTGCCTATTCAGTTCGCCATAAATACGTCACTTTTCATACGAAAAATACAGAACAACAGTTCATAATTGGGGGGGGGGGCAAATTTAACCTAATTTTGCAAGGGTTTGTTCAAATCAGAAACTAGCTAAAGAAATTTTGAAAAATATACAACAGGAAAATTAAAGAGATATGATAGGCAAACAAAAAATTACCTATTGGAAACTCTGCAAAAAAAATCACAAAACTTACTTTGAAAAATCTACATTTCTAGGAAAGCTACATAAAAGAGAGAAGAAAAAAGTTGAAATTTCAGTTGCTTAAACCATAACAGCAAAACAACTGTGGAATAAATAAGGGAAAAGTAGGTAACTAAATTAAAACAAATGGGAAAAATTTAATGGAAAATTACCATATTAAGGTGCATTGGTCAGTATCACTGAAAAATTGTGAAAAAAACAAAAGCAAGGAGAAAATAACAAAAACACTAAAATGCAAAAATCAACAACTAAAATTGGTAAAGCAATGAAGCAGAAAACTGGTCACAAAGATTGAATTTTTAAACTAAAACTACACATAAAAATGTAGAAGGAAATGATAAATTGACAAAACAAAACTGGGTAATAAAGAGATTCAATTTTCAAAGTAACGCTTAAAAAACCGGTATACAGCAGCTAGAAATTTAATTTACCAAAATGGACTTGAAAAATTTGCAATACTTATAGACTTACTTAAAACAGTCAAAACAGTATGCAAGAAAAAGCAACAAATGCTTCGCAGTTCGCATGTACAATTGACTATACCACAACAAACAAATAGGTAAGTGAATAAAATTCAAATTTAAAAAAAAAATACCACAGAAAAAATTATGGATAATGAGAAAAAAATCTATAATGGAAACTAAAGACTGACTTGAGGAAAAGAATGAAGAAGGAAAACTGGCTTCAAAGATTCACTTTTCAAACAGAAAAATTCAAATGGAAATCAATAAAACAATATGCCATACAGAAAAATGCATATAAAAAAGAAAGTAGAATAAAAAAACTTGTGGAAAAACAATCAGATTTAGAGAAGAACCATTCAAAAATCAATCAAATAATTACTTATAAGTCCTAATACCCATCTATTTGAGAAATACCACCACCCAATACTAAATAGCCAAAAAAATGCTACACATACCTACGTCCTACCTACAGCAGCAAAAATTTAAAATACTCGTACAAATGTAAAAAGTACATATGTAGCATTTGATGAAAACTGGCTGTGAAAATTGAATTTTAAAAACCAAAACACCTGAATGGGGGGCTGCTTCTGGAAACAACTTCTGTAAAAATTTACTCAAAATCACTGCGACAAAAATCTATTCTCTCCCATAATTTGAAATCACCACAAAAATTCATTCAAGATGATCCCCCAAAAATTGATTTGAACTTGCCCAGAAAAAAACCATTTAAAATTTAAATCCAAAAATTCATTTGAAATCATCTAAAATTAAAAATACAACAAAAAATTGTTTGGAATCACTATGATAAAAAATCTATTCTCCTCCCATAATTTGAATCACTAAAATCTATTCAAAATCTATTCAAATTAATCCCCTAAAAATTAATTTGAACTCTCATTCAGAAAAAAATCAATTCAAACTTACAATAATCTAAAAATTTATTCAAAATAACCTATTATAATATAAATTTTACCTGCATACAAAAAAATCACCAAAAAAATTCATTCCGAATTACCTACTGACAAAAATTTATTCTCTTCCATAATTTGAAATCACCACAAAAATTTCCAAAAATTCATTTGAACTCACCCAGAAAAAATCCATTCAAAATTACTATCCAAAAATTCATTGAACATCGCCTGAAAATAAATACTTATAAACTAATCACCAAAGAAATCCATTTTGAAATCCCTGCGACAAAAAATCGATTCTCTCCCATGATTTTGAAAATCATCACAAAATAAAACATTGAATCTAACTTAGAAAAAAATCCATTCAAAATTACAACTAAAAAATCCATTTTAAAATCGTCACGAAAACTCATTCAAATATTAATCAATTAATTACTTACCTAATACGTACTCGTAATTCTGGATCTAAATAAAACACCACACAAAGGCACTGTATGTGAAAATAAAAATCAGACTGATGCTGACACAACAACCACTCCGCACGAACGTCCAAACCAAACTGAACCCCTTTACCCAGGTCAAACGCGCACCCCAATTCTATTTTCAAATTTTAGCCACTCCCCCCAAAAAAGAGGGAAGATATTATTCGGCCAATCAAAACGTAGGGTTGGTACAATAAGACAGCAACTAGTGGTAAAAATTTTAGCAGGGTAAAATGGAATGTGCGGCAGGTGTAAATTAATTGTATTGAATTTGAGACCTGATATTTTATTTTGTAACCACCTGGTGTGAGGTTTCAGAAATTTGTAAACTCCTTATCTTTCTCATTGATCTATGTATTTAAAATTTTGCAACCCTATTTACAATTTTTATTAGTCAGGGATGCAACTTGCCGGATTAAAATTACCTATCTATACATACCAATTACATTGCATTTCTCAATGAAAATTCTTGAGAATCATAATTTTTGAAAAACTCCACGTTTCTAATAATTTTTGCGCCTTTGGAGTAGGCAACTTCTTTGACACTCCGAAATATTTTCATATTTTTCACGTTTACAAAGCCTTCCACGAACACGAGAAAAACGATTCTGGGGTAAATCAAGGGCGCTGAGCTCAAATCAACAATTTTCATCAGTCAGGGATGCCAACTTACCCTATTAAAAATACCTTTACTTACCAATTACATTAACGAATTTTTTGAAAATTATTATAATCGTTGAAAAATTCCACGTTTCTATGAATTATTCTGCCTGCCTTGAGAGTAGGCAACTTATTCGACTTATCTTCACATTTTTCTCGTGTACGAAGCCCTCCATGAACATAAAGTGCCATAATGGAGAAAATCGAGGGAACTGAGTTCAAATTCGCAATTTTCATCAGTCAGGGATGCCAACTTATCAAATGAAAATTGACTTTACATCCCGATTTCATTTCTCAAACAAAATCTGTCAAAAAACGCAAAGTTTCTAATAATTTGAGCGCCTACAGGAGTAGTCTAGACTACTTTTTCGACATTTTCTATTTTATTCGATCACGAAGCCTTCTACAAGCTTACAAATTTCAGCAATAATGATTTTAATTCTACTCGAATAAATAGCTATGAGAGAGTCTTACTCAATTGTGACTCTGAAAAGTGCCTATGCTTAAATAAATGAATCAACTTCGTGATATAAATCATAGCTGGCTTCTCGATTATATTCAGTAGATACCTACATAATTTCAATGTTTTTTATGCATCATTCTGTAAAAGATACTTGGAAAAGTAGTTTGAAAATACATCAGGAAAAGCCATCACAAACCAAATGACTATTTATTTAAGTATTAAACATAAGCAATTGTCAGGTAAAATAAAAAATCATCAAAAGAATATGCAAATTATCTAAATCAATCTTGATAATCAATCAACTGAGGTTGTTAGGTCCGGAGTTCTGACTTGGCTGGAGCTTGGATGGATGATAAGCGATCTGTAATAAAAATAATCACTTTTGAGTACACACACATACTACTCATCAAATACTATGAACTGACAATACTGGCAACTCCATTTTAAATACATTGAGCGTTTTTGTCGCAGTAATAGCGCGATCTGAACAGCCCGGGTAAAAAACTAACTCTTATCAAAAATGCTCTGATTGGTTGGTTTATAACCTGGTTTGAATCTTGCGCATCCGCAAAATTTGAATAAGCAAATCAGATGCTTGAGGTAGTTATGGTAAGATTTAGTTTCACCCTAGACCGCTAGGAGCCTAAAACACCATTTTTCGATGGAGTTGCCAGTATTGTCAGTTGATAGTATTTGTACTCATTGATCATGCAAGGCTCGTAAATAACATTCGTAAATCTAAACATCACAATCAATTCTAAAAGACCTCCATCTCAGCAGGCTTGTCAGACTGGACCAAAAAACCGGACTGATGACTGCGACCTGACCCAAAAATGCACACAAGACTGAGTGGACCAGACCCCAGACCTTAGACCTCTAAAAATAAAATTATGTAAATATTAACCAAACAGATGACCCTTTTCAGATAAAATGGTTGGATGTAAGTTATGCCCAATTTTTCAAATTTATAATGCCATTATAGATGCCTATTTTGAATAAATTTTCATTGTGATCTAATTTCTTTTGAAGTTTCAATGTTTTGAAAGTAAAAATCCCATTATTCAACTCATCTAATGTGTTAGGAAGCTTTTTTCTTTCAGAGCGAAATGACGGCCATTTTTTGGACCTGGGGTGACCCATGACCATGATCAAAATTTCTGGTCAGGACCAGACCGGACCAACCTACAAAGATAAAAAATGCAAAACCGAATGACCAGACTGGACCATTTGAAAGCTCCAAACTAGGACCTTAATTTTGGAGCAACCACAAAACCTGAGCAGTCCTACAAGCCTGCGTCTCAGGTGGCTCTGTCTCAGCCACAGCCAACTGTGGGGATGCTTCTGACCCGAGTGCCAATAATTGACCTGTGGTTCACCCATCAGTGTCAGTATAACAGAATGATCTTCAATGGGCAACTAGCAGCATCGTAACAACAATGCCCTAGGCACCAAACACAGATTTATGTGAGAGGACCACATCATTGCCTGTATGGTTTGTCACACATACTGCATAATGGTACCCCTTTGAGACCCCCCCCCAGGGTCCTGACTCACTGACAAGACATACAATGCGTGTATCAAATGGCAACCACTGTACTAATCATAATCACTATCCCAATTAAAATCATTGCTAGGTACATGGTACATTGCATGCGCAATGCACCAAGATATCATTCAAACAACTAAATCAAGGCATATTCTAAACAAGTATTCCTATTCATGTATCAGTATACTCAGTAAGATAACTCACATATTCGCGTAATATTTGGTATCGTATTCATAATCATCAATACAGCATCAACAAAGTAGGTATCTCTTAGGCAACCAGGGAAAATAGCATCAACGAGCACAGGCACTTTACTTACAGCACAGTCTTACATCAACTGAGATCTCTATGCTCAGCCCAACTCTTTGCTGGTATATTTTTACTCAATAAGTGGGAGACCCTCTGCTTCAGTCACCCATGGTCACTAAGATAACCCCTCATAATAAACGCAACTCGATGCAGCTGCAATACGTATACTTATGCGTATTTGTGCATCATAAAAATCTAAATGCAAAACGACGAAAATAGCATGAGAATGCACAAAATATTCTCGTAATAAAAACTACTTCTTACAATTCTATCGTAGGCAGGTTACTTGCTGTAAAAAACGTGATCAATAAAATCAAACACCACACACTCAAAATTTGTGAAATCAGTGGCGAAAAAAACCAAACAGAACAGAAATTACAAACACGATCGATCTGGGCTAAAACAACACGCCGGCTGCTTGACATGAAAAACCTTGACAGAAGACTGATCATTACAAAATCAATCATAATCAGAGTTTTTACAACATTGCACACCATTTTTAAAAAACACAAATTCAATATTACAACCAGACACCATACACAGCCCAGATCACCACACACACTCACCTGCCTGGCAAGTTGACCCTCGGAGTCAGATCCACACCCAGATCTCCACTCAGTCTTCTGACAAGTCAGCGCTGTCACGGAATATCAAAAAAATACTTGTTTCTGATTGGCAGGGATCGCGGAGGGGGGGGGTCTAGTGCCTCCACCTCCAGCTCCGGCTCCCAAAATTTTTAAAAAAATACCTCCGGCTCCGGCTCCAGCTCTGGAGATTTTTCATGAGTACCTCCACCTCCAACTCCGGCTCCACTTGAAAAATTTCAAGTACCTCTTGCTCCGGCTCCGGCTCCGGCTCCCGCAGCAAGGCCCAAAAAAGGGTATCCTCCGGGGGGCTCCTGCCCTCCAGCTCCGCCTCCGGAGGTCAAGGAGGGGGGGTTTTGAGCCTTCCCCTCCGGCTATTTGAAAAAAAATACCTCCGGCTCCGGTTTTTTTTTGTAAGTGCCTCCGCCTCCACCTCCGGCTCCAGTAAAAAAAATTCAAGTACCTCTTGCTCCGGCTCCTGCTCCCGGAGCAAGGCAAAAAAAGGGTACCCTCCGGGGGCCTCCGGGCCTCCACCTCCGCTCCGCTCCGCGATCCCTGCTGATTGGTTGATTGTAGTCAGACTGCAAATCTGACTGTCAAAACGGCAATTTCTGACTGCAGAAATGAGTAGTCAGATATCACCAGAAATGTGCCAATCGTGGGCCGAAACAATAAAACCAGGCCACGCTATTTTACTCGCTCGGAGGCAGGTCTGATCCTCGAGGCAAGAAAAATCAGAACTACATCCATCTTTGATAGACCAGAACTGATTGTGAGTTTCGCAAATTTGGAGAAATTTTCATCAAAACTGCCTGAAACGAAGAAAATAATATTCGCTACCATCGGAAAGCAGATACCTAGGAATACAATTCCTTCAAATCTCATTGAGCGATCTTTGTTACTTGAACATCTCCCCATGATAAATTTTGTCAGCTCGTTACCGAAAAATGCTTGATAAATCAGAATTTGGAAAATTCCAAGGGCAACATAGAACGAAACCATAGATCCCAAAGTACAGGACGATTTTCCACAAAGCAATGAACAACTTCCAGACGAGAGAATTTTGAAAATTCTACACGAAAAAACGACGAGTGAGTATGATAAGTATGCCAAATAAGTAGGTATAGGTACCTACTTATGCGTTGAACGTTGTTCATCTGATAGCATGCGCAGATTCGCAGTGATCTTCAGAGAGCTGGTCTGCGGATTTGCAGGAAGTCGAACGTAAATTCACGGAAGGTACAATTTCCCAGCTAGATTACTGCGTAATATTTGACTCAGCGCGAATACGATTACGAGCATCTGTGAAAAAATAATACAAATTAGTGATTTATCGAGAACTAAATATACATACGAGTAGAACATATTCGAAATAAGCTGGCATTTGACAACATTGACAACAAGCAAATAAGCAGGTGAGAAACAGACAATTATGACATTTCACCGGAGCAAGAAGTTTTTCGAAATGTTTTTTCACTTCAAGGTGGGGGGGGGGGGAGGAGAAGATGGTGGTCGCAATTTTATAGAGGGAAACTTCTTGAATTACAAACAAAAACAACATGAAATAATAAGGTTAGATGTTAGATCATTTCAAAAAAAAAAAAAATTTCGAAAGAATAGGACAAAATCAGGATTTTTGGTAAGAAATTCATTCAAGACTTTCAAAAGATTCGACTGAAGGATAAAAAAAGACCCTGGGAGGGCGGTTGGCAAATTCAATTCATTCAATTCCTGAGCGAAGGTGTGATAAAATTTACTAGGAGAAAAACGTCCGGAATTTCAAAAAAAAAATAGGTACCTACTTAACATAAAATGTTTTCAAAAATCCAAATTTAGAAAGAAGGAAAGCAGAATCTTCATTAAAATGTTTTCGTTAAGGGATTGAAGGGACGGAAGATGGGGGGGGACTCGTATTTCCGTTTTTCCGAGAAGATGGGTCAACATTTCTTCAAGACACAAACATTTCTTCAGAGGGTCGTGCTTCAGGGCAAAATCGTTTTCCTTTTCAGTTTTCACTTTCGAAAAAAATTACGAAAAATTATATTTTCAGAATACCAAATCTAACTATTAATACACAAAACTTGGAGCCATTTGGTACCTTTTGCGCCGATTGTACGGCCGTTTTTGGTTTTTGCGAATTAATTTTGACGTTTAGAAACCTCCTTACCTGAGCGAATGCCTTCGAATCTTTTTGAAAATTTACATTTTTCCAAAAAAATTGTAATTAAAAAATGTTTGGATTTTGGAAATATGAGAATGTTTTGGTTTTCCATCACGAAAATAGATCCGCAATACCTCTATCATTTTGAAGTCTTGGAAACATCCATGAAACTTCTGAAACCTTGGTTGATATTTGTGTGACGTCATACAAAGACATTTTTAGCCAAATTTTTCAAATTTTTGAAATTTTCATATTTTTTGAAAACATGAAAAGATGAGTGAAGATGAAGAGTCAAGAGTGAGTTGTGCTGATTGATAAAAAGATTGATGAGATTTTGTTGAACGAGACAGAGACGTCTATTAAATTGATTTGATTTGTTCGCACCCCTGGTTCAGCTTACACTCCTCTCCTACTGTCCTACAGAAAATAAAAATGCATATTTTTTTCGTGCATTTTTTTTTCATTTAGGATTTACGTAATTGATTAGAAAAATTTTTAAAATAAAAAACCAATGGATTCATGAGAGAAAACGCTGATTAAAAAAATACCAATTGTTTCAAAATACCCTATGATATTTTCATTTGAAACATTGAAACCATAGAAATGATAGAAACGATGGCGATAAAAAAAACCATTAACTTCTCTGTAACTGGACAACAGGAAAGAATTGACAATTGATCCATTTAGGCTCGGGTTAAGGGATGCAGATCCAGAGACCGGAAGCAAGCTGAAAGCTAAAAGCTAAAAGCCGTAAAAAGCCATATCACAAAAACTTTTGAAAGCTAAAAGAAAGCTAAGCTTTATAAATTTGAAAGCCAAAGCCAGCCGAAAGCTTTATTTTTTCAGCTTTCTTATATGGCTTTTTACTGTATTTAGTATTTTTTGTATTTTGTTTAGTTTTCAGTTTTTGTGTTCAAAATTTCGAATTTGGCCACAATATTTTGAAAATTTGAAATTATCATAATTTAATTAAAAAATATAAAATTTAAAAAAAATAATAAAAAATAAAAAATTTAAAATGTGATTCTAAGATAAGCCAGACAGGCTAAAAAAATTAAATATATCTAGTGTTGGCCTGAGAATATTCTCAATGCGCATAATCTGAGAATATTCGCGAATATTCGCGAATATTCTCAAATGCTTGGAGAATATTCTCTCAAAAAAATAAAAATCATGACTTTTTTCAAAAAATTTAAAGATTTTTCTACAATTTTCCACAATTTACGAGTTTTACCACTACTTTTCTTTACAAATTTCCAATTTTAATTGATAATTTGAAACCTTTTCATGGAAAGTTTCCTATTATCTCTAAACTAAGCAGAATGTTCTAATTTTTTTGAAAAGAATCTGCGGAATATGCGCAAGAATATGCGCATATTCTTGCGCATGCGCAAGCAAAAAAAGAAAATTCGCGAATTTACCCAACACTATATGCCAAAAGAAGCCAAAATCTCTCAGCTTTTGGCTGCCAAGCTGAAAGCCAAAAGCTGAAAGCTGAAAGCTGAATTCAGCCATGTGGTGAAAGCCAGCCAAAAGCTAGCTTTACAGCCATATAAATTGGAAAGCCAAAAGCGAAAAGCCAAAGCTTTATAATTTTCATCAGAAGCTAAAAGCGAAAAGCTAAGCTTTATGTCTCAGCTTCCGGTCTCTGAGCAGATCTTTAAAAAAATTATATGTATCAATGGAAAGAAGATAAAATTTCTTTATTATGGTATAAAAAAATAAAAAAGTTATGGGGTCCAGCATCCAGCTATAGATGGATTTTTAATTTTTAATTTTTGAGTGAAAAAATGAAACTTCTGCAGTTCTTCACTTGGAAATTTTTTATCCATTATTCTTCTGCATATATGATATTTGATATAGCCAAGTTCAAGTGTATTTTGTTTAAATTAAATTATTGAAATTACTTAACTTCTAATAAATAATGGAGAATAATTGATTGACACGAAATTCATTATTTTTTACAATGACGTCATGTATGTACATTTTATGTAGAATTTGTTGCGGAATTCTCCGCAACTGGTCGACTTGTTTTGAAAGAAGTACATAGATACCTAATTAAGAATACTGTAAGAATTAAGAAATTTATAACAAGGGAGAGGGAGGTATTCATTCAATTCAATTTCAAATTCAAAATTTCTAATCGAAAATATGACTAGAAAGGGAAAGAAAAAATAAAATCATAATTCTGATTCTGAAAATTTTCTTGAATCAAAATGTTACAATTACAAATTAATTATTGCTTATTGGTAAGGAGTAGGGGGGTGGGGGTGTTGAAATTTCTATTTCTTACGGCCAAACTTTTCCATTCACAAAAAAAATTAAAAAACATAACATTCTCAAAAATTTAAATATTAAATTAAATTTCAAAAGAATGCGCCAAAAAAAAAATATGCAAAAAAAAATAAAAAATTCGAAAACGAAATCATATTTTTCTCAAAATTTGAGGCACCCGTGGTCTTGATAAGGTGTGTTTTTCGTTTCATCCGTTTTCGTCCTCGTGGTACCTCTTGTGTTTACCTGTTTAGAAATTACCATCTTCTAGGTTGATTAAACGTTAAAATCCGTGCGTTAATTATAAATTAACCAAATTTATTAAAAATGGTGAGTACTTTCAACGAATAATAATTCAACATCGTTCGTTTCGACATCGCTACCGCTACATATTTCGTTTTAATAACCATACAAAATACTAACATCTTCTCGTCAACTCGTAATCTACTCTAACACTCTCAGGTAAAAACGTCATGCCAGCTCTAAAGTAATCCGTGTTTTTTTCACGTTTTCAGGCCAAAAGAACGAAGAAGGTAGGAATCGTAGGAAAGTACGGTACCCGATATGGTGCTTCGCTCAGGAAGATGGTGAAAAAGATCGAAATCACCCAACATTCGAAATACACTTGTTCTTTCTGTGGTAAAGTACGTATCTGTTATCATTCATTTGTAAAATCTCTCATTATTCGCTATTCGTCGTATACTAAATCTCACGTTATGTTCGACAGGATTCAATGAAACGATCTTGTGTTGGTATCTGGTCTTGTAAAAGATGCAAACGTACTGTCGCCGGAGGAGCTTATGTATACTCGACCACCGCCGCTACATCAGTAAGATCAGCTATCAGACGTTTAAGAGAAATTAACGATTTGTAATCATCTAAATTTACGTAATAAATTTGTTTTTTAACGTTTATTCCGAGTCTTAGTAGTAATTTAATATTGTCACACATGGTTCTAAATTTACAAATACGATAAGAGTGATAGAAAAAAAATAGAAAAGTAAACAACCTTCGGCTAAATAATCGTGATTCTCTGCACTGAACATAATGAAAAATAGTTAACGAAGTAAATAAACTTATAAAATGAACTCCTCAGCGAGATTAAAATTCGCCAAATAGACTATCGGCGTCTATATCGTTCAATTCATCGAAAACGATCTCTTTTTGAGTTTGAATATTACTAGATATTTCTACCGAACGAATAAGTGTATCGTCGAGACCGTTCAGTTCATCGAAAACGATCTCGTTTCGATGTGGAATATTACTAGATAATTCTACGTTACGAACGAGTGTATCAGTCTTGGTTTTGAAGTTATCGGTACGAAGAGGTTTGTTTTCTTTACGAGTCGTTTGAGTAATATGATCAGTCGTCTTCGAAACAGGGTTTGTTGAGGATGGCTTACGAGTAGGAACTTCTCTAGTGGGCTTGGGGGGTATATTTGGGTTAGTTTCTTCGAAAACCAGTCGTTCGTTTTTCTTGACTTGAGGAGCAATATCGAACTGAGAAATAGACGCTACTTCGGTAACTAGAACTGGAGCTCCTATTTAGAAATACAGATACAATGTATATTTTCTATGATTCGATTCGTGCAATTATTATCGATGTGTTCACCTGTTTGTGGAGTGTAAAGCTTGACTATATTGTTACTGGTAACGTTGACGTATAATTTTCTCGAATTCGTGATACTAGAAACGCTAACTTGTTTCATTAGTAAAGCTGTTCCTACGGTAAGTAAATTACTATACGTTTCCCATAACTCCTTGTGCAATGTACCGTGAATCTCTCCTAGACAAATCAATACCTTCGAGTAAGCTGATAATCGATTATTAAAAATCTCACATTTTGAATTAACTTAATACCTGTAGAATCTTTCAACATGATACTCGGATCACAAACGGAGCAATCTATGTTTACAATTAGGGCAGCGAAGAATCGTAATTTTCTAGGTTTGCTACAGATAATATTCATCTTTCTGACCGAAGCTACGGTATTCTCTTCGATAATCGATACTAATCGAGGTGACATCGTTTCTACATCTTTAGTAAGTTCATCCCAGCAACCACTTTCGAAAATGAAATCATTTTTTCCTGGAGCTACGTCAGCCTGTAAATATCAAACGTTCGTTGAATCAAAAGACCAATAAGTACATCTTCAAGTCGAGTGAATCTGCCTTAAAAATATACCTGTTTGGGTGAACCTTCGGGCAAAACTTGATATTTCACAGGAGTCGTGAATTTCGACTGTAAAAAATCATACCGATTAATAATCTAGAACCAGTGAAACGTTCACGTTCGAGTAAAAATCGTCAGTTTACTTTTATAGGAATCAATCCAGCCGGACCGGGGAATTTTCGCTCATATTCTACTCTAGGAGCTTTCAACGTAGACGTACAAGGATCAGCTAACGTTGATTTATGTTTAACATTACTCGTCGTGATGTATTTTTCGATCGAACCTGCAGAACAAAATCCACTCTATGTGAATGAAATTGATGGAAAACCCTTCTCACGACGACTTACTTTGACAATCATTCTTTCGAGGTGTCGTATGAGTAGTCGAGATGCTTTCAAAGCTTTGTAAATTAACATTATTTGAACCTTGTTTCGGTAACGATTGATCGATCGTTGAAGTATCCACAGTATCTATCATAGAAAGAATTAGATCGTCTTCTTCGCAATTCTCGAGTATATCTTTGAGATTATCGGCTTCCGAACATTTCGTTGAATTGAGTTCGCCCTTACAGGTGGATTTATCCAGAGGCAGGTCCAAAAAACCCTACAGAGGGTGAAAGAGATGAGTATTTTGAATGAAATAATGTCGATATATTTTGAATCATTTTATCTTACTTCATCGTCCGGATCGTCGTCGTCGGTGAACTTGAACATCTTAGGAATGGGTATTTTACACCGTTGAGTCGAATATATTCAGATCTACGCCTTCGTTTTGGGTATTTTCATCAAAAACACCGATTTCCGGTCACTTTTTTCACCAAGAATCAAAATTTTGAGATTTTTTCGCGCAATTCTACTGATTTTACGAAGAACGGAGGGTGCGGTGCGGGCGTGTTCAAAAATGTAAACAATGTTGACCTAGTTGAACGAACGAAAACGACAACGAGTCTAAAACGAAAGTTCATTTTTCAAGTTTTTTTTTCTGAATTAAAATAGATCAATCTTTTAAAAAATTACTTAAATCAATTTTTTGGTTCAAAAAAGTACAGAATTTTTCCAAACGTTGAATAAAATAAAATGGCTACAGAGAAAAAAAATAAAAATTCATTGTTTTGAAAAACTTGAAAAAATTGGGAACACTGAATTTTTCAACAGTGTTACCAAAACACAAACTGAAAAATGTGCAACATTCAGAAAAAATTATTTAAAAATTGAAAATTTGGTTCAAAAATATTATTTTATGGCCTCAAAAATTTTGAAAATGTCAAATTTTGACCTTTTCCAAAGACATACGAACTCGAGTCCTCTAATACCTAATAAAAATCATAAATCCAGTCGACGAATTTAGGAATTTTCGAAACCTCAAAGGATACCTCTGAATCACAAATCTCAAACAAAAACATCGAAGTTATCAAAAGAAAATCCTCAAAAGTAACTTCAAAACCCGAAATTTCGTCCTTTGGTTCGAAATTTGAGATGAATTTCGACCAAAAATCCGTTCAAAAGCTGCCATAAATGGTCTACAAGTGGCCTGATTGTCTCAATCCTTCACCATGGATCAAGACTGTGTAGTTTTCGGCTGCCGGAATTCCTCGGTGATATTTCAAGCAAAGAAGAATGATTGTAATTTTTTCAAGTAAGAGAAATCCACGTTTCTCTTTGCAGAATTTTTCATACTTCGAGTTGAACGATGGTGAGACATGTCTGAAGATGGTATTCTAATCTTGTATGGTTTTTATTCCGGTGCACAGTTTCCCTCTAAGTGAACCAGATCTGCTGGCTAGGTGGTTGAAGAAATTGAACTTGGAAAGATGGACTCCGGGACCGGAGAATGTCATTTGCGAAGAACACTTTTGCCTCGAATCTTTTGAAATAGTCGATGATAAACGTAGTCTTAAATCCGATGCTGTGCCGAGTATGATCGACGATTGGCGTAGGATTATTACGAGCAACGATGATGCTTTTTTAGATGTTGGTAGCGTTTATCGTTTACTGGATTGACTCGAGGTTGATTAAATGTAATCTTGAATGTATTATTACAGGTATTTGATGAACATGTCGAAGATAACGAACTGTCGAAAGGTAGTGATATTGGATCATATTTGAACGATTTCTCATTATACTCGAATTAATCGGTGTTTTTATCGTAGATATACGATGCAGAATATGTGCCAGTTTCCTGAGCGCGTCAAACGCCGTTGATATATCTTCAAAAGATGATAACGTGATGGAAAAAATCATGGCGTGTATTCCTATCCTTGTACGTATCCCTGAAACGACTCGTTCACCAGACCGAATTCCGTTTTGTATTCGTTATTCTGATTTTGTACAGGTCAAATCGGCAGATTCGCTTCCGAAACACATTTGTCGTATGTGTTTGACTGATTTAAATATAAGTTATCGTATGCTGGTCCGAGCTATCGAATCGGAGAAACTATTTAATAATATGTTGAATAAATCCGAATCAAAATCGTCGCTTCAACGTGACGAAGACGTTATTGAAAAATTGTAAGCATTGATCATTTAGCGAAAAGAAAACTTCGTAGCACGAGTTGATCTTTTTTTTTTATGAATTTCAGAGTCGATGTTGAAAAAATAACCTCTTCTGATTGTGTAATTTGTAACGTACATTTCGATAACATCGACGATCTGAGTAATCATTTTCAAGAGAAACACGTCGACGAACTGGATTTCATCGATCAAGACGTGGTTGAGAAACCTTCGCAGCAGATCGAATGTGGTAAGGTCTTTTTTAAAAAAATAATAATAATAAGTACGAAATTGAGAACGAAAATAAATTCAATTTTTTTTTTTACTAGATGGATTCGACAACGACGAACTGTTGACCTATGTGGAAGAAAAAGACGTAGGAAACCAAGACCCTGACCCTGGAGATGGTACAATTATCGAATTAGAATTCGAAGAAGATCCGCTTATAGTCGAAGGCAAAGAAGACGCAGATCAAATTACTAATACTATGCTTATGAAGACGAGATGGAAATGCAACGTTTGTTCGATGTCTTTCGCATCCAAAGATATATTGGATTTTCATACAGAGGTAAAAATATCACGTCTTCGAGATGATTACACAGCTAACAAGGGAACCTTTTGAGGTATCACACTCCGATTTCAACGGGACCGCGATTTTTGGAAAGAGCATAGTCTAAAACCCCCAAAACCAAATTTTCAGCTGCCCAAGTTCATTTTTCGATTTTTGGCAAATTTTTTGAAAATTCAAAATTGACTGTTTTTGGCGATTTATGCTTTTTTTTAAAAGTACGTACTTGATCAATAAAAATGTACAAAATAAGTCCCAAAACTAATATTAATTACCCAAATCCAAATTTCACAATTTCCAGCAATTCTGGAGCCTGCAGCGCGATTTTCGATTTCTCCACAATTTTGAATTTGCTCCAGAAGGCGTGAATATGAAGTTAGGCAGCTAAAAATCGAGTTGTATGTAACACTCGGCCTGTTTAACGAGTTTACCCACATTTGAGCAGATTTTGAGTGTGACACCTCAAAAGTGGTTTTTTGACCAGCTTTTTTCCAAATTTAAAAAAACCAAAAAATCAAAAGATAACCGTTTGTGAGGAAATTTTTGAAATTTGCGCGAATCGCTGTATTTTGTCCGTAACTAACCCCCCCCCCCAACAAAATTTCCCAATTTCCAGCCGTTCTGGAGCCTCCAGAGCGATTTTTCAATTTCTCCAGGATTTTGAATTTGCTCCAGAAGGCGTGAATATACAGTTGGGCAGCTAAAAATCGAGTTGTATATTATACACGACCTGTTTAACGAGTTTATCTACATTTGAGCCGATGTTGGGCGTGACACTTCAAGAGTGGTTTTCTGACCAGTTTTTTTCAAAATCCAAAAAATCAAAAGATGACCGTTTGTGAGAAAATTTTTGAAATTTGGGCGAATTGCTGTATTTTGTCCGTAACTAACCCCCCAAATCAAAATTTTACAATTTCCAGCCATTCTGGAGCCTCCAGGGCGATTTTCAATTTCTCCAGAATTTTGAATTTGCTCCAGAAAGCGTGAATATGAAGTTGGGCAGCTAAAAATCAAGTTGTATATTACACTCGACGTGTTTAACGAGTTTATCCACATTTTATCCGATTTTGAGAATGATAACTCAAAAGTGGATTTTTGACCAGACTTTTTCAAAATTAAAAAAATCAAAAGATGACCGTTTGTGTGGAAATTTTTGAAATTCACGCGGATTACTGTATTTTGTCCGTAACTAACCCCCCAAATCAAAATTTTACAATTTCCAGCCATTCTGGAGCCTCCAGGGCGATTTTCAATTTCTCCAGAATTTTGAATTTGCTCCAGAAAGCGTGAATATGAAGTTGGGCAGCTAAAAATCAAGTTGTATATTACAATCGACCTGTTTAACGAGTTTATCCACATTTGAGCCGATTTTGAGAATGATAACTCTAAAGTGGCTTTTTGACCAGATTTTTTCAAAATTAAAAAAATCAAAAGATGACCGTTTGTGTGGAAATTTTTGAAATTCACGCGAATCACTGTATTTTGTCCGTAACTAACCCCCCAAATCAAAATTTTACAATTTCCAGCCATTCTGGAGCCTCCAGCCTCCAGGGCGATTTTCAATTTCTCCAGAATTTTGAATTTGCTCCAGAAAGCGTGAATATGAAGTTGGGCAGCTAAAAATCAAGTTGTATATTACACTCGACGTGTTTAACGAGTTTATCCACATTTGAGCCGATTTTGAGAATGATAACTCAAAAGTGGATTTTTGATCAGACTTTTTCAAAATTAAAAAAATCCAAAAAAATCAAAAGATGACCGTTTGTGTGGAAATTTTTGAAATTCACGCGGATTACTGTATTTTGTCCGTAACTAACCCCCCAAATCAAAATTTTACAATTTCCAGCCATTCTGGAGCCTCCAGCCTCCAGGGCGATTTTCAATTTCTCCAGAATTTTGAATTTGCTCCAGAAAGCGTGAATATGAAGTTGGGCAGCTAAAAATCAAGTTGTATATTACACTCGACGTGTTTAACGAGTTTATCCACATTTGAGCCGATTTTGAGAATGATAACTCAAAAGTGGCTTTTTGACCAGATTTTTTCAAAATTAAAAAAATCAAAAGATGACCGTTTGTGTGGAAATTTTTGAAATTCACGCGAATCACTGTATTTTGTCCGTAACTAACCCCCCAAATCAAAATTTTACAATTTCCAGCCATTCTGGAGCCTCCAGCCTCCAGGGCGATTTTCAATTTCTCCAGAATTTTGAATTTGCTCCAGAAAGCGTGAATATGAAGTTGGGCAGCTAAAAATCAAGTTGTATATTACACTCGACGTGTTTAACGAGTTTATCCACATTTGAGCCGATTTTGAGAATGATAACTCAAAAGTGGATTTTTGATCAGACTTTTTCAAAATTAAAAAAATCCAAAAAAATCAAAAGATGACCGTTTGTGTGGAAATTTTTGAAATTCACGCGGATTACTGTATTTTGTCCGTAACTAACCCCCCAAATCAAAATTTTACAATTTCCAGCCATTCTGGAGCCTCCAGGGCGATTTTCAATTTCTCCAGAATTTTGAATTTGCTCCAGAAAGCGTGAATATGAAGTTTGGCAGCTGAAAATCAAGTTGTATATTACACTCGACCTGTTTAACGAGTTTATCCACATTTGAGCCGATTTTGAGTGTGACACCTCATCACCTCAAAAGTGGCTTTTTGACCAGCTTTTTTCAAAATTGAGAATCAAAAAATGACCCTATGTGAGGAGTCGAGTGTAATATACAACTTGATTTTTAGCTGTTTAAATTCACGCCTTCTGGAGCAAATTCAAAATTCTGGAGAAATTGAAAAATCGCTCTGGAGGCTCCAGAATTACTGGAAATTGTGAAATTTTGATTTGGGGGGTTAGCTTTGGACAAAATACAACGATTCGCACAAATTTCAAAAATTTCCTCACAAACGGTTATCTTTTGACTTTTTTGATTTTTTAATTTTGAAAAAAGCTGGTTAAAAAGCCACTTTTGAGGTGTCACTCTCAAAATTGGCTCAAATGTGGATAAACTCGTTGAACAGGTCGAGTGTAATATACAACTCGATTTTTAGCTGTCTTAATTCATATTCACGCTTTCTGGAGCAAATTCAATATTCTGGAGAAATTGAAAAATCGCTCTGGAGGCTCCAGAATGACTGGAAATCATGAAATTTTGATTAGGGGGGTTAGTTACGGACAAAATACAGCGATTCGCCCAAATTTCAAAAATTTTCTCACAAACTGTCATGTTTTGATTTTTTGGATTTTTTCAACTTTGAAAAAAGCTGGTCAAAAAACCACTCTTGAAGTGCCACTCCCAAAATCGGTTCAAACGTGGATAAACTCGTTAAACAGTTCGAGTGTAATATACAACTCGATCTTTAGCTGCCTAAATTCATATTCACACCTTATGGAGCAAATTCAAAATTCTGGAGAAATTGAAAAATCGCGCTGGAGGCTCCAGAATGACTGGAAATTGTAAAATTTTGATTTGAGGGGTTAGTTTTGGACAAGATACAGCGATTCGCGTGAATTTCAAAAATTTCCTCGCAGATGGTTATCTTTTGATTTTTTGGATTTTTTTAATTTTGAAAAAACTGGTCAAAAAACCACTCTTGAAGTGCCACTCCCAAAATCGGCTCAAATGCAGAGGAACTCGTTAACCAGGTCGAGTATAATACACAACTCGATTTTTAGCTGCCCAACTGCATATTCACGCCTTCTGGAGCAAATTCAAAATTCTGGAGAAATTGAAAAATTGCGCTGGTGACTCCAGAATGGCTGGAAATTGTAACATTTTGATTTGAGGGGTTAGTTTTGGACAAGATACAGCGATTCGCGTGAATTTCAAAAATTTCCTCGCAAACGGTTATCTTTTGATTTTTTGGATTTTTAATTTTGAAAAAAGCTGGCCAAAAAGCCACTTTTGAGATGTCACAAAAATTTCCTCGCAAACGGTTATCTTTTGATTTTTTGGATTTTTAATTTTGAAAAAAGCTGGCCAAAAAGCCACTTTTGAGATGTCACTCTCGAAATCGACTCAAATGTAGATAAACTCGTTAAACAGGTCGAGTGTTATATACAACTCGATTTTTAGCTGCCCAACTTCATATTCACGCCTTCTGGAGCAAATTCAAAATTCTGGAGAAATTGAAAAATCGCTCTGGAGGCTCCAGAATGGCTGGAAATAGTAAACATGGGATTTGAGTAATTAATATTAGTTTTGGGACTTATTTTGACCATTTTTATTGATCGAGTACGTACTTTTTTTTAAAAAGCATAAATCGCCAAAAACAGTCAATTTTGAATTTTCAAAAATTCGCCAAAAATCCAAAAATGAACTTGGGTAGCTGAAAATTTGGTTTTGGCGGTTTTAGACTATGCTCTTTCCAAAAATCGCGGTCCCGTTCAAATCGGAGCGTGACACCTCAAGAGGTTCCCTTGTAAGAAGTACATATTATCGATTAATTAATAATACTCGAACTCGAATAAATCTGCGCAGAATTTCCACAAATCGGAAGAACTCGCCGTACAATCGACATCCAACGATACCGAACACGATTCAGATCAAAATACCGAAGACGATGCTCAATATTCGCTGTGTCAATTCTGCATGCAAGTTTTCTGCACCGCAGACGAACTCAACGAACACCTCGAAAGCCACGTAGAATCTTTAGCTTGCGATGTCTGCGGCTTCGTATGTCAAGATGTCGAAAACCTGGTAACCTAAAATTCCATTTCCTTACACATCAAAAAAAAAAACCATCGAACTAATTCCTTCTGTTTACAAATTATACAGAAAAAACATCGCGAAACGCACAAACGATCGAATAAAAACAACACGTGTACGATCTGCTTCACCGTATTCCTATCTCACAGCGATATGGTGCAGCATTCCAAAGACGTACACAGAATCAAAGATCCGAAAGAAGACGCCCCTCAGCAGAAATGGATATGTAAATATTGCGGTAAAGAGATCGGCACAAAGTTGAGTTTATCCATACACGAACGAATCCATACCGGAATCAGACCCTACGTGTGCGAATGCTGTGGCCGAAGCTTTAAATCCAAAGCGAATCTCATACAGCATCAACCAGTCCATACAGGAATCAAAAGGTACCCGGCTCCTTTCTTTTATACCCCTCTTGTTGAATAAAACCCTCATTTCGATGTACGTGATTCCAGGTACAAATGTTCAGTCTGTGAGAAAGCTTTCGCTCGGAAGGCATTCGTTACCACTCATATGAGAGTTCATACCGGAGAACGTCCGTTCAAATGTGAAATTTGCGGCAATCGGTATACTCAAATTGGAGATATGCGTAGACACAAGAAAAGACACCTCATCAACGGAACAACCAACTTGGTCAACGCATCATCTACAAAACCTACCCCTGTTCAAACTCTACCTGCGAGACTATCGATCCAACCTCAACGTGATCTACTCGTCGACGATAATAAAATCGAAACTATCGTAACGGATCCGGGTACCACCGTTGTCGAGAATAACGGTTTAATTAAACTTCATTTTGCCAAAGATGTGACCGATTTTCGTAGGATACTTGTCGAACTGCAGCAATAAACGGATAGATGTCATTGGCCGTGACGATGGACACGAAGATACGAGGTAGCTGGGCTGCTCGTGTCCTCTGTCCTCGACGGTGACGGAGAAGAAGAGTGTTGAAGATGCTAGTTAAATACTTCTAAATGCAACGCTGGATGTTGTTTTTTAAACGAATTCTATTTTAATTTTTAATGTGTAGTAATGGTGTTCAATGAAGGAAGATGCTTTTATTTATCTTGAAAATATGGACTGTTTTTTTTTTCTTTTTAGCTTGTCACACACGATCGTGGTTTTCTCTGCTTGTTTTGTTACGAATGGTTTTAGAAATAAATTTTTATATCGTGTACGATTCGCTTTAATCTGAGAGTGTCCCCTCTTCCCCTTCAGAAAAATGAAAAATTCAGTGTCAAAATTCTTCTAAAAAATCAATTTTTTTAAGAAAACAATTTTCTCCAATCGTTCAAGGTATTTTGGTCCTGTTGTATAAGGAGTTCTATGCCTGGCCACCTAAGGTCGTTGACCTGGCTGCCTTGTTTTTGAAAGCCGTCTGGCTTTTAAAGGTCATTGATCTGTCCTTTTGGCTTCTGAAGGACGTCTGACCTAGGTCTACTGAGGTCATTGACCTGTCTGCCTGGCTTCTTAAAGCCATTGTCCCATTAATGGCGTCTTTCAAGGCCTCAACTTTTCTTGGCTCATTTTTGAACCCAACAATGGTTCATTTTAGAGAAAAAGATGCGCCATGGTGAAAATCTGACACCGAAAATGAATTTGCCACGCCGAACCCCCCCCCCCCACCACAAATATCAACTCGATTCCTGACAAAGTTTTTTTGCCCCAAGAAAAAATGCATGAACCTCTTTGCATTTTTTAATTTGATTTGATTTCCGAAAAAAAAAATCGAATAAAATGTTTTAGACTAATTTGAGGTCACTGAATCCGAATTTGGCGTCCACTCGAGCCAAGGGTAACTGCTTCAGTGAGAAATACTCGTAGTTGCAAACTGAAGGTCATTTTTGAGCTCAGCAACCTCCCATTGGACAGAAAAGTCAGTAAAAATGTAAAATTTGACAACTTTTCTCTGACTCAGGCTAAAAAAGGCTCCATTTTGATTTCAAATGACAAGAAACTGTCTGGCCTTGTAAGGTCATTGACGTCTCAGTCTGGCTTTTGAGGACTGCCTGGGGTAGAATTTGGCCTCTAGAGGTCATTAACCTGGCTATCTGGCTTTTGAAGGTCATCTGGCATCTTAAGGTCAATGACCTGTCTGTCTGGTTTCTAAAGGCTGTCTGGTATGTTAAGGTCATTGACCTGTTGGTCCAGCTTTTGAAAGCTTTCTAGTGTGCAAAAATCTTAAAGTTGGTGTATGGGGGTTTTCGAAGGTGCTGAATTCATTTTTGACAAAATTTCGACGCCAGACCCCCCACCCCCTCCCCTTCCCAGGAAGGGCAAAACTCAACATTTTGGAAATTTTCGTGTGACATATCAAAATCATAATGTACGGTTTTTGAGCTCTAAAAATTCATTTTTGGAATCTATTTTCAAAAATTTGCGATATTGACCCCATGGGGAGGGGGGAAAACTCAAAATTTTGGAAATTCTCGTGTGACATATCAAAATATAGGTTTTTTGAGCTCCCAAATTCATTTTTGGAATCTATTTTCAAAAATTTGCAGTATTGATCCCATGGGAAGGGGGGAAAACTCAAAATTTTGGAAATTTTCGTCATTTCGTGTGACATATCAAAATGTAGGTTTTTTGGGCTCCCGAATTCATTTTTGGCATCATATTTCAAAAATGTGTAATTTTGACCCCAGAGGGGAGGGGGAGAACTCAAAATTTTGGAAATTTTCGTGTGACGTATCAAAATGTAGATTATTTGGGCTCCCAAATTCATTTTTGGCATCATTTTTCAAACATTTCAAAAATTTGCGATATTGACCTCATGGAGAGGGAGGAGGTGGAGCTCAAAATTTTGAAAACTTTCGTGTGACATTTCGAAATGTAGATTTTTTGGCTCCCGAATTCATTTTTGGCATCATATTTCAAAAATGTGTAATTTTGACCCCAGTGGGGAGGGGAGGAACTCAAAATTTTGGAAATTTTCGTGTGACGTATCAAAATGTAGGTAGGTTATTTGGGCTCCCAAATTCATTTTTGGCATCATTTTTCAAACATTTTAAAAATTTGCGATATTGACCTCATGGAGAGGGAGGAGGTGGAGCTCAAAATTGTGACATTTCGAAATGTAGATTTTTTGGCTCCCGAATTCATTTTTAGCATCATTTTTCTAAAATTTGCAATGTTGACCCAAGGAGAAGGGGGAAAAACTCAAAATTTTAGAAATTTTTGTGTGATCTGGCCTTGCAAGGCCATTGAGATTGACCTGTCTGTCTGCTTTTTGGAGGTTGTCTGGCATATGCGGTCTAGCTTTCTAAGGATCGCGAAATTCGAGGAACGAGGAAGGCAAAGGCAAAATGCCTGAAGTACCAAAAGCAATGCTGACAAGAATGAGTTCTTGACTTGTTTATTAATTTATGGAGTCGTCTTCTTAGATCTCCATCCTCAAAATAATTGATAAGTTGAGTGAAAATTTGTTTAAAATTTACTGTACAAAAGTTACAGGCGAGGCGAATGAAACTTTACTGGAGACGTTCCTGGGATTCCCTTTTTTTATAATAAGGTTTCATTGTTCACGAACGAATAACGATCAACTCGTAGGAATAAATGAAACAAATAAAAATTACGAAATTTTCAAATGTCTTGAAATAATATTCTGAATCGTGATCCTGCTGTAGTCAAAGCTGTCAAAGAAAGGGTAAGTAAACCTCCTTGCATCCCCCAAATTTTAGTAATTGAGGAGCTCGTTGCAAAAATAGCCCTTGTCCAAAATGAAAATAAGATACAAGCCAGACAAAAAACCACTGTAATGAATTTCCAACCCAACATTGTCTTTGTAGTTTGATTTGATTTACATTTCACTGATTTCACACACATCAGCATCAGACATCACAGTTCACAGTTCACACTGACAATATTATGGCAATTGAAAGAATTTAGGGAAAGTAGTAGGGAAAAGCAGAGTTGGCGCGATTCCTTGGTTCGTCAGAATCGGATTCCTGAATTACGATTCTCATACTTGGGAGAATCGCGATTCTCCAGTCTCGATTCTTTCACAAAGCGAATCCGGTTCTGAATCCGATTCTTTAGCGGTTCTCGATTCCCTCCGATTCCGATTCCCAAATACTATTTTTTTTTCAACTTCAGGACTTCACAAATGAATCTGAAATGAAATGAGTAATTTCCCCAACTTGGTATATGCTCATTTTGCATGTTCTATTCTTTAGCTTGTTGCTGTGACCCTGTGAGCAGGGAATCGCAGGGAATTGAGAAGGCGCGATTCTCCATTAAAGAGGATCCGATTCTTACGTTGCGCGATTCCTTCACTCTATATGTAGAATCACTGATTCGTGATAATATTTTCACACAACAGCCGACCTTTAAAAAATGTCATCAGTCCCGAATTACAAAATGCAAATGCATGACTTAAAAGGCATTAAAAATAGTACATTTTACTGTTTTAACACGTGAAAAACATCTGCAAGGAATCGCAGGGAATCGAGGAGGTGCGATTCTCTATAAAAGGGAATCGGATTCCTGCATTTTCCGATTCTTTTGACTTGGGGAACCGCGATTCGAATCCGATTCGAATCGTGAGAATCGGATTCTTTCTCGATTCTTTCACGCGATTCGAATCGCGCCAACTCTGGGGAAAAGGGAAAGGGAAACCATGGATCGTATTCAACGAATTTTGACTGTACAGTTTTTGTAAAATTTAGTAAAGCTCAGGATAGAATTTACTGAAATTATTTTCAAATTTTTTAAAAAATTAAAAAATTGAGAAAACAGGAAACAGTGTTGCTATTTTAAACAAAAAATATGTTACAGTTGATCATTCGATCAATTTTACTAATTCATTCCTCCTTTATTTCAAAATTTCAACCTCCAACCTTCTAATTGACTTCCCTTTGATTTTTAAAAACACATCACAACACATCATTTCCATTTTCCATAAATTTCCTCAGCAAAAAGTAAAACTCAATCCAACTCTCCGAGCTAATTTTAGCCTCACTCGTCACAAAACACTCTTTGTTTACGTTAACGTCATCGTGATAACGTAGCTTGTAATCGTAATAATTCGTAATCGAAATTAATAATCATTCATAATGAATTTGAAACCCCTCGCAAAGGAATAAGAATTCCTCAAGTCACCTCTGGTAGTCCGAAACTACACCGATGGAATACTTCAAAAGCAGCTTCAAATCAGTCCTAGGAGCCCAACCGGCCGAAGAACAAATATCATACGCCGATACCGTAAGCTCGTCGATACCTTATAAACACCTTGCATTATCAACATCATTCGTCACCTTTATAATTCTCTAATAATAAAACCCAACAGGTTGAAAGATTAGTCGATCGTTTGCATACATCTTCGTTACTGGAAGACAGACGCGATGCTTGCCGAGCACTCAAAGCTCTATCTCGTAAATATCGAGTCGAAGTCGGTGCTCAAGGTATGAACGCTTTGTGCGAAGTATTACAACGAGATTCGAACGATAGCGAGATACTAAGTTACGCTTTAGAAACACTATTCAACATCACATCGCCTCAACCTCTCGAAGAAGAAGGTAAAGCTCTTCGGTATCCAGTAATACGTTAGTGTTCGGAATACTTCAATGTATATTTTATTGCTTCTAGAACGACCTGCAGGAGACGAAAAACGATGGGAAACTGTAGGCGAACAGTTCACCGAGATATTCATCAAGTTCCCCGATAATGTAACCGTAGTTTTGGGGTTCTTGGACGAGTACAGCTTTAAAGTACGATGGCCGGCTGTAAGATTACTATCGAATTTAGTCATTAATAAGTAAGCTACCGAACTGCTGACGTCATTCATATCTTGTAAGCTTCTACGTTATATGTACTATTAATCAAACGATTTGGGTGTTTTTTTTTCATCGTAGAACGAAGGAAATTCAAGAAATAGTTCTCATTAGTCCGATGGGTGTATCCAAACTGATGGATTTACTCTGCGATAATCGTGAAGTGATCAGAAACGACGTAAGCCTGGTCCAACTCTAAGGATATATTACTCAATCTTTCAATATAATTACTCGAATCCATCATTTTTTTGCAGGCTCTTCTATTACTGATCCAGCTAACCAAAGGCAATTCAAATATCCAGAAAATAGTCGCTTTTGAAAACGCCTTCGATAGATTATTCGAAGTAATGCACGAAGAAGGATACGCTGACGGTGGCATCGTCGTCGAAGACTGTTTACTCTTTATGCTGAATTTATTACGTAATAACGCTTCGAATCAGAATTTCTTCAAAGAAGGTTCGCATTTCACGACTCTAAATCGTACTCTAATCGATTCTATCCTCTAATTTGAGTCTCCATTATACGCAGGTAGTTATATTCAAAGACTAGCTCCGATGTTCGAATTACCAGACGAGAATAACAGCGTGAATGTCTGGTCGCCGCAGAAAGTCTCCAATATTTATTGTGTTCTACAAGTAATTCCTCATCATGCTCCCATCGTCATTCATTTCCATTCGAATCACATTTTCATCGATTCGTTTTTCAACTCTTTAGGTGATTCGTTCGTTAGTCGCTCCAACCAATCCTACGCAAGTAACATCGTCGTGTCAAAAAACCATGAACACCAGCGGCATCCTTCAAGCTTTATGTAACATCCTGATGGCCAACGGTGTACCGGTCAACATCCTTACCGAATCAATCAACGCCACAGCTGATATAATCAGAGGAAACTACAGCAACCAAGAGTACTTTGCTGCTTTACAAGCACCTTGTGCGAATCCCAGGTGAGTTCGGTCGTTCTCACGAAGATAAACTGAACATTAAACGTTGACCTAGTTCATCTGATACCATTTCCGTTTCTCTGTCTGATTCGTAGAGAAGCTCTGGTGCTGTTACTCATGTCAATGGTGAACGAAAAACAACCGGTGACGTTACGCTGCGCAGTCCTATACTGTTTCCAATGCTTCCTATTTAAAAACGAACTCGGCCAGTCCAGACTGATCCAGACACTTTTACCATCCACCGTAGAACGTTAGTATCATCTTCACTGCTCCTTTCTCGAAATTAATTCGATCTCTAGTGACATATTTTTATCTCGTTTTCAGAGGATAACATATCTACCGGACAACTTCTCTGTGCCGGATTATTTGGCGCCGATCCGATGAGTAATTGGTTCGCTGCAGTAGCTCTTTCACATTCCTTGGTCGATAACCCTGTTCAGCGTGAGCTCATGTTGAAAGTTATGCTGACACCTTCGCCTCAGAGTCCGCCTGCTTCGCTACTTAATTTAATCACCGATTTATTACAATCTGTAAGCTTTTTTTTATCTCTCACCGGCGGTGTTGTCTTCGATAATCATTTCGAGTTGTATTTTGATCGAGTTTTTTTCCCCCTTCTGCAGAATGCTAAAATCCAGAGTAAACTAGGATTGTTAATATTACTATCGACGTGGCTATCGCATTGCCCCATGGCGGTCAACAGTTTCCTCGAAATATCCACCGGAATACCTTATTTAACGAACCAGGTAACTCGAAGAATGCCTCACACAACTCGACAATATCGTACCAAAAAAATACACCAAAAACTACAATAATTCTCTATGTGTGAACGTTTCAGGCTGCAGCTATGGAACACGACGAAAACGACGAACTTGTCCAAGGACTATGTGCATTCCTAATGGGTATTTGCTTAGTATTCAACGACGGCAAATCGACCGTATTTTCCAAAGTATGAATATTTTTTTCACGAAACGAAACTCTAGATATGTGTTTATTTAATGAAAACCACCCCTCTCTTGTTTTAATTCCGTAGGAAAGTTTATATCAACTGATCGTCAAACGAGTCGGTATAGAGACGTTTATCGATAAACTGAACCAAGTATCACGTCACGAGATGTACAGCAAAGCGAGTAAACATCCGCAGCTGCATTGCAAGTCGTCGAAAGATCTTTTACTGGATTACGAATTTTGCAAGCTGTTTAAAATCCTCGAAAGTACGTAAACTGATCTCGTAGAGAGAAGCTTTGGAAATCAGTCGACTCCGATTGAGCTGAAATTTGGCTCGATGACTTCTAAATCATTTCACCCACGATTTAGAACTAAGTTTAAAGCTGCCAAAATTGATTTTTCGAGCCTAAAAGACTGAACAGAAGCTAGAATTGGGGGCAGGGGTGAAAATGAGAACTTGACGAACGATAAAGAGCAACGTTTGCATGAAAATCTTCAGAATCTGCGCTTAGTAAATTCGAAGGCCTTGAAACAGAATACTCCCCCCCCCCCAAAAAAAAATCTCAGAGAATTCTGTCAAAAATCTTGATAGGGAGGGGGGGGGGTTCGAAAGACATGAAATTCTCTATCAGTAAAGTAAATCGAGTTTTTAAATAAGTACTTCGAAAATGGAAATTTTTTCAGCACAACTTTATCAACTATCGAAAATTCGTACTGTTTCAATGATCATATTTTTATCTCTCAATTTACATGTTATTTTTGATTATTCATTTTTCGAGTATTTTAGACAAATTTCATGGGATTTACTGCAAATTCTGGTCGTTCCCTGCATCATTTTAGAATATTTTTTTTTCTATTCAGCATATTTTTGAATTTTTTAAAAAGTTTTGCCTATTTTTACAAATTTGAAATTTTTTGCAGTATTACTGAAATATATCAGAAATTTTAATAATGTTTCTGTACTTCTACGTCAATGTAGCTACATAATATTTTTTCAATTCTTTTCGATATTTCATAATTTTGTAAGTATTATGTTTTTTACCTATTTTAATGCAATTTTTTACAGTTTTTTCCATCATTTTTTAAAATTTGTTTTTAGCTTTCCAAAAAATTTTTTGGTTGTTCAAAAAAAAAAAAAAATAGATTCATCCACTTTTCGCATGTTTTTTATTTTGGTCGGTTTCATTCAATTTTGACTTTCTTCTCAATGTTTTCAGAGCTTTCAAAATTTTTTAATGAATTTTTATGCCACTTTTCATATCAATATTCGAAATCGTTTCAATTTTCATCAATTTTTGCGACTTTTTAAAATTAGTTTTATGCTTCTTTTTTGTTCAATTTTGATGAGGTGTTTTTTATTTTTTGGACAATTCCCTTCGATTTTGACTAATTTTTTCAATGTTTCCAGAGTTTTCAAAAATGTGTTATTGTGCCACTTTTCATATCGAAATTCCAAATTTTTTAAATTTTTATCATTTTTCATTTTTTGCATTATTGTTGATAAAATTGCTTGAAATTTAACCCTTTTTTGGGGCGAACTTTTTTCCTCGTTTGGACCAATTTTTTCAGTTTTTTTTTTTTGGACAATTCCCTTCAATTTTGACTAATTTTTTCAATGTTTCCAGAGTTTTCAAAAATGTTTTATTAAGTATGCCATTTTTCATATCGAAATTCCAAATTTTTAAAATTTTCATCATTTTTTATTTATTGCATTATTATTGATAAAATTTCTTAAAATTTAACTTTTTTTGGCAAATTTTTTTCCTTGGTTGGACCAATTTTTTCAGTATTTTTTTTTTTTTTTTTTGGACAATTCCCTTCAATTTTGACTAATTTTTTCAATGTTTCCAGAGTTTTCAAAAATCTTTTATGCCATTTTTCATATCAAAATCCGAAATTTTTTAAATTTTCATCATTTTTTATTTTTTTGCATTATTATTGATCAAATTTCTTAAAATTTAACCCTTTTGTGGCAAACTTTTTTCCTTGTTTGGACTAATTTTTTCAGTATTTTCGACTCTTTTTTTACAGAGTTTTATCAACTTTCACGCCATTTTTCATGATTTTTATATCCAATACTGAATCTTGGCTGGTTATTAATTTTTATTGGTGGTGTTTTTTATTCAAATTTTCAACACTTTTCTCAATTTTAATGATAATTTCATAAACTTTTACATGATTTTTAACAACTTTTTTGCAACTTTAGCCAATTTTCTTCCATTTTGGATGAATTTTTGGAATATTATCTACAACAATTTAGCAACGTTTCATCAATTTTCACATTATTAATTATTTTGAATACCTCTGTAAATTTAACACACATTTTCTGGTTATTTGAAGATGATTTTGTGGAATTTATCAAACTTTTAATGATATTTCAGTTCTCAAACAAAATTTTCAATCACTTCTACGAACACCAAATTTAGAAATTTTTTTGCTATTTGGAACTATTATTGTGATACTTTATCAACATTTCAAATTCAATAATGTTTCATGCATTCTATTTTTTTTTTTTTTTTGTTTTTTAGTAATTTTATGCAAGTTTTACTAACTTTACTCAATTTTAAACAGTTTTTGTATCCATTTTGCTTATTTATTCTTTTTTTTAAATTTTATAAACATTTTGAAGGTGTTTCATCAATTTTTATATTACATGTTTTGAAAATTTTCCTGTACGTTGAATACATTTTTTATTTTGGCAATTGGAAGCAAATTTTAGAAATTTTTTTGTTCTTAATTTTAGTAATATTTCTTCAATTTTTACTACAATTTCCAATTATTTTTTCATTTTTTGATTTCAATCAATTTTTTGAAAAAATTTTATTTTTACACTTCTATTAAATTTTGAGATTATTTTCAACTAGTTTTAGCAATTTCAATTTTATTTTAAACATCTTTTCTTTGCAAAATTCTTCATTATTTTAATCGTATTTTTAAATTTCAAAATGATCTTAAAATCGATTTAGCAAATATTTTTTCACTTGAAAGTTTTTTCATTTCTAATCTCATTTTCAACCAGTTTTATCAATTTTCACATCGTTCTGAACATTTTAAAACCCCGAATTCAATACTTTTTTCCTACGAGTTGAATAAATTTTGAAAAAAATAATCATAATTATTTTTAATCTGCAATAAACATTGTAAGATTTTCAACGATTTTTGCATCAATTTCGCAATTTTTTATTCCAAATTTTTTCCAGCCATTTTTGTTAAATTTTAATGTTATTTTACTTTCAACAATTTTAGTGATATTTTTGGAAATTTTCTATAGCTGTTTATGTATCTCCATTTTCATGATAAACAACTATTTGAAATTGTCCACTGGAAAAAAGCTCCAGAACCGTCCAAAAATAGTCACAAATTTATTGAGGGGGTGGGAGTTGGGGGAGGGGGGTAAAATTCTGATAACTTGAATTATCAATGAACGATTTTTGTTATTTTGAAGAATTCGCAAAACAACCAAAAAATCAACTTCAGCAGCTCAAAATTTGGTCCTGAGGATTGGGGGGGGGGGGGTAATTCTTAAAGGTTGCTTTTTATGAATAATTCGAAGATGCTCGAACTATTTGTCCGATTTTTATCCAAATTTCAACATTTTTCAAACACTCTTAGCATTTTACTGGTCAATATTTGACATTCCAATCAGCAGTTCTCATCACTTGAATTTTGTTTTTCAGTTTTTATCCTTTTCGATATTTTTTTCAAATAATCGTATCTCTGTTCACAGGTATGATATTGAAAGCAGTCACATCCAAGAAAGAAAACACCCTAAACGGAGGTCTAGACGATCCGGAGGATCAGAACATTCAACAATACAAAGATATGATTCGAGAACAGGACAAAAAATGCACCGAACTAACCGAAGAAAACGATAAGCTCAGAGAGCAACTACGAAATTACACCATTGATTTGGAAGAATTGAGGAAATACATGTACGATATGCAACAGCAAAATGCTCAACTAAAATTACAAGTCAGTTACTAAATTTTGCCCCCTCCTTATTTTGAAACTCAAAAATAAAAATATTTTTAAAAATCAATTTTTTTAAAAATTTTTACGCAGGAAGCCGCTTTGAAGAACCAGTTGAGTTTCATGAAAAATACCCCACCGCCCGAAACCGCCGAAAATTCCCAAGTAAATTACAATACCCCTATCGTTGAAAATATTCCTTCATCAAAATTCGATCAAACTAACCCGATTGTAATTTCTCATCTCTTTATAGAAAACCGCAGCTGCCGAAGAGAAACTGAAATCGGCCGAATCTGAAATCGCCCAATTACACGGTATCGTATCTCAATTGAAAAAGGATCAAGAAGACTTGTTGATCTTATTGAGTGATCAAGAAACGAGAATCGAAACGTACAAGAGTCAATTAAAACAACTCGGTCAAAAGGTACATCTACATACCTAATTTAGAATTACTCTTTCATCGAAATTAAAAATTTAAACTCTTCCTTATTATTAATGTTTCCAATTTCAGGTCGACGATGACGACGAAGACGAAACGACTGCCGCAGCTTCCGAGTCTCAAACCATCAATAACCAAGTAGTCCTTCCAGACGTTGAAAATTTACGAGTTTCGTGAGACGAAATAAGAATAAAGCTCTGAGCTTGCAAATTATTACCTATACTACCTAAATTGGAGCGAGTTTTGATGAATCGACTCAACTTATCGTTTGTCTACATACATTTTGTTGTATTCGTATAGTCATCAGAACTAGAGTACTGGTACCCTTTAAAAAAATGACGCAACTATGCTTTGGCCCGATTTGCGATAGATGTTTATAAACGAATGATGTTATATTGTTTGTTGTATGTATATTATTATGTTTTTATTAGCCGTTTCATAAATAAATTATTTCATCGTTTTTTTCTCTTCTTTTTCTTTTTCGTAACGATTTTGATGGCTTAAATGCGAGTTACGATAGATGGATGGCTGCTTACGTCATCGCAGGAGGGTTTTATGATTTTTTGAACAGTTGATGATGAGTAAAGTGATAAGAATGTGTTTAGCTTTCGTATGATTTCGGTTAGAGCTCACATTGTGCAGAATTCTGTTTCCATTTAACCTTAAAATACAAAGCATGCGATAAGAGTGGACAATAACTTACTCAAACTGGACATTTTCACTTTGCTGGAAGCTCATTTCGATTCCACTCCATTCGAAGATCTTCATTGAGATGAACACAGTCGAATCTGAAATCAAATGTAATTCATTCTTATTAGAAAATCCTTCTCAGTTCTAAAAATAACACAAATTGCCAAAAATTTAGAAACAAAAGCTTGAAAATAAATAATAATAATCTAAAAGGGATTTTCTGTTCTGACCTTGATTTTTCTATTATCAACGCGATCTCTTAATCGAACATTAACCTATCCTGTAACCCCCTTTTTTCCCTCGTTATCGTTAGGATATGTGCAACACGTGTCGTGACAAGGGTGATTGACGTAAAAATACACGGTGTACCATGTCGACTCATCCAAAATATTATTTCCTAATGAACGCGATGTTATCTCAAAATAATCAGTGATTCATAAATTTTCGAACCTATTAAAAATTATGGTGCTACAGCTACATACGTACGAGTACGAAAAACATTCCATAATTCTGCGTCATTTTCATAATACTTACATATAAAATGATACGATATAAAAATGAAATAAAAATGAAGATAAAAGTTTATTAACCGAGTGCTGGGTGCGATATGCAAGCTGAGAATCCTGACCTGCCTTTTTTGAAAAATTAGAAAAAAAAAGTGAGGGTGAAAATGAGTAATGGGGACCAGTAAGAATCTTTTTCGTGGGGAAATTTTACATGTAATTACACATACAATGTAGATAATGTACGCAAGGTATATTTTATATGACTTATGAATATTTAATTGTGTGACTCATTTCCCGTGAAGTGTGTGATTCGTATATCAATGTTTGTTCCGAGACCCGGCGGCGGCTAGGTACCTACTTCTGTTTTATTCTGCTTGATTTTTTGGAACATCGAATCAACGAGATTTTTTCTTGGTGATTTCAAAAAAAAAAATTGGTATTTTATCTATTTTCTCAACGTTTGCATAAATTTTCTCAATAGGTACATATTCTTTCGAACATTTTTCCAATTTCATTCATCATTTTGAAATGTTTTTAAAAAAATTCTTATTCCATTTTATCGCAATTTGTCTACAATTTTTCAATTTTTACAAATTTATTCAATTTTTTTCAGCTTTCCTCGATTTTTTCAATTTTTACCAAATCAAACATTTTTTATTTTTTTGTTTTTTTTTTTCATATTTCTAAGTTCTTTTAACTTTTGAAACAAATTTTTAATTTTTTCCAGCGTTTTGATTCAAACTTCTTCAAATTTATTCAACAATTCTTAAATTTTAAACTTTTTAAAAAATTTTTTTCGAACTTTGATCACACTTTTTCATTTTTTCTTAAATTTTACGCAACCATTTTCAATTTTTATTTTCAAATTTTACTCAATTTTTTCATTTTTTTTTCGAGTTTTACTCTACACAAATTTTTTAACTTTTTTCAAACTTTGAACAGACTATTCTGAACTTTCTAAAACTTGACGTAATTTTTTCCCAGTTCTTCTTACTTTCAAATGGGTTTAGTTTTCATTCTATTCCAAACTTCTCCAATTTAGCGCAAACATTTCCACCCCTTGGAATTCTATTTATTCAATTTTTTCAATGGTCTCATATTTTTCCAATGTCCTACAACTTCATCAATTTTGAAAAACTTCATCTAAATTTTGAGCAAATTTTTTCAATTTTTTTTTCAAATTTTATACGAAATTTTCTCATTTTTTCTCAAACTTTGATGCTCAATGTTTTAAATTTTTTAACTTTTTACTTATACTTAGTAATTTTTTTCAACTTCTTTCAAAATTTCAATACATTATTCTAAATTTTGAAAAATTTTACAGAATTTTTTTCAACTTTACAAAAAAGTTTCAACCTTTACAAAATTTACCTATTCTGTTTTTTCAATTTCCTATAAAGCCTTCAATTTTTCTCAAATTTTAAACGAATGTTGCCGATTTTTTTCTAATTTCACACAAATTTTCTCAACTGTTCTAGAATTGAACAAATTTTTCCAACTTTTCTCAAGTTTATTCATTTTTTCAACTTCTTTCAATGCTTCGCTAATTTTCAAAAACATTTTCAATTTTACTTCACATTTAGAATGCCTTATTTTCAATTTTTTTTCAAATTTACGCAATTTTTTTCGAATTTTCCTCGCGTATATTTTCTAATAGTTCGAATTTTTTGAAAACTATTACAATTTTTCTCAAATTTGAAACGAATTTCGTCAATTTTTCTCTAATTTTACACAGATTTTCTAAACTGCTCTGAAATTTTGAATAAATTTTTCCACCTTTTTTTTTCATATTTTCTCAATTTTTTTCGATGCTTTGCCAATTTTGAAATTTTTTTTCAATTTTACTCATTATTTGCGAATAGTTTTTCAATTTTTTCCAGTTTTACGCAATTATTTCAAATTTTTCAACACTTTTAAACGATATTTTTCACTTCTATACTCAAATTTTCCCACTATTTTCCGATGGTTTGAGTTTTTTAATCTTTTTCTCAAACTTGTCAAATTCATCGCAAACTTTTGTGTACTTTATTTCAATTTTTTCATTTTTTTCCAAATTCATTTCCAACCGTTTCAAATGTTCTCAAAGCTCTCCTGTACTTTACACCACTTTTTTCATATCTTTTCAGTTTTTTAACTTTTCTAAATTTTCTTTGAACTTTCCAATTTTATTGTAACTTTTTACATATTTTGAACTTTTTTTCTTCAGATTTTACACATTATATTTTCAATTTTTCTCAATTTTTTTCAGTTTCTTAAAAGTTCTCCAATTTTCTCAAACTTTTTTTAATTTTTGATTTTTTCAAAATATCACAAACATTTCTATCAGATTTTTTTCAAAAATTTTTCTATTTTTCTTAAATCACTCATTTCTTCTGGATTTTTTCAATTTTTTCCAATTCCTGTCTTTTTAAAATCCTTTCAGTTTTTCAACATTTTTTCAATTTTTTTCAAATTTTTGTAAAAATTTTTGGATTATTTAAGACAGTTTCAATCTTTTTCAATTTTTTTTTAGTGTTTTTCAAGATCTTACAAAATTACATCAACTTTCAAGGTACCTACACTTATTTTCAAATTTTCATTTCAATTTTTTTCAATTTTTGTAAAATTTTTTGAATTACCTATTCAAGACGGTTTTATTATTTTTCTTTTTTCAGTGTTTCCAAAATCCTGTTAATTTTAGTACACCAACTTTTCAAAATTCCTCGCATATTCAAATTCTTAAATGAGTTTTTCCAATTTTCTTTCAAGTTTTACTCAAAATTCTACTACTTTTCCTCCGAATTTCCAAAATATATTTCAATCTCTATTTCCCTCTTTTCCACAACATTCATCAATTTTTCGCGATTTTTCTCATTTTTTCTATGTATTTCTGATTGCTCATTTGAAAATTTACTTCTAACTTGGTTTTTTTTTTACAAATTTAAAATTTGAAGACATCGGTGTTTCCCTACATCAGTTCAACAAACCAATTTTGAAAACGAGATCTCAATATTCCTGCGTGGAGGAGATGGGAGGGAAGGGAGAAGGGCATAACATGGTATCTAACGAATTTTTTTTTTATTATTTTTCACTACTTTTTTTTCAACCAAATTTTCAGAAAGCTCTTGACTTGACTGAACCCTCCTCGTTCCACACACACAAAAAAAATTGACGAAATCAAATTTTCCACAGGAAAAAAAATTGAAATTTGAAGAAAAGGAGGACTCCTGATAAGGCCATTTTTTGGCCCCACGACAGTTATCGACTGGACCACTGTTAAAATATTGTAATAAATATCCAAAATACGAATCGGTAGTTGGTTTACCCAAAATGGCCATTTTTTGGGCTCCAGGGGTTCCCAAAGTTGTGATTACAAAAAGCATTTTAGGAACCACTGAGTATTATTTTCAACAACTTTTTTAGCGTAAAATATCTGTTTGAACTTGATAAACGTTATGCGGGGTGATTTTCCTATTTTCGACCCTCGTGGGCAGAAATGGGTAGGGGGGTTGATTTTGAACCCTTTTTTTAGAGCCTCCCACTTTAGGCACTCCTTAAAAAAAGTGTTTAAGCAAATTTTTTCAAACGAATTGAAGAATTTTCATATTTTGAACTACACTGGCAAGTGCACGATAATTCTTCATATGATTTTTCCTGTAACTTTCAAAATTGAACTAGGTATTTGGGGTTAAATTCTGACATTTTTACTTCGTTGAGGTTGTGAAAACGTTATTTTCACGTCTTTTCGAAAAGTTGAATCTCAGAATTTGACCCAAAATAGCTCAATTTTGAACGTTACCGGAAAAATCATATGAAAAATTATCGTGCACTTGCCAGTGTAATTCAAATGAAAATTCTTCAATTATTTCCAAAAAATTTGTTTAAACACCTTTCTTAGGGGTGCCTAAAGTGGGGGGCTCTAAAAAAAGGGTTCAAAATAACAAATATACAGGGAGCTTAATTAAACTTTTTAGTCAAGATAATTGAATACATACCTCAAAACGTTACGTTTGGCGCAAATCGCAGGTTTCTAGTTTTCCAGGGGTTCCCAAAATTTC
Source organism: Planococcus citri (assembly GCF_950023065.1). Classification (NCBI taxonomy): domain Eukaryota; kingdom Metazoa; phylum Arthropoda; class Insecta; order Hemiptera; family Pseudococcidae; genus Planococcus; species Planococcus citri. The sequence continues at coordinate 6,523,472 of NC_088680.1, read as the reverse complement.
GAAATTGCAAAAAAATGGAAAACTGGATTTGGAAAATTTTATTCAGCCCAAAATTTGGCAGGATGAAGGTCGTTTAGATACTAATAAACTGTAAAAAGCTTTTTAGGGTGGCTCAAAGGGGTAGGTTCAAAATGGTTGCTCCAAAATTTTCCAAAAATCAACCCCCCTCCCCCACATTTCTGCCCACTAGGGTCGAAAATAGGAAAATCACCCCGCATAACGTTTATCAAGTTCAAACTTCAAACAGATATTTTACGCTAAAAAGTTGTTGAAAATAATACTCAGTGATTCCTAAAATTATTTTTGTAATCACAACTTTGGGAACCCCTGGAGCCCCAAAAATGGTCATTTTGGGTTAACCAACTACCGATTCGTATTTTGGATATTTATTACAATATTTTAAGAGTGGTTCAGTCGATAACTGTGGTGGGGCCAAAAAATGGCCTTATCGGGACTCCTCATTTGTATGCAAAGTAGGTTTTCAATTTCTTCAAAAATAAACTTTTTATTTCAATAATTTCAAGGTTTTTATGGCGCGTTTAAATTTTTTCACTACCTTTTTGACTAAATTCACTACATTTTCACTACTTTCACTTCCAATTTTTAAAATCACTACTTTTTCACTACTTTCCCTATTTTCACTAGATACCCTGAATAAGTACAATTTTTGTGGTGCTATCGATCTAAAGCCCTCCCCCACGCCTCCTCATAAGCTGGTACACCCTAAAGCCAAATTTTTCAAAATATAATTAAAATGACGTGTACCTGATCCGTTGTTAATCAAATTTTCAAAGTGCAGGTTTCAAATCTTCACTTCTTCTTTGGGTATGGTAATGATCCTTCAGTTCTGACAATCACCCCCCCCCCTCCTATACGAAAAAATATCCCAAAAATCGTGAAAAAAGAAAACTGAAAATGTAGGTACCAGAAAAAGACACTAATTTCTTCTCATCCTCTCGTTGATCGGTTCTTTTGAAAAGAAGCTATGAGAACTATAGGGGCATCAACAGGTCGAATTCAAAAAAAAAAATCAACCAAATTGTCTCATAATTTATAATGTACTCAGCTGTCACCATTCCAACAGAATTACCACGTTTCGCTAACTTTTACAGTGCACATAGAGATAGCATCTAACCCTCCCTAATCAATTAGACGATGCCCCCTTTAATTTTTAAAATCAAGTACCTAGCACAATAATTGTTGCAGACCTCAAAACTCGAAATGCAAGTTACAACTCGTCCATTTTCGCTCATCGAATCAGGATATCGATAAATTAATGATAATCACCCATGACCAATGACCATTTACGAGTATACAACTAATAATGAGACGGAAATTAGTCGCCCTGGCCTCGCAATTGCTCCTTATCTCAACGAGATAATGAATTTGACGTGTACAAAACATACACACGCGAAAACTACGCGATAAATATACCGAAAAAAACAACTCTGATGAAAAAATTTTAATGCCATAGAGATAGTACTCGTACATACGTATAGCATAGATTATACGATAAAGATTGACAATGAGCATCGCGATGATCTCTTTGCCTATACAGACAAAGTGGCGATCGCGAAAGCAAAAAATACACATTTCGGTGGACTCGAAAAAGCTCCCACAAGCTCGCCAAGCTTCAACCTGTAGAGCACCAGTGCACTACAGTACGAGACCCCGCGACCGTCGCCACGTCATCTCGTCGCGTCCTCTGCTCCTCTCCACTCCTGCACGCAGCAGACGCGAGCAAAACAACGTGATAATGAGAGAACAAAGAGCACAAGTGCCTCGGTACGCTGGGCCACCGTGGGTAAGACAGAGACAGATGGACCAAGTTGAAACCCAGGGGGTACCCGGGTACCAAAGGGTACGAGGGGGGCCTTACACAGCGAGAGAGAGAGAAAAGAGAACCCCGCTACAATATTCGGACACAGTAGCTTCGGATCACGCGTCCGGCTTGCGGCTGCCAGTGCCAGCTTTCGGTGCAGAGGCAGACTGGACGGGTAAAAAGCAAACAAGAATACTCGTTTATTGGCGCAGCTCGGACCAATGAGTGACGAAATATAGCAGCGTCGCGATCAGCTGTGCGAGTGCGAGTCAATAGCTTTATCTCGAACCAGCACACAGCAGCAGCGAGCAAGTTCTCGTCGCGTTTTCACCGTTTCTTTCGTCGTCGACTCGTCGTTTCCATTTCCACGCTCACTCGAGAAGACCGCGATTATCGTACCGGTAGTTCTATGCAGTTATGAATGATTCGGCCGTCGCAATTTCGTCGTCGTCGTAGTGAAAATTACTACACCGAACCATCATACAGCAGTTGTGCTAAAATCGACGAAAAAGAGACAGAGACGCCTAATAATACTAAGACGCTGAATTCTTCTTTACTGAGTGTATTTTTCAATCGTCTGTGTCGGCTACTACTGGCCACCATCATACCCCTGAAAATGATGAAAGAAGTTGGACAGTTTTTCAACGCCACCGCCACCGCAACTGATAAGAATCGACCGACAGCTAGAAAGGACGTCAATCTTAACGAGGTGTTTAATAATCTAGACGTCGATCATCTATCGGTTTTGGGAAATACGCCCAAGAACCAGAGATACAAAGGGGCTTTCAATATTTTCGAATCGATCGCCGAGTCGAATCCGACAGATAAAGGTAAGCTCGACTTTCATCCGATTGACTGCCTGCCTGACTGCCTCTCTCTAATTAACCCCCCACACCTGCATATAAAACATGCTAATCTGCATATTATAAGCCGGCCGGTATCGGAGTACCTATCGATGGTATCATTATTGATGCTTGTAATTTTTTTTTCTCTCTAATGTGCCGATCGATATGGTTTACTTGTCTTTTATTACTTACTGTGTACTGTATTCGACATCGTCGTCGATGTCTCGTCTCTCGTATCAGTTAATTCAAAGTCACCTTATCAAACTACTATACCGTTACTAATATGCTTTACAATCGAACGTGATGCTTGGTGCTAGAAAATAATGCAATTGCAAGGATAACCTGGAGGGGCAGGGAGAGGGGTAGAGAGAAGGGGGAGGGGGCTACAAAATTTATCGAATTCGTGTCTCCAGTGAAATTTCGATGCCTTGCTGTGCCCTGATAAGTACATATATGCACCTAGTTCTGTTGCTTTCAAAATTGAATTCTTATCATTTCTCACAATTTGGCCTCAGAGACTGAAATTTTGGAAGTAATCATCGCCCTCAAGACATTTCTTGAAATTCCAAATCCTCAAATCAAAATTTGGGACTATTACCCCCCTTCCCCCTTCGTTCACACATTCGTAAGATTTTGAAGTGTTTTTTTCAGATTTTTCCCCTTCCCATCCCTTCCCTTCCGAAAAGTAGCCCTTGAGATTTGCAAATGTTTTGCGAATCCCCCCCTACCCAGTTCAAATTCCACTCTGGGGATACCCTATTTTCAGCCCCTTCCCCCAGCAAATCGATTAGAAACGATTTCAACCGTTTTGAGCAGCTCTGGAATCTCCATCAGATTATCGGAAATTGAAATTCCTTCCAAATCGTGCCCAATGAAGTTGAAAAGCTACCGAGATTCACTTCATACTTTAATTATTTCAATATAGTCCGACATATGACAATAGGAGTAATTGCACCCCCAAGCCGATCCTCCGGGACAACTTTTTTCTTAAAGGGGACATCCGAAGGAACATTTTAATGCAAACTTTCCCAAAAAAAAGTTGGCCTTACTTACAAAATGGCGGCCATTTTGATTGACAGGTCAGCCGAAATCGCAGATTTTGCGTTTCAACATAGGACTTGCACGAAATTTTTCAAACTTTACAAAGGTAGATCGAAAGATCATGCAAAAATTTATCACCTGTCAAAATTTCAAGTGCTAAAGTGCGTTTTTCGATTTTTGGTGAATTTTTGAAAATCGAATTTAGACCAAAAATGAGGAAAAAATCAAAATCTTACCAAATTGACCAAGAAAGCTGAAATTTGGGATAACCCTATTTTCGACATGACAAATCGGTTGGAAGCGGTTTCAACCTGTTTTGAGCAGTTCTGGAGCCTCCAGCAGATTTTTGAAACTCGAAATTCCCACAAAATTCCATCAAATTGGAGTTGTAAAGCTAAAATTTATTCTAAAAACTAATTTCAATACGCCACGAAGTTCTGCAGGTGAATTTCAAGTCGTTTTGGAGCCTCCAGCGACTTTTTGAAAATTCCTGAAGCCTCCAGCAGATTTTTGAAACTCGAAATTTCCACAAAATTCCATCAAATTGAAGTTGTAAAGATACAATTTACTCTACACTCCAATTTTAACACCCTCTGAAGACGACTTTAGGTGGGTTCAAGTCATTTTAGAGCCTCCAGCGACTTTTTTGAAAATTACTAGAGCCTCCAGTACATTTTTGAAACTTGAAATTTCCCCAACATTAATTTATCAAATGGAGTTGGCAAGCTGAAATTTACTTCGCAGACTACATGGTGGTTTCAAATGGTTTTGAAGCTTCCAACTACTTTTAGGAAATTTCAATTTTCCAAAAAAACGCCATACAACCTTTCAAAAAGTTTCTGGAGGCTCCAAAACGACTTGAAATCCACCAGTAGTCAACTTCGTAGCGTATTGAAATTAGTTTGCAGAATGAATTTTGACTCTCCACCTAAGTTTGATGAAATTTTGGGGAAATTTCAAGTTTCCAAAAAATCTACTGGAGGCTCCAGTAATTTTCAAAGAGTCGCTGGAGGCTCCAAAACGACTTGAAATTCACCTGCAGTACTTCGTAACGTATTGAAATTAGTTTTTAGAATAAATTTTAGCTTTACAACTCCAATTTGACGGAATTTTGTGGACATTTCGAGTTTCAAAAATCTGCTGGAGGCTCCAGAACTGCTCAAAACGGGTTGAAACCGTTTCCAATCGATTTGGCAAGTCGAAAATAGAGTACATCCCAAATTTCAGCTTTCTTGGTCAATTTGGTAAAATTTTGATTTTTTTTCCTCATTTTTGGCCTAAGTTCGATTTTCAAAAATTCACCAAAAATCGAAAAACGCACTTTAGCACTTTAAATTTTCACAGGTGATAAATTTTTGCATGATCTTTCGATCTGCCTTTATAAAGTTTGAAAAATGTCATGCAAGTCCTATGTTGAAACGCAACATCTGCGAGGGGAGGTGCAATTACTCCTATTGTCATATGCCGGACTAATATGCTGAGTCGATTGGAAGTGGTTTCAAGCCGGTCTGGAGCCTCCAGCCATAGAAAATTGGTGTTAATTAGTCAAGTGAGCCACTAACACGTGCACCAAATGCGTTAACCGGTCCGATAAAGTTCTTTTTTTTGCAATTTTATGGCATTTTTTTAAAGGGGAAATTGAAATTATTATTTTTAACAAATTTCTGGAGGCTCCAAAACGACTTGAAACTACCTGAAATCGACTCAAAACGTTAAAATTGAGCTGTAAAGTAAATTTCAAATTTTTAAATTCCTTAAAGGTTTGAAATCTTCTTGATGGGAAATTTCAATTTTGAAAAACCTGCTGGAAGCTCCAGAACTGCTCGAAACTGTTTGCAATCGATTTAGTGGGACGAAAATAGGGCACATACCTACTCAATTTCAGCTCATCTACAAGTAAATTTGGTAAAATTTTGATTTTTTTGTCCATTTTGATTTTCAAAAATTCGTCAATCAGTCAAAAAATGAATTTCAGCTCCCGAGGTTTTGGCTGTTGATACATTTTTGCTTATTTTTCAAACACACCTTTGTCCAGTTCAAAATTTTTCTGTCAAATGGGATACTTTACGAGGAACCTCCCCCCCCCCCCTCTGAATGAAAAAATTCAAAAAATTGAAATTATTCAAAAATGTTCCATTTTTTACCAAAATTCTCATTTTTTTTAAAAAGAAAATTGACCCAGTACCCCAAGATATGTTGGTTCTTTTGTATGGTGCCCCCCCCAAAGTTGACTAAAACCAGGGGTAAAAATAGAAAATTGCCACCTGTATAGATATTTTGAAAATTTTTCATTTTTGGCCAGAATCATTTAAAAACTCCATTTTTAGAAAAAAAAAGCTTATCTCAGTCCCCCCCCTCTCCCAATAATCATCACTATCGAAAAGAATTCAAAAAATAAAAAAAGGGCGTCTTTTTGAAAATTTCCAAATGGATCAAATTTAAGAATTGAAATGTAAAAACATGAAAATTTCAACTTTTGATTTAAAAAAAAAAACTCTTCTTAGAGTACTCAAGTTCCACTTTTCCATCAAATAAAGGAAATGGGGGGGGGGGTAACAAGTATTAAATTTCTGGTGAAAATGAACTATATCCTCAGATTAGACATTCAAAACATGATAATTTCAAATTTGATTTTCCTTATTTTTTTTTAGGGAGCTCAAGTTTTTCCTATTCATTAATCAAGGGTAAGGGGAGAGTCGCAACTATTGAATTTTCGATGAAAATGGTCCAAAGTCGAAGATTAGAGCTTAAAAATATAAAATATTCAACTTTTCTAATTTTTCCAATTTTTTTGAGGTTCTAAGTTCCACTTTTTCGTCAATCAAGGGCTGATTTTTTTTCTGAGGGGGAGGGGCGAAGAAGGGTGCTCAAATTTTACTTTTTCATCGATCATATGGACAAAGGAGAAGTCGAACTCGAACCTATTGAATTTCTTATAAAAATGGACCAAATTCAATAATTAGAATAAAAACCTCAAAATTTTTATCTTTTAATTTGAATTTTTTTATACTTCTTGAGAACTGGGGAAGGGGGAGGGCTTCTCGACGATTCAATTTTAAATTGAGTTGGTAAAATTTTAAGAGATTTTTTTTCATAAAAACTAAAAATTTCTGGGAGTGAAAGTAAAAAAAAAAAATCGAGTTTTAATTTTTTCACATGTACAAATGAAAACCACTCCTTTGAGGTCACAGAATTCCTTGGATTTGTACGACCTATCAAATTGTAAATATTTGGCTCCAAATACAATTTTTTGCAGCTTTCAAATTTGATTTTTTTTTTTATATCTTACTTTTTATATCTTACTGCAATTTCCAAGCTCGAGTCATCTTTGAGGTCCCAGTATAATGGCTTGAATTGATCTCAGAAGCTGAAATTTTGGAACCGTTCTGGATTCTAGATGTCGAATAAAATCTTCACATCAAAAATTTGGTAGAATTGCAAACATTTCTGTAGAACTTTGAGCAATAATCCTCGATTTTATCGCCATTCACCCCTCCCCCTCCTTACCCATACTTTGGGAGCGATTTACAGATTTTACTCTTCTCCTCCTCCTCCTCCTCCTCCTCCTCAAAAGATCTTCTCAACATTTAGAAATGTTTTTTTGTTTTTTTTTATCCTCTCCTCTTTCTCCATCAGTTTTTTTAAAATTCGAGCTTTTTTTAGAGCCTTCTCTGCAATAGACTCTAATTTTTTTCTTTATGAGCAATGAATTGAACAAAGGTTAATTTTTAACGAATTTTTAAAGAAAAAAATCAGAGTGAGCCAAGTGCAAGACTTCTTCGAAGAAGTTATTTCAGATTTTTGAGACCACTTAGTCGAACACAGGATATTTTAAAATTCTCAAAATTCGTTAAAAGTTCCAGAATAGTTCGGAACCTCTACTAATCGATGAGGAAAGGAAGGCAAAAATGAGGGCATGACTCAAATTTCAACATTCTATCCCAATTTAATCGCGATTTGATTTTTTTTGCCCCATATAAAGAACACCTTGATTTTTTCAAAATTCATCAAAAAACGACAAATTGAAATTTGGGTTTGAAAATTTAAGCTAGAGTTATTTGTAATTTTGAATTGTTTCAATTTTTTGATTAAGTTCAAGAAATTTTCTTTCGGTTGGACCATATCCAAATTTTTTCCAAAGCTTAAAATTCTAAGGATTTGGCCTGAGAAGGCTACCGAATGCTTCAAATTCGATCATTTATTCTGATTTTTTTTCCTAATTAAAAATTCATCAATGCATATTTTAAATCTTTGAAAATCCTCTCCAAAAATCTAAAAAAATTACCATTTTATACCCAGTTACTTGTAACCAAAAAACGTACCTATTCACGATTTAAAAATTCTCTCTCAAAAGAGACTTCATATCCCTCCTCCGATATTTGTCATCAAAGATCAAATTTTTGCCTCTTTAAAACAGATGTGGGGAGAGGGGGATACAAAATCAAACCAAAAATGATTCATTTTTAAAGCCTCAAGTTTCATGTTCAAAGATTTTCTTCCTGAATTATAATTTTCTCCACTAAGTGGTTTTGAAAATCTTTTGAAATACAAAAACTGATCTGAAAAAGTACATACAATACATATATTCACTTAATGGAAATATTTCTTACCATCAAGATGATGCAAGGATTCTTTCCAACTCTGCTGGATCCGAGAACTTGGAGCCACTGGACTGGTTTCGGAAACGTCCTGAAATTTAAAAATGAACATCAAAATCACGTTGCATGGAGATTGACTAAGTATATTATTGAAAATTGCTAAGGCTCTCCTCAGTCCTGCTCCATTTATGAACTGATACTGAGCCCTTATAAAAAGCATCGAAATTCATAGTCCATCGACTAATTTAACACCCCCCCTCCGGTCTTTCCCCGAGTCACCTTCACTGTACATTCTTTGTACAGAAATGCAGCGTAGCTCAGGTTGCAGATGCAGACCAAAATATCAACTCTCACAAAAAACTGACTATGAAAATGAAAGCTATCTCATTTTAGATTTGAAAAAACTATACAAGCTTGTCCTGTGCTTCAAAATCATCAAAACCTCGTATCATACGATACAATCAAAACACACCAACAAGCTTAGAATCCAGTCTTCTTCCTCTAACATTAAGCTGCATCATTCCACAACCCTTTACACTGCAGCACCGAGCACTGTATGTACATTACATCGAGCTCGCGATATTTGCACTTGAGCAAGGGCAACCCACCATCGTCCAGATACTCTAGTCTGGTCTCCTCTGGTACTTATAGAGCATACGATCTGATATCTAGTCATATTCTATACTCGTAAGTACGTATTGTAAACCGGTTTTTATGATTTTTTGGCTCGGTAACCGAGTGGAATACGAAAGAAAGAGTACATGTAGTGTAAAAAAAGACATCTCTCTCTACAGTTTCTAATTCGGTTGGCTCGAATTTTTCATCAAGGTTAAATTTTTCATGTACGACTTGGTTTCGATCCGATCCGATCCTCGAATACGCCACAAAATGCTGCCCATATTGTAAGTAGGTACATATAATTGTACAAGCAGAGAGAGGTTCGATATACATCAGATGAGAAGAAAAGAGAGGAAACGGTGTACGAAAAATCGTTATATTAATAATCTAGTATAAGGCAGGCATCCTGCTATGTACATGGTTATTTTTTTTGTAAGTCTTCTTTTGGTTGAAATTGAAATCGGCGATAATAATTACAAGGAAATTACCCCACATCGGAAGTGAATATTGAAAGGAGGGTAGGCTGCAGGGTTTTCGTGAAGTTGATGAGATTCGCAATCGCAATTTATTGTCGAGTGTACTGTACAGGAACTTGGGTAGGAATATAGGAAATAGGAATAAGGTAAAGGTACGTGAAGCAAAATCACACCGAGATGGTTTTCGATTTCAGTTTTCATTGAAATACTTTACTTTACTTCTATACACAGAGAGAAGAAAAGTAGGCCAATGTGTATACGCGGATCCGATCCGGCAACAAATAAAATAAAAACTGTTTCACACGTACAGAGAACGTTGTCGTCGTCTTCGTCGTCGTGTGACGTATTCGTGAGTATTTTTCCATCGAAGGAAAACCAAATCAGATACCAGTGTACCGTACTTATTCGATAATCTTACATTATTCGAACAAGACGAATTGGAATAAGTATTATAAAACTGGTTTTAATTTAGGATATGGCCTCACAATCGTTCAAATCGGTAGCTGAATTTTCTCACTCCGATCAATGTACGGGTACTTTTCCACTCGAAAAACTCTATAGAGAGAAACTTTTTTGATTCTGGTTTAAACTTATAAAAATATAATTGTACAATGTACATCGTCGTCAAGATGAACCTCTCGAATTTTTGAAAATTTTAAATTGTGATAATGAGATTGCCAAAATTTTGTCCAGCAGGATGAAAAGCTGGGATATATTTAAGCTTTAATTCCGACCCTACAAATAGATTGATGGTGAGTTCGAGAAGTTCAGGAATCGACATTGCAGTATTTTACCTACTGAAAAAATTAGTATTCATGGTCCAGATGAAAAAAATATGAATCCGAACCAAAAAACACAGGTTTTGAAAACTTGGCGAATGAACAGCTCTTTTGAGATGGATATGGTTCTGCGCTGAAGCTCTATCTGAAATTTGCGCGACGCTGATCAGGGTCATTGACCTTTGAAAACTGCTGGGAAAAAATCCTGTAGAGTTACTTTCACTCTTTATATACTGGAGAAAATATTTATAAATTAGAAGTTATTTACAAAAATTACTGAAATTTTTTGACCAATTTACCGGTATTTTTGATAAAATACTGGTATCTTTTGGTAAAATACTAGTATTTTCGAGGTTTCACTACGGTAAGTTTCGGAAAATTACTGCTAATTTTGAGCAAACTACATATTAAAAATGTTGGGTAAATGTAAAATTGAAGGTTAATTGGCAAATAAATAGTCATTTTTGGTAATATTCTGGTAATTATCGGTAAATTACCGTAATTTTTGGTAGAATTGCAACATTTGGTAAAATTGTAATTCTTGGTTAATAATCATATTTTTTGCAAAATTACCATAATTTTTGGTAAATTACTGTAATTTTGGGTAAATTACCGTAATTGTTTGATAAATTACCGTGGATTTTGGTAAATTCCCATTATTTTGGTAAATTACCAAAATTTGGAAAGTTACTGTAAATTTTGGTAAATCACCATAATTTTTAATATCTAAAACAAAAAACTGTGACTTAAGGTAAAATTGCAATGTTTGGTAAATTACTGTAATGTTTAGTAAAATCCTGTTATTTTGGGTAAATTACCGTAATTTTTTAGTAAATTGCCGTAATTGTTTGATAAATTACCGTGAATTTTGGTAATTCTAGTAAATTACCATAATTTTTGATAAAATTGTAACTTTGAGTAAAATTTTAAATTTTTGGTAAATTACTGTAATTTTAGATAAATTACCGCAATTGTTTGATAAATTACTGTGAGTTTTGGTGAATTACCGTTAATTTTGGTAAATTACCATAATTTGGAAAATTACAGTAATTTTTGGTAAATTATTATAATTTTTAATAAAACTGTTATTTTGGGTAAATTTGTAATTTTTGGCGAATTACAGTAATTTTTGATGAACAACCATAAATTTTGGTAAATTACCATAATTTTTGGTACATTACCATAATTTTTGGTAAATTACCATATATTTTAATAAAATTGTGACTTTGAGTAAAATTTTAAATTTTTGGTAAATTACTGTAATTTTGGATAAATTACCGTAATTGTTTGATAAATTACCGTGAATTTTGGTAAATTACCATAATATGTGGATAATTACTGTTTACTGTGATTTATTTTTGTTAAATTACCATAATTTTTGATAAAACAAAAAACTGTGACTTATATTTAGGTAAAATTGTAATGTTTGGTAAATTACTGTAATGTTTGGTAAAATCCTGTAATTTTGGGTATATTACCGTAATTTTTTAGTAAATTGCCGTAATTGTGTGGTAAATTACCGTAATTGTGTGGTAAATTACCGTGAGTTTTGGTAATTTTGGTAAATTACCATAATTTTTGATGAAATGTCAAAAATTTTGGTAAAGTAGATACCTTAATTTTGGTAAGTTAGGTACAGTAATTTTTGGTAAATTACAGTAATTTTTGGTAAATTACAGTAATTTTCGGTAAATTACAGTAATTTTCGGTAAATTACAGTAATTTTCAGTAAATTACAGTAAGTTTTGGTAAATTACAGTAATTTTCAGTAAATTACAGTAAGTTTTGGTAAATTACAGTAATTTTTGGTAAATTACAGTAATTTGTGGTAAATTACAGTAATTTGTGGTAAATTACAGTAATTTTTGGTAAATTACCATGATTATTGGTAAATTACAGTAATTTTTGTCGAACTACCGTGAATTTTGGTAAATCACCATAACTTTGGGCTTCGGTAAATTACTGTAATTTTAGGTTAATCATTGCATTTTTTGGTGAATTACTGTAATGTTTAGTATAATTGTAATTTCAGGTAAAATTGTAATTTTTGGTAAATTTTTGTAATTTTTGGTAAATTGCCGTAAATTTTGGTGAATTACCGCAAATTTAGGTAAATATTGGTTAATAACTGGTAATTTATAGTAATTTCTGGTAATTTTTAGTGAACTGTGGATAATTTTTGGTGGGTAAATTACCGGAAAATGTTGGTAAATCATCAGAAATTTTTGGTGAATCATCAGAAAATTGGTTATTAATGGTAATTTTTCAGTAATTAGGGGGAAGGGAATTCATTCGAGAATAAATTACGATCTATAGTGTCTAAAACGCGAAAATCTAAAAGAGAGAGGGGTACTTCGAACCAAATTTATTTGAAATGATGTAAATTCTTCTAAATCAAGAATTTGTGACTAAAAATTTGAAGGAAACGCTTCAATTATACCTGGGATTAAAGGGACTTGTAAATAGTTTAGAGGGAGACAAGAAAAGGGGAAAGCGTTAAATTGGTGCAAAATTTTGAAAATCAGAATCTCAGTCATTTTTGAACATTTTGTCTCCTAAAAATAGCATGTACAAAACAAGCTAACTTTAGGGGAAAATGTCCACCTTATGAGAACTCCATTGGTGGGGAGAGGAGCGCCCTTGCCCATCTCATCCTTCTATCTCACGTACTTTAAAACCACTTTAGGTTCAAATCAGTACAGCGAATTATAGATTCATATTTTGGATTCTACCCTACTCCCCTTCTTCAATCTCCCACATTCGTTCACTTTCTTATTTTCAATCTTCAAATTTTAGCCAATTTGAAAAGTTCCAATAAGTTTCAATTTGACCCATTTATGATCCAATCAAAATAGAAAATTAGAATTTGATTTTTAAAAATCTGTTCCTTTTTAATTTTAATCCACATACTTTATCACCTCAGCAATAAATTAACTAGCAAAACTCTAGGATGGAGGATATGCAGAGCATCTCAAAGTCCCAATCAGTGCATTTGAGAGATTGAAAATGGAGCATTAAAACCAAATTCTAGCTTTTTACTCAAATCGATCAACTTTCAACAACTTCGTGAGTTCAAATTTAATTTCCAAAGAGCGTAAAATTAATTAAAAAATGGCGAATTTTTGAATATATTTTCGTTTTTTTCTTCTCCCATTCCCATCAAACTTTCGAGCTATTTTTTTTACAAATTTCTCTAAAAATTCCACCAAACATCTCGTCATTCGTCCAATTAACCCATTCAGACCGCAAAATTCCCTTTACGAACGCCCTATATTACACACAAAACAAGCAACAAAGTTTGCATTCGGCGACTTTTTTTATTAATTTTATTACCATTTACACGGACTACGACGTCGACGACGACTACCAAGACAACGACAAGCGACGCCGAAATTAATTAAAACGACGATTTAAAATTTAAATTGTCCAATTCGTGTGGTTGTGCTTGTGCGAGCAGCAAGCAGCCAGCGAGCGAGTGAGCGAGGTACTCTACACAGCGAACTAAAACCAGCTCAGCGGGGTGCAACGAGCTACCGAAAACATCGTAACATTCTTCGCAAATAAATTACATCGTCGACCGACTCGGAGCACGAATAGAAGGATGCAGGGGACCAAGGGGTGTTTTCTCTTCGGTGTTTTTTTTTCTTTCATTTTTCGAAAAATTCACCAGCTTGAAATCGGCATCGACGTCTGACTAATTGAAACGACGCTAACGGCGTCATCCGGCGATTAATTATGCGTATAGTGTCGATACTGCTGCTGCAGATACACAGACACACAAACAATGTAACTATAACGCGACAGACGTAGAAAGAAATTAAGAGAGAAGAGCGTCGCATAAAAGCGAAGCGAAACACTCCGCGAGCAACAGCAATCCCCCAGAGGCTGCATTGTTTCTCGTATATATTTTTGCTAGATAATATAAACTATATCTACTTTATAACTATACTTGTATACGCGATACCCTTAGCATCCGCGCCGTATACCCATTAAATTGATATTTTGTTCAAAGAGAGCCCCCTTTTTGCTTTTCTAATATACCTACCTATGCGAGTCACACTGCACACAGGAGCGGCGTCAACCCAGCGAGCTGCTATGTTATTATATAGTTTGCATGTGTTATGGTCGTTATTAAATTTTAATTTTCCAATTTAACCCTAACCACTGTGTTTCGGCATGTACTATACGTTAACGCTTAGGTACCTTACCTTACCCTGCACCTTACCTACCTACAATAACCTCTAGCACTAGCAGCAGTGAAATTAGTACCTAGAGTTTTCAACCTACTCTGCGGAGCCGAGCGCACATATTTCCGGTATAATTTGGGAAAATTTCACCGCCTCGGACCTTTTACACTCGACGAGCATTTACGTACTACGTAGGTACCTTACCTTATAGCCTATACCTACTCGTACTACAAATACATTAACCCAGCTAAATTCAAATTACATTACTTACACGTTCGAGGTTCGAGTTCAGCCCTGCCAGTGGCACCGACAACACCATAGCATAGCATAGGCGCTATACTCGTAGTAATGCTCTTATTTCGAGTTTGCACGTTATACGGTCGCGTGTGTGTTTTGTATTTACCTGTATACGAGCCTAAATGGTATACGAGGCATTAAAGTAAATTTAAGCTTTATTTTGAATGGTTTTAAAGCGTTTATTTTGATCAAACGGTGGTCGTGCTGTGGGTACGAGCCTGCATAGGTAGGTAGGTAGCTACGACTATGAGGACGCGAATAAAAAAGGAGGTAATACGACCGGCTTTAATGGCTGCGTAAAGCGAACCGTAAAACGTTCGATATGGCGAGAGGATGAATTTGAGCGGAAATTTTACGAACGGAATAGAAACTACCTATACACCTGATAGAAAATTCGATTTTTAACAAAAAAAAACAACACTGTCATCGATTTCGAAACTTTCGGAACCATTTTTTCCCCCGACGAGACAAGAGTTGATACAGTGGTAGAGTACACGTTCGAATTTTTTTTTGGGGGGGGGAGGGAGGGAATTTAGAAACGAACTTATTATTCAAATTCAGCGTTTCCAAAAACCTAATAAACCATAAGGTCACACAATGTTTTCAGTTTTTAGGATATTTTGGAGTTCAATGAGGGCATCGGAGGGACCGAATCGAAAAAATAAGTCGAAATTCGTATTCAGCACTCCAAAAAACCTAGAAAACCATATGTCACACGATTTTTTCAATTCCCAGAAAATTTGGGGAACTGGTAGGGGGCGTTGGAGGAGTCGAATCGAAAAAATAAGTCGAAATTCGCATTCAGCACTCCCAAAAACCTAATAAACCATATGTCACACGATTTTTTCAATTTCCAAAAAATTTGGGGATCTAGTAGTGGGGGGAGGGGGGGTTGAAGGGGCCGAATCGAAAAAATAAGTCGAAATTCGTATTCAGCACTCAAAAAAACCTAGCAAACCATATGTCACACGATTTTTTCAATTCCCAGAAAATTTGGGGAACTGGTAGGGGGGGGGGGGTTGGAGGAGTCGAATCGAAAAAATAAGTCGAAATTCGCATTCAGCACTCCCAAAAACCTAATAAACCATATGTCACACGATTTTTTCAATTTCCAAAAAATTTGGGGATCTAGTAGTGGGGGAGGCGGGTTGAAGGGGCCGAATCGAAAAAATGAGTCGAAATTCGCATTCAGCGCTCCCAAAAACATAATAAACCATGTATTAAAGGGTTTTTTTCGATTTCCAAAAAATTTGGGGATCTAGTAGTGGGGGGTGGGGGGTTGTAGGGGCCGAATCGAAAAAATAAGCTGATATTCGAATTCAGCGCTCCAAAAAACCAAGTAAACCATACGTCACATGATTTTTTCGATTTCCAAAAAATTTGGGGATCTGGTAGTGGGGGGGGGGGGTTGGAGGGGCCGAATCAAAAAAATAAGCTGATATTTGAATTCAGCGCTCCAAAAACCCAAGTAAACCATATGTCACACGGTTTTTTCAATTTTAAAAAAATTCAAGTGACCAATGGGAGCGTTTAAGGGGCGGGTGGAGGGGAATCAAAAAAATAACCAGATATTCGTATTCAGCATCCTTGAAAACATATAAAACGATATGTCACACGATAGTTGACATTTTCGCACATTTTGACGGACATTTTGAGAGTGCACACCCCCTCCCCCACGCGCGTTTTTGGGTTCGCGAATTACATCACAAAAAATTTACGGTTGTAAATGTCATAAAAACGGATATTTTCTTGATTTTTTTTCCAAATTTTTAAATTATTACGTAACTTCTTTACCGAAATTTTGAAAATTATGCTTTCAAAAGAACTAAAAAAGGCTCAACTTTGAAACTTTCGAATTTTTGGTAAATATTTTTCAAAACTGCTCTCATCGCCTTTAAAACGCCGAAAACAGATTTTCCCCAAGTTTCAGCAGGACTGCGCAGTTTGACTCCAAATTTAGCGAACCTAAAACCTGAAACTGGCTTGATTGAACATTTCGTTCGCGAACGACTCGAATCATACGTATTTAAATTTTGCACCGATTTGAAGATTGGATCATTGAATAAAACATTCGTAACTTGTGTGATTTTACGACCTTGAAAATTCCCATGTGAATCATTCGCAAACGATTTGAACAAACATCTGCTTATTCGTTCGCGAACGACTCGGATTTCGCTGAAATTTTTAAAAGGATTGGATAGATTTTCCGAGTAGAAAATGGGTAAAATATTTTGCAGTTCCCGAACGGTAATTCACGCACAAAAATTTGACAAATCGTTCGCGAACGATTCAAATTTCACTTAGATTTCTAAACAATTAGATCAAATTTTCGAACGAACAATTTGCATGCATTGTAATTTTGCTGGATTGAAATTTAGCGAGCGAGTCGTTCGCGAACGATTTGCACAAATATTTGGTGAATCGTTCGCGAACGACTTCGATATCATTCGGATGTTCAACACTTTGATCAAATTTTCAAGCGAAAAATTAGAAATTATGATTTCGCTACATTGAAATTCAGGAAGTGAGTCATTATTCATGAACGATTTGCACGGTTATTTGATGAATCGTTCGCGAACGACTCGAATTTTTTCTCAGATTTTCGAATGACATAAATGTATTTTGCATCTGTTGTGATTTTGCTTGATTCGAATGTTGCCAGTAAGTCGTTCGTGAATGATTTTCACAAATATCTAACGAATCGTTCGCGAACGATTCTAATTTAATTCGCATTTATAAACACTTTGGTTGAATTTTCAACAAAAAAAAAAAAAAAAATGAAAATGAAACAAGATTACTGCAATTTTGCTGCGTTGAAATTTTGCAGTCGAGTCGTTCATGAACGATTGGCACCAATACCTGATGAATCGTTCGCGAACGACTTCGATATCATTCGGATGTTCAACACTTTGATCAAATTTTCAAGCAAAAAGTTTTTAATGTGATTTCGCTACATAGAAATTTTGCAAGTGAGTCATTCATGAACGATTTGCACGGATATTTGATGAATCGTTCGCGAACGACTCGAATTTTTTCGCATTTTTCGAATGGCATATTTTACATCTGTTGTGATTTTGCTTGATTCGAATGTTGCCACTTGCCAGTAAGTCGTTCGTGAATGATTTTCACAAATATCTAACGAATCGTTCGCGAACGATTCTAATTTAATTCACATTTATGGACACTTTGGTAGAATTTTCCAAAAAAAAAAAAAAATTAAAATGAAACAAGACTACTGCGATTTTACTGCGTTGAAAATTGAAATTTTGGAGTCGAGTCGTTCATGAACGATTGGCACCAATATCTGATGAATCGTTCGCGAACGACTTTGATATCATTCAGATGTTCAACACTTCGATCAAATTTTCAAGCGAAACATTTTTAATGTGATTTCGCTACATGGAAATTCGGCAAGTGAGTCATTCACAGACGATTTGGACAGATATCTGATGAATCGTTCGCGAACGATTCGAATTTTTTCGCAGATTTTCGAATAACACATTTTGCATCGGTTGCAATTCTGCTTTTGCTTGTTTCAAATGTAGCAAGCGAGTCGTTCGTGAATGATTTCCATGAATATCAAACGAATCGTTCGCGAACGATTCTAATTCAATTCAGATTTACAAAACACTTTGATTGAATTTAAAAAAAAAAAATTGAAATTGAACAAGATTACTGCAATTCTGATACATTGAAAGTTTGTATTCGAGTCGTTCATGAACGATTGGCACCTACATATATCTGATGAATCGTTCGCGAACTATTTCATTTTTGTTTGAATTTTTCAACGATTTGAGAATCGTATCATTAAATTAAACATTCGCACTCGTTATTTTGAGAGATTGAAAAGTAAAGTTGCATGCGAATCGTTCACAAGTGATTTGCTCAAACATCCGCTAAATCGTTCGCGAACGGCTCAAATTTCATAGAAATTTTTGATAGATTCGAATGAGTTTCTTCATGGAAAATGCTTATGACACTGTGCGAGGGTTCGCGAATGATTCTCTCGAAAATTTGACGAATCGTTCGCGAACGACTCGAATTTAATTTGGATTTCTGAATAATTTTAGCAATATATCTTCAAATGAAAAATTTGTATGTTGCTCATCGTGATTTTGCTGGAACTAAATTGAAATATTTCAAGCATCGTTCATCATCATGAACAATTTCCACCAATATCTGGTAAATCGTTCGCGAACGATTCCGATTTCGTCCAAATTTTTCGGGATTTTTGAACGATTTAATCAAATTTTCAAATAAAAAATCAACGTGTTATTTGCTAATATTGTAATTTTGAAGGCGAGTCTTTGTCACGAATAATTTACACACAAGTGTTATATGAATCGTTCGCGAACGACTCGAATTTTATGCAGATTTTTCAGAGTTTTAATAAAGATCGGATCATCGAATAAAACATTCGTATATTATTTTGCCAGATTGGAAAGTTACATGCGAATCGTTCGCAAATAATTTGCTCAAACACCCGCCGAATCGTTCGCGAACGACTCAAATTTCAATGAAATTTTTGAACGATTTATCGAGAGTTTTCTGAAAGAATATTTTTTATGATATTGTGCAACGGTCCACGAATGATTTGTCCAAATATTCGCAAAGTCGTTCGCGAACGATTCGATCGAATCGATTCGGATTTACCAACAATTTTACAGCTACATTTTCGAATCAAACACGTTCATGTATCGTAATTTTGCCAGATTGAAATTATGAAAGCGAGTCGTTCACGAACGATTTCCACAAATATCAGATGAATCGTTCGCGAACGATTTGCATTTTGATTTAAAGTGTTGACAAAACCAGAATATTTACTAGTGTATGATTTTTTTTCATTTCGATTTTTTTGAGATGTACAGACAGCTCATCTTCCTAATAACGTTAATACAAAATGAGGAAGAGTGAGGGGGGGGGGGTAAACAAATCAATCTTCGCAACTGCAACTTTTTTGCCCAATAATTTCATGTTTCTCAGGTTTTTTTAGAAGCAGCTGACGCTTTATTTTATCAGGTTTTTTCCACGTATACATAACATATTGAAATATTAGATAGGTACCTATCTAAATTGTGTATTTATTAATTAATCTCTAATTTATTCTTTTTTTTTCTATGTTTCAGGTGAGTACCTAATCCGATTATCATTTTAATAATGAGAAAATATGAAGCTGGGTGAGTTGTTTTTTGTGTAGATATAATTTGGATCACGAAAAATTCTGACATTATCTCTATTCCTTTCACCCATCTAATCCATTTGTAAAATACGAGTACCTCTTGAAAAAGACTCAAATAATACATTTTTAAAATTACGAATTCAAGATCCCATCGAATAGAAGAGAACTTTTCAAAAGACATTCCAAATCTTGAAACTCAGCTACTGGTTGTGAGATATGCTTTATTAATCAGCAGATGAAAAAATGAATCATTAGAGCGAAACTCATTTTATATTTCTTTCTTCTTTGGCAAAATAGATTCCGTTTTCATTTTCAACTTCGAGTAGAATCGAATCACGTTCCATACGTAAACCACAAACGATATAGGAACTCAAACACCTATCCAACAATATTCAAACACAGTCTCAAACAATCGAACTGACCAGAAAAACACACTTTCAGCTTAGATTCGATTTCGATCAAACCATTCGCAGCTGTGAAGTGAAAAAAAAAAACGCCAATTTTCTATAGACTTAATCTTCACTCGTCCTAAACCAGTTTATAGCTGCATATAAGTTGATATTTTGTAACAAGTTCTCGATTCGAGACTCTCGATCCAAGACCAATCTCCATCTTATAGACCTACGATGGCCAGATCATAAAATTCATCGTCGCTTGTCACACTCGCGACAACGACCGACCAGTTGATCTTAATCTGCACTTCTGCACAATAAACATATCTCCTTATAGCTCTCTCTCCTAGATAATCAAAACACCATAATATTAACGAAGTCGATCTACGATAATCGCTATTCTATATGCATAAAATTAGGAACTGGAAGCTGCAATACGATCCACTTCCTGATGCATTTGGCGATCGTGTTCGTGTATTGTTTTAGTAGAAATGAAAAATCACTCCTCACTCGAGTTGTTCGAAAAAACAGCAAACACAACTCGAGTATCGAATTACTTTACGAATTGAAAAAAAATAAAGCATTATATACAAGAAGAAGACGAGGAGGAAAAGACTTGGAAGAAGAAAAAAAATCATAATAAATAACGTTAATTTGAAAACATTGCGTCGAGAGAAGCGATATGTGGTGTAACTGGTTTTCTGTTGCTGTATCGTCTTCCCTGAGCTGAGAGACGCTGCTGCGTTGTCATCCATCGAGATTGGGTGACTAGAGAGGCGGGTGTAGGGCAGGGTGAACTCGGCTACGATGATCGTGTTTGCTGCACTGCTGCATTGGAGAAAATTCTGCCCTCCTGAGGACTCGACTAGCCCATAGAGAAATCTGACAACGCTATAAGAGCATTTCTTTTCATTTGGCAGCAGCAGCAGCAAACAGCATAATGCATAATTTGAGTCGTTGTGCATTAGTATATAGGTACGAGTATATTGTACAATTATATTCAATGAATGCCTTGCCCAGATAGATATACTCGTAGATATTCGTAATCCCCCGATGTACACATTTACATATTACAAGAAGATGGTAGCCTGAGATGAGACGTTCATTTTCTTATCAACTTCGTCTTCGCTGCTCGTCTGAGTTTCGAAATGAACGATAAGCTAGTCTGGCGATCGCGAATCGTGAATCGGATCGCCCGAGGAAACGTTCATGGCGAAATGGAAATTTCAAACTGCTCATAATTCGATACATGTACCTAATAGCTAATCGATGAACCAGACCATCATTGGCTGGCTATATGTATAGGTACTTTTACCTGTACTTTAGCTACATTCAGAGTCAGACCTACGGGGAAGCGATCATCACCCGAAGATAATATTTGTCACGATGATCGCGACGACCGACCGAGCCCGTCAGCCCGTGTAATTACACGTTAACTGTATTATCATCCATCGTATCTGCAGAGAGCGCACGTACAAGTACATTACCATTAATACGAGTACGACGACGGAGCCATCTCGTACCTATACCTCTCTATACCTATCTATAGGTACCTCTATATTCGTATGCTTCGACTAAATCGATTTTCTTTTTCTTCTTCGCTATGTAATTTTCTGCCGCTTCGGCTTCGAGTACCTCCGCGAGTGGAGTGGAGTTTGATGCGTTCTGCGTGCCTCTTAATGGGCTCCTTTCTCGTCGTATATATATAGTCGTCTCGTCGGGGTTACACGATGGCCGGGTCATAAAAAACCTCTATATACTCGTAAGGTATACGTAGGTACCATATCGAGTTTAGCAGGTCGTCGTCGGTCGTCGTCGTACAGCCGACGACGTGAACGAATCGAGAAAATCGTATCAGTTCGCCGACTACCAAGCAGTGATTTGCTGTGAGGGTTAATCGAGCTGAACTCGAATGAGATAATAATAAATTGATATAACGAAACATCCGATCAAAAAACGATAACTGCCCGATATGGGTTAGATTATTGAGGAACTTCCTGTTTTACTTAATGTCATTCGTAAGCTGCGATTGGAACACGTAAGCAGAGGTTGGACCGCGAAAAGGATGATTTTTTCGTCGAATGTGATTTTAGCTTGAAAAATATCTAGGGATTTGCTGGCTCGCAATTGTTGTAAGTACTCGTTTAGTTTTTTATTACCTTATTAAAGTTATTTTCAAAACGGTAAGGGCTTAAGGTTATCTCGAAGTTATTCTGTAGACGATTTTTGCCAAAAGGTTTGCTTTGAACGAAAGTTGACTGAAAAAAAATCATCCTTATAGGTACTTGAGTTTGATCAATATACAAAATGATTCTGATAAATTAGGAGAATTTCAATTAATTAGCTTAAAAATGACTTTGAAACTCAAAACTTTCAATTTTTTTCAAAGAAAACTCGATCTTAAACCAAAATGAACGATAATTTCCATCATTTCACGAACGAATTGTTCACGAATCAGGCTCCAAAAAAAAACATTTGACCAGAGACTATTGAACTTGTAAAACGTAAAACTTCGAAAAAAATATCGTCTCTTTCAACAAAATGCTCATGGACGTAAACGAACGACAATTTCCATCATTTCATAAACGAATCGTTCGCAAACAAGTCTAAAAAAGTACTTGACAAAAATTGGCATAGAATCTGAAAACAGTAATCTTGAAAGAAAATATTTTTTCTCTATAGTTAAAACACACCTAAATAATAACGAACGTTAATTTCCATCTTTTATGAACAAATCATTCGCGAACGAAACTCGAAAAAAGTACTTGATCGAGGGACGTTATTTTGAAAACCACAGGTATAACTTTGGAGAAATGCTCATAGCTGAAACGAACGAAAATTTCCATCGTTTCATGAGAGAATCGTTCACGAACGAAACCTGAAAACAGTGATAATTGACCATGGGTTTTTGAATTTGACAAAACAAAACTTCTTTTTTTAAAAAAAAAAACCACTCCATCTCAGAAAAACGTTCATAGGAAAAAAAGAACGACAATTTCCATCATGACATTAGTGAATCGTTCGCGAACGAAATTCAAAAACAGTACATTGGATTGGAGCTTGTTGGATTTGAAGAAATGATACTACTGAAAAAATACTATTTCTGTCAAAAAAATGATTATAGGGTTAAAACGAACGACAATTTCCATCTTTTTATTGGTGAATCAGTTCACGAACGAGATTTAAAAAAAAATTTGACTACATGCATGTCGGTGGATATTAAAAAGACCTTAAGAAAAAATTGCATCTTCTTGAAGTGAAAACAAACGATAATCTCCATCACTATAAAAGTGAATCGTTCACGAACGAGTCCTGCAAAGACCTTTGATTGGCTATAGGCCGTTGGATTTTAAAACTTGAAACGTATAACTCTGGATTACTCGAAGAAAATAATTCTTAATCTCATTAACATGTGTATCAGCGAAAAAGAACGACAATTTCCATCATTTCATGAACGAATCGTTCACGAACGACATCGAAAATGGTACTCGACAAATGGTCTTGGAATTTAAAAACCAAAATTTGAAAAAAATCACATTTTTTTTCATCAAAATGCTCATAAGTGCAAAAGAACGACAATTCCCATCTTATTGGTTCTGACCGAATCGTTCATTACCGACTGTTTTCTCAGCTCAGAAATCGAGTATTCGTTCAAAATGCAATCAATGCTCGAATGCAAAGGAAATTTTTATTCAGAGAAATACGATTTACAGAAACTTTTGAGTTTTGAGCAAGTCGTTCGCGAACGAATTGAAAAATTGAACGAATAAATCAAAAAATATAATATCGTCCGAATGAATGATTCATTAGTAGGGATCAATTAATTTTATTTTTTGACAAGAATATTCTTGAAAATCTTGAATGAACTTTCTGTTTCCGAATATCTGAAATGAGTCGTTCGCGAATGATTTCATCAAAAAACGACAAAATGATTCCTTGAAAGTAGAAATTCTTCGAGTAGTTCACGAACGATTCTCTTGAAAATTCAAGCAAATGATTCATAAAGGAATGAGCGTCTTTTGTTTGACAAATTAGTCTCCAAGAAAGATACGAGTACTTGGTTTAGGAGTAAATGACCGAAATAAATTCAAATGAACTTTCAAACAAATCGTTCGCGAAGGACTCGAATTTCATAATATTTTCAAAAAGATCTGATCGTATCTCTCGGGAACAAAAATTAATTTATGTGTGCAAAGACTGAAATTTTGCAACAGAATCCTTCGCGAATAATTTTCTAAAAATATCTGATGAATCGTTCGCGAACGATTCCGAAATGACTCTGATTTCATTGAGATTTTTGAGCAGTTTGATAAAATTTTCAAATAAAAAATGTGCAAGTGCAAGTAATTCGTCTGAATTGAAATTCCACAGACGAGTCATCGACGTAAGATTTCCCCAATCACTCTTATGAATCGTTCGCGAACGACTCGAATTTCATTCGGATTTTTGAACACTGATTTGATTTTACGAATAAATAAAAAATTCATACGTGATTTCAGGGAATCAAAATTTTGCAGTGGAGTCGTTCACGAATGATTCGCGGTGACATTCCATGAATCGTTCGCGAACGACTCGAATTTGATTCGGATTTTTGAACACTTTGATTTGATTTTACGAATAAAAAATTCACACGTGATTTCGGTGAATTAAAATTTTGCAGTGAAGTCGTTCACGAATGATTCGCACGCAGAATTTCATGAATCGTTCGCGAACGACTCAAATTTCATTCGGAGTTTTCAACGATTTGATCTGATTTTCGAATAATTAAAAACTTCACACGTGATTTCAGTGAACCAAAATTTGGCAGTGGAGTCGTTCGCGAACGATTCGCGCAGATATTCCATGAATCGTTCGCGAACGACTCGAATTTCATTCGGATTTTTGAACACTTTGATTTGATTTTACAAATAAAAAATTCACATGTGATTTCAGTGAAATAAAATTTTGCAGTGGAGTCGTTCACGAATGATTCGCGCAGACATTCCATGAATCGTTCGCGAACGAGTGGAATGTCATTCGAAGTTTTGAACAATATGATCTGATTTTACTCAATAAAAAATTCACACGTGATTTCAGTGAAATAATATTTTTTCAGTCGAGTCGTTCACGAATGATTCGCAGACATTCCATGAATCGTTCGTGAACGACTCAAACTTCATTCAAATTTTTAAACGGTTCAATTGGAAAATCCAAAATAGTCATTTTGAAAGATTTAAAGCTTAAAAAATTGCACGACAATCGTTCACAAATGATTTTCTCAATCCCCCACTGAATCGTTCGCGAACGATTCGAATTACATTGAAAATTTTGAGCAGTTCTATAATAGTTTTCAAGTAAAAAAATTAGTGTGATACTACAAAACAATAAATTTTTGTCAGCAAATTGTTCACGACTGATTTTCTCACATATTTGAGTAACCGTTCGCGAACGATTCGAATTTTGTATGAATTTTTGAACAGTTTTATCAAATTTTCGAATGAAAAATTGATTCGTGTTCTGATTTTGCTAGTTTGGAAAGCAGCAAACAAACCGTTCGTGAATGATTTGGTCAAATTTTGATGAATCGTTCGCGAACGATTCGAATTTTCGTTAAATTTTCCAGTAAAAAAAGTGGATGTGATTTTGATAGATAGAAAAACGACAGCAAGCAAATCGTTCGTTCAACTTGTGAACAGTTCTATAAAAAACTTCGAGTAATCGTTCAGAAAAAAATTAGAACTCAAAGTCATTATTATCTCTATGAAATTGCAAACGAACGACTCGCCAAATAAGATCTCCCCAAACTCGTTCAATTCCCAATCAAAAACCTCTCTAACTTCATCATTTTCTTCCCCGCAGATCCGCAAAAAAAAAACTATGAACCTCTACACATTCATCTTGCCCATCTTCACCTTAGTGGGACCGTCCCTCTCAATCGAGGCAGACCATCCTCTCGGAGCCCGCCGCAGCTGTAAATTCGACTCGGTCCGACTATGCGACCACTTCGTCGACAAAACCGACCTAATAAACGTCATCTTCACCGAATTAGCCTCCACTCGTAACATATTCATCAGCAACGCTCACGGTTTCGGCAGCTCCCTCAATCTAGCCCTGATCGACATGTTCGCCAACGAAGAATACACCCTCGATCGCCAACCCATACATCCAGAAAACAGCTACTCGTACTCGGTGCTCAAAGAAAACAACTTCAAAATCTCCCAACACCAGTCTCTATTCGACGAGCATATCGGCAAATACATCGTCGTCCCGTTACGTTTACGACAATACATGCAAGACGAAATACTCCCCAAACACGTCGCTTGGAGTCTAAACATGATGATCTCCTGGAGTAATCGACGCTGGAGATGGGTCGGTTTCAACACCAAGAACTTCACCAGAGGCGACAACGAAACCAGCCAGCGTGATTTCTCCTTCTTGCAGAAAGTCACCAGGACCAAGTTCAAACTATGGGAGATCACGACGGCGGTCGAGAGATACGTCGAGATACTGCACAGGTATTTCAACAAGAAAATCATCATCTTGGTCGACGACTACGATAGGATATTCCGACACGCTATTCAGCATACGCTTAAAAATATCGACTTTTATTACTCCTTTTTGAATAAGGTACTGTTGCCAGTGCTGCAGGATAACGAGCGAGTACACAAGGTGATCATCACCGGTACGACTACGTTACCTTTATACTTGGGTAACTGCAGCTTGGCACCTTTGGTCGAGAAATACACATTCCTGCAAGAGCACGCTTTCACCCCGTTCTTTGGATTCGACGATCAAGAGGTCGACGACCTTTTCGCCAAGTTCCATATCCCCTTAGACGATAAACACGAACTGGAGGACTACGCTGGCGGATACAAAACACTAACCTCGCTCACCCCCAAGTACAACTCGGACTTGGTCATGTCTTACTTCAGACGAAGACGCAATCTAGTCGACGACCTCGTATTCAACGGCACCACAGCTAAGAAATCACCCGAAGACGAAGAACTCTATTTCCCAACGCCTTTCCTAATGGTTCCACCGTTCCGTTACAGGATCGTCGAACTGCTGCACAAACTCGACATCGAATTCCATCTAGTCGAATACAACGAGACGATTTTCGCCAGATTCGCCGATTTCACCGTGTACAACTATCCGAACAAAGACACGTTCGATTTAGACTTACTATTCACCTATATCTTCGACCAAGGATACCTTCGACCGACCAACGTCGCCAATAAATACCACATACCCAACCGAGCAGCCCTCAACGAGACGTGGACCGCCATGAAAATCTACTACAACGATCTCGGACAACCGGCCCTACAAAACATAGCCTTAGATTTCAAGAAAATCTTACTATCCGAAAACAGCTCGCAAATCGACTCGATCAAACAAGAACTGCAGACCAAATTGAACACTTACTTTAAACAACTCACCGATAAAGAGCACTTCGAAACGCTTCGAGTACCCGAGTATCATTTCCATAGCATCGTCTACGCTGCCTTGGCCTCGTTCGAAGGACTGTACTTGAACGAAAACGAACTCGATGCTTTTGGTAAATCCCATATTCAGTTCTCGACACCGATCAGTACCACTAAAGGTATCATCGAAATTAAATACGGCGAGAGCGCCGAACAAGCGCTGGAATTGGCTCTTAGTAGCTTTATCTCGGATACGCAGCTCAACGAGATCAAATATATCGGCATTAATATCGATAAACATATCGATACTTCGATTTTGGTGCAACTTAAGCCCATACAAGAGCACGAACAGAATCCGTATCAGAGAAAATAGACGTGTTAAATAAAGGGTTATTGGTTTTTTAAGCAGTATTCTCAACGTATATAGGGACTACCTATTTAAGTATAATTTTATTTAATGTAGGTTAATCTTTAATCCAGCAAGAAAAAAAATTACTCGGTTTGGATTTGTAATAAACGAAATTTCAATATTTTACACTTCATTTTGTACATCTCGTCACACTTTCATTTTTCCAATAAAAAAATCTAGTTTGTAAAATGTGAATTTTTAACCAGAAAAAGATAGCAAATGAAGCACGTAGAGAGATTCAAAAAATTGGTAGAAAGCTTTGGACCATTTTAGCAAAAGTTTGAATTTCAAAAAACTTTATCTGATATTAGTGATATTTTTCAAAATCTTCAGAACCCCCCCCCCCTCCTGACCTCACACTTCATTCCCACAATAAACCATTCCTGACCTTGATTTTTCAAAAAAATTCTTAAAATTAAATTGGGCTCTCCAGAACAGCTATCTGTATTCTGTAATTATTTATTCACCACGAATATTGCACTTCTCAAAATTTTGGGACCAACTCCTTTCTGGGGGCAAGAGAAGGGTTGGCGAAGGTAGGGAGAAGGGGATGAATTTTGCTGTTCAGGTCAAACGGTTGTTGGAATGACCCTCCTCCTCTGTGGAGAGCTGAGTTTTGATTTTGAGTTTAAACAGGTATAAGTATCGAAATCAGTGTCCTCGAAAACCTCGTATAATTCGATACCCACATCACTTTTTTCGATAGGTTGAATTTTTCCAACCACCCCCCCCCCTCCTTCCACTTTATTTTGGCGATTTTTTTTTTCAAATTTTCTCAAGAACACCGAAAGGAGACCATTAACTGAAGGCATAATATTCTACGATCCATTTTTCGTTCATCATTTTAGTCCCCATTGACCCCATCCATTTCATCACAATTTTCATCTTCCCCAGCCTCCTCCCCCTCCCCCTCCATTTTTTAGTCAAATTTTGAAGAAAAAAAATGAAAATCGAGTGACATATCATTCGTTAGGTTTTTAATTTAAAGTTTCAAAAATCTACTGGAGGCTCCAGTAATTTTCAAAAAGTCGCTGGAGGCTTCAAAATGATTTGAACTCACCTGAAGTCGTCTTCAGAGGGTGTTAAAATTGGAGTGTAGAGTAAATTTCAGTTTTATATCTCCATTTGATGAAATTTTGTGAAAATTTTAAAGTTTCAAAAACCTGATGGAGGCTCTAGGAATTTTCAAAAAGTTGCCGGAGGCTCCAAAACGACTTGAAATTTACCTGCAGTACTTCGTAGCCCATTGAAATTAGTTTTCAGATTGAATTTCAGCTTTGCAACTCCATTTTGGTGAAATTTTGTGAGAATTTCGAGTTTCAAAAATCTGATGGAGGCTCCAGAACTGCTCAAAACGGTTTGAAACAGTTTCCAATCAATTTGGCATGTCGAAAATAGGGTGTATCCCAAATTTCAGATTTCTTGGTCAATTTGGTAAAATTTTTGATTTTTTTCCTCATTTTTCACCTAAATTTGATTTTTAAAAATTCACCAAAAATCGAAAAGCGCACTTTAGCACTTGAAATTTTGACAGGTGATTTGTTCGATCTTTCAATCTACCTTTGTACAGTTTGAAAAATTTTGTGCAAGTCCTATGTTGTAACGCGAAATCTGCGATTTCGGCTGACCTGTCGATCAAAATGGCCGCCATTTTGTAAGTAGGGCCACTTTTTTTTTGAGTACAAGGGCTAAAAATGTTCCTTAGGACTCCCACTTTAAGAAAAAAGCTGTCCCGGAGGATCGACGGGGGGGGATGCAATAGATCCTTAAGCGGGCTCCCCGTCTACAATTTAAGGTTTCTAGATACAGCAATAAGCTCCCTAGCTCAATTTCACAAACATGAAAAGATTGGTTAATTATTTATATTTTGTGGGGTATTCGTAAACATTTTTTCAAAAAACTTTCAAAATATTATGAAAATTGAACAATTTGAGTCAAAAACGAAATCCAAATTTCCGAAAAATATCAAACAATCTCAAAATACAGAGAAAAACAGCCAAAAAAAAGAGAAAAAATATTGCAAAATTTTTTCAAAATGAGACAGAAATTGTAACTTTTTGCAATACTTATTCAACATGATAAAAACATGAAAAATTGATTTAATTATCGCCAATTGGGGTCCAAAAATTTTAAAGATTACTCAAAATTTACTCAAAGAACACTGCTAAATTTTCAGAACAAACAATAACTTGAATAAAAAATTGAGCTCGTAAGAGTATGTGAAATATTTAATAAGTAAAATAAAATTGAGGACAACTTCAAGAAAATCGTTTTAAAAACAAACGAAAAATTCAAAATTTGCAATCAAATCGGCAGAAAACCTATAAAATCCCATCAAAAATCGTCAAAATAGTGCGAAAAAGTTATAAACATTAATAAAAAGAACACACAAAAATTACAACTAAATTTTTTGTAAAAATTCGATTAAAAATTGATTAAATGTCGTTAAAATTAATTAAAATTCCAAAAAAATCACTCAAAGTTCCAAAAAAAAAAATTGAAGAAAAATTGGCATTTAATTTCATGAAAAAGTTGAATTGAATCAAAATCATTGAACTAATGTAAAACATTCATTACGAACAATAAAAGTATGTGAAATTCTTGTTATTAAAATTGGGGAAAACTTGAAGAAAATTGTTTTAAAAACGAACAAAAAAAATTTTAATTTGCATTCAAATCGGCAGAAAACACATCAAATTTCATCAAAAATCATCAAAATGGTAAAAAAAGTTATGAACATTGAATTTTAAAAAAATACAAAAAATGCAAGAAATGTCAAATAAATTTTTTGTAATAGTTTGATTAAAAAATGATCAAAATGTCGTTAAAATTGATTGAAATTTCAAAAAAAAATCACTCAAACTTTCAAAAGAAAAAAGAAAATTTGTCATTCAAATCGATAAGAAAGTTGGAAAGTTCAAACAATAAATAATGAAAATTCATTTTCAAAAAATGCAAGAAAAACTACAAAATTTGTGAAAAAATGCAACAAACTGAAGAAAATATTTGGTAAAATTTAGCAAAAATTCCTCAAAAAAACCATTCAAAACTACCACAAAAAGCATGAAACTGACCCCCAACTTTACCAAAAAAACCACGTAAAACTCAATTAAAAACGATTAAGCCGATATAAAAAATTTACATAAATCGAGAAAAATTAAAAAAATGATTTAAAAAAATACGAAAAACAATTTTAAAATTGTCGAAATATCGTTAAAATTGAGTAAAATTTCACAAAAATCGATTAAAACAGACGAAAAAAAATACTACATTGATATAAAAAAAAGTTGACACGAGTGTTTTGAAAAATTAGCAAAATACGAATACTTACATATTTTAAAAATAATTGTAATATTTCGAATAAAGCGAGTAATTTAATTTTAACAATTTTTTTATACCTAATTTTCAGACAATTTGAAGAATTTTTTACTCATTTTCATACAATTTCATGAACTTTCACACAATTTTGAAGCAATTTCATAAAACAGAATAATTTCCAACTTGGTTAAAATCTTTTTAAAAATATTTCGAGCAAATTTCTAAGCAATTTTAAACATTTTTTAAAGTACACTTGGAACGATCTTTACCTCATTTTTGACAAATTAGACTGCTTTGTTCAAGATTATCACTGAAACGTCAAGTTGATTACGTTTTAGAACATTCGAAAAAATTTTTGATCACATTTTTACGATTTTTAAAACACTCAAAAATAATTTTGTGAATATGCTCAAATTTTTCACATTTTGCCGATATGTTGAATCATTTTTTATGCTGTTTTAGTTATTTTTTAAATTATCTAATTTTTTGGAACCATTTTGAATCACAAGTCAAGTATTTTAAAAATATATTCTGCTAGTTTGCAAAAATCAGCTCACCAACTTTCCCTACTCCTCCCCCTTCAGGCAAAAATAATCAATTTGAGAAATAATTCAGAGTTCAGACTTACCAATTTTACACGAGCACGGAGTAATTGCTCTGAAGCAGCTGGCAAAACTGAATAATTCATTCCAAACCTGAAAAAAATATATATATGAATTAATATTTGTGAATAAATGACCAGACGAATAACAACCAAATAATTATACTCTGTAAAAAATTTAAAAAAATAAAAAACAAAACCAATCAACTGATCCGATCACAGCTGGTTATGAAAAAAGTTGAACACTGGTCAAAAATGATTTTTTTTTTGAACCAATCACACATTACCTTCTAGAAATCTCCTTTCCAAACCAATCACTTCACCATCTCCCAAAAATACCCACCAATAAATTACCCTACCCCCTAAGCGAAGTCACCAATAGGACTACATATACTAAAACTAACGACGAAATAAAACTCCACATTTCCAAATCTTCCCAATAACCATCAAACCATTCCATTCCATCGATCGATTAAAATATCACACTTCGTTGCTGGGAAAACTTTGCCACCCACTGGTACGAAAAAAAAGCCGCATCTTTTTCTTCGACACGGTGAAAATTGAAAAGGAAAACCGGTTTTTACATTTTGAACTGCAGAATCGCGGTAAAATCAGCGTATAACGCGATGAAAACGGGATGACGAGGTGGCCGAGTGGTTAAGGCGTTGGACTGCTAATCCAATGTGCTATGCACGCGTGGGTTCGAATCCCATCCTCGTCGCAGGTCGTAAAAAATTTTTTTTTCTGGAGAAATATTGAAAAAAATTGGCAGAAAAAAATACACACGTGTCGAAAAAAGGGTTCCAAAAAATTAATTTTTATTTTTCCAAAAATTTGTCCAAAATGTTAGACTTTTTCGAAGCAATGTACCATGAAAATGAAGGTACTCGTCATTTTTATGAACTGAAATAGAAAGAAATCATTCGAAATTGATTTTAAAATGGGGGAAAAAATCAAAATACTCCGCAGGATAATATTCAATAAATTGCAACCCTCCCCCCTCCAAAAAAATCAAAAATTGGAACAAAAAAATAATAAATTTAAAAATCAAAAATTGACCAGCATAAATTTTTTTAAGTATAATCAAACTTTATCACTCCAAAATATTTTTCAACCCCCCCCCCCTCCAAAAAAATCAAAAATTAATAAATTTAAAAATCTAAAATTGACCAACATAAAAATTTTCAAACATAATCGAACCTTTATTATTTCAAAATATTTTTATAACCCCTTCCCTTGAAAAAAAAACATCAAAAAAATTAAATCAAAATGAAGAAAAATCAAAATTATCAAAAAAAATAATAATAAAAATCTGATAATAAAATCGAAGTGGAAAATTCCCAAACTTTCAAAAAATTTCCTCGAACGAAAATCTACCTCTCAAAAAGCTCAATCGTACTGTTCCCTCCGATTAAATCCTCTTATCGTACGTATTTCTTACGTCTTCTCTCTTCCCCCCCACCCCTCTCATCAACTTACTACCGCCTAATTCGCCTTAAAGGAAAAATGAGAACAGCAATCAAAACAACAAATGACGCACGATACTTAATTACGCGAGGCACCTTAATGAGACTCATCGTCACACACAGGAAGAGATGAAAGAAGTTATACTGTGTATCTGTTCTTCTCCTCCCCCCTCTTCATCCTCTTCATCCTCACTTCCTCCTCGATTAGTGAGAAAAAATAGACATTTAATCAAAAAACAAACAATATTTTATGGGCGAATTTTCAACTCGAGTATATTATAACATAACCGAATTCGAAGAATTGATTAATTTTTTTTTTTTACCAATATAGGTACTTACGTTAGGCAATTCATAATATTTCATGGGTCGAAGTACACAAATATCACATTGCCCTACGTACTGTACTATACATAGTCCAAGAAGAAAAATATGAATTTTACGTTGACTATGTTGAGGTACAACAAAGGGTAAGGGCAGAGGGTCGTGGTCGTCCATCCTTTACCCATTTATAATCGTAAGTAAAATCGAATATACGAGCATGCACAAATAATGAAAACAATATAAAACACATGTAGCACATGCAAAACCGGTAAAAATGACGTGCAGGGAGATGATGGCGATGAAAGGTGAAGGCTACGAGGAGAAGAGAGCGAAGGGGGGGAGGGGGGACGTACATTTATACAAATAATGTACCTCTACCTACGTTTAGTTGTTCGTGAAATGAAATTGAACTATTGACGAAGTTTCATAATACTACATACATACATATAACGATGGGAAAGTTTTTTTTATCTGATATTTATTTTCGGATGGCGTGACAGATTGTAATATCTCGCTGCCGCTTCTGTTCTGTACCTGTACGTAAACGTATGTAGTAGACGTCTTGCCACAAGTTTTCTCGATATCAGCACATATACTATACTTACCTATAATAATACGAGTATAATGACGTTGTTTTATGCGATACTATATTACTCGTAGTATGTAGATGGATGGTTAATTGAAGAACAAATAGAGAGACGAATTTCCAGATTAAAGGGGCCTTTAATAAGGAAACACATGTGTGCAGAGAGATTATAGCACGAGTAGGTACAAGTTTAGGGAAATCTTCGCGCCTGTAGGCTTTGCTTCGTTATAGACTAAAGACTCGTTTGAGAAGAAAATCACCTTCGTCGTATCGTGCTGCAGTTTGCTCGGGGTGTGTGAAGTAATCGTAAGTCAGTTAAAAGGATTAAAAGGGTTAAGTGAGATGTGAGAATAATTCCTCTTCCTCGACTCCTCCTGCTGCTGCAATATTCTCGTCAATTTTTCATATAGATATGTGGGTAATTGGGTAGGTGAGAGTTCGGGAAGTATTCGGTTGTGTTCGTCAAACTTCGTGCATTGATGTTCAACGTTTATTACACGTCTTTTGTGTATTCAATTTTTAGATTATTTTTGGGATATTTTTGGCTTTATTTTGGGGGTAGATATTTTTTATGGAGGAAACTGGAAGGGCTATTGTACCAAAATTCGTGAAAAATGACTCCAACAATTTCTTGAAATTCGAGTAAAAATGAACATGTCGCAGAATTATTCAAAGGTGACCTTGCGACCAATCAAAATGGGTTAAAATTTCGCGAGAAATCCGAATATTTCGACGAAAATATTTTTTGAGCATTTTTGAAGAACCTTGAACCCAAAATTGGGTTACGAATGTCACGAATTTTGAGGTTTTTGAAATGGTATCATGCGACCTATCAAAATGGGTCAAAATTTTGCGAGAAATGCCAATATTTTGACGAAAATATTTTTTGATGGAGTTTGAAGACCTTTAAATCCAAAATTTGGCCATAAAACGTCATGGTTTTTGAGATTTTTGAAACCGTATCATGAGACCAGTCAAGATGAGTTGAAATTTCGCGAGAAATTCAATTACTTCGACAAAAATGTTTTCAGATCATTTTTGAAAAACTTCGAGCCCAACATTGGGTTTAAAAAATGTCCTGCTGATTTTTGAGATTATCAAAAAAGTGTCATACGCTATGTCAAAATCAGTTAAAACTTCAAGAAAATTAAAATATTTCAACAAAAATGACCTTCGATCGTTTTTGAAAAATTTTGGGCCCAAAATTGGGTCATGAATGTCACGATTTTCAAGTTTTTCAAAATGGTATCATGCAACCTATCAAAATAGGCCAAAATTTTGCGAGAAATACTAATATTTAAAGGAAAAAATTTTCTGACCATTTTTGAATACCATTAATCCCAAAATTGGGTCAACTAATGTAATGATTTTGGAAATTTTCGAAAGAGTACCACGAGATTAGTCAAAATGAGTTGATTTATCGCCAAAAATTCAAATATTTCGACTACAATGAATTTTGAGAGTTTTTGAAAGATTTTGGGCTCGAAATTGGGTCATATAAATGTACCTAAATCTGACGATTTTCAAGATTTCCGAAATGGTGTCATGCGACCTATCAAAATGAGTTAACATTTCGCGACAAATACCAATATTATGACGAAAATGTCGTTTGACCATTTTTAAAGATCCTTGTGCCCAAAATTGGGTCTAAAAATATCGTGAATTTTGACATTTTTGAAAGAGTGTCATGTGACCATTCAAAATGAGTTGAAATTTCGCGAGAAATCTAAAGAATACTGACAAAAATATTTTTCGAGCATTTTTGAAAAACCTCGAGGCCAAAATTGGGTTACAAATTTCATGATTTTTGAGGTTCTTGAAATAGTGTCATGCGACCTATCAAAATGGGTCAAAATTTTGCGAGAAATATCGATATTTTGACGAAAATATTTTTCGATCATTTTTTGAGACCTTTAAGTCCAAAATTTGGTTCAAAAATGTCACGAATTTTGAGATTTTTGAAAGAGTATCATGTGATCAGTCAAAATGCGTTAAAAATTCGCGAAAAATCCAAAGAAATCAATGAAAATATTTTTTGAGCGTTTTTGAAAAACCTTGAGCCCAAAACTGGGTTATGAATGTCATGATTTTTGAGGTTCCGGAAAATGATGTTATGTGACCTATCAAAATGCGTCAAAATTTTACGAGAAATACAAATATTTCGACGAAAATGTTTTTTGACCATTTTTGAAAATCCTTGTATCCAAAATTGGGTCCAAAAATATCATGAATTTTGAGATTCTTGAAAAAGTGTCGTGTGACTATTCAAAATTAGTTGAAATTTCGCGGGAAATTCAAAGAAACCGACGAAAATATTTTTCGAGCATTTTTGAAAAACCTTGAGCCCAAAATTGGGTTTGGAATGTCATGATTTTTTAGGATTCTGAAAATAGTGTCATGCGACCTATTAAAATGGATCAAAATTTTGCGAGAAATACCGATATTTCGACGAAAACATTTTTTGATCATTTTTTGGGACCTTTGAGTCTAAAATTTGATCCAAAAATGTCATGAGTTTTGAGATTTTTGAATGAGTATCATGTGACTAGTCAAAATGAGTTGAAATTTCGCGAGAAATCCAATAAAACCGATGAGAATATTTTTCGAGCATTTTTGAAAAACCTTGAGCCCAAAATTGGATTACAAATGACATGATTTGTGAGGTTCCTGAAAATAGTTACATGCAACCTATCAAAATGCGTCAAAATTTTACGAGAAATACCAATATTTCGACGAAAACGTTGTTTGACCATTTTTAAAAATCCTTGTGCCCGAAATTGGGTCCAAAAATATCATGAATTTTGAGATTCTTGAAAGAGTGTCATGTGACCATTCAAAATGAGATGAAATTTCACGAGAAATCCAATAAAACCGACGAAAATATTTTTCGAGCATTTTTGAAAAACCTCGAGCCCAAAATTAGGTTACAAATGTAATAATTTTTTAGGTACCCGAAATAGTGTCATGCGACCAATCAAAATGTGTCAAAATTTTCCGAGAAATACCAATATTTCGACGAAAATGTTTTTTGATAATTTTTGAAAATCCTTGTGCCCAAAGTTAGGTCCAAAAATGTCACGAATTTTGAGATTTTTGAAAGAGTGTCATGTGACTATTCAAAATGAACTGAAATTTCGCGAGAAATCCAAAGAAACCGACGAAAATATTTTTCGAGCATTTTTTGAGACCTTTGAGTCCAAAATCTGGTCATAAAAAGTCGTGATTTTTGAGATTTTTCAAATGTCGTCATGCGACCTATCAAAATGGGTTAAAATTTCGGGAAAAATTCAAATATTCCGTTGAAAATTATTTTTTAGCGTTTTTGAAGAATTTTAGACCCAAAAATTGGTCATGATCTCATGAATGTCACAATTTTTGAGATTTCTCGAATGTTGTCATGCGAACTATCAAAATGGGTTAAAATTTCGGGAAAAATTCAAATATTCTGACGAAAACTATTTTTGAGCGTTTTTTTGAAGAATTTCAGGCTCAAAATTGAGTCACGAATGTAACGATTTTTGAGATTTCTCAAATGGTGTCATGCAACCTATCAAAATGGGTCAAAATTCCGCGAAAAATTCAAATATTCCGACGAAAATGTTTTTCAACCATCTCTGAAGAACCTTGAGCCCAAAACTGGGTCATAAATGTCATAGGTACTATTTTTGAGATTATTAAAAAAGTGTGACAAACCCTATCAAAATTAACATAAAATTTCTCAAAAAATTCAAATATTTCAACAAAAATGTTTTTTGGAACATTTTCGAAGCATTTTGTGTCTATAAATTTGGTTCACTTGAACGTCATACAATTTTTGAGAGTTTTTAAAATACAGTAATGCGACCTATCAAAATAGGTTAAAATTTTACGAAAAATCCAAATAATTCGACGAAAATGATTTTTAAGCGTTTTTGAAGAATTTTGATTTATGAATGTCCCAATTTCTGAAAAAGTGTCGTGCAACGTATCAAAAAGTGTCGACATTTAGCGAGGAAATACAATTATTTCGACGAAAATGGTTTTGGACCAGTTTTTAAAACCTACGAGCCCAAAATCAAGTCATGAAGTGTCATAATTTTTGAGATAGGGGCACGAAATCTATCAAATGGGTTAAAATTTCCCAAAAGACAGAAATATTCCGACGAAAATTATTTTTGAGCGTTTTTTAAAAAGAATTTCAAACCTATAATTGGGTCATGATTATCGAGATTTTTGAAAAAAGTGTCATTCGACCATCCAAAATGGTTTAAAATTCCAATAAAGCATCAAAAATTCCCATCAAAATTTTTTTTAGTCAGTTTTGAAGAGTTTTGAGCTTAAATTTGCTTCATGATTCAAATTTTGAACTTTTTTAGCCAACTTTTCCAGAAATTTTGATCCTGAATTTCAGTAATGAATTTTGGGATTTTCGAAAAAAGTATCACGTGATCTATCAAAATGAGTTGAAATTCCAGCCAAACATCAAAAATTTCCATCAAAATCTTTTTTGATCACTTTTGAAGAATCGTAAGCTTAAAATTGAGCCATAATTTTGTAGGAAAAAAAATTTTCTATCAAAATCTTTCTCTCAGAAATTTTGGGGAAATTTTGAGAATTAACTTCGGTCTTAATTTTTGGTATTTTCGCAAAACTATACCACGTGACTTGTCAAACTGGGAAACAATTTCGTGAGAAAATCAAAAATTGCCATCAGAAGAAGATCAATTACCAATTTTCTTTCCAAATCAACCAAAAAATCTGTAATTTCCCAAAAAGTCTCCAAAAACAATCTGAGAAAACACGAAAAAATCCACAAATCCTAAGATAAATCTCCAGGGTTGGCAACACTTCTCTAATCAACCGATCGAAATCTCCTCCACGTATAGATCGCTCATCAAACAATAAGCACACAAGTCACGACAACAACGATGGCTTGGCAGAGCAGCTCGTCAGTCTGTTCAGCATCCAGACCCAAAGCCAAAGCCAAAAGAACGATAGCAGCAATAATAGCTAATACATCTGCAGTTGGTAGAGGTACAGAGAGCGAGCGAGCCGAGGCCGAATGAATGATTTTGCATACAGCCGAAGCTAATTAACCGGTAAGAAGAAAAAGGCAGCAGGGGAGGGTTAGCGGGGGTACAGGGTAAGAGATTCGGTACGACAGCTTGGCCGATGAAGCTATATCGCGGTGGCCGGGGTAGGTAGGCGAAGAGGTACTGTACATAATAAATGGAGAGGTACGAGTAGCAGCAACATCAGCAGCTCTGCATGCTCGGCGAATGGGCCAAATCAAATATCACCATGTCCTTGAAGCGACCTTTTATTTAGTAAACATGGCTCGTGTGCGAAATCTATAAACATCAAAGGCGCGCACAAAGACGAGCGACGAGGCGAGGTATACCCCTTTTTCGGGTACTCTGTGCTCTGTGCTGTGTGTGAGGACTGAGGACACAGAGAGAAAGGATTGTCGTTGCGGAGAGCGCGTGCGCCAGCGCCAGTACTATGAGGACGAGGAGTTTTCCGCGTATACCAGCTGTGATTTTTGCCAAACACCCTTCGCCGCCGCCGCAGCCGCCGAGCTGACACCCCTGGTACCGGATCTTCACCCTCTTGTACAGTATAGGTATAGGATAGGTTCCATTGAGTAGAACGCGCGGGTATTTCAGAATGAGCGCAACCGTTTCCTCTCTTCTTTTTCCGCTCTCGATGCTCGTCCATCCGCCCTTCGTTGGGGGAGTCAACCCTCAACCCTGCGCCGAGAGAGCCCGAGTTGTTATCTTCTTTCGCAGCGCTCGCCGCCGCCGCCGCTATACCTATTGCTAAAAAAAGATGAGAAAAAAGGGGACTACCCCACGTGCTGCGTACTTCCGACTTATAGCTTTTCTCTGGCAAGCCCTACGCTCTGCTCCACCCTTCTACCGTCTTCGCTCTCTATGTATATATAGAGATATACATCAGCTGTTTTCTCATCTGCCTGTCTCTCACATACACGCACCCTTTCTCTAGCTCTTGCTCTTTCTCTCTTCTCTCTCAGCTCAGCGAACGAACGACCAGAGGAGAAGAGCTTTCTCTACGCCGCTCGCGCGCTACCCTGACCGCGTTTCATGTTTTTTCTTTTGTCAAGGTCTCACCATCGATTTTTATTCATTCGAATTTACTGGCAGCAGCCGGGGTCCGGGTCGCCCCGCCGATCCGTTAATGTGTGTGCAACATTCGCTTCGCCTTATAGCCATCTTCATGGAGGAAAACTTATCGCTTCGCTGGAAATCGCCTCCTGCCTTGCTCGACCCAGACCCAAGTTTCCCTGGATGAATTCGATACAGTTTTGGAAATAATTTATCCGAGTTGCATTTTGCACAGAGCCTCATATAAAGCCAGAATTCAAATATGGCTAGAGTAGAGGGTTAAAAGCAATTTTAGTCTTATTGATTCTCATTTAGAAACGAATAATGAACAAATGAAGCTGCGACGACGTTTGACTGCCGTTAAAACTTCGATTGTGCGAAAAATTCGCTTTCTATTCTCTCTGCAACAGAACTACGAGTACATATACCTATCGCATCTGCTTACCTATACTAAAAACATACTAGTCTATTGTCCAACTGGCAAAATCTACTCCAGAAATTGATTTTGACTGGAATTTTCAAGTCCTAAAAATCAAGGAGGTTTTTTTGCAGGTAGGGTCTAAAATGTCAAAAAAAAAATGATTGTAATCTTCAAAATGGCTCGGTCACAAAATTTTTCTTTTAGTCCGGCATTTTATGACAATAGGATCCACCGGGACAATTTTTTTCTTAAAGGGGACATCCTAAGGAACATTTTAAAGCAAACTTGCCCAAAAAAAGCTGGCCTTACTTACAAAATGGCGGCCATTTTGATTGACAGGTCAGCCGAAATCGCAGATTTGCGTTTCAACACAGGACTTGGACGAAATTTTTCAAACTTTACAAAGGTAGATCGAAAGATCAGGCAAAAATTTATCACCTGTCAAAATTTCAAGTGCTAAAGTGCGTTTTTCGATTTTTGGTGTATTTTTGAAAATCGAATTTAGGCCAAAAATGAAGGAAAAAATCAAAATTTTACCAAATTGACCAAGAAAGCTGAAATTTGAGATATACCCTATTTTCGACATGCCAAATCGATTGGAAACGGTTTCAACCCGTTTTGAGCAGTTCTGGAGCCCCCAGCAGATTTTTGAAACTCGAAATTCCCACAAAATTCCATCAAATTGGAGTTGTAAAGTTAAAATTTATTCTAAAAACTAATTTCAATACGCTACGAAGTACTGCAGGTGAATTTCAAGTCGTTTTGTAGCCTCCAGCGACTTTTTGAAAATTCCTGAAGCCTCCAGCAGATTTTTGAAACCTTAAATTTTCACAAAATTTCATCAAATGGAGATGGAAAGCTTAAATTTACTCTACACTCCAATTTTAACACCCTCTGAAGACGACTTATGGTGGATTTCAAGTCATTTTAGGGCCTCCAGCGACTTTTTTGAAAATTACTGGAGCCTCCAGCAGATTTTTGAAACTTTAAATTTTCACAAAATTTCATCAAACTGAGATGGAAAGTCGAAATTCAATTCTGCAAACTAATTTCAATACGCTACGAAGTTGACTTCTGGTGAATTTCAAGTCGTTTTGGAGCCTCCAGCGACTTTTTGAAAGGTTGGTCATGAGACCAGTTAAAATGAGTTAAAATTTCGCGAAAAATTTACACATTTTGACAAAAATATTTTCAGATCATTTTCGAAAAAGTTTGAGCCCGAGATTAGATTTAAGAAAAGTCCTGATTTTTTGAGATTATCGAAATTCGAATATTTTGACAAAAATGATTTCTGATCGTTTTTGAAAAATTTTGAGCCAAAAATTGGGCCCACGAATGTCTTGATTTTTGAACTTTTTGAAACAGCTTGTCTTGAGACCAGTCAAAAAGAATTGAAATTTCGCGAAAAATCCAAAAATTCCGACGAAAATGTCTTTTGAGCGTTCTTGAAGTATTTTGGGGGTCAAAATTGGGTCATATAAAATGTGGCGATTTTTAATATTTCCGAAATTGTGTCATGCGACATATCAAAATTGGTCAAAATTTTGCGAGAAATTCAAATATTTTGACAAAAATATTTTCAAATCATTTTTGAAGAACTTCAAGTCCAATATTGGCTCTAAAAATGTCATGATTTTTGAAATTTTTGAAAGAGTCCGACGAGATTACTTAAAATGTGTCAATATTTCTACAAAAAATTCAAATATTTCAACGAAAATGTCTTTTGAGCGTTTTTCAAATATTTTGGGGTCAAAATTGGGTCATAAATGTCACGATTTTTAAGATTTCCGAAATTGTGTCATGCGACCTATCAAAATGGGTCAAAATTTTGCGAGAAATATTAATATTTCGACAAAAATGTTGTTTGACCATTTTTGAAAATCCTTCTGCC
Organism: Planococcus citri; assembly: GCF_950023065.1. Taxonomy (NCBI): domain Eukaryota; kingdom Metazoa; phylum Arthropoda; class Insecta; order Hemiptera; family Pseudococcidae; genus Planococcus; species Planococcus citri. The sequence goes on along the minus strand of NC_088680.1, from coordinate 6,480,721 downwards.
CAAATTTGGGTCCAAATATATCACGAATTTTGAGATTCTTGTAAGAGTGTCATGTGACCATTCAAAATGAGTTTAAATTTCGCAAGAAATACAATAAAACCGGCGAAAACAATTTTCGAGCATTTTTGAAAGACCCTCGAGCCCAAAAGTGGGTTACAAATGTCATGATTTTCGAGGTTCTTGAAATAGTGTCATGCGACCTATCAAAATGGGTCAAAATTTTGCGAGATACACTAATATTTCAACGAAAATGTTTTTTGATCATTTTTGAAAAACTTCAAGTCCAAAATTGGGTGCAAAAATGTCACGATTTTTGAAATTTTCGAAAGAGTACCATAAGATTACTCAAAATATGTCAATATTTCTGCAAAAAATTCAAATATTCCAACGAACATGTCTTTTGAGCGTTTTCGAATATTTTGGGGCCAAAATTGAGTCATAAATGTCACGATTTTCAAGATTTCCAAAATTGTGTCATGCGACCTATCAAAATGGGTCAAAATTTTGCGAGGAACGCCAATATTTCGACCAAAATGTTTTTTGACCATTTTTGGAAATCCTTGGCCCCAAAATTGGGTCCAAATATATCACGAATTTTGAGATTCTTGAAAGAGTGTCATGTGACCATTCAAAATGAGTTGAAATTTCGCGAGACATCCAATAAAACCGGCGAAAACAATTTTCGAGCATTTTTGAAAGACCTTCGAGCCCAAAAGTGGGTTACAGATGTCATGATTTTTGAGGTTTCTGAAGTAGTGTCATGCGACCTATCAAAATGGGTCAAAATTTTGCAAGAAATACTAAGATTTCGAGGAAAATTTTTTTTGATTGTTTTTGAAGATCCTCGAGCCCAAAATGGGGTAAAATAAATGTCATGATTTTTGAAATTTTTGAAAGGGTATCATGCGACTACTCAAAATGAGTTGAAATTTCGCGAGAAATCCAAAGAAACCGACGAAAATATTTTTCGAGCATTTTTGAAGAACCTCGAGCCCCATTTTGACACTTTTTGACTTGTGCAAATTTGACAGGAAAAAAAATCCAGAACCTTATAAGCAAGTTTGGAAAGAATCGGACTTTTGGAACAAAAAGTGGATTTTTTAAACAGATAAGGCGAAAATCAATTCTTTTTGGTGATTTGGGAAGGGGAGGCGAGGGAGGGGGTACAAAAATTGTGAACTTACAAGTTTCGAGAGTTAATTTGCCCCCCAAAAAAGAAATGAAAAAAGAGGCCCGTTTAAAAGTATTCTGCTCATAGATGACAATTTTTTTGGGGGATTCATACAAGAGGACCAACATCATTTAAAGGACCAAGGGAGGGGGTTTCTTGAAAATCTGCTTACTTAGAAAGATTCTGCCCATTGAAAAATTCTCATAAAATAACAACAGACATTAATTTTCCATTTTTTTTTCCTATTTTTTAGAGAGCTACCATCATTTGGGGGTCTAACAAAGATTTTTCGTTGAAAAGGGGATTATGTAGAGCAATTCTAAAGAGGAAATGAGATATTTTCAACAAAAAAAAATCCCTGATTTTGATTTATTCTCATTTTTTGTATTTTTTTCAACGTTGAGGGGCTCCTTATTAGGCCTTACTAGAAAGCCAATATGGTTTGAAGGGCCGGAGAAAGTTTTTTCTTGAAAAAGGACTGTTTAGAAAAATGCTGACGCAGAAACAAAGGATTTTGATGACTTGAATTTAATTTTTTCCCCGAGTTTTTTCTACTTCAACTGGGGGGAGGGGCATCGACACCATTTTGTTTGCAGATGGGGAGAATAAAAAATAGGGAATTATTTTATCACCCGATGTTACAACTTTGCTGGGTGAGAGGTGGAAAATTCCAATTTTGCAAAATAATGGAGACGTAAACGGTTCCAGCATCATAAATTGTAATTTAATCAAACCCCCTAAACACAAAAATACGAAATCAGATGGTCGAATTTTGCATTCATCATCACTGTGCCACCTCTCCCTACGAATAGTACGCGAGTTCAAGTTGTGCTATAGCCTATATTCGAGCTATTGTAATAAAATTCGTATAAGTGTCTTTGTGTGAGTGACGAGTGTACACTGTATACAGTACATTGTACATGAAATCTAGCTATCCCCTTCATTGTACACATAAAGTACATATTACTGTAGCCGGCATGATCGCAGCATGTACCGGCTATGACGTTAAAATCATCCAAGGTCAGTAAAGACAGCTCAATTAAACGTTTCGCCGGTCTCTCGAGCTCTCGACTCGTATTCTACTAAAATAATTCCGGCCATATTACCACATTCAGATGTAGATTTCTAAAACCATCTACATTCAACACTCGACAATCATCTTCGAGCTCGATCTAGTCTCGGCTGCGGACTCGAAATTTGAAAACAGAAAGATAACAGTGCACAATTCAAAATTCGAAACGAAACTTTAACGATGGAAGTGAAAAATCGAAACACAGGCAAGCTGCTGTTGCTGTGCATTGCAACACAACGAAAAACGCTGCAAGCTGGATGAGAATAGAGAAGGAAAGTGGAAACGAAAGGTGGAAGCTGCACACACAACTTTCGCAATCGAAGGGTATCTTTTACTGCGTAGTTTCCTGCATCGGTCCTCGCTCAGGGCTCAGCTCTCAAGCTATTCGCCTCACACACATACACGCATTCCAGTAAAGGGGAACTTTTACTCCTCGTGGGCTCGTGAATCGTGATGCTGACAAGGTGGTAACTTGGTAAGGTTTTTTGCGTTGTTGCTGTATCTCGTACACGTGAAGGCGAACGCAACGTTTTCTTTATCTCGAAGTCGACTTTTCTTCGATCGAGAGTTCGAGTAGGTAACAAGAGGGTGAGTATTGAGAAATTCACGTGTACGGATTCTCTCGCGAAAAGAAATTCTCCCATTAATAAGGGGATGTTTTATTATCGAAAGCTTCGATGAAATGAAAGGTGTCAACGAAATCAGCTGTAGGAGGGGGGGGGGGAGATTGAGATTGAGTAATTTTTGTCGTTCGGTTCGTTGTGTAAATCTAATTTCGTACTCGTGTATATTGGAAAATGTTTCGAAATCGATAGACCGATGAGACGAGGAGAAAGAGATATAGAACAGTAAATTAGAAATTCCATATTTCCGATCAATTCTGCATAAAATTATAGAGGAAATTGCGAATGATTGTGGAGAAAACTTCGTTTATGAAATAGGGTGGGGGTACAGGAGAGGGTGATCAAAATGGGATAAATTTCACGATAAATTCGAATGTTTCAACGAAATTTTTTAAAAAGAATTTTCAAAGATTTTTGAGCCCTAAAATTGGCTCATAAATCGTGGTTTCTCAAATTTTTGAAAAAATAGCATAATGAGATCTTTTTTTTAGGTTCGTTGAACTTAAATCTTTACAAATCAACTCAAATTCTCTCTCTCTCTAAAAAAAAAAGGACAAAATTAGCATTTTCTTACCGCCATTATCTTCATTCTACGAGATAAGCTTCCATAATATGCATAATAACCTAGATTACTTGGCAGACAAAGACAAAATAGGGCAAAGATCGCAGATCGCACCGTCTAAGTTAGCTCAAAGGTTCGTCATGGGTTCATCTTTGTAATTCAATAGTCTACAAAAGTCGAACGACGACGACGAGACTCGACACTTTCTCGAATATTCTTCTCAAGTAGTAGGTAATCTGTGCAATGTACCTTCGTCTACTGTTCCTCTGTTCCTCTGCTCCTCCTTACCCTTATACTATACGTAAGTTTATTAAACTACCTTATATATATACGCGATACAGCTACGTAAACGATACGATACGATAAATGGGTACGAAACTCTATAGTCTTATCGCCAAAATCCAATTTAATCGTCGAATGATGGATGAAGCAGTTTATCATTTTTCACGGTACGCTGTAGTTTTACTCGGAGTATATCCTCGTGTTGTAGGTATACCCTTTTACCTATATACTGCGAAGATACCTTTAACCAATGTACACACAGTTCGATGATAAAATATTGCCATCGAATTTAGTCCAAATAACCTATACCTGTACAGCAGAAATGAGAGTAGGTACGTTTGTGGCGAACAGAACACAACGGTACAGAGAGGAAGAAAATTTAATCCGATAACGAAATAGTTTCGTAAATAACAAATCTCACGAACGTATGGTGATGGTCACATTCACGTGCTATACCTAATACCACATTGTATACACAAAGTGTAAATAATTCCAACTATAATTCCGATCTGTGATGCAGACTAGTACACATATCATATAGGCATAACTTATTATTGGGAAATTTTCAGCCACAGTTTTAACCACGAGTATAGGAAGAAATGTCTCACAACAACCAATCTTTACATCTACTCTCGACGTTCTCTAATTATTCAAGTTTTTCTACAGCATTGTGAAAAAAATCAGACTAAAAGAGGTGGAAAAAAGGTCTCGTGATTCGTAGTTCCTCACAGGAAGTATTTCTAATCGAAAAATTAACATCATTTTTGAACTCGGCGTGCTCGAAAACCTAGAAATCGATATACATGACGATTTATTATCAATTTTTTCCATTTACCCCCCCCCCCCCTCATTGAAATGACCAAATCGAGCCGCAAAAATTGTAAAGTAATTTTTTACACCCTCCAAAGTTCAATATTGTTTCCCAATTTCAAATTCTTTTGATTGATATACGTATCAAGATATGTAAAGTGTTCCGTGATGTTATGAATGGGGGGGGGGGGGAGGGATGTGAGAGAGGGAGAAATATCTCACAACGTTGCAAAAAGTGCTAGAAACCAATTTCCGAGATCATCGGAAAGAATCTCAAACCACATTTTGTAATGTTTTGATAATTCTAGATTTCCTAAGTATTCAAGGTTTACAATAGTACCTACTTAAGGTGAAAAAAATCAGACTAAAAAAGATCAAAATGATCTCATACATCTTAGTTTTTCAAGTAGGGTGTTATTAATCGTAAAATGGACATCATTTTCGAACTCGGCGTGTCCGAAAACCTAGAAATCGATATGCATGACGATTTTTTATCATTTTTTCAATTTCCACCCCCTCCCCCCTCTCCACCAATACACTGAAAATTACCATTTTTTATTAAATGACCAAATTACATCCACGAAGGCCTTTTTTCAAAGGTTGAAACGTTCGTTAAATCTAAATCCCTAAATTTAGCTCGGTAGAAGTTGAATCATGAATCAAATTTTCAAAAAGGGGAGGGGGCTGATGAGGGGGTTGAGGGGGTGCGAACGCTGGAAAATGATAACATATCATCATGCATATCGATTTCATGGTTTTTGATGACGCTGAGTTCAAATCTGAGGTCCATTTTAGGCTAAAATGCAAATTCGCAAACCTGAGGAAAGACTGATAAGTCGAAACACCAAAAAAAAACACATAATTATGGGGCATTCTCCGAATGTGCATGCCAAATTTCAGCCTCCATAGGCAAATTTGAAATTTGGGGTGGTTCCCATGCAGAGATATCGCCACATCAAAAACTGCTGAAAAGTTGGCAAGAAATTCTGTTTTTTGTAACCACACCTGTAAGGAGGCGGCGAGGGGGGTGAAAAGTCTAAACGTCCAAAAGATTTATCCAGGGAAGCCTCTCCATGTAAATTTATGAATACCAAATTCCAGGCTTCTGAGTCGATTTGGAGAAGTGTGGTGAGGGGGACACCATACATGGTTTCTTGAAGTCAAAAAAATGGAAAAAAATGTTTTTTTTTCTCCTCCCACCCCATCCGAAAAAAATCGCTTCAAGCCTCAAGAAGCTGATTTTTGGATAAGCTACAAAACTTTTAATTTACCTTCGGTTGATTCTTGTTTTTTTTTTACACCTCTCCAACCCCTCACAAAAATTTGCAAATTATGAATTTTGACTAGTAAGGGTCATCCTCACTCCTCACTCAAAGCTCTTCAATCCTTCGCCGAACCGTATTTTTTGAAATGTTTACGGTTCAGGTTAATACATAGTTTGATAAAAAAAATAATATATTTGCTAGCGACCAGACATGTCAACTATGCTTGGCATATATGCAGAAAAGTGAACAAAACTTTAAAATTGGTATAATTTCTGTTCTAAATCACTTATTAAAATTTTATTTGCAGATTCAGTCTAATATTAAAAAAATCTATGTTTTGAAAAAAGTAATCAGATTTTTAGGCTAAATTTTGAAGAAAATTTTTGAAAATGGAGTCAAAGTAATTTGAATTTTGAGAAAGTCAAGACACCAAAAGAAAGCTTAAACAGCATAACAATTTTTGATGTTTTTAAATTTTTCATAGGCCAATAAAATACTGAAAAATTTCAAGTCAAATTTGTTGTCGTGTACACTCAGGATCGATGTATTTGCATACATCTCCACCAGCACATCGCATTCTACTCACTACAAATTGACTATAGACCCTGCGTTCGTCCTCGCGCCTTGATTTCTAAGCCATGCGCCCTCTGGTGGAAGTTTCTGAAAACTCATAGTTGACTTGTATAGTAAAATTAACCCATGACTTGTCAACTATAGTTGAGAAGTTGGTCAGTCCACTTGTATAGTAAAATTAACCCATTCAATAGTTGACATGTCTGGATACCAATACCTATATATATGAATTATATATATATTTATCAGTCATTGCTGAAATTGAAGAAAATGGACTTCTGGAAGCCCAAAACGTATTTTGCGAGTGATCTCAACCTCAATTCTGGAATCGTAATAGACTTATAAGCCTGATTTTCCCTCATTCCAAGGAAAACCGAGCTGAAAAATAACACCAAAAATGATGAAATCTTGTCACGAATCTCATTTTCTCGTGAACGATGTTATTATTCGTAAAACGAACATCATTTTCGGATTCGGGGTACCCAAAAACCTAGAAATCGATATGCGTGACGATTTTTATCATTTTTTCAATTTTTACCCCTTCCCTTCCCTCTCTCCTGACTGAAAATCACCGATTTTCATAGAATCTCTGAATTCCACCACGACGAAAAGCATCTCTTAAAACGCTGAAACATTTGTTGAATCTGAATCTAAATATAAATCCAATCCTAACGTCAGACCCTAAATTAAATCAAATTTACAAGAAAGGGGCGGGGTTGATGAGGGGATGCGGAGGGGCGCGAAAGCTAGAAAATGATAAAATATCGTCATGCATATCGATTTCATGGTTTCCGAAGACGCTGAGTTCAAATCTGAGGTCCTTTTAAAGCCAAAATGCAAATTCACAGACAGTCAAGTCCAAGAATCGAGTTTCAAAACAAAATGTTTTTCATTCTAATAAATCCTGCATTGAGCATTAAATCTCTCGATATATTTTTAAAAATTTACTCAAATAATTAACATCTTGCTGGAGTCTCTAGATTGACTGGAAATTATGAAACTTGATTCCAAAACTTGAAAATAATCAGGGTATCAATTTTCATCAATTTTTTTATCCCAAAAATATTTTCCACCTTAAATTTTATCATTTCTTCACAAAAATCCAACTTTTTTCATTCATATAAATATGTATAAGAGATGAGCCAGACATCTAGACTGTTTTCTTTGCAAACGATTTTCAATCCAAATCTTTTCTTTGATTATAAATTGGCAACTTTTTGATGACAAAACCACAACTGGTTTATGTTTTCCATTCCATTACCTATCTGAATTATCTGTACAAGGAAGGAAGGAAGGAAGGAAGGAAAGAAAGGAGGGAAGGGTAGATGTAAAATTGCAACAACGACCAACGAATTAATACCTAATTATGTAAAATGAAACTCGACTTGGCTAATTTTTCAATCGATATGATTCCATTCATCCAGTCAGCATTTTTACGTAAATACTGCATTAACGATTCTAATTTTCTTCATCAGCCCTCTCTCCACCCTCTTCATGGAATAGCTTCTCGGTCACGCCACAGTTCATTTTATTATTTATCTTCCATATCGTATAGCTTATAAAAAAGTATAGGATAGATTTGACTTTTCTCGAATCTTCGACGCAGCTTAAGATTTAAAAAACGTACTACATAATAAGTAAATAAGATGCATGCATATCTCAATACATTGTTCAATGGTGTTTTATTAATTCACGTTGATCGTTTCGTGTTTTTAACACCGGATGGGTATAGAGGAGAGGAGGAAATCGGTATGATATTTGAGATTATACGTATCATGGTGCTGCTGCAGTTGTTGAGTTGTATAGTATAATAATTTAAAAATATAATATGTTTAACGAAAAAATCACGACCGGATTGACGTACATTTATAAATTTTAATTACAGTAACGAAACAGCAAACACCTCTATATTGAAATGTGTGTGTAATGTTAATGTTACAAGTCTTGTAATTGGGATTTATTATAGGAGTAAGCGAGGGTACAATATGTTTAATAATGCGAGTTGCACATGGCTAAAAATTATCGAGATACGATATCACGGTTATAATATTGGCATCGCCATTCATTATTTTTTTTTTTACTCTCTATACGTTGCTGTATTTGACCGGAATGGAATAAGTTACTCGTGGCTTTTGGCCTTTAGAGTTTCCTACATACAAGTATACATTGTATGCAGTATGTACGAAAATCTCATTTGTATATCTTTACCTTGTGCCTGGCTCTTTATCTATCTCTCTCTCTCTTTCTGTTGTGTTGAACTTGCCCGAGTCCACCTTCTCCTACCTATGTGCATTTATCTCTCTCTCTCTCTCTCTCTCTATGCAGTGTTTAAAAATGCTGCGGTAGCTCTCTGTGTATAGCTGGAGCACGTTGCGATGTGGAGGAGAGAAGATAACACGAGGTATAAATAATTTATACGTCGTGTATCGATATATAGGTTCAGGTATACTCGACAATACCTCTCTCTGTACGCTACCTATTTGTATTCCGATGCGTTCTTTTTCTCTTTTATGTGGTTTTTTTATTTTATATTGTCACGTATTACTTATTCGCATGTACACAATGTACAATATACTAGTGAGAGACCGAGAAGCTCTCATCGACTGAGCATGTGTATGCTCTACCTACACACAAATGCATTAATTCGACGACATTGTATAAATCTACTATAACGATACCGGTCAGTCGTAGCCGCAACAACAACAACAACACCGGTACATCGGATTTAATTAAAATCAACGCCTGCTTTATGTGCATTACGATGTAGGTAATTAACATTTTATCCATCTCGTATTCCTGATCCAATCACATTCGATGTGTAGAGAAGCTTTCGAAGGTGTTGATCGGAGTATTAACGACTCGTCGCGTCCTCCTATCAAAAGTAAACTTATTTCGAAACACACTCCATGAAACAATCCAAGGGTATCACTTCGAGCGCAGAATTACAAATTTTTTTTTCAAATGTACTAAAAATATGTCACCGTGGATCGGGATCGCGATGACCGTTTGGCCTGCCTGCCTGCTGTCATGTAGCCGCTATCCAGCAGTGGTTCTCCCACGCACACCACCACCGTTATCTTCATTATGCAAAGTCTCACACTCGTTATCGTTACGACGACGACGACGATGGTCAACGGTGTAATTACCTATACCTCTCTCTAGATGTATCTTACAACATCGTATCGAGCTGCTGCCACTCGCTGTCCCATTATCGATAAACTGATATAAATCTATCGACGATGGTGTGCCCTTAGGCTGCTGTAAACAGCAGTCGCGAGATCGTTATTTTGGCAAATGTTGGTACAGAATCGTCGTTGATTAGAGGTTGAAAAGTTGAAATGGTACGAGGTGTGACTTGGATACGATCGAATGGACTGGCAGGACTTTGAACCGCGTTTGGAAACGATCATCGAATGATTTTATGCTCGAAATTCAAGTCCAATTGAGAGAATTCCTTTTTGAAAAACTCTATTCCAAATATTTACAGCTATAGAATTACATCTGAGCAAGAAATTGACCTCAGATTTGAACTTAGCGTTGCCCAAAACCACGAAATCGATATACATGACGATATGTTATCATTTTTCAGAATTTGTACCCCCCTTCCCCCTTCATCAATCCTCCCACCCATTTTAAATGATTTGATTCGTAATTCAACTCATGGATCAGATTACCTTGACTGAATGAAGTTCTCGTCTTCTCGTGTTTAAAAAGTTGCCATTTGCCTTAAAAGACGTGTATTTTTAGTCAGTAGGGAGAGGGGATGAGGGGGGAGACAATGAATTCGCATTTCAGCTCAAAATGGACCACAGATTTGAACTCAGCGCCATCGAAAACCATGGAATCGATATGCATGACGATATGTTATCATTTTTCAGAATTCGTACCCCCTCTCCCCCTTCATCAATCCTCCCCATTTTAAATGGTTTGATTTGTAATTCAACTCACGGATCAGATTAACTTGACTGAATGAAGTTCTCGTCTTCTCGTGTTTAAAAAGTTGCAATTTGCCTTAACAGCAGTCTATTTTTAGTCAGTAGGGAGAGGGGATGAGGGAGGAGACAATGAATTCGCATTTTAGCTCAAAATGGACCTCAGATTTGAACTCAGCGCCATCGAAAACCATGGAATCGATATGCGTGACGATATTTTATCATTTTTCAGCGATGGCACCCCCACAGCCCCCTCGTTAACTCCACCCCTTCCTGAAAATTTGATTCGATTCAAGGTCTGACCCTGGGATTGGATTTAGGTACACAAGGGCTCAGATTCAACAAATATTTCAACGTTCGAAGAAATGCTTTTCGTGGCGCAATTCAGAGATTCTACGAAATAGGGAGATTTTCGGTCTAGAAGAGAAGGGAGGGGAGGGGGTTAAAATTGAAAAAAAAATGATAAAAATCATCATGCATATCGATTTCTAGAGATTTGGATACCCCGAATTCGAAAATGATGCTCATTTTACAAATAATAGCACCGTTCGTGAGAAAATGCGATTCGTGACAACATTTCATAGCTTTAAACGTTATTTTTAGGTTGGTTCTTCTTGGAATGAGGGGAAATTGTGCTAATAGGTGTATAATTATTCTGAAATCGGGGTTAGGATCACTCACAAAATATGTTGTACGTTCGTGCAATTTTTGGAAAGTTTTAGTGAAATTTCATAATGATTTTAATACTTTTTTTTTTTGAATTTTTACATCATTTTAATGTACTTTGAACATTTTTTTCATGCAATTTTTGTCAATTTTTAATAAAACAATCGTTATCTGTATTGATGAAAATACGTTTTTTCTGTTTCTGTACAAATTCAACGTTTTTTTCATGCAATTTTTTCCAAATTTTACTGAAATTTCATCAGTTTGTTGTAGAAGTTGAACACGAAATATGAATTCAGTTTTTCGATTGGATCACATTTTAAGTCCCCTGCTCCATCCCCAATTTGAATCAAATTCTGAAAAAATGGGAAGGTGCTGACTTTGAACTTATTTTTGACCTCAATTTTCCAATTAGAGTCCTTTCAAGACCCAACATGAATATGACCTTAGTTTTCTTAGATTCAACCCCATTCGAGGTCTCTACCTTAATTATCAGTTATCACAAATTTTTGTCAACATTTTGAAACAAACAGTGGGCCTTGTGACATATCGAATGACATGTTTTTTGGGGTGCTGAACACGAATATGACCTCAGTTTTTTTATTAGGCCCCATTCAAAGCCCCTTGACTCATCACAAATTTTAGTCAGAATTTTGAAGAAAAAAAGTGGGCCTTGTGACATATTGATTGACATGTTTTTTGGGATGCTGAACACGAATATGACCTCAGTTTTTCGATTTGACCCCATTCAAAACCGCTGTCTCACCCCAATTTCTGGTCAAAATTGTGAAAAAAACCCCTTTTGGTCAACATTTTGGAAAAAAAAGTGGGCCTTGTGACATGTCGAATGACATGTTTTTTTGGGATGCTGAACACGAATTTGACTTCAGTTTTTTTATTAGACCCCATTCAAAGCCCCTTGACTCATCACAAATTTTAGTCAGAATTTTGAAAAAAAAAGTGGGCCTTGTGACATATTGAATGACATGTTTTTTGGGATGCTGAAGACGAATATGACCTCAGTTTTTTTATTAGACCTCATTCAAAGCTCATTGACTCATCACAAATTTTAGTCAGAATTTTGAAAAAAAGTGGGCCTTGTGACATATCGATTGACATGTTTTTTGGGATGCTGAAGACGAATATGACCTCAGTTTTTTGATTTGACTCAATTTATCAAAGCCCCTGTCCTATTCCAGTTTCTGGTCAAAATTTTGAAAAAAAAACCTTTTGGTCAGCATTTTGGAAAAAAATGTGGGCCTTGTGACATATCGAATGGCATGTTTTTTGAGATGCTAAACACGAATATGACCTCAGTTTTTCGATTTGACCCATTCCACGCCCCTGACTCATCCCCAATTTTAGTCAGAATTTTGAAGAAAAAAAGTGGGCCTTGTGACATATCGAATGGCATGTTTTTTGGGATGCTGAAGACGAATATGACCTCAGTTTTTTGATTCGACTCTATTTATCAAAGCCCCTGTCCTATCCCAAATTTTGGTCAAAATTTTGAAAAAAAACCCTTTTGGTCAGTATTTTGGAAAAAAAAGTGGGCCTTGTGACATATCGAATGGCATGTGTTTTGGGATGCTCAACACGAATATGACCTCAGTTTTTCGATTTGATCCTATTCAAAGCCCCTGTCTCATCCCAAATTCTGGTCAAAATTTTGAAAAAAAAAGTGGGGCATGTGACATATCAAATGGTATGTATTTTGGGATGCTGAACACGAATATGACCTCAGTTTTTCGATTTGACCCCATTCAAGGCCCCTGACTCATCCCCAATTTTAGTCAAAATTTTTAAGAAAAAAAGTGGGCCTTGTGACATATCGAATGACATGTTTTTTGGGATGCTGAAGACGAATATGGCCTCAGTTTTTTGATTTGACTCTATTTATCAAACCCCCAGTCCCATCCCAAATTTTGATCAAAATTGTGAAAAAAGCCCCTTTTGGTCAGAAATTTGAAAAAAAAGTGGGCTTTGTGACATATCGAATGGCATGTTTTTTGGGATGCTGGACACGAATATGACCTCAGTTTTTCGATTTGACCCCATTCAAAACCCCTGTCTCATCCCAAATTCTGGTCAAAATTTTGAAAAAAAAAGTGGGACATGTGACATATCGAATGACATGTTTTTTACGGGACTGATCACAAAAATGACTTTCGTTTTTCAATTTGAATCTATCTGAGGCATGTAGCACCCCCTCTACCCCATTAAACAAAATTTCTCCGCAATATGACTGTTCAAATAGCACGTAGCATTCATTTTTTCTTTCACCAGCTTTACTTTTTCTTTCTTCCTTCCTATTTTCGAAAATATGAATTTCGTCATTTTTGCTGCCTATAACTCAATCCTAAAATAGTTCCTAACACTTCGAGGCTTTTTTTCAGAAATATTTTGGCCAATTCGAGCGTTAAAAACTATCCTTCAGGCATTCAGACAAAAAAAGAAAAGAAAATTCAACTCGATTGAAAAATAGGTAACTTTGAAAACCACGTTTGTCATACGTGATTAGAGATATCTCTTCGCTCGCTACTTGCAATGTACTTATTCGAGTATTTATTTATGTAAATGGCGATTTTAGTTTCGTTATCGCCAGCATGGTCAGTCATATAATAGTCATTTCAAACAACCACCCATACAAAGAAACACACACTCGTATTAGGTAAACTTTCAAGCACAATAAGGGAATTATTATTATTTCAGTTCAGCGTAAATCGAGATGGTATTCAGTAAGTATACTGTTATCATTTCAAAAAAACCTCACCAATAGAAGTATAAGTATCATAGTGATAGTATAAGTAGGTATATCGTGTTATCATGCGAATAAACAAACTCGTAGTACTATAATATAATAATAATAATACTCGTAGCACATTCTGTTACGATAAACCTCTTACGATACTGCGTTATGATCGAGTCAAAGAGAGTATTGTGATTGTCGCAGCGTTAATCGCCTTTATCTCGTCGTCGATTTCCTCTTTCTCCTAATGTTTTACTTTTGCCCATTACGCGATTAGTGCTACCGATCACATCACACACGTAGTACTACAACAGCGCAAATAAATAATAAATTACCACATATCCCTTAGCCAGCGATAGATTAGGTATACGTAAAAATAGCCATATAAAAACCTCCATTGTTCCATAGTACCTACTCTTCGTTCATCGTACGAGCATATTGAAAAAGGAAAAAAGATATGCAGTATTGTACTCGTATGCGATAGCACTAAAAAAAAAATCGCTTCGAATCGTAAAAAAAAAACCACGACCATCTTCCGCGATGTACTGCTGACCAAGTCATTTCCAAGGTCATCGATTGCAGGTCAGTCAGCAGCGTCAGGTGTGTTATATCGCGTTTACTTCGCACACCAAATCGAATACGAAACTTGTCACTTACCCAGGTGGAATCCGAATTTGTCACGTTTCGTTGTAGGTAGGACCTTGATGTTAAAATTTACACGAAAAAAAATTCCGTTTCTGGAGCAGTTATTTTGGTCGAAAAAAAAGAACAATTTCAGCGCATCACCCTCGAGCATCGTCGGTCGTCGTGGTCTTTCGAACGTCTTTTTCCAGGAAAAAATACATTTATAATTCACGTTCCTTCGAGCTAGGGCTTTTTCTGTACATTTTTCCAAGCTGACTCATCCTCGAGCTCGACGTACCTATTTGGGGAAAAAAATAAAAGAGAAAAAAAATCAAAAATACACTTCTGAAATAATTATTATTACCACGGTGTAGTATACATAAAGTTCAACAACCGCTATACGTTTTACAAGCCACCCATCCACGGTTCAAAAGTCAAACTTTTCGCTACTAATTTTCATTTTTTTTTATCGCGTGTTCGTGAAATACGAGTATCCGGAAAAGCGCACGACAACAGAGGCTCGAAATCGAAAAGTCGAAGAAAAAAATTCTGCTTTTGTTCGCATCATAGTATCTCGATAAAATAATACAAAAGCTCTCGCCTCTTTTGTACAGCATTTTGTATCGTTGTGCTTGTATAGTATTTGCAGTGGTGAAAAATATGAAGAAATTCTTCGAATTTTCATCTCCTCTGTATTGTCTGTTTCTATTTCATTCTCTAGCTCTTCTTTTTTCATCGTAGGTACTATATAAGGCCATCTCCCCGAATATTAATTTTATTCTCAGTACAAGGAGAGAGGAGAAAAAAGAGAGAAAAGATAAAGTTCCAGATTGCCTGGAAAGTTGCACGATGAATGAACTCATCTGCGAAGGCGAAGGCCCACAACAAAATGCCAAGTACAAGGGAAGGGGTCCCAAAACACACCCATAGTGTGGCGTTTCTCGTGCATTTGCTTATATATGTATTTATAGGCACTTATTATTAAATAAAAATCCTCCCTCGCTCGTCGCCCTTTATTAATAATAAGAAAAATAAAAGAAGAAAAACGCCCCCGTGAAAAATTATTGTAACATTATAAATGAATTTCCTTTGGCGGTTTCATTAGCTGTGCTATGAAAAAAAAATAATAAGAAAAAAAATGGAGTATTTCATTAAGAAACCGGGTTCGCGCGATAATGGGCAAAAAATTACTTAATATAGCAACGTTCCTCGCTTTAATGTTCTGATTTACTTGGAAAACTAAAAAAAAAAAAAAGGTCGTCGTATTTTCTCTTTTGTTTTTCTTTTGGTACTCTTAGTTTCCGAGAAAATCGATATTTTTGCTAGAGTAATGTATTTTTTTGGAGGGGGGAGGGGATGATGAGGAGGGAGAGGGAGGAAAAATTAATCAGTGTGTTCATCGCTGAAAAGGGTGGATTCAATTTTGAAACTTTGAATTTCATCTCGCCTTAAATCGATTGGTTTTAGTATCCGACATTTCGAAGATTTCAGTTCAAAAAAAATAATTTTACCCCCTCCCCTTTCCTCCCCTCCCGGCCTCACTTCTTTTTTCCCAATAAAAATATTTTTGCAGCACATAAGCTACTGTTATGGACTCACAGACATTGTTGAAGAGATAAGCTGGGACCCCAAGTCCCAAAATTGAGCCTAAAATTGAAAATAATTCACAAATTTATTCCGAAAATTCCGCTCTAGTTAACTTTTTTGACCCTAAAACATGTAAATTGGAACGAGTTGAATACCGGGGAATGATTTTGACCTCAAAAAGTCCCATGGAGGTCTTGGGATGGACTGGAAGGAAAGAGAAGAGAAAGGGTGGGAGGAGAGGGAAGCATAATAGTGCCAAAAATTGAAAATAACGACATAGAAATCAATTTGGGATTGTTTTTGTGCCCCAAATGATCGATCGCACGGAATTGTAAATTGCAAGTAAATCGATTTTTGAAGTTCGATTAATCGAATCTCAACTCATAATTAATTTTTCATCTGGAGATCTAAGATCGATCATACGAAGTCGAAAATCTCAAATAAGTCGATTTTTACACTTCGATTAATCGATTTTCAAAGGTCGATTATTCGATTTTCGAAGTTCGATCAATCGAATCTCAAATCATCGTTAATTTTTCATCAGATCTATTTTTTAAAGGCAAAAATTGGTTCATCATTTTGAACAAAATCGATCACATGAAATCGAAAATCGCAAATAAATCGATTTTTGGACTTCGATTAATCGATTTTCGATGTTCGATCAATCAAATCTCAAATCATGGTTAATTTTTCATCAGATCTATTTTTTAAAGGCAAAAATTGGTTCATTATTTTGAACAAAATCGATCACATGAAATCGAAAATCGCAAATAAATCGATTTTTGGGCTTCGATTAATCGATTTTCGAAGTTCGATCAATCGAATCTCAAATCATGATTCATTTTTCATCAAGAGAACTATTTTTAAAGTCTAAAATTGGTTCATCATTTTGAACAAAATCGATCACACGGACTCGAAAATTGCAAATAAACCGATTTTTGCACTTCGATTAATCGATTTTCGAAGTTCGATTATTCGATTTTCGAAGTTCGATCAATCGAATCTCAAATCATCGTTAATTTTTCATCAGATCTATTTTTTAAAGGCAAAAATTGGTTCATCATTTTGAACAAAATCGATCACATGAAATCGAAAATCGCAAATAAATCGATTTTTGGACTTCGATTAATCGATTTTCGATGTTCGATCAATCAAATCTCAAATCATGGTTAATTTTTCATCAGATCTATTTTTTAAAGGCAAAAATTGGTTCATTATTTTGAACAAAATCGATCACATGAAATCGAAAATCGCAAATAAATCGATTTTTGGACTTCGATTAATCGATTTTCGAAGTTCGATCAATCGAATCTCAAATCATGATTCATTTTTCATCAGAAGAACTATTTTTAAAGGCTAAAATTTTCTTCATTTTGAACAATATCGATCATATGAAATCGAAAACAAATCGATTTTTGCACTTCGATTAATCGATTTTCAAAGGTCGATCAGTCGAATCTCAAAATCATGATTAATTTTTCATCAAATCTATTTTTTGAAGGCTAAAATTAATTCATCAATTTGAACATGATCGATTATATGAAATCGAAAATCACAAATAAATCGATTTTTGCACCTTGATTAATCGATTTTCGAAGTAGATCAATCGAATCTCAAATCATGGTTCATTTTTCATCAGGAGAACTATTTTTTAAAGTCTAAAATTGGTTCATCATTTTGAACAAAATCGATCACATGAAATCGAAAATCGCAATTAAATTGATTTTTGCACTTCGATTAATCAATTTTTGACTATATGGTTTAATTTTTGAGCCAAAAACTTATTTTTCATTTCTTTCTACATTGTCGATCTTGAAGAATCAAAAATTCTCAAATATATCGATTTCCGAAATTCGATCAATCGAATTTCGGTCAATGATCAACTTTTCATCGGGAGATCGATTTTTCAAAGACTGAAATTGATTTATGGTTTCGAACAAGATTGATAATAGGAAATCAAAAATCGCAAATAAATCGATTTTTGCATTTACTCGTAGACTGATCGATTTTCGATCATGGTTAAATTTCGAGGCGAAAACTGATTTCTCATTTCTACATAGTCGAGATTATAAAGAATCAAAAATTCGCAAATATATCGATTTTTGAAGTTCGATCAATCGAATCTCGATCATGATTAACTTTTCATCGGGAGATTTATTTTTTAAAGGCCAAAATTAGTTTTATCATTTTAAACTAGATCCATCATATGAAACCAAAAATCGCACATAAATCGATTTTTACACTTCGATTAATCGATTTTCGATCATTAATTGAAAAATTAAAGTAGATAGAATTCTGTAAGAGCGGAGTTATGGATACTCAAAAATTTCAGGCGATTTTGGTCATTTTTAATAGTTTTAATGCAATTTCATCGAGTTTTTGAGCATTTTTTTTGCAAAGTTTTGCTCAGTTTTACTGTAATTTCACTAATTAGAGATTTTCTACCGTTTATTCTGATGCATTAGATATCACTTTTTCTAAATTTCATTCAATTCTGATCATTTTTGATCAATAATGTGAGTAACTTAATGTCGATCCGGTTTCCTTCCCCTTCCCCACTCCTCTACACATCAAAGTTGTAAAGGTACGTTTCATAACGAAAAAAAAAATGAATCACACTAAAAAAAAACACAACGAGTCATCAAAAATACTTTCAGCACGAACGAAAAACAACAAAAAAAAAACAAAAACACACCTGGTTAAGCTGATTACGAATGTGACGATAAATCATACGATTAACCTATATTTCAAATTTGAACTTGATCCGTTCAAATAATTTCAAGGTTTTCAGGCCGGTGTTCGGTGGTTGACAGAGCATACCCAGGGGAGGAGGCCAGAGCAGGGGAAGAGACACAGAGGAAGAAGAGCGGAAGTGGGATTGAACAAAGAAACAAGTCGAAAACGACTACCTATACGTATACGTAATCGCGAATCGCACATCAGGCTATACCTACTACCTACGATTGATTGCGTTAATAAATCAATTTATGCAACAAATTCGTTGTCGTGGTTGTCGTTACGACGTCGTCGTCGTCGACGACGACGACGACGACAACAAGCATATTGCCATAAAACGATGATGAGGAAAACAAATGAAAAATCGTATGCACGCAGAGCTGAAGAAAAAAAAACATACGAGTACAACAGTATAAGTACGAGTACATACGACTTACACACACATCTGGCCAGCAATGGCAAATAAGTTGAATTTTTTTCCCTGTTTACCGAGCGTCAAGAGCTATTTGTACTGGTACCGAGCGTCGTCGTCGTCGTCGACGAGCGAGCAATTAATATGCACAAAAGTGACCAACATTAAACATTTATAAGACGTACTTCCTTCTCTCTGCCAACACCAGCGCAACTCAGCTCGAGTCTTGAAAAACACAACACGCTGTACGGTGTACAGAGTGTACAGAGTGTACAGAGTGTACACGCAATAAAATTCACCATGCTATGCCATGCTCGCGATAACAATAATTCCAATTCCAAATCGCGTAGACTGGACGACGACGACGACGACGACGTGTTGCTCAGGTATTCGATTGCATCTCGCATCTAACAACAACAACACAACAACGATTCCCATTCTCAATCTCCGACATACAACGAGCTTTTATCGGCGAGCTTCTTCTCTTTGTTCGTGATCGTAATTCGTTAGTGTCGATTAGGAAAACAAAATTGAAACAAAGCAGCCTGCGATCGATTGATTTTCACAGGTTTCAAAATTTAACGAAGCTTACGTCAGCCAAAAAATTATCGTTGAATCATCGTTGAATATTTTAACTCGGTGAAAAGCTCATTTATGACACTTTTCAAATGTTCATGTCAAAGTTCAGCCTCCCAGATATTGGGGGGGGGGGGGGGCAGGAGGAAGTTTCAGTGATGCCTCAAAGTTGAAAATCATTGAAAAAAATCACAAAATTGCGCTTTTTGTGACTGGGAAATAAAACTAGGAGAGGGGAGAGGGGTTGAAAAGTTCATCGTCCCTCTTCAAAAGACGCATCTGGAACATCGCTCATGCCAAATTTCAACCCCCCCTGATCTATTGTTTGGGAAGGAGGCCTCCAGGGATTCCTCAAAATCCACAACCGTTTTTTAAAAAATTCGTGAAATTTTTTTTTGCAGTTGGGAATGAGAAGAAAAAGGTTGAAAAGTAGAAACACTCGAAATTTCATCTGGGACATCTTTTGAATAGGTAGGTAAACATCGTAAATTTCTGCCACCCAAATCATTCTTTGGAGAAGGGTGGAGGGGAGCTTTAGCAACGCCTCAAAATTCATAACCATTGAAAAAATAAGCAAAATTATTTTTTTGTGACTGAAAAAGAAAAGAGAAGGAATTGAGAAGCCCCCCCTTCAAAAATTACTTATTTTAAACACCCTTTGAATGTTCATGCCTAATTTCAGTCTTCCAGGGTCTAGTGTGTTTTCTAGAAAAGCGAATATACGAATATGAAACTCGATTTTTCTGATTTAGCCCCTCCAACGCCCCCTTTGACACCGAAAATTTACTAAAAATTGAAGAAGTTCGCCCAAAATCGACCAATTTTTTCAATTTCCTGAAAATTTGGTTGACCAATGAGGGTGCTGAAGAGCTGACGTTCCTTTCAATCCACAAAATTTCCTAAAAATTGCAAGACTCGCCTCAAAATCTCGTAAAAATTGAAAAAATCACTCAATTTTTTCTGTTTTTGGGGAATTTTGGAGGTCGTAATGGGAGCATTTGAAAGGCCAAATCCAAAAAATAACTTCAAATTCGTGTTCGAGTTCCCAAAAACCTAGACAGCCACATGCCGAACAATTTTTCCAACTTCCAGGAAATTTTGTGGATTAATTGGGTGGAGAGGGAGAGGGGGTGGCATCAAAAAATAAATTAAAATTCGTATTCAACGCTCACAAAAACCAAACAAACCATACGCCAGTCACACGTTTTTCCCTCCAATTTTCAGTAAATTTGGTGCACTAACAAGGGTTCTGGTTCTTTGGGGGGGGGGGGGGGTGGAGGGTTGAATCAAAAAATTAATTCGATATTCGTGTTCGTGGCTTGAAAACATATAAACCCATATATTATCACGTGATACCTACTTGACTTTTTTTTTATCTTTTGACCAAAATTTTAGTGCTTAGCATCCCCCTTCCCCCTTCTTCTTCCATATGGTTTTGCAAATCTCATCACCAAAAACTTCCTAATTTGTAAATATCATGAAAAGGTACGATTCCTGAATTTTTTTCAAATATTTATTTCAAAATTTGACAATTTTTTGAAAATTGAGCTTCATTTTTATAAAAAACTTAATTTTGGTTTTTGAAATTTCTGGCGACCATTTTTGAAACTACTTTCAACTACCTTCAAAATTCTGGAATGAGATTTTATCCAAAATGCAAAATAATCCGCAACAAATAAATTCTGAAGTTGGGCATATGGTGGGAAGGTCGAGTTTTGACCAAAATTTTGGGGCTCATTGGCTTTTCTCTCCCCCCCCTCATTTAATATGGTTTTGCAAATCCCATCATCAAAAACTTCATCATGAAAAAGTACGATTCCTAAATTTTTTTCAAATATTTATTCCAAAATTTGGCAAGTTTTTGAAAACTGAGCTTTCAAAAAAAGCTCAGATTTGATTTTTGAAATGTTTGGCGAAAATTTTTGAAACGAATGTAAACCACCTTCAAAATTCTGCAAAGAGATTTTATCCAAAATTCAAAATAATCCACAGCAAATAAATTCCAAAGTTGGGTTTATTAGGGGAGCTTTCCTCCATTTTGGTATGGTTTTGCAAATCCCATCACCAAAAACTTCATACTTGTAAATACATAGGTATCATAAAAAAGTAGGTACGATTGCTAAATTTTTTTCAAATATTCATTCCAAAATTTGGCAAGTTTTTGAAAACGGAGCTCTCAAAAAAAAACTCAGATTTGATTTTTGAAATTTTTGGCGAACATTTTTGAAACTACTTTCAAACACCTTAGGAATGTTGGAATGAGATTTTATCCAAAATCCAAAATAATCCATAGCAATTAAAATTCCAAAGTTGTGTCATAATGGGGGGGGGGGTCGAACTTGGACCAAAATTGTGGGGCTCATCAGCCTTCCTCCCCTCCCCCTTTTATATCATTTTACAAATTTCATCACCAAAAAGTTCATAATAATAAATTATAAAAAGATATACTTACTCCGAAATTTGGAAAATTTTGAAAACAGAGCTATCAGAAAAAGCTCAGCTTGGATTTTTGAAATTTTTGGCGAACATTTTTGAAACTACTTTCAACTATCTTCAAAATGCTAGAGACAGATTTCATCCAAAATGCAAAACAATCCAGAGTAAATAAATTCCAAGTTGGACACATGAGGAGGGGGTCGAATTTTGGGACTCATCAGCTTTCCCCCTCCCCCATTTAACAAGGTTTTGCGAATTTCTACACCAAAAAGTTCATAGAGGTAAATATTATAAAAAGATATACTCGGAATTGGTAAGTATTTGAAAACTGAGCTTTCAAAAAAAGCTCAGCTTTGATTTTTTGAAATTTTTGACGAAAATTTTTGAAATCACTTTCAACTGCCTTCAAAATTTTGGAAAGAGATTTAATCCAAAATTCAAATAAATCCAGAGTAAATAAATTCCAAAGTTGGACATATGAGGGGGGGAGTCAAATTTTGAGGCTCATTAGTTCCTCCCCCCCTCACCCTGGTTTTGCGAATTTCATCACCAAAAAGTTCATAGTGGAAAATATTACAAAAAGATACTTATACTCCGAAATTTGGCAAGTTTTTGAAAACTGAGCTTTCAAAAAAAGCTTAGCTTTGATTTTTTGAAATTTTTGACGAAAATTTTTGAAATCACTTTCAACTGCCTTCAAAATTTTTGAAAGAGATTTTATCGAAAATGCAAAACAATCCAGAGTAAATAAATTCCAAAGTTGGAAATTTGAAGGAGGGGGGGGTCAAATTTTTGGGATCATCACCCCCCCCCTCTACATGGTTTTGCAAATTTCA
This sequence comes from Planococcus citri, assembly GCF_950023065.1. Lineage (NCBI taxonomy): Eukaryota > Metazoa > Arthropoda > Insecta > Hemiptera > Pseudococcidae > Planococcus > Planococcus citri. The sequence goes on along the minus strand of NC_088680.1, from coordinate 6,457,809 downwards.
TCACCAAAAAGTTCATAGACGTAAATACTATAAAAAGATATATTCCGAAATTGGCAAGCTTATGAAAACTGAGCTTTCAAAAACGGCTCAGCTTTGATTTTTGAAATTTTTGACGAAAATTTTTGAAATCATTTTCAACTGCCTTCAAAATTTTGGAAAGAGATTTTATCGAAAATGCAAAACAATCCAGAGTAAATAAATTCCAAAGTTGGACATATGAGGGGGGGGGGTCGAATTTTGTAGTTCATCAGCGCTCCCCTCCTTTTAACATGGTTTTGCAAATTTCATCACTAAAATGTTCATAGAGGTAAATATTATAAAAAGATATACTCCGAAATTTGGCAAGTTTTTGAAAATTGAGCTTTCAAAAAAAGCTCAGCTTTGGTTTTTGAAATTTTTGGACTGACGAACATTTTTGAAATCACTTTCAACTACCTTCAAAACGCTGGATACCTATTTTATCCCAGTTGCAGCAATCCTGAGCAAAAATAAATTCCAAAGTAAGGCGAATTACGACATCTCACATACCCCCCCCTCCTCCTCAGAAAAATTGAACTTTCAAGCAAACACACTGGAAAAAATTATAAATCAACTTGAAAAATTTCATCTCACTTCTAACTTCATCCAAAAAATAAAATAAAATAAAAATTAATGTCATCTAAAAAAAAAATTCGCACAGATTTCTTGGGTATTTCAGATTGGAGGTCCGTAAACACAAACATTATAATTATGTATATTCAACATTCAAACATAAATTCTCACCTCTTTTTACTTCAGAAAGAAATCAAACCAGTTATTCGAATCCACTGTAAACAATTACCGAGTAAAATCACGAAATTCGCGTGCACCACCGACATCATCGATACGATTCAAAAATGCAAACTTAACTAATCGTAAATTCGCGTTTTAAAAAAAGAAAGAGAGAGAAGAACGAAGAGCACAAGTCGATGACACCTCCTTCACCGAACACGATTTATAAAACTGCAGACACTTTTGTGTTTGCGAATTTGAATAAAATACCACCCCGTGTATAGAATGGGTTAAAAATTCACTCCCCCTACAGAGATAAGATAAGAAAAGGTTCGCCACGTCATTATGCATCGTGTCACCTGTCGCCTTAAGTTATATTGTAGCAGCGACGAGCGACGAGTTATCTAATATAATGATAAGATTGTCTGTCTGCTTTACCTATGAGCCAAACTATTGTACTATTCCAAGTCGTTCATCGTTCTTTCACCTTTCCTGACCTATTCAATATTTGAGATTTTTTTCCAACTGTTTTGCTTCGATTATCGTGCATTAGGTACTTATATGTAAATAGGTAAATACTTATTTATGTATCAATACATCAAAATCTGTACAAAAAATAGCATCACTCGATTTGCAAAAAAAAAAAAAATCAACCTAGTCCAAAAGTTGTGATCTGACTGAATTGATTTGTTGACATACTTATCTTCCTTTCGTCGTTAATGAATTTTTTGGAATCTTCACCCCCCCCCCTTCAACCAATCATTCCTCCAAAAAATCACAGCTTACGTAATAATCTCTCAAAGGAATTTGGACTAAAACTGACAACGAGCAAAGCTTCTATCAAAACGACACAAACACGAATCGAAAAACGAGCAAAAAAATCAAACTTCCTCATCATTCGCTTCCGTCATTCATTTCTATATCGAAACCGAAATAAAACCCGAAACCGGAAACACGTATTTCTAAAATAAGCAGCAACAAAAAAAATACAAAACACGGAGGAAAAAAAGATAAGCAAGGTGCAAGGTTCGCATTTGAGAGCTCTGTGATATCGAATAAAAATAGAAAATTTGCAACAGGCAAAGGCTCGTGATGAACGCGTGACAAGAATTTAAATAATATTTCGTACATAGAGAAATTATTTCCCAACGGCCATAAAAAAAGGAGGCCTTTGCACCGCACCCGATAACATTCCCCTGCGCCTGCATCTCTGGTCTCAGTTCTCAGTTTCCCTACCAAACCCTTGCATTTTAAATTTACCGACGTGAAATTCGATATAGTTATAAATTATGTTTATATACGCGATAAAATAGACATAATAAATATTAAAATGGAAAAATAAACCGTATACGCGGATTTCAATTTTTGCAATCTCTCGTTCCTCTTCCTCGCGTCGCCGACCTCGCGATGGCGATGTACAGCGAAAAAAAAAACAATTACTCATGTACATTAGTCACGTAACTCGATACCGAGCTATAGCTCGCGTATCACCAAAGCCAATTTTTTTTATATTTTCATATTTTTTTTTCGTTTCGTTTCTTCATCGATACTACGAGAACGAGTACGACGACGACGACACGACCTTCTCGAATGCTGTAAAATGTCATTAGGTGTTATTTTAACGTGTTGTTTTTAGCTGTTTATTATTATATCGTTGCACTTCTATCCAATTACCTATAGGTAGGTACGTCGAGATAATGAGGAAATATTTTGGAAAAAATTCACACCCCTTACCCTCTCATCAACTCATCAAATCTTCTCATTTCTTCCAACTTTACTGATCGCACTGTCAGTCATATTTCTGTGCAGACTGTACAGCTGTAGGTCTAGGTATATACGAGTAAATTGGATAGTGTTAGTGAAGGAGAGAAAAATTCACCACACCGAGTTTATCCAACCGGTAAATACGTATAACAACAAGAGAAGGAGTTAGAAGAGAGAGAGACAGAAATACGTAAACCGTTCGATGTGAATAAATAGAGTAATAACCGTTGTTTTTCAACTTCAATCACAATAGGTGAGATTTTTTTCCCTGCTATATGTAAGTTTTTCCCCCTTTTTTTTTATTTGCACTTGACGAAAACCTACCTAATCGAAGTACTTTGTATAATAATATAATAAGAGAACTTTTGACGACTTGTTTTGTTCTCACGTGTACTCGAGTAAATGTAAATTTCAGCTCGTGTGAGTAATTAGTACACGCAAAGTGTGTTGTACACAATTCAATAATATATACCATAATTTTGTCGAACGAAATGAACGGTGAAGAATCGGATTCCGAATCCGATACAAGTAGCTGAAATTCTCATTATCTGATATTTTAAGTAGTGTCGTTTGATGAGAAATTAGTTGCACTGGCTGAAGACTCCCCCCTCTCCCAACCTTCCTCTCTTTCTACCAGAGGAAGCTATTTTTCAGCATGTTTTTCTCGATTTTTTTTTCAAACGGTGGCGTATTTTTGAAAATAATGAGCAGCGTGTGATATCGTGACGAATAAATAATTGAATAGGTATCTCGAATGTACTCGTACTCGAGAGTGATGAACTAATCGAATATTTTTTGTTTTTTTGTTTCAGGTGAGTGTGAAATTTTCATGCTAGAAATAATTAAAAGAAAAAGAAAAATATTGGTAAGTTATTCATCGATAATTTATAAAAAGATGTGAATTTATACTTCTTGAAGTATTGTTCAAAATTTTGAAATTGGACATAAATGAGAAAAAAAAATCACTCGAAGATCAAAAATATAAAAATTTTAAAAATCTATATGCAAACCTTTTAAAAAATTTCAGTTTTTGCGGAATACTGTGCTTATTATTGAACCTACCAAATGCTCAAAATTTTACGATTTCTTTTTTTTTCAATGTAGAACTGAGCATGAATCCAAAAAATGAATAAATATTCGGAATTTCGGCGCCCCCCGAAGTCAAAATCGACACATCGCAATTGACGTACCACAATACAATTATTTTCTTCCAATTCTTTTTTTCTAAATGGAGAAAGTAGACAAGTGGAGAGGCACTGAGGGACTGTACTCAGAAAATGAGCACATATTCGAACTCAACGACCTCAAATTACTAGAAAACTTTTTTTTAAATGAGGGGGGGGGGATTAATGAGGTCAAATACGAAAAATGAACCGATCGATATTCGAAAATCAGCGACCTTCAATACGTAGAAATCGACATATCACGTCGTACCTATATTTTATTCCTTCGAAAACATTTTCAAAATGGGGGGAGGGGTGACGGAGAGGCACTGAGGGTCACACTCAAAAAAAAAATAAGCCAGCATTCGAACTAAGTGGCCACAAAACAGTCGAAATCGAAATGTCACATTGTTATTTTTATGATTTTTGACAATGTTTAAAACATTTTATGAGAAAGGGGGAGGTGCCGGGGGCACCAACGGATGCATGCCAGAAATAAAGAGATATTTAAAGTCGCTGTTCTGGAAAATCTTACAAATGAAATTGATGAAAATTCAACTCACCATAAATACAAGAAATTTTCAACAACTCACCACCAACTACTGGTAATTTACCAGAATTTACGAGTGATTTACCAAAAATTACAGGTAATTTACTAAAATTACAAGCAATTTATCAGAAAATACAGACAATTTACCGAAAATTACAGGTAATTCACCAAAAATTACAGGTAATTTACCAGAAAATACAGATAATTTACCAAAAAACACAAGTAATTTACCAAAAATTACAGATGATTTACCAAAAATTACAGGCAATTTACCAGAAAATACAGGCAATTTACCAAAAATTACAGGTAATTTACAAAGAATTACTGGTAATTTCCCAAGAATTACAAGTTACCTGGTAAATTTTCGGTATTTTCTTGTAAATCACTAGTAAGTTTTAGTAAAAGAATTATTTTGCAAGTTGCTGGTAATTTCTAGAAAAATTACCGATGGTTTATGGTAAATTTCCAGTAAAAATTCCTTAATTAATTACTAGTCTTGTTTTTTTTTTTTTGTAAAATTTCTGATAACATTTTTTTGTAAATTACTGGGAATTTTTTTTGGTAAATCAATGTTGGGGGGGGGGGGGGGGAATTACTGGAAATTTGTTTGGTGCATTATTGGCAATTTTTTTTCGTAAAATAATGGCAATTTTGGGGGAGGGAATTACTGGCAATTTGTTTGGTGCATTATTGGCAATTTTTTTTCGTAAAATAATGGCAATTTTGGGGGAGGGAATTACTGGCAATTTTTTATGTGAATTATTGGCAATTTTTTTGGCAAAATTACAAGTTAATTTTTTAGTAAGTTACTGGAAATTTTTTTTTGGTAAATTACTGGTTAATTTTTTTTTGATAAATTACTGGTTAATTTTTCTTGGTAAATTACTGGCAATTTGTTTGGTGCATTATTGACAATTTTTTTTGTAAAATAATGGCAATTTGGGGGGGGATTACTGGCAATTTTTTATGTGAATTATTGGCAATTTTTTGGCAAAATTACAAGTTGATTTTTTGGTAAATTACTGGTAATTTTTTGGTAAATTACTGGTAATTTTTTTTTTGGTAAATTACTGGTAATTTTTTTTTTTGGTAAATTACTGGTAATTTTTTTTGGTAAATTACTGGTTAATTTTTTTTGGTAAATTACTGATCATTTTTCTTGGTAAACTACTGGCAATTTGTTTGGTGCATTATTGGCAATTTTTTCGTTAAAAAAAATGGCAATTTGGGGGGGGGGGGAATTACTGGCAATTTTTTATGTGAATTATTGACAATTTTTTTGGCAAAATTACAAGTTGATTTTTTGGTAAATTACTGGTCATTTTTTTGGTAAATTACTGGTATTTTTTTTGATAAATTACTGGTAATTTTTTTGGTAAATTACTGATCTTTTTTTTGGTAGGTAAATTACTGTTCATTTTTTTTGGTAAATTAATGGCAATTTGGGGGGGGGATACTGGCAATTTCTTGGTAAGTTACTGGAAATTTTTTTTGATAAATCACCGGTCATTTTTTCTGATTAATTACTGGTCATTTTTTTTTGTAATTTACCCGTAATTTTTGGGTGAATTACTGGTTATATTTTGGTGAATTTCTAGTAATTTGTTGTGGTAAGTTACTGGTCATTTTTTGATAAAACAAATCACTATTCGCTGGTAATTTTTTGGGTAAATTACGCGTAATTGTTGGTATTTTTTGGAAACTGACTGACAATTTTCATCAAATTATTGGCACGTTTCGGTAAATTACTGGTAATTTTTTAATCAATGTCGCCTTCCTATTTTTCTGGAAGGTAAGGGGTAGGGTGTTTGAAAAATTATTGTGATGTTTTTCCCACGTTTCTTCCAAGTTGGCTTTGAACAATATTAATGATGATTTTCTTAGTTGTCAGGTGAGTAATATGATGAATGTTGTGATCGAGAAGAAGAATTAAGCAAAATCAAAAGACATGACTTAAAAAATTGATCCATTCATTGGTCACTTCGATGTGGAATAAAAATTGTATTTGCAAAAAAAATAAAAAAATTGAAGCAAACGCCTAATTTTTTCTCTATTTGACGTGAATTTTCAAATTGTGGTTTCCAGTCTATCCCCCTACCCCTCCCACCTGACGGATACAATCACTCCCATAATTTTTACCAAAATTCAATAGTAGGTAATTCACTCCATTGATTTTCACTTATTCGTAGGAATTGAGTTCAAAAATTGGGCCATTTTTTAGATTCAACTTTTCTGCTCCTCAGCTCCTTACCCTATCTGTGCCCTCGAATACAGTCAAAGGAGCAAAAGAATGAAAATTGAACTGGTAATTAGAGTATCCACTTGTACAATGCTTCTTCAAAATATGGTATCATCAATCGATTACCTCCAATTCGCGAGCACCAATCTCGATTCATTTTTTTTCGACGAGGAAACCCTTGCCCATTCAACAAACACAAAAAAAACACCGACGAATGAGAGAGTAATTCGTTTGATAATTCATCACACAGTCTCATTAAGCGAGCCATATTTTTAATGTTATTACTATACCTATTACTTAATTCACTCTTCTAATTACCATATCCATTATTTTGCATTAATCATCGATGCTTAATTTACAATATCGATAATATTTGTTTTCATTATACCTCTAACAGCACCGATTCATCAGGGGCGGATTTCACGAAAACAGGTAAAAGGGTCAAGTGCACACTTAAAAGTTAAAACTCCTCCAAAAAAAAAAAAATATGTGCCATTTTAAAACAATTTCAGCGCAATTTGCATAGTCAAAGACGTTACTACAGCATTCGGTTTAAAATTTATTCGACCCCCCCCCCCCACACCCCCCTCACCCCGGACATACCTCATCTCAACGTCGTAAATTACCATTTCGCTCGGTAATTAACCAAACTTAAGCTGTTGATCCGTTTTGAAAATATTCGAGCAATTAATAGTGGTATTTTGACAATTTGAAACGAACCGTCATCGTCATCGTGTACTTAGTTATACTCGTATCGTACTAATGACATGACGTAAAATTTTTGGCAAGAGATGAAATAGTACTTAGCACATTGAAACTGCCTCTTTCATCTTGCCTATACGATGACCCGATATATACTTACGTATAGGACTTCAACAACCTCGTAGAAATTTTCAACGTTCATCAACCTCATCATCGTGTCGATTATAATGGGAACATTATATAAAATGACACTTTCGTGCGTAAAAATTCAAACTCGAGAAACTCGACTCGTTTTAATTTTCGTTGCATTGTTTTAAAATTGAGAAAATTTTCTCAAATCACGAATGTAGCTATAGCTAGCTGAACTCTACGATGAGAATTTCTTCGAATTACACAAATTCGAAAAATTTTCTACTTGGCATTCGTTCAAATTACCAAACCGAACGGGCCAACACGCAACCACGTTTTTTTTTTTCTTATAAATTTTATACTCTTTTTGCGAATCCGGCCACATCGTCGGGATTCCCTGCTGTAATTTCGAAAAGAAAAAGAAAATTCTAGCTTGAAAAAAAATCACCTGATTGTGACGTAGGTATGTAAGTGAATTCGTGTAGGTACCTAGTGTATAATATAATGGTGCGCGTCATTCGACAAACACACTTGGGAAGCTGGCAATAAGAAAAAAAAAATTTCACGTACGAAAGCGCGATAACGATCGTTTGTCGTCTTTATACAGTACACACACATGTGAGATCGTAGCTGGCAAAAACATCGTACGATGTTTTTCACTTTTTCTATGCGTACGTAAAAAAAATTATTGCGGTGGATAAAAAATTTTCACTTTCAAAATGTAAGCAATAAGCATACCACATACATATTAGACGCAAGTGATATCGTAATCACACCTTCTAACAACGTCCAAGTGTCTCGTCGAATTAAAATCTACGTGTACACGTTACTCATACACTACACCTCTGCCTACCTACCCATCGATATAGGCACCTATATGTTTCATATACAGGGCGAATTTTTAAATAAATAAAAACAAGGTAATTTAAGCGAGCGACGATAACAAAATTACGCCTTGGTACTCGACCAATAATATTTTCGTGTATAGAGTGTTGTTTTTCTGTTGTTCAGTGCGTTAGAAAGAAAGAATAAGTATTAAAAAAATATACACACTCGTACGATCTGATAGGATACACGTTATTTATTAGGTACGTATATTGAAACGGTGAAAGAGAGGCTCGACGAGGAACAGGAAAACGCGAAAAATAAACCGTGAAAATATCGAGGTGTGCTGCGAAAAGTTGTTTTTGATTAAATTTGGTCGGCTATGGACGAGTAGGTAATGCGAAGAGAAAACCGAAAACGAAGGATTTTAAAAGGGATATTGCAAGGGAAACGAGCTGAACGCAAAATTTTCCCAAATTATGTACCTTAGGGTGTGGGTACCTTGGAAAACTTTTTTTGGTTTTTTTGCTCCCCTCCAAAAGGTGTTACCTCGGGTGAGAAAATCACGCTATAAAATTTTCAGATGAGCTCCCCCCCCCCTAATTTTACAAAATATGAAAAAAAACAAGTATCAGACAAAATTTTAAAAATTGTGCCAACTTTCTCGTTCCAACACCCAACATCTCAGTCAAGTCCCTACTCGGGTAAAATCAATTCATGTTCCAGTTTTGGTCCCCTATCCCCCCCCCACCTATGGCTATCCTGTCGATTAGAGGGGAGAGCGTTTATTTAAACCTACTTTTGCAAAAAAAAAAAATTGTTAAAGCCCTCAAGTTGTCGGGTTTCATGAGAAAAATTTCTCCAATCATGATAGTAAAAATAAGTCGTGCTAGGAAGCACCCCCCACTTCGCCCTTCCTCAGTTCTCAAAATACAAATAAGAAATCCGAAAAATTTAAGTTTTTATGTTTTATTACTTTCTGATGCTTGAAATTGGTCAATTCGATTTTCATCAGAAATATTGTTGAATATTTTTGACCCCTCTGCATAATCTGATGAAAGAAGTGGAAACTGTCTCCTTTCTCTAAAAAAGAAAAAAAATGAATATATTTTTACTTTAAAAAAAAATTATTCCTTGAATTCGGTCCATCTTTATCGATTTGCTTCTCCCCCCTCCCGATACCACTACCACGAAGAAAAAGTGTAACTTAGTCCCTCTCTCAGTTTCTGAAAATAATTTGATTTATTGTAGGATTTAAAAAAAATCATAGTTATTATGTAGTTAAGTCATCATCATCGAGTCGTTTAACCGCTCGTGGTGGTACTTACTTTGATTTTTCCAGTTTTATTCCAACTGGGTGAATTGAATTAGCCAAGATTATTGCTTGGGAGGGGAGGGGAGGGGCAAGATAAACGAAAATGAAACCTTCAACAGGTAAGGACGAGGTTTTTTCTCGAAGAAAAGTCATTTAAAAAAAAAAAACTCTGAAAGGATCGAGATTGAACTTTTCTTTAAAAAAAACTATTTGTTTAGTTTTTCAATTTTTTCAACTTTGGAGATCTTCATGTTGGAGGGAACTGAGAGGAGGTTTTTCTTGAAAAACCAATTCAAATATTTTGTATGTATACCTGCAGACATGAATTATTTTCATACGTATTTTTCGATATTTCTCAATTCTGGGAGTTTCAAGCAAGTGGACCAACATCGTTTGGTGGAACAAGATGGAGGGGGGTTCTTGAAAATGTGGTTATTTAAAAGTAATCTGCCTCGAAATGAAATATTTTCAGAAAAATTGTACCAACATGATATCAATTTCTGATCTTGTTCGATATTTTTCAATTTCAGAAGCTTCATGCAAGGTGACCAACATCATTTGGAGGACCAATGACCAATGGGGGGGGGGGGGGTAGGGTTCTTGAAAATGTGGCTATTTAAAAGTACTTTGCCTAGAAACGAAACATTTTCAAAAAAAATTGTACAGTGATATCAATTTTTCATTTTTTTTGTTTCATTTTTTGCGACCTTCAGGGGCTTTGTATAAATAATGAAAACAATTGTCATTTCAGTCATTTGGGATACAGGGAGAGGGGGGAGATTTTTCTTGAGGGTCACTCTATGTCAACTCAACCAAAAAAAATGCGATTTTGAAAGTCATGTTTTTCGTTTCCCCTAAAATTGAAAGAAACTCGCAATCAGTTTGGTCCCAGCTCCCCCAAAGGGCGGGTGGGGGGAGGGGTTCAATTATTTTCACATCGTCTCGAGGTACTCAACTTCAGCAGCGCATATCTCCAAAGCTATGATACTTTGATCAAAACTGATTTCACAGTTCAAAAAGGCATTGAATTTTGAACTTTACAAGTATATTGAAATTTTCAAAAGTTGAAAGTTGAACTTTCAAATCGAAAGTTCAAATTTGAAAATGGCGCTGTAAGTGGGAGCTCCCGTTTAAAATTCTGAAATTTTTTTTATAGATGTACCTTTCGATGCTTTTTTGAAATATTCAATTTTCGAGATGAGATCCTTCAATGGAGGGGGAGCACCCCCTCCCCCAAATTCGGGAAAAACTTTCAAAAAAATATCCAGGGCATGTGATACATCGAATTGTATGTTTTTGGTGACGCTGAACACGAAAATGACGTCAGATTTTTGATTGACCCCACCCACGGCACCCAACACCTCTCCAAATTGGGTAAAAGTTCAAAAAAGTGTTTTGTTCGTGCGACACATGAAATGGCATGTTTTTGGTGACGCTGAACACGAATATGACGTCAGATTTTTGATTGGACCCCATCCACGGCCCTCCAGAACCTCCCTAAAAGGGGTGAAAGTCAAAAAACCCCATTTAGTCAGGAAGCCCACTTAAGGATAAATTGCACCCCCCCCCCCGTCGATCCTCCGGGACAACTTTTTTCTTAAAGAGGGAGTCCTAAAATTGTGGCCATTTTGATTGACAGGTCAGCCGAAATCGCAGATTTTGCGTTCCAACATAGGACTTGCTCAACATTTTTCAAACTGTACAAAGGTAGATCGAAAGATCAAGCAAAAATTTATCACCTGTCAAAATTTCAAGTGCCAAAGTGCGTTTTTCGATTTTTGGCGAATTTTTGAAAATCAAATTTAGGCCAAAAATGTGGGAAAAAGTCAAAATTTTACCAAATTGACCAAGAAAGCTGAGATTTGGGATATACCCTATTTTCGACATGCCAAATCGGTTGGAAACTGTTTCAAACCGTTTTGAGCATTTCTGGAGCCTCCAGTAGATTTTTGAAACTCGTAATTCCCACAAAATTTCACCAAAATGGAGTTGGAAAGCTGAAATTTATTCTGCAAACTAATTTCAATACGCTACGAAGTCAACTGCAGGGGAATTTCAATTCGTTTTGGAGCATCCAGCGATTTTTTGAAAATTACTGGAGCCTCCAGTAGATTTTTGAAACTTTAAAATTTCCTAAAAATTTCATCAAACGCAGGTAGAAACTAGAAAGTCAAAATTCATTCTGCAAACTAATTTTACTATGCTACGAACTCGTCTGCTGGTGGATTTCAAGTCGTTTTGGAGCATCCAGTCACTTTTCGAGAGGTTTTATGGTGTTTTTTGGAAAATTGAAATTTCCAAGAAGTAGCTGGAAGCTTCAAAACCATTTACATAAAACCATTTGAAATCACCATGTAGTCGACTTCATATCGTATTGAAATTAGTTTGCGAAGTAAATTTTAGCTTGCCAACTTCATTTGGTAAAATGTTGCGGGAATTTCAAGTTTCCAAAATCTACTGGACGCTCCAATAATTTTCAAAAAGAGGCTGGAGGCTCCAAAATGACTTGAACCCACCTGAAGTCGTCTTCAGAGGGTGTTAAAATTGGAGCGTAGAGTAAATTTCAGCTTTCCATCTACATTTGATGAAATTTTGTGAACATTTAAAGTTTCAAAAATCTACTGGAGGCTCCAGTAATTTTCAAAAAATCACTGGATGCTCCAAAACGACTTGAAATTCCCCTGCAGTTGACTTCGTAGCATATTGAAATTAGTTTGCAGAATAAATTTCAGCTTTCCAACTCCATTTTGGTGAAATTTTGTGGGAATTACGAGTTTCAAAAATCTACTGGAGGCTCCAGAAATGCTCAAAACGGGTTGAAACGGTTTCCAATCGATTTGGCATGTCGAAAATAGGGTATATCCCAAATTTCAGCTTTCTTGGTCAATTTGGTAAGATTTTGACTTTTTCCCACATTTTTGGCCTTTTGATTTTCAAAAATTCACCAAAAATCGAAAAACGCACTTTGGCACTTGAAATTTTGACAGGTGATAAATTTTTGCTTGATCTTTTGATCTACCTTTGTACAGTTTGAAAAATGTTGAGCAAGTCCTATGTTGGAACGCAAAATCTGCGATTTCGGCTGACCTGTCAATCAAAATGGCCACCATTTTGTAAGTAGGGCAACTTTTTTTTTTTTGAGTACAAGGGCTAGAAATGTTGCTTAGGACTCCCCCCTTTAAGGAAAAAGTTGTCCCGGAGGATCGCCGGGGGAGGGTGCAATTTATCCTTAAGTGGACTCCCCACTAATTAGGGAGGTGCTGGAGGCCGTAGGTGGGGTCCAATCAAAAATCTGACGTCATATTCGTGTTCAGCGTCGTCAAAAACATACAATTCGATATATCACATGCCCCAGATTTTTTTTGAAAGTTTTGCCTAAATTTGGGGGAGAGGGTGCTCCCCTTCCATTAAAAGATCTTATCTAGAAAATTGAATAATTCAAAAAAAAAACATCATTCTGAAGTTAAGCATCTCGAGATCATGTAAGAATAATGGAAGGTACCCACCCTCCCCCTGAGGTGGCCGGGACCAAACTGAATGCGAATTTCTTACTTATTGGGTGGGTAGATATTGTAAAAAAATTGTGCGAAATCGAAAGACATGACTTTCAAGATCGCATTTTTTTGGTCGAATTGACGTGGAATGACCCCACAGCGCAGAAAACGATGGTAAATTCAAGTTTCCATATCATCAGCTCTCCCTCTCTCCTCTCTCCTTTCCCCTTCCCCTCGAAAAGCTCATTTTCGGTAATAACGATCTAAAACGATTCCTAAAATCAAAATTAACTCTATCAAAACGGTTCATTGTATTTTTTGAAGCACCTTTTCTCGATATATTAGGTATATCGTTTTGTTCAGAACTCTTATGACAGTGATACTCTTTATATTGCTGAAACAAATCAAGCGAATGATAAGGCGACCTGACCGACGTTAATTAATATTTACCCTCTTATCGCTCGATCAATAAAATTTTTTAAATTAGTCGAGGACGTCTGCAATATTTATACATTGTACATACGATAAGCCCACATAACACATAACGGATTCGTTGTACTTGTACGAGTATATTACAGACACACACACACACAGACGATTGAATGTATATGTACTATAGAGAGGTACACTTATTCGTCGTACAAGTACATACATATACGAGTACATTCAACACAACACACTACATACATTGTACATAATAATAATATCAGTTCATTTGTACAAATCGACGACGCGAGCGCGCCGCGCCGAGTTCATTGATTTCGATAGAGAAGCGGCGTGGCTGGAGGGAGGGGGGAGGGTACCGCGAGGCTAAAAAAAATTGCCGTTGATTGTTTCCTGCGTGTAATTGTCCGCTGCCTGAGTTCCCTTTTTAAATTAACCCGATCCGGCCAACGAGACAATTTTTTAAATCGAGTTCCGGTTCCTTTTTAAGTAGGAAAAAAAATTCATGGTGACGATAAGTACCACATAGATATACATACAATATCATGTACATTGTACGTATAGGTACACGAGTGTAGGTAGGTGTATATTATTTCGAGTATATGCTTTTCAAATCGCCAATTACGCAAGTACCATGTACCCTTACCCTACCCTCAACCCACGTCATTATAAGTACAAGTATCGGTATCGGTTTTCTCGTCATCGATGTAAAAAATTCAACGCGTTAATTTTTTAAAACCCAAATTGTCTAGAGAATTTTTTTTCCACCTCGGTTCACTCCTCACACTCGACTCGCCTTGTCATCGCTTATTGTTCTGAGCTTATCGATTGCATATGTATGTACAGTATAGGTACTGTTGCCTGTTGTCGGTATAGTGTTTATGTGTAGTGTAAAATGGTGTTTGTGGCCGTGGCTGTGGCTCACATTGCATGCGTTTCGATTGAATTTTCATCGCTGTACGAGCCCGAAGTATGCAGGGTTTCCTAAACGTATTACACCCACCTTTTTCACTTTCGGGCGCTAACAAAAGCTGTAAAATGAGTGTTTAACCAACCGCCCTTGCCATATTCGTAATACGTATACTGGTACTAAAATGACAAATATCCGTTTTACGATCGAAATATTTACCTACAGATTCCCAATATTCTGACGCCCACAAATATATATACTTACTAGAAATCGATACCCCCTGGCAAGGTCGTGTTGACATGGTAAACCAACAAGTAGGTATTTTTCATCAAAAAAAAATGCTGCGATGGAAATCGCCAAGAGCACAAGAGGGGGATATCAGTTGGAAATTTTACAAAGATATGAGAAAATTTTATACAGATTCATTTTTAACAAATTCTTACCATTATTTAAATATTTACCCAAAATTACTAGCATTTTATTGCTGTCTTACCAGTTCCTAAAATTTAACCGAAAATATGACCAATATTTTACCTCAAAAGTCAAAATTATTACTTGACTAAAAATGACCAATAAATTGCCGAACTGAGAATTACGAGTAATTTACCATAAAAGTACCAGCGGTAATTTACCAGAAATTACCGGCTGTAATTTACCAAAAATTACCGGCTGTAATTTACCAAAAATTACCGGCTGTAATTTACCAAAAATTACCAAGTGTAATTTACCAGAAATTACCGAGTGTAATTTACCAGTAATTACAGCGTGTAATTTACCAGTAATTACAGCGTGTAATTTACCAGTAATTACAGCGTGTAATTTACCAGTAATTACAGCGTGTAATTTACCAGGAAATTACCGGCTGTAATTTGCCAGAAATTACCGGCTGTAATTTACCAGAAATTACCGAGTGTAATTTACCAGTAATTACAGAGTTAAAATTTACCAGTAATTACAGAGTGTAATTTACCAGTAATTACCCAGTATAATTTACCAGTAATTACCAAGTGTAATTTACCAATAATTACCGGCTGTAATTTACCAGAAATTACAGAGTGTAATTTGCCAGAAATTACCGAGTGTAATTTACCAGAAATTACAGAGTGTAATTTACCAGTAATTACCGAATATAATTTACCAGTAATTACAGAGTGTAATTTACCAGCAATTACCTAGTGTAATTTACCAGCAATTACCTATTGTTATTTACTAGCAATTACCAAGTGAATCGGTCAGTATGGAAAGGTAACAAGTCACATTTTTGAAAAAAAAATTTTTTGCGGAAATGGGGGTTTCAAAGTATGGCGGATCGACTGGTGATGTCAGATTTCCGCAGAACTGCCGGGAAAGTGGTATTTGGGCGCAGAAAAAGGGCGGATCCGCATTTATGACTTTTTTGTAAAATTTTTTAAATTCTTTGAAAAATAACTAACATTTTCGAGAAGACCATTTTTTGAAATTTAAGTTAATCTCTGAACTGAAAAATGATGAAAAAATTAACAACTTCGGCAAAAAGTCTTAGAACTCAAGGGGTTTTTGGTCAATTTAAACGAGATAGCAGTCTAAATGATGTACTTAGATGTAGAATCAAGCCCCATTCGTGCCCGAGAAATTTCGAAAGAAATTTTGTCAATTCGGTGCAGAAAGGGTCTAAGTCCCATTTGTTTAGGCGGCAACAGCACTGGCGCACGTGAATATTTTTTTTTTGGAAACTGCGCTAAAAGTTGTGTCTTGGGGTCCTCTTTCAATGACCTTAAGCATGTTTACTGAAATTTTTTGATTTTTGAATGAATCAGTTTTTTGTTATTCCTGAAAAACGCAAAAATGGACTTATGCCCTTTCCATACTGACCGATTCAAGTGTAATTTACCAGTAATTACCAAGTGTAATTTACCAATAATTACCCAGTATAATTTACCAGAAATTACCAGCGGTAATTTACCAGAAATTACCAGCGGTAATTCACCAGAAATTACCAGCGGTAATTTACAAGAAATTACTAGCTGAAATTTACCAGAAATTACCAATGGGACTAAAGTCTCATTTTTTGCCATAATTTATCAAAAAGTCCTACTTTCTGGAAAATATTTTCTTTTTTTCAAAACTGCCAAAAAAATTGAATTTGTTGCCAAATATTAAAATTTGCAATTTTGTCAAAATCACCGAAAAGTGTTACCTACTTTTGTCAGAAAGATGAAAAAAACAATTTTTTTCAAAATTGTCAAAAAAAATGTTAAAAAGTTTTTTTTTTAATTTTAAAAAGTTCTTTTTTTTGCCAAAAATTGTAAACAAATCCTAATTTTTTCAGAAGAAAATCAGTTTTTTTTTTAAACCAAAAATTACCAAAAAAAACGCATTTCCTGTCATAGTTGTAAACAAGTGTCAAAATTATCAAAATGTCCCAACTAATGTTTTTCAAAATTGACAAAAAATCTCATTTTCATCAAAATAGTCTTGTTTTTTGCCCAAATTCAAATTTCCAAACATTTCAGTTTCCATCAATATCGTAAAGCTTGATTTTTGTCAAAATTATCAAAAAGTTTCACTTTTTGTCAGAAAGTCAAAAAGTCCTATTTTTTCTAAAATTGCCAAAAAGTTCCATTTTCTGGCCCAAAATTTTGCAAACAAGTCCCAAATTTTGAAAAAATCATCAAAAAGTCCTCAGAAATCCTAATGCTTTTGAAAACGTCAAAAAGTACTTTTTTTAAAAATTGTCAAAAGAGACCAATATTTGCCTTAATTGCCAAAAAGCTTCATTTTTGAAGAAATTGTAAGCAAACATTGTTCTCCAAATCTTGCCAAAAATATCAAAAAGTGCTAATGTTTTTGAAATTGGTCTTTGTTCGTTGCCCAAACTGCCAAAAAGTCTCATTTTTTGCTGTAAGTAATTGTAAACAAGGCCCAAAATTATCAAAAAGTCCAACTTTCTGCCAAATAGGTAAGTATTTTCTTTTTTTTTTTCTCAAAGTAATCTTGTTTTGTGTCCAAATTGTAAACAAGGGCTAAAATTATAAAAAAAAAGTCCCACTTTGTAGTCAAAAATTCCCATTTTTTCAAAATAGTCTTGTTTTAGCCCTAATTGCCAAAAAGTTCCATTTATCGCCAAATATTGTAAAAACATCGGCAATTTTGTCAAAATCATAAAAAAGTTTCACTTTTTGTCATGAAAGTTCCTTATTTTTTTCAACATTGCCAAAAAATCAAAAAAAAAATCAAAACATCCCTATTTTTTCAAAATTTTAAAAAAGGTAATTTTTTTCCAAAAATTGTAAATAAGGCTTCATTTATGCTAAAATTATCAAATAGCCTTAAGGTTGTTCAAAAATATATGAATTTCTCATTTTTTGGGGGATTTTTTTCGACTTTGGGGGGCTGTATGAGGAACCAACATAATTTGGGGGGAGACGGGGGGGGGGCTTCACACAAGACAACTCCAGCATCGTTTGGAGGCCCAACAAAGGTTTATTCTTGAAAACGAGATTATGTAGAACAATAAATTCTAATGTGAAAATGAGATATTTTCAAAAAAATTTCCCCAATTTTGTTTTGCTCCCATTTTTTGTGATTTTTTTTCAAATTTGAGAAGCTCCTTGGATCGATGGGAAGTCTTTTCTTGAAACGTGGATTATTTAGACAAATTCCAACTATAGAAACAAAAAAATAAAGTGAACTTTTTTTCATGTTTTAAATTTCTTTTCTATCTGGAAGGGGGGGGGGGTGATGCCGGCTCAAAAATAAAAAATAGGGAATTATTTTCTCACTCGAGGTAAAAACTTTGTAGGGGGATGAAGGTGGAAAATTCCAACTTTGCAAAATAAGGTACACCCTATTCTTCATCTATAAGACCGCTTTAATCCAGTCCTCTCACCTTTCTCTGCCCAGCTCACAGCTCGCTGTAATAGAAAACTTGCACGAAGAAAATCCGCCCGACAAAATTCTAACGGTAGAAATTAAGTGTTCATAATGCATGCATTACAAACATGAACATATACGAGTACGTTCGCGCTTCTAAACTCGCTCGTAAATTATCCAGACGTCAATCTGCAGGTTGTAAGGTGATTTTAAAGAGAAAAAAAACGTACCTTTCATAAGCAAAAAAAAAAAGTCATAAAACATCGTATGATTGCATTATTGTATAGTGTATACTAACCCTTGAAATTTTATTTTTTTTTACGATTACGATACCAGCTCTCTCACTTGGCCCTTCTTGTCTCCTCCTCGCACCCGCGCCATGACAGATAATAGAAAAAACAATATTCCCAATATGACTCATTGAATAATGAAAAATTTAACCGTGAAAAAAACTCGTCGTCGTCGTCGTTGCATTATTGCTATACCTTCTCGGCACACTGCACACTGCTCCCGACGAACGAATGCCTCGCGACTCGCGAGCCAAAAAGTAATAAATTTTCCTACAATTTGAATATTTTTTCAACGAGCTGTTTATCAAACACCCGGAGAAATAGTCGGCCAGGGATTCGTAAAATGGCTCGGTGCGATGACAAGGGCAACGCGACGGGCCGATTAAAACTTTAAAATTTTCATATTCCCAGTCCCCTGCTGCTCCTTCTCGCCCCTGTCTATTTTTTCTTCGCAACTTGGTCGTCGTCGTCGTCGTCATCATCATGCAGCGTATTCCCTCGTCGTTAAACTCGATTACAGCTTCGTTTACTTTTCAAATTACACAAATACGACGAACGTTCGAGGGGGTTTGAAAATTTAATTAACGAATTCATTCGCCTGTCTAATGAAAAAAATTAAAGACTTTTTTTCACTTTGGCCAAAAATAAAAAAAAAACGTGAAGAAAAAGAAGAAACTTTATATTCGCGCTCGGGCTGATTAAATTATTATCGTGTCATTTAAGCGGCGAAAACGCAGACAGGGTGAAGTTCGACGACTCGGGGGAACGACCGTAGTGTGGCATTGAGTGGGAGGACGAGGACAAGGGTGTGGAAAAAATTACGCTAAAGTTTTTTAATTAAAGCGTACGATTATTAGTATAGTAAATTAATGGCGTCAAAAAGTGAGAAAGCTTGACGAGTCGAGTGCAGATTTCATGAAAAGAATAACCGAAGGTGAGTGATGGAAAATACGGTGCCACTTTACACCAGAGTATGAACCGTCGCGAGTTGAGCCCCCCCTCCCCTCCCGAATCTCCTCATCTCCTCGCGAAAAAAAAGATCAAGTTCTAATTTTAGAAGTTTGTTTAAACCTTTAAAAATTAGAAATTATACCTCGCCTCAAGGCTCAAAATCAGGGATGTTCATCTTTGATTCGTCGTCGTGGTTCCATATCCTTCCGGCATATGACAATAGGAGTAATTGCACCCCCCCCCCGCCGATCCTCCGGGACAACTATTTTCTTAAAGGGTACATCCTAAGGAACATTTTAAAGCAAACTTGCCAAAAAAAAAGTTGGCCTTACTTACAAAATGGCGGCTATTTTGATTGACAGGTCAGCCAAAATCGCAGATTTTGCGTTTTAACATAGGACTTGCACGAACTTTTTCAAACTTTACAAAGGTAGATCGAAAGATCATGCAAAAATTTATCACCTGTCAAAATTTCAAGTGCTAAAGTGGGTTTTTCGATTTTTGGTGAATTTTTGAAAATCGAATTTAGGACAAAAATGAGGGAAAAAATCAAAATTTTACCAAATTGACCAAGAAAGCTGAAATTTGGGATATACCCTATTTTCGACATGCCAAATCGATTGGAAACGGTTTCAACCCGTTTTGAGCAGTTCTGGAGCCTCCAGCAGATTTTTGAATCTCGAAATTCCTACAAAATTCCTTCAAATTGGAGTTGTAAAGCTAAAATTTATTCTAAAAACTAATTTCAATACGCTACGAAGTACTGCAGGTGAATTTCAAGTCTTTTTGGATCCTCCAGCGACTTTTTTAAAATTCTTGAAGCCTCCAGCAGATTTTTGAAACTTTAAATTTTCACAAAATTTCATCAAATGGAGATGGAAAGCTGAAATTTACTCTACACTCCAATTCTAACACCCTCTGAAAACGACTTATGGTAAATTTCAAGTCATTTTAGAGCCTTCAATGATTTTTTGAAAATTACTGGAGCCTCCAGTAGATTTTTGAAACTTGAAATTTCCCCAAAATTTCATCAAACTAAGATGGAGAGTCAAAGTTCATTCTGCAAACTAATTTCAATACGCTACGAAGTTGACTGCTGGTGAATTTCAAGTCGTTTTGGAGCCTCCAGCAAGTTTTTGAAAGGTTGTATGACGTTTTTTTGGAAAATTAAAATTTCCTATAAAAGTATAGCTGGAAGCTTCAAAACCATATTTTGAAACCACCATGTAGTCTGCGAAGTAAATTTCAGCTTGCCAACTCCATTTGATAAATTAATGTTGTGGAATTTCAAGTTTCAGAAATCTACTGGAGGGTCCCGTAATTTTCAAAAAAGTCTCTGGAGGTCCTAAAATGACTTGAACCCACCTAAAGTCGTCTTTAGAGGGTGTTAAAATTGGAGTGTAGAGTAAATTTCACCTTTTCATCTCCATTTGATGAAATTTTGTAAAATTGAAAGATTCAAAAATCTTCTGGAGCCTCCAGTAATTTTCAAAAAAAGGCGCTGGAGGCCCTAAAATGACTAGAACCCACCTAAAGTCGTCTCCAGAGGGTGTTAAAATTGGAGTGTAGAGTAAATTTCATCTTTCCATCTTAGTTTGATGAAATTTTGGGGAAATTTCAAGTTTCAAAAATCTACTGGAGGCTCCAGTAATTTTCAAAAAATCATTGGAGGCTCTAAAATGACTTGAAATTTACCAGAAGTCGTTTTCAGAGGGTGTTAGAATTGGAGTGTAGAGTAAATTTCAGCTTTCCATCTCCATTTGATGAAATTTTGTGAAAATTTAAAGTTTCAAAAATCTGCTGGAGGCTTCAGGAATTTTAAAAAAGTCGCTGGAGGATCCAAAAAGATTTGAAATTCACCTGCAGTACTTCGTAGCGTATTGAAATTAGTATAAATTTTAGGTTTACAACTCCAATTCGATGGAATTTTGTAGGAATTTCGAGATTCAAAAATCTGCTGGAGGCTCCAGAACTGCTCAAAACGGGTTGAAACCGTTTCCAATCGATTTAGCATGTCGAAAATAGGGTATATCCCAAATTTCTGCTTTGTTGGTAAATTTGGTAAAATTTGATTTTTTTCCTCATTTTTGTCCTAATTTCGATTTTCAAAAATTCACCAAAAATCGAAAAACCCACTTTAGCACTTGAAATTTCGACAGTTGATGAATTTTTGCATGATCTTTCGATCTATCTTTGTAAAGTTTGAAAAAGTTCGTGCTAGTCCTATGTTAAAACGCAAAATCTGCGATTTTGGCTGACCTGTCAATCAAAATGGCCGCCATTTTGTAAGTAAGGCCAACTTTTTTTTTGGCAAGTTTGCTTTAAAATGTTCCTTAGGATGTCCCCTTTAAGAAAAAAGTTGTCCCGGAGGATCGGCGGGGAGGGGGGGGCTGCAATTACTCCTATTGTCATATGCCGGACTATTACAGGGCATTTGATTAGTGACTACGAATAGATTTTAGAAGCAAATTTTGTAAGACTTCTCTGCATTCTTTCCTACTCCCCCTGTCCTGTTCTCATTTCTCAATGCCGAATCGTGTCGGATATAAACAATCTCTACACAGTAACACCAAAAGTATATGTACTGTAGATTCCAAATTTGGGATAATTTAACAATCGATTTCCAAGTTCTATCTCAACTCGGTGGGGGATAAATTACTCGCCAAAATCTGCTCCTACTCTCTGATAAAGATACCAAAATCAAGGTTTTTTGTAGGTCGAGCTCTCTCGTCCCATAAACCGAAACCATAGCGATTTTTCGGAGCTCTTCGGCGAAGAAGAGCGTATCAACGGAAACCCGCACACAACTACGAGTATACAGCACGGTTATTCGTATACCTAATTCCGGACGAAAGCAAATTATAACCCATTACACGGCCGATTTCCTCTGTTATTCTACTCAAATAGGGGAAACTTTCGCTATTAAGCGTTTAGCTCAGAGTCGCAGCTACGACGAAGACTAGGACGAGCGAGGGGGCGAAGCAGTTGCAAAACTTCACAAAGCATCGCATTCGCATCGCGCCGCGTCCGCTAATGTAGTAATTAAGGTCAGTTAAAACTCGGGCTGAAGCTGAAACTCGATTGTAAATTAGTTGGTAATATTGGCTTTGTGAATTTCAAACATTATCAACTCTAATTACTTACTGTAGCTGCGGCAAACTCGACTCGACGATACTGTTTGAAATTAGCGCTACTATTTAATTACCCCGGCAACAAATCCACATCACATTGTATACTACATGTATATAGTATATTGAGAGAGTAAGTGAGTGAGTGAGAAAGGCGCAGATACAACAGTATAGAAAGAAACCTGCAATTAATAGTTGAACGAACTTCCAGAAGACGTGGACGTGGTGTCGCGAGACGGTTGCAGATTTCTTACGCTCGACCGTATGCAATATATCCATACCATAGGTAAAGATATAGGTACCTACTTATATGCTCGTGCGATTGCAATCGGACCCAATCGCCGCCGCGTTTGTTACGAAACTTGGCTGTTCATTTTTTCTACTTCTTTCAATTACTGTAATTAATATTCAACAATGTTCGAGAGCGTGCTGGCGTGTTTCTTATATACACCTTACAAAAGGGTAACCGTCTTGGGTACTTACTTGATGGGTAATCGAATCAAGCACATGAGTCCTATTGCAATTTTTAGTGAATTACTGGTAATTACTGGGAAATTATGAGTAATTTTTAGTAAATTACGGATAATCGCAGGTGAATTACGGGTAATTATGAGTAAATTACCATAATGTTTGGTATATTACGGTAACATTGGGTAAATTACAGTAATTTTGGAAAATTACAATAATTTTGGTGATTACAGTAATTTTGGTAATTACAGTAATTTTGGTAATTACAGTAATTTTGGTAATTACAGTAATTTTGGTAATTACAGTAATTTTAGTAATTACAGTAATTTTGGTACTTACAGTAATTTTGGTAATTACAGTAATTTAAATAATTTTGGTAAATTACAGTAATTATGGTAAAAAATGTTAGTTGTAATTTTGTAAACTAATGGTAAATAATGGTAGTTTCAGTAAATTTTTGTAATATTGGGCAAATTAGTGAGAAAATATGCTATTTTTTGATAAATCATAGTAATTTTGGTAATTTTGGTGAATTAGATCACTTTGTGGTAAATTACTGTACTTTTTGGTAAATTACAGTAATTATGGTAAAAAAATGGTAGTTGTAGACTAATGGTGAATAATGGTAGTTTTGGTAAATTTTTGTAATATTGGGCAAATTAGTAGGAAAATATGCTATTTTTTGATAAATCATGGTAATTTTGGTAAATTAGATCACTTTTTGGTAAATTACTGTACTTTTTGGTAAATTACAGTAATTATGGTAAAAAAATGGTAGTTGTAGACTAATGGTGAATAATGGTAGTTTTGGTAAATTTTTGTAATATTGGGCAAATTAGTAGGAAAATATGCTATTTTTTGATAAATCATGGTAATTTTGGTAAATTAGATCACTTTTTGGTAAATTACTGTACTTTTTGGTAAATTATGGTATTTTTGGGTAAATTACAGTAATTATTGTAAAAAAATGGTAGTTGTAGACAAATGGTAGGTAAATATTGGTAGTTTCGGTAAATTTTTGTAATATCCCATACAACAAATTGGTCAATTGTCAACGTCAACATTTACATCGACTAAGTTTTTTTCCAAAGTGATGATGGAAAAGTGACCAATAAGTTATTCAATAGGAACCTTCTATCCGTAAAGAAGCCGGGTTAATGAAAATTTTCGAAATTTTCTCATTATTTCTTATACCTCGACATGTGATGTCGACATATTGATGTAAAATTCGATGCTCGAAATTTACATCCACAACTATGTCGACATTGTCAACCAATTTTTCAAAATTAAAATTTCTGTTCCAGTGTTTAAAAGTTCAATAAACATTTAAAAATATGATCTTTGTTTGAAGGGAGAAAAATTTTTTAATGGCCTTGATAAAATTATTCACTTTTCCATAGTTTGGAGTTGTTGATGTTATGTTGATGTGAAAGTTGATTGTCCACAAATACATCGACACTAACATCGAACAAATTTTCAAAGATTTCTCAAATTTGAAAAAATAAGTTGATATTGCGGATGTATTTGTTGATGTCAAATTTCCCATCAACATTAACATCGACATGTTGTCGACATGAAAATGTATTAGTTTAGTACTCTTAGGTAACCTATTGCACCTTTCAGTATAAAGAGTTTAATGTTCAACTATACTGAATAATATGGACTTTCTGTCTGTACTTCTCAGAGGTGGCCTCCTCGTCAATGCTGCTTTCGCTTTCAGTTAAGGTACTGTAACCCGGGTATGCCAGACTCCCATTTTGTTCCTCACTTTCAAAAATTGTTGTTTTTCACTTCAAGGTTTTTATGACGGAATTTCTGGCATAGAATGAAAGTAATCATTAAATTAGAGCACATGCTGCGAATTTCACACAATTTCAAACTATTTTTAACCCGAAAATGAGGTGCTGAAAAATGACTGAAATTCAAAAAAATTAAATGTACTTCAATTGATACATGTAGCATACCATTGGAAAGCTCGTTCAATTCTCTTTCAAAGATGTTATTATGAAAAAGTTGTAAAAGTGCACAGTTTTGAAGATATACGCGGTTAAAGTTTGCCGAATTCCCATATACTGCAATGCTAAGTTCATCAAACCAGGAACAAAATGGCTGTCTGACATACCTGGTTTATAGTACCCTACTTTCAGCATGAGCAATGGCCACCTAAGTGTGTAAGAGAAAATGATTTTTGGAAAATTTAACAATTTTGCATAGCTGGAGGTTGATGTAAATTTCGATGCCATTGTCGATCCATCCACATCCGTCACATTTAGATCCCACATTTCGATGTAAATTTCGACCCAGTGTCGAGCCAATTGTCGACATAAATGCCGATCAACATTGGTTAACAATTACATCAACAATTGGCTCAACACAGAGTTGAAATTCACATCAACATGTGGCATCCAAAAGTGACGGATGTGGATGGGTCAACATTCACATTGAAATTAGCATGGTCATTGTTGTACAGGTTGGGCAAATTAGTGGAAAAATATGCTATTTTTTGATAAATCATGGTAATTTTGGTAATTTTGGTAAATTAGATCACTTTTTGGGTAAATTACAGTAATTTTGGTAAATTATGGTAATTTTGGTAAATTATGGTAATTTTGGTAAATTATAGTAATTGTGGTAAATTATGGTAATTTTGGTAAATTATGGTAATTTTGGTAAATTATGGTGATTTTGGTAAATTATGGTAATCGTGGTCAATTATGGTAATTTTGATAAATTACTGTGATTTTTAATAAATGATAATCTATTGATATATATTACGGAAACTTTTGGTAAATTTGGTGAAGTATAGTAATTTTTGGTAAATTACGGTATTTTTCTGGTAAATGACGGCATTTTAATAAATTGAGGTAAGTTTTGTAAAGTTTGGTAATTTTTGGTAAATTGCGGTATTTTAGGTAGATAACAATATTTTCTGGTAAATTACAGTATTTTTTGGTAATTTATGGTAATTTTGATAAATCACAGTAATTTTAGTAAAATACAATAATTTTGGTAAATTATTGTGATTTGTGACTTTTGATATATTATAGTATTGGAGATTATTATTGCAGCTTTTGGTAAATTTTGGTAATTTTGATAAACCATATAATCCTTTCTTTCTACTACATAAAAATTCTTCTTTATGCCTATCACATTGTGAGGTATTGAGATCTTTGTTATCCGATTCGTAGAATCCAAATCTGCGAGCAATTTCGATTTTGCAAGCTCTACATTGACGACACAACGCCATACGACATTCGACTCAAAGAAGCTCAACCAAAGATGAGCTCAGCTTAATACGATCAAGTTTAACGATGGGCTTATGTACTCGAAAAATGACAATGTAGTGTCTGCGTGATCGCATCACATCGTCGTGAAGAATATTTCGCGATGATTGGCCGTAATCTGCCATTGTCGCCATATTGGGACAGAAGAGAGAGGCGACGTCGACGGTGGCGGTAATGAACGATATAGAACGACACTTTTTCAGCTGTACGGTGAACTTCTCTAATTACTCTATGTGTCTGGCAATCGAGGATGAGGAATTTTTCAAAACAAAATTTAAACGGTTTCCCGTCCTTCATACGACATTGTATGTAGTAGCATACTCGTATACGAGCATTACATATCCAACAAGTACATAGGAGCATGTGAAACCGCTGCTGCAGCCGGTAGGTAGGTACATGCGGTGTACTACATCAGGATTTATACAGTATGAGTAGAGATATACTCTGTACAGAGACTTACATGCACACTAATATACTTATTATAAAATGTATTATGATGAATTTTGTATACGTATTTTGAGAGCGGAATTCGCTACACGATGTTATTATTTTTATTACTCGGGATATCGCGAAACAATTCAGACTGACCGATAAGAGCACCGAGGTTTTGTTATTAATTATACACGTATATCTAGCGTATTGAAGCAAATACAATGATAAATGCCGGCTATTGCTTCATATTTCAAAGAAATGCGAAAAATCAGCACGCTCGATCATCGTGGCTCGAAATCGTATCATACTTAAACAGCACGTATACATCTCGAGCAATTTTTTTCCAACCGGGTCGCGCCTCCGTCCCAAGTCCCAAGTCGACCAATAGAATCAAACGATTTGCGAATTTAGCCTTTTTTTTTCTAATTACCACCCTGCCTCCTCACCTCGTCACCGCGGATCGCGTGGCCGAATCTGATGCAATTTTTAATAAAAATTTCGCTATAATCGAGTACCTACACATAGTAGGTATGATATATTTTTATACATACGTTCGTTCATTGACGTAATTTGCTAATCATAAAAATCATTGCTCTTTGTACATGAGGTGAATTTTTTTTCTCGATATATGAAACGAGAACATGGAGTGAGAGAGATGGGAACGTCCTGTTTAATTAAAAATGATCAAAATTTCGCGATGATTAGCAAAAGATCAACGACGATAGTGCCTTCCGTTGTGGTTTTTGTAGCACATGCATTATACTATACAAGTACATAAATGTAGAAGCAGAGGCATGTCAGTTATAATCAGCTGACGAGTGAAATGAAATGCTAATGCAAGTCGCAGCGATGCACATACTGTAACTGTCGCCGTCGGTCGCACCTCGAGTGTAATATAATAACTGACGCGCGAAAATTGTCGATTCAAGGTTTACGAGCACAATTTGGGTACGAGCAAAGTTCAAGGAAACTCGTTTATAGGTTGCTTTTCTTCTACTTTAACGGCTCGCATCAAATTACAATAAGCGCGATTGCGTTTATTTTGCACGAGAATCCGGCGCAGTGGAGAGAAGTTCTGTTTGGAAAGAGATCTAGAGTGATATTTTTGCAAAATTAGGCACGGATTTGGAATCCACACCCTTGAATATGTAACAATCGATACCCCACACGACTACCTTTTGGTAGCGAATTTGTGGATGGGGGGGGGGTTGGAGGGTAGCGTAATTTTTGAAAAGTTAAGGTAATTTGTAAATTACAGTAAATTTTATAATTATGGTAAATTTTGGTAAATTTGGGTGATTTTTGAGAAATTAAAGGTAATTTTAGCAAACAACAGTCGTCGTCGTCGTAGTCGCGCTCCTTTACATGAGATAGCGTATACTTCCATCTATATCAGCCGGTTTCTAGCATATGGATTTTCCCCTGTACCGCTAGCATGAAAATACCATTTTCTCGTATTTTATGAGCTAAATTTTAGCTTTCTATTCTTTATATCTTCTACTACAACTTTCCGCTCCTCTCCTATTCTTGCTAATACTTCCTGGTTGGTAATGAAGTCCTTCCATGAGATCCGTAGTAGCCTTCGATAGCACCACATCTCAAAAGCAGATATTTTCTTCTCGCATACTTCAGAACGGTCCATACATAGCATCGCATAATTCTCTTTCTCAGAGCTAGACTCATCATTCGATTTCCCAGCACATTGTCTAGGTTGTTAAAGGCGCTTTTTGCCATTCCAATCCCTGATTTAATTTCTTTATGATCTCTACCATCATTGTTTATCAGCGCTCCAAGGTATCTGAATTGCTTTACATTTTCAATTTCTTTTGGGTCCGATGTTGATTTTGACCTCTTTATCCTCTCCTTTTGTAAATTTCATTACCTTGGTCTTGCCTGCATTTATTTTCATTCCATATTTCAATCCTGCGCTGTTGATTTGGTCGTTCATCTTCTGCATCTGCGCTTCTGTCTCAGCAAGGATCACTTTGTCATCTGCTTAACTTATTTCATTTATTCTCTTGCCGTTGATCTTGAATCCCATTTGTTTGATTCGCGCTTCTCTCATTATTTCTTCTGCATACACGTTGAACAGTCTAGGTGAGAGGGAGCATCCTTGACGCACACCTCTCTTTATACCACATCCGTTCTCCGAGTACTCAGTTCCAAACTTGATGTTTGCGCTCTGCTCCCAGTACAAGTTCTTGATTATCTGCAGGTCTTTGTCATTGATATTGTATTTCTTCAGGATCTCCAGCATCCTCTCATGGTTGACACGATCAAATGCATTTTCATAATCGACGAAGCAAGCAATAATTTCCCTGTTTGCATTCAGTGCTCTTTGGATGTTCACTTTCAGCAGGGCGATTGCGTCTCTTGTCCCTTTTTTTGCTACAAAGCCATAATTGTGTTTTGCTTAGATTTTCATCTATCTTCTTTTCAATTCTGGCATTTATGATGGATAGTACATAGTAGCTTTAGAGCATGGCTCATTAATGCGATGGTTCTATATTCAGAGCATTTTTGCGAGTTGTTCTTCTTTGGTATTGGTACAAAATTTACTGCTTTGAAGTCCTTAGGCAGCGTACCTTCATCGTATATTTCATTTATAATCTTCAACAGCTCCTTTTCATACTCAGGTGTTAGATGTTTAATCAAGTCTACTGGTATGAGATCTTCCCCCACTGCTTTGTGGTTTCTGGCTCTCTTCACCGCTTTTCTCAGCTCCCACATTTCAATTTGTTGTGCCTCCTCTGTGGATGAAACTTCCATTTGAGCCGGACGTGTGTCATCTCCATATAGTTCTTGTATGTAGCTGATCCAGACCTCTTCTGTTTCTTGATTGATAACACAATACTTTCCGTCTTTTCTTCGCATGTATGCTATTCCACTTCTCCTTTTCTTATGGGCAGCCATCATCTGCTTCACTTTGGTATGCATTTCTCTAGAGTTGTCTTTTCTCCAGTTCTTCTATTTCTCCACACTTCTCCTCATACCATTCATTTTTGGCCATTCTGCACATTCCCATGATCTTGTGATTTAGTTCTGTGTATTCACTACTTGGTCTGTTTGCATTCCTTCCTTCTTCCATCAGATCCAGTATCTCTTGAGTCATCCATGGTTTGTGCTTTCTTTTTTCTTTGAGTGGAATAGACTTTTCTGCTGCTTTTTATAACCTTTCGCTTCCATTCTTGCCACTTTTCTTCAATACCTTGTTCTTCTTCCAACTTGTCTTCCTTTTGTTTTTCCAGTTCTTCTTGGAATTTCTTTTGTACATGCTTTGATTTGATTTTTGCAATGTCAAGTTGTTGGTATTGTTCTTTGCTCTTCTTCTGGCTCTTCATGACTATCTGGCATTTTGCAGCCAGCAGCTTATGGTCAGAGTTGCAGTCAGCACCAGGATATGTATGACAGTTCTTCACTGTGTTCTTGAATCTTCCTTTTACAAGTATGTAGTCTATCTGGTTTCTTGATAAAATTTTGTGGGAATTTTGAGTTCCAAAAATCTACTGGAGGCACCAGAACTGCTCAAAACGGTTTGAAACCGTTTCCAATCGATTTGGCATGTCGAAAATAGGGTATATCCCAAATTTCAGCATTCTTGGTCAATTTGGTAAAATTTTGATTTTTTCCCTCATCTTTGGCCTAAATTTGATTTTCAAAAATTCACCAAAAATCGAAAAACGCACTTTAACATTTGAAACTTTGACATGTGATGAATTTTTGCTTGATCTTTCGACCAACTTGTGTACAGTTTGAAAAATGGTGTGCAAGTTCTATGTTGGAACGCAAAATCTGCGATTTCGGCTGACCTGTCAATCGAAATAGCCGCCATTTTGTAAGTGGGGTCACCTTTTTTTCGAATACAAGGGCTAGATATGTTCCTTAGGACTTCCCCTTCAAAAACAAATTTGTCCCTGGGGATCGACCGGGGGGGGGGGTGCAATAGATCCTTAAGCGGGCTCATCGACTACATTGTTAGGGTCTCATGATCCGATAACCCATCTCTGGACATTGGAAGAAGAAAATTATCGAACGAATATTTACGATATTAATCATACTCGTCGATCATAAAATTAATGACCACTGCTGCATCTTTTGGCAAAATATTACTTATACATTCGCGACCAAGTAATTGTTCCATTAGCCCAGCCATGCATCGATATAATGCTCGCAATGCGAAAAATTTCCCATTTTTGTGACGTTCAAGTATTCCATTCGCTTTGAAAATATGTCCGTAAGTTACATTTATCTGCACTCTGCAGCGATTAAAATTTCATGCTTTGAGGGCTCCGCGATCGCAGCGATATAATTCTGGGCGAATGTCATTCCACGTTTGCAGACAGCACAGACACAGACACATTGGACGAGCAATTTATTCATAACGCGACATTACACGGTTAATAATTTCAAAATAAGTAAATTTTTTACTCATTTTCGAAGAAAAAATTTCATCCATCGTTGGTTGTTGAATGGAACGACGAAACGTCGCTCGTCGTCGCGTCGGAGGGAAGGGTGTGGAAAAAAATTATTCGATAGTCGTAAATTTCGGTTAAAATTGTCGTTCTTTAAATAACTCACTCGTCGAATTCATAAAAAAGCAATAAAAAAGTTGACGCGGTGAGGGCAAGGCGAAGAGCAGGGTGACATGACAGTGAAAACATTGTAACTGCACGATGTACGATACATACGATGACAAGGTTCGACTGTGTATAGCAGGAGGGGGGCAGGGACAGGGGTGAAGATCATTTTATTATTTAACATAATGATATTTTTATCGAAGTTGATTCGCGTTCGTGTAATTTCTACATCTCGGCATGAGGTATCGCCTTCATTATCCCTCATCATCAATTCAACTGCAGGCAGAAAAAACAACCATACGGAGCCGAGAGGCAAACAGAGTATACGGCAGCGACGTGACATATGACAAATTCTACGACCGAAGAAGACGACGACGACGACGACGACGTTTTATAAATATAAGAAGGAAAGAATAAAATATATGTGACAATACCGCCATCAAAAACAGCTGGCTATTATCACCTTTTTCTCTATCTGCTTTCCTCTCTCACTCTTGTCTCTTTCTCTTCGCTATAGAGTTGGTAATTGTAAGTATCTGTATAGTACTATACTTTGTGCATTCTGTGCTCATCATCACATCACGGTGGCTGGCGATGGAGAGAAAAATAAAGAAGCTAATAAAAGATGATACCGCGAGCTAGAGCTCTCTCTCTTCAACCGAACCACACAGTAGCAAAGCAAATGAACTTGCGAATAAAATTCGCATCATTTGTCACACCGGTTCGATATTTTTCTCGCGTTTTCGAATTATTGCGAATCGTGAGTCGTCGTGGTGAGCCCGAATAATACGCGGTGGAAATATGATATATGATAAATGATCTCATCGCAACGAGTCTCGTTGTTTTTCTTTTCTCGCCGCATCCCATTCGATTCGAATCGTCGTCCTCGTCTTCAGTTTATTTGGACATTCGTTCGAGTGTAAATAGAAGCGTTGCTTTGGAAAAGATCATATTTTCTTGTTATTGTTCTTCCCTTTTTTTGTGCTGCTTAAATATTATACGTTTATCGTGCGGTGGTAGTTTATTATACCACATCGTGACAATATTGATGATGGAATCGATCCCGATGTGTAATTGATGTATAATGCGGAAAGATATACGGAAGAGATGTCTTCGCCATCGCCATCTGTCAGTCAGTCTTTTCACCCGAGCATTTCGAATGCCAAATTTTTACTCGTTATAATATGTACCTAGTGGTTTTCATTCAAGTCCAATGTGAACTCACGAACGGTGTCGACTGGCGAGAAAATGTCACTTTCTAGTAGAGTTGGAAGGGGGATGGGTAAAGGGATAATCAAACACCTATACAATTTTCAAAAGGCATTACAAAACCTATTTTTTCAAATTAAAATTTACCATAATTTACCAAAATTACTTTGATTTTCAAAAATTACCCTAATTTACTAAAGTTACCTTAATTTCTCAAATATTACCCTAATTTACCAATAGTTACTGTTGTTTGCTAAAATTA
Source organism: Planococcus citri (assembly GCF_950023065.1). NCBI lineage: Eukaryota > Metazoa > Arthropoda > Insecta > Hemiptera > Pseudococcidae > Planococcus > Planococcus citri. The sequence continues at coordinate 6,425,071 of NC_088680.1, read as the reverse complement.
CCTTTAATTTCTCAAAAATCGCCCTTTATTCTGCAAACTGATTTCAATGCGCAACGAAGTCAACTGCAGGGGCATTTCAAGTCATTTTGGAGCCTCCAGCGACTTTTTGAAAACTACTGGAGTCACCAGATTTTTGAAACTTGAAATTCCCACAACATTTTATCAAATGGGGTTAGCCAGCTGAAATTTACTCTGCAAACTAATTTCAAATTCAATACAATATGAAGTCGACTACACGGTGGTTTCAAGTGATTTTGAAGCTTCCAGCTACTTCTTGGAAATTTCAATTTTCCTAAAAACGCCATGAAACCTTTCAAAAAGTCACTGGAGCCTCCAGAATGACTTGAACTCACCTGAAGTCGTCTTCAGAGGGTGTTAAAATTGGAGTGTAGAGTAAATTTCAGCTTTCCATCTCCATTCGATAAAATTATGTGAGAATTTAAAATTTTAAAAATCTGCTGGAGGCTCCAGTAATTTTCAATAAGTCGCTGGAGGCTCCAAAATGACTTGAACTCACCTGAAGTCATCTTCAGATGGGGGTTAAAATTGGAGTGTAGAGTAAATTTCAGCTTTCCATCTCCATTCGATGAAATTTTGTGAAAATTTAAAGTTTTAAAAATCTGCTGGAGGCTCCAAAGTGACTTGAACCCACCTGAAGACGTCTTCAGAGGGTGTTAAAATTGGAGTGTCGCATTCCATCTCCATTCGATGAAATTTTGTGAGAATTCAAAGTTTCAAAAATCTGCTGGAGGCTTCAGTAATTTTCACAAGGTCGCTGGAAGCTCCAAAATGACTTGAACCCACCTGAAGCCGTCTTCAGAGGGTTTTATAATTGGAGTGTAGAGTAAATTTCAGCTTTCCATCTCCATTCGATGAAATTTTGTGAAAATTCAAAGTTTCAAAAATCTGCTGGAGGCTCCAGGAATTTTCAAAAAGTCGCTGGAGGCTCCAAAACGACTTGAAATTTACCTGCAGTACTTCGTAGCGCATAGAAATTGGTTTGCAGAATAAATTTAAGTTTTCCAACTCCATTTGATGAAATTTTGTGGAAATTTCAGGTTCCAGAAATCTGCTGGAGGCTCCATGAACTGCTCAAAACGGTTTGAAACCGTTTCTAATCGATTTAGCATGTCGAAAATAGGATATATTCCAAATTTCAGCATTCTTGGTCAATTTGGTGAAATTTTGATTTTTCCCTCATTTTTGGCCTAAATTTGATTTTCAAAAATTCACCAAAAATTGAAAAACGCACTTGAGCACTTGAAATTTTGACAGGTGATAAATTTTTGCTTGATCTTTTGATCAACCTTTGTACGTGTTTGTTGGAACGCAAAATCTGCGATTTCGGCTGACCTGTCAATCAAAATGGCCGCCATTTTGTAATTAGGGCCACTTTTTTTTGAGTGCAAGGGCTAGAAATGTTCCTTAGGACTCTCCCTTTAAGAACAAATTTGTCCCGCAGGATCGACCGCGGGGCCGGGGGGGGGTTGCAATAGATTCTTAAACGGGCTCCCCGACTAATGGCACTTTTGGCTTTCAGACTTGAAAAAATAAAAATCGAAAAATTCAACTTTGAGAATCCTCTGAAGTATTTCAAGGATGGTCCGGATGACCTAAACTCAAAAGTCAAAATTGGACTAATTTTACATGAAATTACCATTAGTTCATCACAAATCATTGGTACTTCTACTTACCCAACACCATATTTTATTACTGAACTGAACTGAACTGAAAAAATGTTTATTTAAAGACGCCCAACATCTAGGCTTTTAGCGTCTGCAGTGAATTACATACATTAGAATACACAGATTTAAATTTTTAAACTAATCAACAAAATCACCAACATATACAGAAAGAAATTACATAACAATGGTAAAGGAAAAGAAATAACAAATTAATAACAATTAAAGAAAAAAAGTTTCAAATATCATTAAATAGGTTGGAAACTTTCAAGAAAGTGAATAATTTTTTGCATAAGTCTTCATCATCTTCTTTCAAGTGTTCATATTTGAAGCCTATTCCCAGTATATTTTCAACATTTGATTTATATAAAACACAGCAGTCCAATATGTGTTGAATCGTTATGTTTACACTGCAACATGGACATTTCTTGAGAGATTTTTCTGTGAAGAGTGAGCTGTGAGTAAATGAGGTATGGCCTATTCGTATCCTGGCTAAAATTACTTCTTCACGTTTACTTGAACGGTATGAGGTAGTAGGATTTGGTGGTATAATGTTTTTATATGTCTGAGCTCTTTCTTTAACAGCATTCAAGTTGGCAGGATCAATATTTTCAGAGGTCAGCAATTTCCTAATATGGTTTCCAAAAGGTTTGTAGGTAGAGTATTGTTTTTCAAGGCTTGAATGAAAAATCTTGAAGTAGTTCATGTGACTTGGATTCATGGCGATCTTTATGTAGTATTTTAGAGCTAGGCAGTTTCTTCTTTCTTGTAATGTGGTAGTACCTACTTCGGCTATAAGTTTTGATATAGGACTTGTGCGGAAAGCGCCTATACACAGACGAAGAGCATGATTTCTGATGGAATTTAGTTTATCTAGTTCTGATTTGGCAGCTGAATTATAGATGATTGATCCATAGTCAATAATGGATTGAATGTGGCTTGAAAAAATACGTAATAATGCCCATCTATCTGCACCCCATCTGGTATGACTGAGTTTTTTAAGGATGTTCATAGCATTATTTCCTCTCTGTTTGACATAGTTGAGATGGGTTTTCCAATTTAAGCGCTCATCTAGGTAGAGTCCAAGAAACTTATGAACAGGAGTACTTGTTATTTCAGTGTTGTAGATTTGAAGATTGATACACTGTGTGGGTCCATGCTTACGATGAAAGTTGACAATAACAGTTTTTTCAGGTGAAAATCGCAGCCCCTTTTTAGTAATCCATCTCTGAAGTTGATTAATTGTTTCTTGGAGACTCTTTTGAAGTTTGTTGATTGATTTTGCTCGAATAAAGATCGCCAAATCATCAGCAAATAGTGAGTAATTTACTGGCTTGAGTATCACGTTTTTAATATCATTCATTGCCAAAATAAATAATAATGGACTAATTACTGCTCCTTGGGGAGTGCCAATTTGTTGAATGTGAGCACTAGAGTAAGTTGTATTCAGCCGGATTTTAAAAGTTCGATGCCTTAGAAATGATGATATGAATAGAGGTAGATTTCCTTTAAGCTTGAGATTTTTCAGTGAGTTCATAATGGCTTGTTTTGGTATTCGATCAAATGCTTTTTCTACATCAAAGAAAACACAAGCTGTGTACTGTCTTGTTGTAAAGCCATCCAAGATTTCTTGCTGAAGTTTTACTAGCTGGTCTAAGGTTGATCTGTGTTTTCTAAATCCACACTGGTTTTCATCAAGTAGGTTTTTTAGTTCCAGATGATCCATTAATCGAACAACAACCATTTTTTCCAGTATTTTGCATAAAACTGAGGTTAGGGCAATAGGGCGATAGCTATTTGGTTCTAATGTAGATTTTCCTGGTTTTGGTATGGGTATTACATGTGACTGGAGCCAAGAAGTAGGTACTTTGTGCATATTCCATATCTTATTGTAGAATTGTAATAGAATTTCAAGGTTATCTGTACTCATGTGTTTTAACATCTCAATATGAACATTATCAGGACCAGGTGATGAGTTTCTTGTTTTTCTGATGGCATTTTTCAGTTCTAGTAAGGTAAAGTCAGCATTATACTCAAGGTTGCAATTTTCTTCTTGAAAACATTGGTCATTGAAGTCATGAGTAGTTTGAGATGCCAAGTATTCAGCTGGAAGTTTATTGTAGGAAGTGTTCTCCGCAAAATTATTAGCTAGGATTTCAGCTATCTGTGAGGATGAGAAAGCTAGGTCGCCTGATGGAGATTTGACAGCAGTAATAGGTGAAAATGAGCTTTTCCCAGAAATTCTTTTGATTTTCATCCAAAATTCTTTGATTGGAGTTTTGGAGTTGATTGTTGAAATAAATGAGTGCCATGATTCTTGTTTACTGTGTCTTATTATCCGGCGAGCATGAGCACGAATTTTTTTATAAATCATAAGGTGGTCAGATGTGCGGTATTCTTTGAATAGTTTTAAAGCTCTCCTTTTCTGTTTCATTATGGCTTGGCAGGCAGGATTCCACCATGGAACACACTTCTTTTTAGGTTTTCTTGAGGTTTTTGGAATACATAGGTTTGAAGTTTGGATGATATGATGAGTGATTTGTTCACAGGCATTGTCAATATCATCATTAATCTGTACAGGAGAAAGGTCTAAGGCATGTTCATATGCTTCCCAATCAGCACACTGAATCTTCCAGGAGGAACGCAATTCTTCAGAAGGTATATGAATTTGGTCAAAGTTGATGATTTGTGGAAAATGGTCACTTTGATAAGCATTTTCAGCAACATTCCAGTCTATTTGATGGGCTATAGAGGCACTGCAGAATGTGAGATCTATTGCTGAAAAAGTGCCATTGAAAACGTTTATTCTAGTGTTTCTTCCTGTGTTGACTAGACAATTTGTGCCTCTTAAGATGAATTGTTCAATAACATATCCTCTTGGGCATAAATGGCTGGATCCCCATAGTGGGTTATGAGCATTAAAATCACCAGTTACTATATATGGTTGAGGTAGTTGGTTTACAAGGTCTTCTAGAGTATGTATTGTAATGTTGTCTTCATGGTGTAGATAAACTGAGCACATAGTAACGGAGATATTATTTTGCAGTTTAATTTGGACAGCCACTGCCTGGATTGTTGTGTTTAGTTGGATATGCTGAGTGAAAAGAGTCTGTTGAACAGCAATTAGTACTCCACCTCTGCAATTTACTGCACTGTTTTCATCTTTACGAAATATGTTATACCCTCTGAGGAAGAAGTTATTTTGGTTGCCTAGCTTGGTTTCTTGCAGGCATATCACTGAAGGAATGAATTCTTGAATAAGTATTTGCAATTCTGGGTACTTTGATTTAACACTATTCAAATTCCACGAAATTATACTGCTCATAAAGATAGGAAAAGTATGAATTTATAGTTTGCAGGTTACATTTTATGATTTTCTGAACTAGATTCATATTCTTCTAGGTCGTCATCTACATCTTCACTTATACTTTCTTCATCATTAGATGTTTCTTCTTCTATAACTTTTTGAAAGCATGTAAGGGTTCTTTTGGCACTTGCACTGACCATTGGTTTAATTTCTTCAAGCAAACTGGACAAGCTAGCCAAATCTTGAGTATATGATTTGGCATGTGCTAGTTTATCAGGAACTACTCTTAGATTTTCAACTAATTCGATAAATTTGTCTTTTGTTATGAATGAGTCATCTTTTTTTAAATCAGGATGAACGTCGAGATGATTGCCAATTTCTTCCAACTCTAGCTCTGATAACAATTTTGGTGAGTCGTTTGCTGATGAATTTGACAGCTTCTTGGATTTTCGAGATCTCTTTCTTTTAGCTAGTTTTGTGGATTCGTCAGTGGAGGTGATAGTTGGAGCACCTCTTTTTGTATTTTTGTTACTGTCACTATTTTTAGCTTGTAAGGCAGCTTCTTGAATTTCTTTTTGTTGGTTTTCAATTTCTTCTTTATTTGGGCATTTTTTTGCTGGGTGGCCTGTGTTTTTACATAAGAAACACTTCATATTCGATTCTGTTGATAAGAATACACGAAACTCTTCATTATCATAGTTTATTGTTATTGAATCAGGTACTCGGCTCATATCAGTGTTATCTGGATCGAACTGTATGGATCGGCGAAAACTTAGTATATGTTTCAGTGTTGGCTTAGTATGCCCAGCATTTATAAACTTCATTGGTAGATGTAACGCAATACCAGTTTTATCAGATAATTCTTTGACTATGACGGAGTGAGGAATGATAGGGCACACGTTCGATATAGTTAACTGTTTCAATGGATTAACTAGGTGGCGAGCCTCCAAAGTGTGGTCTTTAATTTTTATCTGACTGTGTTCATCCATAAATTTATTCAGAGTTGCAACACTATCGAAGTAAAAACACATACGAGACTTGGACATTCTTGACTGAAATATTATCTTTGATGAGGGCACAACAAGTTCAACAGCAGCAGCATAGTCTTCATTCGTGAGGTCTTCAATGAGTGGGAAAACAATGGCTTGGTCTCTTTTAGGGAACACTTCAGTAGATTGAGCACAGGCTGAGTAACTCAACCCTCCTGTCAGGGACATGGCGGGGAATTACGCGAAAAAAAACAGTGTAAAAATACGAAAGTCTGTACACCGAACGCTTACGCGCCGTGCACGTACGTATCTTGATAAACGCACTAAACCAGTTCACAGTACATGAACAACACATGAAATACTCGCAAAACACGTCCTACTTCTATCAACGCACTATTCAAACTCTATTTTTTGATACAACTATTTTATTACTCTTATGAGGGAAATTTGAACTCACCTGAAACAAACAATTTGAACTCACCTGAAACAAACAAAAAATCAACTGTCGATTAGTAAATTGATGATCATCTCGTAACTCACTCAATGTTATTAATAGAAAAAAAAAAAATCAAAAAATTTATAATTTGCTCCAACAGAGGTGAGGGGGAGCGGGAAGGAGAGGGGGTAGCTCGTGAACTAAAACCCTGGCATTTCAATCGTTCGAATAATTTTCAACTCAACAGCCATCAAAATTTTGAAAACCACATTCTATTCGAATTAATTTACTAGAAATCTTACTTTATTGTTTTCAAAACAGTGAAAATTCCACTCTTTTATTCGTACGAGTACAAATTCGGAATTCGGGGTCTGCCCACTATTCACAATTTTTTTCCATTCAGTATACTCATTTTAATTCAAATGGCTTTACGAGTTTAATTTACCCAGCTATCCTTTTATTTTTTTTTGTTCGCGAGACTCTTCTTTTTCATTATTTTGTTGTTTTTTTTTTTCATTTTATTTCACATGAAAAAAACCTCGACTCTTTGGTACACCTATTGTATAGTACGTTACACGACGTAAAAATATTGTTAGTATTAGCGAAGGGCTTTATTATGTAGTGAAAAAAGGAAAAAGCCGATCGGCCTATTGTTTGACTCTTTTGTCGTGTTTGTTGCATTTTCAGCGCTGACTCCAAAGCCCTTTTTTTTCTCTCTCTCTCTCTCTTTCTCGTTTATTTGCATCCTAAACGTACACTATAGGTTACCATGTATAGTGCCTCGTATATTGTATGAAAGAGAAAATTTGCGCAGTTTTTCATATAATAATGATGTGAGAGAGAGAGCTACTTTGTGTGTTTGTGTGCAAAAGCGTGCATGTACAGCTTATGCTGCTGTTGATGCGTGTGCTGTGCAGTGGAGTGGATTGGATAGGTTTAGGTACTCTTGCACCCCTCTTTCTCTATTTGCAACCATTGGCCCGCGAGCAAATATGCGGCATTTTAGCGTATTTGTCACGTAGTAGGTACACGAAAGAATAAAATTAAAAGGTAAAAAAGAGAGAAAAAAAAGAAAAAGGTCGTGTAATTTGTTTGGATGGTTGTGTGTTTGAAATCGAATGCTGCAGGTTTACCATAATAAAAGTTTGTGGTATATACGACGACTCCGAGTGACCTTTTTTTTTCCTTTTCTTTCATTACTCTTATAGGACGATTATATGGGTGGACGAGAGGTTGGTTGGTGTAGGAGTGTTGATGATGAAATTGGTTGATTTTAGTGTTTTTTATTATACGAGTAGTATAGATAGGTAGTAGGTACTTTACGGTGTCTCTATTTTGTGCGGGCAACCTTTGGTGATATCCAACTGGCTGATTAATTTCACAAGACGGTGAGAAGAGGGATCTTTGACCAATTTAGTTAAAGAGTGTCAGGTATCGTGTTACAAAACCCTTATAATATATACGTAGGCTACCTATGAATAGAATGCCCTATCTTTTCCATGATGCGAAGGTTTTGTAATCCTTAAAGGAACGTTAGATGTTTATAGGACAAAGGTTACGAACTAATTTTCTGTGAGTTGATGTCTCCTTGGAATTTGAAGTAGGGTCATGTACCTGGGTGACCTTTTTTTTGAAAAAAAAAATAAGTCTTGCTTTTATGAAGTGTTTAAGGGTTTGATTGGGCTGAACTGAGTATATTCATGATTAATAAATGATTTTAAATTCGTTGTGATCATCAAAAACGTTGCTTTCTATGAGCTAAAACAAGCACACAATATTATTCTGGTACAATTCTTCGAATCCATTACATCTCCCGACCGGACATTTCCTCGAACACTCATTTCCCCGAATCCGATTTCCCGAAACCCAAGATCAATATTTTTACCGAAAAAATACATTTGGAGATCTCTGAATTTAGGATATGATCTCCTGAGTTACTTGAAAAAAATGTACGCTGGGTAATGATTTGAAAAAAAAATATCAAATTGTGAAAAAATGATAAAGAATTTTATTTGTCATGTTCTAGAATTTTGAATTGATCACATGGTCTCAAAAAGCCACGATTTCGTCAAAGAAACACGTCTGTATAGCTCTCTAAATTCGTAACATGAACCTTACCAGTCAATTGAAAAAAAAAAACTCAAATTTGGACACTCGTCCTTTCAAAAAAAAATCAAAACTGAGAAAAAAAGAACCAAATATTTGACTCTTCGTATCTTAGAATGAGGTCAAATAATCTAAATAAGTAGGTCAATATTAAGTACTAAAAAAACCAAATCAAAAAAAAAAACCAACAAACAATGTAACTAAATTTGAAATTTTTAATCTAAATAAGGTCCCATGACCTCAAAATTTCCACAAGATACATCTGGAGCACCCTAAATTAATGATACGTCTTCTACGATGATTAAAGAAAAACATAGGTTAGGCAGTGATTCTTAACAAAATTAAAATTGTGAAAAACGACTGAAAATTTGACTTTTTATACCCTAGAATGAGGTCACGTGACCTCTGAAGCATCTGAAGCATTTTAAATTTAACCTATGACCTTTCTAAGCCAATCAGAAAAAAATGTAAGTTGGCCAAAAATTCGAAAAAAAAAATCAAAACCATCAAAAATGACTCAAGTATTTGACCCTTCATGTCCTAGAATGAACTCACATGACCTGAAAGGACTCGAAATTTTCACAAAAAATACATCTGGAGTACTCTAAATCTAAGATACGTCTTCTAAGCCAATTAAAAAATGTAGGCTTGGAAAGGATTGAAAAAAAAAAACAAAAAATTATGAAAAACAACCAAAATTTGACTTGTTATGCCCTAGAATGAGGTCATGTGACCTATGGAGCTCTTTAGATCTAGGATATGAAAGGTCCAATCTATTCAGGGGAAAATGTCAAGCCGGGAAATCATTTCAAAGAAGGGAACTGTGAAAAACAACCAGAAATTTGGCTTTTTATACGCTAGATCGAGGTCACGTGACCTCCAAAGGTCAATATTTTTTTCAAAAAAATACATCTGGAGCTTTCCAAATCTAGGACACGACTTAATAAGATGGACAATCACTTTTTTTAAACAACAAAACTGAAAGATGACCAAGTAATTGACTTTTCAAGTCCTACGATTGAGGTCACGTGACCCCTAGCCCTCTCTAAATCTAGCATATGACCTTTCCAATCCAATCAGGGAAAAATTCGAACTGGGAAATCATTCTTGAGAAATCAAAACTGTAAATAACAACCAAAAAGTTGGCTTTTTGTACGCTAGATTGAGGTCACGTGACCTTTGGAGCTCTTTAAATCTAGGATATGAAAGGTCCAATCTATTCAGGGGAAAATGCCAAAGCCGGGAAATCATTTCGAAGAAGGGAACTGTGAAAAACAACCAGAAATTTGGCTTTTTATACGTTAGATTGAGGTCGTGTGACCTCCAAAGGTCAACTTTTCTCTCAGAAAAATGCATCTGGAGCTTTCCAAATCTAGGACACGACTTAATAAGATGGACAATCACTTTTTTTAAACAACAAAACTGAAAGATGACCAAGTAATTGACTTTTCAAGTCCTACGATTGAGGTCACCTGACCTCTAGAGCTCTCTAAATCTAGCATATAACCTTTCTAATCCAATCAGAAAAAATTCAAACTGGGAAATCATTCATGAAAACTCAAAACTGTAAATAACAATCAAAAAGTTGGCTTTTTGTACGCTAGATTGAGGTCACGTGACCTCTCCAAAGATCAACATTTCTTTTTTTAAAAATACATCTGGAGTTATTTTTCAAATAAAAAAACAGAACTGAAAAATGACTGAGTAAATTTGAAGTCCCAGAATAAGGTCACATGACCTTGAATAAAGGTCAACATTTGAAAAAAAAAACAAATAAATGACCTTAGTCACCTGGGAAAAATGTAGATTCAGAATGAGTAATGATTTCTGAAAAATTGATACTGAAAAATGACCAAAAATTCAATTTTGTATGTCTTAGAATAAGGTCACATGACCTCAAAGGCTCAATAGGAGTTTTCTAAAATGTAAAATATAATCTTTTAAGCAAATCAGGAAAAAAATTGCGCTGTGCAATAACTTTAGAAAAGTTGAATATTTGACCTTTTATGTCCTGGAATGAGGTCATGTGATCATGTGACCTCAAAAGGTCATAATTTCCACAAAAAAATACATATGTAGCGCTCTGAATTTAGCACATAACATTCTAAGTGATTTAAAAAAAAAAAAAAAAAAATGGAAAATGACCAAAATAAAACCTTTTGTTTCTAGAATGTGGTCACATGACCTCAAAGGGTCAAGATTTTCACCAAAAAGCACATCTAGAGCTTTAGGAATGTAGAATATGGACATTTTGAGCACCTTGGGTGGAAAAAATTCAAGAGCAAGGTGACCAAAAATTCGACTGTTGATATCCTAGAATGAGGTTGAGGTCACACGACTTCAAAAGGTCAAAATTTTCATTTAAAAAACTGTATCTGGACCTTTCTAAATCCAGGATATGGGTTTCCAAGTCAGTTGAAGAAAAATGTTCCGAGGGCAATGATTTTGAGAAATCAAAACCGTACAATATGTGACCAAACATTTAAAAAAAAATCTGGAAAATGACTAAAATAAAACCGTTATTTTGTTTCTAGAATGTGGTCACATGACCTCAAAGGGTCAAGATTTTCACCAAAAAGCACATCCAGAGCTTCATGAATATAGAATATGGACATTTTGAGCACCTTGAGGTGAAAAAATTCAAGAGCAAGGTGACCAAAAATTTGACTGTTGATATTCTAGAATGAGGTTGAGGTCACGTGACCTCAAAAGGTCAAAATTTCCATTTGAAAAACTGCATCTGGAGCTTTCTAAATCCAGAATATGGGCTTCCAAGTCAGTTGGAGAAAAGTGTACCCAGGCAATGATTTTGAGAAATCAAAACTGTACAATGTGACCAAAATTCTAGAATGAAGTCCCGTGGCTCCAAAAGGTCAAACCCCCCCCCCCCTCCTTCCCTCCAAAAAAACCAAATCTTGAATCTTGAGCTTTCTAAATTCTACAAAAAAAATAGACTTTTCCAATCAGTTTTCTGAACAACTTGTAGGCTTGGAAACGCCTTAAAAATATGTAGGTAAATCAAAATCAAACATTTTGATCAAAACTTTCACTTTTTGTTTTTGTCCCAAAATGAGGTCACATGAAATGAAACAAGTCAACCGTATTCTGAAAAAAAGTTTGAACTTTGAAGCATTCTAAATCCAGGTGATGCACTTTTCAAGTCGATCAAAAAAAGTTGGAGGCAGGATGGTGCTAAAAAAAATTAAAAATAATAAATAAAACACTGCGAACAATAGTCAAAAATTTCCCCTCTTATATCTTAGTCCTAGAATAAGGTCACATGACATAAAAAGGTCAACATTTTAAAAGAACAAATTTTGAAGCATCTCTGTAGGTATATTTTTTTTGCAAATAGACCTTCCAAATTGTCATTTATTAATGAAATTTTTGGACTGAGAAATTCATTAAAAATTTAAAACAATTGAAATCATTTTTTAAAAAATGACAGAAAATTTCAACTTTAACGCATACGTTTTGAAACGAGGTCAAATGGCATCAAAAAGCTCAAATTTCTCCTCCCCCTCTCCCAAAAAATATTTGGGCCTTACCAAGTGAAGTTTATCAATCATCTGAATAACATAGAAGAAAACTGCTGACTGGAAAACATGTTTGAAAAAAAATTATACACCCATAATTCCACATTTTAAGAATTGGAGAAAGGTCAAATGACATTAAAAGTTCAAAAAATTTCTCAATTTTGACATCTTAGGTTAATTTTAAAAATCTGCAGGCTAAACAATTAATTCAGAAACACACAAAAAATAATTATAAAAATCCACTCTATAATCTTGACCTTAATGATTAAGGGCTGAATTAGGTCAAGAGGTCAATGACCTGAGGAAATTTCCACTATTTTCACAATCTAGGTAGGTACCTGTATCTTAGTAAAAATAATCAGTTTTATTTCACGTGAATCAGATCAGATAATAATTTCATTAATTTGGGCACTCTTTTCGGCTCATTTGAAAATACCTCATCATCAAAATGTTCACGTGTGGGTCTCGTTCCCTTCCCTCTTCCTCTACATTAATTTACGAATTCTTCCATCAGCGAGTATTCATTCGACCTCGGTAAAATTAATGGCACTTCAATCGACCCTCTCCCTTTTCGTGGACTCGAATCGCCTCGATAATCACCATTTTCCAGTAAAATTCAGTTAGAAAAATCCCTCCATAAACACGTACCTATCTACGTACCTACCTATCTAAATCTATCTATCCGCATGTATTAATATTACGAAAGGTGTATGAGTATGTGTATGTTATTTGAACTCGCGTGTAACGTTGCTGATTAATTTGTAATTCAATAATTAATTTCAAATTGAAACGCGCTGGTGCTGGATACGACGGCGGCGCTGCCACCGTTTTAATTATTATTCACCATATAACTTTCCCATTTATCTATGCGCGATAGAATAAAATGAAAATACTCCACTGAATACCCCCCTTACCTCTCTCTCTCTCTCTCGCTGTCTCTCTCTCTCTCTCTATCCTATACACACATACATATAGAATAGATATAGGATAGATAAATGCCTAATACTATAAACAGTTTCTTTGTGGTTCACGACCAAACATTCGTTCTTCCTGTTCATCCAATAGGTTTAATTTAATTTTTCGTGTTCATGGATCACGAAAATTATACAATACGCATTCACTAGTAGGCTATATGGGTATGGGGCTTTATCATTTGGTAATTTTTCAACATTAATAACCAACTTTATCAATTTCATCTATCCGGCTTGGAACCATTAACAGAGAAAAAAAACACAAAAACACAGATACCATCGGACTAAACCTTCTACTAAACGACCAATCTGTTTGTAACGAAATGCGAAATTTCACAATCACAATATACCTAATCGTATAATTTCTCACTTTTCTTTCAACCTTTACTACAAGTACAAGAAATAACAAAGACACAAAGCATCTGTGTATCGATGAGATCGACTTACCTTTTTGTTTGTTGCGAATGGCCAAAGCCACAGAAGAAGAATCGCAGGTATACAGAAAAAATCTATTCGTTCAACATCCTGCCAACCTCTCTGGACCTTTGTTTTACAATAATTCGGGGATCACGCCACATTTGTATTATTCACGTGATTCCTTCTTCCTTCACCAGCCAATCGTCTTCTACTATGGTGTCTCCTGATTTCCTGGCATGTCTGTAACAATACAAAACGATGACCTTGTTCTTAGTATAAAGGTAAATGTATCTCGATGGGGTATTTTAAAATGCCACAATCCTCACACAAAAAAATTACACACACACGACAAATTAAGCAATTTACTCGTATATCTAAATCGTGTAGTTATTCGACCAATGCAGGGGGGTTTCTTTCCTACACCTATAACTACTGATAAGCTACTGTTTTTGAAAAAAAAAAATCCATTCTTATCGCGAATAAAAGTAAAAGCTAAAGCTGGTGTAGCGTGTCGCTTTCTCTGCATCGCGATAAGGTATTTTCCATACATATTTTGGATTTTACGATGATTTTCGAGCACATAATTACATATAATATTTCACTGTACTGGTATATGGGTGCTGCAGAGTTTGTGTTCTTATCACTGATAACACCATCAATAATTCCCACAAAATGACTAATTATACTATACCGGCGAACAGAATGTGTGATGAAATAAAATGGAATTGTTACGATTTATGGGCTAATAGTACATTCACATTTTTCACTTCTCTTATCACGAAGGTTATTGCAATTTTCAGGAAATTGACAATTTTTTCAGAGCTACCGATATTTTACTCATACTTTGATAGTTCTAAGAAGTAAAAATTACGAGTGGGTGATGGTTTGCTTTTTTCGATAGGGTTGTAATAACGAACTCGTCATCGTCGGTTCCCAGATGACACATGGACCAGGACCTATCACAATCTCTTAGAAAATATCGTCGGGTATGGGTTGATTTTTTTTTTTTTTTAAGAGAAACTATAATCTGAATTATGAATAATGATGAATAATAATGAAGAATTGACTAATGATTTCAATCGATTATTACGAATAATTCGTTTCGAAAGCTGATGCAATGGGTAAATTTCGCTTTGGATTTCATCATAATGTGTATTCGGGAATCTGTGCCTTGTGGTGGGAATATGGAGGGGGTAGGGGGTATTTTTTGAAATGATAATTTTGTACACTTTTATACATGGGAAGAGACAAAAAAAATCGAATATTTGTTAAAATTTAAATTATTATACCTATTTTTTTTCAACAATTAAATAGGTACATAGAACAATCAACTAATCAATTATTTCTTTTTTATGTTTCAGGTGAGTGTGAAATTACCATCGAGAAAACTAAACTAGATAATATATGGGAACTGGTAAGTCATTTTTCACGATTCATAAAAATTCAAGAGCTTTGAAATTATTCATTCAATCGACTGTCGATCTTTTTCCTCTTCCTCGTTCTCAACCTTGGAAAAATTTAATAAAATTTACCTTTTCGTCCCAATTTTTACCCTCTCTCCCTCTATATAGCTTATCGTACTCTGATACTCATCCACTTCCCTTCCTCTCTACTTTCAATAATTACCCTTCTTTATCTTTTTTTTTTTTTATTTTTTTGAAATCACCCCAGCAAGACTGACCCGAGATAGGTAGAAATACTCGTACCTACTATCAATACGATGATAAGCCGATGATTTTTTGAAAACCAAATTTTCAGATTTTCTCACACCGTGTAAGTTTGTATGATTTTCCTTATCTACCCTTTCTCCTTGGCTTAAAGATCTGACCCCTCATCATTCAATCTCGTATAGGTCTAATCAGTTTTAACGAAAAAATAATATTTTAATTAAGTTGCTTAATTCGAATTCAGTTTCATACCTATAATCGAATAAAAATACCTAAGTATATACTCAATCGAATCGAACGAACATCACATGATGATAAGATTTCAGTTACTTATGATGAATGATGAATGATGATGTGTTCGACTTTAAGTGGGTTGTTTTTTGCGGATTTTCCCTTGCTTCGAGCTTATATAGGATTATTACGAATCGATGTGAGTAACTCGTTATCTGAATTATTATCTTTCTTTGACGATTAAGTATTTTATACCTGCCTCAATTTTCCTTCTCTCTCGAGAAAGGTTTTGAAATTCGAAGTAATCGCGGAGTTTTTTTTTCGAAAAAATATTTTCGTAAGATCATTTTTTCAATCAGATTTTGACCTCGTGTCTGTCATTCGAGGGGGTTCTTTTTTCACATTTCTGGTTTTGGAAACTCGAAGGAGATCCAGAATATTTTTTGAAAATTTTCCAAAGTTGTTTATAGTGGAATTTTTTTTTTTGGAAAAGTTCAACATTCAACATGATAAAAAAAACTTTTAGGGTCTTATTTTAAAATCTGTGAAAAAAAAAGAAAATTCATAACCACATAAATTATTTTTATTTTCTCCCATTTTAGGCTCCCCAAACCGCATTTGAGTTTTTTTCAGTATCGAAAAAGCTTTATTTTTGGAATATTTTTTGCATTTTTTTTGACCTTAAGAGCAGCCTGCAGCACCTCCAAATCGACCAAGAAGGGTCCAAAATTTGCAACGTACGATGGAAAGGTGCCATTGAAGTGCTTTTTGAAGATTTGAAGACCCCTCACCCAATTTTTCCAAATTTTTGTGGTTATTCGATAGGATTATGGGGGTGACTTTGAGGAGGAGAAAGTCAAAAATGAGTAAATATATTTTGGACTTGGCGTTACCAAAAATCTAACAATCGTATTACACGACCGATTTCATCCATTTGGGGGGGGGGGGGATCGTCACTCTCCTGGGTTCTTGCATTGGGCCTTAAGAGCCTTCTCATGATGTGGAAAATTGGACACAGATATTTTTTACGGTTTCGGAACTACCAAGGGAAACTTCTCTGTTCCAAAAAAAAAAAAAAAATGGCCGTTTAATTTCGTTCAATTCGTACGTTTATATACCTCTAAGAGTTCTAGGTGAGCAGCGTGAGGGGGAGAAGCAGATAAATTCTAAAAAACTTCTGAATTCTTTCGAAATAATTTTACCGCTTCTCATATTCAAATTTAACATCTTTTTAAAAATTTAGATATTTATTTATTGGTGAGGAGGGGGGGGGGGAGATGGGAGATTTTGCTCACGTGGTGCCCCGTAAGGTCTCGTTTTTCATTTTCATTTATTTTATTTTTTTTTTAGAAATTTTATGGAATCGAGAAAAAATTATGGTCGAATTATATCCTAATCAGATGAGGAGAAATGTCAAATTTCTAAAAGTTGATGCCTGAACCCCTCCTCCTCAGCCCACAACAGACCAAACTTTCATTAGGTATATTTATTGTTCAGTTTAGCTTAAGAACCTTACTAGGTCCCCACATTTTGAATTTAAACATAAAAAAAATAATTTTTCAAGAACTTTTATTGGGCATTGAAACAAAAAAAAATTGTAAAAAAAATTAGAAACATTTGAAAATTTTTTAAACTTTGAGCTCTTGTTTGGAAAGTTGAACATTGACCTAGAAATTGAAAATTTCTTCTGCTGCTTTCCAAGGTCATTTGGCCAAAATTTGTTGCTAGGTTCTATAAAATTAAAAAAAAAAACTGAAAATCGATCCACTTTATTGTCTGATTTTTTTACATGTGGAAATGATATTTTCAACGTTTCCCAGGTTTCCAGTACAATTTTTCGGATTTTTCGAGTATCAATATAAAATAAAAAGGAGTTGGGCGGGGGGGGGAGTTAAATCAAAGTATTTAAACGTCATAGACCTAATAGATCAACACGATGTTTTTTTGATTTTTATAAAGCTATAGGTTTGGGAGAGCAGGGTTGAGGTGGTTCTTAGCCTCTTATTTTAAATCCAAATTTTATCCCCCCCCCCCCAATAGGTAGCTAAATCGTTCAATTTTTAAAAAATTGACTAAAAAATCGAAGCCAGTAATCCGATTATATTTGAGATATCAGAATTTGAGATGAAGCCAGACGGAGGGAATTCATGTGCTGCAAATTTTTTGGCCTGATTTGGTGAATAATTTTTTTTGACTTAAAAATTGAAATGGTTATTCAAGTAACAGGTAAGATAACTGAGACCCATTTCGATTTATTAAGTACCCTATATTTTGAATTGAAAAAAAAAACATTTTTTTGAAAATTTTTTAAACTTTGAGCTCTTATTTGGAAAGTTGATAATTATTTACTTAAAAATTAGAAATTTCTTCTACTGCTTTCGAAGGTCATTTGGCCAAAATTTTTTGCTAAGTTCCAAAAAATTTAAAAAAAAAAAAAAAAAAATTAAAAATCGACCCATTTTAGTACTTGAATAATTTTTTATAGAAATAATTGTTTCAACGTTTCCCAAGTTTCCAGACCAATTTTTCTGATTTTTTTGAATATCAATATGAAATAAAAAAGAGTGGGGGGAGGGTAAATCAAATTTTTTTAACGTGTCATTAAACCAACAGATGTTTTCTGGATTTTTATGAACTTGAAGCTAGGTTTGGGAGAGAAGGGTTTTAGGGTGGTTCTGAATTTGAAAGTCCAAATTTTATCTCCCTCCCTTCCTCAACATAGTTAGCTAAATCGTACAATTCAAAAAAAAAAAATTGACTGAAAATTGAACTTGGTGATCCGATTATACATATTTGAAGTATCAGGATTTGTGATGAATACAGATGGTGGGGGGAAGGGAATGCCAACGAGGGGCATTTGAGAAAATTCATGTGTTGTAAATTTTTTGATCTGATTTGGTGAATAATCAACTGGAAAATTCAAACGGTTATTCAAGTTGCAGCTATGATAACTGAGACTCATTTCGATTCTAGGAAGTAGGAGGGGAAAATCCACGATTTGAATAATCAGTAGTATAGTTATGGTATCTCATTCATTTTCAAAACTTGTGTTGCCCCGTTCATCTTTTTCAGTCTTAAAAAATGTGTACAGCGCACCAAAAAAAAAAAAAAATGAAAAAATTTGAGAGCATTTGACCCCCCCCTCTCCCCCATCTCCCTCCTCCACTCAGATCATTCCCAGTCTCCCACACCCCAAAGTGAGCATTTATTTCAATTCATGTAAAAATCAGAGATTTTTCAGTTGGACCGATTTTTTCAATTTTCAAATATTTTGGGGCTCACTGCCTCCCATTCAGTGAGGTATGTAACCCCCCCCCTCTTCATAACTGAATTCTCCGTCATTTTCTCGAATTTTCATTTTTAAAAAAAAAGTTTTTCGTTTCTGGTCAACATTTTACTGTATAACTCCCCCCCTCTTCAAAAATCCCTTTAGGATTCCTCTACTCCTACAATGTTAATCCTTTTGTATGAATCTCCCCCTCCCCCCTCCCCAAAAAATGTTGAAAAATGTCGTAAAATCTGAAATTAAAGTCTACAATTTTTTTTGTTGAAAATGTTCACTTCTATTGAAAAATCTTTTGAATGGCCTCTTTCATTCAGGAAAATACCTCCCTTGCTCCCTTAAAGTGCAGCCTTCCCTGTGTAAAGGAACCCCCTAGGGTCAAGAACAATCAACGGTTCTTATTGACTTTTAATTTAAAAAATAAAAAATTTCAATATGTGAATAAAATTTGAAAGTTTTTCGTTTCTGGTCAAAATTTTACTGTATAACGCCCCCTTCAAAAATATCGTTCGGAATGTTGACCCTTTTGTATTAAGCTTCCCCCTACCCCAAAAAATGTTGAAAAATTTCATAAAATATGAAATTAAAATCAACAAATTTTTTTCGAAAATGTTCATTTTTAGTGAAAATTTTTTAATTGACCTTTTTCCTTCAGGAAAATACCTCCCTCACTCCCCAAAAGTGCTGCCTTCCCTGTGCAAAGGCACCCACTATGGCTAAGAAAAATAAATGGTCCTGATAGTTCCATTTATGGAATGAGCTCCTTCTGTCCTTTCCCCTGCAGAACTTATCAGCATTAAAATTATTGGAACTCTACTCAATATGATGAAAATGAACGAAATCAAAAACCTGCCTTATTCCCCTCCCCCCTTATTTTTGATGGTGTTGGAGGCAAATCAAATTAATCTCATGGCAAGGCTTTTTTTGAAAGAAAAACTAATCAAAATTGAAAGACACGAGGTCAAAAATCGTATCATGTTCTTCAAAAACAATTTCTAACACAGCACTAAATTTTTATAGACCCTGAAACCTCCCCACCCAGGATGACGTTTCCAATCATTTTCACCTTTCTACTCCTCTACCAAATCCTGCCATCATCGTCATCATCGCACCAACCAGTCAACGAATTCGACAAAATACGAAACACGTTGTACTTCATCGACAAGAGCCAGCTTCTCGACGCTTTCTTCTGCTCCGAAAACCACCACTTCGTCACTTGCCCTCCGAAATTCGGCAAAACCAGCATCTTAGACATGATTGATTTATTCGCCCAAGTCGAGGTAGACAGCGACTACAAAGCTGTCGATTTCGCCGAAGAAACACACGCTCACAAGGTATTCAAAAACTTACTCATCAGCGATTACCCAGGAACTGTGGGCACACATATGGCTCGACACCCAGTCATCCACCTCAAATTATCCGATTTCCCTTACGACGAACTCAGCCCTGCAACGATGCTGGCATTTTTAAACGACCGATTGAGGAACACTGTCGAAAGATACGAGTGGATTTTCAACCTACCAGAGGAGAAATTGAACTACAGATACGACAAGTACGCCGCTGATTTAGGACTCGATGCAATCCAGTTCATGAAAAAGGTACTTAAACGTAAACTGGAGGTGAACGATATTTACACATCGTTGGAAAAATTGAGCCAAATTCTGTACAGGATTTTTTACCAAGACGTGATCATCTTGGTGGACGATTACGATCACGCGTTCACCAAAACAC
This sequence comes from Planococcus citri, assembly GCF_950023065.1. Lineage (NCBI taxonomy): Eukaryota > Metazoa > Arthropoda > Insecta > Hemiptera > Pseudococcidae > Planococcus > Planococcus citri. Next base: position 6,404,715 of record NC_088680.1, on the reverse strand, counting down.
TGCTAAATTCTGTATCCGAATTCAACAACACCGTAGCCAAAATGATGTCGGCTTATAATATGCTAAATGTGATGCTGGCTCACGGCGTGAAGCATTTAAGATTCACTAAGGCTTTGTTATGTGGAGTGAATAACGCTCCTTTCGAGATGATTAATCCTCTGGTGTCGAGTTACGTGAGAAGTTGTCGTTTTCTAGACGATCATTATTTCACACCTTATTTCGGATTCACCGAAAGGGACATGACTACTATTTATTATCGATCTAATTGCACCTCCGAAGAAAGGCAAAATGTCGAAACGTATTTCGCCTCGTATAAAACCCAATTGAAATCCAACTCGATTTACAATCCGAATTCTATACTGGAGTATTTCACTCGTAGACCCAGCAGTTCCATAAAACTGGATAATATTTTAAAAGGGCATCTGATTCCGAACGAGATATCCCCCTTGATTCAGAGATACTTAAACGTTTCCTTATTCAGACACGAGATGATCCAGTTAATGAACAATATCGCCACTAAATACCACGTCGATGGATTCAGCAAGATGCACTTGGACAGATACGTTCGTCTAATGAATCTGAACCGATTCAAAGACGACTCCAACATCAACACCAACGTACTGCTGACTTTTCTCTACGATCAAGGATACTTATCGTACGATTCGAGCGATCAATACGTATTACCCAATCTGGAAGTGAGACATTTACTCGAGTCAACCCTGACCTACCATTACCTCGACGAGAAACACCTTCCATTGAAAAAAATCGGCGAATATTTGTACAAAATGCTGGCCAATGTGCACAACCCCCCGACCCCTTCATCGTACTCAGATCGACTCGAGACAACACTGCAATCAATTTACCAGAATTTATTCGCCGACGAATACGATCCTCCAACGATGCTGGAAAAATATTACCTAATTTACACCGGGCTTCGATTATATAACACAACCGAGCATCCTTTGAATCGACTCTCGATGCCTATTGTCGTTTCAAAGGATTACATGACGTATATACCGAGCCATATTGAATACGAAATACCCTGCTCACCGACGACGTATAATACGAGTACCAGCAGCAGCAATAGCAGCATCGTCGTAGTCAAAGGTGTTATTCAAATTACGTGCCAAAGGGGAGAACAAATTGAGCCCGAAATCAAAGCCATATTTACCCCACACCACGATGACGATGATGATGACCCTGCTTGCGCTCTTAGAGTATTTAAAATATTTATCAACCGAACAAGAAACGTTACCCTGGAGATGAGCTGCTGACATAATAATCGAGTTTTACACCAAGCCAAGCCCCAGCACCGAAAATGTGTGCTAAAAAGCAAGGGTCTTTTTCTTCGTAGTCTTCGTCGCGATACTTAATGAACGAATGAATAATATCACGTGTTTTCTTAATCGTTTGGACTAAGATGGCGAGGGGAGTGGAGCGGATTGGTGTTTCGGGATCGTGTAGGTGGATAGAAGTTCAGAAAGCTTCGCTGCGTGTACCTGTATGTGCTTGTTCCTGTTCTGAGAGATGAATTCAAGTATAACGATACGGATGTGTTGCCTATTTAAAATATTCAAGGCGTTGGAATGTTTTTATGCCACGTAATCTCGTGAAATTACTCGTATTTAGGATGAAGCAGTCAGTCTTTCGGAAACGAAACGGAATCGATGCAATTTAGGATGGATTTTATTTTTTTTATTGTACTGAAGTTTTTCCGAGTCTTTTCCTCCCTCCCCCCCCCAAATAGAAAAATGGAAAACATGAAATTCGTCCAAAAATTCCTATTTTTACGTCAGCATTTTTCTCAATATTGCTCTTTTCAAGAAAAATCTCAGTTTTTTTCGATTTTAGGGAACTCTATACAAGTAGGAAATATTGTTCGAAGCAGGGATTTTCTTGAAAGGGGGAGGAGGTATTTAGAAACAATCAGAGCAGATATGAAAAATTGTAAACTTTTCGACAGAAAAATTCAGTTTCATCAATTATGGAAGCCGGAAGGCATTACACAAAGAAATAATTTTGTTGGGGGGGGGGGGTGTGGATGGCTCCGAGATAGGTCCCTAAAAAAAATCATAAATGAAAACTTTCCAAAATTTTATGTAGCTTTTTCAAATTTTTCAACAATGAATGAAAAAAATATTTTGAAAGAATTCTTTGTAAAGATTTCAATTTTTTAATTTATCTATTTTTGGCAATTTTAGTGAGAACTTTGTTGTACAAAAGAAGCACAACTATTGAAAGAGGGAGAGGGGATCCGAGGGAGCTACATTTCAAAAAGGGGTTATTCAGAAGAATTCTGACCAGAAACATTTTTACTCAGATTTCACTCTTTTTGATTTTTTTTACTTGAAAGGCTTAACCAAGGGAACTGATGTATTTTTTGAGGGGTGGGGGTTGGTCACCGAAGGAAGGTTTTTTCTCAACAATGAGGCGAAATTTAATTTTCAATTCAATTTTATTCATTTCTAACAATTTTCTTGGGGAGGGGAGAGGCGAAAGCATCATACAAGGAGATCAATATTGTTGGAGAAGGAATGGCGGGGGAGGCAAGGGAGGGTTTTATTTTTTTTAAAAAAGGTATCACTTGAACTGCTCTGGACAAAAGTTTAAAAAATTTATTTTTTTTATAGGTAAATTTCAATTTTTGAGTTTTTTTTTTCAAATTAGGGAGCTTCATATAAAGAAATTTGACCAGCAATTAACAATTTTTTATTAAAAATTGCAGACTTCAATTTTATATTTTATTTTTCATAATTTTCTCGTTATGGGAGGAGAGAAGGGAGGGGGGGGGGGTTAAAAGGAGAATTATTTTTAAAAATTCTGACCAGAAATGAAAAACTTTAAAAAAATAATAGTACTCAAATTTCACTTCTTGATTTTTCCTACTTGAAAGGCTCAATATAAAGGAAGTGATGTAATTTTTTTAGAAGAGGGGGGGTCCTAAAGGAAGTTTTTTCTCAACAATAATCCTATTTTATTCATTTCTCACAATTTTCTGGGGGAGGGGAGAGGCGAGAGCTTCATACAAGGCGATCAATATTGTTGAATAAGGAAATGGGGGGGGGGTGGAGGCAAGGGAGGTTTTTATTTTACAAAAGAGGTATCACTTGAACTGCTGTGGACAAACATTTTTAAATTTGATTTTTTTAGAAATTTCAATTTTCGAGTTTTTTTTTTTTAATTTAGGGAGCCTCATATAAAGAAATTTTACCAGCAATTAACAATTTTTTTAAAATTGCAGACTTCAATTTTAAATTTTATTAAATTTTCATAATTTTCTCGTTGTGGGAGGAGAGAAGGGAGGAAGGGGGGGGGTTAAAATGAGAATTATTTATAAAAATCCTGACCAGAAATGAAAACTTTTCAATTTTTTTTTTACAGATTCAAAATTTTGATTTTTCTTGACCTTAGGGGGGGAGGGGAGCCTTTACACAGGGAAGGCATCGTTTTTGGGGAGCGAGGGAGGTATTTTCCTGAATAAAAGAGATTATTTAAAAGATTTTCACTAAAAATTAAAATTTTCAACAAAAAAATTGTAGACATTCAATTTCTCATATTATTTTATAAGGGGGGGGGGGGTCATACAGGAGGTTCATACAAGAGGTTCATGTAGTAAAATTTTGACTAGAAACGAAAAATTTTCAATTTTTTTCACAGATTAAATTTTTTTACATTTTTTAATAGGAATCTATTTTTTTTTCAAGCTCAGAGGGGGCTTTATGTAAGGGAATCGAAATTTTTGGAGAGCAAGGGAGGTTTTTTATTGAAGGGAGAAGGACGTTAAAAATTGTTCAATTCCATATCTTACATTTACTTTTCAGAATTTTTTAATTGGGGAGGGGAAGGGGGAAGGGGGCTTCGCAAAGGGTTGAAGGGTTATTTTGGAAGATTTTTACATAATATGACAATTTTTCGACATTTTTTCACAAACAATTTTCATTCATTTTTCTTTTTCAACTTATAAAAAGAGGTTTCATATACAAAGGAATTATCATTTTTTGAGGGGGGGGGGGGGTTCCTAGGAGTTTTTTGCACAGAATATGGGAAATTTAGAAGAATTTTGGCTAAAAATTAAAATAATTTTCAAAAAAAATACTTACCAACTTTAATTTAATTTTTTATTTTACTCATTTTTTGGGGGGGGGGGAATGAATGTATGCCAGAGGACTGATATTAGTTAAGGGGTGAGGGGGGGGGGTCGAAAGAGATTTTTTTTCTTGAAAGTCAGAAAAATTCTGACGTAGAAATGGGAGATTTTCGGATACATTGTTTTTTTTTTAATTTTTAAAAATGAAAGTGGAGGCTCCCAGCACAACTTTTCTTTGTATTTGAGGTAAAATCATAAAGAAATGGGGAGGGAATGGACCTGAAAAGGTTACTGCAGTAACATTGCCAATTTGTAACAAAGAAACTATTTGTATTTCGAATGTTTTTGTAAAAAATACATTAAAATTGATACAAAACGAATAATTTATTTCTATCATTATTCGACGACCTGACGACTTACCCCCCCCCCCCCTCTCCCTCAAATTTCATCCATCGGATTGAAAGTTGCTATTACGAATGTAACTAACTAAGCTTCGCAGAAATAAATTTCCTAAAAATCACAAACTGTTGAAAAACCATTTATGATACACGAGCTAATCTTCATTTTTTGGTGTGGGGGGAGGGGGATAAGGGGTTCAAAAAATCACTTCAAATTTCTGAAGAACTCAACAGGACCTGACGTAGCTTGAGCCACTCTTACTCTTTTCAAATCCTTTACTCGTATTTCAACAGCTCACCGCAAATTTTCATCATACTTCTCTTCAGCAGCTGTCTCGTCTTTTTTAATTTCTTCAATTGAAATTCAAATTAAAATCCACCAAATTAATCACCAAAAAAAAAAAAAAAGTAATTACCTACTATCCGTAGATGATAATTTCTCATACTTTGAAAAAAAAAACTCACTCGTGATTAATTTCCCTATTAACTCTAGGTACCTACTACCTAGTTCATTATCAACATCAAACTTGTTAGATAAATCCTATTCATCTTCTAGTAAATCCTCATATGTAACTTGAGAATTAACGTTTCGATCGAATCCAAAAACGATCTCCCAACATCATCATTATTTTTCCACACCAACGCTCTCAAAAAAAAAAAAAAAAAAAAAACCACACAAGAAAAATCTTTCCCGGCTGGAAATTAGAAAGGTAGGTATTATTCGTCATCCCTCTAAAAATAAACGTCCTTGACAAGTGGCTCGTTAACGAGTTAATTTGCATAATTTAAATTCGCAAAATTATAAAAAAAAACACCGCTCCCGGTCGTCGTCATCATCGGTCACATCGTTCAAAAGATGAAAAAATTTCGCGTAAAAATTGCATCATTTTTTCCTCGTCGTCGTCGTCGTGGTCGAATAAAACCGACAAAACAAAATTGGAAAAGAAATCTTCGCTCGAAAGGAAAGGAAACCTTTGAAATGTACCGTAATTAACATTTCATCGTCGAAGAATGATAGTCAGGTAGCATTGTTGGCTGATATTCTTTTCATTTTAGTACAAAACCTCTTGTATTCATGCAGGCGAAAGCGACCAAGACCAAGCCCAAAGCTGAACACCTAGCTAGAGTACCAACCTTGTCCATAACCAAAGGACAAGTCAAAACACGATTCAACCTTTCCTTAAAGGAGAAAAAAAAGGTAAAAAAGAAATATATTCGCGATTTATAAGAAAGGAATATGTACCAGAAACCTCCGAAAAGAAAAAAATGACAAGGCATACTCTAGCAACAAAGTAAAGCAATCGTCAATCAGCACTATCCTTTGAAACCCCCCTTTTGGACACCCTTCCAGAGTTGTATATTTTATTAAATACCTTACAAAGAAAAATGAACCCCCATCTTTCGCTAATCGCAGCGGATCCTTTTCTAAAAAAATTTAAATATCACTTTGCTCGAATCGGTTATTACTGTTGAATTTCTCATTCTCGCTCACAGCTGGTCTCTCTCTCGGTCTCTCCCTACAATACGTGACCCTTTTCACTTCACACTGCTGTTCGAAGCGAACGCGCAACTACAATTCAATGTGGGGACAAGTGGGGGCAAGAGGACGCTAGTTCCTACAGTGTTAGTCACGTAGGCAGCCAGCGCAGGAGAACGTACGGTAGGGGAACGATGGTGGGGACCGACCCAACCGGTATGTACCTCTCTATCTTTGTTCGAGTCAGCTGAGTTGTGTGTTGCATCAGAACTGTGTAAGCTAAAGCCTTCTACATTCGGAATTAAACTTCTCGAAAGTTTCAGTCAGCGTTTAACAGTCGATCGAGTATGTAGTATGTGTTTTGTGCTTAAACATATTGTATTCCGGCCGGCTTTAAAATTCATAATTTCGCAAACGCCATATAATATTTTTTTATAGTAGTTGTTGAGTTTTTCGTTTTTCTACATTATATAGTTTTTCTCATTATTAGTTCGCTTCGTCGATTTATTTTGTTTTTCTACTTTTTTACTTATTTTTCTTTGCGCATTGTGCCATTTTTCATTTTTTTGTCGTCCTTATGGAAATTCTACCTTGTCCCGTTAGCGTAACTTTCACTCTGAATAACAGAAAAAGTAAGTTGAGCCGTTTGGTTCGAATATTAGTTTACACTATAGAGTTTTTTTTTTTTTTTTCATAAGTTTCAGTGTATTTTTGTGCGTTTTTTTTAGTATTTTTTTTTCAAGAGTGTGGTGTAGTTTATAGTATTATAAGAGAAGTAGAACTTTACCGGTTTTGTGATGTGAAATTTTCTGCTATAAAGTTAAAATATTTTTTTAATTTTTTTTTTTTTTAAATGCTTAATTGAAATATTTTTTTATGTGTTTAAAAGTTGAGAAAAATAATTCGTTTCGTTTCTCCGGTCTGAATATTTTGTCAAGTCTTAAACATGACACAGTTATATAGTTTCTTTGTTCGTATTCCAGTGTTTCTCTCAGCTGATGAGAAAACTTTTTACATGGTGATTCGTTTCATAGGCTGGAATTGTCTTGAGAAATATTCTCACTTGTGAATTAATCAGGCACACCTTTGTTGGGAATTTTTTAAACATGAATTTAGAGGTGTAGACACTTGTAAAAAAAAATGAGAAATTTTCATATAATCAAAGTTTTGGTGTTTGGTGAATCAAAAAAAAAAAAAAAAAAAAAAAATTGGGGAACAGAAAATCAAATGATAATTTAATATATATATGATAGGTATATATATTTTTCAGACTTGATCAAAAATGTTTGTGGCAAAGTAAAAAATATATTCTGATACTTGAAAAAAAAAACAAAAAAACGAACATTGCAAGTTAACTTTTTCCAGTCTTTAATTTTTTTTTCGAATATTAAAAAATAATTGGGAATATTTTTTAAAAGAAATGTCCAAAAAATCGAACAATTTCGAACTGTTCTTAGATCAATTATCTTTGTTCCAAGTTTCTATTACTTCATTTAACTAATAAAAAAAAATAGATTAACAACAAGTCACGATTCTTTGTTGTACTGTTGAAAAAAAACCTACAGATAACATATTAGTATGGCGACTCGTCCTCACATACGAGCCGGCGACCGGCGTCTCTTTGTTCTTACATCCCCAAAGTAGGCTTATCAGGATATTCGAACACACAACTCGATCATATCTGCTGTTTTGTTCAACTAATATGTAATTTCGTCCCCACAACAGTTCAGGATTTATTTTTTTCTAAGAAAAAAACCCCAACTCGAACTAATAAAAAATTAGTTCATATAACAATCCAAGATTCTTTGTTATTTCGTATGAAAAAAATTAGGATGCTTCGATTAGAACAATTCGGTTCGCAATTTTTATTAATAAAGTTACTGTTTTTTTGTTCCATTCAATTAATAAAAAAAAAAAAAAAATTAGTTCACACAACAATCCAAGATTCTTTGTTATTTTTCAAGTCCCCACATTCGACTGATTGATATCCTATGTATTTAAACTTCATCGACTCGAATCTCGATTCTCGAACTTTTTTTAATTTTTATTTTGTTTGTAATTTTGTTAAAATATTTTTTCGACATTTGATTAATTATTTCTTCTTTTTTCTTGTGTTTGTGCAGGTTATTTAATGAGGGAAGATACCGCAGATTTAGACAGTACAGCCTGTCAAGCGCTGACCAGGCGTCTGGAAGAGGAACTTAGAGCAGCTAAGTCAGCTCAGCTGGCTTGTGGCGAAGTTCTCTTACCTGCTGATCTCTTACCTCGAATAGCCACAGATGTCTTACGTATGGCCGAATACGAACCCTGCGGATTGAGGTGAGTTTCTCATTCAAAAAAAAAAAAAAAAAAAAAAAAAAATTGGGCCATATTTATTCAGAAATGTTACTTGGGGGAATTGCTTGGCTAAGTAGTAAAGTTTGGAGTAATGTTTCAAAAAAATTTAATTTTTTTGAAAATTAATTTGGGAGATTTGATTTTTAATCATTGCTTGAAAATAAAAAAAATATTAGATCTTTATTTGAAAACAAATTTGAGCTCAAATTCTCAACTTTTGATTAAAAATTCCAAAAATGTGAAATTTTCATTAAAAAATAGTAAATTTTGGAGTGATTTTTCAAAAAGATTACATTTTTTTGAAAATAAATTTGGGAGATTGGATTTTCAATCAATTGATTAAAAATTCAAAAAATATTAGATCTTAATTTTGAAAACAAATTTGAGCTCAAATTCTCAACTTTTGACTAAAAATCCCAAAAATATGAAATTTTCGTTGAAAAATTGAAGATAAATCCACTCCTCAGCCAATCAACTCCCAAGCAACACTCAAATATGCCCCTAAATCCACCTCATACCCAATTTCAACCATCAACTAACCAATTTGTATTTCTTTCTGATTACAGAGGTTGTACCCTTTTTATAAATTTCGAAACGGAGACCGAATGTCGTCGTATTGGAACAATAAAATGTGATCCAAACACAGTATCGACTTTTGAACTCTATCTTACTCTTAAACAAGGATCTCGTAACTCTTGGCATTCGATGTTGCCTCAATTTTTAAAGTAAGTTTCATCCATCTACACCTCATCCTTCCACATCACTTCACCTTTTGCATAACTAATCTCTTGAATTTTTTTTCTTCTCTCAACAGAAACTTTACCAAAGGCGGAACGATAATGATTAGCAGAGGATTCACGCTAGAGAAAAAGAAATTATACAGATCGTATCTTCCAGAATGATAGCTGGATCCACTTACCAGTTCGAAGTTCGTAAATTCGCCTTGTTTCTCTCAGCACAGAGAGTCAGTCCGAAACCCATCGAACGAGATGAGAGGTAAGACTGAAAAGTCTTCATCCAGTCAACTATTACTACGATACCAAATACATTAAACTGCAAAACCTCCGAACGAATAAATTCTGGTAAATCTCAGCTATACTACATTCTATATATTTATTCCAATTGATCCGGACGACGATTCGAAGCTCGATGCTCGAAATCTGAAACCACAAAAGAAAAAAACCCAACAACCATGTACATAAGAGCGAGAAAAAATTTATTACACTTGCAAAGAAAAAAAAAATGCAACATTAAAAATAATGGAAAACTTTTTTTCAAAGCTTATCCAAAAAGTCGATGTTTGTGTAGATATAATCTCAAAGTTTATTATTTATACTAAATACTTTAAAAATACTTCTTTGTCCATGTTTTAATAATCGCTTATTCGACGTAGAATTTTTTTCTTTTTTTTTCATTTTTTACAATTTATATAAATATCGAGAAACGTTCGATTTAACGTTATATAATATTTAAATATGTATTTTGGTTTTTCTACATAAATACAGCAAAAAACCAACAAAAAAATTATGCGTATTTCGTCGTAAAGAGTTTTTTTTTTCGTTTCGTTTCTTTTCTTTTTTTTGATGTGATAATGAAGGCTTTGAGATATTCGTGTTATGTGTAGATTGTTTAGTCGCCTTTGTCTTTCAGCTTATTATTTTTTTTAAATTTATTTTTAACGTTTTTATTAGTTTTAAGTGTTCCTACTATAACGATTTAAGAGAACTTGCGATAATATTTTTTTTTTCTTTTCATTTCGTCTTATATATTATTCGTCTTTATTATACTATTTTTCGTTTTCTCGTTTCAACGTTGAAGTATGAAAAAAAAAATTTAAAAAAACGTACAAATACGTGTACGTTTTCGTCGGTTGTAAAATCTTTTCGTTTTCGTTTTTTTCTAAGCGTAAAAATGTGGAAAAATGGTGGTGACCTTTTTTTTTTCTTTTTTTCTCTCTACTATACAGCGAGATAGCGTGTGGCATAACCAAAAAAAAAAAAGCTATTTTTTTTCATTTTTCGCATCACCTTTTTCTCTGTTTTTTTTTTTTTTTTTTTTGTAATGTAATTGTGATTATTTTGGCGTCGTTGCTGACTTCATATATATATACAGTGTTGTTTACCAAAAAATTAAACCTTTAAAAATTTGCTATAAATTTATAGTATACCTATAAGTGTGTCGACGTGTTTTTTTTTTCTCTTCTATATGATATTATAGATATTCTATAACGCGATAAAACAAACCAAATTTATTAGTCGTGCAATAATCTTACTATAACGAGGTTCGTATACCCCCTACCTATATGAATATTCGACCCACTGGTCAAATTTGTGTGACACGACATTATTATTGTGTGTACAAGTACAAAAATTTGTCTCTTAAGGTTTTTTTTTTTTCTTAAACTATAAGGTGTCTTTTTTTCGTTCTCTTTTTTTTTTTTTTTGTTCATTTTGACAATGATTTTTTTCCTCTTTACTGTGCCTGTGTACTTATGTGTGTGTGCGAGCCAGTGGCTGCTGTTTCGAAAAGTGAAGATTTTTTCACACGAGTCTGTTTAAAGGAGCTTTAGGTTCGATACGACTCTTTGGGGAATGATCAATAAATGATCGCAGCCATAACTTTCTAATAAGAACTCGAGAGCCACTGGTTGAGAAAATTTTCTTCAAAATTATCGCATAATGTACCTACGTAAAAGATGTGTAAGAGAAAGAGTGATTTTGATCAGTGTGTTTCTTTCTTTTTTTTTAGTTGTGTATATCGATCTCAGACCGTTTATTATATTTGTAAACAGTATTTTTGTCTCCTTTTTCATTTTTTTTTTTTTTTTGTTTTGTTAGCGAAACCCACCACCTTGATATGTGAATGTAATATCAGGGTAGTTCTCCTGTGTTATCCTTCCCCCCCCCCTACCTACCTACCTACCTACCTCCCCCGTGTAATTTTTTTGTTCTCATTTTTCCCAACTCCATTTCCCAACCTTACTCCTCGTCCTGATCCTCTTCTTCTTCTTCTTCTCGTCTATATACTATAATACATGTAAAACGTAACATTTAATTTTTTTGTACAATTTTTGTTTCTTTTTTTGTTTCTTTTTTCTTCTTCTTCTTCTTCACAAAAGTATATACATATTATATGTATTTTTTTTTTCTCTTATATACTATACTATAAAATTAAAATAATTACACCAGTAAGGATTTCGTACGTTTTATATTATTCTCTACGATATATAAAAGAAAAAATAATTGAAAAAAAAACCATAATTGAAAAAAAAAAATAATTTGTGAGCTTTATATGTATCATCTGTCGAAGTTTTGTTATGTACGTGTTTGCGATATAATAAAACTTTTTTTCAAAATATAAACACAGTGTAGACTTTTCATTTCACTTTCGTTCGAGATATGGTATATGGTACACTTGACAGCTGCGAACTCTATTGGAAGACCGAAGAGGTAACTTCCAGACACCTGTTGATTCGCTCAATAAGTGTGTTAGGTATGTGAATAAGAGAAGAACGGTAAACAAGGTGCACAACTTACAATGTAGGTAGAGGTACCTCATCTGGTAATATACCGTATTGAAGTAAAGAAGCTCCGAACACACAGAGAGAAATAAGGTTGATCGGGTCAGGTGTGAAATAGAGTATATAGAGGGATCCGGCTCTTCGAATGGTATAGGGTACCTGGCATAGTGTATGATGTAACGGTTCACCGAAGCGACCTTGCGACTGGCGGATTGCATTAACTATGTGAGGGATGAGGGGTGCAGGGAGATGGGAAAAAACGAAGTAAGTAAAATTTAACCTATACTTATTACACGATGGTATGGTATGATGTGGTGTGGTGTGGTGTGAAGTACAGACAGACACAGAGACATATTCGATGATATATATGGCAGGATGAGTCATACGGCAATGTCGACAGGTACACTGTGTACATGAAATGAAAAAAAAATATATGTACATAGATACGATGAACGCTCGATGGGGGGGCTTCGATCGGTATTTTATTTGGATGGCAATAGTATGTACATTTTCGTTTACGACCTGATGTAATTTACAAGAGCACCAGATGATGGAAAATTTTTGCCATTTTGAGACCAAAAAAATTGTACAGAGGTAATAAAAAGGGAGCTGAACTCTTCGATTCAACGTATCGTGTACGAAAACTTCATTCTCGAGAGAATAAGGAGGGAGGAGGAAAAGGGCACAATTTTCGTGCAAAATGAAAAATTAAAAAAAAACAACGAGGATTATAGGAGCGGAGCGAAATACACGACCGAAACGAGGCAGTAAAAAAAAGAAATTCTATTAGCCTTGACCTTGAAAATTTTCAGCATAGGACAAAGCTTGGCACGCGTTTATGTAGAGTACGAGATGTACCTATCTATTCGATGTGTGTCGGTATATTGTTTGAAATGTGTGCACCATGTAATTGAACGGAAACGTACTCTTGATGGCGAATTTTACTATACGATGTACTGGTACATTGCTGCTCTGATGATCGTACATATTTCGTATGATACAATATATCAAACATTTCGAGTCGAATTGCAATCGTAATGGGAGAGGGGATGGAGGTTTGAAAGTCGACCAGGACGTGAAATATTTTAAAATAATTGAGAATGTTGAACGAAAGAAAAAAAAATGCAAGTAAAGCACAACGAGGTGGATTTTATCGCAACTCGTTTGAGAACTTTTTATGCTGGTTATCAATTTTTTCGACCATTTTGTCGTGTAAAGTGGTTATATCGTATACGAGTAGTTGATGTTTGGGAGTTGTTGAGACAACCAAAAGTGACTTTTATATTTCCATTTTTAGTTCGTATCTTTCTTTTTTTGTGATTTTCTTATCGGGTTTACCTGTACGACGACGTTTTGAAAATTTTTATTTTTATAAATATACTTATGAGCACACAATGCAGGTGTCTTGTTGAAAAATGTAAGTATATTTTACCAAAGGAACGTTGTAAATGGTTTGAATTTCATTTTGAATCACATAAAACGTGAGCAGGATGTAGGCGAGTTGAATAAACTTGCAAGTAGAACAAAGAATGTGAGGGGAAATTGTTGGGATTTATGAAAAAATGAGAATCAGAATTGGACCTCAAAATATACCTCCAGCCAAAATTTTATGTGCTTTAATTCGTTTTTCGATTTTTGACGAATTTTGGAAATTTAAAAATTGCACCAAAAATAAAAAATCCAAATTTCTGAAAATCAACGTAGAAAGCTGGAAGGGCCTAAATTTTTCAACTCTCTGAAAAACTAAGAAACTGGAGGGGGGAAATTTCAAAAAATTACCACGATGATGTACACGTACATCTGTAAACATTTCTCATGAACCCCTCTCCCTCCCCTCGATGATGCAAATGATTGAATTTTTGATGTTTAGGGAGCAATATTTCCGTGAGGGGAGGGGGTAGGAAGTCAAAAAGTTTGTATGAAAGTTTTTACATATTTTCGACCACATCTGGATTTTAAAAACTGCCCATTTCAGATAAAATTGTTAAAATGGGCTAAGTTTTGCCATAATTGTCAAATAGTCCGGTTCTTGCCAAGCTTGTTCAAGAAATCCTGTTTTTGCTAAAATTATCAAAAAATTCTCGTTTTTGTCAATTTTTGAAAAAGTTGTCAAAAAGTGTCAATTTTTGGCAAAGCAGTCAAAAGATGACCATTTTTGGAACAATTCTCAAATACTGTCAATTTTTGGCAAAATAGTCAAAAAGTTCCCATTTTTGATGCAATTGTTAAAAAGTGTCCATTCCTGTCAAAATTTTCAAAAACTGTCCATTTCAAGTAAAATTGTTAAAAGGGGTCAATTTTTGCAAAAATTGTCAAATTGTCTTGTTCTTGCCAAGATTACCTACTCTAGAATTCTGTTTTTGCTAAAATTATCAAAAAATTCTCGTTTTTATCAATTTTTGAAAAAGTTGCCAAAAAATGCCAATTTTTGGCAAAACAGTCAAAAAATGACCATTTTTGGAACAATTTTCAAACAGTGTCAATTTTTGGCAAAATAGTCAAAAAGTTTCCATTTTTGATACAATTGTTAAAAAATGTCCATTTCTGTCAAAATTTTCAAAAACTGTCCATTTCAAGTGAAATTGTTAAAAGGGGCCAATTTTTGCCAAAATTGTCAAATAGTCCGATTCTTGCCAAAATTGTTCAAAAAATCCTGCTTTTGCTAAAATTATCAAAAAATTCTCGTTTTTGTCAATTTTTGAAAAAGTTATCACAAAGTATCAATTTTTGGCAAAACAGTCGAAAAATGACCATTTTTGGAAAAAATTCTCAAAAAGTGTCAATTTTTGGCAAAATTGTCAAATAGTTCGGTTCTTGCCAAGATTGTTCAAAAAATCCTGCTTTTGCTAAAGTTATCAAAAAATTCTTGTTTTTGTAAATTTTTGAAAATTTGTCAAAAGGTGTCAATTTTTGGCGAAACTGTCGAAAAATTACCATTTTTGTTACAATTGTTAAAAAGTGTCCATTTCTGTCAACATTTTCAAAAAGTGTCCATTTCCGGTAAAATTGTTAAAAGGGCGCAATTTTTGCCAAAATTGTCAAATTGTCTTGTTCTTGCCAAGATTTCTCAAAAATTCTGTTTTTGCTAAAATTATCAAAAAATTCTCGATTTTTGTCAATTTTTGAAAAAGTTGTCAAAAAGTGTTAATTTTTGGCAAAACAGTCAAAAAATTACCATTTTTGGAACAATTCTCAAATAGTGTCAATTTTTGGCAAAATAGTCGAAAAGTTCCCATTTTTGATACAATTGGTAAAAAGTGTCCATTTTTGTCAAAATTTTCAAAAACTGTCCATTTCAGGTAAAATTGTTAAAAAGGGTCAATTTTTATCAAAATTGTCAAATAGTCCGATTCTTGCCAAGATTGTTCAAAAAATCCTGTTTATGCTAAAATTATCAAAAAATTCTTGTTTTTGTCAATTTTTGAAAAAGTAGTCAAAAAGGTGCCAATTTTTGGCAAAACAGTAAAAAAATGACGATTTTTGGAGTATTTCTCGGAATGTGTCAATTTTTTGACAAAACAGTCAAAAAGTGTCCAATTTAGGTAGGTATAATTGTTAAAAAGTGTCCATCCCTAAAAGGCCTAGATTCTAAGGCGTCCTTAAATAAAGATTTATTCAAAGTGTCCATTTTAGGTAAAATTGTTAAAAGGGGCCAATTTTTGCCAAAATTTTCAAGTTTTCTTGTTTTTGCCAAAGATTGCTCAAAAATTCTGTTTTTGCTAAAATTATCAAAAAATTCTCGTTTTTGTCAATTTTTGAAATAGTTGTCAAAAAGTGTCAATTTTGCCGTCTTATAGGGGCGGGCCCTTTGCTTCATACTAAATATTTCCGACCTCCCATAGTCAATTGATGACGGTTTCGAACCGTTCTGCAGCCTTTAGCGAATTTTAGAATTCTTCAGTTTTTGAAAAAATTCTGTAAAGTAAGGTGAACATAAAATTCAAAACTTGAAGTCGGACTCCAAAAATCTGCTAAAATTTCCAGAACGGTTCAAAGAAAAGTACATTTTGTAAGTACGTAAAAATACAGAAAAAATGAAGTACATACATATACGTAGGCTCACGAAGAAGTACGTACAGAAGAAGGGGGCAGGGGGCACGAGTAAGACAAGAACACTATACTTCAATAATATACATACCTAAGGAAGAGGGTACTTGGAGTTGAGAATATTCGGTAACGACGATGATGTAGATGTAATGGTACTTGTCGAATAAATAAACAATGGACAAGGACCGGATTTAAGCTTGACGGGGTACGAGGGGGTGTCAGATACGACTAAGTATGTATATTTTTAAACGGCCCGGCGAACGGAATAGAGAATCCTACATGACGACGACGACGGGGTCGGGTATTTAATTTCTGTATTTCGAATACCACTGAAATTATGACCGTTTCCCGATCCTCTGAACAGAGATGGGAACACACTGCAGAGTTTCCTAAATGCCCTTTTTTATCCCTTTCATGTATAATTTTTCCCAGCTTCGGTGATTCGACGATGACGATCGTAATGTGGAATGAATTTGAAAAAAAAAAAAAACTATGTCAGAACGATGAGGAAATCCCAACCACCCTGTTTCCTTTCCCCATAGTTTCTATTTCTCTACAGTATGACTGTGCTATTATCGAAGAAAAATAAAAAAAAGCATTTGTTTTTTTTTTCCTTTCGAACTACTCCTTATCTCGATATTATCTGTTTGCTTCGAATTTCAAAAAAAAAATAAATAACCAACACGCTGAGTTGCTTTTTTCGAAACGAAAAACTCATTATTGACACACTTGTATTTTGCTTCTTGTTCATCAGGTTTTTTACAGTTTCTTATGTACATTTAACTTAACGATAAGTATAAGTGAAAAAAACAAAGTCGTAAACGAGTTCGAAATGAATAAATAGAGATAATCGAAACGAAAAAACTGATTAATGAAATGCAGCTAAAGTACTTCAATTTTAACCGCATTTCAGATACGAATTGTCTATTTTAAAAAATTAGTCTAAATGAGGAAATGGAAATACGAGTAAAGGAAAAAACGAGATAGATAAAACATTAGTACAATCGTGAAATTTATCTGTACTAATGAAGTGAAAATGGAAGAAATATTCTATTTAAAGACACGAAAATTACTTACCTACTTATCTCGAGTTGATTTCTTTAGAACTTGGAAACCTAAAAATCGCTTTGTTGCATTAGATACTAGTTTCTCTTTTATTTTTATGAAGTCAGAGCGATTGTGATTTTTTCCAAGGGAATGGGGGGGGGGGGTAGGGTAATGATTTACACTGAGGGAGAATTCATCTCATTTCTGCAGATAACGAAGTGAGATATTTAGATATTAGGAGAGGACGACTTCATGATTGATTGCAAGATGGATGAAAAAGGTGGGAAGGGGGGGAGGCAACTGTATGACTCAAATTCGGACCTTTCAAAGTTCAAAAATAACTTCAAGCTGTTTTTCACCGTTGATGGGGGATCTGATGACAAAGGAACTTCTCTTGAATTTCTAGAAACGCGTTTTCGCTGAATTTTTCAACGTTTTTTTTTTCAAATACAGCCTCTTGCCCCTTCCGGTCCTTCCTCCTCCCCCTTCATCAGCTCAATTTCCTCAACACATTTTTTCAAGACCTCGGCTACACTCCATTTACCCATCCGAGACATTTTCGTGTTTCAAATTCGTTACCAGGTAATTGCACGGTCCCAGGTGTTCTGAGAGATTCTGCGAAAGAGCAGAATAAAAATGACCAACACTTTCGCAATAACGTACAAGATGGAAAAAAATGTGCTTTGTACTCGAAACAGAGAAAGAGAGAGAGAGAGGGGGAAAAATCACAAGACAAATAAACCACGTGAAAATTCCGTCAGACGCGATGGAACGAGGGGGCAGACAGGGGACGAGGCAAATTACTCGTTTAATATTAACCTGCTGCGGTCGTGCGGTCTTTACACGGTAGTTGATTACGGTAAAACATTACGGCCCATTTGATAGCGAGTTGATGAGTTTTTCATGGAAATGGCCCGCCGCTGTAAGGTGGGGTGGGTACATCACTATACAAGTACATCAGGTAGATAATTACTAATTTTTGTTTTCGTCGAAATGATTATCGTATGGTGCACTTTTGCCTACAGAAGTATTGTAGGTACCTACGTGTTTGTGCACTTTTTGGAACGTATCCCAAAGAACATGGCGATGAGCTTTTCAGTACAATTAAACACACACACACAAACACACAGCTCATTGTCATCGAGTCTTTAAAAGTTTAAAGGAAAACTTGTGCTTTTGAGTTCCCGGAAAATCAAACCTACAATGGAGTTAGGCATTTCCATTGTTTTGATCAAAATATCTCTGAAATGGATGGGAAACTTCATGTTTTGAAAATTTGTTTTGATCGAGTTTTTAAGGACACCTTAGACTTTTCCTGCAAATTGATTTTTTGAAAAAAAAATTCAGGAGTAATTTTTGGTAAATTACTGGAAATTAATTGTTGTCAGATTACTCGGTATTTTTGCCGTAATTACTAGTCATTTTTTGGTAAGTCACCAAAAATCAATTTTTGTTAGATCATTTGCAATTTTTGGTAAATTGCTGGTAATTTTTGGTAAATTGCTGGTAATTTTTGGTAATTGCCGGCAATGTATGGTAATTACTGGTTATTTTTGGTAAATTACCCCAAATTAATTTTTGTCAGACCACTTGTAATTTTTGGCAAATTACAAGTTACTGGTAATTTTAATTTTTGGTAATTACTGGTAATTACTGGTCTTTTTTGGTGAATTACCTAAAATTAATCTTTGTCAGATCACATGTAATTTCTGGTAAATTGCTGGTAATTGTTGAAAAAATACTGGTCATTTTTCGTAATTACTGGTCATTTTTGGTAATTACTGGTCATTTTTGGTAAATTACCTAAAATTAATTTTTGTCAAATCACTTGTAACTTTTGGTAAATTGCTGGTCATTTTTGGTAACTACTGGTAATTTTAATTTTTGAGAAATACTGGTAAATTTTGGTAATTACTGGTCTTTTTTGGTAAATTAGCTGAAATTAATTTTTTTTGGTCAGATAACTTGTAATTTTTGGTAAATTTCTGGTAATTTTCGGTAATTACTGGTAATTTTCGGTAATTACTGGTAATTTTTGAGAAATACTGGTAATTTTTGAAAAATACTGGCAATTTTTGAGAAATACTGGTAATTTTTGGTAATTACTGGTCTTTTTGGGTGAATTACCTAAAATTAATCTTTGTCAGATCACGTGTAATTTCTGGTAAATTGCTGGTAATTTTGGCAATTACTGGTCATTTTTGTTAAGTCACCCAAAATAAATTTTTGTCAGATCACTTGTAATTATTTTGTTTTGATAAATTGCAGGGTTTTGGTGAATTTTGGAGTAATTTCGGTAAATTACAGGTTATTTTAATAAATTTTTGGCATTTTGGTAACTTGCGGGTAAATTTAGTACTTTAGAGGTAATTTTGGTAAATTAAGGACTATATTTTGATAAATTATGAAAAATTTGTTGAATTACGGGAAATTTGAACATATTATATAGTGTTTTGATAAATTTTGTGTACTTTTGGTAAATTTTGGATAATTTTAGTAAATTACAAGATATTTTGGTAAACTGTGAGTAACTTTGGTAAATGAAAGTGTTTGGTAAATTTTTGATTATTTTGGTAAATTTTTGATTATTTTGGTAAATTATGGTGAATTCTATAAATTATGGGGTATTTTGGTAAATTATGAGTAATTTGGTACGTTGCAGTTATTTTTGACAAATCACGGTGTTTTGGGTACTTTTGGTAATTTTAGTAAATTTTGGGTATTTTTGGTAAATTTTGGGTAATTTTGGTAAATTTGGTGTGATTTTGGTATAAACTGTGGGTAACTTTGATAAATTACAGTGTTTTGGTAAATTTTTGATTATTTTGGTAAATTTTGGTGAATTTTAATAAATTATGTGCTATTCTGGTAAAGTAAGTATGAGTAATTTGGTGATTGACAAATCACTGTTTTTTGGTCAATTGTTTGGTACTTTTGGTAAATTTTACTTACTTTTGATAAATTGGGGTACTTTTGGTAAACTCTGGGTAACTTTGGTAAATTACAGTGTTTTGGTAAATTTTGGTGAATTTTAATCAATTATGAGCTATTTTGGTATAGTATGAGTAATTTGGAAAACTGCGGGTAATTTCAACAAATCACTGAGTTTTGGTCAATTTTGGGTACTTTTGGTTAATCTTGGGTAATTTTGGTAAATTATGGGATATTTTGGTAAAAAGTGGGTAACTTTGGTAAATTACAGTGTTTTGGTAAATTTTTTTTGATTACAAGAATTTTGGTAAATTTTGGTGAACTTTGATAAATTATGGGCTATTTTGGTAAATCATGGGTAATGTGGTAAATTGCTGGTAATTCCAACAAATCACAATGTTTTGGTCAATTTTGAGTAATTTTGGTAAATTATGGTGTTTTGGTCAATTTTTTGGTAAATAGTGAGCTATTTTGGGTCAATTACTGGAAATGTTGACAATTTTGTGACAGACCTCATCATACTCGTATTACTGCTATCAAGTGCTGTTTCAAATGTTGTCAGCTGTTAGTATATCATAAGATTGTTTGGTGTAGTGTATTATTGGTCACCCGACCTACAATGAGGTTGAGGTACTCTGCACAAAACATCTTTCGCGACGTTTGCCCAAACTACAGCTTGGAAAAATTTCCATCCAACTTGTTGCAGCCTTGCAAAATTTTTATAGGATACACGAGACATGACATAGTATACACAATATATATGCACTCGTAAGTATACGTTTATAATACTACATAACCGGCAGCCTTCGTACGCCGGCCGCTCTGTGGCCGTTCGAGAAAAGGTTAAAAACCTGCAACTAGGGCAATGTAAAACCGGCACCATCGCGCGTTATGCTATATCGTATATGTTTGTTTCGCGTATATACTCGTACGTTAGAGTAAGTACTCGTACTCGTATTCGTATACCAGTAGACGTACGTTCAAAACGCATTTTCCTCACTGCATCCAATCCCAATCCAATTGCCTCTGTGTCTTTCTCTATAGCTCACATATACTACGATCAGTCTTTCTCTTTGGCACACTGTGATGCGGTGTAGGTACTATAGGTAGGTAGAGTAGAGGTATTGGTGACGAAAAGTGGAAAAACTGCATCGAATTTATGCCGATCGAGCGTTACAACGAAGAACGGCAGCGCGACCACCTCTTCTCATCTGATTGCCAGTTTCAACGACCGCCACCGCCACGACGATGCAGCCGAAGAAAAGAGTGGAAAAAAACAAATTCGATCGCGATCGCTCGCGTATACGATTTAATTGTAGTAACCCAGTTACCTCTATGTCTTTCTGTCTCACTTGCTCTCGATCTGCGTGTACCTCTGTGGCTCTGAGACCCGGGCTACTTTGCTGTTTATACGTCATTTCGCAAGTAAACGTTCGGATAACTTACTTTTACGAGTACCTACCTACAGTATGGAGGTAATGGTACATGTACGAGTCTTCTACATAGAGATACAGTGTATCTATAACACTGCTGGGAGTTACAGTTAATTCTCTCGGGTCACAACGAGAACTGCATCGCAGGATGGGATGGGAACCTCAGCCTATATTTGTTGACCTAGACCTCTGCAACGATCTAAAAAGAAAAAGGTGACTGTTCGAAGAAAGTAAGCCAAAAGCCATCGGGGATCAACGCATTGCCAGTTGTGATGATTGCGAAGGAAAATGCTGAAATTTGGTCGTAGAAGTGCCTTTTGAGGACTTGCAACTTTTCCACCGCCTCTCATTCACCCTTCTCCAGCAACAAAAATCGTATATTTCCCTTTAATGAATTAGTCCGGCATATGGCAATAGGAGTAATTGCACCACCCCCCCGCCGATCCTCCGGGACAACTGTCTTCTTAAAGGGGACATCCTAAGGAACATTTTAAAGCAAACTTGCCAAAAAAAAAGTTGGCCTTACTTACAAAATGGCGGGCATTTTGATTGAGAGGTCATCCGGAATCGCAGATTTTGCGTTTTAACATAGAACTTGCACGAACTTTTTCAAACTTTACAAAGGTAGATCGAAAGATCATGCAAAAGTTTATCACCTGTCAAAATTTCAAGTGCTAAAGTGCGTTTTTCGATTTTTGGTGAATTTTTGAAAATCCAATTTAGGCCAAAAATGAGGGAAAAAATCAAAATTTTACCAAATTGACCTAGAAAGCTGAAATTTGGGATATACCCTATTTTCGACATGCCAAATCGATTGGAAACAGTTTCAACCCGTTTTGAGCAGTTCTGGAGCCTCCAGCAGATTTTTGAAACTCGAAATTCCCACAAAATTCCATCAAATTGGACTTGTAAAGCTGAAATTTATTCTAAAAAGTAAATTCAATACGCTACGAAGTACTGCAGGTGAATTTCAAGTCGTTTTGGAGCCTCCAGCGACTTTTTGAAAATTCGTAAAGCCTCCAGCAGATTTTTGAAACTTTAAATTTTCACAAAATTTCATCAAATGGAGATGGAAAGCTGAAATTTACTCTACACTCCAATTTTAACACCTTCTGAAGACGACTTCAGGTAGGTTCAAGTCATTTCAGAGCCTCCAGCGACTTTTTTGAAAATTACTGGAGCCTCCAGTAGATTTTTCAAACTTTGAATTTCCCCAAAATTTCATCAAACTGAGACGGAGAGTCGAAATTAATTCTGCAAACTAATTTCAATACGCTGCGAAGTTGACTGCTGGTGGATTTCAAGTGTTTTGGAGCCTCCAGCGACTTTTTGAAAGGTTGTATGGCGTTTTTTCGGAAAATTGAAATTTCCTAAAAGTAGCTGGAAGCATCAAAACCATTTGAAACCACCATGTAGTCTGCGAAGTAAATTTCAGCTTGCCAATTCTATTTGATAAATTAATGTTGCGAGAATTTCAAGTTTCAAAAATCTACTGGAGGCTCCAGTAATTTTCAAAAAAGTCGCTGGAGGCTCTAAATGACTTGAACCTACCTGAAGTCGTCTTCAGAAGGTGTTAAAATTGGAGTGTAGAGTAAATTTCAGCTTTCCATCTCCATTTGATGAAATTTTGTGAAAATTTAAAGTTTCAAAAATCTGCTGGAGGCTTCAGGAATTTTCAAAAAGTCGCTGGAGGCTCCAAAACGACTTGAAATTCACCTGCAGTACTTCGTAGCGTATTGAATTTACTTTTTAGAATTAATTTCAGCTTTACAAGTCCAATTTGATGGAATTTTGTGGGAATTTCGAGTTTCAAAAATCTGCTGGAGGCTCCAGAACTGCTCAACACGGGTTGAAACCGGTTCCAATCGATTTGGCATGTCGAAAATAGGATCTATCCTAAAATTCAGCTTTCTAGGTCAATTTGGTAAAATTTTCATTTTTTTCCTCATTTTTGGCCTAAATTGGATTTTCAAAAATTCACCAAAAATCGAAAAACGCACTTTAGCACTTGAAATTTTGACAGAGGTGATAAATTTTTGCATGATCTTTCGATCTACTTTTGTAAGGTTTAAAAAATGTTGTGCAAGTCCGATGTTGGAACGCAAAATCTGCGATTTCGGCTGACCTGTCAATCAAACTGGCAAAGGCCGCCATTTTGTAAGTAAGGCCAACTTTTTTTTGGGCAAGTTTGCTTTCAAATGTTCCTTAGGATGTCCCCTTGAAGAAAAAAGTTGTCCCAGAGGATCAACGGGGGGGGGGGGGTGCAATTACTCCAATTGTCATATGCTGGACTAAATGGTTCTTGGTGTAGATGAGTCTGCTGGTAGAGTCACAGCTCTGCACTTCAAGTCCAGGTATGATCTTCCAACGAGAGAATCACTCATTTGGAAATTTTGAGAAAAACTAGCGGATTTTTCAGTCTGGACAAATGTTGAAGAATTTAGCAATTTTCATTCTGAAATTGATCGAGGTAATTGGCATGAAAATCACAAAAAATGAAATCACGATAGGTATAGGTAATTTTTAGTAAAATTCGCGATAATTTGGATAAAATGAACAAAGAATTTTAAAGATCATGTAGCGAGTGTAGAAACTTACGCAATACGAAATTTTTAAAATCTAATTATTGGAGGTCGAGAAGTCATTTTTTTTGTCCTCTCGCGATCAAATTTATCTCCTCGTAACGGTA
The DNA here is from genome assembly GCF_950023065.1 of Planococcus citri. Classification (NCBI taxonomy): domain Eukaryota; kingdom Metazoa; phylum Arthropoda; class Insecta; order Hemiptera; family Pseudococcidae; genus Planococcus; species Planococcus citri. Next base: position 6,380,749 of record NC_088680.1, on the reverse strand, counting down.
AAAATCGTTCGAGTTGCTATTAAGATATTAAAATTCAATTTAAAAATTGGTATTTTTTTTTTAGACTGCAGCCGGTTTATTTGTGAAATTTTTTATCATTATCGAACAATATGGCAGTATTATAGTGGATCGATTAAGATACCGGTATGACGCTTGTACATAAAAATTGTGATATTTGTGTAACAAGGCGATTATTGGGCTCGTGTACTGTAAATATACGATGTACTCGTACACGCTTTAAGAAAGCGAGAAAAAAAAACTAGATCGTAAAAGGCGAACGATTAATGTTTAATTAACTACTGTTACCAGTTATTGTTATTCCTATAGGGTATTATATCGTCGTATTTTCCCAGCAGCTTTTCGTACAGCGCGGTGACCTTTTTATTTTTAGACAATTTTTTTTTCCATCCTCTCTTCGAATTTCTTTCACAATTGGTAAAAGAACAGCTCACACCATCGTAGGGTAGGTAGGGCAGGTAGGGGGTACCTTACCTACGCAACAGCGTAATAAACGTTGACGAAATTCGCAATGGACCGATGCCAGTGTTCTCTAAGTTCTTTGCACTAATTGTCCACGGTTCGAGGTATGTGTGGCTTGTGGCTGCCCATCCATCGCGCGAATAGGTACGCAGAAATGAGAAATATTTTGGAAGTGCAACGAACACTGGCCAGAAGCCAGTAAAGTTGAACTTGAATGTAGTGTAGTCGTAATAAAGATGTTGTTTTTTTTTTCAGTTCGGGGTCCGGAACCTCAGATGACACAATTTAGTCCGGATATGCGTTGAAAAGTGGATTTCCTCGTTTAAAATGAGTAAAGATGTATGTGCTAGGGTGAAATTTGTATTAGCTGGGTAATTCTGTCATATCCCTAGAGCTGGTCGACTCGATAACCGAGTCCATCTTTACAACCTACACCTACGAGCACCTACATTGCAAATGCTGATGCTGAATACAGCGAGGAGAAAATACGACGCTAATTAAAATTATACCCGAGAGGATACGTTAAAGCGTGATTTGTTGCCGAGAGCGATGTTCGTCGAGAACGCCTTTGGCCCTTTTTCATCTACCTAATACAAGTTCTTTGCAGAATGGTATCTCATTCTCACTGTTCAACATACATACACGAGGTGGCATCGTGTCGATGTGGTTTGTGTTTGTAGGAGGTCTCTTGAGATGAAATTTGTTATGTGTGAAAATGACCCTTTTCAACCCAGTTTGTTGAACGTGCTCTCTACGATTTGAACCAAATTGAGCTACGTCCAAAGAGCATATGTTTTAAAGTTCATTTTTTAAAAAAATTTTTGACAAATTTTTGAAGATTTAAAAAAATTTAAAAAAGCTGTTTCAAGAGCTATTTTTTAATTTTTTTTAAAAATATAATTTTTTTTTGAAGCAATATCAACCAATGCGAAAAATTTCTTCAATTCAACTCTCACATATCAACTACGTAGTACATAGAATGTTTTAAACCTTCCTGAAGCCTTCGGCGATTTTTCAATTTTTTTCATGAATTATTTCAGATTGCTCTGAGGGGGGGGGGGCAAAAATGAATGACAATCTTTGGTAAATCACTTTTCAAATTACTTATAATTTTTGGTAGATGTTCTAAATGTTGGTATTTCATAATAATTTTCTGGAATTCTTTGGTAAATTACTGGTAATTTTTAGTGACTTGGTAATTACTGATGAGTTTTGGTAAGCTACTCAAAATTAATTTTCGGAACAATACTTGTCATTTTCGATAAATTACTGGTAATTTTTGGAAATTATAGGTAATTTTTGGTAATTACAGGTAATTTCTGGTAATTACTGGCAATTTTTGGTGATTAAGTACTGGTGATTTTTATAGTAAATCAACCAAAATGAATTTATGGTACAATAATTGTCATTTTTGGTAAATTACTGGTAAGTTTTGGAAATTACAAGTAATTTTTGGCAATTACTGGTGATTTTTGGTAAATAATTCAAAATTAATTGTTGGTACTTAGGTACATTTGTATTTGCCATTTTTGGTAAATTACTGGTAATATTTAGTAATCTTGGTAATTTTTGGTGATTATAGGTAATTTTTGGTAATTACTGGTAATTTTTGATAATTACAGGTAATTTTTGGTAATTATGGATAATTACTGGTAATTACTAGTGGTGGGATATTATCGATATTTATCGATATATATCGATATTTGCCGTCGTCAATATATATCGATATTTTGAAACCGATAATCGATTATCGGAAAATTTTTAAAATTATGCAAAAATCCCGCAAATAAATTGTGCGAGGTATTTTTTTGCTCTTTTTGAGCATTTTCAGGCTCTTTTAGAGTAAAATAGGGATTATCACAGCTATTAATGGTAGCCATGGGCCATATCTGTAGAATGATGAAATGTTGACAATTACGTCATCAACGTCATCATTATTTTAAAAAGCGCCAAATAGGTAGCTAGATACTGTAAAAGCAAAAAATTAAGGAATAGAAACAGCTTAGAGATGATTCAGTTTATCTTTTCATCAAAAATCAGCTGTTTTATGGTCTTTTTATGAACATCAAAAACATCCGATATATATCGATATTATCGATATCAGACCTCCGATATTTTGACGATATCGATATCCCGAAATATCCATAATATCCCATCACTAGTAATTACTGGCAATTTATGGTAATTACAGATGATTTTTAGTAAATTATTCAAACAGAATTTTTGGTACAATATTCGTCATTTTTGGTAAATTACTGATAATTTTTGGGAATTACAGGTAATTTTTGGTAATTACTGGTGTTTTTTGGTAAATTACTCAAAATGGATTTTTGGTACAATAATTGCTATTTTCGGTAAATTACTGGTAATTTTTGGTAATAACTGGCAATTTTTGGTAATTACTGGTAATTTTTGGTAAATACGGGTAATTTTTGGTAAATTACCCAAAATTAATTTTTGACAACTAATTTTTAAGTTTTGGTAAACTGCTGGTAATTTTTGGTAATTACTGGTAATTTTTGGGAATTACAGGTAATTTTTGGTAATTACTGGTGTTTTTTGGTAAATTACTCAAAATTAGTTTTTGTACAATATTTGCCATTTTTGGTAATTACTGGTAATTTTTGGTAATTACTGGTAATTTTTGGTAAATACGTGTAATTTTTGGTAAATTATCCAAAATTAATTTTTGACAAATAATTTTCAAATTTTGGTAAATTGCTGGTAATTTTTGGTAATTACTGGTAATTTTAGGTAATTCCTGGTAATTTTAGGTAAATTACTCAAAATAAATTTTTGACAGACTACTTGTAATTTTAGGTAAATTACAGTTGATTTTTGGATTTTGTGACAAAGCAGCTGCAATTTTCACTATTAATTTTTCTCGCAAGGGAAATAGTGGAATCGAAAGGGTACTCAAAATACTTATAACACCAACCAAAATCTCAGACCCTGAAATTCACTCATCCATTTCTGGCAAGTGTTTGAAAATTCAAAGGGCTCTTCAGGCTGAGAAAAAATTCCAAAAATTAGAAACTGACCTGAGGTGAATGGCGTGTGGGGGGAAGGGGAGGCGAAGGTTGGGGAGGAGGAGGGTGGAAAAAGGATGAACGTACATTTATGGACCAGAATTTTCGAAGTTGGTTATTTTGCAACAATTTCTTGCCACATATCGTTTCCAATTTCAAGATACATACATAGATATCAGATAAGTTTAATTAATTTCGAGTTATTTCATTAAACAGGTTCGAATTCGAGTTGATCAAATTAAAATAGGTATCTAATTTTCTCTTCATTAAGCACTCCTATTCTCGATTTCAAACAATACCCTTCTTATTTGGCACGAGTTACTTCAGAATCGTGCACATAATGAGTTATTTTTCTTTCAAACTTGTCTTTATACAAGTGAGTAAAAAAAATTGGAAAATTTGGTAACTCTGAAAAAAAAATACTGACGATAAAAATCACCAAAGTGAAAAACAATGATTATAGAGTTGCTTGGTTTGTTACACAGGGTGCCCACAAAGTCTTGATCTACGAATAATTTATCAATATTATTATCGGAATTTTCAGGGGTCAATTTCCAAATTATTTTTCAAAAAATGAAAAAAATTGACATAATTTTTTTCCATCCAAGGGGTTATGATTGGATTGTGGTTTTATGAAATTTTCAATTCATTTTGAAATTTTTAAAACGTACTCGGGTCAAAAAACGTCAAAAAAGTCCGAACAAAACCTTATCGAACACCCAGTACTCGTTGAAAAATTGCTTTCCAACCTCGTTGACGAGTTGTATGTAATACACACCATGGTATATAGATAAAGATAAAGGTATCGTAATTACCTCATTTGGTGTATGCGCGCGCGTCCAACTTTCAGCAGCACATGGACTTGGATACGAAAAATATAATACCTTATCGGATTTTCTTTATTTTCACGATGCCCTCTCGGGTCATTAACGAGGCCGCGGAATGGCTATTCGAGATGATTAATCGTCTTTCGTCTGCCATGCCATATAGCCAAAAGGTGTGCAGTGCACTGTGCATCGTCGATTTTTCAATGATTTCTTTCTCCGCGCGATGAGGCAGCATCACCGAAGGGCACACAGATCCATTCGTCAAACGAGCTGTTGAACAAAAAAAAAAAAAAAGAACAAATCCAGAATTAATACACCCATTCGGCGGTGTGAATAATCTCTGCCAAAGATCTTGTCAGTATTCGCGAGATCGCGATGTAAAAAATCATCAAAGGTGGAAAAAAATTCACGAAAAATTTAAATAACTACGCGATGATGAGACGATCAAATCAAGGTAAACGACAATAATTTTATCATCAACGATGCATTTAATACTCTTATCATTGGTATAAAATGCATATCATATTATACACAGCTGACATGACAACGAGAGCATTAAAGATAATTTTTCAATCAAGGTTTAGTCATTGCCAAACGATTCGTAAGGATGCGAACAATTCAGAATTCTAAAAACAGCAGATGAACCGTTTACGAGTAGATACGATTTATCCCCTTTTTTCCAACATTTTTCTTTGTCTATTTAACGCGAACCCCAGTCCCCAGCTCTTGGCTGTTATACGTATCAATAGCACCCCTTATATTCGGCTCGACGAAGCTGTCGTTTAATTAATAATTGTCACCGAGCACATACGTACGATAGGTACCTTGCTTGAATGGTCACTATGCACAGTGCACCCAGCACAGCAGTGACGCATTCGTAATTGAAAACTGGCGTTCGTTGCAAGAGATTTGAAAAAAAGGTGATTTTTTATTTTCAACTGGGATAAATGAACGTTTAGCAGAGACCTGGAGGAAGGGAGGAGAACGAGCTATTCAAAAGTCGTGGCTTGTGGCGCTATTGAGAAATATATAAGGATCGTTATTGAAAAAGTATTACACAATTTTACAGTTTATCTACAGGGAAAAATAATGAACAATTACGAGGGATCGGAGTTGAAATTATTTCCCAAGAACGTGGTACTGAAATGAGCACAGGGA